>NC_133249.1:7520000-8770000 GCF_048772165.1 Typha angustifolia | reverse complement strand
ACTCTCCCCCTGAAGATAGGACTTAGAGAATAAGGGTTTATGTTCTGTAAATGTAACATCAGTTGAGATGTAATATTTCCTAGAAGATAGATGATAGCATTTATACCCCTTTTGAGTTGGGGAATACCCTAGGAAGACACACTTGGTAGCTCTAGGATCTAGTTTGCTTCTGTTTGGACCATGAACGTGAACAAAAGCAGTACACCCAAACATTTTAGATATGAGACCATTTGATGTTTTGAAGTGAGGATAAAAATTGTTCAGAATTTCGACTGAACTTTTATTTCCTAACACATGTGAAGGAATTCTATTGATCATATGTGTGGCATTAAGAACAGCTTTCCCCCAATAAGATTTTGGGACATTTCCTTGAAACAATAGAGCGTGAGTTGTATTTAAGAGATGCCCATTTTTTCTCTCAGCAACCCCATTTTGCTGAGATGTATTGGTACAAGAGGAATCATGAATTATACCCTGTGACTGGAAGAAAGGAGATAACACTTGATTAAAGTAATCCCTAGCATTATCAGTTCTAAAGCCTTTGATTTTAACCCCAAAATGAGTTTGGATCATGGAGTGAAAATTAGGAATAACAGTACTGATATCAGATTTGTGTTTAAGAAGGAAAAGCCAAGTTACTTGTGTACAATCATCAATCAAAGTTACAAACCAACGAGCACCAGAAATGTTAGACACAGGAGAAAGACCCCATATATTAGAGTGAATTAAGTGAAAGGGATGAGAACTTCTTTTATTACTGATAGGATAAGGTACACGAGTGTGTTTAGCCAATTGACAAATATCACTTTGAAATTCAGTACCATCTAACCCTTGAAACAACTGAGAAAACATGACTTTTAGAACTCTAAAGGATACATGTCCCAGACGCAAATGATGGAGCCAAATGGCATCCTTATTTGAAGAACTAAGAAAAGAACTGGCAGATTACTTTTAGTTTAATGAATTGGCTCAAAGTAGTATAGGTCAGCCCTTTCCTTAGCAAGTCCAATCATCCTCCCCGAGTCCTGTTCCTGAAACACACAATCAGAGGAAGAAAATTTGGCATGACATATCAGATCACGTGTTAGCATTTTTAATGGAAATGAGGCTAGCTGAAAGTTTGGGCACATGCAGGACATTCTTAAGGATCATAGTAGGAGAGAGAGAGATATCTCCTGTTCCTGCAACAGTTACCATGGATCCATTGGCTACAATAATCATTCTGCTACTGCGACATGGAGTATAAGTGTGAAAAAACTAAGATACTGGGGTCATGTGGTCTGTGGCTCCTAAATCCATTATCCAAAAATTTATAGGAACAATTTTAGAAGCATTCATGCACAGAGAGAGGGTGATCACCTGTTAGAGCCAAATTGCAGGATCCTGAAGGCTTCTCAAGCGATCCCAATAGACTCCTTAACTTCTCCATTTCCTCCTTGCTGAACTTCTCAATGCTAAATATGTACCTGGGGTCTCTGTTGCATCCCATGACCTCCCCATTCCCTATTTGGTGGTTTACCTTGTAGTTTCCAACATGTCTCCCTGGTGTGTCTTGGTTTCTATAATAAGAGCACACCAGATGATCCTTTTTCTCCCTCACTTGTGGCTCTCTGGCAGAAACCTTTGGTAGATCAACTCTTAGTTTCTCCTGGTGATTTGTTTTCACAATCAGGGCTGAATGTGCCACTATTGAGCATTCAAGCATGACACTCCTGCTGCTCTCTTCTCCTCTGATTCTAGAGATGGTCTCTTCAAGAGATAATGTGTTCTCTTTCCCAATAATTTGAACCCTAACTTGGTCAAACTCAAGGTTCAATCCTACTAAGAAGTCATAAATTTTGTCCTTCTCAATGAAGTTCCTCAATGTGGTGGCATCTTCATGACACCTATCAATCACCCTATAGTGATCCAACTCTTGCCACAGATTTTGTAGAATGTTTGCATATTCCATGACATTCTTATCTCTTTGCTTAGTGGCTTCAGTTTTGACTTTGATCTCATACACTTGAGCATCATCACAAGCCTTTGAATATGTATTGTGGATGAATGTCTAGATCTCCTTTGCTGTGTTTAACAACATGCAATATCACTAATATTGGGTTCCATTGAGTCCCACAGCCATGACATGATCATGGACTTGATGCAAAACATGGTGGAGAAAAAGAGATAGAGGAAAAAATAAAAGGAAGAAAGGAATGTGGTTTCACACCTCCACCCTAAAAATGATTTTACACTAATTTTCTCAAAAGAGTAAAGTCAAATAATCTTCATTAATCTCAAAAAAAAATATAATGGGTCTATATATAGACTTATAATGGAATTAAGCAGAAGACACCCTAAATATAAAATAAACAAAAGACACCATAAATAAATAAAAAATACAAAATCGATCACAACCAAATCCCTATAGGGGAGATCATTAACTGTCGATGCCTCTTACGCTGGTACACACACTATCGAATTCTATCAGTGATGTCTGCATCATCCTCCCCAAGTGGGAGAGAATTTGACACAGTCGAATGTGCTGCCCTGTTGCTCTCATACTACTCTAAAATATCAGGTTGATGCCTCTCTAAATTATGGCGATCAAGCCACGTATCATCATATGTAGGTCATCCTTCCCAACATACTAGATACTATTAGGTTCTACATTTTTCTAGTTGAAATAATCTCATCATCTAAAATTTTATCAAATTCGTCTACTGTGTTAGGTGAAATATTGGGAAGTGGAGGTAAAGAGACCTTTCATAAATAGGCTCACTAGCTAGTGGGTTATCTGGGGTAAAATTTAGATCTTTATAAGCTATTAGATCCTCAATATTAAAAGTAGAACTGATGTCGAAATCATTTGGTAGATTTAGAACAAAAGCATTATTATTGATTTCCTTGAGAATTTTAAAAGGTCCAGCATTTCGTGCATGCAACAGTTTAACATTTCCAGGGGAGAACTGTTTCAGACGTAATCGAACCATCACATAGTCTCCAATATTAAATTCCTTGAATCTCCTTAGATCAGCTCGAATTTTATAATTGACATTATTTTGAGCAATTCTATTACTGATTTTTTATGCAAGTCATTAATATGTGATGCGAATGCATATACCGATTTAGACAACCTATGATAATAGGTTGTAGGAATGAGATCTATAGATTGTCTAGGTTTGTAACTATATACTACCTCAGTAGGGCTTATGGACCTATTGACTTATTAATAGAATTATTATATGTAAATTCAGCGGTTGACAGTTTTTGATTCCAATCTTGTAGATTCTCGCTGACAAGAATCTTCAGTATATCCCTCCTATTGACTACTTTAGTTTGCCCGTTAGTTTGTGGGTGGAAAGAGGTTAAATACTGAATCTTGGTCCTATTTTATGCCATATGATTTTCCAAAAATAGCTAGTGAATTTCATATCCCTATCTAACACAATAGTTTTTGAGAGCCTGTGTAGCCTAATGATTTTATCAAAATAGAGTTTGACAACTCGAAAAGCTTCAAAAATTCAAAAACAGGATATAAAGTGGGCTATCTTTGAAAATCGATCCACTACCACAAGAATAGGATCGTGCTTTCAAGTAGTTTTTAGAAATTCAAGTACAAAATCCATACTAATATTCTGTCAAGGACAGTTAGGAACAGGTAAAGGTGTGTACAATCTCGTATTAAGCTTTCGCTGCTTAGCGAGTTGACATGTGTGACATTGCCTAACAAGTCTCATAACATCTCTTTTAAGGCTTGGCCAGAAAAATCGATGTTCCGTAGCTTCAATAGTTTTCACATATCCAAAATATTCTACTAGACCTCTAGCATGCAATTCCCAAATTAAAAATTCCCTTAAAGTGTCAAAGCTATGGGCATGTTTGATAGTCAGTTAGATCCTCAGTAGTTTGGATTGGATCAAGGATATGTCTGAAATTCGAAATGTTAGGTTTGCTACCATGAAATTGACTGGGCAAACAAATCAATACTGGAGTAATGTTAAGACTCTTTGTAAGATTAGGGGTGAACTACCAATTGAAATTTGGGCTAATATGAAAAATAAGCTAAAACGTAAATATCTTTCACATTCTTATTACCCTAAATTACTAGACAGATGAAACTGACTTATGCAAGGAAGTAGGTTAGCTAAGGATTACATTGCAGCTTTTGATGAGCTGTTAGTTTGGTGCAACGTGATTAAATCGAAAATCCCTATGCGAATCTTGTCAAAATTTAGGGTTGACCTGCGTGAAGATTTGAGAAGTGAACTATTTGCTCGTAACATAACTCTGGAAAAAGCCTACAGTTTAGTTCAAAACTAAGAGGAGTTCAGATCTAGCCTCATCTCAAGGAGTTATGAAACGAGACCTCAGAATCATAAGTTCTCCATAGGTTCTCATCAATCCAAATATGCCAATTAATCCTATAATCGATCTGCTCCTAGCCCTTCACAAAACAAGGTAGAATATAAGAGTAAGAGCATTGAGAAAGACTTTTCTAAGATTAATCCCCGAGTCAAATACTATAAGTGTCAAGGCTATGGGCATGTTGTTGCAAAATGTGCAAGTCCATATAAAATTAGCTTAATTGAGAAACCCTTTAAAGAAGACCCTAAATAAAATTTTGATGGATATGTTCACCATGTAGATGGGGAAGAAGATTTTGAAGACGAAAAGGAAGAAACCACTCTAGGATGCCTGAGATACAAACTCCACAAGATTATATGTTGTTAGATAATGATGCGGACATCACTAATAGGACTTGATAGTGTGTGTACCAACGCAGAAGGCGTCGACGGTTGATGATCCCCCTATAGGAATTTGGTTATTGATCGATTTTGTATTCTTTATTTATTGAGGGTGTCTTTTGCTTATTTTTTATTTATAGTGTTTTTTGTTTATTTCTATTGTAGGTCGATATATAAACCCGTTGTATTTTCTTTTGAGGTTAATGAAGATTATTTGACTTTGCTCCTTGGAGAAAATTGGTGTGAGACCATTTTTTGGATGGAGGTGTGAAACCCCATTCCTTTCCTCTCTTTGTTTTTTCTTCCATATCTTTTTCTCCACCATGTTTTGCACCAAATCTTCTTCATCCCAAGCCACAAAGGCTTGATCTATTGTGTTTGGCCCTTTTCCAAGCAATTGATTAAGTTTTCCTTTGCCTTTGAGATAGGTACGAACCATCTGGGACCATTTGAGGTAGTTTTTTTTTGTCCATTGAGCCTATTAGAGGCTTGGATGTTTTGCAGGTCTCCAATCTTCTGAATAACATTATATTCTTCAGAAGATTTGTTTGAAATAGAAGATTTGTTTGAAATAGAAGAATTTGTTGTAGACATGATGAAGGCAATGAAGGCTGTCTAAGTGCGTGCAATGAAGGCTAGATAATTAGGTGTAGCAGCAATGAAAGCTGCTTTTAGAAAGATGGGGAGCTATGAAGGCTTAAACAGAGAGAATATGGTCTTCAGAAAGAAACCCTACAGCTCTGATACCATGTTAAGAAAGAATATGAAAGGAATAAATTTCTATATCTTTCTGTGAGGACTACAGCCTGAATATATAATAGTTTAACATGAGATATCTATGGAAACTAAATCATTCCTATAAACTGCTTGCTATTTAATCTAATCCCTTGATTTAAGGGATTCTTATCCTACCAATTTATAGCCAAGGACAGCTAATTATAGCTAATTACTTCAACACAAATACTGACATTTTCATTGGTTTAATTCTTGATCTTGATCTTTTATTGAGTTTTGTTTATTAATTAAATTAACAACACATCCTTTTTGCATCAAAAGCATCGTATGATGTCAATACCTTGAATTGGTTCCTTTTCCTCGAGTTAGAAGCTTGATCACAAGTGTTTTTTTCATGGATGGCCGTGCCGGCGGCGTACCGGCACGTGGCACAAGGGGTGCCGTACGGCACCCCTCATAATAACTTCGCCGCTCACCATTGACCTCGTCGTCGAGCTACCCATCGCCGATCGCCGCTCGTTGTCGCCATCGCCGCCGCTTCGTCGGATGCCCTAAGCCCGAGAGAGAAGAGATTGAGAGTGAGAGAGAGAGAGAGAGTGAGAGAGAGAGAGAGAGAGATCCAAATCCGGATCCGCAACTTAAGTTTTAACCCCCCCCTCAGATCCAAATCCAGATCCGCAACTTAAGTTTTAACCCCTCTCTCTCTCTCTCTCTCTCTCTCTCGCTAGGGCATCTGACGAAGCGATGGTGATGGCGAGCGGCAATCGGCGAGCAATGGCGACGGCAACTGCAAAGGCGAAGGTGAGTATCTCTTACCTTTTTCTCTCCTCTTACGGCAGTGCCATGCCGTGCACGGCCATCGTTGGTTTCTTTTTTGTTTATCTTCTCACACCTAGTTTCAGGATCTATTCCAGTTATTTTCTTAAACATTAGTGTGGAATTTTCACTGAAGTAGGAGCTTTACTAAGTAAATTTATTTACATTGATTATATCAACTTGGTTATAGAGACCATTTCTTATTACATTACTAAAAGGTTAAACTCTACAAGGTCTCCTAATATCACCAAACTGCATTTTATAACCTCCCTATCCAAAGTTTCAAGTATAGGTTTTTCTTTTTTTTCAACTAGCCTCTTGAATTTCTTCTTTGGCATTTATTGTAGTTTCAATAGATTATAGTACTTCCATTAGCTGGAGGTCATCAAGTCTTACAAAATTTCTAGAAGACTAAAAGACCAGTGGCATTGCAAGAACCACCAAAGCATGTCACACCCCAATTTTGGGATTTTGATGACTGTGAATTCCGAGGATATAACCTAAAAACATCATGAAGCCCTTTCTAAATATCAAATCCTATGTGGACTGTGATACAACGGATGTGTACTTTGTCTTTAGAATCATCAGTAATTTGCCTCTTTCATTCCTGTAAAATAATGGTATTTAAAGAATAAATCAATATAATAAAGGGTTGATGCTCACATCTCTCTGATAGGCCTCTTGCATTCTTGTAACATATTGATACTTAGTCTAGGCACTAAACTAGTCTCACTATAGTGCAAGAGCACAAGTACTTCTAACCAACGATGGCTGTGCCACAGGCACGGACCGTGTCGACCATCGGTCGGCATGTGCCGCGACACTTGTCGGCTGTGCCGTAAGAGGAGAGAAAAAAAAAAGATACTTACCTTCACCTTCTCCTTCGTCGTCGCAGTTTGCTGATCACTATTGCTGTTGCCGTCGCCGTTGCCCGAGCATGTCGGGTGCCCTAGCCCGTGGGAGAAGGAGAGACCGAGAGAGAGAGAGAAATTGAGAATGCAAGTTGCGGATCCAGATTCGCATCCGCAACTTAAGTTTTAACCAATCTCTCTCTCACTCTCTCTCGGTCCTTCTCACTCGAGCTAGGGCACCCGACGGCGACGGCAATTGGCAATGGGTAGCTTGACAACGAGGTCGATGGCGAGAGCGGAACTATTAGGAGGGGTGTCGTGCGGCACCCGTCGTGCCATGTGCCGGTACGCCACCGGCACGGCAAGTGCTGACTGGCACGCCCCGTGCTGGTCGGTACGGCTATCCATGCTTCTAATGATAGAATAATCTACAGGTGATACATGATGTAACATCCATTTACTCTATTATTCACTCAACCTATTAGAGAAAGACATGACATAACATCTTTTTTTTTTTCCTTCAATATTATAGTGTTCTAGCATAGTAGCATATTTTTCTCGCTTTCGTCTTTAGATTTTGGATCTACTTCTTTATTCTAAATTTTGAGTTTATTATCTGATACAATGTTTGATCTGATGTATTTTGGCAGAAGCTATTTATGAGAAAACTTGGTACCCATGTTAAGCCATCCAGGTGCTGATATTTATTATATAATATTGTTGCAGGTGTCCTATGGTGCTGGTTCTAGACATTCTACTTTCAATTCATGTCCTTCAGGAAGAAGGTTTCGTGGTGTTGCTCGCATTTTGAAGTCACAAGGAAGAAAAGATTTCTGTGTTTTGACTTCTACCTCTGGCAAAGCCAACAAGTGGGCTAGTGTCTCAAGAGACAGGAAGGGTTTTGCAGGTTCTTTCCGTTCTCTAGTTAGGTCTACTAACAGGCACGTTTCCAACTTCGTTCCAAATGATCTGCATGATCAATCACATAGCAAATTTGGGAATCCTAAAGAAGTGCTTGTGATTATTAATCCTCATTCTGGACATGGTTGTTCATCTGAAGTTTTCCACCGACAAGTGGAACCGATGTTTAAGGTGAATTAACATATCTGAACAAAGTTCTGCAAGCATTTCTTATTTAGGATAGAAGCACAAAACTTTGATCAGTGGTCTTCACTCCTTGTGATGCTTTGTCCCTACTTATCATGTGATGCTTCTTTCCAATTGCGGAAGTTCTTGTATTTGTTTTTAGGGGTTCATTAGCATTTCTCTTCTTAAAAAAGTCAGTTAATCATGCTTATTAATATTAGCAAGGATTCTCTTGTCACTGGCACTGTGCATGACAGCCGCCGACACTGGCCCCATGTGGACCAACACAGACATAATGTTAGATTTACCCCTTTTTTATTTGGATTTCCTTTCACTATTTTGGAGTGATAAATACTCTTATGTGATTTTAAAGATGTTTGGAGAAATGAAGATAATGATGGCATTACACACGTGGGCACATGCACAAATGCATGTGTTTATGTAATGCCATAATTATTTTTAGTGCTCCATACGTCTCACAAAATGAGAGTGTTTATCACTCCAAAATTGTGAAAGAAAATCCAAATAAAATAGGGTGTCCTCAGTGCTCCACAATACTAAATTTCTTTTATAGAATTTAATACATTCCTTTTGCCACTTTTATATGCTTCCTTCTTTGTACCAATAGGAACAATCTCTGATCAATTTTGTAGCTCTGCCTTGCATGCATGATATTATATCCTTCAACTGCTAGTCTCATGTTACTCAAATAGCATCAAACAGAAAGCAGTAGAATCCGGATAAGATGGGGATAAAATGCGACAGGTTTGGACATGTCTTGAAGAATCAACAAAAATTGTCATGCAAAAGCTAGCTGATGGTGGTGCTTATGCTTGAAATGTCTAGAAGTTGTTTCTAATGATAGAGTTGGGCTAGAAGACTCATGAATCATGATGGGGCCATATTTCAAATTGAACAAACCAAAGATACAATGCACTAGTAACTGTAGCATTCTGGGAATGAGAAAAGAAGATACCTTGGTTTTAAAAAAATGTCTAAAGATATAGTGGTCCTTACTCCATTTGGAAAGAGCATATTTGTAATACCCATTCTCTTTGGTCATGTGCATGCCACGAGCCCACACGTCACGTGCGACACTCAAGACAACTCGGTTGGTTGCCGACAATCAAATACATCCTATATTAATACTATAATTTATTTACAATTATCTAAACTATGAATATCATCACTCGTATCGAAGTAAAACTGTAATATTTTATTAGTAATCCTGACAAGGCCCATTCAGGTCACAACATATTATCAAGAGCACACTATTATTACATATATAATCACATATATATGCATATTGGTATAACTGCTCAAAATCTAATTTAAATTAACTACAAAAGATAAAATGAATAATTAATAAAAAAAAGGAAAAATGACAAAATCTCACTGCTACAGTGGTGATCAGCTATGTTGAAGCAGAGAGGAAGATGAAAAAGAGAGAAGAGAAGAGGGGATCTAGGCCAGGGGGGGGGGTGCCTAGCCATTGATGGCCACTCATTTATCACTCGCGGCTCAATTTTCGGCAAACCCGAGCTCTAGAGTGAGAGAGAGAGAGGAAAAGAAAAGAGAGGAGAGCTCATCAGCAAGGGAGTTTTGGCAACGGCGTTTCTTGACGGGGATGCAAGGTGGGGAGAGCTAGCGGAGTAACGGAGATCCAAGGTGGCGAGAGCTAGTGGAGTAGCTAGAAAGAGAGGAAAAGAGAAAGAGAAAGAGAGTGAGAGAGGAGAGAGAGCGTGGAGGGTGGGTGTGTTGGCGGGGAGGGGGGGGGGGGGGGGGGGTGGTGATGTGGGGTAACGGTAAAATTGGAGGTTGGTTGATCCCACCTCCCGATGGCCACAACCAGGCTGCGGTTAGTGATGGGGTGCGTGACACTCCCACGTGTCATTACCAATAAAACTCACTTTCTATTTTCTTCTAACCCTAGGTTATTAAATTGTCCTTCACCTCTTATAAAATTTCAATCTTGAAATTTACATACCTAAACAAATCTGGAAATTTAGATTAGATCTCATCCTCACATTCTCGAGATGCCTTTTCTACGACATGGTTTCTCCGTAATAATTTTACTAGGGGTATGACCTAGGTTCAAAGTACCTTTACAAGGACTTTTGTAGGCTGCCCTTTATATGATAGATTTTGCTAAAGTTGAACTGTTTCATAATGAATTAAATGTGAAGGATTTGGTATGTACTTCCTTAACACTGATGCATGAAACAAATTATGTATTTGAGCCAAATCGAATAATAAAGCCACTTTGCAAGCTACAGGCCCAACCTGTTCATGAATCTCATAAGGCTCTATGTATCTAGGACTTTGGTTTTCTTTCTTTCCAAAACGAAGCACATTCTTCCAACTTGAAACCCTTAAGAATACATTGTCTCCAACTTGAAATTTCAGATCATATCTCCTCATATCAACATAACTCTTCTATTTACTTTGTGTCACCTTCATATGATCTTTAATCTTTTCAACTCTTGTTTGCACCAACACTAAGTTTTCAATCTTCTGTGCTCCAACTTCATCCTAATGAATTGGCGATCTACATTTTCCACCGTACAAGGCTTCATAGGAAGACACACCAATACTAGCATGATAACTATTGTTGTAGGCAAATTCTATCAGTGGCAAATATCTATCCGAACCTAAACTAAAATCAATTATACAAGCTTTTAACAAAGCCTCTAATGATTGAATGGTATGCTTAGATTGATCATCTGCCTATTGATGGTAGGCTATGCCAAGTTGCAATTTTATCCCAATAGACAAATAAAATTGTTTTTAGAATTTAGACACAAACCAGGGATCTCTATCTGAAGTGTTCCCGACAAAAACTTCAAGGTTAGCAAAGATTTCATCTCTAAATAAGGTGGTTAACTTTTCAATCGAATCAATAGTTCTAAAGGTAAAAAGTGAGCTAATTTGGTTAATCTATAATAATCTCCCAAATTGCATTCTTTTCTTTTTGTGTATTTGGGAAACCTATTGCCCACTTTCATTCATGAATTTCTAAAGCTTGCAATGTACTTCTAGGCCTTTGATGCTCAATCTTGACTTGTTGACAAATTAAACATTCATCAACAAATTCCCTAATATTTTTTTTTTCATTTCTTCCCACAAGAATTGCTTCTTCAAGTTGATGCATATCATAAGCAAAAGTATGCGCTTTATCAAAAATTATTTGCTAAGTTATTTACCGCTCAGGATTGGCCAAAACGGATCGAGATTGGCCAATCCATAGTCGAAACCAGTTTGTTTCGGCCAGGTATCGGCCGATTCTACAAGATATGGGCTCTCCCTTCCTTTTTTCTCACTCCATCTCTCTTCTCTCTCTATTTTTTTTTATTTCGTCTCTCACCAATGCTCCCTTTCTCTCATTTCTCTCTACTCTCCCTCTAGCGTCTCTCTTCTTCCTCTCTTTTCCCCAATCTCTTTCTTTGTCTGTCTCTCTCTCTCCTTCAATCTCTGTTACTGTAGCAGAAAATCTGCTGCAGTAACAAATAGTGAGATAGAGAGACGAAAGAGAGAGCGGAGAGTGAGAAATAGAGAGGGAGGAAGAGATTGAGAGGGAAAGAGAAAGGAGAGAAGAAATGAAAAAAAAATCAGGGAAAAAAATTACCTTGCGACAGTAAGAGAGAGAAAGAGGAGGGAGATAGAAGAAATAAAAAAATTGTCTTATGGTAATAAGAGAGAAGAAATGAAAGAAAATTAGAAAAAAGTAAATTTGCCTTGACAATAAAGAAAGAGAGGAAAAGAGAGAAGGGGAAAGAGAAAGGAGACCTAACTCGGTATTCATCAAAGTTTTGAATAAATTAATGTAAATTTTAGTTTTAGACTTCATATGTAAATAATTATTTTTTTTATCTTTTTTTTTCTAACTTTTAGAAATTTTCTCATATTTTTAAATAATATTTAGAATTTATATGATTAAAAAGATAGTCCAATCTACGGGCGGCCGATACAGCCGATATAATCAATACGACCGATACTTATTGTTTTTCTGGATGGTTGATCCTGATCTCGATACTGAGTTTTGAAACTTTGGAATATACAATCTGCCTTTATATCATAGTATCCTAATAAAGTATTTAGAGAATTTTGGTTGACTAGAATTCTGCGCCTGATTGACAATTTGAGTAGTTTTTGATTCAGTTTTCTGAGTAGCAGTAAGTCTATCCAGCAATATTGGTTTAATAGTAAATAGTGCTAGCAACCCAACATCACTACCTTTGATCAATTGGAACATCAAGTTTTTGTAGATCTTTAAATATTATGGGTTGTTGAGTAATCATATATGCTAAATTTCCAGCTGATTTTTGACCTAAGGTATATGCAACTAATTTGCATTCTCTGAATGATAATTTATTGTACAGTCAAATCATTCACTAATTCCAACCACCTCTTTTGCCTCAAATTGAGTTCCTTTTGAGTAAACAAGTTTTTAAAGATCTTATGACCTATAAAATCTCATAAGACTCATATTTCTCCCATATAGATAACATTACTATATTTTTAAAACAAACACAACAGCAGCCAACTCCAAATTATGTGCAGGATAATTCTGCTCATAATCTTTCAACTATTTGATGTGGCAGCGGCATAGTGGGAGGTGGGCTTGGTCTGACCTCTAGGTGCCCTCGGCAAGTGGCGTGGCTGACTTTAGGAGAGCGTGGTGCTCCCATGCAACCCCTGTTCATGCAGTTGGGCACGTGTGGCTAGCTATGTCGTGCCCAATAACAGTCATTCTTTTCTTTATTCTAGGTTATTATAATATTGCTGATCCAGATAATTTTATCATATAAGCTTTTTCCTGTACCAATTTACTGGATTAAATTACATTTAAATGGATGAGTTAGTCAAAGAAGTTTATTTTACTTTGAGTTAGTCAAATAAGTTTATTTTACTCTCCTTTTTTTGTGACAAATTTTTTTTCACTTTTTCTAGCAATAGCATTCTTGATTTGGAATTGGAGGGTTTAAAAGGGAATCTCTTCCCCTCAGTTTCAAAACTGTCACTGCCAAAATGAATGTAACTTTCTACTACTAGGTTGTGCTTATGAGCAAATCTTTTCGAAGAAAAATCACTTCATCTGGTGTTAGACTTTTCATTAATTGTGACATGGGGCCTGTAAATTTCCTTAGGCGTAAAGTTCTTTCCCTACCTGAAAATTATACTTTTATATTCTTTTATTTTTCGGAATACAACTTGCTCATGTTTCCCTTTTACTTTTAATATTGGACCATAGGGTTATAGGCCACTAATACATTTAGCTTTTGTTAAATTTCTAACGTTTACAGTTTTCATCAGTCAACTTGTTAATTTATGCTGTTCGTTGTTGCAGCTTGCAGGTTTCAAGATGGAAGTCATTGAAACCACATCTGCTGAGCACGCAAAAGTTCTTGCTTCTACTATTGACTTTAGCACATGTAGTGATGGTAAATGTCAAACAGTAAGTATATCACCCTGCCGTTTTATTTTGTTACTGAATTGTTTTCAGTGAACATGCAGGAATTATATGTGTTGGAGGTGATGGGGTTGTTAATGAGGTAAGATTGTTCTCTACTGAGTCTTATTTTTAAATTTCTGACGGTATAACTGTTTGGAAAATATCTGAAGAATGACATTTATTTTGAAACGGGTAACATTTTTTCGGCTTAGGGCATGTGCAATTAATGACATTTTGGGAAGAATTATGAGACTTACATTCTTAACTATGAGAAATTTTTTACCTTTTGATCCTAAAAAGAGTAGTGAGGAAGCAGATAAAACAGAAATTTATCTGTTTGGGTAAATTCTGGGCGGACAGAGTGGATCATGTTATCTTTCCTCATTTATCCTGGCCCTTGTCTTTCCTATTATACTTTAGAAACTGACATTGAGGTAAATAAAGTTGTAAATACTTTAAGGAAGCTTGGCCGAGAATCAAACCGCTGAACTTTAGCAATCTTCCAAGAGATAACATGCAAAGAAATGCAATAGACTACTTTAAGTAGAGTACCTAAAAGGAACGATCTTATCTTCCTCCCTTGTCTCATTGGGAATAACATTAGGCATATTACAGCTAGTCTAAATAAATTATACAATACATATTACTTCATCTATTATTTATGTCCTATTGCTTATATATATGACAGTTGATCCTTGATATAGTACTTTCTATCGCTATTATTAGCTCCTTTGTCATTTCAAATTGCTTGGATGAGTTATCTAACAAGTTAGTTTTAGATGATATATGTGAAGTATTTTATGAATTTCAGCATGAGAAGTTTTTTTCGGATATTGATTTGATAATCTATATATGTATAATATACTTTTGGTCAGGTGCTTAATGGTTTACTTAGTAGAGATGCTTGGGGGAAAGCAATTTCACCGCCAATTGGTATCATTCCTTCTGGTTCTGACAATTCACTTGTTTGGAGTGTTCTTGGTGTCAGAGATCCAGTTTCTGCTGCAAAGATTATAGTTAAGGTAATTATGATGTGTATCTAAATTCCCAAAATACATGCAAAGTACATATCAAGGATGATGTATCAACTCTTTTGCAATACATGTGCTTTTGACTAAACAAATATTCACTGTAATAATATCTAAGATTTCATTCTTCTGAATTTCTGTTCTGATTTTTGGAGTCATCAGTGCAATTTAAGGCTCTCAGCCAGTACAATACATCAAACCTGTAAGGAGGGATGCTGGGCACTTAGGTGAAGATAGGGGACATTTGGGCACTTTTCTTTAGCAACCAAAATCTCTCGACAGCTATCATTGAAGTTGATAGGCAACTCTGAATAACATGATAAATTCTAAATGTCGATGTGGAAAATTTCCTATAGCAAATATAAGTTGGCAATGTTATGATTTGTAACCATGCAAATTGCTATTGCTAATAGGTATGCTTACATGGAGATAAAGGCATGTATAGAAATACTAGATCAATATCAGTCACAGTGTACCATATTTTGCATCTACTGATACTAGGTTAGGATGATTCTCTGTCATTGCTTTTGGACTTAACCGATGTTAGGATTTTTTTAGATATTGTTTATGCATCTTTTAAACATCATATTATATCTCCTGCCCACATTCTCCTTTTCTTGAAATTTTTAGTTCAGGCATTCTTCTTCTTAGATGTAGTTGATGACCAGGAATTACACAGGCATAACAAGTTGTGACTGAATATATGGTTGTGTACTTACATAATATTTTTATGCATAAAAGTTTTGCACAATTGGTAGCTTTAAACTATGTTTAATCATGGTTGTCAGTATTCAAGATTTTTTCTGTTTACTTATACTATGTGTTGGTTTCTTTAGGGGGGTTGTACAGATATAGATGTTTTTGCTGTCAAATGGATCCAGGCTGGGATTTCTCACTTTGGCATGACTGCTTCATACTTTGGTTTCTTAAGTGATGGTATGGTAACTAGATTTCCTTTGCCCAAGGATATTAAGATTGATGTAAATTTAACTTGTGCTGAATTTTGTTGACCTTACTTCATGAAAAGTTTATTGACTTGCAAGTTGTCTCTACTCTATATTCTGATCATTAGTTGTGATGTCTATCCTCATGATCCATCAAGCAGAATATCTTTCTGAAATCTGGAAAGAGAGATATCTATAGAACTGGAAAGCAACATACCAAACCATAAAAATATTTGGGTTGTCGAGTATGACAAAAGAAGGGCAGCCAACATCTAAGAGTGAGTTCATGTGCTTGTTTTGTCTTTGAGTATGTATTGTGTCAGAAAAGAGAGTGAGTATACTATATGGAAATTTATAAAGGGAAAAAGATGGAAAGGTTCCCTGTTTCGGATGAGGTTTTGGCTTTCTACTTCTTAGAGCAACTCCAACCGGGCTCCAAATCCTAAATTTGGAGCCCGGTTGAGCTCTAATGGGGCTCTAAACCTAGCTCCAAATTTGAAACTAGGAATAGTGGAGCCATGAAAATAGAACTAGGCTCCATTTATCATATCAACTTTTTGAAAATGCCAAAATTGCCCAATAATTATTATATTCAATAATTTTAATTCCATTTGTATCTTTTATTAAATAATTTAGTTAGTTAAACTGAGTATATAATTAGTTTTACTAATCGGTTTTTAACAAAAATAATACTATCGGAAAGGTCTCATCGAGACCTTTAAAATGAGTCTAATATTAAATTATTTTTGAGTTAATTTTAATTTTAATTTTTTTATTATTTATAAAAATGAGTCTAATATTAAATTATTTTTGAGTTAATATAAATTTAAATTTTATTATTATTTATAAAAATGAGTCTAATAAATTATGTATCCTAAAATATAATTACTCAAAATTATTCCCAATGTAAATATGAAAAATTAAAATACATTAGATATGAAATACATCAAGCATGAAATACATTAAAAATGAAATACATCAAATAAAAATTACATTAAAATTTATATTCCTTCATTCTCATGCCTCTGCCATAAGTGTTCAATTAGTGCATTTCGAAGCTCAAAATGAGTCTCTCTATCTTGGATCTTCCTATGTCGAACAAGGAATCGTTGAAATCGTTCATCATCACTGGAAGTTGAGTCTACAATAGTATCGGGTTCCTCGTCCCATTCATCATCTATAGTTATATTGTGTAGTATCACACAAGCAATCATGATGTCGTGTAATACTCGTTCATCCCAAAATCGTGCTGGTTCTTTAATAATGGCAAATCGTGTTGGTCCTCTAATTAAAAAATTAGTAATTTATAATTACTTCTAAAACTATTGAATATTAGTTTTATTTTAAAGATTTCAATGAGAGTTTTCTAACCATATATTTTTTATTAAAAAATAATAACGCTAAGATGATCTATTAAGTAATTTAAAATAACTAATATAATAATATATACTATATTATTATTTTAATATATATGTAGCCCGGTGCATTGGAGTGCACACCGGGCTCTTGCTCCATTTTTGGCTCCATATTTGGAGCCTTTGCATTGGAGATGTGCAGCCCAATCTTGCTGACATAGGTACTTATTATCTTGCTTTTGCATGTCGTTTGGCCTGTGTCAAGGGTTCCCCATGTCCCATTATGGTTTGAGTTTGAGTCACGGAGACAACCTCTCTTGTGGTTTAATGTTTACTCATCTTTCTAGGCCCTGTGGGAACTCTGAGCATTGAATACCCTTTTTTGCCTCTAACTTTGGTATTTGATTTGTCATTCCCTTTCATGACAATTTTGATTTTCATCTTGTGTAAGATAATAAACCTTGGGCTACTGGTTGATGGTCTCAGATGAACTATGGAGGTCAATATAGTATCATACTCTCATGTCACAAAACCTAGGTAATAGGGTTGCTATTACAGGAGAGAAAAAGCAGATGATAATAGAACATAATGATTTATGAGTCAATTATCCTACATCTTCAGGCAAGTAAAGTTCAGAAGCTTTGCTTTAACATGAAGATGTTAAGACAATGATCAAATAAAGTTTCGCTTTTTATTTAGACTACCAAGTTCTAGAAAGTTGTCAACACTAGACTGCCATAATGGAACATGGAGTATCATGAACAAGCTTTACTTTAGTTACTGCTTGGTTAATCATATTTATAGCAGCTAGTCAATTAGGCAATGCCTTCTACTAACTTTGCTTGAGAGAAACATGATGTTGATGCAAATCATGGATTTATGAACAAAGTCAAGAATATAATTCTTGGGTCATTCTGCTGACAAGCATACATGATGGTAAACATCAGACAAGGGCCTAAAAATTGTTCAGAAACCAAGTAGATGAATAAAGGAAGATCTTAATCAAGAGGATTCGTTTTGTTGGTATGCTCTTTTTCTTTTGTCATGGCACTGAAAGTTTAAAGAGAGAACTAGGAGCAGATAGGGAATTTGAAAAAGAAAATTAGCGTCAGCATTGTTGCTTCACTTCATTCTCTTAGTTTCAATATAGATAAAGAGGACCTCTGCAAATTGGTTGGTTGTTTTTTTAAATTGATTAAAACTGTAATAACAATTATCAAATATGTATGTTATGCCATTTTTTGGCTTTCTAAGTAATATGTTATGCTTCCTGCACTGCCATAGTTGAATGTGAATCACATTTGGTACATGATATCTAAAGTTAATTTATGCTATATCTTAATTCCTTTGATCTGTAATGCAGATCTTCTTTCCTGTTAATGTTTTTCTGCAGTTCTAGAACTTTCTGAGAAATTTAGGCAGCAGTTTGGCCCTCTTCGTTATTTCATTGCTGGTCTTCTAAAATTTCTCTCCTTACCTGAGTACAGCTTCAAGTTGGAATATCTTCCGTTTACAACAGAAGAGTCAAAAGAAGGTAATGTTTTAGAAGATAAACATGAACTTAGTATGTCAGATACACATCCACGTATAATGAAGTCAAACAGACAAAGCAATAACCCCAGGCGCTTGAGGGTGTCTACCACACACACTCATGGCCTACATTCTAAAGACTTATTGTCAGGAAAAAGCAATTCTGGGGCTGATTCAGAAGTTGTCAGCTCCAACCATCACTTGTCAGTTGCCACTAGTAGTCCATCAATATACAGCTCGCAGGTGAATGAAAATGATCTTAGGTGTTGTTCAGAAACTGCAGTATCAAATGACGATAAAAACATCTCATCAGTATCCCTGGATACAGGGTTCATGTGGAATGCTGAGGCAAACTTGGATACTGAACAATACTGTAATTTCAAGCCTAACTGGGAGGCTGAAAGTCCTGCACGGCTGCTAGAGAAACCTAATGACCTTGAAGTTGGTACAGTTGAGAATGAGAAATTAGAAGAGAAGTGGGTGGTTAAGGAAGGGAAATTTCTTGGCATATTGATCTGCAACCATTCTTGTAGAACTATGCAAAGTTTGACTTCTCAGCATGTTGTGCCGGAAGCCAATTATGATGACAGCAGTTTGGACTTGCTGTTGGTCCATGGAAGTGGGAGATTGAGATTATTGAGATTTTTTATCTCCTTACAGTTTGGTCAACATCTTCAACTGCCCTATGTTGAATATATTAAGGTATTTCTTGTTCTCCATTTATTCCTCTTCTTTTATTCTGAAGGTGGTGTCAAAACCAATTGATAGTGCCGTCCTAGTTATTGGAATCTTGAATTTTACCATGCATCCATTCTTCCTAGTGAAGGAGAAACATGGAACCATGTTATGCATATTCTTTAAGACTGTTGCATGTATTTTCCAATTGACTGCATCTTACTTTTCCTTAAGACTAATTAGAATATTTTTTACTCATTGTAGCTATTTCAATTTTTAGGAAAAATTACACTTTATCCCCTTGTGGTTTGACATAATCTCACAAAACTACAATATACTTTCAAACTTAAGCATGTAACCTCATATGGTCTTGACTAAATTACAACCATTATTTTTTTTATCATATTTGACCAAATCAGAGATTGAATTTGAAGATCTTCGTTTAAGATAAAATTGTAGAGAGTTGGATATGCTTTATAACACATCTAAAATAATACTGATCAAATTTCAAATAAAAAAACTATGACAAATATATCAAATGATAAAGTATATTTTTGTCATATCTTTGTCATCTCATATCCTATTAGTATTATTTTATAGGTTCTAAGTATCGAAATCAGAATTGGAATTGGGATCAACTGTTTGAAAAGAATGATATGTATCGGCCATATTAGCGGTATCAGTAATATCGGCTGTTTGTATCGGTCTGTAATTTAAAATAATTTTTAAAATACAGAAATTTTTTAAAATTTTAGAAAAAATAATAATAAAATATAAATATACATTATTTATATGTAAAGCCTAAAAACTAAAAAAATAAAGGCTATTTTCTCAATCTCTATATCGCCCTCGTTTTGTCACTCTCCTTTTCACATAATAAAAAAAATTCTTACTTTCTCTCTTACTAATTCTCTCCTCTTATTAAATTCTCTCTCACTAACTCTCTCTTATCAAATTCTCTTCTACTAACTTTCTCTTATCAAACTCTCTCCACCACTAACTCTCTCTCCTACTACTTCTCTCTCTATCTAACTCTCTCTCTTAAACTCTCCCTTATCCTCTCCCTCTCCCTCTCTCTCACTGACTCCCACAAACTCTTTTCCTCCCTCTAATTCTCTCTTTCTTCCTCTTTCTCTTTCCCTCTCTCTCACCCCTTCTCTATCTCTCTCATCCGTACTTGTCGGCGGGATTGCCAATCTCGACCCAAAATGGATCGGATGTCGGTCGATTTGATCAAGACTGGATTTGCCCTAGGATCAGAATCCACCAAAACTAGAATCCATGATTATTTTATATACATTGAAAAGTTTATTTAATTTTCTACAACTTTATCTCGAATAAGGATTTTCAAATTCGATCTCTATTATAGTCAAATACGATGGAAATTATATTGGTTACACTCTAGTTAACACCATATGAGGGTTAAGTATTTAAGTTGAAAATGCACGGAGATTTTGTGAAATTGAGCTAATAAACCACAAGATGGTAAAATACAATTAACCCTAATTTTTAAAATTAACCAATTTTGTTTCAGCAAACTAATTCTCAAGTTGGCAATGCTCTTTTCTAGTTGTTTCACAAAACCCAATGGACTTATTGACAAATGACTTTAAACCAGCAAGATGAAAGTCCCTCATTCCTCAGAAGAACAAGCATACTGATCAATGAGTATAAGCCCCCTCTGTATTTGGTCCATTAATTCAATCTTATCATTCTTTTTTAATTTCCACTCTTCTTTTTCTACAATTTTGTTAAGTCTTGGACAAATCTCAATCTTGACTTATTAATCAAGATCCTGCCACATGAAAGCCTTGCCACCCTCATCTTTTGTTCTATTATGCAGTTTGTAGATTTGATCTGATCTGCTGCTGACCGGTCCCACCAGCCACTACTTACTTTCCCATGGCTAAAAGGAATCTCTAACCTTGAAAAAACATTGAAATCACTGTTCATCTGAAACAGCCCTATTTGAAGGCCAAGACTTGATGCCTAGCAGATCCCATTAACTTGTAACAGATCAGCCCCCACCAGCTCTTAGTTGTGGGAGTATTCATCTGACATTGAACCTTATTACCAAATCACTGTGATGCAAAATCACAAAAAAGATTCCCACTAAATTCTAAATTCTTTTCTTTATTGCTTTTATTTGTCTCAATTTGGTGTAAAAACATTCTCTATGCATGCCCTTAATCTGGATTTTCCTCAAAGCTACATATTTTACATTCACATTACTGGTCCAGACTTTTTAACTACCTGTTTTAAATTATATAATAGTCATATTTATCTGTATTGGTGCAAACAAATCAAGGGAGCTGATGACTTAGGTTATCTTCATATCTTGTATTATTTGTGTAGATATAAGAAAGACTGACAGCTAGTAGTACAAACTCAATAATAGTTGCTTCTTTTTTCCCCCACTCACATGTGTAAATATTCAACCACATATACATAGATATATATGTGCTGTAGTCTTTGTGCAAGCATTCTCAGATCCACAACTTCCTCTCAGCGGTGATATGCAATTTGCACCAGCCTCATGATTTTTGTTTAAAGCAGTTACATTACTGATAGATCCATTACTCCTTATGTTTGCTAGCTTTAGTTAACCTTGATCCAATGTTAATTATGTGTCATTGTTGCAGGTGAAATCTGCGAAGATTAAGCCAACTGAAAATACTCACAACGGGTGCGGCATCGATGGGGAACTTCTTTGTGTAAATGAACAAGCTATATGCTCCATCATCCCAAAACAATTCAGGCTGCTTGGCCGTCCTGTTGATCATAAATAATTGCAACGAACTAAGAGTTTTACACAACATTCACTTCACTAGGATTCACAAATTACATCACCTACCTTCTTTTCTTCTTTTCCTTGGGGTATCTATATGTTTCAACGATTACCAGCATGATGAACGGGATCGTTTCTCTACATTGGAGTATCTCTTGCTCCTTCTGGCGCATTGGTATGGTCCAAGTTATTCCAAGAATCCATGTAATTAGTGCATTTTAATATCCATTTTACTTATTACTTTTTCAAGAAAAATGTCCATGCATCTTCATAGTGTCTTCTTGGTCCATTTACAAGCCTTCCTTTGTGAATATCAATACATTCATGCATGATGCTAGGGTCTCTGACCTGTTAAGCAATGGTTGCTAGTATGTGGCCTAGGCGGAGAATGCCTTTGGCCACACGCCAAGCAATTATCCCTTTGGAGGATAAATGGATTTGGTGGCCAGACCTGAGAAGGAGGGGGCACTGCTAAGTCTATTTATTCTTACTTAAGGCCCAAAAATGAGTTAAAAGAGACTGAATAGAAAATGTCATGGAAGCTAAAAGTCAATAAGAGTGAAAGCTGTCATTTAAATAGTCCTTTGGGGAAAATTGTCTACCAAAATGCTTCTCCATAACTTACACATTATGCTTGTTGATCTATGCCCAATTTGTGGCCTATGGGATGAGACAGCAGAACACCTTATCTATAATTGCCATTTTGTGATAGAGGTATGGGAGGTCATTGCTCAAACCTCGGTGTTTCTTTTACTCTGGGTGCGGGCAAACAGCCTGAATGGTTGTTGAATACTATGATAGGTTAGCAAAACCTCCTAGCACAGGAAAGAATTGGCACCTCTCATCATAGTTCTTCCCCCTGCGATCATTTGTATCCTCCTTTTAATTAACCCATAGCTGCCATTGCAGCTGTCCTTTTAACCAAAAAAAAAGACTTCTTGGTTCATTTCCTATGTTCATAGCGACAAATTGTTTCCTTTTTCCCAATTGTCAGAAACATCTGTATCCCATGCAAATTATTATTATTTTACAATATATTTAGCTGTTGAAGATTAATATTTACTATTATCGCTGGGAAAGTTTCGCATTTCCGAAATGTCGAGTAATTTTCAATTCCTTCACTTTGCAGTACAGCATCCCAATACATACTTGCTTTTATGAGCTTACTGCATTTGAGATATGCAATTCAGCTTCTGAGGACAGTGAGGAAAATCAAAAGTTATGTTTTTTATTTAGAGGATATTTTTCACATTGCATGTCATCCCATCTTGGAGAAATGATTGCAATCTTGTTAAAGAATACTGCGGGAATTAGTGCCTCAAAGAAAAAATTTCTTCCTTCCTTTTCTTTCCATCAAACTTTCCCGCAGATCATTATTAAGCATCTACCAAGCCTTGTGAACTTTGGGTTAATGTTTGTATCTAAACTGTGCAGTAATTTGATTACTAGGACAACCATTTGCAAAGTTCAATTCATGTCTCTATGAGGAGATGATCTCCAAAGTATAAGTACATTGAAAGAAAAAGACCTTGGCGCTTTCCCCTTGAATTTTTCCAGAATTGATAGTAAACTCGCAAATCCATGCCAATGACATCTTATCCCCTCGAATTTGAAGTCAGAAATATCTATAAAACGCTCTTGAGGAAGACTGAAGAGGAACATCAAGGAAGCTGATCAAACTGATCTCACTGACCACCTGGGATTTAAAAAATAAAATCAGCTCTCTAAGGAATTCCAGGAATGTTGACCCCCTCAGAAGTATTAAAAGGCTATGAATTCATAATTTGGCAACAGATGGAAAGTATAAATTGGAGTAAAAAAGTTCACGACTCTTGCATATCCTTACCCACTATAGTGTCGAAGTATGTTAAATTTTTGTTCAACAGCAGCTTAGGAAGCTCTTTAATATAAGAGGTTACAAATAAGAATAGCATCCGAACTAGAAGATTTGTAATGGGGACACGGGACGCTTCCACCCGGCCAGTCTTGCATTAGCCATGCCCACGACGTCGTCGCAGCCCAGACCTGGAGCTCCTATTGCTAATTTTTAACTCTCAAAGCATGAGCAAGTGGAAACGATCGTGTTAATGTTTATAAGTTTTGCTCAATGGTGCGCACCATCCGAGGTCCAAGAAGGAACATAAAAGGAGGATTTGGAAGGATTAATCTTAGGATTGGTGATTGCAGCATACTTGTGATTACGGGTGTAAACAAGCTGAGGTGGATCGGAGCTTAGGCTGTGACCAAACTCAGATTCAAATTTATTTTGAGCCTGGCTCAGTGATTAAGTTTGAATTAAAATTATTTAAACTTGAGCCGAGCTTGAGATTAAATTAGCAGTTTAATTAGCAATATCAAGCCTTATCAATTTAAGTTATTTTCGAATCTGAACAAACTTATATTGATTTAATTTAAAATAAAACATAATTTAATTATAAAGATATAATATAAATTATAAAAAAATAAAAATAATTATGTTAGAAATATATATATATATATATATATATATATATATATATATATATATATATATTCGAGTCTTATTCAAGTTTTACTTGAATTTAATTTTGAGTATAGTTTCAAGATGAAGCTCCACTCAGCTTATTTTTCGGCCTGACCGATGTGATTGACAACCGGTTACTATTAGCGGCCCTCATAATGATAAATAGATTGACAACCGGTTAACATAAGTTGTTGATATAATATATTTATAAAGAAAGAAGGCAAGGACCTGGAAACAAAGAATAATCAAATAGGATGTTAATGTATATATCCTTAAGGGATAACCTACCCTATATATACATGTATGTACTTGATTTGAATTGTGTATCGGAGCCCAAGGTTCATCGTCGACAACGTCGTGCCAAGCCGGTCGATCTCTCTGGCGGTTAGAGTTGAGTTTCATCACCGAGGCCTTCACGCTCACCCGTGGAGGACAGCGAGAGTTTTTCGTCAAGGAGCTCTCCGATCACCTCCTTTCTTGAGCGCCACCTCCTTTGGAAGATCTCCCTCTCTGACTCCGCTGTCGACTTGGAAGGAGCTCTACGAAGGACTCTTCCGGTCGAGCTTTCCGTCGACTATGCAGCTCAAGAGCCAGCAAGAGATTTCGGTCAAGGAACTCTCCGCTCACCTCCTCTAAGGATCTCCACTGTCGACTTGAAAGGAGCTCTCCGACTCCGCCGTTGACTTGGAAGGAACTCTCCGATCACCCCTTTCCTCTCCGATCCGAGCAAGGTGTCCCCTTTCCTCTTTGCAGAATTTTTTTCTCTAGATCAATTGGTTGGACCATCCTTTCTACTGTTTGCTGGTGGGATTTTGGTTGGATTTGCTCTCTATGACGTCTGTCAAGACCAAATTGCTACCTATGAATTAATTGCACCAAGTCTGATCGAGAGTTAAATTACTATGACTGAATTAAATTACTGTTGCTAAATTGATTGCTACTGTAGCTTCCAATGCACATTCTGATCCAGCCTGTGATTAGCTTCCCTCTTTCGCTGACTTGGTGCTTGTCGCCATTGCTAATTGGCCATATTGGTATGCAACTGTAGAGAGTGCACTTGATGGGTGTTCTTGATCTCCTGTGTCACCTCGACAAATCTAGTCTTGTGCCCTTTAATGGCTCCAAAGAATATGCTACTAGAAAGACTCGTGATCCTTGTGTTCGGACATATTTGATCGCCTCTATCGACAAAACTCTTCGTCCGAATTTTATTTGATTTACTTACATAGCTGATCTTTAATGTCATCTTCGGTCACGTTTTGTTGAGTCTAGTGGTATTTAGGTATTACAAACCATATCTGGACCGATCCAAATATAGAGTTAGGATTTTAATGGCTCTAGTTTCATTTAAATCAGAGGTCAAGATGAAAAGTTAAAAATAAAATAGTAGAGATAGATTATAACAGGCTAGAATGGTAAATATCCGACGTTGCGACGGTCATCGGAGGGTGGCCGATGGCCAAGAGTGGTGGTGGACGGCTGTAAGGTAGGGTGGCTACTGAAGGAAAGTGGTGGCTAGGGTTTGGAAGCTTTGGAGGTTCTATGGCTATAGTATACTCCTAGAAAGGTAGAAACGATCTAACGGCTATGATAAAATAGTAAATACGATAGTAAGAAAATAAATAAACTCAATTAATTCTCAATACTTGGATAATTAGATAAATAAAGCCCAACTTTTCAATATATAGAGGTTGGGTACAATGAGTCCTATTTGGACTTAGCCCTAAAAGCTTATATAACTCGAACTAGGATTTGCCTTAGAGGCTTATATGACTTAATTGAATTTGCCTTAAAAGTTTATATGACTTAATTGAACTTGCCTTAGTGGCTTATATGACTTAACTAGACTTATCTTAAGTACTTATATAAGAGATAAATATGACTTAGCTAAATCAGCATTCCTTATCTTACTCGGAATATTTCTTCGTTCTGCCATAGATAAAATTCTAATATGCAGAAACCTTAAATATGAAAGTTGTAGATCAGGACATCTCTGATTTTCTCTAAGTGGTTACATAATATTTGGTTGATTGCTGAATATTTGCATAATATTTTCCTAAAACTACGCAGAAGTTAATTAAACTGAACTTAGCTAATTAAATAAACTCTAACCTACTTAGACTCTGACTAAATTATATAAGAAAAATAAATAACTAGACTCGATTCATCGAGTTCAATGTCTTCATGATGCGATTCGATCTGAGCCAATTCGCATCAATCCACCACGCTTCCAACCCCTTTGTCCTCAAGGCATCCATGATGGTTTCCAAACCTTCATTCGCTCTTGAATTTTTTGTCCCCGATCTTCGTATGGATCTCATCTGCAACATAGAGGAGGGGCCTATGGTGGGTTCTGCTCTAGGGCCCACTTGTTTGAGCCATAGTATGTCCTAGTCGCGGTTAGCTCAGACCAAATCCTAGCTATCAATGGTTCGAGCTTGGGTCTTAGTGCATACAGTTTAGGCCATGACTTGGGTGCGGATGGTCTGAGGAAGAGACTGGATGTGATGGCCTAAACCAAGAGCACCTGGATCGTCGTCAGTGGAAAGCAAGAGTTTTTTGGCCCTAGCTTCCACCGCGGGTGGGGAAGATGGCGTCGCGACCATTGATGGGGGCTGCTTTGGTGTTGCTTTGGTGGAGGGCTCAATCTGCAAGGATGGAGGGTGCTCCACCTCAATCGAAAGAGGGATGGTTGCCGCGGTTTGGATGGTCTCCACGGTTTCACCATTATTAGTTCTTAAAGGTAGAGGTGGCTCATGTTCTCGCTGACCGGTGGCGCAGGTGGTGCGGGGTGGCCATAACGAGCTAGGATAGTTGCCGTCAAGGCTTGGAGAGCCTTCTCTAACTTCTCGGAGCTTTCTGTGGCTCTCTTCTCCATGGACCCCGCCAATGCATTTGCCCACATCGGTGACTTGTCACTGGCGATTGCTGGTGGTGCCGAGGAAACCTCTACAGGGATGGAGACAAGTTCTTAGTCCTCCATGACTGCGATCTCCCTTGGGTTAGCTTTGGATCATGTGTTCATCATTGTCTAAGGAACGTCGGCTTTGATACCAATGTTACGAATCAGATCTGGATTGATCCGGATGTAAGAAAATTATAAAATTTTAGGTAGTGGCCATATGTTAGAGTTCTAATGGATCTAGTTTCACCTAAATCGAACGTCAGGATGAAAAGTTAAAAATAAAATAGTGAAGATAGGTCAGAATAGGGCAAAATGTTAAATATCCGACGTTGTGGCGGTTCTTGGAAGATGGCGAATAGCCAAGGGTGGTGGTGGATAGTCGTAGGGTAGGGTGGCTGCTGGAGGAAGGTGGTGGCTAGGGTTTGAAAGCTTAGGAGGTTCTACGATTATAATTTACTCTTAGAAACGTAAAGACGATCTAACGGCTACAATAAAACGATATATACAGTAATAAGAAAATAACTAAGCTCAATTAATTTTCAATGCTTAGATGTTTAGATGAATAAAGTCTAACCTCTCTATTTATAGAGGTCGAGTACAACGAGTCTTATTTAGACTCAGAACTAGTACTTGCATTAGACAAACTCTACAGGCTTATACGACTTGAATTAGGACTTGCCTTTGAGGCTTACATGACTTAATTGAACTTGCCTTAGAGGCTTACATGACATAGTTGAACTTGCCTTAGTGGCTTATATAAGAGATAAACATGACTTAGCTAAATCAACCTTCCTTATTTTTTTCGAAATATTTCTTTGTCTTTTCAAAGAAAAAGTCCTAATCTAGAGAAACTTTGAATATGAAAGTTGTAGGACGTCTTCAATCTTCTCTAAGTGGTTTTATAATATTTGGTTGACTGATAAATATTTGTAGAATATTTTCCTAAAACTGCGTATAACTAAACTAAACTTAGCTAATTAAATAAACTTTAACCTACTTAGACTCTAACTGAACTACGTAAGAAAAATAAATAAGATAACTAGACTCGATCTATCGAGCCTAATGTCCTTATGATGCGATCCAATCTGTCCCAGTTTGTATCAATCCACTACGCTTTCAACAACCTTGTCCTCAAGGCGTCCATGATGGTTTCCAAACCTTCATTCACTTATGAACTTTATGTCCTTGATCTTCGTATGGTTCTCATATATGACATGGAGGAGGGGCCCATGGTGAGTTTCGCTCGAGGGCCCACTTGTTTGAGCCATAGTCTGTCCTAGTCGTAGTTAGCTCAGACAAAATCTTAGCCATTAGTGGTTCGAGCCTAGGCCTTAGTGCATACAGTTTAGGCTGACTTGGGTGCAAATGGTCCAAGGAAGGGAGTGGATGTGATGGCTTGGACCGAGAGCACCTAGATCGCCATTAGTAGAAAGCAAGAGTTTTTGGCCCCTTCTTCCACCGCAGGTGGGGAAGACCGCGTCGCGACCGTTGTTGGGGGCTGCTCCTGTGTTGCTACAGTGGAGGGCTCAATCCGTAAGGATGGAGAGCTCCACCTCAATCGGAGGAGAGATGGTTGCTACAGTTTGGATGGTTTCCACGGTTTCACCATTATTAGTGCTTGAAGGTGGAGGTGGAACATGTTTTCGGTGACCGATGGCGCAGGTGGTGTGAGGTGGCCATAACGAGGTAGGATAGTTGCCATCAAGGCTTGGAGAGCCTTCTCGATCCTCTTGGAGCTTTTTGTGGCTCTCTTCTCCGTGGACTCTGCCAATGCCTTCGCGCACACCGGTGGCTTATCACCGACGGTTGTTGGTGGTGCCAAGGAAACTTCCATTGGGATGGAAATGAGTTCTTGGTCCTCCATGGCCGCGATCTCCTCTAGGTTCGCTTTGGATCATGTGTTCACCATTGTTCGAGGAATGTTGGCTTTGAGACCAATGTTACGAATAGATCTGGACCAATCAGTATATAAGAAAATTATAAAAATTTAGGTAGTGATAGCCTCATAAGTTAGGGTTCTAATGGCTATGGTTTCACCTAAATCATAGGTCAGGATAAAAAGTTAAAAATAAAACAGTAGAGATAGGTTAGAATAGGGCAGAATGGTAAATATCGACGTTGCGACGGTCGCTGGAGGGTGGCGGACGACCAAGGGTGGTTGTGGACAGTCGTAGGGTAGGGTGGCTACTGGAAGAAGGTGGCGGCTAGGATTTGAAAGCTTTGGAGGTTCTACGACTATGATCTATTCCTAGAAAGGTAAAGATGATTTAATGGCTAAAATAAAATGGTAAATACGATAATAAGTAAAAAACTAAACTCAATTAATTCTCGATGCTTGAATGCTTGGATGAATAAAGCCCAACCTCTCTATGTATAGAGGTTGGGTTCAACGAGTCCTACTTAGACTTAGAACTAGTACTTGTCTTAGACAAACCTTAAAGACTTATACGACTCGAATTAAGGCTTGTCTTAGAGGCTTACATGACTTAATTGAACTTGTCTTAGTGGCTTACATAAGAGATAAATATGACCTAGAGATAAACATAACTTAGCTAAATTAGCCTTTTTTATCCTTCTCAGAATATTTCTTCATTTTTCCATATATAAAATCCTAATCTGGAGAAACCTTGAATGCAAAACTTGTAAATCAGGACGTCTTCGATCTTCTCCAAGTGGTTTCATAATATTGGTTGACCGATGAATATCTGTAGAATATTTTTCTAAAACTACGCATAAGTTAACTAAACTGAACTTAGCTAATTAAATAAACTCTAACATACTTAAACTCTAACTAAACTACATAAAAAAATAAATAAGATAACTAGACTCGATCCATCGAACTCAATGTTCTCATGATGCGATCTGATCTGACCTAGTTCGCATTAGTTTCACCTTCTATCCAGTGCCTAAATAGCTTAGGGTGAATGATCTATTCAACAATTTTATAGTCACATGCATAATTTTTGGCATGAGTTGCATGCCTTAGAGCCTTTGAACCTTCCTTTGACTTATGAGGTTTTTAGAGAGCATTGCCAACCTTACCAATTTTTGAATGCTCTTCGCTAGGAGTTTGTTCCTTTGGCTAGGACATTGGTCCATTATGACACTACCAAGTTTAGAGTCAGTTGTGGTTGAACTCATTGTTGAGGAGACTCGTCTTCATACTGTTCATTCTCGATAAGCTCTATTAGTGGCATTTCATTCAACAAGGTTCTTACCACTGCAGTTGCTAATTTTCGCTCTAATCACTCTCGATCTCATCGTCAATGTTCTCATTGCAACAAGCCAGAACATTTGATTGAGACATGTTGGAATTATATCTTGATAAATGCAAGAACCACAAGTTAAAGAGTCATCCATGTTTGAGTGTATATGTGGCTACTAATGTTTCTTCTGAGATGCACTCCACTATTCTTATTATGCATATTGCTCCACCAGATCATCTTCAGCAGATTGAGCAAACATTGGCCCAATAAAGTTAGCTCCTCAGTCGTCTTTTATAGAACCTAGTGTCCACCATGTCTGTTTCTCTAACAGATCACTCAACCATGTTTGCTCTTTCCAATAGTACTCATGATACTTGGATTGTGGACTCTCGTGCCACTCAGCACATGACTCCAAATGCTTCTATACTTACTTCTTGCTTACCATGCCACAATTGCCACCACTTCGGACTACAAATGGATCTCTTCTTCCCATTTGTTAGCCTAGATCTATTACCACTATCTCTGAGTATTCTGGTCATCTTACTCTACCTCATGTCTTGCATATCCTTGATCTTAGCATGAATTTTCTCTCAATTAGCAGCATTTGTCATTCTGGCTATGATGTCTTATTTACTACTATCTCTTATGTTGTGCAGGGTCCACTTACCGACCAGGAGATTGGAGTTGGTCGTAGAGCTAGCGGCCTTTAGCATATCTCTTTTCTTCATCTACCTATCTCTCCTATATCTCATTTTGTTGGTGTTGCTCTCTCCTATTGAGCTATGGCATCGTAGATTAGGTCATATGTCCTTAAAGGTCTTTTTCGTTCTTGAGCCTTCAGACAAGATTATTTTGGTTCTAGTTCTATGTCAGTTTGTGTGGGTTGTAAGTTGGCTAAACGATCCGCTCTTCCTTTTTCTTCAAGTAATAGTAAAGCATTTCATCTTTTGAGCTTGTTCATTTTGATATTTAAGGACCTGCACATTTATCTTCTAGGTGTGGATATTTATATTATGTGAGTTTTATTGATGACTTTTTCATGTATACTTGGGTTTATCTCATTCGTCATCGATCTAAGATTCCTCATGTTTATCAGATTTTTACATCTATGATTCATACTCAATTTCACAAGCACATTATGGTTTTAGCTCTAACTGTGCTTGAGAGTACACCTCTACTACTATGCGTTCTATTCTCCATTCTCATGGCACCATTTTTCAACAATCTTGTCCTTACACTCATGAGCAAAGTGGTGTAACAAAATAGAAACATCGTCATATCTTAGAGACTACGCGCATTCTCATTCTTAGTTCCTTTATCCCTTGTTTCTTTTAGGCAGAAGCTCTTTTGACCTCTGTTAACCTTATCAACCGTATGCCTTCTCTTCTTCTACAAGATTGCTCTCCTCATAGGTTCTTTTCTCTATTAAACCAACTTACAGTCATCTTTGTATTTTTGGATGTACGTTCTACTCCCTGCTCATGAGTGTGACAAGCTGTCAGCTCATCTATGCGGTGTTCTTCTTGGATACAATTCTAAACACAAAGGCTATTGATATTATAATCCTTTTGACTCATTGGATGCGAATTGCTTATCATGTCTCTTTTCTAGAGGATATTCCTTATTACTCTCAAGAGTCTCAGGACCTCATATTTCTTGAACCTCTATTTTCAACATCTTCTCCTCAGCCCCCTCTTGAGATTGTATCCACTATATTCTCCTGATGAGCCTCTTATTAGATGTCGTAATGATTTGCTCCCTTCTTGTCTTATTACTCAAGTGTACTTTCATCGGGTTCTTCCTGTACCTCATTCATCTAAATCTCCTATTTCATCTTCTGCGCCATCTTCTACACCCTCTCCTCCTAGTACTATGGGTCCACGTCGATCTCAGCGTAAGCATTGTCCTCCTCAGAGATATGGATTTATTGATGTTGCATGCTATTCTTCAAAGTTTCATACTTTTCTGACAGCTCTTCACGTAGTTCATGAGCCTAGTTCTTATTAGGAGGCTATCGTGCATCCTGAGTGGCAACATGCTATGAATGAGGAGTTTTAGGTTTTTGCACACACTCAAACATAAAATGTTGTTCCACTACCAACGGGCATTAAACTTGTTAGCTATAAATGGGTCTACAAAATCAAGAGGCAGCCTAATGGATCTATTGATCGATATAAAGCTCGTTTTGTTGCTAGAGGTTTCACCCAGGAGTATGGTATTGATTATGAGGAGACATTTGTCTTTGTGGCTCAGATGACTACTGTTCTTATCCTTCTTGTTGTACCTATCATTCGTCATTAGCCTTTATATCAAATGGATGTAGAGAATGCTTTTCTTCATGGTAGTTTGACTGAAACAGTTTATATGTAGCCTCCCCTTGGATTGTTTGTCAACTTCATCGTGCCATTTATGGCCTAGAATAGGCACCTCATGCTTGGTTTGAGCGGTTCCGTCAAGCTATGATAAAGGTCGGTTTTGTTGAGAGCGATCATGACCACTCTATGTTTACGCGCACTTCTCTACAAGAAGATTTATTCTCCTACTCTAGGTAGATGACATGATTATTACAAGTGATGCTTCAAGTACCATTAAGTCTCTACAAAAACACCTATCTCAATACTTTCAGATGGACTTGGGTCACCTGCGTTATTTTCTTGGACTTGAGATTGCTCATAGTGAGAGAGGCATACTTGTATCTCAAGAAAAGTATGATTTTCATTTAATTAGTCGAGTAGCTATATATGATGATAGGACAGATAATACACCTCTTGAGCTTCATGCGAAGCTTTGTCCTATAGATGGCATGCCATTGGTAGATCTGACTAGATACAAACAACTTGTTGGTCGGCTTATGTACTTATGTATCACTAGACTAGATATCCCTCATGCTGTGAGCATAGTTAGTCAGTTTGTGATGGTCCCTCGATCTATTCATTATGCAGCACTACTCCAAATTCTCAAATATGTGCAGGGGACTATTACTCGCTCTCTTTTGATGTCTACTCATTCCTCTCCTATTCTTTGTGCTTATTCTAATATTGATTGGGCTACTAATCCTACCACTCGTCGTTCTACTACTAGATTCTATGTGTTCCTTGGTGACTCTTAAATCCTGGCGGAGCAAGAAGCAAAATATGATCTCTCTCTAGTACCGAAATAGAATATAGAGCCATATTCACTACTTCCAAGGAGATTATCCATCTTCACCGTTTATTGGGAGCAATTGGCGTGTCAACTCCTATGCCCATTGCTCTCTATTGTGATAACAAAAGTGATATACAGATTGCAAGCAATCCTGTGTTTCATGAGAGGACAAAACATATTGCGATGGATTGTCATTTTGTTTGACATCAATTCCTAGCTGGCACTATCAGTCTTCCTCATATATCATATACAGAACAGATAGCGAATTTCTACATTAAGTCACATCCCACTCCATGTTTTAAATATCTAGTTGGCAAACTCTTTATGTTTGATCCACCCTGAGTTTGAAAGGGGGTGTTAATGTATATATTATTATATTGTACCTAAGGGATAACCTACCCTATATATTCATGTATCTACTTGATCCCTGAAGTGTGAATACCAATATCAATATTTCTATTCATATTAAGGGCAATAGGGGGATCTAATCCTAAAAGTCCTCCATGGAGAAGGGAACTGCTCATGAAGAAAGAATAGGAAATAGATGAGACACAACATAAATCCAATTGGCCTATCTAGGAGGAAAGTTCATAGTAGTGGAGAGACACAAGATCTTAGAGGTCCCCATTAACTAAGTCAATCATAAGTTTTCTCGATATCAATGTGAAAAAAAAGGATCAGATTTATTTGGGTTCTATGGAGATCAAATTTTTGTATACCTCAAAGAAAACTACCATAGAAAGCGATAAGAAGAAAAATGAGGATCGCGAGGAGGTGGGTGTTGCTCTCTACTCAGGCAATAGAATTGTACCCCAGGCAACAGACTTGGATAAACATATGATCCTCAAAGAGAGGATTTGTGCCCTAGGCAACACACCTATGCAACACTTCCATGGTAATCATATCTCCACTCAAGAAACTAATCATACCTTTGCCTACAAGACCCTTTGATTTAATGCCAATGGGGATGGGTGGAAAACAGTTTCTCACAAAAAATGATGAGCGAGGAATCATCCTAGTCATAAAGAAAAAACAATGGGCGAGGAATCATCCTAGTCATAAAGTAGAAACAATGGGTGAGGAATCATCCTAGCTATAAAGCACATCTCCATTCAAATGCTTAATGGCAGAAATTTAAGGAAGCTCCTAATGGGTGAGCCACCTATTATTGACTATCATTTCACTTACACAATCCTATATGAACACACTCCTAGGCAAGAAACCCATTTCCTTGTCTCCCTCCATCTCGGTGTGGCCTTTCTTCTGCATGTTAAAGTAGCCCAGGAAAAGTGACAAGAAAACCCTTACCTTCACTCATTCACCTCCCCTCAATCTTTCCACTTATTCTCTATTTCAAAATATTTTTTTCTATTATAGGGGGTGAAGACCAAAATCAACCTCCTATAGAAATCTTACTCGCTACTTTATGTGTGGGAAATTGGGACATAGAAGTTTCTTCTTTAGCTATCTCTATAATAGAAAGAGATAATTCCACTTAGACCCCTTGAACTATCACAATTTTCTACATACACTCTTTGAGCTCTTTTTTTACTAGGTACACCCCTTGATCCAAAAAGTTCTTTTAGTTTACATATCCCTATAATATTTTTTTTTCTTAGTTCTAAAGGGTATATATAGATATTTTTCTTAGTTTAGGTATATATGTGGGTAAAATATTCAATGAGTATATATAAAAAATAGGAATAATTTAGAGGATCTAAGTAGAATTATGCCTAATAGAAATCTAGAGTCGAACAGAAGAAGGCATGGTCTACTAGTCAAGCCCATCCTCAATCTAGAAGACCTACGATAACTTTTACCACTCTGCCATTGTTTTTGCTAACTGCCTAGTTACTGTCCAAGGTATTGAACTTGCCTTTCTCAAATATGTGTACATCAAAAGATGGTGGTGGTGCACAATAGAAATTGGAGAGGGAAGCTTTGTTGTCTCCTTTCCCTCTCGAGAGCTCCAATGGGAGAGTTCCCTCCAAGCTTGATACCTTAAGCTTGATGGGGAATTTATCCTCAAGCTGTAGTGCATAGAAAGTTTGGATTCTATAACACCCCCCAAAAAATGAAGCAAGAGAGGGGCGGAGCAAGTGCCCTACACGTGCCCACCCTCACCCCTCCCTTCTTCCCTCCCCATGCTTGGCCTGGCAAAGGAGTCCTTTTGTCAAGCCAAGAGAGAGGGAGGGGCAGGCCTAGCCCCCTACGCATGCCACCGATGGCGTGCGCGGAGGGCAAGCCTTAGGCAATGTGTTGTCGCGCTCCTTTCTCTTTCTTGATTTCTTCCCCTCCCCTCGGTTCACTCCCACACCATTCTTCTCATTCCTTTACTTCCCCCTCCATCCGTCCATCGCTGTACTTGTCGTTGCTATGGTCGGGGTGGTGAAGTTGTCGTCGTCGATGACTCCTCCTCCCTCGCTCTTTCTTTTTCTAGCCGGTGATGGCATGGCGCTTCGGGCGCAACGCCTTCATCCTCCCTCCACCTTTGACAGTCCGATAGCAATTGGTCCTCGGGTCTTTCTCCCCATCATAGGGATAGTGCCAACTTAGGTAGGGGAGGAGAGGAAGCCCCTCCCCTTTGGTGTAGCACCACAACTAATCAGGCTAGGGATTGTCGCTCGAGCTAGGTAGTGCCCAACCCAAGCGGGCCCAGGCTTAGGTTGGGCTAGGCAAGGCACAGCTCGATAGCCCTTTCTCAGGTTGGGTTTGGCCCCGCCCGTCGGAGCCATTTTAGGTTTTTGTTTTATCATTATTGGGCTAGGTAAGGCCTGAGCTCGATTCTTATTCCTCTCTTTATTGTTATTTTCATTATTATTATTTATCCTCTCTTTCACTACCCCTTAAATTTAGAAATAGGTGCTGACCTAATAATTTTGTTGTAGAGTACAAGCTGTTACAACATGGTATCAGAGCAAGGTTTCCAAAAATTCTGGCAAATTCATCTGAAATACAGTACATGCGAAGAAAACCTATCTAGTTGTCAATATCTATGTGTTTCCTCCTAGGCCAACTTAGGTTGTTGATTCACAAATCCAAGATGCCGCCTCATTGATGTCATACCGCTGTTTCAGAAGGACCATCAACCCTAGTAGGGAACCCCAATGCAGATGCTATAGCGATCGATGTGGAGACGTTTGTGCGCCTAGTCCAATAGCAGGAAAGACTGAACGAGGAGATCCTTCATGTCTGTGCAGCATCCTCATGAACCAACGAGGCTCTTAGCCATCACGAGAGTAGTAGAGGAGGAATATCCCTAAATTGATTTATGCAGCTAAACCCCCCCCCCCCCCCCCCCCCCCCATTTTTAGCTACATTCCTTCTTTGCGGTGATGTTTAGCGGTGGTGGTAGGAAATAGAGAGGTTGATCTGACTGACATTTGGGTTGGAGGCTATCACTTGGGCCATGTTCTCACAGGTCTTCAACCATATATATTTTCTCATAGCAGTAAGGAACAAGCTGTAGTATGAGGCGACCTTCAATGCTCCATCTCATTTTGTCGTCTTGGTAATGAGGCTAGGGCTGGGCATTTTTGTGAGGTCTTGAGACTCAACATTAGGGTGCGATTATCTATTTTGGGGCCCCTTTCCTATGCCATGATTATCGAGCAGGCCATGGTTGCTAAGCCAAATATTCTAGAGTGGAGGGCTTTGAACTAGAATAAGGGATAGATTGGGTTATCATCACGACCGAGGTCATGATGCCCGCCATCCTAGTTTGAGCTCAGGTCGGGTAGTTCATCTTCTAGTCAGTACCTGCATATTATTCATATTAGGCAGGCAATTCTACTTTCATTAGCTCCTCTTAGTGCTAGCTCTCATAGTACAAAGTGTATCAATCGTGCCTTGTCTCAAGCTAGCATTGCTGGCTCAATTAAGGGCTCTGTAGTATCTACTGGGTCCGAACACACACCCAAAGATTGCCCCCATCTCATTGCCCAGCCCATTGCTTCTTGTGTTGCCAGTAGGGTCATCTTCGCGATCACTACCTGATACGATTTGTTGATAGGCTACGGAACGATCCCTTTAAGATCTGAATTGATTGTAAGAAGTAGTTCACGCAATCGAGGGAAAATATTAATCAAATATTCTGTCATAGTGAAAGAATTACAAAACCAAGGCTGATCGATCCATAACAACCTGATCTATGTTTTTTGTATTTACTCCCTTTGCAGATTCGAATTGTAACTAAGAAGAAAACACAATAGAGTGGGGATGAAGGTGGTGGTGATGGTGGAGTGGATATTAGGGTTATGGATGATAATGGAGATGAGGGTGGATGGTTGATGTAGTTTAAGGGATAAAGACGAAAGGGAAGAAGTAGTCGAGATCCCAAGGAGGAGGGAGGGCTCGACAGATGAGGGAGATTAGAAGTTAAATGAGACCTTGCCAATGGTAGAGGTGGCTGGTTGATGAAGAGAGAGGAAGGAGATTAGGATAGAGAGACTAAAGAGGATAAAGGATGATAGAAACCAATATTTATTAAGCATCATGATTTTGGCTGCCATCCACACCTTTATAGAGGCTAGTCAATAAGCCAAAATAACAATTATTAACTCTAATTCTAGTGGATTCCCATCAATCGCGTTCAAACGTGCTCGACCGCGTTCGAACGCACAAAAGGCGTTCTCTGTGGATGCGAATTGATGCAGGTATTCGAACACAAGTGTTCGAATGAGCCTGACTGCGTTCGAACGCACTTTTCGCATTCTCTGTTTTTGCGAACTAATGTAGGCGTTCACAAAGGCGTTTGAATGCACCCCCTTCTGCGATCAAACGCAACCTACAGAAAATTTATTTTAATAAAAGTAAATAACTAATGCAATAAGAAAAGACTCTAGCAAGGTGTATCATTTGCCCTCTCTTCTCTGCTCACTGCTACTTTGGCATCCAGAGCCTTTCAAGCCTTTTCTCATGGAAGCCATATTCATGGATCTGCAAATGTTGATCCATCACACTGAGGTAGAGGTCTTCACACTAGTCGAGTGTTTGCTATGACAAAGCTAGATGATTTGGCCTCTAATGAGGTGGCTATAGGTACTATGACCTTGTTCTCTTAGCCTGCTAGGTCTTGTTTGCCCTAGGGGCTATTCATTCATTCATCTCTTATGCTTTTTTTACTCACGCTAATCGTCCTACTGAGTTTCTCAACGAGCCTCTCCTGATATCTGCTCCCTTGGGGGACGCATATGAGATTAGCCATGTCTTCTATGCTTGTGTGATTGGCTTTAGGGAGTGGGACTGTAGACCTCCAACCTCTAGAAATACAGAATTTTGATGTTATCCTTGGGATGGATTGGCTAGCATCATACCACGCTAGCATTGATTGCTTCTGAAAGGAAGTGGTGCTGCAATTGAGTGAGGGAATAGTTTGTCGAGTTCTCAAGTCACGCTAGGGTTTCTTGGCTTGCATCTCTTCCACATTTCAGACTTGACAATTGGTGATAGGCTATTGCTCCAACCTTTTTGCCTAAGAGCCAGTTCCATCCAATGGGCCTTTCTCCTTTATCGATGTTGCTATTATTTGTGAGTTCCCTGACGTCTTCCTAGAAGATATTGAAGGGTTACCCTCTGATCGAGGAATCAAGTTTGACATTACCTTAGTCCTTAGTGTCCATCTTAAAGCGTCCTATCAGATGACACCTTTGGAGATTGCAAAACTTTGAAGGCAGATTGACTATCTTCTCAATAAAGGATTTATTCACCCTAGCATAACCCCTTGGGGTGCCTCGATATTGTTCGTTAAGAAAGATGGTACATTGCGCTTATACTCTCCCTCGTATCAAGGACCTTTTTAACCAGCTCCGTAGGGCTCGTGTATTTTCAAACATTGACCTACGGACGAGTTATCACCAGCTCAGAATTAGGGAAGAGGATATTTCAAAGTTGGCGTTTCACTTATGGCATGGTCACTATGAGTTCTTGGTAATACCTTTCGGCTTGACTAACACACTAGCCATTTTTATGGATCTTATGAATTGAATTTTTTGCCAGTTCTTAGATCTGTTTGTGGTGGTGTTTATTGATGACATTTTGGTTTATTTGTCTAGTGAGCAGGTGCATGAGCATGAGCAGTACCTTTGGTTGGTGTTGCAGACCTTGAGAGATGAACGTCTTGTCACCAAATTCTTGAAATGTGAGTTTTGGTTACTGGAGGTGGTCTTCCTAGGCCATATTATTTCAAGAGATGGCATTCGGGTGGACCAATCGAAGATGCGGCGGTGTTGGAGTGGAAGCGGTCAACTAGTGTGCCTGAGATTCAGAGTTTCCTTGGGCTTGTCGGTTATTACAAATGCTTTGTCGAGAGATTTTCAAAAATTGCCTCCCCTCTTTCTAGGCTAACTCGCAAAAACCAACAATTCATGTGGGACCTAGATTGTTAGGAGAGCTTCCTAGAGTTAAAACATCGGTTGACATCAGCCCTGTCCTCATAGTACCAAGGAATGGGGCATATTCTGGGTGTACTATGACGCATCCATTTGCGGCTTAGGATGCTTGCTAATGTAAGAAGGGAGGGTAGTAGCTTTGCCTCGCGGCAATCGAAAGACTACGAAAAGAACTATCCTACTCATGACTTGGAGTTAGACGCGGTTTGTTTTGCTCTCAAAATCTGGTGACACCACCTTTATGGGAAGAAGTGTGAAATTTTTTCTAATCATAAAAGCCTCAACTATTTATTCACACAAAGTTCTAAACCTTCGTCGATGGTGATGGTTGGAACTGGTAAATATATAACTGCACCATCAACTATCACCCGGGAGCAGCTAATGTTGTGGCTGATGCATTGAGTAAGAAATCCTCTAGCAACCTCTCTTTCCTACTTACTAAGCATCCGATCCTACTACTAGAAAGATAAATGTGATCTAACGGTTATAGTAAAAGATAAGAACTCAGATTCATTCCATCATAATTATCAACAAATGTCCACTCCTATTTATAGGAGTAAAAATCCCTAGGATCGGATCCACATGCCGATTATCCTATTTATTTGAAATTCAAAATAATAAGATAAATCTAACTAACTAACTTGACTCGACTTAACCCATGTAGTTAGATCATAACAATCCACCACACTTCCAATACATTGACCTCAAGGAAACTAGTCTCTTACGTTATTGTGCTCGTACAGCTTGTCATGCCAATGAGTGGATTTGGGTTCATCCTCCTCGAGTCCACCTAGGAATATGATGTGAGCTGGCTAGCGCTTGCATTTATGATCGGAGGAAAATCGATCATCACGATAAAAATACAAGCCTTTTCTCCGACGCTCCTCCAAGTCATTGGGTACAAAACGGCGCGAGATCATCTTTCGGTTAGGCTGAACCATCGACGCAGGCTAAGTCAAGGCAAATACCGTCTTTAGTGGATCATGGGCTTGGGCCATCTTTCTTCTCTCCTCCTTGCGGATCTAGTTCAACTAATCCAACTTAGACTCCATCGGAACAACTAAAGAGAATGCCTCATTAGAAGTAGTAGGCCTCAATGTCAGGCCTGGCCCAGCCCAAGCCCCTTGGCTGCGGACTAGGCTTGGCCCCGCTTGTCAACCCGAGCCTTTTCGAGTTTTTCTTTTATCATTATTGGGTTGGGTAGGGCCTAAGCTCGGCTTTTGTTCCTTCTCGTATTATTATTTTCATTATTATTATTTGTCCTATCTTTCACTATCCCTTAAATTTAGAAATAGGTGCTGACCTAGTGATTCTGTCATAGAGCACCCTAGGACTAGTGGTCACCCTAGAGCCGACCGTGATTAAAGTGGGGACTACTTATCACTAGAAATTTAGCAAATCCAAGCAATTGATCTATCAACTCTTGTATAAGCGCTTGAATGTGATAGGTGATAACAAAAGCATATATGACATACTAATTCGTTTATCATAGTGATACCTATTTGATTAATATGCTGCGTGACATAACTTTTAGTAATTTAATTATGATAGTGCATTTATCCGCATGCTTAGATATGATTACCCTTCTTACAATTACCTTATATTAGTCATGTTTATCTTACCATACCATTAGAACTAGAGCCCAACCATAAAAGAAATGATCTCTTTGTCTCGACGGTACTCGACACCTCCTTAGTCAGGGTTAGGAGTGGAGGATATTTATATTATTATATAGTAGAACCCATGCCTAAGGTCTTAGCCTGTGGAATCCAGATAATCAAGCAACCATTCCATCGAGTAATGAGCGATTTATTATCGATTGGTGAGAGTCAACCTTTTAGAGTGTTTAAGCTAGGAGAGTAAGGATAGGATGACGTAGATCTAGTAGTACCCAATAACGCATCCGTGAGCAATGGCTCATGAATTTTCGCATGGTGGTGCGATGATGTGGAATCATAGACTCAGATGGTCATATCAATGTGTGATACTAACTTATGTGACGGGCTTACGACTAGAGTCCAATCTGTAGTGGTAGACGACCAGTCATGTTGTTTTTCGGGTGATAGATAGATGATTATACATACTGCTAGTATCTACCCTCCCTTGAGAATTGCTACGATTGTTAAGCAGGGGTTGGAGGCTAAAGGCCTATTTGGAAGGCATGCCATATATAATTTGAAAAAACCCGTAGACACACGTATGTATCTAAACACTAGGCAATGATATCGCTCGTTCGCTTAAATAGAAGTCCAAAGAAATATTAAGAACGAAAGTAGAGATGAACGCCAAGATTTTAACGTGGAAAAACCCAAAACGGGAAAAAAACCACGGATCCAAACTCGGATCAAAACCAATCACTATGATAATAGCAGTTACAAGACTGACTCACAAAACAACCCGTCGATCCAAACGATTTTGTTCCTCTCAGTCTTGATCGCTAGAACCCACGATTCACTGCTTCTTGTGATTGAAGTCCAATCTCAGTAGCCATCGAGATTGATCTTTCGTCTAGATAGCCCTTAAGACGAAAGATTAAATTCTTATAGATGAGAAGAACCTTGTTTGTTGAAGAACCGATGTAGCCTCTAGAAGTCTCCTTCAATAATGCTTCTTCAACTACCCTAGAGATAGGGCATCACAATCCTTATATATGATCTCCAAGATAGAGCTAAATCCAAGTCTTATCCGTACTCACGAAAATCCAATAAATTGCAAACTTCATAGGTGCGTTCAAACGCGGCCCGGGTGCGTTCGAACGCGGCTCGGGTGCGTGCCTGACTTAATCTCAGGTGCGTTCGAACGGGACCAAGTGTGTTCGAACGCAACAGCTTGAATTCTTCAGGTTGTGTTCGAACGCGTTTGTGAACGCTGCTCTCGGTCTGTGTGAATGCAGTACCCGCGTTCGAACGCGTTTGTGAACGCGGCTCTCGGTCTGTGTGAACGCAGTACCCGCGTTCGAACGCGTTTGTGAACGCGGCTCTCGGTCTGTGTGAACGCAGTACCCGCGTTCGAACGCGTTTGTGAACGCGGCTCTCTGTCTGTGTGAATGCAGTACCCGCGTTTGAACACGTTTGTGTACGCACCGCGTTCGAACGCGTTTGTGAACGCGGTGTGAACTCAACAGCTTTTCTCCACTAGTCTTGCAATTCTTCAAACCAAAGATATTCTAGACTTGTGTAAAGCTCATATATATGAAAAAATACACTTAGAATATTTTGTACACAATTGACAACAAATAAAAACCTAACATAATTGATGGATAAAATAGTTGTAAACTTGTCGGACTATGCTAGCCAATTACATGATATATATATTTCAGTTTATGTTATGTTCAGTAATATAGTTGCACATTCATTTTCTATGCTAGGTGTATTATTATCCATGATATTTAACTAGTGATAGTGTCACTTGCTAAGTAAGCGTTAGGCTCATTCCATATTGATACTTGATGCAAATTGACTAGTACCCTAACAAAATGTTTGGTAGTAGTTTATTTCGTAGGGCGATAGGCCAATTTTTCATGCTTTATTCTGTACTTATGTTTAAGGGATTTATGTTCCCTTGTTGTATCTTATTTTCAGCATGTACTCTTGTAAAGGTTTCCACTCCTTTTATTGTATTTGGATAGATTTGTTGTGGCCTATAGGCCCCTTATCTATTTTCATTTAATTTTTGGGTATCTTCATTCTTGGTGACTTGTTGTTGAGCTCCTAATGCCCCACGTGACGCTCATAGGAAGGGATAAGCCTTCATAAAAGTCACGTGGCGGAGTAGGGTTATTACATATTTCAACTATTGTTGGTTCAAGGAGATGACCCACTTTTGGATGATCGTCTCTTGTAAAAACCTTATAAACATCCCTAGGAGGATGTGGGTGGTAGCTAAAGATTACCGCCACCATATGGACATTTAGTTAACTCTTAGGTTCGAGGATCCCTCCTTTGCCCTTAGCGGTCTAAAGAGATTGGTGTACCAACTAAAATGCATGGTTTGATATCCTAGGTGTATTCTTTGAGAACAAAGCCACGAGAAAAGATGGAGTGCAAGCATGCCACGGTCATCAAGAGCACTATGATTGCCGCCCTAGCAGAAGCTCCTCCCCACCTTCTAAAAATGGCTCATTTTGTTACAAACCAGATTTGGACCGATCTAGAGGTAAAAGAATTATAAAAATTTAAGTAGAGGCAGCCTCGTGAGTTAGAGTTCTAATAGCTCTGTTTCAGCTAAATCAGAGGTTGGAAAGAAAAGTTAAACATAAAATAGTTGAGGTAGGTCAGAGAGGGCAGAACGATAAATATCCGACGTTGTGGCGGTCGTCGGAGGGTGGCGGACAGCCAAGGGTGGTAGTGGATGGCCGTATTGTAGGATGGCTGCTGGAGGAAAGAGGTGGCTAGGGTTTGAAGGGTTGGGATGTTTCTACGGCCATGATCTACTCCTAGAAAGATAAATCAATCTAACAGCTAGACAAAAGATAAGGATGAAAATAATAATTGGCTAAATTCAAATTTCTCCCAATGATAATTATCAACACGTGTGCCCCTATTTATAGGAGTAAAATCCTTAGCGGATCGGATTCACATGCGGATTATCTGATTATTTAAAAATAATAAGATAAAGCTAAGTAACTAACTTAACTCGACTCGACTCGAGTTGACTTGTCTTAACCCATGTGGTCTGATCGTAACATCCTCTAGCACAGCTAGGTAGATAGTGCCTCATCTTTGAAGAGCCCCATGCATGGAAATGTTGACCATACCACAGAAGTGGATCTGCACATTGCTACCCCTCTGGCTGTCTAAATCTAAAGCCAAGTGCTCCTCAAGATGGGTGGACCCATTCTTGGATGAGTTAGAGGGGTAGGTCAATTGGAATAGGCAAAGGATCTCCCTCATCTCCTTCTCTCTCTTTGTTAGCTAACGACACAACCAATTCAATACTTAGGGCCCATCATTCAGAAGCACACCTAGGCCAAACCCACCAAAGTTTACTAAGGAGGCCTACCATACAACTGCTAGAGGAAGCTAGACCCTCGTCATCTCTCCGTCTTAATCTGTAGGATGTTGAGGAGCCCAATCATATCCCTATCTAGCCTTTCTTGATTTTAGCTAAAGAACCGGGTATCATCTTCGTCAAGGAGGAACTTTAGGGAGCCAAAGAGGAACTGAAGATCAAAAGCCTAAACTTGGGCGACAAATGAAGATCTTGGCCTTGCTTGTCAATTTGAGTGGTTTTTATTAAGAGATAATTCTTTTTTCACCCTCTAAACTATCACAATTTTCCATAATAGGGTTTTGATAGTTTCAATGTTCGAAGAGTTGACGGTGGAGAGAGTGTAGATAGGTACATGGATAGTGGAGTCATTTTTTGAGGTGATGGAAATGGGGTCAGTAGAGGGTATGTGAACAATGGGGTTTTGCATGTTCGAGAGTGGCTGCAAGCTACGAATTTGAGAGGAGCTGATGTACTTAGACAACAATAGGGGAGGGTGATTGGGCTATTAGGTTTGAGGTCTGGGATAGAGACTTCTTTATAGTGAGAGGATGGTGAAGGTAGCTGCTATGGGCATAACTGGCATAGACAGTGGAAGAATTAACTAGGATGTGGTGTATAGGAATGGCTTTGTCAGCGGGGAGATGGTATGTGGAGGTAGAATTGACAGTCTAAGAGTTTCGGTTTGATTATTGGCTGACGAGTGGGAGCTATATTAATGGTGGCAAATGGATGTATCCTAGGGGGTGGATAAAAGTGACACCTCATCACCAATGGAGGGAGTTTCTTTAGCATCATCGATAGTAGTCCCATCATCAAGAGTAGCAGCATCCAACCTATTGCTGGAGTGGGTAAGACACGCCGGCAAGGTCGACGCTAGGGAGTGGAGAACCCTAACTTAGGCTTTATCTTTGCTAGGCACCAACAACTCCTTACCTTCCCATTTGAGATAGCATGATACAGGAGAAGAATGCGAAGCACTTATGGAGAAACTTTGGCTTCAACATCTTTAAAAGTTTCTAGTGAATATGTGGAAGACAGCCACCGGCTATTTTCATCTCCAACTTTCCTCCTCGAGCACACTCCAGCAGTTCATAGCTGAGATAAACACGGAATATTCATTGACTCGAGGGGCACTCATATTTGACGACAATCTCCTAGATAATTCCATTGAGAAGAGTGATGGTGAAGAATGAGGTAAGAGGCTTGGAGATGTCGGCTTTAATACATGTTAGGATAAAACGGGACCATTTCGCTTCATTGAGGGAGTCTGAAGGAATAAGATAACTATCTTTCTTGGCTAGAACACGAGCTGTATTAGTAGAGAGGTACTCTAAAGGGAACCCATGAAATTGAACCCAAAACTCTGCATAAAAGAAAAGGATTCTCCCAATCCTTACGTATGATCCTTCTGCAAAAATTGGCCAAATTAAACTGACGAAAGTTATGTTCCCATTTAAATTGCATATTGTAAACCTCATACACATCTTACCTAATAATTAGAGGTAAAAAAAAAAGAACTCTGCAATGTGTTCATCCCCATCCTACAAAACTATCATCGACGTCAACATTAAAAAACTTAAATTGGTACTAGCAAATTAGCTGTCATCAATATCAAAAATGTCAACATTAAAAACTCGTACCTTTGTTCAATGCTTTTGCCTTGTCGCAAATCTGACAATTGACTTCAATCGAAAGTTAATTGCAACGGACAAGAAACTATGTGAAAGGCTACCAGCACCCTCACGAGAAGGAGAAGGCCGAGATACCAAACAAACTAATTATTGGTCAAAACCACTCAATCTTTGTTAGTTTTGAGTGGTTTGACCAAACTTAGCATCCCAACAAGCTTCTTTATTCAAATGATTCACTGCAAACTTTAATACTAGTGAAGTTTATTTCAGATAAATCAGCATCCATCTTATTTGCTCGATAGAAAAATATTCAACTTTTAGCACCTACACTATAACTGGAGTGCTAAAATATTCAGCACTTGACTTAATATAATAGTATTCAATTTGTACCCATAGACACTCCTCTACAATCATCTTTATATTTTCCCTATTTCAAGAATCACATGTGATATATTTACCTCTACAAATGGTTGACTATCATTACATTTAATATTACGGGTAATTACTGTTCAAAGAATGGTACCTGAAAACAGACACTGAATGTGACTGCAATCACACCGCAGTAGTAGAAAACAGAGCATTTATAAGGATTCAATTCCTATTGTCATCTTCTTGTAACAAATATTTAAGTGATGGTCTGCAAACATGTGAAATATGACATCCTACGCATCTCATCGGCAATGTAATCAACTAAAATGCCAAAATGGAGGCCATAGTTTTCAAAAAAAAAAGTTATGAAAGTCCTGTAGAGAGAGAATTCATTACACTTAAATAAAGGTTACAATTTGATACACAAATAAAAATAGAGATATGATAACAATCCTTGAACAAACCCCACACTTTGCTAAGATCACACTAACCAGCAGCAAAGCCCGAGGTATTAGTATGTAACTACACAAGTGCTCAAGCAAATAAAAAAAAATAGAAGGGATAGGGCATCAACACTAGAACAAGCTTTTCACTTAGCTTATAGAGGCAGCACAACAAGAGAGCTTAGATGTAAGAGATTTGAACTCGAAGCACATCTCATAAAGAGTCAGAGTCTTAAGACTCTTCGTCTAAACTAGACCTAACGCACAAAGAGACCAACCAATACAACAGGACCAACCCAACTAACCATCATAGAGCCAATCAACACAAACCACCCTGAGAACATGGGTCAACTCCTTAGCAACTATAGTTTACCAATGCAACAGATCCACTAACGACAGGGAGGGAGGCTCTCTCTTGGCTACAGGTGCAGCACAACTTCGCAACTGGTAGCGATGTAGGGAGGCTGACGATGAGGCTAAGCAACGGGCAATGGAGTGGTCATCCATAGTTGCTAGCTTGAGCTCCGGACAAACAAGCGAAGCCAGCAACTAAGCAAAGCTAAAGAGGCAGAGGAGTGACCGAAGGCGCTAGCTGAGATGGAGGCAGAGTCAAGGGGCAAGGTACAACTGGTGAGTGATCGAGAAGGAGGTCAGCTTGGCTAGTGGCAACGCAACTAAGAGGAAAAAGGAGGCGAGATCGGGAGGAGAGAAAAGATCGAACGAAGACAAAGGAGGGTGTGGGGAGGTAAAGCAAGGTGGAGGCACAGGGGATGGGATTTGGACTCTAGATGATGTCAACTCATGCTCCACCACCCTCTCAACCCATTCATACGAGGGGATTAGTGAGCTCCAACCACCAGCTATGGAGGGGAGGAACAAGGAGAAAAAAGGGAGGAAGGAGGATGGGAAAGGGGAAGAGGGAAGAGGAAATATGCCTCAAAAGGAGAAGAAATCTCTCCCCTCCCCTAGCACTCGACTAGAGGAAGGGGAGGAAGTAGCTACTGTGCAAAAAAACTGTAACATCCAAATAATAAAAATGAGTGCATGTGCGAGGCACGTGTATTACTTTATCTCTTTGCTGCAAGGGCAACATGGCTTCGCAACTAGTTACAATGTAGGGAGGCAAACGGTAAGGCTAAGCAATGGGCAATGGAGTGGTTATCCATGGTCACTAGCTTGAGCTCCGGACGTACAAGAGGAGCTAGCAACGAAGAGAAGCTGAGGAGGCGGAGGAGTGGCTGAAGGCACTAGCGGAGATGGAGGCGGAGTCAAGGGGCATGGCATAACTAGTGGGTGATCTAGGAGGAGGTCAACTTGGCTAGTGGCAATGCAATTAAGAGGAAAAAACAGAGGCGAGATCGGGAGGAGAGAAAAGATCGAACAAAGACAAAGGTGGGTGTGGGGAGGTAAAGCAAGGTGGAGGCACAATGGGATGGGATTTGGACTCTAGATGATGTCAGCTCAGGCTCCACCACCCTCAACCCATTCATATGAGGGGATCAGTGAGCTCCAACCATCAACTATGGAGGGGAGACAGGGAGAAAAAGAAAGGAGGATGGGAAAGGGGAAGAGGGAAAGAAAATTTGCCTCAAAGGGAGAAGAAATTTCTCCCCTCCCTTAGTACTCAACTAGAGAAAGAGAGGGGAGAAAGTAGCTGCTATGCAAAAACCTGTAACATCCAAATAAAAAAAAATGAGTGCACGTGTGCTACCTTATCTCCCTCCTCCCCCCACCTTTCTTCTCTCTTTTCTCTCCATACCACCTTCTTCCTCTTGCCATACATCAAAGCTTTGCCAGGCTCACTGACGCCACTAATCGATTTGTTGGTGAGTCCTCTTCCTTCGTTATTTAATTTTATTTTAATAGCCAATAGAATCTCATCTCTCTCTCATTTGTTGCTATTCCTTAGAGGGGTTAGCAGGCTGGAGACCTCTTATTGATGTAGTGTCGGTCAGGGGAGCATCACCTCATGAAGCTCTCTTGGTTGTTATTTTTTGGGCTTCCTCAAGAAAGACCATATCAAGTGGCTTCTTCTCGCTGGTTTTTTAGGACGATTTTTTCCATCCCTGTCTCCAATTGTCATCCCTAAGACCAGCCCACACCAAAACCACATGGGTTGGGTTGAACCTAGCCCAAGCCCACCCAAACACACCCAACAAAGGCTTGGGCGCACCTAACCCAAGCCCACCTAAGCTAGGTCACAACCCATCCAAGCAGAGCACTACCCCCTCTCCATCTCAACCCAACAAAGGGGAGAAGGAGAAGCTGGTCATCGGTAGTCGAGTCATCACCACCCATTCTCTCTCGATCAGGAAAGGAGGCTAAGAGCATGAGACCTTTGGTCGAAGGGGAGACTGTGGACAACAACAAAAAGAAATAGAACCACTGATAAGGAAAAAGGCTACCGATAAGGCAGAGATATCGAGGGAGTGTACATGACATACTCGTGACCGGCAACAAAGGGAAAGGCTTCTCTATGGCCGATGGCCATAAAGTTAGCCCACACCGTCACTCGGGCTATGAGTGCCCTAAAGTAAGTCACCGTTGGGGAGTAAAGCCGCCACGACGACAATCACAAAATAGCTTGAAAGGCCAACGGAAAGAGACCTAAAATTGTGGCCTCTCCCAAGAGCAGGGGAGCCCAAAGGGTGTCAACTGAGAGAGCTTCATAAGGTGAAGCTCCATGGATCAGCACAACATTGACCCAAGGTCGCCGGCTGGCCAATTTTTGTCGATGTCGAAAAGGAGAATATAAAAAGGGAAATGCTATCTAGACATATACATTGAAATTAACATACCATAGGTACCAATAGATCGAACAGTGATGTTGGTGAGCTTTGGTGTCGCTTCGATGAGGCAAAAATCAATCGAATCCCCTCGACGGTGCAGAAAAAAAGTTAAAAGAGAGATGGGGGGCGAATGGACTAGAGAGGGGCACACATGCTCGACTAGTGTGCACCCTTTGGGTTTAGCACGTGTCGGGCATGTGCGTGCACTTTTTTTGTTAAGGATGTTACAGATTGCCATATTGATGCCTTATTTATGTGATAGCATATTTATAATACAACACATACACATAACTCTTCTACGATGATGTTGTTCTCCGATGTGAGTGTTGATTGTCAAGTTAATACTTTATTTTTATAGCATATTTTTAATACAACACATAATTATCCCATGATGATGGTGTTCTCGATTATGCTTATCGATTGCCATGTTAATATTTGACTTACATGATAGCATGTCATTAGCACATGTGCACTACCTATAAAGGTGTGTCTAAGTCATGATATTACCCAACACCACCCTAAGGGGTGAGAAAGTCATATTATAATATTATATATTAGGGTCTACAATCTTAGTCTATAGATCCCAAATAATCAAGTATAACGTTTTACTCTATCAATTGATAAGAGTAAAACCCCTTAGGATATTAAAATGATAGTAGAAAAGTGGGATAGTATAAACCTAACAAAACCTGATGACGTAAGATTAGGACATCCTTGAGTGATATTTTATAATTTTCTCACAAATAATGTGATAATGTTAAGCTGTGAGCTCAGGTAGATAGCATCAAGGCGTGTGAAACACCCAAACCTCCAAATACACGTGTAAACCACATAGGTAAATCTCCCCACGCGGTGCATCACATGACCTGTCAGTACAAGGATCTCGCAAGGCATACAACAGCACAAATTTACTATAAATAAACTCAACCATAAAAATCTGGATACAAATTTCACATGCCACAACAATCCTTCTAAATACACATCCAAAATACCATATTAAAGTCCAAAATACATCATCAATCATAACGCCCTCACAGGGGCTTAATACAACTAATAGACATACTGAAAAAGAAAGACAGTTACTCCTTGCTACCCGCACCTGCGTCCCCTAGCTCTGAAATAATGCCACCAAGAGGTGGTGAGCTTACAGCCCAGCGAGTAGGATCCATATCATCTAAAATAATGAAATCACATGTGTATATACATTGTATGCCTATATTTACTAGTAATAGCAATATGCTTGTTGAAATGACTTGACATGAGTTATCAAATCAATGCAATCGATAAAGATTACCAGTCACTATCCTGGAACATGTTAGTTCCTAACGTATCAAGATATGTACACACAGATATAAAGCTTGATACAATCTCTTATTTGTACACTTCTTAATCATAGTGTTTACATGTTATGTATAGTAATAAAAGAGTAGTTTAGCCATCTCATGCCTACCAAAGCATTTATCATACTTATCATCTATAACAACCCAATCTTAAAAAAAAAAAAAAATTTGGGCACGACGCGACCGGCCACACTGTGGCCGGCCTCGTGCCCATGCAAGCTACGCATGCAGCTTGCGTGGTGGGGGCGCCACGCGCCCGCTGCCGCTGCCGCAGCCAATGGGCTGCGACCAGCTGGCCGCGGCGGGCCCCGGTGCCGCCGCAAACCCCCCCCCCCCCTCCCCCCCCCTCACCGCCTTCCCTCTCTCTCTTTAAATCTCTCTCTCTCTCTCCCGTTTGGTCTCTCTCTAAACCTCTCTCTCTCTCTCGCCGAGGCCGGACTATCGCCGCCGCCGCCACCTCCACGAGCGCCGGTGAGCTCTTTCTCCTCCTCTCTCTTCTTCTCTCTTCTTCTCTCTCTCTCTCTCTCTCTTTCTCTTTTTCTTACCTTGGGCTCGGGCCCGTCGGAGCCGAGCCGCCGGCGAGAGGTCGGCAGCTGGCTGGCCACCAGCTGCCGGTGCCCTTCCCGCCGGCCCGGGTCCGCACCTCCCTCCTCCTCCTTCCCTTCTTCTCTTTTCTTTTCTTCTCTTCTTCTTCCTTTCTTCCTTCTTCTTTCTTCTTCTTCATCTTCCTCAGCTATTTCCCTTCTGCAATAGTGCTGGGCTCGGCCCAGCACTGTAGCAGACAGTGCCGAGCCCAGCACTGTGACAAGGGATTGCTCCCTTTTTAATTTGTTTATATTAATTATATGATTTAGTTTTTAAAATTTAGGTGAATCAGTTATCTGGATGATAGATTATTTTAATAATTTATACTCTCTAGCATAAGTATTAGTTAAGTATTATTAGTATAATAATTTATTAATTATAGTTATAAGTACTTGCATATGATTATATATAGTATAACCACTGTTTATTAGATTAATACATGTAATCATATAGATAATAATCTTATATTTTATATAGTTAGTTTTATTAAAAATAATTAAATTTTATAAGTTTCTATTAATGTTTATGTATGCTTATACATGCATATATTTAATACATTTGAGTATACAATGTGTTTCTAGCAACTAATCATTATTATTATATATTATTTTATATGCAATAAAATGCTGAGCTCAGATAATCATTTTTATATTTATGAATAATGATTAATATATGTATGATTAGTAACTAGTTAAGTAAAAGTAATAATTGCCATATAATTGAATAAGGTTATCATAATTATATATATATAAGGTATATCAAGTTATTTAATAAAATCAAATAATTTATTATATTTTACACCAATGAATTCTAAATGGGAAAAACGGCTAACATCATATTATTTAAATATTTTCAGACTCCGAACCCTCTTATTTGAGACCCCGTGGACCTTGCTAGTGATGAGTGTCACTCGGTTACCTGACGGACGTGAGAGATGCGTGGTTTGTATCTTCTGATCAGACTGTGAGTAGTCTTATCCCCTAGATCCCTTTCTCAAATTAAGATATATTACATATTATGTACATGCATAATTTGGCTTTCAGCATGATTATATGATTTTATATAGAGATGATTTCAGTCAAGCATATTTTATCATGCATTTGATTAGGCTGATCTGGGATATGAATACATTGGTGATATATAGAGATGATTGGAGATGATTATACTGTTATGATTTTATGTCGAGATGATTTCTATCATGAGTATGCATGTGATAGATTAGCATGAGTATGCATGTGTTAGATACATGGTTGGAGTTTGCATTACATCATTTTGCTCTTGATTCCTATTCCACCTAAATTCCTGTTATGCATTGACTTGTTATCGTACTTGATATATGCATATGATTTGTCATTTTAAAAAGAAAAGCATGAAATGTGATTAATAGGATAGTTGATAGAAAGCGTGAGGATACCCGAGTGGGCGCGAGGGTTAGGACGCGCTTGGTGGATGATTGATCGCTCGACATGGTCGCGATCTTATTGGCCTTACGTCCGAGGTCGTTAGTCTGTGTGCGCAGCAGACATTCGGACACATGCCGTTCGCCAGGGCATATGTGGCGAGTTATCCTCACGAGATTTCTATCAACTAGAAGGGTGCCCGGTCTGGATGGATGTTGATATCCTAGCAGATGGCAGGGTATGGTTATATTTGAGATACTCCTTGCGGATGGCAGAGTATGCTCTGAGCCTGCGGGCATGATGTTGAGACCGGGTACCGGGTGTTGACTGTGCACAGTGGTCTAGTATGATGATATTATACCGAGATGTCGGTGATGATTATGATGTTGAGAAATGCATATGATTTCATTATCATTCGGTTACCTGATTATCGAGTAGTCAATATTAATCATATATGATTGCATTTGATTTCATAGTATTGTCATGGTCGGCATGCATCATGTGTCATATTTGAGAGAGAAAGTTATGATGATTATATGACGTGGTGACCTATTTATTCATTGTCGAGGATTATGTATTCTTATCAGTTATGACATGTTATCTACTTTTCATTTATGTATTATTGAGGATACATTCATATACTCATTCATGACATGATGCTCTGTCTAATTCATATTATCCAGTACATGATTTACTCTTTGTTTGGCATCACTGATTCGGGGTAAGGTCTATTCACTGAGCCTTTTGCTCATGACTCTCTTTATTTCTTTTCTAACCCCTCAAATTTGTGGTACGTGATAGCGACCTGAGATATCTTGAGAAGATATTTTAGAGTGATGATGAGGTGAGCTATTAATGCGAGACGGTATGAAAGATAGTTTAACCAGACATTGAGTTGTATCGTTGTTTGCTATATTTGTACCTTATTGTATCAGATGATGAGTTATATAGTTTATGTCAGATTTTTATAGCACTCGTGTATCAGCTGTTTAGTTGTATCTTGATGGTTTGTTATGGCCTGAATGGGTCCTGCCAGATTATATAGCGGTCTAGTGTTTATTATTGTGGACTTGGATATTCATATGTTAACAGATTTATTTGATTGATAGTACGATTTATTCGACGATGGATTATGTGATCATGGATATGTTAGTAGGTGTTATTTGATAATGTCATGTTTATAGGTGTATAGGAGAGTATCTGTGCGTGACGGGCCCCGCCCGACCTGTCTTGTGCGTCGCGCGTGCTGTGTGGGCGCATGGGCGTGCACGTGCCGTACCGGGCGGGGGCGTTACATCATCGATCACCGAGCTATTCACCATACAGGGTAAATACTCTCGAGAAACAATCATCTATCACATCCATCATCTCATACATCGAGGGGGGATATATACACATCTAGCGGTAATGCCACCTACACATGTATGGCGACACTACAAAGTGACCGGTTGTCTGTGGCCATCAGACTAAGGACTCTGGTCGTAAGCCCATATCTCACTCTCTCTAAATCATCACTGCCCTCAGTAGGAGAATCGGGAGCTCTCGGCTCATCAACAAATGCCCTAACCCTACGTCGTCGAGTACCGCTAGAGTTATATCACCGCCTCACAATCATGTTCTTCTATCATTATAATCTAATCCTGATTATGCAGTATAACTACCTGAATGCCACACCGGCTCTTGACCTCAGGTGTAGATCGCTAATAATATAGTCATATAAGATACACACTACCCTTAACCTTGGGCTGTGTGAGTAAGGATACTGCCTAGTCAAAATCCGACTACTAATGATAGGTGGAAGTGGTGCAATGTCTATGAGTGTACAAAGCATGTCATAGTCATCATGATCATTGCATTTTATATTCACAACAGAAATATATATATATATATACAAGGGTATATCATACAGAATACATATAGAACATTATCACACTAATGCTTATGCTACATTAACATTCTCATAATATCATGATGAGCAAGTTATCAATTATTGCATATGTAAAGATATAACATGGTACACTAAATGCATGTATTAATACCGACATATCCTATAGTGTCATGACTAGTATAATGACTATAACTATATTTTTTAGATTTGTATAACTCTACTTGCCTAGGGGGTCTTCATAGTATGCTAAATACTGTCAGCTAGCCGGCTCCTTCGGAATCCCAAAATCCCCTTCACGCGGTGTCAATCCTATTAATTCACGCAAGTAAGCCATATGTAAGATTAGCGAACTAATAAAATTAATTATCTTATTAGAACATTTATGTTTGGCAAATACATGAGTCAAGGGTCTCCTAGGGCGAGTCATATGTTATCCTAAAATTCACATGATACTAAATTATCATTACGGGGCTCAGGCTAATTAAATCAGGTGGAAATAGATAAACAGGGTTATAGGGTCCAAATGACCCCAAATGGGCTAGGGTAGAGGTATTAGGTTAGGCTCAAACCCAACCCAATAGACAAGAGGGCCTTGGTGGGCTGGGAGCCAACCACAGCCCACCAAGGTTGGATTAGTGGGTTGCAGTCTGCAGCCCACCCAACATTTGGGTTAGTGGGCTGCGGCCTGCAGCCCACCCGAATCTAAGTCCAGGTGGGCTGCGACCTGTAGTCCACCCGAGTCTAAGTCAGTGGGCTGCGGCTTGCAGCCCACCAACACTCATCCCCCCCCCCCCCCCCCCCCATCTCCTTCGAGGGAGGGAGATGAAAGGGGCGAGAAGCGAAGGCTCGGCGCTGCTAGGGGCCCACGCCGCCAACAGCCCGCCCTCAGGTCGGCGCTTCACGACGGAAAAGAGGAGGGCGCGGCTCGGCTCGACGGGCGTAACCCACGATGCAAAGGAGCCACCGCCCGTCCTCCCCGCCACCTACAGGGGAGCAGGAGAAGCTCGCCCCATGGCCGGGGTGGCCGACGAGGCGGCCATGGAGGTCCTTCCACCCAACCCAAAGGCTTGAAGCCCCATCCAAAAAGCCCCTTCCTCGAAGCTCTTGGACCAACAGCCGAGGATGATGGCGAGATGGGGGGAAATTAACTATTGAATTTTAACAGGGTTGAGGCTTACCGCGATCCGCGCACTCGGCTTTGTCGGCTCCGGCGTCGGCAACCCAGAGAGAGGGAGAGAGGTAGTGAGGTGGAAGAGAAAATGGGGGGGGGGGGGGGTCGAAATGGCTGCGGTGGGGGGGAAGGAGATAAGGGAGATGGGGAAGGTGGCGTGCATGGCAAGGGAAGTGGAAGAAGAATGAGAAGAGAGGACGGGGGGTGGCAGGCGCCTGTGACGCACGCGCTCGGCGCTTGCGTCAGGGAAATTTTTTTATATATATAAATTGGGGTGTTACAGCGTGATAGTGAGTCTTGGTGATAAGTGTACAACTGATGCCCTTAGTCTATGATGGTGGGCAATTGTTTAGGTATTCCTTTGGTAATGAGTAGGCAATTCTACCACAAAGGTCTACCCTCTCTCTTAGGGAGGTGTTTAATCGAGTGGGAGTGTCAACTAATGGGTGGACTCAATTATGTAGTAAAAGTTAGCATGCACATGAGTTGAACCGTGCTAACTAATACAACTTTATACTTATCTCATGTCGTACGATGAGATGATTAAAGATAAGTATATCATCCATATGCTATTTTTGGGGTTAATCTTTAGTATGAGTATAACATGGAGATGAGTTTGAAATTGATTGACATCATATTTTTTTTTGGCTATTTATATATTTATTATGTTGGGTGTAAATGTATAAACTTTGACATGCAATAAAATACTTTATGCATTATCATACTAGAGGTAGTGTCACTTGTTGAGTGTTAGGCTTATCTATATTTAATATATTATTCAAATCAACTATAGTTGTGGCAGGAGCTTTTCTAGCAGTTTACTTAGTGAGGTATTAGGACTCATTTATTACTTATTATAGTAGCATTGTAAAAGAGCATGTTCTTCTCTTACTGTAGCTTAATTAGCATATATTTATGTATTTGGGGACTTCGGATACTTTTGTATTATTAATCCACTTGTTGTGGCCTCTAAACTTTACTGTTTTCTAACTCTTCCAACTTATATGTGAGTCTCACATGAGAGACCTGGTGGGTTTCGGGTGTTTTACTACTATGATGTTAAGTTATAAAAAAATATGATATTTACCTTATCCTCATGGCAAATATATTAATCACTTTACCGCATAGCGGGCACACTTCAAATATTGTGAGAGCATCCTTATCTATTAAGATATCAACGAAAATGGATTCTAATCTGGTTATTTTCTGCCTTTGAGGAGGGCATTTCTAATGAAGCTAGGGAGATGGACTAAGAGCTTTTCCTACGAGATGGACTAAGAGTTTAAGCAATGATACCTTTTCCTATCAGTAAATATGCATGTTTTATTTAGATTGGTACTACATTAAATGAAAATGAGCTATCTCTTACATTTTAAAAAAGTAAGACAACAACAAATTGGTTAGAAAACAATAAAATTGGGTGATATTACAACGAAAGCATAATTATGAACTGTGCCAGCTAGCAACGCTCTGCTAGGGTTTAGACTCCCCCTCTAACTCTCCTCTCTCATTCCCCGTCTTGGCCCATCCGTGCAGGTCGCCATCATTCTACTTGAACTACTCTATCTCACTTTTGCTTCAACATTTGCCTCAATGCACTTCCATGTTCTCCTAGATAGCTAGGCTTACCACTGCTTGGCTAATTTTAAATTTTCATCCATGCTTTGAGAAAATATATTTTTTGTTCATGGATGTAATTAGCAGATCTATCCCCTTCTTATTGTCCCCATTTATTTCTTTGTTATTTTTGTTGTTCTTAGTTTCACAGGTTGCTCAAATGGAGCCTTCAGGCGATTTCTATATAATTGATGGACTCCATCACTAATGTGCATATATTTCTATCTGGGCTTGCTCTTTTGTTGAGTACTCATGTTTTATTTGTAGTATAGCCACAAATGAACAAGTTGGAGGCTTATTTCTAAACCGTTTCTCTATTTCCTCTTTCTCTTATTGCCCTTGACTTTTTGTTCTTGATACGTTGCTATAATTGTAGTTCGGCATGTAATATAATCAAGTATAAGGTTTGTTCCTAAGGTTCTTACTCTATTTTCTCTCTCTTCTTTTGTATCAAATTGTAACTGGTCAATAAAAATTAACAACATAATCTACTGTTTTTCATAATTGTAAAAAAAAAGAAATTTGCTATATCAAGTATTTATCCCGCAAAAACGCTCGTTTAGAAGAGCATTACTCTATTTAAAATCTCTCATGTGCTGATTTGAGTAAGTTTTTTGTTCAATTTGTATACTCTAATATTTCCCATCGAGTGGTGAACATGAATTCTGTCTCGATCAGAGTAGAAATTGCACCGTCCGTTGGCTTCATCGTATTCAGAGCTTACAAGTTGCAAAGGTTTTACAAACACGTGGCATGACAACATCACAACTTCTTTTCATTTTATTTTATTTTAGGACTCCCAATCCTAACATATTCTTTCTTCTTACAAAAATTAGCCAAATTAAACTCATAAAATTAATGTTCCCATTTAAAGCGCACGTTGTAGACCTCGTATCCATCAATTTCATCGATGTCAACGTTAAAAACTTGTACCTTTTTTCAATGTTTCTGCCTCGTCTTGCGCGCAAATCTGCCAATGACTTCAATCAAAAGCTAATTGCAAAGGACAAGAAACTGTGAAAGACTACCAGCATCCTCACGGGGAGGAAGAGGCGGAGATATCCAAGCATTCACTCAGTCATTGTTATTTTGCCATGCGAACAAAAATTACTTAGAATTTTTGAGTGGTTTGACCAAACTAAGAGTCCCAAAAACAAGCTTCTTTTACCCAAATGGTTCACTTCAAATTAAACACCAATTAATTTTATTTGAGATATATCAGCTGCCATCTTATTATCTTTATTGACTCACGACAGGAAAGTCCTAAAACTTTTAGCATTCTACATTATAACTAAAGCCTTAAAAAGTTCGGCCCTTTAATTGACTCAATTTATACTGTAACATATTTATCTGCAGCCATCTTTATATTTGCCCTGTACAAGGATCACATGTAATATATCTACCTCCATGAGGTCATCTCACATGAAGTTTTACTATTAAAAAGAATTGCTAAACCGTTGAATTTTTTTATGGGTTCTTTAGGCATCTTATGACATGACATCTATAATGAGTAAAAGGACTCATTTTAGTAATAAGTCTATCATGCTTAGGGGTGTAAACTTATAAAGGGATTTAAAATTTAATCTAATTCAAGTCGAGCCATAAATGAGATAGCTTGTCTAACTTGATTATTAAATGAATTATGTTCGTAACTCATTTATGACTTGACCTGCTAACTTATTTATCATTTATGACCTGACTAATATATTTATGATGCGATTAACTCATTTATAACCCATCTAACTAGTTTATAATATAAAATAACTCATTTATAATAAGAAAAACCCTTTCATAATCTAAATAATTAAATAAATTTGAATAATTGTGTGTATCCTAACCCATTTATGACCTATTGGTAAAAAAGATCTCTGAGGATGGTCTGGTTGGTCAAAACTCGAAGTATTGCTACAGTGTAAATTATTTACTAAAGCATACTATTATTTAAACTATTTTCAAACTAGTACAATAATAAAATTGTTGTCTCAAATAGTAATTTTAAATAAATTAATTAATTTTTTGATACATTGAAAATTTATTAGGAATATTGTTGTCTTTAATAGCAATTTTTTCTTTTTACCATTGTTTTTATACAGAACACTTTTAGAGTAGATGATTTATGTAAACTATTATATAAAACTTTGAAATTAAAATTTGGAGGAGATATGGTCTTTATTTTGTGATTCAAAACTCTGTTGATTGAAGGGAATCACTATGCCATTTTATCTTATAAATATTTTTCATATCTTCGCAACGATATATTTTATAGCTAAAACAGATAACACACTGCAAAATTATGATAATCTAAACTTGTTCTTTATATTTTAGCCTATTTAAAAACTGATCAATTTACTAAGAATCATTGTCTAGGATTTTAACAAGTATTTTACCTTAGAAAATATTATTTTTACTGTCGCCACAATTTGGTCAAAAAAGCTCCAGAAACTCAGGGGAAAAAGTTCTATGAAGTCTACAAATGATTGACTACTATATATATACATTTAATATCATGGGTAATTACTGTTCAAAGAATAGTACCTAAAAACAGTGAATGTGACTGCAGTGACACCGCAGTAGTAGAAAACAGAGCATTAATAGGGATTCAATTCCCACAGTTGTCTTCTTATAACAGATGAAATATGACATCCTACCCATCATATATTTTTTTTTTTAAAGTAAAGTCTGTAGACTATTGTATTCATGTGAATGTAGGGTTACTTATCTCAACAAGAAGAAGGCCGGCCCTTTCTGCCGCCGATCGTGATCGAGCGGCATGGCTGGCTAGCAAATGAGTTTCGGAGTTGTTCTCGCGACTCGTGTAGCATACTCCCATCATATTGGCAACTCCTATTGTCAACTAAAATGCCAAAATGGACACAATTCTGTCATATTGATATGGGTTTTCATCCTAGAGAAATTTAGCTAATGAGTTTAAGCAGGATAATCTCAATGCCCATTTTCATTTAGGCCTCCTCTGTAAAAATTTTGCTGCATATTGACTCTTTAATTTGCAAATCTCTTGACGGTATAAACAAAATATGTTGAAAGTCTAATTTACCTTTCTTGACTCAAGCAGGCAAGAGTTTAGGTGGGAGTTTATCTTCCCTCGGTTATTTATTAATTTAACCATATAACCAAATCAAGCATCCTAAACAGCATAGAAGCAAATTTGAACATCGACTACCAACATAATAGAACTAAATCGTGGGTTGGTAATTTCAATAAAATTGTGTCTGTGTAGGGTTAGACTGGACTAGTGGATAAAGTTTGATTGGCAAATCTATTCCGTCATGGGAGAAGCGAAAGAGTTTCTTAACTTTTCATTGGCACGTTCAAATTTACTATACTAGAAGAGGAAACAATGAGAAAACTCACAATCTTGCTCAATTTTTTATTTTAAAATGAAAATCACATCTTGACTCTATGTAACTCGCTTTACTAAACTCGGGCCAGATATTTCTTTTTCTTTTTTCAGAAAATAAAAGAAAAAAGAATGTGTGTCAGTGGATAGTAAAAGAAAAACCTAATAAACTAATGAATCTCTTGATTGATTCAGCCAACGGTGAAGGTGAAGAAGGAATGGCTTTTTAGTTTCTAAAAGGTGGAGCTCCTCTCAATCATGAGATTACTCTTTTTACTAAAGCATGGGCTTTAAAGGAGGAGCCGAACAAAATTAAAACCCTCATCATTCAAAATCTAATTACTGATACAGATTCTAAACAACTAATTCATTTTCTTGCTAAGGGAGATGACAACCAAATCCTCAAGATCATCGTTACCAATATATAACACCTTACTTAGACTTTTAACATAATAATAATTAATCATATATTTTTTTTAAAATAAGTTTTGCTAACAATTGGCTGGCAACTCACTCTAGATTAATTTCTTCATCCTTCACGTGGGATTGCTCATGCATATCTGAGTTCACATCCATTTGATGCAGTAATGGATAACTAATTTGGCGCCTTGCCATTTGATTAATGCATTTCTACTAACCTTAAAGAAAAAGTGTGGCCCGTCTTCTCACATTTGTTCAACTTGACTGCCGGTCATTATATTTCTGTCTTTAAGTCCCTCTCAAGATATTATAAAAAAAAATAAGAAAGAAAGAATCATTTACTTAAATTAATTAAACTGGAAGCAAGCAAAGACCTCTATTACAATAATTAAAAGACAGCGGACACACTCCCTGATGACTTGTTCCCAGTTGATGCTCTCTGCTACCTATAATAGATTATAGAGGCAGAGAAGAGAGACAGAAGAAGGAGAAGAAGGAGAAGAGAGAGAAGATCTTGTCAAGGAGGTTCAGGTGCAAGTCCTAAATGAATTTTATGATGATTTTTTTACTATTTAAAGGGAAATCGCCGGGGGCCGTTGATGCTGTTTTTTATTTTTTTATTTTTCCTGACTCTTGGGATGATTGATAGATAGCAGGGAAGGGGTAGTGGGTCTGGATTGAGTGAGAGGTTTCAGTGCGGTGGATCACAGGTTGATAGCTTTCTAATTTCTTTTCATATTTCCTGCCACTAAAAGTTTGGGGGCAGCCGTTGATGGCTTATGCTTTACATGATGATACTCCTTTTAGGGCTCTGCTAGTCTGGCTTCCTTTTTCCTCCAGTGCATGATTGGGGTTCAGAGCTCTTTTTGCATGTGGTAGTCAAGGTGGCCTCTTTTTTTATTTTTATTTATTTTTCCCAATTTCTTCTTCTTGCTGCAAGTCCATCAATGGCAGGTCAATTTTTAGCTTTCTGGTTCTGTATCAAGCATTGCAGCCATCAAGAACTCCTTTTTGGGTACAAGCATTTATCGCTGAAACTGATGTTTGGTAGATTCATAAAGTCTTTAGCATTTGGTATCATTACATGTCTTTCTGTTCATATTCTCATAGGCTCTACTAATTGATATCCTTTATAGCTTAAAGAGTTCATGTAAGTATTTTCTCATATGAGTCATAAGAACGGTTCTTATTTCTTTTCTTTTTTTTTCAAACTTAAACAGATGCATGTAAGGTAGATCCTTTTTAGAGACATACGATATACTGCGCTCAATTTGCTTGTGTTAATGACTGAAACTTGCTGCAAGTGTTGCTTTGTTGATTTTTTTACTATTCCATTGCTACTTGATTTCTAAAAGATTGTATCGCTCCAGTTTTGGTTGAGAAACCCATCTGTGAATCTATCTTGCAGGTCTGATGGCTAAGGAGTATAACGCCTCTTCCAAGATCCATCAGCTGGAATCTAGAAGGATGCAAATAGGTTGGATCTTATGTATTGCTGGTCTTTGCTCAGTCTTCTACATTCTTGGAGCTTGGCAGAGTACCACATCCAGCCCCAATATCTCCAATGCGTCCACTAAGGTTGGGTGCAATGACATCCTTTCTCGATCCATGGATTTATCATCAGGCTCGTCAAGTTCTAACCTTGATTTCCAAGCTCATCACCAAGTGGGCTTCAATGGATCCTCACATGCAACTCAAAAATTTGAACCTTGTGACTTGAAATACAGTGAGTATACCCCTTGTCAAGACCCGAAGAGGGCGAGAAAGTTTGAGAAAACAATGCTGAAATACCGGGAGAGACACTGCCCACGGAAAGAAGAGCTTCTGCATTGCTTAATTCCTGCCCCGCCAAACTATAAGAACCCTTTCAAGTGGCCTCAGAGTAGAGACTTTGCTTGGTATGATAACATTCCTCATAGGGAGCTAAGCATCGAGAAGGCTGTTCAGAACTGGATCCAAGTTGAGGGAAAGCGCTTTCGGTTCCCTGGTGGCGGAACGATGTTCCCAAGGGGTGCTGATGCTTATATTGACGACATTAATGCGCTCATTCCATTAACTGATGGAAAGATCAGGAATGCACTTGATACTGGATGTGGGGTACGACAATGCCATTGTATTTTGAACAATTCAGTGACAAATTACTGGATCTAATTTATTTCTTCTGTTTAGGTGGCAAGCTGGGGAGCATTTCTTCTTAAGAGGGACATCCTGACCATGTCATTTGCACCACGAGATTCACATGAGGCACAGGTGCAGTTTGCATTGGAACGGGGAGTACCCGCCATGATTGGTATCATGGCGACGGAACGGATACCATACCCAGCCAGAGCATTTGACATGGCTCACTGCTCTAGATGCTTGATCCCCTGGAATAAGTTTGGTAAGTTGTTGACCACCCTTTATATTGTATCCTTATTGTGTGATAGTTCATATTACAGGGCTATCTTATCTCGCACAGCTATCTGTATTGCTGTATTTCTTTATTAAAGTCCAATATTATCAGGCAAAATTTTGCACCTAGATTTACAGAGAATCTGCAGCTACTGGTCCGCACTTGGCATTTCTTGGAAATTGTTAACAGTCAGTTCTGATCTAAACAGATGGCCTCTACCTCATTGAAGTGGACAGAATTCTAAGACCAGGAGGCTATTGGATCCTTTCCGGTCCCCCAATTAATTGGAAGAAACACTACCGAGGGTGGGAGCGGACCAAAGATGACTTGAAACAAGAGCAAGATGAGATCGAGTACTTAGCAGAGCGCCTTTGCTGGAAGAAGGTGATAGAGAAGGGCGATCTTGCAATTTGGCAAAAACCCATCAACCACATAGAATGCATTCAAAGTCGGAATGTCTATAAAACTCCACATATTTGCAAGGGAAACAACCCAGATGCTGCTTGGTAAGATATCTATTAGGCATTCATGCTTTCTTGTTTCAACATCAACTGTTTGATTTTCAATGATAAGCTTGACAGGTTTTATAGCAGTAAATATCTTTTGTGGTGAATAATAGAATGAAGACTTGAAGCTTGCAATGGAAAAGTAAACTGATTTGGTAAAGATGAGCTTGTTTCTACCGACACTTCCATGTAACTATTATCAATATCAATACATGTAACGGTCTGAGAAATTGGAAATTGGACACTTTTTAATAGATCTGGAGGAATGTAATTGCTGCACTTTGGCAATTCATGACAAGCTAGGCACTTATTCCTAAAACACTCCTAAATCAGTATGAAAACATATAATTGGTCAATGAGATTTTATTCTGAAAAGCATATCAACACTATTCTGTTTTCTTCAGAGTACTAGTCTCCTTCAAAATATATTACTCATTGTTTTTAGTATATAACAGTGTTTATTATATTTGCATGATGTAATCTATGCTTGAGAAATAATCTTTAAGGCAATAACTATATCTCAGTGTTCAAAATCTTGCCAAGTCAAGTGAAGACTTGACCGAGTTGACTCGACTAGGCAGGATTTCGAGTGAACTTGTCAATATACTTGGATAGCTTATAATTTGGTCACTACTTGGTGAAATTTCTAGTGAACTTGTCAATAAATTCAGATAGCTTATAAGTTGGTCAAACTCGACGAGTTTATTAAAACTCAAACCAAGTTGCATTCTCTTCAAATTTTCAATTTTTACCCTCTATCTCTCACACACACTCTTCTTCCAACCCTCACATTTCACCAAGCTTATCCGACTGCCAATACGATGAGCTCCTCTGGCTATTCTAAACTCTGGTGAACTCGAGTGAGCATTTTTTTCTCTTATTTTTTTTCTTTCTCATTTCTCTTATCTTGCTTTCTCATCTACTCTTTTAACTTTCAATTTCTTATTGCTCCTAAACAGTATTGAAGAGAGAGCTCTCTCTTTACTGTTGCTCTGTGATACTAATTTATAAGAATAAAAATTTATTATATTTAGGTCAAAATTCATTATGGGTTTGAGTGAGTTTTTTTAGTTTTTTAGGCTTCATATATTGTTAATTTTTATTTTCTCATTATTTTGTTATTTTTTTCTAAATTTTTAGAAATTTTTTTGTTTTATTAAATAATATTTATATTTTATAATTAAAAGATAATCCACCGATATGGGTTGGCGATCAATACGACCAATACAACAGATACGGCTGATACATATTGTTTTTTCTATTGACTGATCCTAATCCCAATATTGAGTTTTAGAATTTTAGTTGATTTTACCCCACTTTTTATTGCTTATACCTCTGCATATCTATGACCTTATATGAAGGATTGTATATACTATGTAAAAGAAAGGGTGTACTTATCTGCAAGATAAACAAAAATTATTGTCACACCTTTGGTTATATTAAGTTGTCTACATTGATTGATAGATCTAATACTTGATCATTAGCTAGCTATAGGCTTATACAATATGTATTACCATGATACCATTGAGTTTTTGTGCTCAAAATCAACAAGTACTCGGTCGAGTCTTCAGCTTGCCTCCACTCGGCTGACTTCCAAGTTAAGTCGTATTTTTGAGTTTTTGAACACTACTATATCTAAAAGATCCATGTGGCTTCAGTTTCCCAATTGAGTTCTGATTTCTATTATTCTCTCATCAGTCTGTTAATGTTAAAATACAATGAATAATTGCTGTTAAAGTAACGACAATGAAAATTTGTAAGTCATTATTGAGATAGGTTTTAGCTAGGCACCAATGATCAATTGACTTCTAACTTCTAGATGAATTCTTTTTGCTAAAATCATTTTTCTTAGAAATTTATGCTAAAAATCAACTCGTGCGCTTTGTATACTAGTATTTCTTTCTCCTGTTATAGTATTAAATGCTATACTCATATTTAGGTACAAGAAGATGGAGACTTGTATAACCCCATTACCAGAGGTGAACAGCTCAAAAGAAGTCGCTGGTGGAGAACTAGCGAAGTGGCCAGAAAGGGCATTTGCTATTCCGGCGAGAATAAGCAGAGGTTTAATTCCAGGGATAACCACTAAGAAATTCCAAGAGAACAACAAGTTGTGGGCGGAGCGAGTGAAGAACTATAAGAAGATAATTGCACCTTTAACTCAGGGTCGCTATCGAAATGTGATGGACATGAATGCAAACTTGGGAAGCTTCGCAGCAGCAATGATGAAGTACCCAGTGTGGGTAATGAATGTGGTTCCTACCGACTCTAGAAAGGACACACTTGGTGTTATATATGAGAGAGGTTTCATCGGTACATATCACAATTGGTGTGAAGCTTTCTCAACATATCCAAGGACCTATGACCTCATCCATGCTGATGGTGTTTTCAGCATTTATCAGGACAGGTAACGAAAGAGGTAGTTGGGTTAATCTCCAATGGGCATTTATTTGTTATGTGTTGCTTAATTGGTCTATTCTGTGAATCTTATTCATGCTACCACTTTCTTGGATCCAGTCTATCCTAGACATAAGGTTTCTGATGGACATAATTTTATTGTACTTTTTAAAATTTTGTTGGAGTCATATTCTGTAGATAACTGCACTTGAAGATGATCTGACTTCATAATTTTTTGCTGAAGTAGCTTTCTTATATGCTCTACCTTTGGCATTGCATCTTGTCGAATCTCACTGCAGTATAATCATACTTTGGTTCATTTCAACATTTTTCACATCAAAAGGAAATAATATGAAATAACGATTCCGAGAGAGGACGCCGATACAATGACACATCCTAGAAGGGCTTATTCTGCCTGCACAACATGTGATACCAATTTTATTTAATATGCTTTCTGCTTCAAATCCTGATGCAAGAATATGGATCTAATTTAATTGAAATGGCTGCAGGTGTGACATAAAATACATTCTCTTGGAGATGGATAGGATACTAAGGCCAGAAGGAACAGTGATTTTTCGAGACACAGTGGATATCTTGGTGAAGATTCAATCCACAATAGACGGGATGAGGTGGAAGAGTCAAATCTTGGATCATGAGACTGGACCATTCAATCCGGAGAAGATCCTTGTAGCTGTCAAGAGTTACTGGACTGGCCAGCCTACTGAAAAACAGTGAATGCTACTGGAACTGCTATTCCTCTAATCTCAGCAAAAAACAACAACTAAATTTGTGAGTGATCAAATCTCTTTTAGTATTACTACCTGATGCTTCCACTCTACTTTCCCCTCTTCCAATTTCCTTGGGAGTTCTTTGGAGGGCTTCAAAGAAGTGTTGGTTGGTGTGGTTGGTTCTTTGTTTACAAGTCAGGGAGAAACATAGGTAGGTGGGCTAACTTTTCTTGCTGAAATCTACAAGGAGTGAGATTAGTTGTTGGATTCATATCTCAGAAGTTGTCATAGTTGAAATGTGAATTGCGCATGGTATTGTATACAATTTTGAGATACCAAATCAAAGTGGACCTGATCAGCTCCTTCATTCAGATGTCATATCAACTGTAGTAGTTTGAAAATTATGTATATTATATTGTAATGTGTGGAAATCTGAATCTTTGTACATTTACAACTGACAACTTGGTCAGCACTCAGTAGCATCGCCACAATCATCAATTTTCCAACTTCCTGAACGATCTTGTACTCAATGGGGATCAGACCCTATCACAGGCTGCCAGATAAAGTGTGTTTAAGGAATCTCAGACTTCATTTTGACAGATTACGTAACCAAGTTCCTTCCATCAAACTCGCGACCACCTTTCCAAGAGGTTGAACCACCTTATTATTATTATTATTATTATTATTATTATTATTATTATTATTATTATTATTTCTTTTCAGGTTGAACTACTTTACCCATTTAGTAACAACTACTTTTGGTTTAAAGACTAGACTAAAAGCTTTTTTTATTTAATTACTTCATTTGTGAAACTTCTGGATATAGCTTTTTTTTTTCTTGACTCTATTTACGGATGTAATTGAGCCGAGATCTATCTGTTCAAGCTTGGCTCTAATTTTGAGCCTAAGCCAAATCATCATCAAGTTTGGATTAATTACTTTCAATTTGAGGCTATTTCGAGCTATTTAACAAGCAGATTTTAAACCTATTTTAAATTAAGCTTAGTTTAGGTCCTATCAAGCTTGAACTTAAGTTTGAGCATGATCCACGATCAACCTCTGACTTGTTTCAAATATGAGCCATCCTTGCTAGAAATAAGTTCGACTGTCGCACTAGTTAAACTCCAAACTTAAATATCAAAAGAGGTATATTTTACTGTAGCTCTAATAAAAATGCTTGACGGTTAAGTATTTTAATGCTTAACTGTTAAGCATTTTAACGCTTAACTGTTAAGTATTTTAACGCTTAATTGTTAAGCATTTTTCTAAGTAAAGAGCTTCCTAGGCTAAGGGATATAAAGCATTATCTAAAATATTTAAATAAAAACACTTAGTAGTTAAGCGTTTTACTTAGGACGATAGTAAAATAGACTCTTTTAATATTTAAGTTTAGGAGTGATTTATTTTGGTAAATAAATTAAAAAATAGGTATAGTTTGGTAAACAACTCAACATAGCACAAGAATTTGATAGTTCTGTAAATACAATTTTAATTCATAATAACAACAAGAAAAGAGAAATTATTAAAATGACAAATCTGTAATACCATATATATATATATAAAGAAATACTAGAGATTCACATAAAACATATAAACAGGTTTTATTTTATAATTTTCTTTAATTTATATAATAGGTTTGATATGTGGATGATTATTCATGATCTTCAATCCATATTCGTATTTTTGAAATACTATTTTTGGACACACATGCCAAACATAATATAATGATAGAAATATTTAAATCTATGATACAGTCATATCAGCAGCCATGTCAGTTGGATGATTAGGATTGGAGTAAAAAACTAAGAGTCTAAAGAAAAAAAAAAAGGTCTAGCAATTTGTTACGACTTTTGGTACTTGATGTAGTGACTATTGGAATAATGTGCCTTAGTAATTTGTGTGAGTTGACTCTTCGTAGTTTGCGTAGCAACTCTTGCAACGATTTATTGTGAAAAAAAAAATTGATGTAAATTCTTAGGTATGCTATAATACTTATTGAAAAAATATAATTAACGTCCTAAGAGATATGATATATCGTTCACTATCAATAATGAAATGCAAAAGATAACGCGTGAAAAAAAATAATCGCAAATACAAAAGTTTTTACGTAAAAAAAATTTCAAATCAGGTAAAAACTATGAATCTAAATTCTGATTGAAATTAACTATTAAAAACTATAGCATTTAACAAGAAGCTTACAGATTACTCGTCGATTCTCATAATTAAATCTGAACCAATTTTGTTCGCTAAACCACGAACATACTGCTTCTCGTGACATTCTAAGTTAAATCAAATCTCACGTATCCCAAATTTTGCAAAGTTCCATAATCACATCCGAACAGCCTTCAAGTGCATTCGAACAACTAAAAAATGTTCTCTATATGTATGAATGCATTGTGAACAATTGTCGGGTCTGTTCGAATGGCCAAATCAACACCTCTGTAAGTGTGAACGGTTGTAGGGTATGTTTGAACTACCAAAACAAGCTCTTTATATGTGGGAACACGTATGAACGGTTGCATAATGCGTTCGAACAGCTTAGAGTGCATTCAAACACACTTCGAAGGATAGTTGGATATAGAGTGATTATTCTTGCGTCCTTAAATAATTTTTCGTACTTCTCCGACCATCATGACACAATTTGAGCACTTTAATAATGATTGTAAAATTATTTCGAATACTTTGACTTAAAAAATATTCTTCTATTTTAATATTCTTCATCAAATATTTTATAACTTGTGCATATACTCATACATAAAATCAAGATATATTACATGAATATAAATTATATTCTGAAATGCAATTTGTTAATTACATAAGTACAAATAAAACTTAACAATCTCTCCCTTTGGCAATTTGTGACAAAACATAACTTTCTAGAATACAAAGTGTTTACTGATAACAATGTATACACCCTAATAGAGTATAGCACTAAGTTTTTTTTTTTTTTTGCTATTAAATATCATACACAACTTCGATACTCATATCATGTAAAACATATGTGATGCTATAAAAATAATTAAGTAATCCATAGCAAACTAAATCCAAATAACCATATTATATCTCACTCTTCCCCTTTTTGTCATAATTTGAGAAAGAATATAATTATGCTCATGCTTCCCTTGAAATTTATAGTTTATTTTACATCATTTTTGAGCCAATAAATTCAAAAAACGCATAAAAAAATTCTACCTGTCAAACCAAATTTTTAAGTATTCAAAGCCATAAAATGATTCACAAATCAAAAGATTTAACATTTTTGGTTGATGCACTCAACAATTTTAAATTAGCTTACGAAAGAAATTAGACTTATTATAAAGTCGAGAGTAAATAGATACATAAATATTTACGTTAGCATATTATAAATGGTTACGAATCGGCTTGATCCGATCCATAACGGTTCTGGACTAGATTGAGGACGTGATTTTCAAAGGAAGCTGTGAATGATCTAACTGTTGAATCTTTTTAAAATTTTGATATGTTGTCTCCCTTGAAAAGAGTTTTTCAATGAATCTAAGATCGTTGGGTTTAGATAGCTAAATCTTGAGATATCGGCCAAACAGTGGTTGAAGGTCGGGTAAACCCTAGCTTAATAGCTCTTCAATGGCTAAATAAGTACTAGGTTAATTCCTTGGAGTGAAGACGGAAAGTTGTTGTAGAAAATATGAATTAGAAGTTAGAGGAAGTTGACCAAAGACTCGGACGATGGAAGGAAAGAGATGTGAGAGGGCACCAATGGCTAGAGCAAGAGAGAAGGAGATAAATGTACAATGCTATTTTCAATTATCAAATAAACTCTAATTATGGTTTCCTTTATATATTTATAGATGCTTACCCTAAGGACTCATAAACTAAGTTAAAAACTCTAACAAATCAACCATTTTCACCACAGTGCCTTCAAACGCGCCCAATCATGTTAGAACATAGAATTATAGTTCTTTGTCGTTGCGAACGTGTGTAGATATTTGAACGATCACATTTGAACGGCTCGAGCCCGTTTGAATGCACAAATTGCGTTTTCTGTTTTTATGAACGTGTGCAGGCTCCCAGTAAAAAATCCTTTTATTTTTCAAACAAAAATCAACTAGATAAATATGCTTATCCTAATGAACCCAATGTCGCGAGTGGAGACAATATGGACCGAGTCGTATCATAAACTAAGCAGTTTGATCACTCAAAATTATCAAAAGAAAATATCCAATTGTAGTGTCTCGATAATTTGCTTTAGTAAAACATAAAAATATAAGACAATTCTAAGACATCAAACATCAAAAGAATTCACTTAATTGAAGTCAAACCAAACTTAGTTCACATTTTTCCCTTTCAATTCAAAATATTTTTAATTTTTAATTTTTTGAATCTTTCTCCACTTATTTTTTATATCAAATAATCATTTTAATGTAACGATGACTTTCACGCACGAGTCCGGTAACTATTTTCTTATAATACATCATATTAAAATTATAAATAACTTATGAATGATATAGAGGTACACAATGTCAAACTAAATATTTTCAATATTACTTTCACACTAATCACGTAGTTTAGATATTTTCTTTTTTAGTATTTTATATGAAGAAGTTGATTATATAATTTTAAAATTTATCAAACTATATTTAAAGCTTGTTATGTTATTTTTGAAGGAATGAGTGGTTTTATGTAGAGCCTAGGACTAAAATATGTGACGTAGAGCCAAAAGGTTGGAAAGCACTAATTGAATTGCGTATGTAAATATAACATAAATTCTTTTGTAGAATATATGACCTCACATTAACTGTAATTTGCTTGCTAATTTATTTATTTTTCTTTCTTATAAGTAAGTTCAGCAATGACAAAATGAATGGTGAAGCCGATTAATCATTATCATAAATTGTTACAGCTATTTAAAAAAGATAATAGTTACAAGTTTGAATGCTAATGTTAATATGAAGGCTTTCAATATGTTAATAAGATGGTAAAGAAGAATGAAGCAACATTGGAACCGTTTAGTAATATGACTGATGATCCACTTTTTATAATTAATGTTCCTGAATTAAATGTATAAAGATTTTCTCAAGTTACATCGTCCTCAAAAGGCCAAAAAAGAAAAAAGCTCTGAGAGATGAGTGAGTGAAAGAATGTGGAGTCATATAGAAAAATTTTCATAACATATTTTAGCAATCAAAATAGAAAATTAATGCTATTATAAAAAAAAAAGGTGTGACAACGTATTTATATAGAAGAAGAGGTTTTCAATTAGTTGATTAATGTTAGAGTTCATTATCATAAGACTTTTTTTGGATACCAATTGAGGAACTTAAAGGAATAATGTATAATATTTAAAACATTAAACAACAGTTGTTTATATTACTTTTGTTTATTTTAAAGGGTAATTTTTATAGATATTATAACTTCTGTTGGCTTATTATAATAAAATTAGATAAAGGGTATAATAGTAAATACATTATTTTTTTCTTCTATTCTCTTCTTAAAACCAAGATGAGAGTGAGTTATTTTTTCTTTTATCTTACTTTCTCTTATTTCATTTCATTCTCTTTCTTTTAGATGATACAGCTGATGATCCACGATGGAGATGTTTCTTGCTAATTGGGAAATCTAGGGCACCACAATTAATACACTCAGAGATGTTTGAAGATATATGGTCCTACTTTGATGGGCGTCTAACATAGTGATGATGGCTTTATGAGGAATAGAGCCAATTTGCCATCAATGAAGCAAAGAGTAAAGATTGACGCCAACATTTAGGATAATATTGAGAAAGCAAGGATTAAAATCTATGATGGTACAAAGGGTACAAAAGGAGGATTACGATGATTCATAAATGGATAGACTTTTGTGTTAGGGAAAAATTAATAGAAAAATATACAAAGAAGAATAGAAGGAGAGGGTTAATGATTTTTTTATATATAAGTCTTTATAATTAGTCTTTAAATATAGTATCGAGTATCTATTGATTAAAAAAGTATAAATTACTGTCAAAATTTTATACCTAATTTATAAATTTAATATTTAAATTATGAATTTTTTTAATATATATAGATTTTAAATATAAAGAAAGAGAGAGATGGGAAGAAAAGATACTAATATGACAGATATAGGATGAAATGACATACTGGTGATTGATTTAGTAGCTTTAGGATGGATGAGAAGAGCTTGGAGTGCTGGGAAAGACTTCTATAGCTGCAATATCTATTTTTAACCCTTAAGTTTGACTCCTTGGAGAGTCTTCCAAACTATTAATTGAAATAGAAGGACAACATGGGTATTGACAATATTCATTTGATAGATTAAATGTCTGATAATCCTAACAACCTCTAATTAAGTTTAGACCAAAAATTTTATGATTGTAATTATTTAAGAGGAGAAAATATTAATAAGTTCAGTATCTTTGTTTTATATATAATATACTAATCTGATTAACGTTTTATACGTGACAATTGAAAAAAAAGCTAAGACAAACTTAAGCTTAATCAATCAGCGTTTCATTTAATAAATTTTAAATAAGGTGCTGATAGTTTCAGCATTTGATATACTAATAAATTAGTGTTCTTTTTTTATTTTTTAACTTAAGACATATAAATGTTGAACTTATTAGCAATCTTATCTAACAACATTTGACAAATAGCTGCCTTAAAACATACTCCTCTTAATATAAAGCTTAGGGTGGTCTATTTGAGAAACGGTCTTGAGACAACATTTATTAGTTTGGTTTAAAAAAAGAAAAAGAAAACTATGATTAATAAGTAATACAAAAGTAAAATTTTAGAGCAGTTTGATTCTTGCCCTGACCACATGGATATTTTGTAACTTTCTTGATATTAGAAGAATATATGAAGCCATTAATTTATGATAAGAAAAGTAGTTACAATAGCACTGCATCAGAGTAAGCGATTCCTCCTTTCTCAGCTATCATGACCATACCCTTCGACTAGTACAATCTTTTTTAATATAAAAGAAAATCGCACGTCAGATATCAAATAGAACACTAGATGTGACTCACAACAGCTAAACACACCTACACGCACACTCACGACCCCACCGCACTACTCTCAACTCCCCTCTCTTTCTCTCTCTGCCCGCAAAATAAATTAAGTTATTAACAGGAAGTAGTACCTAAAAGGAAGCGGCCGTTCTTCTCCCCTCTACAACGGCGCTCATCAAAAGAGACCCCAATCTTATATAGAGAGGAGGGACGGAGGACGAACACACCCACCATCTCCTTCTCCTCTCTGTCTCTGTCTCTGTCTCTGTCTCTGTCTCTGTCTCTCATCCTGTGTATAGAGAAGGATAGATGGCGGGATCCTCCGATGCCCTATTGGAAGAGGCGGCGCGTGCGGCGGAGCAGACGCGGGAGCTACGCGACGCCGCGGCATCGCTCGCTTCGAGGACCTGGAGCGAGGAGCAATCCCTGCGGCAGCGAGCCCTCGCGGTCGAATCCGATCTCCGGAGACTCCAGACCGCGATCGAGAAGCGCGGGGGTGCCCTCGATCCTAAGATCGCGGATAAGGTTGATCCTTTTGTAGCTTCAAATGTGGTAGGATTCGCAGTAAAGTCTCGAAATCTGAGATGTTTATGTTTTAGATCGATGAGGAGATGTACCGGGCGAGGTGCGCGATTGGGGATGGGGATGTGGCCTCGTTGCTTCCGAGCAAGGCTCAGGGTTGGTTCTTCTCGCTTCTCCAGATTCGATTTCTCTTGTGCTCTTATTGACTGTTGATTTGAGTCTCTTTTCTTGATTTTGGGATTGGCTAGGACGTTTCCTGAAGATGTTTCTTGGCCCGGTGAATGTGCGGGCCTCGAGGAAGGATGTGCAGCTAAAGATGAAGGAAGAATATAACAGCTATAGGGTAGGCACCACCTTTTCCTTGTGCTATGTGGAGATTGATATCCATGCCATATCTTTTGCAATAACTTGATAATATCAAGAGCTTGGAAAAATTTAGGTCGACGTGATTTGTTGCATTCTTTCTGTTGTGGTAGCACTGGAAGAGTGGCTCTCACCAGTGACAACTAGCATGCATGCCAAGATGCAGCTGCATGTTGTGGTGATGAGCAGGAAATAGATGAGTGGTTTGTAGAGTAGAGATCATGTCTTCGTCTTTGTAAAGACGAGACATTTAATTGTCAAAGCATCGCTGTAGTGGTTAGTTTAGGTGCGGTTACTGTGAATAGGTGCCATTGTTCCTTCTAGGATGCATCTAAACAAGACTTGTATCCGCATTCTAGGATAATTGCCAAGCATTACTCAGAATTAGATGCGCTGAAGTAAGCAATTGTGCACTGGGCTTTTGTCTTATATGTATGTATTTCTGTTGAGATGCTTCATTTTAGAGCAGCGGAGAGAGTAGCCATATTCAAAGTTCTCTTTCCTTAGATTTCCAATTCTATGGACTATCCTAATGTTCTGGGTTTTTGATCCAGTTATAATGGAGCTATTTGATGACTTCTGACTCAGTTCATTTATTTGTTGTCTTTCTATGTTCCTAGTTAGTTAAGTGAAAATTGAGAATGCATGTACATGAGACATGCGCTATTGCTAACATCATTTACCTTTATGTAGATATGAAAGTAATAGTTATAATATAGATATGTAGTAGAGGAAAATATAGATGAGCATGTGAAGTGAGACAATCTACTTCTTCACTGATGCTTGATTCACCGTTTATAATTTTATCCATTTCTGGAAAAAGTATGTGGTGTCTACTAGACTGCTACCTCTCTGATGCTTGATTCACCATTAATAAGTTTATCCATTTCTTAAAAAAATATGTAGTCGAGGGAAACAGAGATGAGCATGTGAAGTGAGGCAGTCTACTACTTGTCTGATGCTTGATTTATTTTTAATAAGTTTATCCATTTCTGAAGAAAATCTGGTAAGATTTAAGCAAACCTGAAGAGAGATTCATGATGTGGCTGAGCATTGTTCTTAAAGCATAGGATAGTAAGATGAGTCTCTAGCAATGTCCTGATTGTTGAGTTATCTAGCAAACATAGTCTACAGAATTCTTCTATCTGTAAGTTTAAGGTAAAACAAATATGAAGAGCCACTTGTTTCTTAGCTGTAATTAAATCTATCCTATCTTCTTGTAATATTAAATTTTGAATGAAGAAGTCACTGAAGTGCTAGTTGCACACAAATTGATGCCAATGCCATCCAAGGGATTGGGCAGTATAAGCTGATATTGGTAGAACAATTTCATTAATATGCAGAACTTGGTACTACCTCTTGATGAGCGATTTCAGATAGTGATAGTTAAAATGATTTTGGTCATGTCATTAGTGAGCATAAATATTAGTCAAATCACAGCATAATTTAATCTGATGGTTCTTGTACAATATACAAGAGGGCATATGAGAAGAATTGATACATTATATATCTTAAATAAGTTGCATGGAACAATTCAATAAAGTATTTTTTAATGGGCCATAAGATTTTTTCTTCTCAATCGGGTCATATTTCATGATTTGATGTTATGGTGATGAAAATGAGAACTTTTGAATTTATCATAGCAGTAGCCTTACCATACCTGCACATGAACTAATTATTAGATTAGATAAGAGAACTTCTATATTTTAGTACTTGATCACTCTTACCATATCACCTTGGTAATGTTAACTTCTTTCATAACAGGATAGAACCGCATTTTTGTTTCTTCTGTTTCCATCCACTTTACTTTTCTTAAGGTCTTGGATATGGGAGGGATGCTTTCCAGCATTGCCAGTTCAGTTATACCAGGTATTAGATTACTGAAAATATTTCTCTCTTATAGTTATATGAAACACACTTCTATAGTACAAAATATTAGTAATAATAGTACTGGTTTATTTATTACAGGCTTGGCTATTATTTCTCTACACAAGTTTAGCTTTGCGAGAAAACATATTGAGAGTTAATGGAAGTGACATTCGTTCTTGGTAAGTAACATTTTCTTCTCATGCAATTCTTTTCAAATGCTATGTCCTGTCGTCATTAAGTTCAGGAAAATGTTTTGTTGCCTTCTAGTAGAGGGAATTTAATTTTAAATGGAAAACTGTATAGTTTAATTATATGTGGGCAATCTTTTGTAAAGAGAAGTCATTTGTTTTCTCCTGAAGCTTCAGTGCCAATGTCAGTCCAGACCATATTTTGGGAAAAAGCTGGAGTAAGTAAAAAATTGTCTTGGTATATTGGAAATTACAGTAATCCTTTTCAAATGTTGAATAATAGCATATAATATCATAGCCTCAGTGTGGTGATGTTTCCCTTAACAAGAATGAGTACTAGAGCACATTTGGCCTTTATGGAATGTACTTGGGTTTGGCATCAACACCGAGCAATTTGTTGCTGCAATGGGTTCAACTGTGTAAAATTGTTTCCTCTGTTCAGCTCTATCTCATTTTAAATCAACCTATCAATCTAAGCACTATAAGATTTTTTTTAAACACTACATTTTTCATTTTGATCATGTCTTTGTGGCATCTTTGACTTGGTTCAAGCACTCCTCCAAATAGAGATGCTGCAAGTAAGGTTGAAATCTTCCTATGATCCTTGCTGCTCTCATTCATTTGCACTGGACTGGGCATGTGTTAGCTGTAGGAAGTAGGGTTACGAAAGTGGCTTGGTTCACCAGCTGTCTCAACTCCTCGCTTTATGTTAGCCTATCTATAGGTCCAGTTGGTGCTTCACTCTTTCGTTATGTTTGGGACGATGCTGGGGAATGCATTGAGGGGGCGAATAACAAGAGAAAAGAATACCTTTCTTTTCCTTGGAGGAGATAAGCCCAGTCATTGGCACAAAGGATAAGAGAACTTTGCTGGTCTGTAAGCCACTTGGACTATGATATATATCCATCAGATACATATGGATTTCTTTCTGATTGACCTAGAATATATAGATATGTTGTCTCATCAAAAGATAGGAATTGGTGATTTACCCTAATTATTTATAAATCCAATCTTCTCTATCTATTAAATCACTTGCAATCTACGGTTCAAATAATGTGAAATCTGGAAGTGAGTTGCAGATAAAATACTGCAGTGCTGAAAATTATGGTCTCATAACAGCGCCCAATAGTCAAGTCTTTGATATCATTGAAATTTGATTCCATATTTAAGATTCTTGCTGAATATTTGCTTAGCATGATCAGGGTTTCAATTTCTGAGTATTGGTCAATGACCTTATTCTAATGTTGATCTGCTAGATAGAGAAAGTTCCGTAAATTAGCCTGGAAGTGCTCATTTAGATGATCAACTATGCAAATATCTGAATATAGGAAATAAGGGTATACTGTTGTCTATAAGAAAAGGACTGTTGTATTGATACTTTTAACTCTTGCATGATGGCTTGGTTGGCTGTATTGGAACAATGGTAGCAACAGAGTTAGGAAATGGCTGGCATGATTTGTCAACATTACTTCTGATGAGCACCAGTATGCATAAATACATTCCTTATTTAGAGTAGAACCTTTGGCAACACCTTTTCAAAGATATCTTAGTTAGGTAGTTAGGTAGTTAGGTAGAGTAAACATAAATTGATTAGCTAGCAGGATGAATTCCACACTTGGCAACTAGACAGACAGATTTATGTTATATATAACAAAAGAATCAAGAGACAACCGTTGGATTTAGTATGTATTTTGATGCATTTTGTTTTCATCTTCTATTTGATACGTTGCCACTCTATTTTCAATTTGTTCACCTTAGATTTTGAAGAATACGAAAAGAAATTAAAGAAAAAAGCAGAATAGGGACCTTAGAAAGCATTGCGTCTCCTTATCCATCAATGAGTAATTTCAATCTGAAAAGTTACAGTAAAAATGAATTCTTTCATGGAAAAAACACCAATAAATCAGCCAGCAGACTTAATACTAGATAAAATGTAGGAATTTTGCCTTCTTTCATCATATTAATGTTTCAGTCACGAGGTAATATGACCACAAGATAGGCTGAATAGATGTCAAAATAGGATTTTCAGCTGAAAGGATAACAATAAAGAAGAGAGGGAGAAATGGAGGGGAATACTACCCTTTGTGAGGGAGAAAAGTAAGATAAGGGAGAAGAAGTGCTGTCAGGATTGTGAAAGAAAATAGTAAACTCTCCTGGTGGAGAAGAAGAGAACCGTGTTGTTTGAACACAGTACATGGGGGGGCCCTTTGCACATGGATGTGTTTTTCTTCTTGCAAGGCAAGGCGGTGAGATCTTTCTTTTGGATCCATCTTGTTGTCCTGGTCCTGTCATGATTTATCTTATTTGTAAAAGTGATTTTTATTGATTTCCAATTTGTTTACACCTTGATTGTACTGTAATTACCAATCCCTGTTCCTTAGGTGGATATACCATCATTACTGTGCCATGCTGATGGCTCTTGTAAGTCTTACATGGGAGATAAAGGGACAACCTGACTGTGCCAACAAACAGGTATTTGCTTAGTCATTTCCTCATCATTATGATCCTTGAACCCAACCAATAGCTTTTTGCAGAGAGGGGTGCAACTATTTTTAGCATGGGCTATAATGCAAGGTGTTGCAATGCTTCTTCAGAACAGATACCAGCGCCAAAGATTATATACTCGCATTGCTCTAGGGAAGGTAATAATCTACATTTTTTTTAGTTATTTCTGGTATATGGAAAACTAGTTTTCTTGATTGACATGCCATTCATGCCTGCAATTTATCTCCCGAGGGCTCTATTTATGAGATGCTTTATTGTTGATAATCATACTTATCTCATATTGTCTTACTTACCTAACTTGTGTACCTGTAAGTAAGGTCAAAATGTCAAACAATTATTATTTACTAGGAGGTTCTTATATACTTCTTATAGGAGTTCATGCTTCTATCTATGTTTGTATGGCAAGGTACTTGCTGGTTAACTTATTTTTTTTAACTAGTTGCATTAGGCATAAACTGTTACCATATCCCAGTGACTTTATTTTGCATATTCTATTGTTCACAATCTCTGAGTAGCTCTAATGTTGTGATCCTAATAGGATATAGGCCTTAACTGTGGAGATCCTGCTATTGTATTCTGGGAGGTAAACATGAGGTGAGGAGGTGAGGAATGAAAATGGAGTTCAGAAGTGTTGTGGAATGATGAGTTTTTTATCCCAACCTGTTGTGCTTTTTGAGGCAGAGGCACAAATTATCAAGAAAGTGATTTACAACATCCTCAGAATTTCATCATTATGGAATTAGCTTCTGCTCCATCTTTTCTTTACTAGGATATCTGGATATTATCGTTGACGTGGGTATGACATTATGCTTGATGTAGCTCCTGAAAGAGATAGTGTATTGGCAATGTAGTACAATTTATCTAAATATGCTTTTGCGTATTGGAGTCTGAGTAGGTCTATAACAAAGATCACATATTTGGTCGTACTCTAGTTGATTAGAACTTTAGAAGAATCAAATGTGTGGTCTTAATTAGCGGCAAAGACAGAAAAGAAACCTTTGTGGCAGTCTATCTGAGAACTTCATCCAGCTTTTAGATTATTCTGGTGGCATTATTCCTATTGCTCTTGGAAATAGTTGTCTACTAGACAAAAACAGCCGTGAGTATGAGTGGGATTTTGTGATGCAATTGAAGTAGTAATGAAATAATTCATTACCTGTTTAGTGGTGAGAAATATGCATTTTAAAGAAAAAGAAAAATAATATGATTATGCCTACCAACTGTTGGTTGGTATGTTTGAGGTTTTTGGATCTGTGGTAATTAATTGGTGTTTCAAAAGATATCATTGGACAGGATAAAAAATAACATGAAACAAAGAGAACACCAAAAATCTCACATGATGCAACTCTACTTCTCAATGACATGTTATTATAAATCCAATGGGTTTGGAAAGGATTATGATCATCCGGAACATTAAACTCAATATGAAGATAATCAGATTTTAGGAATTCTACTGTAAACAACGTCATTAGAAGTAACCAAGATCTATTTGAGAGACCTATCCTAAAGGACTTTGATTAATAACTAAGGTTCCCAATTTTGGCTAATCCCTGCCCCACCCTTTAGTTAGTTTTGGTAGTCGATCAAAACCAATTTGTATTGGACCTGTTTCGGCTAGATTGACCAAAATAACTTCATGGGTTTTGAAATGGGTTGGATGAAAATAGGATTCGACTGAAAACCTACCAAGCCATCAACCTTCTCTCTCTTCATCACAGTTCGTAGAGGTAAACCTTGGCAAATTCCTCCGATGCAAATCCATCGAAGTAGACATGGAGCTCCTCCTCTATCGAATCTTACGATATTGCACTCCGACAACCTCAGATAAGTCCTCTTTTTTCTTTTAGGTTTTTATTTTTGTTTCTCCTCTCTTCGATGATCTCATTTTCTCTCTCAGTGCCTTTGACTCTCTCCCTTTCCCTCGTTTGCTCTCCTTCTCCCTCTCTTTTCTCTTTTCCTCTCTCGCTCGCTCTTTCACTCTCCCTCTCTCTTCTCTCTTTCAGTTGTTTTCCCTCAATGTTTTGCAACAATAGTAAGTGAGAGCGTGAGAGAGGTCGAGTGAGAACATGCAAGTGAGAGAGAGTAAAAGACTAAGAGTAGTAGAGACAAGGAGAAGAGTGTGAAAGAGAGTCAGAGAGAGAAATAATATATTTTATTTGTGAGAGAGAAAGAGTGGGAGCGAGGAGATTTGGAGTGAGTGAGAGGGGATTTTTTTGTCTTTGATTGAGAGGAAAGGGAGAGAGATATTTAGTGAGTTTTATTTTTTTTTTTAATTTTTTGATTTTATATATGATTAAAAAATGGTTTGATGCCAAAAATTCAATATAGCTGTTTGAAACAGCCAGTACATGCATTTTTTCGAGTGGCTGATCTCGATCCCAATATTTGGAATCTTGATGCTAACGCTATGAATTCACTAGGAACTCATGATAATAGGAAGCTAGTAAAGAATTCAGATCCTTCGGAAAGTTATTTTCAGTCAAATTTTGATTCTTTGATTTCCTTGACGCTATGAATTCACTAGGAAATCATGATAATAGGAAGCTAGTAAGGAATTCGGATCCTTCGGAAAGTTATTTTCATTCAAATTTTGATTCTTTGATTTCCTTGTAAACATATAGGTAAGATTTGCTCCGTAACCCCCTATGGTCCATTCAGGCCAGCTAAATAGCCTCTGGCAATGAGGATAAAGTTGTGAACCCTCTTTCCTCCTAATCTAAATAAGCATGGTTATTCTCATATCTTATTAGATTGCAAGAAACTGAACTTTTTTAAAGATATTTTTAGAGCTCTTGTAAAACATTTCAATCATACGTGCTCTTTGGATGTTCAAGGTATATAGTAATATAGTGCTTTTGTTTTGATCAGAACCATTGAAGAAATAATTTTTGCTTACAATATGATTTTTTATTCTAAGAACTAAGTTAAGATGAGTTAGTTCCTGCTTTTAATGCCATGCTTTTCGAGTTTTCTACTAAATCTCTTCTTTTGGATCACATAGTTTACTGGAATGTTGTGAGGGGCTTTCATTTCTTTTTGTATATTTGTTTGATTAGGTTGACTTATTTAAAATAATTTTATATGACGACCTAGCTTCTGGTCTTTTAAGGCATCAGTTTTAGTCTTCTGGACTATGGGAATAAATATCTGTGTGAATTTCGAAGTCACTTGTCTTGGTTGGCTAGCCTCTATGCATAATTTTTTTCTTACTCATTGTCAATGGATCTTTAAATATTGAAGAGTTGTTTCCTTTCCCTTGAATTTGTTTATTCATTTTATATGTTCTCGTTCATCTGCCAAAGGATATAAATATTGGGAAACTCTTTTTTTTGTGCTTTTTCAAAATAGTATGGAGGAATTGTAGGTTATGTTTTACTGCATGAATTTATGATTGTTGAGATAGATCTCTCTTAAAGAAGGAACATTGTTTAAATATTGAAGAGAGGGACTTAGTAATCCTTGAATTGCTTAATCTCGGTGCTAACCCAAAATATGTAACAGAGAATACCCGAACATTTAAGCATTTAATGAATGTGTAATGCTATATCTCTACTATAATTGAATGTCTTTTCTGATGATATGCTGATACAGATTAGCTGCTAATTGGTTAAATATCTCTTTCTAGAATATGGGTTATGGTGAGTACTTGTCTTTATTTTATTATAAAATCATTAAACTGTACCTTGACTTGTAACCATAAGCTAGTTGTAAAATAGAAAAAGGTTACCCCGATATATTGCTGAGATTGATCAAAGCAACTAGAGAAATTAGCATTGATTTAAAAAGGAATATCTGCTCCAGTTTTGGTAGGATCACTAGTCAAATGCAATTATATGATAAGGTTTGTTCCAGTTTTGGTAGGATCACTAGTCAAATGCAATTATATGATCAGGTTTGTTCTTTTCTTTTTTCTTTATACTTAACTAACAAGTATTATTCATCAGCCTCAAATAATTTATGTGATCTAATGGAGCTTGATAGTGTCAATAAAAGACCAAGTCAGTTCGAAACTTCACAAATTACATGTGTAAATATATAAGTATGTGTGTTATTCTTTTCTTATAAAATCAGGAGACATGTTTATCGGTGGACTCAAATCCAACGTCCAGATTCTTTGTGTATGTCTATACTACATAATTGAAAGGTTTTCTTGTAATCATAATTGGAACTGGTATGTCTCTGTTTTGGTCAATGTGGATTCCGGCATATTTGTTTCACTTGTTGGATTACTTATGCTCTTTTCTATTTATTAAAAGGAAAAAAAGTACTTTCTTTGGCTTTTATTGAAGTAATCAAGAACCTATTTATCTGAATCCACATGGTGAATTGTAAGTTGTTGAATGATGTTTGCTTCTAAAAGCTGTATGGAATATTATCTAGATGCTTTTCTATAATTACCTTGAGGTTTGAACAGGCATACAAGTGCAATTTTGAATTTCAGCCAGAATCAACTGAACTTATTGTAGTCCGGTATATTTTGAAATAATAAAACAAGCAAGCATATTAATAAAAGCATGACAAAGGCATGATACTGCTTGATTTGACTTAAAATCCATTGGACTGATAAAGGCATTTGACTTACCCAATCCCAAATACTCGGGTCTAAAAGGGTTGGTGGTGGTGGTGGTTGTGAACTTATAATTGATGGACAAATTTTCATATTCTTGCACATAAATTGGCTAAGCAGATATCTTCTTTTTGTGTTCGTTAATGTTGTATTTTGTGAGTTTATTTAAATGTCGTATGTGAATATAGACCTTACTTTGCTTGTTTTCATCTCTTGCTGTTCATGGTCTAAAAGAACTTCAATTCATCTTGGTGTTTGCAGGCTAAGAGAATGGATGTTGTGTGGGGAGAAACAGCTGGTGTTGAAGGCCAGTTGTTGCTGTTATGCCCCATCCTTTTCATTCTACAGGTATGATGATCTGAACTTTGAATCATGTCAGCGTAGCTGTTACATGCAATGCTGTTTGTCGCAAGATGTCTAGAAATCTAGATAGATGGCCAATTTCATCTTAACCCCATTATTGACAACATAAGGATTATGGTTTTCAAAGATCTGAGTAAATAACTTTTTAAAAAGGGCCCTCACTGTTTATGCAATAGTATTAGTTCTTGTGTTATTTTTCTCACTGCACTAGGATTACACTATGCACTGATCTAGTACATATTTGCTGTCTGAAATTCATGGTTTCAGGGTTTTGAAGCATATAATGGGTTGCTGCTACTTCGGACGGCTTTGGGTGGTGTCATCCCTGAATGGCAGGCATGGACAATTTATGGCTCTCCTTTTTTTTCTTTTTAATAATTGCTTTTATAGTGCCTTTCTTCTTTTACAAGAAATTTTCTATCTTTGTACAGCTGAATTAATTGCTTCCTCTTATAATTTCCAAAGGATTTCTGATAGAATGTGGTATTCTTTGTATTATATGAATGATCCTTAACTGTTCTACTTTCAACAGGTCATAGTTTGTGGAATCTTGCTTGTTGTGATGGCAGTCGGCAACTTTGCCAACACAGTGCAGACGCTGATGACCAAGTCCAGGTTCAAGGCAAAGATGAAGAAGACTAGAAGCAAGCAGGATTTCAATCAGTGCCCTTCACCAACGGACATGTCACGGGCTTCAGATGCATCAAAAACATCATAATCAAAGATATTTTGTCTTTTCTGATGCTAATCATCTCTGTAAAGCCTTATTTTTGTTTGCCGCAGCTTTCCATCCGAATGCCCTCAAGCTTTCTGTTAATCTTATGTACAATATTGAGGTAGTGGGCGGTTTTCCACAATGAGCACCTTGGATGCCTCAAAAAAGTTACTTTAGCCTCTACGATGAAGCGCAACTATTTATTAGAGCCTTTCAGCTCTCCTTTAAAGTTTGTCTCATAAAAGGGGTTACTATATAGTAAGGTTTTGTTAGAATTTTGGGTCGTTGTTGGTGGGGAGCAGATAAATGGTACTGAAATTTTTTTGAGTCCAATTGTGTGCTGCAACATCGCCATTATAAGAGAGAAGTTGGTCGAATTAGCATCTACGTTATGAGGATCTAAAATTTGTTCTAATCTTCTGCACTTGTCTGTGTGAGCATAAACTTGCCTACAATTTCTTTTGGCCGCTGCACGATAAGAAACCTACAGAGAGTTGGCCTCTTCTCCCATTTCGGTATCAGATTCTCTTCTTGATCCTAATCTAAGTTCGTCTTGTTCAAATATAGGTCCCATTTCGGTATCAGTTCTGCAGGTGTATTAGATGCGAAGAGCAATATTCAAGGTAATCTTGATACTTAAGCCCCACTTTCTGAAAAGAGTAAGGGGATGTTGTTTGATAGAAGTTGGGCAAAGTGGTGGTTGATTGTAGAGGGGTCTTACACAGACGTCCTCTGTAATGGAGTAGGTCTGGGCCGGTTTTGAATTCTTTGGTTTACAAAAAGAGTTGAAGGGGTTTCTGGAAAGATGAGGGTTTCGTGGGTATTTTTGCTGAGTGATAGACATGATAACCGCGCGGGCCGGGCCGGGTTCGGGTCGGGCTTTTCGGGCCAAGCGGGCTTAAGTCTTTGTTCACGGCCCGACCCATTAATCACTTGGGCCGGGCTGGGTTCGGGCCGGGCTAGAATAGTCTAGCTCGTTACCGCCCGTTGGCCCGTGAGAGATCGGGCCGGGCCAGCCCAACCCATCAATCACTCGGCCCAATCCATATTTCAGCTATTTTTAGAATTTTTTTAACTATTAGTTTATTTTTTTTTAAATATTTATATTCCTCTATTTAAAAAAAATTTAAAAAAATTAAAATTTTTTAAAAGTCTGCTTAAAATAATGCAAAATGGTATAATACTAAAATATTTTTACTGTAGCAATGGTAAATTACTGTAGCAAAACGGGCAAAGCACTGTAGCAGACGGGCGGGCTTTCGGGCCGGGTCGGGCGGGCAAAGGGCTGGCTCGTGCCGCCCATGGGTAGTTCGGGCTCGGGCCGGGCCGAGCCTAAACCGGGTTCGGGCCGGGCTTAGCCCGGTCCAAACCAGGCCGGGTTGGGCCGGGCATGGGCGGGCTGGGCCATTTGATCATGTCTAATGAGTGAGAAGGATTATTGGGCTGTCGGTTGGCAAAATAGTTTGGTTTGTCTTCGGTGTTACAAAATCGGGCATAGAACCCCACAGTGTATATGTTGGGATTTAAGGTATTCCTCAAGTGTTCTTGAGGGTTTTAGGTTAAATGAAGTGAGGATGGAGGTTAAGATAGTTGGGATTGGCTTTGCATGACGCCAAGTTGTATAATGGTGACGTTGATGTGATGATAGATCTTCGTAAAGGGTTTGGAGCTAATAAAGAACATATGATATGTATTATTCTAATTGTCAAATTCTTAATCTCAGATTCACACAGAGCCATAGTTATGAATTATCTTTATATGCTCGTAAAGCTATCCATCACATAAATAAACATGTGATCATAGAGCTCTCAATCATATAATAAACATCTGCTCGGATATTATTTTACTAATAGACTCTAATACTAAATTAATACGCTTAGATACCAATTTGATGGGCTTTAATACCAATTGATAGGGTCTGAAACCAAAGATAGGCTACGCTAAGATTCCTTCAAGATCTGAATGTATTATAGGAATCAGTCCGTGCAACCGTGGAAAAATATTTGTCAGATATTCTCTGGTAGTCAGAAAATTATGAAACTAATTGGGTTGGATCTGTAACTTCCTGATCTACAACTTTCGTATTTACGCCCTTCGAAGATTCAAACTGTAGCAGGGACGAAAGTACAAAATAACATGGGTGATGGTGGTGGTGATGAGTGAAGTGGATGTTAGGGTTATGGATGGGTATGGAGATAAGGGTGGATTGTGGAAGTGATTAAGGGAAGTAGGCGAAGAAAACGAAGTGGTCGACATCCCAAAGAAGAGGGGTGACTCGATAGACGAGGAAGATTAGAAGCGAGGAGAAACCTTACCAACAGTAGATGTGGAAGGATGGTGAAGAGGGAGAAGGGAGAAGTCTAGAGAAAAGATAGGAGGCAAGACAAATCAATAATCTATTAGCATAATGAAGTTGGCTGCCTTCCACATATTTATAGAGGCTAGCCAACAAGTCTTAAAATAATATGAAACCCTAATTCTAGAGGATTCTCGTCGATTGCATTCGAACGCACTTAAAAAGCCCCATCTCTAGATGTGCGAACGCGATATAGGCGTTCGAATGCGGGCGTTCGAACTCGCCCGACGGCGTTCAAACTTGAATGCACAATATGCGTTCTCTATATTTGCGAACCTGATACAGGCATTCATAAGGGCGTTCGAACGTGACCTACAGGAATTTTATTTTAATGAAAATAAACACCTAATGCAATAAAAAAAGATTCTAACTAAGTGTATCAGCCAGCCCACCACGCTTCCCCCACCTTGCCCTCAAGGTGAAAAGTCAAGAAAATGCTCCAAGATATCAGTTTCCAACTCCTATTTTACCTCATCAAATGGCTTGCCAAGCTAGTCAACTAGAATCTCCATCTCTAATCTGGTACCATGTCGTCGTCGGCGCCTAGCAATTACACGAACTGGCTCTACGATCTCTATTCCTCCAATGGCTCCAGTAGAACCGATCTAACAATCTCATGATCTCCAATGCGCTCTCTCAGCAATGAAACATAGAAGACATGATATACTCTCGACCCCTCCGACAGCTCTAAACGATATGCAACCGGACCAATATACTCCAACACTCGAAACGAACCAAAGTAACGATGTGCTAATTTTTGGTTTTGCATCGGACATAAGGTCACCTATTGATATGGTTGCACCCTCACAAACACCTAACTGTCGATGTCGAACTTTAGCTCCCTATGGCTACGATCATAAACTTACTTCATGCAGTTTTGCGCAAGTTTAAGATGAGCACGCAACCTCCTCAATGTGGTGTCTCTATCCATCAGTGCTAAGTCTACCTCCGTCTAATCTGCAGATGCCACTGGATCATAAGCACGTAACGTCGGAGTCGTGCGTCCATACAACACCTCAAATGGAGTCATGCCAATGCTGCTATGATGGGCGGTGTCATAAGACCACAACGCTCACGGTAAGAACTCCAACCATTGTCTCAGCATCTCGCAAACAAAGCACCTCAAATACTGCTCAATGCCTCGATTAACCACCTTACTTTGGCTGTTCGTCTATGGATGGTAGGCCAAACTGAAGTTTAATCGAGTCCCTTGCAATTTAAAAAATTCAATCCAAAAGTCGCTCATAAATACACGATCATAATCCGAGACAATCATGCGTGGCATGCCATGTAATCGAGCAACATTCCTAACAAAAATTTCAGCCATCGACTTAGCTGATAACGGATGTGACAATACTGAAAAGTGCGCATACTTGCTCAATCTGTCAACCACCACAAAGATAATAGAATAACCATGCACCAGCGAAAGACCCTCTATGAAGTCCATAGAAATGTCCTCCCAAACACAGTCCGGTATAGGTAAAGGTTGTAGTAATCCGGTCGGTTTCAAGATGATTGTTTTAGCCCTTTGACAGACTTCGCAAGCACGGACAAAACTCCTCACATCCTGTCTCAATCCTAGCCACGTGCAACTATGAGATATTCTCCTATAAGTCTTCAAGACATCCTTATGAGTAGCCTCTGGAGTTTGGTGAAAATGCTCCAACAATTTCTATCGCAATCTATTATTTGCGGGCACCTGAATGCATCCACGGTCCAACAGCAAACCGCCTCGATTCTCCAACTTGGGATGGTGCTCCAGATCATCCATCACCTCCTGTAACAATCTCAAAATATCTGGGTGAGATATACATGCATACCTCAACTTGTCAAGGAAGGGAAAGGTAGGAGATGAATAGGCTAAAAGCTCGGCGGTATCGGGTTGGCGCGATAGTGCATCCGTCGCTGTTTTTTTCATTCCCTTATTGTATTGAATTTCATAATCATATCCCAGCAATTTTGTGACCTATCGCTGCTATGCCGAAGTGTGTATGCCTATCCCATAAAGTATGGAAGGCTCCTTTAATCGGTTCGTATAATGAATCGTCTACCGATCAAATAAGGCATCCACTTTGTCACTACATACAGAATTACCAACATCTTTCTCTCATAAGTCAATAATTGTTGAGATTTTTGTGATAAAGCCTTGCTAAGATAGGCAATGGGACGTCCTTCTTGCATTAGTATATCTCCTATGCCAACACACGACGTATCACATTCCATAGTGAACTCTTAAGTGAAGTCCAATAGCGCTAAAACGGGTGCTATCGTCATTGCTGTTTTTAATTTTTCAAAGGCTGGAGTGGCTTCATCGATTTATCTAAAAGAATTATTTTTCAACAAAGAAGTGAGAGGAGTAGCGATCTTGCCATATTTGGAGATGAAGCATCAATAATATCCGGTTAGCTCCAAAAATCCTCTTAATTCGATGGTAGTAGTAGGGATAAGCCAAGTGGTCATGCATGCAACTTTATGAGGATCCGCCGCTACACCATCCGCTGAAAAGATGTGGCCTAAATACTCCACCTTTGGTACTCTCCATAGGCACTTGGACTTCTTGATTTTCAATTGGTTTTGCTTTAACAAATTCAGTCCTGCTATACACTAAAATATCATCAAAAAATACCAAAACATACTGTAACACCCATGTAAAAAAAAAAAAAATTTTAGCGCATGCGCCAGGCGCGTGCACTCTAATTGCTAGCACATGCTTTTGGCGCGTGCGCTGATTGTTTCTCCTTCTCCCCTACCTCTCGTAGTTTGTTGCGAGAGGTGGGAGAGAAGTGCGCTGGAGTGGAACAAACTCCACTCCGCTTCCCTCTCCGCCTCATCCCTATTTAAACTTCGTCACCTCTCCCCTTCGAGTTTTCTACTCTTCGCAATCTCTCCTTCTTGCTCTTCCACCCCTTCCTCTTTTTTCTCTTCCGAACCGCCGAAGACCTCGTCACGGATAGTGGGTCACCGGAGCGCCGGCAGCCAACCAAAACCCCCCATCTCAATCTTCTGGTTAGCCTCCATCTCCTCTTTAGTTTAATTTGAATAATGCCTGGTAAATCATGATTAATTATGAGTATATTCATTACTACCTTCGTCGGAGAAATTAGCTGGCCGGCGACTTCGGGTCGACTACCCACCGGTCCGGAAAGTTTCCCTGCTTCAGCCCCTTGCTATGGGTACCCACGGGGTGCGAGGGAGGCGATGCCATGTCGCCTCTCACCGCCGGGTTACTTGGACACAAGCGGCCACCACCGGCGGTGGTGGTTTTGCTCGTTGGCCTCGATTTGCTCACCTCTTCACATGGAAGAGGTGGGTACTTGAGATGAGGGCTTTGATCCCATCTTTCACTGAATTAGGAAGCTCCATGGCCGCGGGCCATGGAGTTCCTCAACTCTCACCATCGGCCACACTAGCCGATGGTTGAAACTTACCTGCAAACCCAAGTCGACCTCGTAAACTTGGGGAGCGGATAGAGCTTGGCTACCGGCGATGGGGATCACCGGTAGCAGCACCACTTTTCTTTTCAATTCTTTTCTTTTCTTCCTTCTCCTCTGTTTTCTTCTCTAGAAAGGAGACGATGAGAAGAGGTGGGGGTTGGGCCAACCCCCACCGCGTTTTCATCTAGGTTGTGGGGTGGGCCGTAGCCCACGCCCACAAGCCTTTTCTAAGGCTTCGATGGACTGGGCTCTTTTCTAAGCCTTTTCTAAGGCTACAATAGGCCGTAGCCCACCCCTCTTTTCGGCTTAGTAGGCTACAGTAGGTTAGCAGCCCACTTTCTCATCTAAGAAATGCTGGGCCTTGAGCCCAGCCCAACATATGGACCATAGACTAATTATTATTAGTCTTTTATTTTCTTAACTTTTGTTAGCTACATTTATTGTATTTATTTTATTTTCTCAACCATGTTATTAATAAAATTAGGAACAATACATAATTAAAATAGGCATTTGAATTTATTAGTCTTTTCAATTATCTTCGACACCTGCAAATGTGAATGATTCTAATTTTACCATAAATGGCCATTTTAAATTAATACAAAATAATATATTCGAACCTAGAGAATCAAACTTAATTTATACAATAAGGTAGTTAGTCCTATAAGTTCATCATTCTTATGTTTATTTTATCTATAAATTATTAGACCCATTACTATGTGGGGAGGATCTCGAAATTCAGGAGGGACCGACTGATTAGGAGAGAGAGACGGATTCCAGAGATATTCCAGGCGAGTAGAACCCTATATTAGTCTACGAAAAATGTATACTTATGTCATTTCTTACCTGCATTAATTAAATGTCATTTCTTACTTGTAATAATTACATGTTATTTCATACTTGTATTAATTACATGCCAATTCTTACTTGCATTATTTACTACTTATTGCACATATATGATAGGCTCTATGTATTGTTTATAATACATGTTATTTTGACGATCATGATATAATAAATAATAGAGGTTATGGCACCATGTGCACGTATTATTGTTAGTCAAGTCCCAACTAGGTAGTGCCCCTCTCACCCACTCAACCCAGGGTTAAGGATAGAGTGTATTATATAGTATTATATTAGCGGTCTACACCTGAGACTGCTAGCTGGTGGAGTATTCAGGTGATTACACTGCCCTAGTTGGAGACTAGTCTAATATGATATTAGAAAAGATAATTGAGAGGTAGGGTTATAGTTTTAGTTGTACCTGAGGACGCAGGGTCAGGGCGTCTATCGAGTTGTGTGCTCTTACCCGCCGTATGCGATGATTCTGCTCTGTGCGATGATTTACTATAGTGGTGTTGATGGGCCTACGACTGGGGTCCTTAGTCTGGTGGCCACAGACAACCGGTCATATGGAGCGTCGCCAGGCATGTATGGGCGATAATACTACTAGATGACTAGTCTCCCTCGATTTTATGATGCTTTGTGAGACATGCCATTAGTGATTCGGTTTCTGTGTGGATTTTTATGTAAATTGATCTATGATAATGAAAGTTATTAAAAGTTGTAATGTACACATTCCCTGACATGTTTATGGATTTGTATTTCTATTTATCATGCAATACAATATTCATAGATTACTATTGGATTATACTTGCTGGGCCCCGTGCCCACCACCATTTTGGTGGAAATATTTCAGAGCTAATTATGGAGGACACGGATATCGAGGAGTAGTAGATTCATTTCCATATTTAGTATTGTTTATTCTATTATTTCTAGTTGGATTGAGCCCCTGCGATGGTATTTATATTTAAAATTTGTGTATGGACTTGTATTCCTACAAAACTTGTTGAGGCCTGTGATAATTATAACTTTGGATTATTTGTTGGATTATTATGGTATTTCTAGACTTATCCAGATACTTTATGAGATTATTTCACTGACAAGTCACGTGAGAATCACGTGGAACTCTCCATGTGAGGAACACGTGATTTTTGAAAATGGGTGTTTCACATACCTTAGCAAGAGAGGCCGAAATATATCATTCATGAGGCCTTGAAAGGTAGCTGGAGCATTGGTGAAACTAAAAAGCATCACTCAGAACTTGTAATGCTCGTCCGGAGTCCGAAATACAGTTTTGTGCACATTTGTAGGGTGAACTCTAATTTGATGATACCCGACCCTCAAGTCAAGCTTACAAAATATAGTCACCCATGCAAGCTCATCCAGCAACTCCTCGATAATCGGAATGCGATACTAGTTCTCGACGGTAATAGAGTTTAGTGCTCGATAGTCGACACAAAAACATCGTGTCCCGTCCTTTTTTTGCAGCAAAAGCACGGGGGATGAGTATGAGCTATAACTTGGTTGTATAAGGCCTTGCTCCAACATTTTGGCTACCATCTTTGAGATAACTTTTTTTTCATATGTGGATACCGATATGACCTCACGTTCATCGGTGCAGCCCTAGGTACAATCTCCATGTAATGGTCCGTCGCTCTCCTTGGTGGCAACTCCTGTGGCTCCTCAAATAGTTTAGAAAAGTTATCTAATAAATTAGACAATTCAATGGTAATACCTGAACTTGTTTGAGGCTCATCTCCTACTGGTCCTAACTAAAGAAGATAGGCCAAATCATACGCACAAGGCAACCCTACCATAGGGTGCATCGTAGGAATCGGCGAAGACCAAACATCGTCGAGCCGCACATCTTTGTTTCATTGTTTATATTTTATCCACATGCTTCAGAAATCAAATGTGACGGGTCCCAAACTCTATAACCACTGAGCACTAAGGATAATGTCCGCTCCTCACAGCGCCAACAAATACAAGTCCACAATGATGTCATGTCTTTGTACCCGTATATCGACCCGACGACACAAGCTCTCCGCCCTACGCTTCGTGCCGTCTCCAATAGCAACATCAAACCCCGTAGTCGATTCGACATCCAAACCCAATCTCCTCACTAACCTCTCGTCTAGAAAATTGTGTGTACTCCTCGAATTGAGGAGGATGTGCACATAATGCTTTCTAACGAGTCTGTCCACTCGTAACATCCTCGATGCGGAAGTACTCGAATATGCATACATCGATATTTCAGCTTGGATATCTTCCTCCACGCCCTCCTTAACGGTCTCCTCATGGGTCTCCTCTAGACACTCCATCATCATCAACCTCTTTATCCTCCTTAGGACCATCGATAAGCATCACACTCTCGATCGGTTTAGACACCGATGATCGGGGGTGAAACGCTCATCATATCGAAAGCAAAGGCTCTTCGCTCTTTGCTCCTCCACCTGGGTAGGTGTGAGAGTTCGAATGGGGGGTCTTGTGCCTCCTCTAACATCGGAAGAAGGTCTCAAAGGTGGTCGTGGTATAGTACTCCCAACCACTGTTTTTGAAACCGTAGAATTTCCAGTCGGCATTCTACGTGCAAACCACCTATCTCGATTGCCCCAATTATTTTTCACTGCCATCCTTAAAGCCCTATGATTTTGTTCCATCCTTACGGCCTTCTCAAAGGCCTCCTCAAGAGTAGTAGGACATAGAGCACGAATATCCACTTGTATCTCCTCTCACAGCCCTAAAATAAATATACTCATCAATGTACGTTTGGGCCATGGTGGCTCACAGCGACTATTAACTTTTTCAAACTTAGCTTGGTACTCCAATATGGTAGTCCTCTGAACCATCTTGCTTAATATGGCAGCAAAATCTTCATATGCCGCTGTCCTAAATCTGCATACATTCTTCCTACAAAAATCAGCCCATCCGGTAAATCCACCACCACGAATAACTGATTTATTCCAATGCAATGCCGTTCGTTGGAGGTGAAAACTTGTCATCTATACTTTTTCATCTTCCGCTGCACCTTGACAATCAAAATATTGTTCAACTTAAAACACTCAATTTGTTGGATCACCGTCTTGAAATTTTGGAAAGTCCAAACGTGTGGTTGTCCCCCGAATAGAGTTGTCGGGTTCGCGAAAGATCTTTGGTTCAGATCTAAACTTTTGTGCATGTTGATCACCTTCTCTAAATCCCCGAGCACGTCCATCACCATCTCCATAGGGATCAACCTCATCCTTATAGTGCCAAACCTCCTCATTGACGAAGCGCACTGGTGCTGCACGCCTCTTGGGTTCCATCACCGCCGGTCTTGGGTTTTGTAACGGAGGTGGGAGATGATGTGAAGGCATAGGTAGGATGAGATCATTGATACTCATATGACGCACTTGGACCTATGGGTTATCGGTTCGATGAGGTCCCACCGCTGGTCATTCTTGAAACTTTATTCATCATCGAGGAGATGACGAACCCAATCGATTCACGACATATTTCTTGAATTCATTGTGATCCTTTTGCATGTTGTCAACTCTATGCAACAATGTTTAGAATATGCCCATAAGTTCATCCATATTCGAACCGATAGACGTTGGTTGACTCGGTTCTACCGTGGTCGCTCGAAAGGAATTGGCCTCACGGTTAGGATCATCATGCATTGAGTCCTCTCTTGCCAGTGTGTTCTCCATAGGTTTCCTTGTTGATGTCATCTTTCTTATTTTAACTATTAATTTAGGTCTGAGGTTCGCCTGCTCTGATACCAATTTGATGGGCACTGATACCAAATTGTATGCTCAGATACCAATTATGGGCTCTGATACCAATTGATAGGGTTTGGAACGAAAGATAGGCTACGCTAAGATTCCTTCAAGATCTGAATGTATTATAAGAATCAGTTCGCACAACTGTAGAAAAATATTTGTCAGATATTCTCCGGTAGTCAAAAAATTACGAAACTAATTAGGTTGGATCTATAACTTCCTGATCTACAACTTTTGTATTTATGCTCTTCACAAATTCAAAGTGTAGTAAAGACAAAAATATGGAATAACGTGGGTGATGGTGGTGGTGACGGGTGAAGTGGATGTTAGGGTTATGGATGGGTATGAAGATGAGGGAGGATTGTGAAAGTGATTAAGGGAAGTAGATGAAGGGAATGAAGTGGTCGAGATCCCAAGGAAGAGGAATGACTCGATTGACGGAAAAGATTAGAAGCGAGGAGAAACCTTGCCAACGGTAGATGTGGAAGGATGGTGAAGAGGGAGGAGGGAGAAGTCTAGAGAGAAGATAGGAGGCAAGAAATCAATAATCTAATAGCATAATAAAGTTGGCTGCCTTCCATATATTTATAGAGGCTAGCCAACAAGTCCTAAAACAATATAAAACCCTAATTCTAGAGGATTCCCGTCGATTGCATTCGAACACGTCCGATCGCATTCGAACGCACTCAAAAAGCCCCATCTCTAGATGTGCGAACGCGATACAGGCATTCGAACTCACCCGAATGCGTTCGAACGCACAATATGCATTTTCTATATTTGCAAACCTAATATTGGCATTCACAAGGGCGTTCGAACGCGACCCTACCTGTGTTCGAACGCAACCTACAGGAATTTTATTTTAATAAAAATAAACACCTAATGCAATAAGAAAAGATCCTAACTAAGTGTATCATTTACACATCAAGAAGGGATAGATATCTAGTGGTAATATCACCGTGTACATGCTTTGCGATGCTGTATATGGCCGGTTGTTTGTGTCCATCAGATTAATGACTTCAATCGTAAGCCCACAATTCTACCTCTATCATCATCATCATCGCATACAGTGAAAATATCACACATAACGGAATCAAGAGCATATAGCTCGTGGATGTCATAACCTTACATCATCGAGTACTACTAGATTTATGACCACTATTTCCCAATCACAGTTTCAAATCATCTAGTGTCTATTCTCCACTAAGGCAGTGTGATCACCTAAATGCCATAAAGGCTAATGACTTCAAGTGCAGATCGCTAAATATAAATACCATATAATACACCTTATGGGCTAAGTGAGTGGAGGGCACTACCTAGTCAAGACTTAACTATATGGTGATACATGCAAGTAATACGATGATCAATATCATCAATCATACGACATGCATATTGAAGTTATCATACTCATGAATGCACCAAAATCTATGACTAACTATGAAGTTGTAAAATAAATATAATTATGTTGAACGATAAATAAATATCTGCACATGTATGAGATTTAACTATGTGGTGATACATGCAAGTAATGCGGTGACCAATATCATCAATCATATGACATGCACATCGAAGTTATCATACTCATAAATGCACCAAAATCTATGAATAACCATAAAATTGTAAAATAAATATAATTATGTTGAATGGTAAATAGATATCTGGACATATACGATATGAATGTCATAAAATTATAAAGTCAAACATCACTTCAATACTACACTATTCTTAGACTGTGAAAAATTACTTGCTTGACATCGCTTTGAAGTTAATTAACTCCAACTATACCACAGATCGTTCTCGCACGGTACCGATTACCTTGATAATAAAAGTAATAAATATAAGCACTCCTACCATTAATTAATTAAATAATCATACAAGTTTGGGTAGTTCTATCTAGGAATTCTTACATTTATTAATCAGGTAGAGCTGGTTATACTAATTTTGATGTTCTAACACATTATTAAGGGTTATTAATGCAATTATCATTATATTTATTGTTCCATTAATTACTATCGATTTAAAGTAAATAAAATAGACCACATTCAATTAACATACTTTATTAAATATAAAAACACATTTAATATGATTATCAATCTCCAATTAGAGTTAATTCCTTATTAGGGGCAAATTAGTAGAAGTTATCTTATACCACGGCCTCATTTATTAATATTGATTTATAATAATTATTATAACTAACAAAGCCACTCTCTATCGATAATTAATATTAAAGCTCAAATTGACAACAATAAATAAATTAAATTAAAGAGCAACTAATCCACTTGGGTCAGCTCAAAGTTAAAAGACCCCAACACAAACCTACCAAGATTGAGCCCAAAGCCTCAAAGCAATTAACCCCAAAATGCCACTTAGGCTAGGTTGCACCTAGCGTAGCCCAACCACACTCCTTCCCCCTCCTTTCTCACCCTTGATAGAAGGCCAACCAAGGAGAACAAGGGGTGGTTGGCGGCAAATGCCACCTACCTTCGTTGATAGTCGGGGGGGGGGGGGGGGGGGGGGGGGGGGGGGCGGGGAAGAAACACATGAGGTGCCAACAATGTTGGAGAGAAAGCACGAGCTCATCTCAACTGTAGAAACTTGATGGTGAGGAAGAGAGCAAATCGTGAGTTACTAGGGAGACCAATAGAAAACCATGCTAAAAAGATGAGGAGAGATCAAGGGGAGTGCACACAACTCGAGGGTTGGCTGACTAGAGCAGCTGGCTGTGAGGAAAAACCTTCTCCATAGCCGACGGCCATGGAGGTTGCCACTACAACTCATCGCGCCATGAGAGCACTGAAGACTTTACCTCATGAAGAGGAAAGTTACCAACCAATTGGGGATAGGAGACGCCGAGGAGATGGCCCAAAAAAGGCTCGCAAGCTGATGAGAGAGGCTAACATGTGTAGCCTCATCTGAGGGGAGAAATAACCTATTGAGGTACCACCAACAAGGGGATAATGAGGGGATACTATCATGGCCAGTCAGGAGGATTGAGGCTGTCGGCCGACCGATCACTTGATGGGACTAGCAACAAGGAAAAGAAAGGAAGAAGACACTATAGGGCTGATTAAACTAAAACTAATTTCATAAGTTGGAAGAAGACTTATCGAACCATAGGTTAAAAGGCTCCGCAAGCGCTTTGACATGATGGGAAGAAGAAGGGGGAGAATGGTGGTTGCGGGGTGAGGGAGGAAGGAAAAGGGAGAAAAGGAGTTGGGAGGGGAGTGAATAGCAGTGCACATGCCCAACAGGAAGGACCTTGCTGCTGTGGAATGCCTAAAGGAGGAGTCTCAAGAGATAATGGTGGCTAGGAAGGAGGAGAATGAAGAAGATATAGTAGCTGATATCTCGATGCACGCGTACTTGGGTATGGCACCAAAAAGTAGCTGAACTAAGCGTGAACTTGGCACCGTGCAACTTGAAAAACTTGTTCCCGAATTCACTGATGAAGCTCCAGTCCCAATTTGAAACAATAGACTTGGGCATGCCATGTAGTTGAAACACCTCACATAAAAAGAATTTCAACAACCCTTTTTTGCTAAAAATGGATGTGCTAATGTTGCAAAGTATACGTACTTGCTCAACTGATCCACCACCACCAAGATCATGGATTGTCCCTTGACCTCCTGCAGCTCTTTGATGAAGTCGATGGATATATTTTCCTAGATTTGCTTAGGTATAGGGAGTGGCTCTAGCAGCCCCGTTGGTTTTACTATTTCGTCCTTGACATTTGACCAGTCTCGCACTTGTACATTATTTCTTCATGTCAATCCTCATCGATGCCGAAGTACAGCTTTAGGTCAACTGATTGTAGGTGTGCAAGGTCCTTTCATTTCTAGCAATAGGTGCATCATGGAAGCGAGTGATCAAGGCCTGCTGAAGGCCTGGATCCGCAGGCACCCAAATTAGCCCACGCTCAAGCAGTAGTCTGTCATGGGTCTTGCCAGATGGCTCGACGGGTCCTTAGCCAATTTCTTCACCAACTTGATTACCTCTGGATTATCCTCACCAGCTCTCCTTTGGTCTGTGAAAATGAAAATGACAGAACTAAAAATGCAACAAGCTCGTGAGCTCAATAGGTGCTTTTGGTTACCGTCTAGTCAGACTATTTCATCGTTGCGCTGGAATGTGAGAGTTAGGTCCAAAATTGAAATTGACGGACTGCAAGCTGTGCAACCATTGAATGCCCAACACCAAGTCCTCTCCTCTTAGTGCCAATGGGTACAAGTTGAGGGTGAAGGCAAAGCCTTGCACCCGTAGTGATACTCGGTGGCATACACCATTAGCTTGTAGAGCTATGTTGTCGCCTATAGTCACGTCAAAGCCTACCGTTGACTCCACCTCCAAGCCTATCGTTGACTCGACCTCCAAGCTTATCTTCCTCAAGAGTCTCTTATCTAGGAAGTTATGGGTACTTCCTGTATCTATCAAGATCTTGGCAATGGTTTGTTTGATGAATCCTTCCATCCTCATAGGTCAAGTTCCTAACTTTGGCTGAATGGTCATACAATACACTACACCATTTGAGCATAGGAATGACCCTATTTGAGGCAGTTTACGGGCACACGCACACCTATTTTGCATGCATACAATCAGCCTACAGCTTTAAACTAGAATGAGATAGATCTTAAGCTAGTGGACTAAGATGAAATGCTGAGGAGGTTGAAGACTCATTTAGCAACAACTCAAAATCAGATGAAATAGACTAACGACAAAGGCTGACGTGAGAAAGAATTTGAAGTGCGTCAGACGGTCGGGTTCAACCCTATCATCAAGCTATCTTGAGGCCGATCCAAAATTAGAAGTTGAATTACAAATTTTTTGGACCCTACTGAATCGTGGAACGGATTGGACATGTAGTTATCGATTGGAGTTATCTGAGGGAGCTCCATCTAGTTTTCCATGTTTTGGTCCTTAAGGGCCGAGTTAGACCCGAGTCGACCATCAGGTTTTACCTAAGCCAACAAACCAACAATAGGAGATGGACCACCTAAGCCAGTCTAAGTGTTGGCACAACGTAGGAGGCACCATAGGGCTAGATTGCCGATGCTAATCGAGTGGCTTGTCAAGCTGACGAATCAGTCCACTTGGTCTCATAACCCATAGGTCTTAGGATTGAAACATGGCTCTAATACCATTCTGTCACGCCCCTATCCGGGAACATGATGGCCGCGAATCTCTAAGATAAAATTAGAGAGAACACGAAAGCCTAAATAATAATCAAATACTAAAATATAATTCCATTAGATGAATTTATGAAGTAATAATCCAAAAATAATTTCAATTACCTTCAAACATAAAAATCAAATCTCTATTACTTTCTAGAAATGGCTAGATCTTCAATTTAATACTATAACACCAAATCCAAATAGTCATCTAAATTGCAAATAAATTTAAATTGAAACTGCTAAATTATAATAAATCAATATATCCATATCATCATTAGCACAAGCAATTCATCCATCTTCTCACAAACATCAGAAATAAATCTATTTTCCACGCTTCCATGAGCTACCTTGATAATCACATCTATATTGATCTAACTATCTACTTCTATATTTCACACCTTGAGACCAAGATGATGGAAGTACGGAGTGATATGACTCAGGTCGATTGAATCATCTCATGCTGACCAGATAAGGGTTGAAACCCCTTAGTCTAATTAGATTGTTTACTTTTGCAATTTAGTCATTGTATTAGGTGCATTTTCTTTTATCTCTTAGTTAGATTTAAGTTGATTTGGTTAGGGTAGCTGAACCGACTTTTACCGTGGCCTCCTATAAATATTTAGGTGTAGACCACTTTGGGAATTATTGAATGAATTGAACTTTTGCCCTAACTCGATCTCCCCCCCTCTCTCTCTCCCTCTCATGCGTTCTCCCTTACGTCGAGCTTTGACCCCGGCCATGGCCACCGCCACCATCTCCCTTCCCGTACGGTTGGTCCCCTTCTCGTTTCTCGTCTAGCTCCAACATTACCTACATCCATCTTAGCCATCAACCACTATCCACAACCTAACCTTAGCCATCTCACCATTTTCCACCAACCACATCCATCTCGCATCCAAACCTTCATTCATTGTATTACCCATAACTTGCAATCTTGTCATCCAAATGATGAGATCTCAATTGAGTTAGATTCCTGACTTCTGGAGGACTGACATATCCAAATCTCTGGTTATTTCAATGGTTAGATCAACTAGCATTGCATTCAAAATTTTTATGTTTAGTTCTCTCCATAATTGCATCTCGGATTGGATTCATCTTCTTAGAGGTTGACTGTAACACCTAGACTCTAATAACATGTTAAGACACCCCAAACTTGCCATGTGCCCTCCACGAGGTTCACGTGCAGGTTGGAGGAGCTAGTAATATATGCCCTTATCCAGTGGCCATGTGCTTGCCCAAGGTCCCATATGGCACGTAGAATGCATGCGACAGGGCAGACAATGCGGTAACACAAAGATAAATATGTACTAAAGATAATCCATCCTAGAGATCATACTACAATTCACATAGATATAATAGCGTATAAATTTCCCAATTTATAGTAACAATATCAAACCATTACATAATTTGCAAGACTCACACAGGCAATGACAAACCATCAAGTTACGATTAATACATGAGTAAAATATAATCATACATGTATTACACAAATCACTGTTATAATATAATGGAATACAAATACTACAACATAAGTACAACTCAATTTCTACATAAATGATCTTCCATACTATCTCATGCCTAACTCATATTATTTTCGTTTTAAAATGTCTCTTCATGATATCTCAATCACTATTAGGTATCACATTTTTGATGAGATTAGAAATTAAATACAGAGTCACAAAATAAAGGCTGAGTAAATAAACCTTATCTCGAATTAGTCATGCCAAATAAAGAGTAAATCATATATTAAATAATCTAAATTAGAAATGAGTATTATGTCATGAATGAGTACATAAATATATCCTAAATAATATATAAATAGATAATAAGTATTATGTCATAAATGAGCATGTATATATATCCTCAAAGACTATATATATATATATCCAATGATGCAACAATACTACAACTTCCTCAAGTATATTACTATTATTTGATGCATGATAATCACTCGATAATCATATATATCAATATATAACAGAATTATTATATTTATCAATATCAAAATCATCAATATCAACTCTAAATGACAAAATCATATTAACCACCATGCACGACCTACACCTAGTGCCCAATTTTACAATACTGCTTGAAGGCTCAAAACATACTCTACATATGCTAAGTATATCTTAGTTATAATCATACTCTGTTATACACTAAAGGTATATCAACATCTATTCAAATCGGTCACCTACCAACTAATGAAAATCACATGAGAATAACTCTCCACATAGGTCATAGCAAACGACATGTGTTCGAATATCTATTATACACCTAACTACTCACGTCGGATGTATGCCCCAGGATCGCATCGATCAATCTACTTCCAGGCACCCCTAACCTTAGCACCAACTCAGGTATCCCTACTCTTTCGATCAATTATCTTAATTAATGAGATTTTATACTTTCTTTCTAAATGATAAATCATATGCATTTGTCCAATACTATAATAAATCAAATATATCATGAATTTAGGTAGTAAGAAAAGTCCAAAATAATAATAATAATAATAATAATAATAATAATAATAATAATAATATAATGCAATCTTAAATCATATATTTATCATATGCCTATTCATACTAGAGATTAACTCAATATAATTCATCTCCAATCATTCCTCTAAAATACATATTTCTAGTTTCATAACCTCGTGATCAAATTGACAATTTAATAACATAAATCTTTTAGATACATAATTTTTTCTTATAGACTACCACCGTTCTGTTTGCTATCATAGGTTCTGCTTATGCTAACTAGACCAAACCAGAAAGATATCTGTTAGGTATATATTCGAATACTCAATTATATGATCATTTCTGAGTACTATCTCTAATAGTGGTAAGGTATGTACCTAGTATTTTGGTAAATACTTAATATAATTAACCCCTTTTTTGCTTTCTAAGCATTTTTTTGTCTGCTGATCCAAGTTTACACACACAATCACTCTTACATCATCGTAAGACAAAATTTTTTTCAATGGAACAAGTTTTCTTATCTAAATATTTAGATTATGCCAAACCAAAAATCTGGAACAGATGATGAACTCAATTATGGAAGTACTCAAATTTATTATTAAAAAAAAAAAGAAACCTACTCAAATAATTAACTAATCCACCCTTTAGCGGGAAGTATTAGGCAGCATTAAAATCAGTTTTTATTATAGACTTTCTATGGAAGATCACAAAATAGCACTGATCTGAAAGAAAACGATTAGCTAGCTCCAAGTGGAATTGTTGTGGTTGCTTGTCATTTTCACTTCACCTTGGTTGAGATTTTGTTTTCTGATTGGAGTGGTCGAAATTAATTGGCAACCAACGTATGCAAAAGTTTATACATCTATTGGATCATCGCTTACATCAATCTATTAATACAACTGCGAAGGTTGTAAAGCCATCCATGCAAATAAAAATGCTCATAGTTGAAAGTGCCTTCTTTATACATACTCAGCTTTAAATCCAATTGGTCACAAGTGCTAGCACTTCAATCAAAGATAAAATCTGAGCATCAGGATTTCTCGAGGGGCCCAACTTCTTGGGCAATTAAGACATATACTATTGCAGATAATTTTGTTAGCTGCAACTACTATTTCTTATTTCATTAGCTATAAAAAGGCCAACAGCCAATTAACTAGGATCTTATTGCTAAAGCCTCACGCCAGCCAACATTTAATTGGCTATGGAATATTGTTTCTCAGAAAAAGCAAGCTGGATTAATATACTGCAAATAGTAATCTGAATGATGACTCTTAGTTGCAACTAAGTGGAAGGGAAACATTTGGAATTCTCCGTTATCTTCTCAGCTGTAGCTCTAAGTTAATCACTTCCAATAAAGCTAGGCAATTGAATTAGCTTTGTTGATTACTAAATCTCCGAAGTGAAAGAACTAGGAACTTAATCGAATTGTAATCACTGTCATACTTTTCTGATACCAGGATATATGCAACTTTTTCTTAAAATTCTTATATTAGTTTAGTAAGAATAGTGAACGTTTCAGTGCCATAATAAATATGTTAGCTAGTAAAAATATTTATTGACACAAATAATTTAGCCAACAATTATAAAACTATAATGTCTATTAACTACAGTAGTTGCTTGAGTTGTCACAAAAATGACCTTCTAATCTCTAAGTATCTTACTTGATGGAAAATTTATAGATATATATCCAACATTAGGGACCAGCCGTATTTATAGTGTAACAAATAGGTATCATAGTCCATCAAGTAACCCAATCGTAATTCCAATCTCAACTTAAAATGAAATATTTTACCTAATTAGATTTTTATCTAATAATATCTTTATAAAATAAATTAATCTAATAATTGTGATTAACTTAGACCAATGAAAGATATAAGGCTAACAGTTGTCTCCAAATTTCTCTTTCTCCACATCGCAAGCTGCAACTCACTGAGAAATAGTCACTCTTTTGATACCTAATTTTGAAGTTCTACCGCAATAAGTGCCATGCCTCTTATCCTTTCTTGAGGAGTCACATCTCCCTGGCATACGTTCTCTATATTGCAACCATATATACTGACATACTGACGGAATAGAACTATCCATATCTGGATCCTTCTTCGGAATTCCAGGAACAAACGTGACAGCTACTGTCTCTACCTTGACATGATGAGATATGACTTGCAGCCAAGAAGATCATCATCCATCCACATGTGAACCTTTAAAGACAATCGAAATGGGGAAAAGAAGTTCATTTCATCTGGTATTGTTTTCATTTTTAATGTTATTTATCAATCTACTACTCTAATAGAGTTGGTACGTATCATTTCCTATGATCAAAGAGGTCATAGAATTAAGTTATAAAAACAACATCCGCTCCTCACAAGGTAATAGGGTACAAATTCAATGTGAACATGTGGTCTTGCACCCACATTTGGACTCTGTTGCACACGCTTTCCTCCTTGAGCTTCGTCGTTCCATCTCCAATGACCACCTCAGATCCCACAATAGGGTCGTCGGTCACCAAGCCTAACTTTCGGACCAGATGCTCATCTAAGAAGTTGTGCATGCTCCCGGCGTCAATTACGATGCTCACGGTGACCTTCTTGATGATTCCGTCCACCCGTAGGGTCTTCAGTGCATTGACGTCGGAATAGGAATGGAATGAGATCTCCGCTTTCATGTCATTGACCTCTAGCTCTTCCTCGACGTCCTCTGGGTTCTCTTCAATAGTAACATCATGCGCTAGTCCATCTAGGTACAGATCTTCTTCAGCACCTTCGAGTCTGTCAATCAACATAACGGTACCCATCAATTTTGCACATTGATACTTGGGGACAAATTTCTCATCACATCTGAAATATAATCCTTTGGCCCTTCATTCCTCAATCTGAGCAGGTGTTAGGACTCTCCCAGGGGTCTTGACAATACCCTTGACATCATTGGACACCCAAAGTGGTGCCCTTGAACCCAATGAACTAGCTGCGGTCTGGTTTCCCGCCACCGGGTATGCCGTGGCTTGCGATGGATGTGCTGTTGTCCGTCCATCTCTACTGGTCCATGAATTCCTCGCTATCGATTGCAACTTCATATATTTCTCTTCCATCAAGAGAGCATCCTCAATCTCTTGCTTCACTGTGGTTGGACGCAATGCCCTCACATCTACTCGAATGTCATGTCAAAATCCAACAATGAAGATGGATTTCAATTGTAGGTTTGACCAAGGAGGAACACATTTTCCACTTATCTTGTTGAATCCCTCTCTAAAAGTGTCCACCGTCGTCTTCTGAATGATCTTGGTCAGCAAGGCATGGTAATCCTCATATCTGGAGGTACCAAAACACTGGTAAATCTCAGTGCTAAAATTTTTCCACGTGTTCACCTCATTTTGTGCATCCGCTAATCTAAACCAATGAAGGGCTGACTCCTCCAAATGAATCAAGGCTAGTAGAACCTTCCGGTCCTTAGGGGTACCTTGCCAAGTGAAGTACCTCTCGGTCCTATATATCCACTTAGTTGGGTCGTCGCTTTTGAATAGAGGTGGCAAAATTTGACCTGACCTGATAACCCGACACAATAACTAGGCTCTTAATCTAGTTTGGGTTTTACTATAATCGGGTTCGGGTTGTAAACAGGTCAACTCGCCTAACCCGTTTAATAAACGGGTCATGTTCGGGTTTACACAACTGACCTATTTTGACCTGTTTGATCCGTTTAAGTATATGGGTCGAATTGGGTCAGGTTGGATCCAGTCAACCCGCTAACCTATATATATATATATAAACCCTAACTTAACCCTCTCTCTCAAATTTCAATCTCTCAACTTCACCTTCTCTAGCCACCTCAGCATTTCGAAAGAAAAAAATTGCCCCGCCTCTCTCTCCAGCTTTGCCACGCTTGTCGCCTCCCACACCTGCAGTCGTGCCTGCTACCTCCCTCACCTACCGCCTCCCGTGCCTACCTCCTCCCGCACCTGCCATCGTGCTTGCTGCCTACCGCCTACAGCCTCTCGCGTCTTTGCCTTCTACATCTCTGCTCCCCTTCTCTGCCTGCCATCCCTGCTCCTATCTACGCCTACCACAACCATCTGCCGTAGTGCCTCTCTCCTTGTCTTCGCCTACTGCGCGTCCCCATCTCCGCCTGCCATCGCCTCTCCGTCTTCAGCCACATCGACCACCTCTGACCTCTCCTGCCTCGTCTTCCTTGGTAGATCTAGAGCTCGTCGCCATGAGAGCCAGCTCCTAGAGCCTTGCCTCTGCCGCCGCCGTTTCGCCAACTCCCACGATGCCTCACCTATTGGAAGCTGCCGATGAATTTATTTTTACTAAATATTCCCATAATATTATAAATCTAATGGATTTGTGTAAATGTGTGATATTTTTGTTAAATGAGTGTTGTGTTAAATGGATGTAAACTAGTTAAACTGGTTGTTAGTAGTGTATAGGGTGCTAAATGAAAGAATAATTATTTTTCACTAGCTACCCTATTTTGATGCAATATTATTATAACAGAAAATTCACTTAGTACAGAGTTTTAAATGGGTTAAACAGGTTGTATTGATGGGTTAAATGGGTTGAATAAAAAGTATAATATATTTATTAAATGGGTTAAATGGATCGTGTCGTGTTACCCGTTTAATAAACGAGTCGTGTTCATGTTTAGAAAAATTGACCAGTTTATTAAATGAGTCATGTTCGTGTTAGTACTACTTTGACCTGACCCGAACCTGACTAGACCCAAACCCGGCTAACTCGACTCGATTGCCACCCCTACTTTTGAACTTTGAGAATTCCACACGCACAGTCGGCCGAATGGCATTTTCTTAGTTTGGGTCCAAGCCCAAACCCTCTCTAATGGGCTGAGGGTGTTGCTCATGTCTGTATAGGGTCTCCTTCGGTTAGGAACGTCATGTAAGAAGTCGTCGCGATTGAAGCCTATCCAATCTATCAGTTTGGCCCTCGGGTGGCGTCCAAGTGGTGCTGGTTGATGATCTAACCCTCTCACCTCTGGGCCACAATATTCTTGATGCCTCCTGGCCTCTAGATAATGCTCCCCAGGGTTGGGCAGCAACCCCTCACATCTTGGAGGTATATCAGTGGTGTCTTGTTGAGGATTTGAAATCGTTCGTTTGGTAGAGCTTTCTGGGTTTAACCTTTTGAGTTCCTCCAAAAAACAGTCTTGCCTCTTGCTCATCTGCCTCAAATACATGGTATTCTCGTTAGTGTTTGCGATAAGATTGAGGATGAGATGGTTGAGATCATGGATCTAGACTGTCGGTGCTTTGGTAGATGGTGACAGAGTCACTTTCTCACGTTGCGCTTCAACCTCAGGTGGAGGTTTGTCTACTCAAGTTCTTTGAGTAGTTTCTCCTACGTGGTCCTCTTCTTCCCCTCTTCTAGCCATGGATCTTATTGTAGCTATGGGTGGCCAAGGTTTGACCAGCTCTAATACCAAGAATGATATGAACCAAACTTACCCCAGGTTAACCATAGTTGTAGGAAGACAGACTAGCAGTCTGTGGAAAATATTCGCTAAATATTGTACTGTTATTAGAAAATTATGAAACTAGTTGGGTTCAATTCGTATCTTTCTGAACTAAGCTTTTGGTATTTTCTCCCTTTGTAGATTCGGAGGGATAAAGTTCAAGGAAATCTTGGTGGAAGGGTTGATGAGGGGAAGTGATGGCAATGGTGGAGATGTAATGAATATGGGGTAATGATAGGGGTTGCCCGAGGGCTGTAGGGTGAAGGAAGAGGAGGAAGAAATGAGTCTGTGTCCCAAGAAGGAGGGAGAGTCTAACAAATGAAGGAGGCTAGGGGTATCCGACGACGATGGTGCATGGCTTGGGCTTGAAGGAGGAGGAAGGAGAGTTCAATCTAGAGGGGAGAAGAAAAGATAATTTGATTAATTTATAAACCCTAATATGGCTGCCATCCACATTATGTATTGATGGCTAACTAGCAAAACAACCTAAAAATAACGTCCTAATACAAGCATCTTCGTCGAGTGCGTTCAAACATGCCTGAAACGCGTTCGAATGCACTTTGAGTGATCTTTGTCTTTGCAAATGCACTAAGGCCTTTGAACGCAGTCATTGAACACAATTTATGCGTTCTCTATCTTTAGGAACACACTTAGGCGTTCGAACGGCCGCGTTCAAACGCCCTTTCCTGGCATTTGAGCACACGTGGCAGAAACTTTATTTTCTACGAAAAACTAGAAATTACATAATAAATGAAACCACAAGTTGAATCCTAACATAGATCTTAACTCTAGAACTCTTCTAAGTTTCCAAATCTAACCACTATCTTTCTCCATGAGCTATCCTACCTTACTATTGTTCTACACCACCCTTGACTGTCCACCACCCTCTAATGACCGCACACCGCAATGTCGGTTATTTATGTATCTATCCAATTTCGATCTTCCTTTAGTCTTTCAATTTCAACTTTTCATTACAATCTTAGAATCATGTGAAACTCGAGCTACAAATTCCTAACTCAATCAGGAGGCTACCACATATAAAATGATCATAATTTTCTTATGAATAGATCGGTCCATATCTAGTTTGTATCAGGGTCTCTGTGAAAATCAAGTATAGTTCGAGAGGTGTAGACGTAATTAACACCCCAAAAAAAACTATATTGTCTATAATTTATTAATAGACCAGGTGTTTTTCTTTTCTTTTTTTAATTGGGAAGAGATGGAGATAAACATTTTATTAATAGTTCGTACCATTCAACTAAATCTATAATTTATTAAATCTAGAAATATATAATTTATATATCAAAGAACATAATTAATATTAACTTTTTTATGAATTCGAACAATATCTTTGCTCTGATATCAATTAATAAATTGTACTAAGACTATATTATCTATATAGTAGATCATGTACTTACCAGCATTGCTATTCTTAATATCCACGTCCTTGCTTGAGTTGTCATGAAAACGACCTTCTAGTCCCTAAATATCTTATGTCATGAAAAACTTGTTGATATATATATATAAGATTAGGGATTGACCATATATACAGTGTAATAAATAGGTATCATAGTCCATCAAGTAACCCTATCGTAATTCCAATCTCAACTTAAGATAAAATATTTATCTGATTAGATTTATATCTAATTATATCTTTATAAAATAATTTAATCTAATAATTATGATTAACTTAGACCAATAAAAGATAAAAGGCTAACACTTCTCTCCAAATTTCTCTTTCTCCAAATCGCAAGCTGCAACAACCGAGATATAGTCACGCTTTTGATACCTAACTTTGAAGGGTACCGCACTAAGCGCCACGCCTTATCCTTTCTTGAAGAGTCACATCTGACATACCGACGGAATAGAACTATCCATATCTGGAACCTTCTTCGGAATTCCAGAGGACCACAAAGGAACAAAGGTAACAGCTACAGTCTCTTACCTTGACACGATGAGATATGACTTGCAGCCAAGAAGATCATCCTCCATCCCCATGTGAACCTTTAAAGACAAAATCGAATTGGGGAAAAAGAAGTTCATTTCATCTAGTATTGTTTTCATTTTCAGTGTTATTAACCGACCTACTACTCTAGGAGGATTGGTACGTATCCTTCGTTGTAATTGACTCTAAATAATTAATATAAAAAAATTATTTAATAATTTAGTGGCTTATTATTTGGTTCAATAGTTTGACTTGATTGATAGTTCGACAGTGCAGTTAATTTAGAGGAGCAACTCAATAGCATAGCTGCTTGTAGTATTATCTTAACAATATTTAGTTTGGAGCAATAGTTCGATGATGCATAAGGCTTGAAGTTTAGACTAGACGGTTTAATATATTGACTATAATTTGGTGAAGCCTAAGTGTCTCTGTATCTAAGGATGATTGATCCTTTGTCAAACCTATTTCTAGCTTTCACTCTTGAATAATAAAAACCGAATTCTACTGTTCTTTATAAATTTGCACAGTGTTGAGATTTTCATTGATGAACCAGTTAACTAGTTCGCTTTAAAGTTAACTAGTTAGCTTTAAAGTTTTGGGAGTTTAGTTAGAGTTGCCTTAGATTCTCCTTTCATCTCGAGGATGAGTATACTGGAACGACGTTTAATGTTGCGGTCCCATTGTTATTTATTTAGAAACTGACCCTATGCTTATCAGGAACTTATAGTCTGAAAGTGTATTTAATTTTCGTACAATTTGATTCTTTTCCCTTTATGAACAACTTCAGAGTTATCAGTTTATAAGAAAGAGACCTGCGCATGAAATATAGGGAGGAAAAATTACATACAGTGTTTAAAATATAAACAAATAAAATCATCATTTCATATCAGCTTAAAAGTTTAGAATTAATATATAATTAATAAGTTAATATAGTATTAGGGTTGTTCTATCAGAATATGTCCGTTAAATAGTAGAGAGGTAGTTTCCGCAGCTAAACTTGGCTGAAGTTGGTAAAATCCTACTCTCTTTTATTTGCATGAAATAAGCAGGTGAATAAATTAAGATCATGTCGGTTAGTTCCCTCCTCCATACGGCAATGTCTCCATACTTCAACTTATTATCTTTGGAACCTTGCTCCTTTATATACCCTGGTGACCATGTCTCCTTTATTGTTTTGAGCGCATTTCGAATATTCTTTTTATATCTATTCTTAACGAACCACGACAGCCGTATTAACTGTTAAACTACTCAGATTTTGAATCATCAGACCCTAAAAGCATTGAAGAAATTAAGTACTCTCATCTAATGATCAAATACTTAGGCATATATATGGTGAAGAAGAAATAAATGAAGACTCTCTTTTTTTTTTCTTTTTCTTTTTTCTTTTTGTGGTGGAAAATAGAAGATCTTGGACTACTCGACTTTTATCTAAATCGATTCAACGTAGAAAAAGTTGTTGAATCTTGCAAATTAGACAGCATAAGGCACAGTGACAACATTTCAAAACCAGTTCGTACTTGGCACACAGGAAAGGATAGCAGAAAGAGCATAACGCCGGATATGGAGGTAAAAGTCATTTTGTCCGCCTCTTCTTTTTGTCTTCGTTCCGCCGTACAAAGACGATAGAAGTTATACATAGCTCAATGATTGTTGCAAAAAAAGGGTGAACTTTATCTGCATTGGAAGTATGGTTACTTGGACCTTCATGAGTAGAAAACAAACTATTATCCCTTTATTTTTTAAGAAAAAAATGACACGCATTTATATATTATTTTAAACTAATTTTAGAAAGTTGGACGAGCATCCATGGATGATCTAGAAGGTCATTAGTTCAACTCTAATTCTAAGCAAATTTACAAATTTATTATAAACAAATTATCTAATTATTTGATAATTTAGCTTGACTTAGTGGCATGATACTACTGAGCTCAAATTAGTACAATGGCTCATTGATGTGTTGAATTAGAGGAGCAGCTCAACAGTGATTAGATAGAGCAATAACTTAGCGGCATAATGATTTGAAACTTATACTAAGACGGTTTTGTATGTTGACTAAAAAAACTTAGTGGGAGACTTAAGTGTTTTTATAGCAAAGGATGATTGACTTTTTATTCAGTCCATATCTAACTTTAAAGAAAATTTATGGAATAAGATGTCGAGTTTCCCAAGCTAGGCCTCCACACTAGGCGGTATAAATCCAATAGATGTATTCCTTGGTAAAAGGTCCACCAAGGGTGATGGACATATCAAAAGGAAAACTAGGGTTTGTCGACAGAGAGGGTGGATATTATGCTAGGTCTTGCTTTTGGTTTGCACCCATATGAGACAACCCATCTTGGGTGTGGTCCTTGACTATCAAAGTGTGTAAGAATCTAAGTGTAGGCATTGGGTGGCTTGTGGGAGGTAGCGCCTCTATCTCAATCAAGGATGATCCATAGCTTTCTTATATAGATCTATCTAACCTTCTACTCTCGAATAAGATCAACCAAGTTAGAGATCTCATCTATGGAGAAGATCGACTTGAACTAGTCACTCTTCTACTCCAACTTCTTGCTAAAGTAGCCGCATGCAACATGAATACCGTATTAGGTCCTGTTGTACCTTACCTTTTACCTAGATTAGATTTGAAAATTTATAATAATGTCCTAAGAGACGGATCTACCACACTTTATCAATAATAAAATACAAATTAATAAGTATAGAAAGAATAATCTCAAATACAGATTTTTACATAGAAAAATACAAATCACTACGTAAAGAACTTACAATTCAAACTTAGATCAAAAATCAATCACTAATAATCATAACAATTATAAGATTGACTTACAGAAAGTCCATTGATCCCCATGATTATTTTTATAAAATCTTGTTTGCTAAAATCCACGATGCACCAGTTTTCATGACTAGTTCTCAACCTCAACGATTCTCAAGGATGATTTTTCCATTTGAGTGACTCTCAAGATTAATTCTTTTGGATCCAATATAGATATATAGAGTAAAAGAATAATTCAACACATTTTGTCCAAAGCTAGAAGGTAATCTCCAATAGCCTCTAAAAGATATTTCAAATAAATTAAGAAAAAAAGGCTTACAAGGGCCAAGTTAAAACCTCCTTAAATACTTCTTCCAAATAGGACGTAATGGTTCTCAAAATTGATTTACAAAGTCATGAAAAAAGTGAAAAATTAAGTGCGTTCGAGCATAAGGTCTAAAAGCATATGTACCCAATCTCCTTTTGTAGATTGTTTCAACCAAACTTTAAACATCTGTGCATCAAAATTCTCTAACTATATAAATGTAAGAAATTGTCTTCAAACCAAACTTTTTGACATTTTTAATTCGAACCACTTTCCACTGGGTTAGAACCATTTCTTGAACATTTACTTTCGCTTCAATTTTCTTCACCTATATAGAACCTGTGTATATGCTTGTACAAAATATTTTAGATATATTTTGAAACACATTACCAATTACATAAAAACCTTACAGAATCACCGAGATGCTCTCTACTTCATGATCATTTACTTCCAAATTAATTAGCCTATAAGCTGCTTTTGCTCAAGGGGACATGACATTGTCAATGTCCAACAAAAGACCGAGCAAATATATTGAAAACTACTTCAGAAGAACAAGACTACAACCCGCGGGTGCATACCTTTGTTCAAAGATGTGTATTCTCACCACCGAAAGAGGTATTCCACACCGCCATATTCACCACCTCTGTTGGTCATACAAGGCATTGGCTATGTGAAATAAGAATGATAGTTTTTGAGTAGTTCATATATAGCTTGATAGTTTTTGAGTTAATAATATTTGACAGTCTAGCAATCTGACATTGATAAGGTTTTTATTAATTTGGAGTTCATTGGAGGATAACTTGTTGATTCATTGATTTGATTTAGCCATGACCTTGCAGATGTATTTTCTACAATAGCTGATGTATTTTCTACTCGTATATTGGGGATTCCACTATTCCATTAATTAACGGACTCAATTTTATCTAGCTAGTGGATCTAGCACCCCTTAGTACTAGCAATTAATATAGCAAAAACTTATCTCTTCCATGAGGTTGTAATTGAGAACGTTGTTTCAACCAGGTACAACATATTAATTATGCCCACCTGCTTCTCTTTCGGATTTACTGCACTCTTCCATCTACTATGTTTGGATTCGGACGATTGGTTACACAAATGTGGAGTACATCCTATTAATAAATGCCTATGCGTCGGCACTGAGTTTAAGTGTGTTCTTAAAGAAAAAAAATCCAAACTAAAATAAGTTTACCAGCAATCTATTTTATAATCATTCTTCTAGCTTGTCATCCATCCAACTATTTTATATTTACTTACAAATTCAATTATTATTTTAATTTTTCTCTTTTTTTCTCATATTTTGTTACGAACCAGCCTAATCCGATCCGCGACGATTCCGAAACTTAGATCCTAGCTTGATAGCCCTCCAATGGCTATAGAGATGCTAGGGTTAGTTCTTGGTGTGAAATAAGAAAAGTTGTTGTGGAAGAGAGTGGTTAGAGGCTGGAAGATGCCGACCAAAGATTTGGGCGGAGGAAGAAAGGAGAAGGGAGAAGGTGCCAATGGATAGAGACAAGAAAGAAAGAGATAGGGCTAAAACCAATTCCAATAACAAGATAATCTTAATTAGGGTTTCCTCCACATATATATAGAGGCTTACCCTAAGAACTCCTTAATTAACATAAAAACACTCCAAACAACCTTAACAATCCCTAATTTAATCCACAGTTACGCCGCGGTGCGTTCGAACGCGCCAAATTGCGTTCGAATGCGAAATTTTCGTTCTTTGTTGATGCGAACGCGATGTAGGCGTTCAAACGCACCGTTTTTTGTTCAGACGCATCCTGACAAAAATTGATTTTATTGCTTCTACATACTCAACTAGATAAATAGGCTCATTCCTATAAACCCAATGTCACGCGTGGAGCCAATATGAATCGAATCGTATCATATTCCTCTGTCCTCTTCTAGTCTTCCATCAATTATAAAAGATATTTATGCCATAATAAAATAATAATGACACTATTAATCTAGTTTATAATCAAACATCTAATTTTCGTAAATCTAGTTAAAATACTTTATTCAAGATTATATAAGAAATGAGAATTATTAATTAAGTTTTGGAGTTAAATTAAATACAAATACTTTTTTTTTTTTGGTTGAAAATCACTGAACCCAAATGCTACCCAAGTATAGGCTACCCGCCACCTCAGTGACCATATTAGATTCTCTACAGTTCAGGTTTTAGTAAATTTCTGTAACCAACCTACAAGTCAAAATATCATTCGCTACTAATTCTGTTCAAGATTCCTCTTTTCAATCAAATACCCAAGTGGATTGCTTAGTTCTGCAATTCTACTGTGCCCAACTTGGTTATTCTTTATATCCAGCTCATTGAATTACCCCCGCAACTAATAAAGATGCAGGCAATCCACAACCCATCATGATTACCTAATATATATCCTTAATCCTTAATAAATGATTGAAAAGACCCAATAAGCGCAGAAGATTAACATGACAAGCAAAGTAGACATCCACTTTATAACTTCCTCTGATATTAATAACTACTCACTAGCTTATCCCGCAGCCTCTCTCCACTACTACTCATTTGGATCCAAAAAGAAACTAAATAAAAAGCAACACCCACTTCCCACTTCTCTCCTCGCTCTCGCTCTCTCTCTCTCTCTCTCTCTCGTAATCCATTCCACACAGCCATGCCAGTTCCCTACCACGAGATTCCCCTCTTCCCTCCTCCTCCTTCTCCCTCACATTCTACCAACCAGAAGTGGGGCCCCTACTCGGGACCCGGCGACTTCGGCGCCAACATAGCTGTCATCCTTGCCGCGCTCTTCGCCGCTTTTGCTCTCGCACTCGCCCTCAACGCCGCCATCCGTTACCTCCTCTGCCGCCACCGACGCCGCCGCAGCCCATCCTCGGACGACCTAGAGAAGAGTACTCCGGCGCAGGAGCCTGCCATGGTGTTCTCCGCTGGGACGAAGCTCGCCGGAGCTGGCGCCGAGTGCGCCATCTGCTTGGCGGAGTTCGCCGACGGGGACGCCGTCAGGGTTCTCCCCGCATGCAACCACGGATTCCACGTGCGATGCATCGAGCGGTGGCTGGCCGCACGAAGCTCCTGTCCGACCTGCAGGACCAGCTGCCACGTGGCGGCGGCGGCGCCGGAGAAGAGTGGGGCGGGAGAGGCTTAGAGGCTTGGCGTGTGAATAAAATTAGCATCTAATCTTTGTACCGTGATGTGAGAATCCAACGGTGCGTATTTCTTTAATCGTTGTGGCTTTCTTTTTAATCCCGTGTAGCCGATGAAGAATTCGCACTTGAGTTGGGCTGCAATTTTTTTTTTTGGTCTGGATTCTGCTATTAGAACGAATTGTGGATTAAAATTGGGATTGGGTTATTTAGTCATGGTTGTCTGTGGGCCAGATGCAGGAATTTCATACATATGAATACTTGGCAGCTTTTGGTTGGTCGTAGAATTTTACTTGGTCAAATTGAGTTTTGATTCAGTTTAGTTCAGCACATTTACGACTTCGGCTCAACTTGAGCTCGGTGCGGCTTGGCTGAAGCTCGACTCAGTTTAAGTTGAGCCAAGCCTAAAGTAAGAAAAACAAGACTTGTTTATTAAACAAGCCAATCGTTTACACCATTATTTGCAGTAAAATTCTGTAGTCAAATGATTTGCCCCGGAAATGTAAGTAACTGATGACTTGGATGAAAATATAGCTAGTATTAGTTAGACCATACTTTTCTTTAATAATGGAATATGCAATAATTGGGTATATGCTGACTTTATTAGGACCCATAATATTAAATTATTTAAAAGAGAATTAACTTTACTCCCACAACGATTGCAAGCCGTAGTTTTCTTTTTCATTAATCACAAGCCCATAGGATATATGTTTGCTCTTTCTAGTATATAGATGGGACATTTGAGCTAACTCTTTTAGATATGTTTTATTTTGTGCATAAGAAATACTTTATAATTTAGAATTTTCTTAAATATATTTTACAAACAAATACTCATTTATGTATATTTTCGTTAAACTTTATATAAGATAAATCATGTAACATATTATTCACAATCTTATTACAAATAGAGGGTGTGTGATAAAGTTATGTACATTTTCTAAACGAAATTTTTAGTACAATTAACATACTTATTTATAGTAACCAAACACAAATTCTTGCATAAATTTATTTAATATAATAATTATATTTTATAACCACACAATAAAATGTGAGTAAAGTTATAAATATACCTAATTTATGTTTAAGAGATGTGCATAAAGTTATTTAAAAAAAATATACATGAACCGAACGAGGCCTTAAAAAACTGGGTGCAACGAGCACAAGATATGCACATATGGTGAGCATTTCGATGGAAAATTTTAAAGTATTAGCATCATTCCATCTCAAGGACACCCTGTTGCGGTGGTTTTGCTTGACAAGTTCCTATTGCTAAATTCGGACCTGGATTGACTTCATCGAGGCCTTGTGCAAGTGATTTGGTCCAACCGGGTACAACAACTTCCACACCATGCCTACCAAAGTTTGCCGAAAGACTGATGAAAGCGTGCATGGTAGAGTTTAAGCACATCTGTAGCTGATGCGATCCACCATAGTCTGATCTTCACCAATGTAACGCTTTCCTATCTGGTCTTCATGGCGATATCCAAGCAGATGTCAAGTCCCGAAGGTTAAGTACCATGGAGGAGATGGTGGAGGATGCACTACTTATGGAGGAGAAGCACACGAGTTAAGATTGCACTAGAGAACATTGTGGATCAGATATGACACATGCTAAGCCGATCGATCGAGCGCAACAACCGGGAATGCCACAACCGAGTGGAGGACATTGACGATTGCTATTAGAGCGAGAGCTCCCTTGAGGCTCTCTAACAATGTGAAGCATCCACTTAGACCCCTAAACAGACTCTCACACCTGCTTAGGTGGAGGAGCAACACTCCAAGGGGCTATGCTTCCGTTTGTGACAAGAAGTGTAACGCCCTTGCTCGGCACGTGCACGCCCACATGGCATATGCAACGCACTAGATAGGACGGGCGGAGCCGCCATGCATAGATACACTTATCATCAACATAATTCATTTTAGAGATAATACATACTATTAACCAAATAAACCTATTAATATATGAAAGTCTAAGTTCACAATAATATACATTAAACCACTACATAATTTGGTAGGACCTACATAGGCCATGACAAACCATCACGATATAACTAAAACTACTAATATATGAGTACAACTTAATATCTAGATAAACTGTCTTCTATACCATCTTACGTCTACAACTCACCTCATCTTTGCTCTAAAATATCTTTATAAGATATCTCAAGTCGTTATCACAGACCGTATATCTAAGGGGTTTAGAAAATAAATAAAAAGAGTCATGAGCTAAATGCTTAGTAAATAGACTTTACCTTAAGTCAGTGATGCCAAATAGAGAGTAAATCATATACTGGATACTATGAATCAGAAAAGGAGCATCATGTTATGAATGCGTATATGAATGTATCCTCAATAATATATAAATTAAATTATGTCATAATTGATCAAGTATATAATTCTTGACAATGTATAAATAAATCTTCATGTCATACCATTATCATAACTCTATCAAATATGCTACATATGATGCATGCTAACCATAACCATATTATGATATCAAATACAGCCACATATGATGCATAATATATACTCGATAATTAAGTATATCAGACGATAATAAAATCATATGCATTTTTCAACATTAATGTCATCTCTAAATATTATCATCATACTAGGCCACTATGCATAGTCAACATCTAGTACCCAGTCTCAACATTATACCTGAAGGCTCAGAGTATACTCTGCCATCTACAAAGAGTATCTCAATCATAACTATACCTTGTCATCCGCTAAGGATATTAACATCCATATAGATCGGACGCCATTCTAGCCAATAGAAATACGTGAGGATAATTTGCCACATGTGCTTTAATGAACGGCATGTGTCCAAATGTCTATTGTGCACACAAACTAATGATCTCGGACATAAGACCATAGGATCACGATTATGTCAAGCGATTAATTATGCACTAAGTGCATCCTAACCTTCGCACCTACTCGAGTATCCCCACGCTTTCTATTAACTATCATATCGATCAAATTTTATGATTTTCTTCTAAATGACAGATCATATGTATTTTATTCAGTACTATGTCAAGTCATATATATTAGAAATTTTGATAAAAGAGGAGTTAAAAGAGAAATAATGCGATGCAATCTCGAATCACACATATATCACATGCATACTCATGCTAGTCTATTACATGAATATTCATAATTATCTCGACATAATGTCATAATAGTATAGTTATCTCTAATTATCTTTTTAACAAACCAGCATACTCATATATAAGATCAGTCTAATTGAATGCATGATAAGATTCGGCCTCGGGGCAGGAGCACGAGCACGACAAGTGTGGGATCAATTCCTAGTCATTCGCCTTTTTGAGGAACTTAGGTTTCAAATTTTAAATTGTGAATGGTTCTGTAGAGATGTGCTCGACCATCTCATAAATTTAGATGCAATAAATATAGAGAGAGGAAATGATTTCATCTGTAGAAAGAATTAGATAAAATATTAACATCTTGGTTGCAAAATAAGATTCCAATAATGGGTGCAAAGATTTTTGAGTATTTAAAGGCTAATGACCTTATAAACATGATGTTCAAACTAGAATTGTGAATTGTGTAGTAGTCGCTTTGCTAAAAGCTAATACAGATAAGCTCGCCTATTTAACCTAGCTTGGCCTGACCTCTCTCGGGCTGGTGGGTGGCAACAGGCTTGACCATTCTAGCTCGACCCGAACCCGTTCTAGCTCGACTCTCTATTTAACAAGCTGCGAACAAAGTGCCTAGCCCACCTGATGATCACCTCTAACTAATTGGCATGATCGACTATATGAGTACAAGGATCGATGTTAGGGATCAGTCACCATGAGGACGAGACATTAGAAGCATGGTATATTGTTATAATCCAACCACAAGTCAAGTCCGTTTGGTCGAGTTGAGTTGAGTCGAGTTGAGTTAGTAATTTTATTTATGGCTTTTAATTTCAAATTAAAGCAGATATAAGCCTAATGGGGTGAATTCGATCCGACTCGCTATGACTTTACTCCTATAAATAGGAGCAGAGATCATAGGTTATTATTATGTTTGGAAGGGATATTGAATTTAGTTATTTTATTATTTCATTGTTATCTTATCATAGCCATTAGATTGTCTTACTTTCCTAGGAGTAGATGTTAACCCTAAAATCATTCCAAGCTTCAAAACCCTAGCCACCACCTCCACTCACAATCCACTCACTCTTATGGTCGACCTCCACCTATCCACGATAGTCCGCCACTCTCCAACAACAGCTACAACGTTGAATAATCCATTTTAGCCCAATTCTAACCTTCCCTCACCCTTTTGACCATAACTTCTTGCTCAAGTCTCCAAATTCACTTAAACTAAAGCTAAAAGAACCCCAACATGCCATCATATATTAAAATTTCATAATTTCCCTATGAGCGAATCATTCCAGATCTGGTCCATAGAAAATCTAGCTCAGTTGTATGTATTAGAGAAATTATTATATATAACTGCCACTAAAAATAATTTCCATAAATATAGAAGGATGCAATAAACATTTTATGGGCATGATATGAGGCAACTCTTGATCTAGCCTAGTATATCCGTAAATGTTTTATCAATTTCAACCAATCGAACAAACAAATCATAATTGCTTTATTCATTTGATATTATAGTGCTTGCAAAGCTATTCCAGAACCATTATTGACATATATAATATTTTCCAAATCTCTCACCCTCAAATAATTTATTTCTCACACTTTCACTCATCAAGATCACAACAATTGAACTCGCACACCACATATGGGGATCAAGTATTTGGTACACATTTTCTTCTCACAACGTGGGATATGAGGCCAGCATTGCAATTCCACACAACCCTTCAGGTGCAGCTATGTCCTTCTGCATCAAAATATAACCGTTGTCGCCCCATCCTTTGCCCCATGAGTTCTTCACTATCCAATACTTTGTTCGTTCGCTATCTATCCCATAACCAACAACTGTAACTCCATGATTTAGACTAGTCCCACAACTACCTTTGAAGACACCAGAATGATAGAATTGGAAATCAGAACCACCAGCATCTATTCCAACTGACACTGGTTGTCTTGCAACAGCTCTCATGAGTGCCGGTTCACTATTGCGAGGCACCTTTTGATAGCGTCTAATGGTCGCTACGTGATTCAACAATAGGTTCCTCACGTTGCAATTGCTTTGATATCCTTGATATGGATAGTTTGATTCAGAATCGATACCTCTGTTTAGTATGACGAACTTGAATGCATTGTCCATTAAGCCACCATCACATCCAGAATCAAAGAAGTCGCAATCCACTAGTTCTTGCTCTGACAAAGAGATTAGATTTCCTCTCCTGATTTTAAATATTCCTTCAATTGCTGCTACTGCAGAAAATGCCCAACAAGATCCTATATGTATTTTATAGAAAAGCAACATTTAGAATTAGCACAAGATATAGAATCAAATACTAATTAACCAATAAACTTTCTTGTATGGCATGCATGATTTAATTTACAAGAAGGTCAACAAAGTTAAAACGTTATATATATAATAACAGATATATCTGAGACTACTGTATAGTTTTTAACTAAGAGGAGGAAATGCACTGAGTAACTAGTGCACGTTGAAGGAAAAGAATTAACAATGAATGATATTTCTCAAATAAAAAGGAAGAAAATGATGAATTGAGGAACATTTCTGAAACAAGAAAGGAACAGAGAATTTGTAATGAGTAAGGATCAGCTCATAAGAAACCAGCAGTACATATTCGAGGGTAAACCAAATTTATATATAAATCAGTTTGTCAGCTCTGAAGTACTGGGGGAATAAAAATAAAAGAAAAGAAATTGTTCGGCAGATTGCCTTACCACATGATCCTTGGTTCTTAACTTCAGTCACTGCACCTCTGAGCCTCCAATCTACCCTAGGTGGTGCAGAAAAGTTTGCGTACATAAAGGACGTCGATTGCCTGGAAGCATTTGTGACCTTTAGTCCGCCATGAGTGACCATGAATTCCTCATTGGTTAAGTCCGCAAACTGGTTTACAGTAAGATTGTAGCTCTGTCCAGGTTTATTATTTGAGGACTCTATGTATTCAACATTCCTCTTAAACACCTGGAAACGACGTTGCTTCTCCTCCGCATTAGTGTAGACTCGCTTATATTGAGCCATCCATTGCTCATGCCTCGCCTTCATGGCATCGTCATAGCTGCCATCGGAGACTACTGGACCTACAAATAACGTGCAAATAACAAGGAAAAGAGAAAAGAAATAGAGCCAAGAAGCCATGATCGATGCTCCAACTGTATTAAGAGTAGAAGGATTATTTCTTTTTTGGCGATATTGAACTCGTTAGGATAAGGTACGTTTATATAGTGCTTGGAGGATAGACTTGATCAATATTTAATTTGCGATATGCATTCTGTCAGCCAATATATAGCCCGGTCTTCTATGTAGCTGGGCAGCAATTTATACGTAAAGATGCTTGCAATGAAATAAATTACTCAGGCTTTGAAATATTAAATATGCTAAAATTTCAATCCCGTTTAATTCCTTCTAATCCATTCCCAAGAAACTCCCTCTTTCAGTTAGATTTACATCCACTCGGTCCACACCTACGTCACCAAGCTAGCTATATGAAGTAGCACCAGCCACCAGGTCATATATGATTAGAAAACGTTGCCACATAGATCTTAAAAGAATTAGCAAATTAAGCAAAACGCGGTTATTTTCAGATATTAAACAACACATACATACATAATATCACTGTCGTTATATATACTTGCAAAGGCAAGACATATATAATGTCTTCAATGCTGTACGCGCAGTTGTGTACATAATAGCATAATGAAAACGTTTACGTCGTACCTTCTTTGCTTCACGCAAAAAATAAAAGAAAATTCAACTTTGACCCTATAAACTATTGAATAGCGACCTGAGCTTTTCTTTTTTGGGCGCATAAACCCTCAAACTATTTCAAATTTCTCTTTCGTCGCATTTTCCATTCATCAGCTATCATGTAATTTTATGCCCTTTTTTTTAACGGTATAAAGAAAGAGAAATATTATTAAACCCTTTATACACTGTACTCAAAAGGGCATTTTTGTGTTTTAACCTTTTTTATTAATGATAATACACCCGCCACTAAATACACACTCATGTTAATAAAACTCACGTAGTTTCCACATAACCTATTAGTCAATATTACTACACAATGTACAAGAGAAAAATACGACAATTTCATAAGTAATATAAGCAGAATGAAGCCCAAAATATCTCAAGCACAACAAGCCTCGAAATAAATTTCCATACACCTCAAAAATAAATGGCCGCATAGTGATTACAATTTATTTAACTTATTTTATAATAATAAGATAAATAAAAGAACTAAAAGTAATCCATGCTAACTCCTATGTGAAATCGGGATCATCTGCTAACCTAAAAATATTTCCACCAAAAGGCGGTGAGTATAAAGCCATGAAAGTTTTCACCTCTACATCCTAAAAGCCATAATTATTAGAACCGGACCGAACTAGGTGGTCGGACTAGTGAACCAATGAATCGACCACCAAATCGGTTCGGTTTTGTTATTAGGCCGGATAAGTAATCTATCTAGTAGAAACTAATTAACCCGATGGTTGAGCTAGTGGCCCGTGCAACTTGGCTGATTTTTGGCAAAGAGATCTAGTCAACTATTTTTGCAAAGTTAGATAATTATCTTTAATATTTAATTATTCTTTTCTATATCATAATGGTATTTTAGTCCTAAAATTTTAAAAATATTTAGTTTATAACATATTTGGTGTTTTGAAATTAGGTTTCTTGCAGATATACCCTTAAAAAGTTCTTTATTTGCTTGTATGTCTATCTAAAGTTTATATTTACATGTATATCTCTCGAAATATAAAATTTGGAAAGAAATCTTTTAAAATCTTTATTTTTTGCATGAATACCACTTGGAGTAACTAACATTAAAATTTGAATCATTTACAATGTAAAAAGATAAAAATATCCTTATTTTTGTTTTCAAGTATTTCTCTCACTGCCCTATCTGCTCTCCTATTGGCTTCTTCTATAGTTGTTGTCTCCGCCTTCTGTCATCGGCAACCCTCCCTGTTGTTGTCGCTTCCTCTTTCCGCCATCTCCTCGTGTTGTCGCCTTTCCTTATCCTTGGTTCCTGTTTCTATCATCGTTGTTGTCCACGTTTGGTATTGCTCTTCCCCCATCGCAACAACGTAATTTATAGTCTTCTATAGATTAGTGGGATCTTATAGTGTTATTTCTTTCAATTTTATAAGAAATTTCATATTATTTTTTGGGAACTTTGCCATAAAACTTACAATGTAACAACCTATTCTCACTCTAATAATTGTTTGTCCACCTATTCACTGTTTACATGTTTGTGATTTGATGAGGAGTTTGAAAACTCATATTGGCAATTTTTTCTATGTACATCCACCCATAATGTACCATTTTAACCGTATCAATTTTAAATTTTGTTTAGACAAGTCCGTTTGAAAGACCGAACTCTATTATTTAATTCCTTACTTCCATTACTTATATTGAAAAAACTAAACACTTACTAGACAAAGAACACTACTAACAGAACCATTTACGAATTAAAAGATTCGAATGAAACACTCACAAACAACTCAAATTTGTCATGGAAAATCCTTTCCATCTAACGGTGATAAAACCACGTACCCCACCCCTTTTATGAGGTAAAACCAACTACTATGAATTTAGCGATTACAAGAATACTTACAAATCGATTGCTATTACCTACAATTGTTATGATAGTGTTTTGCTTGACTTCCCTCAATACACGTCTCTTATGCTTGGTCCCTAACCTTGTTGACTCTACAAGTCGTAGCTTAGCCTCGGTGACCATTAAGGCAATCTCAAGTATCTTCTTCAATCTTGGACAAATTGAGCATGACATGACTCCAATACCTTCAAGCTTCTAGCATCTTTAAGAGCATCTCTTCTCTCAAGTGTAGCTCAATGTAACCTTCAGATGTGCTCCTCACATTATCAAGTTGCCCTTTTATATAACTAGAAATATAGCCTCCAAAAATACCTATTTTGGACCAATGAGACTGAACTTAACAAAATAGCTTAAACCAAATCTAAAGCATTCAAACAGGGTGAAGTTCCACATTACATTCCAAAACACATTCGTACGGGTTTCCAAAAAAAAATCTTGTTTGAATGTCTTTCCCACATTGGATAGCCACTTGCTCTCAACTGATACAATCTCCCTTTGGGATAAGGTTTGATCTATCCCGTTTTCAGATCTGGATAAGATATAGCATGAAACTTTGAAAAAAGATTTTGGAAGTTGTAACTATTGAATCAACGTAAAATTTTGATATGTTGTAGCCCTGGAAAAGAGCTTACCAACAAATCTAGTTTGAGGAAAATCGGACGGTAAGATCTTGAGATATCATCTGAGAAGTAGTCAAACATCAAGGAGTCCATCTATGGATCCGTGGATGGAGGCACGAGATCCTATGTGAAGATGCATGGTGGTAGACCGACGGTAATGAGGTGGCATCGATGAGTAAGTGGTGGTGGAAGGATTATGGATGATGGAAGGGGTTAGGGCAAGGTAATAGAGACTTGAAGAAGGGGGAGGAGTGGGCTGCCTTTAAGGGACTAGGGTGAGTGGCTAATCAAGGGAGGCTAGAAGAGGCGGAAGTGGGGAATGAGAGAACGAAAGAGAAGAAGAAGAAGGAGATTAGGTAAAACTCAATTCAATAATGACTCATTGGTTGCCATCTCCACCTTTAGAGGCTAACCAAATAATTCAAAAATGACAATTATTAACCCTAGAAACAGTGAATTTTTGCCGAGGGTTTCGAATGCATTCGAACGCACTAAAAGCGTTCTTTGTCGATGCGAACCTAATGTAGGCGTTTGAATGCTCGCGTTTGAACGTGCCCGATCATGTCCGAATGTATATTTTGCATTCTCTATTTTTGCGAACCTGATAAAGGTGTTCGCAAGCGCGTGTATTCGAACGCGACCTAGATAAAACTTATTTTTCAATGAAATAAACATGAAAATAAGAATAAAAGACACCTCTAAAGTGTATTCATTCTTGAGATGACATCGGTGAAGTCCGAATCGTAAATCCACCACGCTTGCGCAACTTTGTCCTCAAGGCATGCAATTGGAGAAGCGATCAATGAATTTTGACTCGAGCTCCTTGATGGGTTCTTGTACCAAAAGGTTGGCTATGAAATAATTCCTTAAGATCTGAATTTATTGTAGGAAGCAGTCTGCGCAACCGTGAGAAAATATTCATCAATTAGTCTCCTATAGTCAGAAAATTACGAAACTAAGTGGATTAGAATTTTAATTTCTTGATCTACAAATTTTGTATTTATGCCCTTCACAGATTTGAACTGAAACTGGGACGAAAACATGGAATTAAGTGGGTGATGGTGGTGGTGACGGGTGGAGGGGATGTTAGGGTTATGGATGGGTATGGAGATGAAGGTGGATGGTGCATTTAATTAAGGGATATAGACGAAGGAAATAAAGTGGTCGAGATCCCAAAGAAGAGGGGTGGCTCGATAATCGAGGGAGATTAGAAGTTAGGAGAAACCTTGCCAACGGTAGATGTGGAAGGATGGTGAAGAGGGAGGAGGGAGAGAGTTTAGAGAGAAGATAGGAGGCAAGAAAAATCAATAATCCAATTCTATAATGAATTTGGTTGCCATCCACATATTTATAGAGGCTAGCTAACAAGTCTTAAAACAATAAGTAACCCTAATTCTAGAGAATTTCCATCGATCGTGTTCGAACGCACAAAAGACGTTCTCTGTATGTGCGAACGCGATGCAGGCGTTCGAACTCGCCCAACCGCGTTCAAATGCACTTTTTGCATTCTCTGTATTTATGAACTTGATGTAGGCGTTCGCAAGGGCGTTCGAACGCGACCTCACTTGCGTTTAAACTCAACATACATGAATTTTATTTTAATGAAAATAAATAACTAATGCAATAAGAAAAAATCTTAACTAAGTGTATCACTCCTCCATGACTCGATCCTCTGCACTGACTCCCCACAGATCTAAAAATAAAGGAAAGGTTGGTGCTGAAAAGGAAGCGAGCTCACTTGTGTTCGGTTGGCACGAAAGGGCATCAGTAGCTCAGTTCTCAATCCCCCTTTTGTAGACTAGCTCGTAGTCATACTCAAAGAGTTTCATGACCCATCGTTGTTGTGCCAGGGTGTGAACACATTGCTCTATGAAGTAGAGTAAGCTACGGTGGTCCACGTGGATAGTAAACCATCGGCCAATCAAGTAGAGTCGCTATTTGGTGATGGCGTGTAGAATTGCTAGCATTTCGCGCTCGTAGGTGGAATACTATCGCGACTGATTTTACAATGCCTTGCTCATATACGCCACGAGCTGCTCCCTTGCATCAAAATAGCTCCAATGCCCTCACTCGAGGTGTCGCATTCCACCACGAAGGGCTCGCTGAAATCTGGTAAAGCCAAAACCGGTGCGTAGACATGGCTGTCTTCAATGCTTCGAAAGCCTCCATCGCCTTGCTCGTCCATTGAAACCTCCTTTTCTGAGTAAGGAGGTCAGCAGGGCAGCGATTTTGCTGTAGTTGGCAATGAATTGCCGATAGTACCTCGTCAACCCAAGGAATCCCCTCAATTTCCGCTGATTAGTGCGAATCGGCTAGTCCACCATGTTTTTGATCTTACTTAGATCGGCTTCCAGTCCTCTCGTTGAGATTATGTGAACCAAATATGATATGATCACGCCTCGGGCTATGGAGCTCTGATACCAAATTGATACAATCTCCCCTTAGGCTAAGATTCGATCTCTTCCAATTTCCTGATCTGGACTAGATCTGGCACGGAACTTTAAAATACGATCCCGAAATATGCCGCTGTCGGATCGACGTGACATTTTGATATGTTGTAGCCCCAGAATATATATTTCCAACAAATCAAGTTTTAGGCAAATCAGAGTTGGGGATCTCGAGATATCGTCCGTTTAGTGGACGAACGTCAGGATGGTCTGTTTTGGATCAGTGGATGGAGGCACGTGATCCTAGGTAATGGTGGTTGAAGGTGGACCGACGTTAATGGGGTGGCACTGGTAAAAAGTGGTGGTGGAAGGGTTATGGTTGATAGAAGGGTTAGGGCAAGTGTTGGATAGATTGGAAGAAGGGGGAGGAGGGGGCCACCCCTAAGGGACTAGGGTGATTGGCCGGTCGAGGGAGGTTAGAAGCGGCGTCGTCGGGGATTGAGAGAACGGGAGCGAAGAAGACGAAGGAGGCAAGGCAAAACCCAATCTCAATATTCAATAATCAATTTGGTTGCCATCCACATCCTTTTAAAGGCTAACCAACAACTCAAAATTAACCCTAAAAATACAATTTTTGCCGACCGCGTTCGAACTCGCCCAACCGCATTCGAACGCACCTCATTTGAATGCACCGAGTTCACTCTGAATTTGTGAACACGATGCAGGTGTTCGAATGCGCGATCGAACGCCTCTCTCGGTATTTGCAAACGCGATGCAGGCGTTCACAGTGCGTTCGAATGCATCGCGTTTGAACGCACAGTGCACTCTCTTCACCCACGTTCACAACCCCGTTCACAAACCCCGTTCACAAACCGCGTTCGAACTCACTCCACTCGCGTTCGAACGCGACTTACAGAAAACTTATTTTAATGGAAATTAAACACTAAAACATGAAACAAAAACACTCCTAAAGTGAATCCATGCTCGAGACGACGTCGGTGAAGTCCAAATCGTATCAATCCACCACGCTTCCGCAACCTTGTCCTCAAGGTTTGAAATATGGGAAGCGATCTTTGAACTCTGACTCAAGCTCCTCCATGGTATGATCTTCTGCATTGATTCCCCACATTTCTGAAGGTATAGGAAATGTTGGTGCTGAGAAAGAGGCAAGCTCACTCGTGTCCGGTTGGCGCGAAAGAGCATCGACCACTTGATTCTCAATCCCCTTTTTCTAGACTAATTCGTAGTCATACCCAAGGAGTTTCATGACCCACCGTTGTTGGGCTGGGGTGTGCACACGTTGCTCCATGAAGTAGGGTAAGCTACGCTGGTCCGTGCGGATAGTAAACCATTGGCCAATCAAGTAGGGTCGCCATTTGGTGACGGCGTGTAGAATCGCTAGCATTTCGCGCTCGTAGGTGGATAGCTGTCATGACTGATTTGATAATGCTTTGCTCATATATGCCACGGGTCTGCCCTCTTGCATCAAAATTGCTCCAATGCCCTCACCCGAAGCGTCGCACTCCACCACAAAAGGCTTGCCGAAATCCGGTAGTGCTAGAACCGGAGTTGTAGACATAGCTGTCTTCAAGGCTTCGAAGGCCTCTGTTGCTTTGCCCGTCCATTGAAACCCACCAGCGGGGCAGCAATTTTGCCATAGTTGGCAACGAATCGCTGGTAGTACCCTGTCAATCCAAGGAATCCCCTCAATTCCCTCTGATTAGTAGGAATCAGCCAATCCACCATATTCTTGATCTTGCTTGGGTCGGCTTCCACTCCTTTTGCAGAGATTATATGCCCCAAGTACTCCACTCATGACTCTCCCCAAAGACACTTGCTCATCTTGACTTTTAACTGGTTTTATCACAAGATATTTAATACCTCCTACACGTGCCGCAAGTGCTCACTCCAATTCCTGCTGTATACTAGAATATCGTCAAAGAAGACGAGCACGTACTGACGCAAGAGTGGGCGGAAGAGGACATTCATCAGCCCTTGGAAGGTGGCCGGTGCATTGGTGAGCCCAAACGGCATGACTCGGAACTCATAGTTGCCATCATGAGTTCGGAACGCCATTTTGTGCACATCTTTCGGGTCGACGCAGATTTGATGGTACCCCACTCTTAAGTCAAGTTTGCTGAAGTAGGCCGACGTTGTGAGCTCATCCAGCAACTCCTTGATCACCGGTATTGGATACCAGTTCTTGACAGTAATTGCATTCAAGGCTCGGTAATCGATGCAAAACCGCCAACTCCGGTCTTTCTTCTGAACCAGCAGCACCGGCAATGAGTAGGCACTTCTACTCAGTTGAAGAATCCCTTGCTCGAGCATTTCCTCCACCAATTTACTGATCTCTTCCTTCTGGACATGCGGGTACCAATAGGGCCGGACATTTGCAGGTTCAGCCCCTGGAATGATTTGGATGCGATGGTCATGACAACAGTTCGACGGTAGTCCTCGGGGTTCCTTGAAGAGATCCTGAAACTCCTACAGCAGCTCTTACATGTCAGAGGCTACTTCCCTTGGTGGTGAATGTTCTGGTTCAGCAACAACCATTTGTAATAGTAGAGCTCGGTCCCCTGCACAAGGAAAACTCACAAGTGGTTGCAATGTCGGCCCTTGCGGCGGTTGATTTCCATCCAGTAGCACCATTCGTCCATTCCTCCGAAATGTTAGTGTGAGGTTTGAGAAATCAAATATTACGGACCTCAAGCTTTGAAGTCATTGAGTCCCCCAAACAATGTCGGCACCTCGCAAGGCCAACGGATAAAGATCCAATGTGAAGGTTTGGCTTTGCACCTTCAATTCCACACCTCCATAAATAAAATCTGCTCACAATGTGGTGCCATCTCCGATCGTCACATCGAACCCTTCCGTGGGTTCCGACTCGAGCCCAATCTTCCTAAGGAGCCTCTTGTCAATGAAGTTGTGGGTGGACCCGGTGTCAATCAAGATTCTCACTGTGGTTTTCTTGACTACATCGTTCACCCGCAAGGTCTTTAGCGTAGCTGTCTCCGAATAGGTTTGTCCAACTCTGTTTCAGGTGTATCTTCATGGCCCTATGTTTGTCTTCCATAAGCACTGCATCCTCGAAGGCCTCCTTTAAGGTTCTAGGCCTTAAAGCACTCACATCGGCTTGTATGTCACCCCGCAGCCCGGAGATGAAGGTGCTGCGAAGTTGTTGATCCGTCCATGGTGGATGACATTGTGATACGATTCGGACTTCACCGACATCGTCTCAAGTTTGGATTTACCTTAGGATAAGATTGAGTTTTAGGATAAGATTGAGTTTTAGGATAAGATTGAGTTTTAGGATAAGATTGAGTTTTAGGATAAGATTGTGTTTTAGGATAAGATTGAGTTTTAGGATAAGATTGTGTTTTAGGATAAGATTGAGTTGTTGGTTAGCCTATAAAAGTATGTGTAGGGCAACCAAAATTAGGATTGAATATTGAGAATTGAGTTTGCCTTGCCTCCTTCATCTTCTTCGCTCTCGTTCCCTCAATCTCCCCGGCAACGCCGCTTCTAATCTCCCTCGACAGGCCAATCACCCTAGTCCCTTAGGAGTGGCCCTCTTCTCCCCCTTCTTCCAATTTATCCATCGCTATCCCTAACCTTTCCATCATCCATAACCCTTCCACCATCACTTTTACACCGGTGCCACCCCATCAACACCGGCCCTCCACAATCCACCATTACCTAGGATTTCGTGCCTTCATCCACGGAATCCAAAACAGAGTATCCTGACGTTCGTCCACTAAACGAACGATATTTCGAGATCCCCATCTCCGATTCGCCTGAAACTAGATCCGTTGGAAAGCTCTTTTCCGGGCCTACAACATATCAAAATTTCACAGCGATCCAACGGCGGGATATTTCGGGATCTGATCTCAAAGTTCCGTGCAAGATCGTATTAATCTTGAATCAGAGCCATAGCACCAAAAGAGGGTTCGTATCAATCTGGTATCAGAGCCTATAGCCGAGGAAGGATCGTAACAATCTTGATGATCCCTCCTTCGGTTTTGATTAACTCGCTGTGGTTCCGGATCGTGTTGACCTGCCCACGGATCTTGATCTCCAAGGTGGTCTCCATAGTGGTTTGCTCGTCAGATGGGTTCACCCGCAATTGGACTTGGTGTAACCATCCTTGCTTGCCTCTGCCCATAGGGTGGTGGTAGCAGCGGCTCTTGTGGTTGCAAAGGCTGAACCGGTGGCTGTGGGTTCAAGGGGGTGGACTCGCGTTGTGGGGTCGATGGTGCGTTCCCGTTCGCCATTGCTTCCCTTGTCGCCCGTAGTTCCCGCATCATCTCCATCATCATTTCATTATTGATGGCCATTTGCTCGGAAAGAGACCCCAACACGGCTTGAACGCTAGGTTCTTCCGTATTCCGATTAGATCGAGCGATTCCATGGGTGGAAGTCCCTGCAACCGTTTCTCTCTCCTCTATTGGGAGAATCTCTTCTTCATCATCTCGCCGTGCAGCCATGGATCTGGTGGTCGTCATAGGAAGTGCCTATCCGAGGAACGGTGGCTCTAATACCAAGCTTGATACGATCACGCCTCGGGCTATGGAGCTCTGATACCAAATTGATACGATCTCCCCTTAGGCTAAGGTTCGATCTCTTCCAATTTCTTGATCTGGACTAGATCTGGCACAGAATTTTGAAATACGATCCCGAAATATGCTGCTATCGGATCGACGTGAAATTTTGATATGTTGTAGCCCCAGAAAAGAGCTTTCCAAAAATCAAGTTTCAGATGAATTGGAGTTGGGAATCTTGAGATATCATCTGTTTAGTGGACAAACATCAGGATGGTCTATTTTGGATCCGTGGATGGAGGCACGTGATCCTAGGTAATGGTGGTTGAAGGTGGACCGGTGTTAATGGGGTGGCACCGGTAAAAAGTGGTGGTGGAAGGGTTAGGGCAAGTGTTGGATAGATTGGAAGAAGGGGGAGGAGAGGGCCACCCATAAGGGACTAGGGTGATTGGCTGGTCGAGAGAGGTTAGAAGCGACGTCGCCGGAGATTGAGAGAACGGGAGCGAAGAAGATGAAGGAGGCAAGGCAAAACTCAATCTCAATATTCAATAATCAATTTGGTTGCCATCCACATCCTTTTAAAGGCTGACCAACAACTCAAAATTAACCCTAAAAATACAATTTTCGCCGACCGCGTTCGAACTCGCCCGACCGCGTTCGAACGCACCTCGTTTGAACGCATCGAGTTCACTCCTCTGAATTTGCGAACGCGATGCAAGCGTTCGAACGCGCGATCGAACGCCTCTCTCGGTATTTGCAAACGCGATGCAGGCGTTCATAGTGCGTTCGAACGAATATAGGTGACGAAAACATGAAAGAATATGGGTGATGGTGGTGGTCACGGGTGGAGTGGATGTTATGGTTATGGATGGGTATGAAGATGAGGGTGGATTGTGGATGTGATTAAGGGAAGTAGACGAAGGGAACGAAGTGGTCAAGATCCCAAAGAAGAGGGGTGGTTCGATAGTCGAGGGAGATTAGAAGTTAGAAAAAATCTTGCCAACTGTAAAGGTGGAAGGATGGTGAAGAGGGAGGAGGGAGAAGTCTAGAGAGAAGATAGGAGGCAAGAAATCAATAATCCAATTCCATACTAAAGTTGGCTGCCATCCACATATTTATAGAGGCTAGCGAATAAGTCCCAAAATAATATGAAACCCTAATTCTAGAACTTTCTCGTCGATCACATTCGAACGCGCCCGATTGTGTTTAAACAGACTCAAAAAGCTCTATCTCTAGATGTGCGAACGCGATATAGGCATTCGAACACCGGCATTCGAACTCGCCCGATCGTGTTTGAACGCATAATATGCATTCTGTATATTTGCGAACTTGATGCAGGCGCTCACATGGGCGTTCGAATGCGACCCCACTTGCATTCGAACACGACCTACATGAATTTTATTTTAATGAAAATAAACACTTAATGTAATAAGAAAAGAGTTTATCAAGTGGTATCAGAGCTTATCATTGGTATAAAAGCCTATCAATTTAGTATCAAAGCTTATCATTGGTATTAGAGCGTATCAATATGGTATCAGAGCCTATCACTTGCCTCCTATTTTCTCTCTAGACTCTCTCCCTCCCCCTTTTCACTATCCTTCCACCTCTATCATTAGGAAGGTTTCTTCTAGCTTCTAATCTCACTCGACTGTCAAGCTACCCCTCTTTTTTGGGATCTCGACCACTTCGTTCCCTTCGTCTATTTCACTTAATCACATCCACAATCTACCTTCATCTCCATACCCATCCATAACCCTAACATCCACTATGGAGATAGGAATACTTAATATATCGCATGCGATGAGAGAAAGATCTGGATATTGAAATTGATTGGATTTCTAATAATTAAGAATATCTAATTTAGAACTTCGATCAATTCGAGGCTTTTCAAGATACAATTCTAATTGTGAGTTTTGTGATTTGCTTATAAACTCAAAACTCTCAAATGAATCAAACTCTTACATAAAAAAAAGAATTATTATTCTGAATATATTAAAAATATTAAAAAATATAATGATAAGAACATACTAATGGTATTAAATTACCTTCATCATAGAGTTGTTATCTTCAGTATCATTTGAAACTTTACATAAAGTAGCTAAAGATGTCACATTGGAAACTGTAGAAGTGTTCTGAACATAATAATCAGAAAGAGCAAACAACTTCTCATGGATGTTTATCATCTCATAAGAAGAGCCATAGAGTTTGTTGTATGAAAATTCCATAAAATGTATTTTGAATCGTGGATCTAGAATGATAGTTATCGCTAAAATAATACTGTATTGTTTCCAATATTTTTCATACTTCATATTCATTTGTGTGGCTATATGACTAATAAAATTATCTGAGCTTCACATGCCTTCCATTATATTCAATTGGATCAAAACTACTTTAGGAAAGTACAAATTTGCTGTAGGGTATATAAATCTAGAAAATAGAGATGTAACATCATAAAACAACTTTTAAAAAACTTGCAAATCTTTTCAGCTTTATCCCATTCTTCTTGTGATGGACAATACTTGTAATTTGAATCACTCAATTGTAAATGAAGAAATGCACGACGATATATAATAGCACTGTCAAGCATTAAGTAAGTTGAATTCGATCTTGTAGGCACATCTTGTCTTAATCCTTTAATGCTATTTAAAGAAACTTGTTTAACACACTCAGCAAATCTCTTTTTCTGACTTGTGACCCCTTAACATTTTTGATGCTTTCTCTGATTTTGAATACAAAATCATCTATTTCTTTCAGACCTTTTTGCACTCTTAAGTTAAGAATATGAGCACAACAACGAACATGAAAGAAATCACCATCACATAATAAAGCATCATTCAACATAAGTTGGCTCCTCAACAACTCAACAAACAAATCATTTGCAGATACATTATCAAGTGTTATAGAAAATAACTTTTTTTCTATACCCGATTCAGTCAACAATAGATAAGTCTTATCAGACAAAGCTACTCCAGTGTCTGGGGTTGGTATTGCACAAAAATTTATAATTTATTTTTGCAATACCCAATTTTCATCAACAAAGTGTGTCGTGAGACATAGATAACCATCAATGGTTATGGAGGTCCACAAGTCAGATGTTAAACTGATTCTTCAAGGAATATAATGTAACCAATCTTTGAGTTTATTCTTCTCCCTTCTGTACATTTTCAAAACATCTGCCTTATCTGTATTTCTACTAATATGTTTGATCTCATCACATAAGTAACTGTGCAATATTCTAAGTCCTTCATAATCAACAAATTGAAAAGAAAATTCATGCTTAACAATTGTCATTATCATCAATTCACGGTATTTCTAGTGATCAAACTTAGAAACTTGTAAAGACATTGATCCTTTTGATTTGGCAAGGAATAATTGGCCTATATATTTAGTTTTCAACTTTTGACATATATGTATATGCGTTTCATATTTCCAGTCCCATACTTACTATCTGATATGTATATAACACCACACAATTTACATGTGGCTCTCTTTAACCCATCTTTTCCTTTTGGTAGCCCTGTAAACATTTCCCAAACACTAGATATTTGTTTTCGTTTTCTTTTACTACTAGAATTCTCTCCACCAACTATGGGAGGAGGAACCTCCTCAGAAATATTTTCTCCATTTTTAGGAAATATCTCCACACTATCATCACCCATAACTAAAATAAGAGCAAGAGAAATAATATCAAAACATGGAACCAAAGCTATGAAACTAAATTAAATTGAACTAAAATCAAGTAAGATGGACTTGACTAAATAGATCTAACAAGAAATTAAAAAAATAATATAGTAAAATAAGTAACTAAACAATAATCAGTAATTAAACACTTCAAACTTGCATTTGCTACTATGCTAAATGGTGTGCTAAATCTGAATGGTGTGCTAAATCGCTAATTAATTGGAAATCTGAAATAGATCTTTCTAAACTTGCATTTGCTACTATGCAAATTTTTATTATAACACTGGAAAACTTGCATTTGCTACTATGCTAAATGGTGTGCTAAATCGCTAATTAATTGGAATTCTAAAATAGATCTTTCTGAACTTGCATTTGCTACTATGCAAATTTTTATTATAACATTGGAATCCTTCCTTCTCTCTGAAAAGAAAATCAGGACTATTGATCTATTTAAATAGCATGCCAATTGAGCGGCAAAGGTTCAAAGCATGATACGGTGCTGATGTAAAGGGCTAGAGGTAGAATAGGTGATAAAATTTTTCCATAGTTGCTGAGTGCAGCTTCATTTTTCTGCTAAATGGAAGCAACAGTTTGGGCCCATGCAAACACTAGGAAGAAGAGGAAGGCGACCAGCTCATATCCTCCTCATCAGTACAAGTTCAGACTGCTTGTGCAGGAAATGTGGAGATGCCAGCCCATGCAAACACTAGGAAGAAGAGAGGGGGCTTTTGATGAGCACAATGCGTGTCCTCACAAAATTATAACTAGTGACAGTTGCTGGAGGGACCAACCATTCTCTTATCTCTTGATTCCGTCCTTCGTGATTTTTTTTCATATTCCCCTCCTATAACTTACTCATACCCTGACTTAATTAAAACTCTTAATCACATCTATTTAAGTAGGGGGAGAGAGAGAGAGAGAGAGTTAAGATCATACAAATAGTCAAACCAAGAAGAGGTTTGTTGCTATAGAGGAAAAAAAGGAAGACTAGCAGAATTGATGGTCTGTTGTCAATATAGAAGGCGATTATTTCTATGCATATGAAATGCGTATGTTTGATTTTAGTGTAACTGGATGCTAATTGGACGATACCAGGCTTACCAGCATTATTATACTTCGTGTTGTATTAATCACTTGGAGTATACATTCATGGTACATCTCGTATTCCAATCCTTTTCACATCTATGCTAAGAAAGATCTCAAAACAAGTGAATACAGCAATAACATATAGCTAGACGTGCTTTTGCTGAAAAATATTCAGGGAAAATTTATATGAGAAATTGGAGAAGAAAAGGACACTAAGGTTGAAGATTACACCAATGAGGTTTTGAAGAATTTTGTTGAGATTAGCAAGCTTGTAATTATATTACTGAATAGCAGGAAAAAGGAGAGCTTTTCTCGAATTAGAAGGAACAGAGCAAAAGATTCAAACTTTCATCTAATCATCCAAAGACCAAAAGTGCAGATCATGGTGAATTAAAGATAAAACTTTGCCTTTTAAAATTAAAAATAAATCTGAAAATATCATGACTAAAATGTATTAGAACCTCAATGTATGAAAACAGATCCGGGTGTCTGGCGGCGCGAGGAGCTCGGGTGTCGACGGCGTGAGTGAAGGGGATCGCCGGATCGGTGAGCTCGGGTGGCGCGAGGGGGGAGATACAACGCGAGAAGCTTCGGCATGAGTGAGAGGGGAGATCCGGTGTGAGGACCTAACGGTGTGAGGACCTCGGTCCTTGGGCGGCGTGAGAAGCTTGGGCATCGGCAGTGAGGAGACGATGTGTCGATGTTATTCGGTGTGAAGAGTGAGGAGGGAAGGGGCAACACCAACGTGGGCTACGGGCATGGGTAAGGGAAGGGTGCGACGACGAGCTGGTGTGAGGATTGAGGAAAAAAGTTTGGACTTTGGGTGACTTGGGTTTTAGGGTATTAGGGTATTAGGGTATTTGGGTCAAATTAGAAATTTAGAATATATATGTGTGTTTGGCGGGTTGGTGGGTTGACCCGACCCGCCCAACTTGTTTACTTAAATGGGTTAAACGGGTCAAGCGGGTCAGAGGTATAAACCTAAACATGACCTGATTAATAATCAGGTTAGGCAGGTTGACCACTTTATGACCCGAACCCGATTAACAGCCAGGTTATCGTGTCGGGTTATCGAGTCGGGTCATGTTTTGCCACCCCTACATTCACTCCACTCGTCACCACCACCATCGCCCACATTATTCTATATTTTCGTCCCAGTTGCAGTTCGAATCTATAAAGGCAGTAAATATGAAAGTTGTAGATCAGAAGTTAAAAATCTAATCCAATTAGTTTCGTAATTTTATGACTATAGGAGAATATCTGATGAATATTTTCCCACGGTTACACAATTGGTATCAGAGCAGGCAAACCTCAAACCTCCATTTATGATTGAAACAAGGAAGATGACATCAACAAGGAGACCTATGGAGAGCACACCGACAAGGAATGACTCAATGCACGATGATCCTAACCGTGAGGCCAATTCCTTTGGAGCGACAACGACAGGACCGAGTCAACCAACGTTCATAGGTGAGAATATGGATGAACTTAGAAGGATGTTCCAAATATTGTTGCATAGAGTTGACACAATGAAAAATGATCAAAATGAATTCAAAAAATATGCCGTGAACCGATTGGGTTCATCATCTCCTCGATGACGATCGGAGTTTCAAGAAGGACTAGTGGTGGGACCTCATCGAACCGATACCCCACAGGTCCAGGTGCGTCATGTGAGTGTCAATGATTTCATCAAATTAGAGTTCACTCACCGAATGTGCACAAAACTGTATTTCCGACTCCGGACAGGCATTACGAGTTCCGGGTGATGCCCTTTGGTCTCACCAAAGCTCCAGCTACCTTTCAAGGCCTCATGAATGATATATTTTGGTTTCTTTTGCTAAGGTATGTCTTGGTATTTTTTGATGATATTTTGGTGTATAGCAGGATTGAATTGGAGCATTGATGACATTTGGAGGATGTGCTGAATTTGTTGAAGCAAAACCAATTAAAGATAAAAAATCGAAGTGTCTATGGAGAGTACCACAAGTGGAGTATTTAGGCCACATCATTTCAGCGGATGGTGTAATGGCGGATCCTCAAAAAGTTGCATGCATGACCGCTTGGTCTATTCCTACTACTACAATCGGATTGAGAGAAGTTTTGGGGCTGACCGGATATTATCGCTGATTCATCGCTGGATATGGCAAGATCACTGCTCCTCTCACTTCTTTGTTGAAGAATGACTCTTTTAGATGGACGGATGAAGCCACTATAGCCTTTGAAAAACTAAAAACAGCCATGACGACGGCACTTGTTATAGTGCTACCGGACTTCACCAAAGAATTCATTATGGAATGTGATATGTCGGGTGTTGGCATAGGAGTTGTACTAATGCAAGGAGGACGTCCCATTGCCTATCTTAGCAAGGCTTTATCACAAAAGTCTCAGCAATTATCGACTTATGAGAGAGAGATGTTGGCAATTCTGCATGCGGTGATAAAGTGGAGACCTTATTTGATCGGTAGACGATTCATTATCCAAACCGATCAAAGGAGCCTTCTATACTTTATGGGATAGCGTATACACACTCCAGCACTGCAGAGATGGGTCACAAAGTTGTTGGGATATGATTATGAAATCCAATACAAGAAGGGAACAAAAAATAGAATGGCGGATGCACTATCGCGCCAACCCGAAATCGTCGAGTTTGTAGCCTATTCTTTTCTGACCTTTCCCTTCCTTGACGAGCTAAAGTATGCATGTATATCTGAACCAAATATTTTGAGATTATTACAGGAGGTGATGGATGATTCGGAGCATCATTCAGAGTTGGAGAATCGAAGCGGTTTGCTGCTGGACCACGGATGCATTCGAGTGCCCACAAATGATGGATTGCAGCAAAAATTGTTGGAGCACTTCCACCAAACTCCAAAGGCTGGTCATGAGGGTGTCTTGAGGACTTATAGGAGGATATTTCAGAGTTGCACGTGGCCAAGATTGAGACGGGATGTGAGGAGTTTTGTCTGTGCTTGCGAAGTCTATCAAAGGGCTAAATCAACCACATTGAAACCGGCCGGATTACTATAGCCTTTACCTATACCAGACCGTGTTTGGGAAGACATTTCTATGAATTTCATAGAGGGTCTTCCGTTGGTACGTGGTTATTCCGTTATCTTTGTAGTGGTTGACAGATTGGGTAAGTATGCATACTTTTTAGGATTGTCACATCCGGTTTCAGCCAAGTCGGTGGCTAAAATTTTCGTTAGAGATGTTGCTCGGTTACATGACATGCCACGCATGATTGTTTAGGATCATGATAATGTATTTATGAGCAACTTTTGGACGGAGTTTTTTAGATTGCAGGGGACTCGATTGAACTTCTGTTTGGCCTACTATCTATAGACGGACGGCCAAACAGAGGTGGTTAACCGAGGCATTGAGTAGTATTTGAGGTGCTTTGTTGGAGAGATGCCAAGACGATGGTTGGAGTTCTTATTGTGGGCCGAGTGGTCTTATAATACCGCTTGTCATAGCAGCATTGGCATGACTCTATTTGAGGTGGTGTATGGACGCATGGCTCCGACGTTATGCACTTATGATCTTGTAGCATCTACAAACTAGACAGAGGTGGACTTAGCGTTGATGGATAGAGATGCCACATTGAGGAGATTGCATGCCCATCTTAAACTTGCTCAAAACCCCGAAGCAAGTTTATGATCGTAGCTATAGGGAGCAAGAGTTCGACATCGACAGTTAGGTGTTTGTGAGGGTGCAACCGTATCGACAGATGACCTTGCATCTGATGCATAACCAAAAGTTAGCATATAGCTACTTTGGTCCATTTCGGGTATTGGAGAGTATTGGTCTCGGCTACCATCTTTGAGATAATTTCTTTTTGCACATGTGGATATCGATATGGCCTCACGTTCGCCGGTGCAGCCCCGAGTACAATCTCTATGTGATGGTCCGCCGCTCTCCTCGGTGGCAACTCTTGTGGCTCCTCAAAAAGTCAAGAAAATTTATCTAATAAATTAGACAATTCAATAGTAGTACCTAAACTCATTTGAGGCTTCTCTTCTACTTGGTCCTAACTGAATAAGATAGGCCAAATCATACGCACAAGGCAGCCCACCTAGGCTACATCGCAGAAATGGACGAAGACTGAATACCATCAAGCCGCACATCTTTGTTTCCTTGTTTAAATTTCATCCGCATGCTCCGGAAATGTGATGGGTGCTAAACTCTATAACCATTGAACACCAAGAACAATGTCCGCTCCTCGCAGCGCCAATAGATATAAGTCCATAATGATGTCGTGTTCTTGCACTCGTATAACGACTCGGTGACACAAGCTCTCCACCCTAAGCTTTGTGTTGTCTCCGTGCTCAGTTCGGCATTCAAACCCAATCTCCTCACTAACCTCTCATCTAGAAAGTTGTGTCTGCTCCCTGAATCAATGAAGATGTGCACACAATGCTTTCTGACGAGTCCGTCCAGTTGTAACGTCCTCGGCACGGAAGTACCCGAATATGTATGCATCGATATTTCAGCTTGGATATCTTCCTCCACACCCTCCACAACGGCCTCCTCATGGACCTTCTCTGGACACTCCTCACCATCAACAACCTCATCATCCTCCTTAAGATCGTCAATAAGCATCACACTCCCGATCGGTTTAGAACATCAATGATCGGGAGTGAAACACTCATCACATCGAAAGCAAAGGCCCTTCTCTCTTCGCTCCTCCACCTGGGCAAGTGTGAGAGTTCGAACGGGGGGTCTAGTGCCTCCTCTAACATCGAAAGAAGGTCTCAAAGATGGTCATGGTCTAGTGCTCGCAATCGTTGTTTTTGAAATCGCAAAATTTTCAGCTGGTGTTCTAGGTGCGAACCGCCCATCTCGGTTGCCCCAATTAGTTTTTGCTGCCATCTTTAGAGCCCTATGTTTTTGTTCCGTCCTCACGGTCTTCTCAAAGGCCTTCTCAAGAGTAGTAGGTCATAGAGGATGAACATCAGCTTGTATCTCCTCTCACAGCCTCGAAATAAATGTGCTCATCAATGTCCTTTTGGGCCACAATGGCTCACAACAACTACTAACTCTTTCAAACTCAGCTTGGTACTCCAATACGGTAGTCCTCTAAACCATCTTGCTTAATGTGGCCGCAAAATCTTCATATGCCACTATTCGAAATCTACATATAATCCTTCTACAAAAATCAGCCCATCACCATCTCCATAGGGATCAACCTCATCCTCATAGTGCCAATCCTCCTCATCGACGAAGCGCACCGGTGTCGCACGTCTCTCAGGTTCCACAACCGCTGGTCTTGGGTTTTGTAACAGAGGTGAGGGGTGATGTGAAGGCATAGGTAGGAGGGGATCATTGACACTCATATAACGCACCTGGACCTGTGGGATATTGGTTCGATGATGTCCCACTGTTGGTCCTTCTTGAAACTCTGTTCCGTCGTTAAGGAGATGACAAACCCAATCGATTCATGACATATTTCTTGAATTCATTATTATCCTTTTGTATGTTGTCAACTCTATGCAACAATGTTTGGAACATACCCCTAAATTCATCCATATTCGAACCCCATGGACATTGGTTGACTCGGCCCTGCCATGGTCACTCCAAAGGAATCGCCCTCATGGTTAGGATCATCGAGCATTGAGTCCTCCCTTGTCGGTGTGCTCTCCATAGGTCTCCTTGTTGATGTCATCTTCCTTGTTTCAACCATTAATAGAGGTTTGAGGTTCGCCTACTCTGATACCGAATTGTTAAGACTCTGATACCAAATTGATGGGCTCTGATACCACTTTGATGAGTTCTTATACCAAAAGATCAGCTACGGAATAATTCTTTAAGATATAAATTTATTGCAAGAAGAATTCCGTGCAATCGTGGAAAAATATTCGTCAGATATTATTCTGTAGTTAGAAAATTACGAAACTAATTATGTTAGCTCCATTACTTCCTGATCTACAACTTTCGTATTTATGTCCTTCATAGATTTGAACCACAACTGGGACGAAAACATGAAAGAACATGGGTGATAGTGGTGGTGACGGGTGGAGTGGATGTTACGATTATGGATGGGTGTGGCGATAAGGGTGGATTGTGGATGTGATTAAGGGAAGTAGATGAAGGGAACGAAGTGGTCGAGATCCCAAAGAAGAGAGGTGGCTCGATAATCGAGGGAGATTAGAAGTTAGAAAAACATTGCCAACTATAGAGGTGGAAGGATGGTGAAGAGGGAGGAGGGAGAAGTCTAGAGAGAAGATAGGAGGCAAGAAATCAATAATCCAATTCCATACTGAAGTTGGCTGCCATCCACATATTTATAGAGGCTAGCCAACAAGTCCTAAAACAATATGAAACCGTAATTTTAGAACTTTTCCGTCGATCGCATTCGAACGTGCCCAATACAGATGTTCAAACGCAGGCGTTCGCCATTTACGAACCTGATGCAGGCGTTCACAAGGGTGTTCGAATGCGACCCCACCTGTGTTCGAATGCGACCCCACTTGCGTTTGAATGCGACATACAGGAATTTTATTTTAATGAAAATAAACACCTAATGCAATAAAAAAAGAGCCTATCAAGTGGTATCAGAGCTTATCATTGGTATCAGAGCCTATCAATTTGGTATCAGAGCTTATCATTTGTATCAAAGCATATCTAGTATTAGAGCCTATCACTTGCCTCCTATCTTCTCTACAGACTCTCTCACTCCTCCCTCTTCATCATCCTTCCACCTCTATCGTTGGTAAGGTTTCTCCTAGCTTCTAATCTCCCTCGACTGTCAAGCCACCCCTCTTCTTTGGGATCTCGACCACTTCGTTTCCTTCGTCTACTTTCCTTAATCACATCCACAATCCACCTTCATCTCCATACCCATCCATAACCCTAACATCCACTCCACCCATCACCACCACCATCACCCACGTTATTCTGTGTTTTCGTCCCAGTTGTTGTTTGAATCTACGAATGTCATAAATATGAAAGTTGTAGATCAGGAAGTTATGAATCTATTCCAATTAGTTTTATAATTTTATGACTATAGGAAAATATCTGAAGAATATTTTCCCATGGTTGCGCAGACTGCTTCTTATAATAAATTTAGATTTTAAGGAATTGTTCCGTAGCTGATCTTTCGATACAAGAACCCATCAGATGTGCAAGCTGAAATCTCAATGCAAGCCTACTCTGGGACCATCGCACCAAAAATGCTTCGGATAGACAGATTGGTTAAGAATCATTGTGTGCACATCTCAATTAGGTTGGAAGCTGAACCTATGATGTAGCAATTGGTGACAGAATGAAGTTGAGAGCCGATAGTTTGTTCTGCCAAGTGGAAATTCAAATCCAAGGATACGAATTGATTGTTAATTTGTATCCTCTTGCTTTGCAAGGTGCTAATCTTGTCCTAGGTACTCAGTGGCTACAAAGCCAAGGACTAGTGATATTATACTTTCAAGACATGTGGATGACATTTTGATAGGTCTATGGAACGATTCTTTCAAGATCTAGATTTATTGCAGGAAGCTATCTGTGCAACCAAGGAAAACTATTCACCCAATATTCTCCCATAGTCAAAAAATTATGAAACAAACTGGAATCGATCTATAGCTTCATGATCTACGTTTTCATATTTACGCCCTTCGCAGATTCGAACTACAAGAGGGACGAAATTACAATTTAGTGCGGATGATGGTGGTGGTGATTGGAGAAGTGGATGTTAGAGCTATGGATGATAATGGAGATGAGGGTGGATGGTGGATGTTTTTAAGGGATAAGGACGAAGGGAAAGAAGTGGTCAAGATCCCAAGAAAGAGGGAGGACTCATCAGACAAGAGAGATTAAAAGTTAGGAGAGACCTTGTCAATGTAGATGAGGGAGATTAGGGTAGGGAGAATAAAGAGAAGATACGAGACAAGAAATCAATAATCCAATAGCATAATAATTTTGGCTACCATCCACACCTTTATAGAGGCTAGCCAACAAGCCAAAATAAAATTATTAACCCTAATTCTAGAAGATTCCCATCGATCGCGTTCGAACGCGCCTGATCGCATTCGAACGCGCCCGATCGCATTCGAACGCATATTTTGCATTCTCTATTTTTGTGAACCTAATGCAGGGGTTCGCAAGAGCGACTTACAGAAATTTTATTTTAATAAAATTAAACAACTAATGAAATAAGAAAAGAGCCCAACTAAATGTATCAGTCCACCATGCTTCCCCCACCTTATCCTCAAGGTGAAAAGTTGGGGAAACGCTCCAAAATATCAGTCTCCAACTTGCCAAGCCACTCGAATAGAATCTCCATTTCTAATTTGGTACCATGTTGTCGTCAACGCCTAGTAAGTACACAAACTAGCTCTACATCTTTGTCCCTTCTAATGGCTCCGGTAGAACTGATCCAACAACCTCATGATCTCCAATCTGCTCCATCAGCAATAAAAAATGGAAGACAGGATGCACTCTAGACCCCTCTGATAGCTCCGAACGATATGCAATCGGACCAATACGCTCTAACACCTAAAACGGACCAAAGTAACGATGTTCTAACTTCTGGTTTCGCATTGGATGCAACGTCACCTATCAATACGACTTCACCCTCATAAACACCCAACTACCGATGTCGAACTCTTATTCTCTACGGCTACGATCGTAAACTTGCTTCATGTAGTTTTTTGTTAGGTTTTTTATTTATTGGCAATTTTGTACAAAATATTCTAAGTGTATTCTTTCATGTATTTGAGCTTTACACAAGTCTAGAATATCACTGGTGTGAAGAATTGCAAGATCATTGGAGAAAAGCCTCGCGTTCTCACCGCGTTCACAAGCGCGTTCGAACGCGGGCACTGCGTTCACACAGACAGAGAGCCGCGTTCACAAGCGCGTTCGAACGCGGGCACTGCGTTCACACAGACAGAGAGCCGCGTTCACAAACGCGTTCGAACGCGGGCACTGCGTTCACACAGACAGAGAGCCGCGTTCACAAACGCGTTCGAACGCGGGTACTGCGTTCACACAGACCGAGAGCAGCGTTCACAAACGCGTTCGAACGCAACCTGAAGAATTCAAGCTGTCGCGTTCGAACGCACTTGGGCCCGTTCGAACGCACCTGAGATTAAGTTAGGCCGTTCGAACGCACTCGGGCCGCGTTCGAACGCACATATGAAGTTTGCAATTTATTGGATTTTCGTGAGTACGAATATGACTTGGATTTGGCTCTATCTTGGAGATCATATATAAGGATAGTGTTGCCCTAACCTACGGGTGTTGAAGAAGATTATTCAAGGAGACTTTTTGGAGGCTACATCGGTTCTTCAACAAACAAGGCCATTTGCATCTACAAATCTTAATCTTTCGTCTTAAGGGCTATCTAGACGAAAGATCAATCTCGAGGGTTACTGAGATTGGACTTCAATCACAAGAAGCAGTGAATCGTGGGTTCTAGCGATCAAGACTGAGAGGAACAAAGTCATTTAGATCGACGGGTTGTTTTGTGAGTCAGTCTTGTAACTGCTACTATCATAGTGATTGGTTTTGATCCGAGTTTGGATCCGTGGTTTTTTCCCGTTTGGGTTTTCCACGTTAAAATCTTGGCGTTCATCTCTACTTTCGTTTTTAATATTTCTTCCGACTTTTACTTAAGTGAACGAGAAGTATCATTGCCTAGAGGTTAGATACATACGTTTGTCTAGGGGTTTTTCATTTTTTTTACATCCTGATAGGTCTAGATCTACTTCATAACATAGAGGATTCATTTAAATTCTCACACCTGCCTAGGTAGAGGAGCGAAAAGTGAAAGGGCTGTGTTTTTTATATGATGAACGTTTCAACCCCGATCATTAGTGCTCAAAACCAATCGAAACTGTAATGCTCATCTACAGTCTCGAGGAGGACATGGACATTGCTAGAGAAGAAGTATATGTAGAAGAGGTCTAGGAGGATATCATGGAGGAGAGCACGGAGGAAGTCATCCAAGCTGAGATATTCATGCATGCATATTTGGACACTATCGCACTGAAGACTTTGTGAGTGGACATGTAACACCCGAACCCTAAACATGTGCATGGCACGAGCCCACACGGCACTTGTAAGGCACTTGGCAACTTGATTAGTTGCCGACAATCAAATAAATTTGTATCAAAACCATAATATTTATCCACAACATCTAAACTAAGAATAGCTCAAGTCTGACTATCAACAACATATTAAAAACTCTAATAAGACCCCATACAGACCACAACACATCATCAAAAGCATCTCACTATTACATATACATAACAGTAGTATAAACATAATACAATATGTACAAAGTTACCTACTAATAAAAAAGACAAGAATAAGGACACACTCTAAAATATCAACTAATACATCGTATAACATAACGTATTTAGCATATAGCACTAACCACACTCTATTCTTCACTCGATGGCAAGACCTCTAAGGCAGTATCTTGCTCGACTTGTTTACCTAGGTTTTGAAAAGAAGAGAGTCATAAGCTAAAGGCTTAGTGAATAGACCTTACCCTGAATCAATAATGCCAAACAAAGAGTAAATCATGTACTGGATAATATGAATAAGAAATAAAACATCATATTATAACTAAGTATGTGAATGTATCCTCAATAATATATACATAAAATCATGTCATAACTGATCAACTATATAATTCTCGACAATTTATATAAATAAACCTCCATATTATGTGTACTATCATTGTATCTTTTCAAATATAATACATATGATACATGCCGACTATGGCCATGTTATGATGTCAAATGCAATCATATCTGAAGCATGATAACTATTCGATAATCATATATGAATTTTAAATGATAATACAATCACATGCAATTCTTAGTATCACAATCATCACTGATATCTCGGTATAACATTATTATAGTAGACCACTGTGCATAGTCAACATCTGATACTCAGTCTCAAATTCAGCTTGAAGGCTCAAAACATACCCTACCAACCGTTAAGGGCATCTTAATTAAATAATCATACCCTGTCAACTATTAAGGGTATCATCATCATCCGGACCCAGGTACCTAACTAGCTAATAGAAACTAGTTGGATAGATTTGTCCTAAATCTCAAGTCTGTCACAACTCGAAGACCACATGTCCATCTAACCATTGGATCTAAAGTTACACCTTAACCTTGACTATTCGTAATAACCCTAACTTCTCCACATGAGTCAGAATCCAATTCCATCTATGGATTTGGACTCGCACCAATCGTGGGGTTCACAGGACATATCACACAACTAGCCATCCATTTTTAGTCGTGGGGCAAGTTCGCAAAAGCTTTGTGCATGTAGTTTAGGCCATCAGATTATAAAGATTTCAAAGCTGTCCTCATTAAACTAATTATGAAGACACAGTTCAAGCCTACCAAGAGGAGTTCAAGTGTATTTCCAATCGAGTCTAGGGCTGGTCAAACTCGGTCTTGAAGAGTACCTTCATTAGCTAGTTTCATCATGACATTCAAGCCGAGGTCAAAGTTGCCTAATAGTTGACATTTCCCAAGTTCTTCCCTATTGCATAAATAACGGAAGAGAAGATTCAAGAGCTACGGATCTTGAGTGAAAATGCATTGGACTACTTCAAACTTGAGGTCTCAACCTCAGCCACCTGCAGCCACGTGCGGATGGGTTGGTTTGATTGCGTAAGTCTTTGATATGGTTCTAACCTTGAGGATAAAGTAAACGGAACCGTGATGAATTTACAACGTGCAAAGTTTTTAGAAAATAATCATATAATATTCAAATGATTTCTAGACAATGTGAAACTAGAAGCATTAGATCGGTAATGTCATGATCTATGCATTTTGTATTTGACCTTCTACAGATTAGGAATCTATATATCTCTAGCAGAACTACAAACAAATCCATTGGAGTGATAGAAATTGGATTAGTAAGTTTGTTTTAGTTGCCACAGAACATTTATTTTATTTCCTATAAATATGGTCTTTTGGCTTGTAACACTAAGCATGAAAGGAATATGTGAATTTATCTCCCTCAAGTTCTCTCCCACTAGCCATCACCCTCACCATAGGCTAATACCTCCTTCCCTTCTTTGTTTATTGATCTCCCTAATCCCTTAGGGCCAGCCTCCTTCTCCATCTTCTTCCCCTCTAATCTCATATCAATCCACTCACCATAACATCTTTCCTACTGTCCACACCTGCCCACTCCAAATCACACTATTACCTTTCGCAACCCCTAAAGTTGGTCCATATCATTCAAGCCTCCTACAACAATTTACATGAATAATCTTCTTCCACTTCTTCAACAAGAAGACAAAATTCAAAGCTGTGAAAGACGTTAGGTTTTATTTATACTTAGGTAATTGGTAAATTATATTTCAAAACATAATTTATATTCATATAATGTATCTAGATTTTATGTATAGGCATATGCACAAATTATGAAAAATTATGAGATATTTGATGAAGAATATTAAAATGGAAGATTGACCTTGAAATCAAAGTGTTATTGAAATGCTCAAATAGTGTCATAAAGGTTGTAGTATAAAAAAATATACAATGGCACAGGAACGATGACTCTGCATTAACCTTTCTAGTCTACCATTTGTACAGAGCATTTGAACACACTCTGCAATCATTCACAGTGCGTTCACATATATAAAGAACATCTTTTGGTCGTTTGAATGCACTTGGAGGCCTTTCAGATAAAGTTGCGAAAACTTTATAAAATCTACTACTGCATGAAATCCATTTGGGGATCTTTTTTGCTTTGTCTCCGAGAGATATTTACCTTATCTCTAAGAGGTATTTATCTTATCTTTAAAAAATATTTATCTTATCTCTAAGAGGTATTTGTCTTATCTCTAAGATATACTTATTGTATCTCTAAGAAATACTTATCTTATCTCTAAGAGTTATATAAAGGGTTTAATATAACACTAAGTGGCGATTTCAAGAATTAATTTGGAAATCATCTTCTAGAAAGCCATTTATAATTAATTATGAGATCATCTTTTAGAGGCCATTAAAGATCGCTTCTCTACTATAGACAGAACGTGCTGAATCATTCTACTCTTAATGCATCTATATCAAATATGAAAGGGCTATGTCTCGAGAGTCACTGAGATAGAAAGATCAACCTCAAAGGTCACTGAAGTTTGAAAAATTATTATGAAAAGTAGTGTATCGCGTGGTTTAGCGAGCAAGGTTGGTACTGGTTGAGTCGTATTAGCAGGTGATTTATAAGCTTCTTATTAACAACTACATATTTTAGTGATTCGTTTCAATCCTAGTTTGAATACCTGTTTTTTTAGCTAGTTTGCAGTTTTTCTATGTAAAAAAGTTTAGTGTTCGGGATTATCCTTTTCATGCTTTAATTTTTGCACGTTATTATTAATAGCATGTGATAAATCTCATCTCCTAGGGTGTTAATTATGTTTTTTAATAGGTACCATAGCATACCTAGTATTCATATAAGTTTATCTTTTCGATCGGTATCAGAGCAAGCTCTCTTAATTTGAAGAGAGATTTTTTAAGAGATGGATATTTTGAGAGAAGGTATTGATAAACCTCCCATGTTAGTTAGATCCAAAGATTCATATTGGAAAGATAAGATGTCTATTTTTTTAGAGTTTGATAAGGATAATGATATTAATCCTGAGTTGATGAAGCTTTTTGTAAAAATAATTATAAATTCTTTTAAAAATTTAAATACGGCTGAAGTGAAAAGCTTAGGAGAAAAAAGATCAAAGGGTAGTGGTTCAATGTTACAAATGCCAATGGCATGGCCACTTTGTACATGAATGCCTAAATCGCCTTAAAGAAAAGGGCAAGGCTTTGCAAGGCTTTTACTGCTTCCTTGTTATCTTCTAATAGTTCTTATGAAATGTCAAATGCAGAAGAAAAAATTGAAAGTGATTTCGATGATAACAATGGGATGGACATCCAAGCTGCCTATGATGCACTATACAAGGAATCTTACAAGATCATAAAAGCTAATTTGAAGCTTGTACGAAAGCTCAAGGTGACGTAAAAAGAAAAAGCCAAGATGACAAAACATCATGTAGACGCAATGAAATGTATGGAGCATCTCAAAGAAGAAAACCTAAAGCTCGAAGAAAAATTATGTAAAACTCTCTTAATCTGAAACTCTTTAATTTCTTAAAATTCTTCATTACATTACAAAATTAAATTTTTGGAGGTTAATTTGAATAAGCAAGTTTCTTTGAGAGGAAACTAATTTGAAAATGGTCAAGTTTCTTGAGATTGAATTAGAAAATGCTAAGAGCTCAATTGATAAACTTAATGTAAGGTCAAAATATCTGAATCAACTCCTTGAATCACATAGAAAAGGAAAAGAGAAGGAAGGGCAAGGATAAAATGCTAAATGATCGAATATCTCTTTTCCGAAAGTGCAACATAATGTATATCCTTTTTCTTTTTCTTTTGTTAAATCATCTTATCAGATTATATTAATACTTCTCATATTGATTATAAGGGAAATGTTAAGAAACAAAATGAGAAGTATAATGTGAATGCTAAGGCATATAGGAATGAGTCTAATGGTAGAATTTATATTCATATTTATAATCATTGTAGAATTAAAAAATACATTAGGCTACATTGTAAATTTGTGCAAAGACTTAAACATATTTTTAGTATGGGTTGAAAACTAGACAAATTGGGTTCAGAAAAAAGACATTTTGGCACCCCTTTGATGTGGTGCTATTGAGTGATCCCTTTTATAAGATATGCTAGCTAGGGGGAGCTTGATTGCTTATTTATATTTCTTAACTATATGCTTTGCATATATTTGATTTTTGTTTAAGATATTTTTTAGATTGATTGATAATTTGTGTGCTTTCCTTAGCTATATGCTTTGTGTACATCTAATTTTTGTTTTAGATATTTTTTGGATTGGCTGATAATTTGTGCGCTTTAGGAAAAATAAAATTTAATTATTTTAGGTATCTCATTTTCTTGTTTGCTTTGTTTAAAAACAACAAAAAAGAGAAAATTAAAATTTTGATGTACTTAATGAATTACAGTGACTATTGTGACATGAAGTTCTATTATAGAGTTATTGTTCAAGCCATAGTCACTTATATTAACATTTGGTATATTATCTCTAAGTGTCTTATTTACTCTTGAATATTTTTTCTATAACCTTCTATGCAATCCATTGTAATTATTATGATTCAATCTTTGTGTAAGCATTATCTCATAGAGTATTTTTGGATATTTTATTCATTAGATTGATATTTAATCTTTTGACTTAGTTTCACTCTCATAATATTTTTTCTTATTAAAAGATTAATAAAAATGACTACCACATGATTAGCGTGAAAATCGTCTTGATAGTGTCTAGTTTGATACTATGCACCTATATATTATGAGTTATCTACATTTTCAATATGATACACTGCAAGAAAATAATTATCTAACTTGTGTATGAAAGTCGTCATTATACCAAAATGATTATTAAATAAAGACTAAATATGGGTCTAATTTGGTTAGTAAGCCAATAGTGGTGTTAGTGATAGGTGTGGATCAGTTTGTAGATGATAATGAAGATGGCATTGATGATGGATGATAGTGGTGATGTTTAGGTAGATTGATAGTTCAAAGGAGAAGACGGGGGAGAAGTAGGCCTACCCTATGGGACTAGGGGGATTGTCAGACAAGGGAGACTAGAAGCAAAATGATATCGTTCCAACAAGAGAGGCAGTGTTGGTTGGTAACAAGGGAGGAGGGATATTGAGGCCAGCGGCCAAGTTGAGAGGGGAGATACTAAGATGCAAGGACAAAATCCAATTAATTTTTCATTCATGCATATATAAGATACAAGCTATAAGACCCTATTTGTAGAGAGTTGAAAAACCCCTAGACATATGTATGTATCTAACCTCTAAGTAATGATATTTCTCGTTCGCTTAAGTAAAAGTCGGAAGAAATATTAAAAACGAAAGTAGAGATGAACGCCAAGATTTTAACGTGGAAAACCCAAACGGGAAAAAACCACGGATCCAAACTCGGATCAAAACCAATCACTATGATAGTAGTAGTTACAAAACTGACTCACAAAACAACCCGTCGATCCAAACGACTTTGTTCCTCTTAGTTTTGATCGCTAGAACCCACGATTCACTGCTTCTTGTGATTGAAGTTTAATCTCAGTAGCCCTCGAGATTGATCTTTCGTCTAGATAGCCCTTAAGACGAAAGATTAAGATTTGTAGATACGAAGGGCCTTGTTTGTTGAAGAATCGATGTAGCCTCCAAAAAGTCTCCTTGAATAATCTTCTTCAACTACCCTAGGTTAGGACAACACTATCCTTATATATGATCTCCAAGATAGAGCCAAATCCAAGTCATATTCGTACTCACGAAAATCCAATAAATTGCAAACTTCATAGGTGCGTTCGAACGCGGCCCGGGTGCGTTTGAACGACCTGGCTTAATCTCAGGTGCGTTCGAACGGGCCCAAGTGCGTTCGAACACGACAGCTTGAATTCTTCAGGTTGCGTTCGAACGCGTTTGTGAACGCTGCTCTCGGTTTGTGTGAACGCAGTACCCGCGTTCGAACGCGTTTGTGAACGCGGCTCTCTGTCTGTGTGAACGCAGTGCCCGCATTCGAACGCGTTTGTGAACGTGGCTCTTTGTCTGTGTGAACACAGTGCCCGCGTTCGAACGCGTTTGTGAACGCGGCTCTCTGTCTGTGTGAACGCAGATTTCGCGTTCGAACGCGTTTGTGAACGCGGTGAGAACGCGACGGCTTTTCTCCAATGATCTTGCAATTCTTCACACCAGTGATATTCTAGACTTGTGTAAAGCTCATATACATGAAAAAATACACTTAGAATATTTTGTACAAAATTGCCAACAAATAAAAAACCTAACAATCTCACTCTTTGGCAATTTGTGATAAAACACCTAGGTTACAAGATATTACCATGACTTCAAACTGAGCAATCAACAAGTCTAGAATATTTTGCATATCAATCCCTGCAAAGAAACATATACCAATCCAAGATCAAGTGAAAATAACTTGAAATGAATAAACAATCCAAACACAAGTTATCAATGGAGCATAAATTCAAAAATACTTAAGCAGACAAAGTTCACAGACAAAGTTCACAGTTACTTCAAGCAAAGTTCAAATGTCAAGTAAACTCCCCCTATGCCATACTCCCCCTACACACCTAGACACTAACCTAGACACTAAGACACTCTCCCCCTTTTTGACACAAATGCCAAAGACTAGGAACTCGGAAGAAACTGACGATGAAGAATCGTCAACACGAAGTCGAGGTAGGTGACGAAGGCGGCCTTGGTTTCTTGGTAACTGTAGCGTTTTTTTTAGGCAATCTAAAGAAAGAAAAAAATCGCATAATTTAACATATGCCCAAAGCATACAAAAAAATAACAGATCCTAGAAATCCAAAAATTCTAGAAACCATGAAGACCCTAAGTGAAATCCATCTTCCACTTAAAAATGCTAAGTTATCACGTTCAATCGCACAAAAAAACATCAAGATATTAACTTTAATGTGATCAAAACTTGAAACTGTACGAAATCAATCAAGATCAATAGACTTTGGAGATGCACTTCTAGAAATTCAAAATATATTCAAGACATAGAATATGACAATAAAATGAAATAAGTCATACATATATCAATCAAGTTATCAAAAGCATATTATAATCAATTATAATGCATCACTCAAAATTAAATTAATCTTGATTGATCATAACGATACGCATATGTAAGATGAGCATAGATAACATGAACCAATCTTCTTAAACAAACTTTCCTATATAAACAATGATGCAACACAGTAGTCAAACCGACTTAGTATTGAAATTTTGCACTTTTCGACTTATTCTCCATAACATGACAGGAATTTTTCCTGTAATTTTTTTTTTTTTACTGAAACATATAGGTGCAATGATGGCTTTCACACATGAGTAGGTAGCCCTTTTCTTGTAGTATAAATCAAACAATGTGCAAAAAGAAATTCACATATGTCATTTTTTTAAAAAATTTGCAAATAATGTACTGAGTCAAACTGGACTCTAAACAAGACGGCTTTCACACTAACTCATTGTAGCCCTTTTTATTGATCTTTTATGAACAAATTTTTGATGACTAAGCATGAGATCAAACTGTGCAAATCAAAGTTAATAGTGAGCTATTTAAAAAAATAATTCATGATATCATGCTCATTCAAGAATACACATACGTTATGAGTGCATTAAATTTGGTTTCATTAAAATAGAAGTCGAGGGAGTGACAAAATCAAAATTGATACAATATACTACAAGATGACAAGATTGACTATAATAACTCATAATCAAGAGAAAAATTATATTTTTATGTCAAGAGTATATTATTGAATCTAGGAGTGCATCAATTTTATTTTATGACAAAAACTCTCGACAAATCTGAAACTAAAACCAAAGAAAATTTCAGAGTAAATGAAAACCTAAAAAAAAACGAAACAAAAGAAACTCGCAAACTAAAAAGAACACAAATCCCAATAAAATCAGTCCAAAGCACAAATCCCTAAAGAAGTACGAAGATACTCAAATCTCTGTAAATCCAAAGGTTTTGTAAACAAGTCACCCAACTGTTTCTCCGTCTCATCATGTTCTAGTGCTATTGTTTTGTCTTCAACTAACTCGCGTATAAAATGATGTCGGATATCAATATGTTTTGTACGCGAGTGTTGAATAGGATTTTTTGATATATTAATAGCACTCATGTTGTCACAATAAAGCACCATAGTATCTTGTTCAATGCCATAATCCTTGACCATCTATTTCATCCATAGTAACTGAGAACAACAACTTCCTGCTGCAATGTACTCGGCCTCCGCAGTAGATAAAGATATCGAGTTTTGTTTCTTACTGTGCCAAGCAACCAGATTGTTTCCAACATAAAAACATCCACCTGAAGTACTTTTTCTATCATCACATGAACCTGCCCAATCAGAATCCGTGTATGCCGATATGATAGCACCCGAGTCATAAGTAAACCAGATACCTAAATCAACTGTGCCACTGACATATTTTATGATACGTTTCACAGCAAACAAATGTGACTCCTTAGGTTCAGACTGAAATCTAGCACACACACCGACATTAAATGCAATGTCAGGTCTACTAGCCGTTAAGTACAAAAGGCTACCGATCATGCTCCTATACACTGTCTGATCAACACTTTTTCCTGACATGTCCTTACCTAATTTGGTAGTTGTACTCATAGGAGTTCTAGCATGTTTTGCATTTTCTAAACCAAATTTAGTCACAAGATCCTTAGCATACTTGGTTTGAGCGATAAAAATCCCTCTCTCCAATTGAGTAATTTAAAGCCCTAAAAAGAACTTCAACTCACCCATCATACTCATCTCAAAATGACTGTGCATGAGATCAGCAAACTCCTTAGCTAATAATTATCTCGTCGCCCCAAAGACAATGTTATCCACATATATTTGTGCCACAACTAAACTCTTGTTTTCACATCTAATGAATAATGTCTTGTCCACTCCCCCTCGAGTGAACCCCGCATCCACTAAAAAGGTGGTCAACTTCTCATACCAAGCTCTTGGAGCTTGTTTTAGCCCGTAAAGAGCCTTTTTCAATTTAAAAACATGAGAAGGAAAATTTTGATCTTCGAAACCCTTAGGTTGTTCCACATAAACATCTTCATTCAGGATACCATTCAAGAAAGCACTTTTAACATCCATTTGAAACAATTTAAATTTTAAATGACAAGCAATGGCAAGCAGTATACGAATAGACTCTAATCTAGCAACAGGAGCAAATGTCTTATCAAAATCTATACCCTCAACCTGAGTGTATCCCTGTGCTACTAGTCTGGCTTTATTTCGAACTATATTGCCATATTCATCACTTTTATTTTTGTAAATCCATTTTGTTCCAATAACGTTCACATTCTTAGGTCTAGGAACTATATACCAAACATCATTCCTAGAAAATTGCTCTAATTCTTCATGCATAGCATTAACCCAAGAATCGTCTAACAATGCTTCCTTCACATTTTTAAGTTCAAAAGAAGATGTATAACAAGTAAATGATGCCTCACCTTGGATTTGTTGTCTTGTCTTAATTGGTCCATTCACGTCTCCGATCACTTGTGACAGTGGATGATTTGATTTCACTCTAGCAGATGGTTCCGGTACGTTGCAGTCATTTTTGTTCATTTCAACTTTGTCCTCGTCCTGATTCTCAATTTCCAGATCAAGCTCCTTTCCTATTTCTTCGTAATATGTATCTGCAGAAACAGAAATAGAAGTAGCTTTAGTTAAGTCAGTCGAGGATTCATCTCTCATAACATTAGCAGATTCCATAACAGTATAATTTTCAAGATTAAATACTCTGTAGGCTCTACTATTATTCGAGTACCCCAAGAAGATGCCTTCGCTACTTCTAGTGTCAAATTTAGTCAAATATTCTCGATCACGCAAGATATAACATTTACTACCAAAAACTCGCAAATATTTAACACTAGGTTTCTTACCTTTTCAGATTTCATAAGTAGTCATATTTGTACCTAGTCTTAGATAAACACGATTTATTACATGTACCGCTGTATTGACCGCCTCTGCTCAAAACCTTTGAGTAACTTTTTTAGCATGAAGCATAACCCTAGTCATTTCCTACACAACTCGATTTTTTCTTTCAACAGTCCCGTTCTATTGTGGAGTTATAGGAGCTGAAAACTCATGTTGAATACCAAGAGAATCGCAAAATATAGAAAAATTTTCATTTTTAAATTCTCTACCATGATCAGAACGAATCCTAACTAGGGTTGTAGATTTTTCATTCTGCAATTTTAAGCATAGTGATTTAAAAAACTTCAAAGGTTTCAGACTTCTCACGTAGAAAGGCAACCCAGGTATATCTGGAGTAATCATCGACCATTAAGAATATATAACGTTTACCTCCAAGACTTTCGGTTTTTGTTGGACCCATCAAGTCCATGTGAACTAATTGTAGCACACGGTCAATGGTAGCTGTATTTACCTTCTTGTGTGAGATACGAATTTGTTTTCCAATTTGACACGAACCACACACTCTTTTTGACATTTCTTTTATCTTAGGTATTCCTCTTACCACTTCATGTTTGGACAGAGTAAATAATTCCTTGTGATTCACATGTCCAAGACGTTGATGCCAAAGATCTACAATGTCGAAAGACGCACTGTTACATTTCAGTTTATGTGAAGTTCCAACGACATAGCAATTATCAGATGTTCTAGATCCATAACATATAACATTACCATCATGATCTAGAACAGTACAATTATTTTTGGAGAATTTTACCTCATAATCTTCATCACAAAATTGACTGATGCTTAGTAGATTTACTTTCAAGCCCTTAACATAAAGAACATTTTCGAGACTAGGAATCCCTAGAGTACTTACCTTTCCTTTACCTATTACCTTTGATGAATTACCATCTCCGAATGTCACAACTCCCCCTTCATGTTTTTCAAGATTAGAAAAGAATGACTTGTCACCTGACATATGTCTTGAACAGCCACTGTCTAAATATCATAAATCAGAATTTAAAACTTTCAAGGCTGTATGCACAACATAACATTTCAAATCACTTTTCTTGACCCATATGGTTTTTGTTTTCATCCCATAAATGAAAGCAGTTCTAGGTTTTTGTAAAAATTTACAATGAGGTCGAATATGCCCTAGAATGCCGCAATGATAGCATGTCGGAACAAACTCTTTTTTACTCACCTTTTGTCGAGGAGTGTGACTAAAGTTTACCTTTGGTGCCGTCAAAGATTCACCAGTTTGTAGATTCAACTTCAATTTTGAAGGATTCATCCAAGATTGCTTTGAAAATACGATTGATGGCTTCAGGTATTCTTCCTTTTGTATACCTGCAGAAACAAAAATAGTTTTATTATTATTTGAATTACCAATATATCCAACACCATACCTGTCTTTTCCAAAGATCTGAGCTTTTAGAATCTCGTCCAGTTTGTTCTTCCCTTTTAGAAATGTAACTTCCTTATGCAATCGCTCTAGTTCAATTTCATCAGCCTTCATTTTATTTTTCGCATTGTCAAGTTGTTCAGAAAGGTCTTTGACACGTTCAAGCTCCAATTTGTACTTCTCCTCAAATTGAATTCTTTCTGGTTCAATTTCCTTGAGTCGTTGAAGTAGTCTAAGATTGCTTTTCTTGAGTTTAAATGACTCCAGGTACAAGTCATTATATGCCTTTTGAATTTCAGATTCATCTTCCTCAGCCGGTAGCATATCAAGATCATCTGTACTATCAGTATCATTAACAGAGTCAGTATTAAGCAGAGAAGAGGCAAAGGCTACAAAGTTTTCTTCGTCTTTTTCAGAATCATCATTAGATTCATCTGAATCATCCCAAGTAACTTTCATAGCTTTGCCCTTTCTCTTAAGACAATTAGGGCATTCTTGTGCGATGTGTCCAAAACCAGAACATTCAAAACATTGAACTTTATTTTCAGAATTCTTATTTTTCTGTTTGACATTGTTGTTGCTACCACCTGTATTCGAAGTCACAGTATTCTTCTTTTTCACAAAAGTTTTGTTTTTTTCAAAATTTTCAGTATTCAACTTGTTTGGCTTCCGAAAGATTTTATTGAACTTTTTGACAAACATAGCCAACATCTCAACATCTAAATCACCTTCATCTTCAGACTCCTCTAAATTTTGTTCAATAGTGGATAGAGCTATCCCTTTGGACTTCCTCGGTTTTAAAAGACTGGACTCAAATGTTTGTAAATTTCCTACCAATTGTTCAACTTTCATAGAGTCAATGTCCTTACTTTCCTCAATAGCCGTAACTTTCGCCTGAAACCTTTCTGGAAGAGACCTAAGGATCTTAAGGACAATTCTATTTTCAGGAATTTTCTCTCCTAGGTTGAAACTGGAGTTGACTATATCACTTAACTTTGTATAGAACTCATCAAATGTTTCATTCTCCTCCATACATAGGGTTTCAAAATTAGTAGTCAACCTCTAAAGTTTCGAAAGTTTTACAGCCATAGTACCTTCATGAGTTGTTTCTAAGATCATCCAAGCTTGTTTTGCTATTTCACAAGTAGATATTTTTCTAAATTCTTTCGAGGAAATACAACTAAAAATTGCATTTATTTTTTTGCTATTCCAGCCAACTTTTTCATAATCTGCTTTATCCCATAACTCAATTGGTTTCTCAACTAACTCATCATTCACCATGTACATTGGTGGACTCCAACCGTTCATAATGGCTATCCAAACTCTCTCATCTATAGACTTCAAATAAGCTCTTATCCTAGCTTTCCAATATCCATAATTTGATCCATCTAGAATAGGAGGTCTAATAGATGAGGGTCCATCTCTATGAAAATCCATGCCTATTTGATCTCTCTCAAAGGGTGAGAGAACTCGCTCTGATACCAATTGAAAAACCCCTAGACACACGTATGTATCTAACCTCTAGGCAATGATATTTCTCGTTCGCTTAAGTAAAAGTCAGAAGAAATATTAAAAACGAAAGTAGAGATGAACGCCAAGATTTTAACGTGGAAAACCCAAACGGGAAAAGAACCACGGATCCAAACTCGGATCAAAACCAATCACTATGATAGTAGCAGTTATAAGACTGACTGACAAAACAACCCGTCGATCCAAACGACTTTGTTCCTCTCAGTCTTGATCGTTAGAACCCACGATTCACTGCTTCTTGTGATTGAAGTCCAATCTCAGTAGCCCTCGAGATTGATCTTTCGTCTAGATAGCCCTTAAGACGAAAGATTAAGATTTGTAGTTGTGAAGGGCCTTGTTTGTTGAAGAACCGATGTAGCCTCCAAAAAGTCTCCTTGAATAATCTTCTTCAACTGCCCTAGGATAGGGCAACACTATCCTTATATATGATCTCCAAGATAAAGTCAAATCCAAGTCATATTCGTACTCACGAAAATCCAATAAATTGTAAACTTCATAGGTGCGTTCGAATGCGGCTCGGGTGCGTTCGAACGACCTGACTTAATCTCAGGTGCGTTCGAACGGGCCCAAGTGCATTCGAACGCGACAGCTTGAATTCTTCAGGTTGCGTTCAAACGCGTTTGTGAACGCTGCTCTCGGTCTGTGTGAATACAGTACCCACGTTCGAACGCGTTTGTGAATGCGGCTCTCTATCTGTGTGAATGCAGTGCCCATGTTCAAACGCGTTTGTGAACGCGGCTCTCTGTCTGTGTGAACGTAGATTTTGCGTTCGAACGCGTTTGTGAACGCGGTGAGAACGCGACGGCTTTTCTCCAATGATCTTGCAATCCTTCACACCAGTGATATTCTAGACTTGTATAAAGCTCATATACATGAAAAAATACACTTAGAATATTTTGTACAAAATTGCCAACAAATAAAAAACCTAACAAGAGTAAATCTAAATAGTCTTAAACAACATAAGTAAATTAATCTTCCTCATCTATCTCAGACTAGTCCTTCATTTTGCCGCAAATAGAGTCTGAATCTGGTGAATTGTTGAATTCCAAAATTGTAGATCAGAAGGTTATTGATCTTATTTAGGTAGTTTCATAATATTCTAATACTAGACGAATATCTTCTAAATATTTTTCTGAAACTGTACAGAGTTAGATTTAGCAAATTAAATAAAATCCTAACCTACTAAGACTTTGACTAAACCACATAAGCATAAGATAACTAGACTCGATCCATCGAGCTTAATGTTCCCTTGATATGATCTGAACTGATCCAGTTCATATCATTTTAATTGGGTTAAACTTAGCAATGGGAAGAGCCCACCTCTGCCCGAGCTCGAACTAGCAATGGGTGGCATGGGTCAGGCCTTTCCCCACCTAGCCCGGCCCAGAAGCCCAACCCATGAGCTCGGCCTAATATAGAACTACTACGGATTTCCCAAATTCTTGAAATTCTTTACAGAGTTCATTTACTAGTTGAAAATTTTCTTCTTTGCCTAGCTTTAGAATCGTAGCTATTGTGAGAACACATTTCAATCACAACAAGGGCAGCTTTAGAGTTTCTTCTTTTCCTAGCTTTTGAGAAACGGAAGGAACTTGTTGTAGTTCTTGATTTAGATACATATTAAACAAGATTAAATTGTTTCAAATTTATTATTTTATGTTTATGTTTTTGGAAAGTAAGATAACTTCTATTAGCTGTGTTCAAACACGTGTGCCGGAATCACTTTTGGACGTTCAAACGCAAGACGAATAAGTGTAGTTGTAACAGAATTTGTTTTGGGTTTATGAATAATTGGCTAGTCTCCAAATTTGTGGAAAAACAGCCAACTTTGAATTGTTAATTATTAAATTTTTTTTTTTCATCTAAGCTAGTATATCCGTAAATGTTTTATCAATTTCAACCAATCAAACAAACAAATCATAATTGCTTTATTCATTTGATATTATAGTGCTTGCAAAGCTATTCCAGAACCATTATTGACATATATAATATTTTCCAAATCTCTCACCCTCAAATAATTTATTTCTCACACTTTCACTCATCAAGATCACAACAATTGAACTCGCACACCACATATGGGGATCAAGTATTTGGTACACATTTTCTTCTCACAACGTGGGATATGAGGCCAGCATTGCAATTCCACACAACCCTTCAGGTGCAGCTATGTCCTTCTGCATCAAAATATAACCGTTGTCGCCCCATCCTTTGCCCCATGAGTTCTTCACTATCCAATACTTTGTTCGTTCGCTATCTATCCCATAACCAACAACTGTAACTCCATGATTTAGACTAGTCCCACAACTACCTTTGAAGACACCAGAATGATAGAATTGGAAATCAGAACCACCAGCATCTATTCCAACTGACACTGGTTGTCTTGCAACAGCTCTCATGAGTGCCGGTTCACTATTGCGAGGCACCTTTTGATAGCGTCTAATGGTCGCTACGTGATTCAACAATAGGTTCCTCACGTTGCAATTGCTTTGATATCCTTGATATGGATAGTTTGATTCAGAATCGATACCTCTGTTTAGTATGACGAACTTGAATGCATTGTCCATTAAGCCACCATCACATCCAGAATCAAAGAAGTCGCAATCCACTAGTTCTTGCTCTGACAAAGAGATTAGATTTCCTCTCCTGATTTTAAATATTCCTTCAATTGCTGCTACTGCAGAAAATGCCCAACAAGATCCTATATGTATTTTATAGAAAAGCAACATTTAGAATTAGCACAAGATATAGAATCAAATACTAATTAACCAATAAACTTTCTTGTATGGCATGCATGATTTAATTTACAAGAAGGTCAACAAAGTTAAAACGTTATATATATAATAACAGATATATCTGAGACTACTGTATAGTTTTTAACTAAGAGGAGGAAATGCACTGAGTAACTAGTGCACGTTGAAGGAAAAGAATTAACAATGAATGATATTTCTCAAATAAAAAGGAAGAAAATGATGAATTGAGGAACATTTCTGAAACAAGAAAGGAACAGAGAATTTGTAATGAGTAAGGATCAGCTCATAAGAAACCAGCAGTACATATTCGAGGGTAAACCAAATTTATATATAAATCAGTTTGTCAGCTCTGAAGTACTGGGGGAATAAAAATAAAAGAAAAGAAATTGTTCGGCAGATTGCCTTACCACATGATCCTTGGTTCTTAACTTCAGTCACTGCACCTCTGAGCCTCCAATCTACCCTAGGTGGTGCAGAAAAGTTTGCGTACATAAAGGACGTCGATTGCCTGGAAGCATTTGTGACCTTTAGTCCGCCATGAGTGACCATGAATTCCTCATTGGTTAAGTCCGCAAACTGGTTTACAGTAAGATTGTAGCTCTGTCCAGGTTTATTATTTGAGGACTCTATGTATTCAACATTCCTCTTAAACACCTGGAAACGACGTTGCTTCTCCTCCGCATTAGTGTAGACTCGCTTATATTGAGCCATCCATTGCTCATGCCTCGCCTTCATGGCATCGTCATAGCTGCCATCGGAGACTACTGGACCTACAAATAACGTGCAAATAACAAGGAAAAGAGAAAAGAAATAGAGCCAAGAAGCCATGATCGATGCTCCAACTGTATTAAGAGTAGAAGGATTATTTCTTTTTTGGCGATATTGAACTCGTTAGGATAAGGTACGTTTATATAGTGCTTGGAGGATAGACTTGATCAATATTTAATTTGCGATATGCATTCTGTCAGCCAATATATAGCCCGGTCTTCTATGTAGCTGGGCAGCAATTTATACGTAAAGATGCTTGCAATGAAATAAATTACTCAGGCTTTGAAATATTAAATATGCTAAAATTTCAATCCCGTTTAATTCCTTCTAATCCATTCCCAAGAAACTCCCTCTTTCAGTTAGATTTACATCCACTCGGTCCACACCTACGTCACCAAGCTAGCTATATGAAGTAGCACCAGCCACCAGGTCATATATGATTAGAAAACGTTGCCACATAGATCTTAAAAGAATTAGCAAATTAAGCAAAACGCGGTTATTTTCAGATATTAAACAACACATACATACATAATATCACTGTCGTTATATATACTTGCAAAGGCAAGACATATATAATGTCTTCAATGCTGTACGCGCAGTTGTGTACATAATAGCATAATGAAAACGTTTACGTCGTACCTTCTTTGCTTCACGCAAAAAATAAAAGAAAATTCAACTTTGACCCTATAAACTATTGAATAGCGACCTGAGCTTTTCTTTTTTGGGCGCATAAACCCTCAAACTATTTCAAATTTCTCTTTCGTCGCATTTTCCATTCATCAGCTATCATGTAATTTTATGCCCTTTTTTTAACGGTATAAAGAAAGAGAAATATTATTAAACCCTTTATACACTGTACTCAAAAGGGCATTTTTGTGTTTTAACCTTTTTTATTAATGATAATACACCCGCCACTAAATACACACTCATGTTAATAAAACTCACGTAGTTTCCACATAACTTATTAGTCAATATTACTACACAATGTACAAGAGAAAAATACGACAATTTCATAAGTAATATAAGCAGAATGAAGCCCAAAATATCTCAAGCACAACAAGCCTCGAAATAAATTTCCATACACCTCAAAAATAAATGGCCGCATAGTGATTACAATTTATTTAACTTATTTTATAATAATAAGATAAATAAAAGAACTAAAAGTAATCCATGCTAACTCCTATGTGAAATCGGGATCATCTGCTAACCTAAAAATATTTCCACCAAAAGGCGGTGAGTATAAAGCCATGAAAGTTTTCACCTCTACATCCTAAAAGCCATAATTATTAGAACCGGACCGAACTAGGTGGTCGGACTAGTGAACCAATGAATCGACCACCAAATCGGTTCGGTTTTGTTATTAGGCCGGATAAGTAATCTATCTAGTAGAAACTAATTAACCCGATGGTTGAGCTAGTGGCCCGTGCAACTTGGCTGATTTTTGGCAAAGAGATCTAGTCAACTATTTTTGCAAAGTTAGATAATTATCTTTAATATTTAATTATTCTTTTCTATATCATAATGGTATTTTAGTCCTAAAATTTTAAAAATATTTAGTTTATAACATATTTGGTGTTTTGAAATTAGGTTTCTTGCAGATATACCCTTAAAAAGTTCTTTATTTGCTTGTATGTCTATCTAAAGTTTATATTTACATGTATATCTCTCGAAATATAAAATTTGGAAAGAAATCTTTTAAAATCTTTATTTTTTGCATGAATACCACTTGGAGTAACTAACATTAAAATTTGAATCATTTACAATGTAAAAAGATAAAAATATCCTTATTTTTGTTTTCAAGTATTTCTCTCACTGCCCTATCTGCTCTCCTATTGGCTTCTTCTATAGTTGTTGTCTCCGCCTTCTGTCATCGGCAACCCTCCCTGTTGTTGTCGCTTCCTCTTTCCGCCATCTCCTCGTGTTGTCGCCTTTCCTTATCCTTGGTTCCTGTTTCTATCATCGTTGTTGTCCACGTTTGGTATTGCTCTTCCCCCATCGCAACAACGTAATTTATAGTCTTCTATAGATTAGTGGGATCTTATAGTGTTATTTCTTTCAATTTTATAAGAAATTTCATATTATTTTTTGGGAACTTTGCCATAAAACTTACAATGTAACAACCTATTCTCACTCTAATAATTGTTTGTCCACCTATTCACTGTTTACATGTTTGTGATTTGATGAGGAGTTTGAAAACTCATATTGGCAATTTTTTCTATGTACATCCACCCATAATGTACCATTTTAACCGTATCAATTTTAAATTTTGTTTAGACAAGTCCGTTTGAAAGACCGAACTCTATTATTTAATTCCTTACTTCCATTACTTATATTGAAAAAACTAAACACTTACTAGACAAAGAACACTACTAACAGAACCATTTACGAATTAAAAGATTCGAATGAAACACTCACAAACAACTCAAATTTGTCATGGAAAATCCTTTCCATCTAACGGTGAAAAAACCACGTACCCCACCCCTTTTATGAGGTAAAACCAACTACTATGAATTTAGCGATTACAAGAATACTTACAAATCGATTGCTATTACCTACAATTGTTATGATAGTGTTTTGCTTGACTTCCCTCAATACACGTCTCTTATGCTTGGTCCCTAACCTTGTTGACTCTACAAGTCGTAGCTTAGCCTCGGTGACCATTAAGGCAATCTCAAGTATCTTCTTCAATCTTGGACAAATTGAGCATGACATGACTCCAATACCTTCAAGCTTCTAGCATCTCTAAGAGCATCTCTTCTCTCAAGTGTAGCTCAATGTAACCTTCAGATGTGCTCCTCACATTTTCAAGTTGCCCTTTTATATAACTAGAAATATAGCCTCCAAAAATACCTATTTTGGACCAATGAGACTGAACTTAACAAAATAGCTTAAACCAAATCTAAAGCGTTCAAACAAGGTGAAGTTCCACATTACATTCCAAAACTCATTCGTACGGGTTTCCAACGTTTCATCTCTTTAGCCATCCATTCGAATGCCTTTCCTACGTTAGACATAGTGAACTCTTTGGAAAATCTCGTTTGAACGTCTATCCCACGTTGGACACAGTGAGCTTTATGAAAATTTTCATTTGAAAGCTTATCCCACGTTGGACATAGTGGGGTTTTTTTTAAAAAAAAAAATCTTGTTTGAATGTCTTTCCCACATTGGATAGCCACTTGCTCTCAACTGATACGATCTCCCTTTGGGATAAGGTTTGATCTATCCCGTTTTCAGATCTGGATAAGATATAGCATGAAATTTTGAAAAATGATTTTGGAAGTTGTAACTATCGAATCAATGTAAAATTTTGATATGTTGTAGCCCTGGAAAAGAGCTTACCAACAAATCTAGTTTGAGGAAAATCGGACGGTAAGATCTTGAGATATCATCTGAGAAGTAGTCGAACATCAAGGAGTCCATCTATGGATCCGTGGATGGAGGCACGAGATCCTATGTGAAGATGCATGGTGGTAGACCGACGGTAATGAGGTGGCATCGATGAGTAAGTGGTGGTGGAAAGATTATGGATGATGGAAGGGGTTAGGGCAAGGTAATAGAGACTTGAAGAAGGGGGAGGAGTGGGCTGCCCTTAAGGGACTAGGGTGAGTAGCTAATCAAGGGAGGCTAGAAGAGGCGGAAGTGGGGAATGAGAGAACGAAAGAGAAGAAGAAGAAGGAGATTAGGGCAAAACTCAATTCAATAATGACTCATTGGTTGCCATCTCCACCTTTAGAGGCTAACCAAACAATTCAAAAATGATAATTATTAACCCTAGAAACAGTGAATTTTTGCTGAGGGTTTCGAATGCATTCGAACGCACTAAAAGCGTTCTCTGTCGATGCGAACCTAATGTAGGCGTTTGAATGCTTGCGTTTGAACGCGCCCGATCATGTCCGAATGTATATTTTGCATTCTCTATTTTTGCGAACCTGATAAAGGTGTTCGCAAGCACGTGTATTCGAACGCGACCTAGATAAAACTTATTTTTCAATGAAATAAATACAAAAATAAGAATAAAAGACACCTCTAAAGTGTATTCATTCTTGAGATAACATCGGTGAAGTCCGAATCGTAAATCCACCACGCTTGCGCAACTTTGTCCTCAAGGCATGCAATTGGAGAAGCGATCAATGAATTTTGACTCGAGCTCCTTGATGGGTTCTTGTACCAAAAGGTTGGCTATGAAATAATTCCTTAAGATCTGAATTTATTGTAGGAAGCAGTCTGCGCAACCGTGAGAAAATATTCATCAATTATTCTCCTATAGTCAGAAAATTACGAAACTAAGTGGATTAGAATTTTAATTTCCTGATCTACAAATTTTGTATTTATGCCCTTCACAGATTTGAACTGAAACTGGGACGAAAACATGGAATTAAGTGGGTGATGGTGGTGGTGACGGGTGGAGGGGATGTTAAGGTTATGGATGGGTATGGAGATGAAGGTGGATGATGCATTTAATTAAGGGATATAGACGAAGGGAATAAAGTGGTCGAAATCCCAAAGAAGAGGGATGGCTCGACAATCGAGGGAGATTAGAAGTTAGGAGAAACCTTGCCAATGGTAGATGTGGAAGGATGGTGAAGAGGGAGGAGGGAGAGTTTAGAGAGAAGATAGGAGGCAAGAAATCAATAATCCAATTCTATAATAAATTTGGTTGCCATCCACATATTTATAGAGGCTAGCCAACAAGTCTTAAAACAATAAGTAACCCTAATTCTAGAGGATTTCCATCGATCGTGTTCGAACGCACAAAAGACGTTCTCTATATGTGCGAACGCGATGTAGGCGTTCGAACTCGCCCAACCGCGTTCAAACGCACTTTTTGCATTCTCTGTATTTATGAACTTGATGTAGGCGTCCGCAAGGGCGTTCGAACGCGACCTCACTTGCGTTTAAACTCAACATACATGAATTTTATTTTAATGAAAATAAATAACTAATGCAATAAGAAAAAATCTTAACTAAGTGTATCACTCCTCCATGACTCGATCCTCTGCACTGACTCCCCACAGATCTAAAAATAAAGGAAAGGTTGGTGCTGAAAAGGAAGCGAGCTCACTTGTGTTCGGTTGGCACGAAAGGGCATCAGCAGCTCAGTTCTCAATCCCCCTTTTGTAGATTAGCTCGTAGTCATAGTCAAAGAGTTTCATGACCCACCGTTGTTGTGCCAGGGTGTGAACACATTGCTCTATGAAGTAGAGTAAGCTACGGTGGTCCACGTGGATAGTAAACCATCGGTCAATCAAGTAGAGTCGCTATTTGGTGATGGCGTGTAGAATTGCTAGCATTTCACGCTCGTAGATGGAATACTATCGCGACTGATTTTACAATGCCTTGCTCATATACGCCACGAGCTACTCCCTTTCATCAAAATAAATCCAATGCCCTCACTCGAGGTGTCGCATTCCACCACGAAGGGCTCGCTGAAATCTGGTAAAGCCAAAACCGGTGCGTAGACATGGCTATCTTCAATGCTTCGAAAGCCTCCATCGCCTTGCTCGTCCATTGAAACCTCCTTTTCTGAGTAAGGAGGTCAGCAGGGCAGCGATTTTGCTATAGTTGGCAATGAATTGCCGATAGTACCTCGTCAACCCAAGGAATCCCCTCAATTTCCGCTGATTAGTGCGAATCGGCTAGTCCACCATGTTCTTGATCTTACTTAAATCGGCTTCCAGTCCTCTCACTGAGATTATGTTACCAAATATGATACGATCATGCCTCGGGCTATGGAGCTCTGATACCAAATTGATACGATCTCCCCTTAGGCTAAGGTTCGATCTCTTCCAATTTCCTGATCTGGACTAGATTTGGCACGGAATTTTAAAATACGATCCTGAAAAATGCCACTGTCAGATCGATGTGAAATTTTGATATGCTGTAGCCCCAGAAAAGAGCTTTCCAACAAATCAAGTTTCAGGCAAATCAGAGTTGGGGATCTCGAGATATCGTCGGTTTAGTGGACAAACATCAGAATGGTCTGTTTTGGATCCGTGGATGGAGGCACGTGATCCTAGGTAATGGTGGTTGAAGGTGGACCGGCGTTAATGGGGTGGCACTGGTAAAAAGTGGTGGTGGAAGGGTTATGGTTGATGGAAGGGTTAGGGCAAGTGTTGGATAGATTGGAAGAAGGGGGAGGAGAGGGCCACCCCTAAGGGACTAGGGTGATTGGCCGGTCGAGGAAGGTTAGAAGCGGCGTCGTCGGGGATTGAGAGAACGGGAGCAAAGAAGACGAAGGAGGCAAGGCAAAACCCAATCTCAATATTCAATAATCAATTTGGTTGCCATCCACATCCTTTTAAACGCTAACCAACAACTCAAAATTAACCCTAAAAATACAATTTTCGCCGACCGCGTTCGAACTCGCCCGACCGCACCTCGTTTGAATGCACCGAGTTCACTCCTCTGAATTTGCGAACGCGATGCAGGCGTTCGAATGCGCGATCGAACGCCTCTCTCGGTATTTGCAAACACGATGCAGGCGTTCACAGTGCGTTCGAATGCATCGCGTTTGAACGCACAGTGCACTCTCTTCACCCACGTTCACAACCCCATTCACAAACCCCGTTCACAAACCGCGTTCGAATTCACTCCACTCGTGTTCGAATGCGACTTACAGAAAACTTATTTTAATGGAAATTAAACACTAAAACATGAAACAAAAACACTCCTAAAGTGAATCCATGCTCGAGACGACGTCGGTGAAGTCCAAATCGTATCAATCCACCACGCTTCTGCAACCTTGTCCTCAAGGTTTGAAATATGGGAAGCGATCTTTGAACTCTGACTCAAGCTCCTCCATGGTATGATCTTCTGCATTGATTCCCCACATATCTGAAGGTATAGGAAATGTTGGTGCTGAGAAAGAGGCAAGCTCACTCGTGTCCGGTTGGCGCGAAAGAGCATCGACCACTCGATTCTCAATCCCCTTTTTGTAGACTAATTCGTAGTCATACCCAAGGAGTTTCATGACCCACCGTTGTTGGGCTGGGGTGTGCACACATTGCTCCATGAAGTAGGGTAAGCTACGCTGGTCCGTGCGGATAGTAAACCGTTGGCCAATCAAGTAGGGTCGCCATTTGGTGACGGCGTGTAGAATTGCTAGCATTTCGCGCTCGTAGGTGGATAGCTGTCGTGACTGATTTGACAATGCTTTGCTCATATATGCCACGGGTCTGCCCTCTTGCATCAAAATTGCTCCAATGCCCTCACCCGAAGTGTCGCACTCCACCACAAAAGGCTTGCCGAAATCCGGTAGTGCTAGAACCGGAGCTGTAGACATAGCTGTCTTCAAGGCTTCGGAGGCCTCCGTTGCTTTTCCCGTCCATTGAAACCCACCAGCGGGGCAGCAATTTTGCCATAGTTGGCAACGAATCGCTGGTAGTACCCTGTCAATCCAAGGAATCCCCTTAATTCCCTCTGATTAGTAGGAATCGGCCAATCCACCATATTCTTGATCTTGCTTGGGTCGGCTTCCACTCCTTTTGCAGAGATTATATGCCCCAAGTACTCCACTCGTGACTCTCCCCAAAGACACTTGCTCATCTTGACTTTTAACTGGTTTTATCGCAAGATATTTAATACCTCCTACACGTGCCGCAAGTGCTCACTCCAATTCCTGCTGTATACTAGAATATCGTCAAAGAAGACGAGCACGTACCGACGCAAGAGTGGGCGAAAGAGGTCATTCATCAGCCCTTGGAAGGTGGCCGGTGCATTGGTGAGCCCAAACGGCATGACTCGAAACTCATAGTGGCCATCGTGAGTTCGGAACGCCATTTTGTGCACATCTTCCGGGTCGACGCAGATTTGATGGTACCCCGCTCTTAAGTCAAGTTTGCTGAAGTAGGCCGACCCTGTGAGCTCATCCAGCAACTCCTTGATCACCGGTATTGGATACCAGTTCTTGACAGTAATAACATTCAAGGCTCGGTAATCGACGCAAAACCGCCAACTCCGGTCTTTCTTCTGAACCAGCAGCACTGGCAATGAGTAGGCACTTCTACTCAGTTGAAGAATCCCTTGCTTGAGCATTTCCTCCACCAATTTACTGATCTCTTCCTTCTGGACATGCGGGTACCGATAGGGCTGGACATTTGTAGGTTCAGCCCTTTGGAATGATTTGGATGCGATGGTCATGACGACGGTTCGGCGGTAGTCCTCGGGGTTCCTTGAAGAGATCCTGAAACTCCTGCAGCAGCTCTTACATGTCAGAGGCTACTTCCCTTGGTGGTGGATGTTCTGGTTCTACAACAACCATTTGTAATAGTAGAGCTCGGTCCCCTGCACAAGGAAAACTCACAAGTGGTTGCAATGTCGGCCCTTGCCGCGGTTGATTTCCATCCAGTAGCACCCTTCGTCCATTTCTCCGAAATGTCAGTGTGAGGTTTGAGAAATCAAATATTACGGGCCTCAAGCTTTGAAGTCATTGAGTCCCCAAAACAATGTTGGCACCTCGCAAGGCCAACGGATAAAGATCCAATGTGAAGGTTTGGCCTTGCACCTTCAATTCCACACCTCCACAAATAAAATCTGCTCACAATGTGGTGCCATCTCCGATCGTCACATCGAACCCTTCCGTGGGTTCCGACTCGAGCCCAATCTTCCTAAGGAGCCTCTTATCAATGAAGTTATGGGTGGACCCGGTGTCAATCAAGATTCTCACTGTGGTTTTCTCGACTACATCGTTCACCCGCAAGATCTTTAGCTTAGCTGTCCCCGAATAGGTGTGGAGGGAGATTTCGGCTATGATGTCCTCCACCGGTTGCTCCTCAACTTCTTCTCCTTGATGTCCAGCCACATCTACACTTTCAACTGCAAACTCATCCTCAGCTTCCTCTAATCCATCGATTAGCATCACCAATCCCATCGATTTAGCGCAGCGATGCCCAGGTACAAACTTCTCATCACAACGGAAGCATAGGCCCTTGGCCCTTCTTTCTTCTACTTGGGCAAGTGTGAGTGGTCATCCCGGACCTCTAGGTGCATACTTCACATCTTGGGATGGCTTTAAGGGTGCTCGAGGAGGTACCACTGTAGCAGCAACTCTTGGTACTCCGGTGATGTTTCCTGCCGTTATGGTTGGTTGGGATTGATTGCAGCTTCCTTGGTTTGTCCAACTCTGTTTCAGGTGTATCTTCATGGCCCTATGTTTGTCTTCCATAAGCACTGCATCCTCAAAGGCCTCCTTTAAGGTTCTAGGCCTTAAAGCACTCACATTGGCTTATATGTCACCCCGTAGCCCGGAGATGAAAGTGCTGCGAAGTTGTTGATCCGTCCATGGTGGATGACATTGGCTACTAATCCTCTCAAATTCTTCTTGGTATGCCCCAACCGTAGTCTTTTGCACTGTTTTTGAGAGGAGAGCATCAAAGTCTTCATACCCCGATGCTCCAAATCGCCGTGTGATATCGACGCAAAATTCAGCGCAAGTTTCGATGGCCTCTATGGCATTGGCTGCTCGAAACCAATGAAGCGCCGCATCCTCAAGGTGGAAGCTCGCAAGCGTCACCTTGTATTCTTCCGCCGTACCTTGGTATGCAAAGAATTGCTCCGCCCTATACAACCAATCGATCGGATTGCCACCTTTGAACTGAGGGAATTCGAGATGCACGACTTGTCCACGGATGCCATTGTCTCGTTCCAGATCATGTCCAAGTCCTTGTCTAACCGGGGGAGGATGGACCATGAAGGGTTGATGATCCCTCCTTCGGTTTTGATTAACTCGCCGTGGTTCCGGATCGTGTTGACCTGCCCACGGATCTTGATCTCCAAAGTGGTCTCCATAGTGGTTTGCTCGTCAGATGGGTTCACCCGCAACTGGACTTGGTGTAACCATCCTTGCTTGCCTCTGCCCATAGGGTGGTGGTAGCAGTGGCTCTTGTGGTTGCAAAGGCTGAACCGGTGGCGGTGGGTTCAAGGGGGGTGGACTCGCGTTGTGGGGTCGATGGTGCGTTCCCGGTCGCCATTGCTTCCCTTGTCGCCCGTAGTTCCCGCATCATCTCCATCATCATTTGATTATTGATGGCCATTTGCTCGGAAAGAGACCCCAACACCGCTTGAACGCTAGGTTCTTCCGTATTCCGATTAGATTGAGCGGTTCCGTGGGTGGAAGTCCCTGCAACCGTTTCTCTCTCCTCTATTGGGAGAATCTCTTCTTCGTCATCTCGCCGTGCAGCCATGGATCTGGTGGTCGTCATAGGAAGCGCTTATCCGAGGAACGGTGGCTCTGATACCAAGCTTGATACGATCACGCCTCGGGCTATGGAGCTCTGATACCAAATTGATACGATCTCCCCTTAGGCTAAGGTTCGATCTCTTCCAATTTCTTGATCTGGACTAGATCTAGCATGGAATTTTAAAATACGATCCCAAAATATGCCGCTATCGGATCGATGTGAAATTTTGATATGTTGTAGCCCCAGAAAAGAGCTTTCCAAAAATCAAGTTTCAGACGAATCGGAGTTGGGGATCTCGAGATATCGTCTATTTAGTGGACGAATGTCAGAATGGTCTATTTTGGATCCGTGGATGGAGGCACGTGATCCTAGGTAATGGTGGTTGAAGGTGGACCGGTGTTAATGGGGTGGCACCGGTAAAAAGTGGTGGTGGAAGGGTTATGGTTGATGGAAGGGTTAGGGCAAGTGTTGGATAGATTGGAAGAAGGGGGAGGAGAGGGCCACCCATAAGGGACTAGGGTGATTGGCTAGTCGAGGGAGGTTAGAAGCAGCGTCGCCGGGGATTGAGAGAACGGGAGCGAAGAAGACGAAGGAGGCAAGGCAAAACTCAATCTCAATATTCAATAATCAATTTGGTTGCCATCCACATCCTTTTAAAGGCTAACCAACAACTCAAAATTAACCCTAAAAATACAATTTTCACCGACCGCGTTCGAACTCGCCCGACCGCGTTCGAACGCACCTCGTTTGAACGCACCGAGTTCACTCCTCTGAATTTGCGAACGCGATGTAGGCGTTCGAATGCGCGATCGAACGTCTCTCTCGGTATTTGCAAACGCGATGCAGGCGTTCATAGTGCGTTCGAACGCACCGCGTTCGAATGCACAGTGCACTCTCTTCACCCACGTTCACAACCCCGTTCACAAACCGCGTTCGAACTCACTCCACCAGCGTACGAACGCGACTTACAGAAAACTTATTTTAATGGAAATTAAACACTAAAACATGAAACAAAAACACTCCTAAAGTGAATCCATGCTCGAGACGAGTCGATGAAGTCCAAATCGTATCAAAATACTCCACTCATGGCTCACCCCAAAGGCACTTCCGTATCTTGACTTTTAACTGGTTTTGTTGCAAGATATTCAACACCTCACGCACATGCCGCAAGTGTTCGCTCCAATTCCTACCATACACTAGAATATTGTCAAAGAAGACGAGCACATATCGACACAAGAGCGGGCAAAATGGTTACTCATCAGCCCTTGGAAGGTAGCCGGTGCATTGGTGAGCCCAAAAGGCATGACTCGAAGCTAGTAGTAGCCGTTGTGAGTCCGAAACACCATTTTATGCACATCTTCCACGTCTATGCGGATTTGATGGTACCCCGCTCTTATGTCAAGTTCGCTAAAGTAAGCCAACTCTATAAGTTCGTCCAGTAGCTCCTCGATCACCAGTATTGGATACCGGTCTTTGACAGTGATTGCATTCAAGGCTTGATAGTCTACACAAAACTGCCAACTCCCGTCTTTCTTTTGTACTAGCAACACCGGTGATGAGTAGGCACTCCTACTGCGCTGCATGATCCCTTGATCTAGCATCTCGACCACCAATTTGCTGATCTTCTCCTTTTGGATATATGGGTACTGATATGGCCAAACATTTGCTGGTTCAGCCCATGGAATGATCTGAATTCGGTAGTCATATTGACGGGTTGGCGGTAGTCTTCGGGGCTCCTCAAAGAGGTCACTGAATTCTTGTAGTAGCTCCTTTAGGTCAGTGGGTATGTCACTTGATGATGGATGTTCTGGTTCAACAATAGCCATTTGCAAGAGTAGAGCTCGGTCCCCTACACATGGAAGTCCCAACAGTACTTGCAACGCTGGCCCTTTCCGCGGTTGATTTCCATCCAGCAACACTCTTCGACCATTCCTCCAAAATGTAAGTGTGAGGTTTGTAAAATCAAATGTTACGGACCCTAAGCTTTGAAGCCATTGAGTTCCCAAGACAATGTCGGCACCCCGTAAGGACAGTAGATAAAGATCCAATATAAAAGTTTGGCCTTGCACCTTTAACTCCACACCTCCACAAATAAAATCTGCCCGCAATATGGTGCCATCTCCGATCATCACATCAAACTTGTTCGTGAGTTTCGACTCGAGCCCAATCTTTCTAAGAAGCCTCTTATCAATGAAGTTGTGGGTGGACTCGGTGTCGATCAAGATTCTCACTGTGGTTTTCTTGACTACACCGTTCACCCATAAGGTCTTTGGTGTGGCTGTCCTAGAATAGACGTGGAGGGAGATTTCGGCCATAATGTCCTCCACGGGATGCTCCTCTGCTACTCCTTGCTGTTTATCCACACCCTCATTTTTAGCTTCAACCTCATCCTCAGCCTCCTCCAATCTGTCTATTAGCATCATGGATCCCATCAGTTTAGCGCAGCGATGTTCGGATACAAACTTTTCATCATAATGAAAGTATAGACCTTTGGCTCTTCGCTCCTCCACTTGAGCAAGTGTGAGTGCTCGACCCGGACCTCTAGGTGCGTACTTCACATTTTGGGAGGGCTTTAGGGGTGCTCGAGGAGGCACCATTGCAGCAGCGGCTCTTGGTACACCGATAACATTTTCTGCTGCTATGGTAGGCTGAACCGAATTGTGACTTTCTTGGCTCATCCAATTCTCTTTGAGGTGTATCTTCATGGTTCGATGCTTATCTTCCATGAGTACTACATCTTCGAAGGCCTCCTTTAAGGTTCTAGGCCTTAAAGTTCTTACATCGACTTGTATGTCTCCCCATAGTCCGGAGATGAAGGTGCTGCGAAGTTGTTGATCAGTCCATGGAGGTTCATCAGCTACTTATCATCTCAAATTCTTCTTGGTATGCCCCAACCGTGGTCCTTTGTATCGTCTTTAATAGGAGAGCATCGAAGTCTTCATACCTCGACGCTCCAAATCGCTGGGTGATATCGGTGTAGAAATCAACCCAACTTTCAATCATTTCATGGGCATTGGCTGCCTGAAACTAATGAAGTGCTGCATTTTCAAGGTGGAAGCTCGCAAGCGTCACTTTATATTCTTCCACTGTACCTTAGTATGCAAAGAATTGTTTCACCTTATACAACTAATTGATCAGGTCACCATCTTTGAACTTGGGAAATTCGAGACGCACGGTTCGTTCACGGATACCGTTGTCTCGATTTGAATCATATCCAACTCTTGGTCTAACTAGAGGAGGATGCACCATGAATGGTTGATGATCCCTCCTTTGGTTCTAGTTCGTATTGCCCCGCCCAATGATCTAGATCTCCAAGATGATCTCCATTTAGGTTTGCTCGTCTGACGGGCTCACCAGCAACTTGGCCTGGTGAAACCATCCTTGCTTGTCTCTGCCCATAGGGTTGTGGCAGCAGGGATTCTTACTGGTTCATAGTGGTAGGCTCGCGTTAGGGGGTCATTGGTGCATTTCCATTCGCCGTGGCTTCTCTTGTCGCCTGTATTTCCTGCATCATCTCCATCATCATCTGATTATTGATGGCCATTTGCTCGGAAAGAGACCCAATCATGGCTTGAACAGTAGGCTCTTCCATATTCAAATTTGGTCGGGCGGTTCCGCGGGTGGAAGTTCCCGTAGTCGTCTCCCCCTCCTCTATTAGGGAGATCTCTTTCTCCTCATTTTGCCATGCATCCATGGCTCTGGTGGTCGTCATCTGAAGTCTGTGTTCGAGAAACGGTGGCTCTAATACCACTCTTGATATGATCTCCCCTTGGGATAAGGTTTGATCTATCTTGTTTTTCAGATCTAGACAAGATCTAACACAAAATTTTGGAAAAGGATTCCGAAAGTTGTAACCATTAGATCAATGTGAAATTTTGATATGTTATAACCGCAGAAAAGAGCTTTCCAACAAATCTAGTTTGAGGAAAATTGGACAATGGGATCTTGAGATATCATTCGAGAAGTAGTCAAATATTAGGGAGTCCGTCTATAGATCCGTGGATAGAGGCATGAGATCCTAGGTGAAGATGGATAGTGGTAGATCAGCGGTACTAGGGTGGCAGCGGTGAGTATGTGGTGGTGGAAAGATTATGGATGATGGAAAGGGTTAGGGCAAGGTAATAGAAACTTGAAGAAGGGGGAAGAGTGGGCCCGCCCCTAAGGGACTAGGGTGAGTGCATGTTCAAGGGAGGCTAGAAGCAGCGGAGCCGAGGAATGTGAGAACGAGAGAGAGGAAGAAGAAGAAGATTAGGGCAAAACTTAATTTATTCAATAATGACTCCTTGGTTGCCATCCACACCTTTAGAGGTTAACTAAATAATTCTAAAATGGCAATTATTAACCCTAGAAATAGTAGATTTTTGTCGACTGCGTTTGAAAGGGGTCGAACGTATTTGAATGCATTAAAGGCGTTCTCTCTCGATGCGAATCTAATGTAGGCGTTCGAACGCGGGCGTTCGAACGTGCCCGATTGCATTCGAACGCACATGTTGCGTTCTTTGTTTTTTGCGAACCTGATGTAGGTGTTCACAAGCGCGTTCAAATGCACCCACCCACGTTCGAACACGGCCTATAGAAAACTTATTTTTCAATGAAATAAACACTAAAACAAGAATAAAAGATACCCCTAAAATGCATCCATGCTCGAGACGACATCGGTGAAGTCCGAATCGTATCATCAACTAATACGTTTGATCAAGTCATGCATGTATGTTCAAACTAACAATGTTCCGAAAAACCCTCTAAATGGGTTTCCAACACTTATGGAAATAAAACTCACGGGATGAATCCTTTCGAATGAAATAATCCCATTCGAACTGGAGAGGTTCTCTTAGATCCAGTCTATTCTTTTGGTCTTTACAATAAAATCTAACTAGTTACAACTTATAGGGTTTTGTTTGTCACAAATTAGCCAATTACAAGTGCTAACAAACTCCCTCTTTGACAATTTCTTGACAACACCAAAAACTCCATTAAATAAATTCATTCTAGGGATGCAAACATACTATTAGACTAAGGCACATGCTTTGATAGTAGAAAAACTCTAAGAACACTAAAACTACTATACCAAATGCATGTAAGACTAGAAGATTTGATAATATAGAATAAGGGTGAAAACTTGGACACAAATTGAATAAGAGCAATACAATATGAACTGCATAGTTAACATTTAAAACCAGCATGTTGTATATAAATCATTCACAAGCATCCATAAAACATATTCAAACATTTCAAACACAAATGTCAAACATAACACATAGTCATTACACACCAAAATTCATCACACACTAAAAACACCAGAAGTCATCACAAAGACCACACTCCCTTTTGTCTAAAATTGACAAATAAGACAACCTAAGCTAGATGAAAACGTTGCTAAAATAGCTCCAATAAGTCATTTAACATAGTCCCTTTTCGATCTTGCTCATCAGCCAGTCTCGTTTGCTTAGATGAGATCTACTAAAGAGAATAGGAGAGTTCAATCTAAGAACTCTCAATGATGGAAAGCCGAGAGGAGACACTCGGACTTTGAGGCACAAAGGAGGGACCAGTTGGACTTTCCTCTTCATCCTCAGACTCATCGGAACCTGTAGACCACTAACGATGAATCCTTAAAACCTATGAATGACTATAACTCAAAGTGGTCAGATCCAAGGGATGAGGAGACGTGATGGACACTTCAAAAGGATCCACAACAACACCACGATGAACACACAAGTCTGAGTTGAACATGCCAAATGGAACCGTGCATGAAAGAAGCTAGGTCAATGGGTATACCATTCATTATGGCATGAATCAGATAGGCTTGATCTTTTTTGGTCCAAGCTTTAGGCTTCATATTGTAAAAAAAGATGTTCAATATCTAGTAGAAATGATTGAAAAAGGCATGCGTGATCATACTTGAGTTTCAAATTGCATCTGGATCGATAATCATAGGAACAATGAACGTAATGCTAGGAGGAGGTGACGCGATGGTATATGGGAATTTTAGCATTCCAACTAGTGGAAGACTGAATTGTGATGAAACCAGGTCCAGACTCACTAAAACATCCACCCCGAAACTTTCGATAATACTTAATCTTTGCTAGCATCGGCATTAGCACATAACTCATAAACCAATTCCACAAAAATAGTCCCCTTATACAAGAAAGTCCCATCCAAGATCGCCAACCAAAAACAACATCCACCCCTAACTCAATAAAGTCATTCATCCAAATGTTCTGTTCAACCAACATCTGACGCTTGGAAAACCTTTCAGAATACCTCTTTTCATCTTTCTTTGATGCAAACGGATTCATCGTAGGAGGAGAACCACTCGCACCCACACTAGAAGCCTTGACATGATTCTTCGCAAACTAATAATAAATAGGCAACATGTAATCCAAAGAAAAGAGTCCAAACCAAAAAAAAAGAAAAATTGAAATCCAAAAGGAACAAAAATAATACCTTAAATCCAAATTAAATTAGGGTTTCTCAAGGAATCTAAAAGTTCCGAGTGCATGAGAGGGGTGGCAAGCAAAGTGGAGAAGAGAAAAGAAAGAGGGAATGAGGGAAATGGATCATTTCGAATGGTTTTGAAATCCTCACCCTTAAGTTGTTCCAATGAGATCCTGTCTATTCGAATAACTCAAGTGAAACTTGTTGGAAGGGAGGAAAAATGAAATCCCGTTTGCACGACTAGAGTCCGTAAGAATGAAATTTTCTATGGCACACCAATCTATTTTGAATGACAGTAACCCATTCAAACGAAAATTTGATATGAACCAAACTTAGCCCGGATAAACCATGGTTGCAGGAAGACATATTGTGCAGTTTGTGGGGAATATTCTCCAAATATTTTATCATCATTAGAAAATTATGAAACCAGTTGGGTTTGATTTGTATCTTCCCGAGTTTTTGGTGTTTTTGTCCTTCGCAGATTCGGATCTCTACTAAGGGTGAAGTTCGATGGAATCTCGGTGGAAGGGTTGGTGATGGGAAGTGATGGCAATGGAGGAGATGTAATGAATATGGGGTAATGATAGGGATTGCCCGAGGGCTGTAAGGTGAACGAAGAGGAGGGAAAAGTGAGTCGGTGTCCCAAGAAGGCGGAAGGGTCCGACGGATGAAGGAGGCTAGGGGTAACCGACGATGATGGTGCACGGCTTGGGCTTGAAAGAGGAGAGAGAAGTGTTCAGTCTAAAGGGGAGAAGAAAACATAATATGATAATTTCACTCATAAACCCTAATGAGGTTGCCATCCATATTATATATTGGTGGCTAACTTAGCAAAAATAACCTAAAAATCATGTCCTAATATAAGCATCTTCGTCGAGTGCGTTTGAACGCACCTAAAAGGCATTCAAACGCACTTTGAGCGACCTCTGTCTTTGTGAACGCACTTAGGCAGTTAAACATAGTTGTTGAACACGGTTTGTGCATTCATTGTCTTTGCGAATGCACTTAGCCTTTTGAACGGTTGTGTTCGAATGATTGTGTTTGAATGCCCTTTCTTGGTGTTAAGACGGACCTGCTTGAAACTTTATTTTCCAAGGAAAGCTTGAAATTACATAAGAAATGAACTAACAAGTTGAATCATAACAATCCACCATGCTTTCCTCACCTTGTCCTCAAGGTGTGAAGTGAGGGCAATGTTCCAAGATCTCTGTTTCTACCTCCCAAGTAGCCTTGTGATACAAACTAGATCAGATCGGATCACAATAAAAGGAGATTAGGCTCAATTGATTGAGTCTAATTATCTTATTTAGTTATTTGGTTTAGTTAGAGTCTTAGTAGGTTAGGATTTTATTTAATTAGCTAAATTTAACTCTGCGCAGTTTTGGTAAAATATTCATAGAATATTCTACAGATATCGAAATAATATCAAACTAGTTGGACTCCAATACCACTTTGATGAGTTCTTGTACCAAAAGATTGGCTATGGAACAATTCCTTAAGATCTGAATTTATTTCAAGAAGCAGTCCGCGCAACTGTGGGAAAATGTTCGTCAGATATTCTTCGGTAATAAGAAAATTACAAAATTAATTGGGTTAGATCCATAACTTCCTGATCTACAACTTTCGTATTTATGTCCTTCGTATATTTGAACTACATCTAGGACGAAAACATGAAAGCATATGGGTGATAGTGGTGGTGACGGGTGGAGTGGATGTTACGGTTATGGATGGGTATGGAGATGAGGGTGGTTGTGGATGTGATTAAGGGAAATAGACGAAGAGAACAAAGTGGTCGAGATCCCAAAGAAGAGGAGTGGCTCGACAGTCGAGGGAGATTAGAAGTTAGAATAAACCTTGCTAGATGTAAAGGTGGAAGGATGGTGAAGAGGGAGGAGGGAGAAGTCTAGAGAGAAGATAGGAGGCAAAAAATTAATAATCCAATTCCATACTGAAGTTGGCTGCCATCAACATATTTATAGAGGCTAGCCAACAAGTCCTAAAACAATATGAAACCATAATTCTATAACTTTCCCGTCGATCACGTTCGAACGCGCTCGATCACGTTCGAACGCACTCAAAAAGCTCCCTTCCATCCGATCTGTAGATGCCACTAGATCATAAGCGTGTAACGTCGGAGCTGTGCGTCCATACACCACCTTAAATAGAGTTATGCCAATGCTAGTATGGTAAGCGGTGTTATAAGACTACTTCACCCACGGTAAGAACTCCAACCATCGTCTCGGCATCTCTCCCACAAAGCACCTCAAATACTGCTCAATGTCTCAATTGACCACCTCAGTTTGGCCATTCGTTTGTAGATGGTAGGTCGAACTGAAGTTCAATCGAGTCCCCTGCAATTTGAAAAACTCATTCCAAAAGTCGCTCATAAATACACGATCACGATTCGAGACAATCGTGCATGGCATGCCATGTAACCGAGCAATATCTCTAACAAAAATTTCAACCACCGACTTAGCTAAAAACGGATGTGACAATGCCAAAAAGTGTGTATACTTGCTCAATCTGTCAACCACCACAAAGATAATAGAATAACCACGTACCAGCGGAAGTCTCTCTATGAAATCCATAGAAATGTCCTCCCAAACACGATCCGGTATAGGTAAAGGCTGTAGTAATTCAACCGGTTTCAAGGTGGTTGCTTTAGCCCTTTGACAGACTTCACAAGCACAGATAAAGTTCCTCACATCCCGCCTCAATCCTGGCTATGTGTAACTCTGAGATATCCTCCTATAAGTCCTCAAGACACCCTCATGACCAGGCTATAGAGTTTGGTGGAAGTGCTCCAACAATTTCTGCCGCAATCCTTCATTTACGTGCACTTGAATGTATCCACGGTCCAACAGCAAACTCGGGATGGTACTCCGGATCATCCATCACCTCCTGCAACAATCTTAAAATATCTGGGTCAGATGTACATGCATACCTCAACTCGTCAAGGAAGGGAAAGGTCGGAGAAGAATAGGCTACAAGCTCGACGGTATCAGGTTGGCGTGATAGTGCATCCGTCGATTTATTTTCTGTTACCTTCTTGTATTGGATTTCATAATCATACCCCAGCAATTTTGTGACCCATCTTTGCTGTGTCGGAGTGTGTATACGCCGTCCCATAAAATATGGAATGCTCCTTTGATCGGTTTGAATAATGAATCGTCTACCGATCAAATAAAGCCTCCACTTTGTCACCGCATGTAGAATTGCCAACATCTCTCTCTTATAAGTCAATGATTGCTTATAATTTTGTGATAAAACCTTACTAAGATAGGCAATGGGACATCCTCCTTGCATTAGTACAGCTCCTATGGCAACACCCGACGCATCACATTCCATAATGAAATCTTTGGTGAAGTCTAGTAGTGCTAAAACAGGTGCCATTGTCATTGCTGTTTTCAATTTCTCAAAGGCTGAAGTGGCTTCATCCGTCCATCTAAAAGAGTCCTTTTTCAACAAAGAAGTGAGAGAAGCAGCAATCTTGCCATATACAGCAATGAAGCGTCGATAATATCTGATCAGCCCCAAAAATCATCATAATTCAGTGGTAGTAGTAGGAATAGGCCAAGCGGTCATACATACAACCTTTTGAGGATCCGCCGCTACACCATCCGCTAAAATGATGTGGCCTAAATACTCCACTTGTGGTACTCCCCATAGGCACTTGGACTTATTGATCTTTAATTGATTTTGCTTCTACAAATTCAGCACGTCCTCCAAATACCACCAAAGCTCTAATTTAGTCCTACTATATACCAAAATATCGTCAAAAAATACCAAGACATACCTTCGCAATAGAGACCAAAATATATCATTCATGAGGCCTTGAAAGGTAGCTAGAGCATTGGTGAGACCAAAAGGCATCACCCGGAACTCGTAATGCCCGTTTGGAGTCCGAAATGTAGTTTTATGCACATCCCCTCGGGTGAACTCTAATTTGATGATACCCGGCCCTGAAGTCAAGCTTACTAAATATAGTTGCCCCTGCAAGCTCATTCAGTAACTCCTCGATAACTGGAATAGGATACCGGTCCTCGATGGTAATAGCGTTTAGTGCACGATAGTCGACAAATAAACGTCATGTCCCATCCTTTTTTCGCACCAAAAGCACGAGGGATGAATATGAGCTATGACTTGGTTGTATGAGGCCTTGTTCCAACATCTCGGCTACCATCATCGAGATAACTTATTTTTGTAGATGTGGACACCGATATGGCCTCACGTTCGCCGGTGCAGCCCCGGGTACAATCTCTATGCGATGGTTCACCGTTGTTTTCGGTGGCAACTCTTGTAGCTTCTCAAACAGTCTAGAAAAGTTATCTAATAAATTAGACAATTTAATAGTAGTACCTGAACTCATTTGAGGCTCCTCTCCTACTGGTCCTAATTGAATAAAATAAGCCAAATCATACGCACAAGGCAGCCCCACCATAGGCTGCATCGTAGGAATCGGCGAAGACCGAACACTATCAAGCCGCACATCTTTGTTTTCTTATTTAAATTTATCTACATGCTCTAGAAATCAAATGTGACGGGTCCTAAACTCTATAACCATTGAGCACCAAGAACAACGCTTGCTCCTCACAACGCCAAAGGATACAAGTCTACAATGATGTCATGTCCTTGCACCCGTATACCGACCCGGTGATACAAGCTCTTCGCTCTAAGCTTCGTGCTGTCTCCAATAGTAACATCAAATCCCATGGTCGGTTCGGCATCCAAACCCAACTCCTCACTAGCCTCTCATCTAGAAAGTTGTGTGCACTCCCCGAATCGATGAGGATGTGCACACAATGCTTTCTGACGAGTCTGTCCACTCGTAATGTCCTCACCGTGGAAGTACCCGAATATGTATGCATTGATATTTCATCTTGGATATCTTCCTCCACGCCCTGCACAACGGCCTCCTCATGGCCCTCCTTTGGACACTCCTCACTATCAACAACCTCATCATCCTCCTCAAGATCATCAATAAGCATCATACTCCCGATAGGTTTAGAACACCGATGACCGGAGGTGAAACGCTCATCACATCGAAAGCAAAGGCCCTTCGCTCTTCACTCCTCCACCTAGGTAGGTGTGAGAGTTCGAACGGGGGGTCTAGTGCCTCCTCTGACATCGGAAAAAGGTCTCAAAGGTAGTCGTGGTCTAGTGCTCGTAGCCGCTGTTTTTGAAATCGTAGAATTTCCAGCCGGCGTTCTAGGTGCGAACACCCATCTCGGTTGCCCCAATTGGTTTTCGTTGCCATCTTTAGAGCCCTATATTTTGGTTCCATACTCACGGCTTTCTCAAAGGCCTCCTCAAGAGTAGTAGGACATAGAGCACGATTATCAGCATGTATCTCCTCTCATTGCCCCGAAATAAATGTGCTCATCAATGTCCTTTCGGGCCACGGTGGCTCACAACGACTACTAACTCTTTCAAACTCAGCTTAGTTATCCAATACAGTAGTCCTCTAAACCATCTTGCTTAATGTGGCAGCAAAATCTTTATATGCCACTGTCCCAAATCTGCGTGTAATCCTCCTACCAAAATTAGCCCATCTGATAAATCTACCACACGAATAACCGATCTATACCAATGCAATGTCATTCTTTGGAGGTGAAAGCTTGCCATCTGGACTTTTGCATCTTCCTCTGTACCTTGACAATCAAAATATTGTTCATCTTGAAACATCCAATCCGTTGGATCATCGCCTTGGAATTTTAGAAAATCCAAGCGGTGCGGTTCTCCCCCAAATTACGTTGTCTGGTTCGCGTAAGATCCTTGGTTCAGGTCTAAACCTTTGTGCATGTTGATCACCTTTTCTAAATTCTCAAGCATGTCCATCACCATCTCCATAGGGATCAACCTCATCCTCATAGTGCCAATCCTCCTCATGGACGAATCGCACCGGTGCCACATGCCTCTTGAGTTCCACCACTACCGGTCTTGGGTTTTGTAATGGAGGTGGGGGATGATGTGAAGGCATAGGTAGGAGGGGATTATTGACACTCATATGACGCACCTAGACCTGTGGGGTATCGGTTCGATGAGGTCCCACCGTTGGTCCTTCTTGAAACTCCATTCGTCGTTGAGGAGATGATGAACCCAATCGATTCATGACATATTTCTTGAATTCATTATGATCCTTTTGCATGTTGTCAACTCTATGCAACAGTGTTTGAAACATCCTCCTAAATTTATCTATATTCGAACCCATGGACATTAGTTGACTCGGTCTTACCCTGGTCGCTCCAATGGAATCGGCCTCACAGTTAGGATCATCGTGCATTGAGTCCTCCCTTCTCGGTGTGCTCTCCATAGGTCTCCTTGTTGATGTTATCTTCCTTGTTTCAACCATTAATGGAAGTCTGAGGTTCGCCTGCTCTGATACCAAATTATTAAAGCTCTGATACCAAATTGATGGGCTCTGATGCCACTTTGATGAGTTCTTGTACCAAAAGTTCGGCTACGGATTAATTCCTTTAGATCTGTATTTATTGCAAGAACCAATCTGCGCAACCGTGGAAAAATATTTGTTAGCTATTCTTCTGTAGGTAGGAAATTATGAAAGTAATTGGGTTAGATCCGTATCTTCCTGGTCTACAACTTTTATATTTATGCCCTTCGTAGATTTGAACTGCAACTATGACGAAAACATGAAAGAATATGGGTGATGGTGGTGGTCACGGGTGGAGTGGATGTTATGGTTATGGATGGGTATGGAGATGAGCGTGGATTGTGGATGTAATTAAGGGAAGTAGACGAAGGGAACGAAGTGGTCAAGATCCCAAAGAAGAGGGGTGGTTCGATAGTCGAGGGAGATTAGAAGTTAAAAAAAATCTTGCCAACTGTAAAGGTGGAAGGATGGTGAAGAGGAAGGAGGGAGAAGTCTAGAGAGAAGATAGGAGGCAAGAAATCAATAATCCAATTCCATACTAAAGTTGGCTGCCATCCACATATTTATAGAGGCTAGCGAATAAGTCCCAAAATAATATGAAACCCTAATTCTAGAACTTTCTCGTCGATCACATTCGAACACGCCCGATCGTGTTTAAACGGACTCAAAAAACTCTATCTCTAGATGTACGAACGCGATATAGGCATTCGAACACTGGCATTCGAACTCGCCCGATTGTGTTTGAACGCACAATATGCATTCTGTATATTTGCGAACTTGATGCAGGCGCTCACATGGGCGTTCGAATGCAACCCCACTTGCGTTCGAACACGACCTACATGAATTTTATTTTAATGAAAATAAACACTTAATGTAATAAGAAAAGAGTTTATCAAGTGGTATCAGAGCTTATCATTGGTATAAAAGCCTATCAATTTAGTATCAAAGCTTATCATTGGTATTAGAGCGTATCAATATGGTATCAGAGCCTATCACTTGCCTCCTATTTTCTCTCTAGACTCTCTCCCTCCCTCATCTTCACCATCCTTCCACCTCTATCATTAGGAAGGTTTTTTCTAGCTTCTAATCTCCCTCGACTGTCAAGCTACCCCTCTTTTTTGGGATCTTGACCACTTCGTTCCCTTCGTCTATTTCACTTAATCACATCCACAATCTACCTTCATCTCCATACCCATCCATAACCCTAACATCCACTATGGAGATAGGAATACTTAATATATTACATGCGATGAGAGAAAGATCTGGATATTGAAATTGATTGGATTTCTAATAATTAAGAATATCTAATTTAGAACTTCGATCAATTCGAGGCTTTTCAAGATACAATTCTAATTGTGAGTTTTGTGATTTGCTTATAAACTCAAAACTCTCAAATGAATCAAACTCTTACATAAAAAAAAGAACTATTATTCTGAATATATAAAAAATATTAAAAAATATAATGATAAGAACATACTAATGGTATTAAATTACCTTCATCATAGAGTTGTTATCTTCAGTATCATTTGAAACTTTACATAAAGTAGCTAAAGATGTCACATTGGAAACTGTAGAAGTGTTCTGAACATAATAATCAGAAAGAGCAAACAACTTCTCACGGATGTTTATCATCTCATAAGAAGAGCCATAGAGTTTGTTGTATTAAAATTCCATAAAATGTATTTTGAATCGTGGATTTAGAATGATAGTTATCGCTAAAATAATACTGTATTGTTTCTAATATTTTTCATACTTCATATTCATTTGTTAGGCTATATGACTAATAAAATTATCTGAGCTTCACATGCCTTCCATTATATTCAATTGGATCAAAACTACTTTTGGAAAGTACAAATTTGCTGTAGGGTATATAAATCTAGAAAATAGAGATGTAACATCATAAAACAACTTTTAAAAAACTTGCAAATCTTTTCAGCTTTATCCCATTCTTCTTGTGATGGACAATACTTGTAATTTGAATCACTCAATTGTAAATGAAGAAATGCACGACGATATATAATAGCACTGTCAAGCATTAAGTAAGTTGAATTCGATCTTGTAGGCACATCTTGTCTTAATCCTTTAATGCTATTTAAAGAAACTTGTTTAACACACTCAGCAAATCTCTTTTTCTGACTTGTGACCCCTTAACATTTTTGATGCTTTCTCTGATTTTGAATACAAAATCATCTATTTCTTTCAGACCTTTTTGCACTCTTAAGTTAAGAATATGAGCACAATAACGAACATGAAAGAAATCACCATCACATAATAAAGCATCATTCAACATAAGTTGGCTCCTCAACAACTCAACAAACAAATTATTTGCAGATGCATTATCAAGTGTTATAGAAAATAACTTTTTTTCTATACCCGATTCAGTCAACAATAGATAAGTCTTATCAGACAAAGCTACTCCAGTGTCTGGGGTTGGTATTGCACAAAAATTTATAATTTATTTTTGCAATACCCAATTTTCATCAACAAAGTGTGTCGTGAGACATAGATAACCATCAATGGTTATAGAGGTCCACAAGTCAGATGTTAAACTGATTCTTCAAGGAATATAATGTAACCAATCTTTGAGTTTATTCTTCTCCCTTCTATACATTTTCAAAACATCTGCCTTAGCTGTATTTCTACTAATATGTTTGATCTCATCACATAAGTAACTGTGCAATATTCTAAGTCCTTCATAATCAACAAATTGAAAAGAAAATTCATGCTTAACAATTGTCATTATCATCAATTCACGGTATTTCTAGTGATCAAACTTAGAAACTTGTAAAGACATTGATCCTTTTGATTTGGCAAGGAATAATTGGCCTATATATTTAGTTTTCAACTTTTGACATATATGTATATGCGTTTCATCTTTCCAGTCCCATACTTACTATCTGATATGTATATAACACCACACAATTTACGTGTGGCTCTCTTTAACCCATCTTTTCCTTTTGGTAGCTCTGTAAACATTTCCGAAACACTAGATATTTGTTTTCGTTTTCTTTTACTACTAGAATTCTCTCCACCAACTATGGGAGGAGGAACCTCCTCAGAAATATTTTCTCCATTTTTAGGAAATATCTCCACACTATCATCACCCATAACTAAAATAAGAGCAAGAGAAATAATATCATAACATGGAACCAAAGCTATGAAACTAAATTAAATTGAACTAAAATCAAGTAAGATGGACTTGACTAAATAGATCTAACAAGAAATTAAAAAAATAATACAGTAAAATAAGTAACTAAACAATAATCAGTAATTAAACACTTCAAACTTGCATTTGCTACTATGCTAAATGGTGTGCTAAATCTGAATGGTGTGCTAAATCGCTAATTAATTGGAATTCTGAAATAGATCTTTCTAAACTTGCATTTGCTACTATGCAAATTTTTATTATAACACTAGAAAACTTGCATTTGCTACTATGCTAAATGGTGTGCTAAATCGCTAATTAATTGGAATTCTAAAATAGATCTTTCTGAACTTGCATTTGCTACTATGCAAATTTTTATTATAACATTGGAATCCTTCCTTCTCTCTGAAAAGAAAATCAGGACTATTGATCAATTTAAATAGCATGCCAATTGAGCCGCAAAGGTTCAAAGCATGATACGGTCCTGATGTAAAGGGCTAGAGGTAGAATAGGTGATAAAATTTTTCCATAGTTGCTGAGTGCAGCTTCATTTTTCTGCTAAATGGAAGCAACAGTCTGGGCCCATGCAAACACTAGGAAGAAGAGGAAGGCGACCAGCTCATATCCTCCTCATCAGTACAAGTTCAGACTGCTTGTGCAGGAAATGTGGAGATGCCAGCCCATGCAAACACTAGGAAGAAGAGGGGGCTTTTGATGAGCACAATGCGTGTCCTCACAAAATTATAACTAGTGACAGTTGCTGGAGGGACCAACCATTCTCTTATCTCTTGATTCCGTCCTTCGTGAATTTTTTTCATATTTCCGTCCTTCTATAACTTACTCATACGCTGACTTAATTAAAACTCTTAATCACATCTATTTAAGTAGGGGGAGAGAGAGAGAGAGTTAAGATCATACAAATAGTCAAACCAAGAAGAGGTTTGTTGCTATAGAGGAAAAAAAGGAAGACTAGCAGAATTGATGGTCTGTTGTCAATATAGAAGGCGATTATTTCTATGCATATCAAATGCGTATGTTTGATTTTAGTGTAACTGGATGCTAATTGGACGATACCAGGCTTACCAGCATTATTATACTTCATGTTGTATTAATCACTTGGAGTATACATTCATGGTTCATCTCGTATTCCAATCCTTTTCACATCTATGCTAAGAAAGATCTCAAAACAAGTGAATACAGCAATAACATATAGCTAGACATGCTTTTGCTGAAAAATATTCAGGGAAAATTTATATGAGAAATTGGAGAAGAAAAGGACACTAAGGTTGAAGATTACACCAATGAGGTTTTGAAGAATTTTGTTGAGATTAGCAAGCTTGTAATTATATTACTGAATAGCAGGAAAAAGGAGAGCTTTTCTCGAATTAGAAGGAACAGAGCAAAAGATTCAAACTTTCATCCAATCATCCAAAGACCAAAAGTGCAGATCATGGTGAATTAAAGATAAAACTTTGGCTTTTAAAATTAAAAATAAATCTGAAAATATCATGACTAAAATGTATTAGAACCTCAATGTATGAAAACAGATCCGGGTGTCTGGCGGCGCGAGGAGCTCGGGTGTCGACGGCGTGAGTGAAGGGGATCGCCGGATCAGTGAGCTCGGGTGGCGCGAGGGGGGAGATACAACGCGAGAAGCTTCGGCATGAGTGAGAGGGGAGATCCGGTGTGAGGACCTCGGTCCTTGGGCGGCGTGAGAAGCTTGGGCGCCGGCAGTGAGGAGACGATGTGTCGATGTTACTTGGTGTGAAGAGTGAGGAGGGAAGGGGCAACGCCAACGTGGGCTGCGGGCGTGGGTAAGGGAAGGGGGCGACGGCGAGCTGGTGTGAGGATTGAGGAAAAAAGTTTGGACTTTGGGTGACTTGGGTTTTAGGGTATTAGGGTATTAGGGTATTTGGGTCAAATTAGAAATTTAGAATATATATGTGTGTTTGGCAGGTTGGTGGGTTGACCCGACCCGCCCAACTTGTTTACTTAAACGGGTTAAACGGGTCAAGCGGGTCAGAGGTATAAACCTAAACATGACCTGATTAATAATCAGGTTAGGCAGGTTGACCACTTTATGGCCCGAACCCGATTAACCTAAATCCAAACCCGATTAACAGCTAGGTTATCGTGTCGGGTTATCGAGTCGGGTCATGTTTTGCCACCCCTACATTCACTCCACTCGTCACCACCACCATCGCCCACATTATTCTGTATTTTCGTCCTAGTTGCAGTTTGAATCTGCAAAGGTAGTAAATATGAAAGTTGTAGATCAAGAAGTTAAAAATCTAATCCAATTAGTTTCGTAATTTTATGACTATAGGAGAATATCTGATGAATATTTTCCCACGGTTACACAATTGGTATCAGAGCAGGCAAATCTCAAACCTCCATTTATGATTGAAACAAGGAAGATGACATCAACAAGGAGACCTTTGGAGACTCAATGCACGATGATCCTAATCGTGAGGCCGATTCCTTTGGAGCGACAGCGATAGGACCGAGTCAACCAACGTTCATAGGTGAGAATATGGATGAACTTAGAAGGATGTTCCAAATATTGTTGCATAGAGTTGACACAATGAAAAATGATCAAAATGAATTCAAAAAATATGTCGTGAACCGATTGGGTTCATCATCTCCTCGACGACGATCGGAGATTCAAGAAGGACTAGTGGTGGGACCTCATCGAATCGATACCCCACAGGTCCAGGTGCGTCATGTGAGTGTCAATGATTTCCTCTTACCTATGCCTACACATTATCCCCCACCTTCGTTACAAAACCCAAGATCAGTGGTGGTGGAACCTGAGAGGCATGCGGCACTAGTGCACTTCGTCAATGAGGAGGATTGGCACTTTGAGGATGAGGTTGATCCCTATGGAGATGGTGATGGACATGCTCGAGGATTTAGAGAAGGTGATCAACATGCATAAAGGTTTAGACCTAAACAAAGAATTTTTTGCGAACTCGACAACGCTATTCGGGGGAGAACTGCATGCTTAGACTTTTCAAAATTCCATGGTGGTGATCCAACGGGTTGGGTGTTCCAAGTTGAACAATATTTTGATTGTCAAGGTACAGCGGAAGATGCAAAAGTTCAGATGGCAAGCTTTCACCTCCAAGGAACGGCATTGCATTTTTATAGATCAGTTATTCATAGTGGTGGATCTACCGAATGAGCTAATTTTTGTAGGAGAATTACACGTAGATTTGGGACAACGACATATGAAGATTTTACTGTAATATTAAATAAAATGGTTTAGAGGACTATCGTGTCGGAGTACCAAGCTGAGTTTGAAAGAGTTAGTAGTCGTTGAGCCAACCCGAACAGACATTGATGAGCATATTTATTTTAGGGCTGCGGGATGAGATACAAGCGGATGTTCGTGCTTTATGTCCTACTACTCTTGAGGAGGCCTTTGAGAAGGCCATGAGGATGGAACAATAACGTAGGGCTCTAAAGATGGCAGCGAAAACCAATTGGGGAAACGGTGTTCTAAATTGATGAGCGTTTCACCCCCGGTCATCGGTGTTCTAAATTGATTGGGAGTGTGATGCTTATAGAAGATCTTGAGGAGGATGATGAGGTTGTTATGATGGAGAGTGTCCAGAGGAGGTCCATGAGGAGGCTATTGTGGATGGCATGGAGGAAGATATCCAAGCTGAAATATTGATGCATACATATTCGGGTACTTCCGTGCCGAGGACATTACGGGTAGACGGACTATTGTGGATGCCACCGAGGAGAGCGGCGGACCATCGCATAGAGATTGTACCTAGGGCTGCACCGATGAACGTGAGGCCATATTGGTATCCACATGTGAGAAAGAAGTTATCTCAAAGATGGTAGCCGAGATGTTGGAGCAAGGCCTCATACAACCAAGTCATAGCTCATAGTCATCCCCCGTGTTATTGGTGTGAAAAAAGGATGGGACATGGCGTTTTTGTATTGACTATCGGGCACTCAATGCTATTACCGTCAAGGACTAGTATCCTATTCTAGTTATAGAGCAACTACTGGACGAGCTATCAAGGGTGAGCATATTCAGCAAACTTGATTTGAGGGCCGGGTATCATCAAATTAGAGTTCACTCGCCGAATGTACACAAAACTGTATTTCGGACTCCGGACAGGCATTACGAGTTCCGGGTGATGCCCTTTGGTCTCACCAAAGCTCCAGCTACCTTTCAAGGCCTCATGAATGATATATTTTGGCTTCTCTTGCTAAGGTATGTCTTGGTATTTTTTGATGATATTTTGGTGTATAGCAGGATTGAATTGGAGCATTGACGACATTTGGAGGATGTGCTAAATTTGTTGAAGCAAAACCAATTAAAGATAAAAAATCGAAGTGTCTATGGAGAGTACCACAAGTGGAGTATTTAGGCCACATCATTTCAGCGGATGGTGTAATGGCGGATCCTCAAAAAGTTGCCTGCATGACCGCTTGGCCTATTCCTACTACTACAATCGGATTGAGAGAATTTTTGGGGCTGACCGGATATTATCGCTGATTCATCGCTGGATATGGCAAGATCACTGCTCCTCTCACTTCTCTGTTGAAGAATGACTCTTTTAGATGGACGGATGAAGCCACTATAGCCTTTGAAAAACTAAAAACAGCCATGACGACGGCACTTGTTATAGTGCTACCGGACTTCACTAAAGAATTCATTATGGAATGTGATACGTCGGGTGTTGGCATAGGAGTTGTATTAATGCAAGGAGGACGTCCCATTGCCTATCTTAGCAAGGCTTTATCACAAAAGTCTCAGCAATTATCGACTTACGAGAGAGAGATGTTGGCAATTCTGCATGCGGTGATAAAGTGGAGACCTTATTTGATCGGTAGACGATTCATTATCCAAACCGATCAAAGGAGCCTTCTATACTTTATGGGACAGCGTATACACACTCCGGCACTACAGAGATGGGTCACAAAGTTGCTGGGATATGATTATGAAATCCAATACAAGAAGGGAACAAAAAATAGAATGGCGGATGCACTATCACGCCAACCCGAAACCGCTGAGTTTGTAGCCTATTCTTTTCTGACCTTTCCCTTCCTTGACGAGCTAAAGTATGCATGTATATCTGAACCAAATATTTTGAGATTATTGCAGGAGGTGATGGATGATTCGGAGCATCATTCAGAGTTGGAGAATCGAGGCGATTTGCTGCTGGACCGTGGATGCATTCGAGTGCCCACAAATGATGGATTGCGGCAAAAATTGTTGGAGCACTTCCACCAAACTCCAAAGGCTGGTCATGAGGGTGTCTTGAGGACTTATAGGAGGATATTTCAGAGTTGCACGTGGCCAAGATTGAGACGGGATGTGAGGAGTTTTGTCCGTGCTTGCGAAGTCTGTCAAAGGGCTAAATCAACCACATTGAAACCGGCCGGATTACTATAGCCTATACCTATACCAGACCGTGTTTGGGAAGACATTTCTATGAATTTCATAGAGGGTCTTCCGTTGGTACGTGGTTATTCCGTTATCTTTGTAGTTGTTGACAGATTGAGTAAGTATGCATACTTTTCAGGATTGTCACATCCGTTTTCAGCCAAGTCGGTGGCTAAAATTTTCGTTAGAGATGTTGCTCGGTTACATGACATGCCACGCACGATTGTTTAGGATCATGATCGTGTATTTATGAGAAACTTTTGGACGGAGTTTTTTAGATTGCACGGGACTCAATTGAACTTCTGTTTGGCCTACTATCTATAGATGGACGGCCAAACAGAGGTGGTTAACCGAGGCATTGAGCAGTATTTGAGGTGCTTTGTTGGAGAGATGCCAAGACGATGGTTGGAGTTATTATTGTGGGCCGAGTGGTCTTATAATACCGCTTGTCATAGCAGCATTGGCATGACTCTATTTGAGGTGGTGTATGGATGCATGGCTCCGACGTTATGCACTTATGATCCTGTAGAATCTATAGACCAGACAGAGGTGGACTTAGCGTTGATGGATAGAGATGCCACATTGAGGAGATTGCATGCCCATCTTAAACTTGCTCAAAACCCCGAAGCAAGTTTATGATCGTAGCCATAGGGAGCAGGAGTTCGACATCAACAGTTAGGTGTTTGTGAGGGTGCAACCGTATCGACAGATGACCTTGCATCTGATGCGTAACCAAAAGTTAGCATATAGCTACTTTGGTCCATTTCGGGTATTGGAGAGTATTGGTCTCGGCTACCATCTTTGAGATAACTTCTTTTTGCACATCTGGATATCGATATGGCCTCACGTTCGTCGGTGCAGCCCCGAGTACAATCTCTATGTGATGGTCCGCCGCTCTCCTCGGTGGCAACTCTTGTGGCTCCTCAAAAAGTCAAGAAAATTTATCTAATAAATTAGACAATTCAATAGTAGTACCTGAACTCATTTGAGGCTTCTCTTCTACTTGGTCCTAACTGAATAAGATAGGCCAAATCATACGCACAAGGCAGCCCCACCATAGGCTACATCGCAGAAATCGACGAAGATTGAACACCATCAAGCCGCACATCTTTGTTTCCTTGTTTAAATTTCATCCACATGCTCTGGAAATGTGATGGGTGCTAAACTCTATAACCATTGAGCACCAAGAACAATGTCCGCTCCTCGCAGCGCCAACGGATATAAGTCCATAATGATGTCGTGTTCTTGCACTCGTATAACAACTCGGCGACACAAGCTCTTCACCCTAAGCTTTGTGTCGTCTCCGTGGTCAGTTCGACATCCAAACCTAATCTCCTCACTAACCTCTCATCTAGAAAGTTGTGTCTACTCCCTGAATCGATGAAGATGTGCACACAATGCTTTCTGACGAGTCCGTCCAGTTGTAACGTCTTCGGCGCGGAAGTACCCGAATATGTATGCATCAATATTTCAGCTTGGATATCTTCCTCCACACCCTCCACAACGGCCTTCTCATGGACCTTCTCTGGACACTCCTCACCATCAACAACCTCATCATCCTCCTCAAGATCGTCAATAAGCATCACACTCCCGATCGGTTTAGAACACCGATGACCGGGGGTGAAACACTCATCACATCGAAAGCAAAGGCCCGTCTCTCTTCGCTCCTCCACCTAGGCAAGTGTGAGAGTTCGAACGGGGGGTCTAGTGCCTCCTCTAACATCGAAAGAAGGTCTCAAAGATGGTCATGGTCTAGTGCTCGCAATCACTGTTTTTGAAACCGCAAAATTTCCAGCTGGTGTTCTAGGTGCGAACCGCCCATCTCGGTTGCCCCAATTAGTTTTCGCTGCCATCTTTAGAGTCCTATGTTTTTGTTCCATCCTCACAGCCTTCTCAAAGGCCTCCTCAAGAGTAGTAGGTCATAGAGGATGAACATCAGCTTGTATCTCCTCTCACAGCCCCGAAATAAATGTGCTCATCAATGTCCTTTCGGGCCACAATGGCTCACAACAACTACTAACTCTTTCAAACTCAGCTTGGTACTCTAATACAGTAGTCCTCTAAACCATCTTGCTTAATGTGGCCGCAAAATCTTCATATGCCACTATTCCAAATCTACATATAATCCTCCTATAAAAATCAGCCCATCACCATCTCCATAGGGATCAACCTCATCTTCATAGTGCCAATCCTCCTCATCGACGAAGCGCACCGGTGTTGCACGTCTCTCAGGTTCCACAACCGTTGGTCTTGGGTTTTGTAACAGAGGTGAGGGGTGATGTGAAGGCATAGGTAGGAGGGGATCATTGACACTCATATGACGCACCTGGACCTGTGGGATATTGGTTCGATGATGTCCCACTGCTGGTCCTTCTTGAAACTCTGTTCCGTCGTCAAGGAGATGACGAACCCAATCGATTCATGACATATTTCTTGAATTCATTATTATCCTTTTGTATGTTGTCAACTCTATGCAACAATGTTTGGAACATACCCCTAAATTCATCCATATTCGAACCCCATGGACATTGGTTGACTCGGCCCTGCCATGGTCACTCCAAAGGAATCGCCCTCATGGTTAGGATCATCGAGCATTGAGTCCGCCCTTGTCGGTGTGCTCTCCATAGGTCTCCTTGTTGATGTCATCTTCCTTGTTTCAACCATTAATGGAGGTTTGAGGTTCGCCTACTCTGATACCGAATTGTTAAGACTCTGATACCAAATTGATGGGCTCTGATACCACTTTGATGAGTTCTTATACCAAAAGATCAGCTACGGAATAATTCTTTAAGATATGAATTTATTGCAAGAAGAATTCCGTGTAATCGTGGAAAAATATTCGTCAGATATTATTCTGTAGTTAGAAAATTACAAAACTAATTATGTTAGCTCCATTTCTTCCTGATCTACAACTTTCGTATTTATGTCCTTCACAGATTTGAACCACAACTGGGACGAAAACATGAAAGAACGTGGGTGATAGTGGTGGTGACGGGTGGAGTGGATGTTACGATTATGGATGGGTGTGGAGATAAGGGTGGATTGTGGATGTGATTAAGGGAAGTAGATGAAGGGAACGAAGTGGTCGAGATCCCAAAGAAGAGAGGTGGCTCGACAATCGAGGGAGTTTAGAAGTTAGAAAAACATTGCCAACTGTAGAGGTGGAAGGATGGTGAATAGGGAGGAGGGAGAAGTCTAGAGAGAAGATAGGAGGCAAGAAATCAATAATCCAATTCCATACTGAAGTTGGCTGCCATCCAGATATTTATAGAGGCTAGCCAACAAGTCCTAAAACAATATGAAACCGTAATTTTAGAACTTTTCTGTCGATTGCATTCGAACGTGCCCAATACAGACGTTCAAACGCGGGCGTTCGCCATTTACGAACCTGATGCAGGCGTTCACAAGGGTGTTCGAATGCGACCCCACCTGTGTTCGAATGCGACCCCACTTGCGTTTGAATGCGACCTACAAGAATTTTATTTTAATGAAAATAAACACCTAATGCAATAAAAAAAGAGCCTATCAAGTGGTATTAGAGCTTATCATTGGTATCAGAGGCTATCAATTTGGTATCAGAGCTTATCATTTGTATCAAAGCATATCTAGTATCAGAGCCTATCACTTGCCTCCTATCTTCTCTACAGACTCTCTCACTCCTCCCTCTTCATCATCCTTCCACCTCTATCGTTTGTAAGGTTTCTCCTAGCTTCTAATCTCCCTCGACTGTCAAGCCACCCCTCTTCTTTGGGATCTCGACCACTTTGTTTCCTTCGTCTACTTTCCTTAATCACATCCACAATCCACCTTCATCTCCATACCCATCCATAACCCTAACATCGACTCCACCCATCACCACTACCATCACCCACGTTATTTTGTATTTTTGTCCCAGTTGTTGTTTGAATCTACGAATGCCATAAATATGAAAGTTGTAGATCAGGAAGTTACGAATCTATTCCAATTAGTTTTATAATTTTATGACTATAGGAGAATATCTGAAGAATATTTTCCCATGGTTGCGTAGACTGCTTCTTATAATAAATTTAGATTTTAAGGAATTGTTCCGTAGCCGATCTTTCGGTACAAGAACCCATCAGATGTGCAAGCTGAAATCTCAATGCAAGCCTACTCTGGGACCATCGCACCAAAAATGCTTCGGATAGACAGATTGGTCAAGAATCATTGCGTGCACATCTCAATTAGGTTGGAAGCTGAACCTATGATGTAGCAATTGGTGACAGAATGAAGTTGAGAGCCGATAGTTTGTTCTGCCAAGTGATCCAAGGATACGAATTGATTGTTAATTTGTATCCTCTTGCTTTGCAAGGTGCTAATCTTGTCCTAGGTACTCAGTGGCTACAAAGCCAAGGACTAGTGATATTATACTTTCAAGACATGTGGATGACATTTTGATAGGTCTATGGAACGATTCTTTCAAGATCTAGATTTATTGCAGGAAGCTATCCGTGCAACCAAGAAAAACTATTCACCCAATATTCTCCCATAGTCAAAAAATTATGAAACCAAGTGGAATCGATCTATAGCTTCCTGATCTACGTTTTCATATTTACGCCCTTCGTAGATTCGAACTACAAGAGGGACGAAATTACGACTTAGTGCGGATGATGGTGGTGGTGATTGGAGAAGTGAATGTTAGAGCTATGGATGATAATGGAGATGAGGGTGGATGGTGGATGTTGTTAAGAGATAAGGACGAAGGGAAAGAAGTGGTCAAGATCCCATGAAAGAGGGAGGACTCATCAGACAAGGGAGATTAAAAATTAGGAGAGACCTTACCAATAGTAGATGAGGGAGATTAGGGTAGAGAGAATAAAGAGAAGATACGAGACAAGAAATCAATAATCCAATAGCATAATAATTTTGGCTACCATCCACACCTTTATAGAGGCTAGCCAACAAGCCAAAATAAAATTATTAACCCTAATTCTAGAAGATTCCCATCGATCGTGTTCGAACGCGCCTGATCGCATTCGAACGCGCCCGATCGCATTCGAACGCACATTTTGCATTCTCTATTTTTGTGAACCTGATGTAGGGGTTCGCAAGAGCGACTTACAGAAATTTTATTTTAATAAAATTAAACAACTAATGAAATAAGAAAAGAGCCCAACTAAATGTATCAATCCACCACGCTTCCCCCACCTTATCCTCAAGGTGAAAAGTTAGGAAAACGCTCCAAAATATCAATCTCCAACTTGCCAAGCCACTCGAATAGAATCTCCATTTCTAATTTGGTATTATGTTGTCGTCAGCGCCTAGTAAGTACACAAACTGGCTCTACATCTTTGTCTCTTCTAATGGCTCCGGTAGAACTGATCCAACAACCTCATGATCTCCAATCTGCTCTATCAGCAATAAAAAATGGAAGACAGGATGCACTCTAGACCCCTCCAATAGCTCCGAACGATATGCAATCGGACCAATACGCTCTAACACCTAAAACGGACCAAAGTAACGATGTTCTAACTTCTGGTTTCGCATTGGATGCAACGTCACCTATCAATATGACTTCACTCTCATAAACACCCAACTACCGATGTCGAACTCCTATTCTCTATGGCTGCGATCGTAAACTTGCTTCATGTAGTTTTTTTACATCCTGATAGGTCTAGATCTACTTCGTAACATAGAGGATTCATTTAAACTCTCACACCTACCTAGGTGGAGGAGCGAAAAGTGAAAGGGCTGTGTTTTTTATATGATGAACGTTTCAACCCCGATCATTAGTGCTCAAAACCAATCGAAAGTGTAATGCTCATCTACAGTCTCGAGGAGGACATGGACATTGCTGGAGAAGAAGTATATGTAGAAGAGGTCTAGGAGGATAAATGGAGGAGAGCACGGAGGAAGTCATCCAAGCTGAGATATTCATGCATGCATATTTGGACACTATCGCACTGAAGACTTTGTGAGTGGACATGTAACACCCGAACCCTAAACATGTGCATGGCACGAGCCCACACGGCACTTGTAAGGCACTTGGCAACTTGATTAGTTGCCGACAATCAAATAAATTTGTATCAAAACCATAATGTTTATCCACAACATCTAAACTAAGAATAGCTCAAGTCTGACTATCAACAACATATTAAAAACTCTAATAAGACCCCATACAGACCACAACACATCATAAAAAGCATCTCACTATTACATATACATAACAGTAGTATAAACATAATACAATATGTACAAAGTTACCTACTAATAAAAAAGACAAGAATAAGGACACACTCTAAAATATCAACTAATACATCGTATAACATAACGTATTTAGCATATAGCACTAACCACACTCTATTCTTCACTCGATGGCAAGAGCTCTAAGGGAGTATCCTACTCGACTTGTTCACCTAGGTTTTGAAAAGGAGAGAGTCATGAGCTAAAGGCTTAGTGAATAGACCTTACCCTGAATCAATGATGCCAAACAAAGAGTAAATCATGTACTGGATAATATGAATAAGAAATAAAGCATCATATTATAACTAAGTATGTAAATGTATCCTCAATAATATATACATAAAATCATGTCATAACTAATCGACTATATAATTCTCGACAATTTATATAAATAAACCTCCATATTATGTGTACTATCATTGTATCCTTTCAAATATAATACATATGATGCATGCCGACTATGGCCATGCTATGATGTCAAATGCAATCATATATGAAGCATGATAACTACTCGATAATCATATATGAATTTTAAATGATAATACAATCATATGCAATTCTTAGTATCACAATCATCACTGATATCTCGGTATAACATCATTATAGTAGACCACTGTGCATAGTCAACACCTGATACTCAGTCTCAAATTCAGCTCGAAGCCTCAAAACATACCCTACCAACCGTTAAGGGCATCTTAATTAAATAATCATACCCTGTCAACTATTAAGGGTATCATCATCATCCGAACCCAGGTACCCAACTAGCTGATAGAAACTAGTTCGATAGATTTGTCCTAAATCTCAAGTCTGTCACAACTCGAAGACCACATGTCCATCTAACCATTGGATCTAAAGTTACACCTTAACCTTGACTATTCGTAATAACCCTAACTTCTCCACATGAGTCAGAATCCAATTCCATCTATGGATTTGGACTCGCACCAATCGTGGGGTTCACAGGACATATCACACAACTAGCCATCCATTTTTAGTCGTGGGGCAAGTTCGCAAAAGCTTTGTGCATGTAGTTTAGGCCGTCAAATTATAAAGATTTCAAAGCTGTCCTCATTAAACTAATTATGAGGACACAGTTCAAGCCTACCAAGAGGAGTTCAAGTGTATTTCCAATCGAGTCTAGGGCTGGTCAAACTCGGTCTTGAAAAGTACCTTCATTAGCTAGTTTCATCATGACATTCAAGCTGAGGTCAAAGTTGCCTAATAGTTGACATTTCCCAAGTTCTTCCCTATTGCATAAATAACGGAAGAGAAGATTTAAGAGCTACGGATCTTGAGTGAAAATGCATTGGACTACTTCAAACTTGAGGTCTCAACCTCAACCACCTGCAGCCACGTGCGGATGGGTTGGTTTGATTGCGTAAGTCTTTGATATGGTTCTAACCTTGAGGATAAAGTAAACGGAACCGTGATGAATTTACAACGTGCAAAGTTTTAAGAAAATAATCATATAATATTCAAATGGTTTCTAGACAATGTGAAACTAGAAGCATTAGATCGGTAATGTCATGATCTATGCATTTTGTATTTGACCTTCTATAGATTAGGAATCTATATATCTCTAGCAGAACTACAAACAAATCCATTGGAGTGATAGAAGTTGCATTAGTAAGTTTGTTTTAGTTGCCACAGGACATTTATTTTATTTCCTATAAATATGGTCTTTTGGCTTGTAACACTAAGCATGAAAGGAATATGTGAATTTATCTCCCTCAAGTTCTCTCCCACTAGCCATCACCCTCACCATAGGCTAATACCTCCTTCCCTTCTTTGTTTATTGATCTCCCTAATCCCTTAGGGCCAGCCTCCTTCTCCATCTTCTTCCCCTCTAATCTCATATCAATCCACTCACCATAACATCTTTCCTACTGTCCACACCTGCCCACTCTAAATCACACTATTACCTTTCGCAACCCCTAAAGTTGGTCCATATCATTCAAGCCTCCTACAACAATTTACATGAATAATCTTTTTCCACTTCTTCAACAAGAAGACAAAATTCAAAGCTGTGAAAGATGTTAGGTTTTATTTATACTTAGGTAATTGGCAAATTATATTTTAAAACATAATTTATATTCATATAATGTATCTAGATTTTATGTATAGGCATATGTACAAATTATGAATTTAAGATCTATGTGACAACGTTTTCTAATCATATATGACCTGGTGGCTGGTGCTACTTCATATAGCTAGCTTGGTGACGTCGGTGAGGACCGAGTGGATGTAAATCTAACTGAAAGAGGGAGTTTCTTGGGAATGGATTAGAAGGAATTAAACGGGATTGAAATTTTAGCATATTTAATATTTCAAAGCCTGAGTAATTTATTTCATTGGAAGCATCTTTACGTATAAATTGCTGCCCAGCTACATAGAAGACCGGGCTATATATTGGCTGACAGAATGCATATCGCAAATTAAATATTGATCAAGTCTATCCTCCAAGCACTACATAAACGCACCTTATCTAATATCACTGTCATTATATATGCTTGCAAAAGCAAGACATATATAATATCTTCCATGCTGTACGCGAAGTTGTGTACAACAAGAGCATAACGAAAACGTTTACGTCGTAACTTCTTTTGCTTCACGAAAAAAAAAAAATTCGAATTTTGACCCTCTAAACTATTGAATAGCGCGACCCGTGCTTTTCATTTTTGAGCACATAAACCCTCTAAACTATTTAGAGATCTCTCAAATTTCTGTTTCATTAGTTTGTGGTCACATCTTCCATTCATCAGCTATCATTTAATTTTTATACCCTTATCTTTTAAGGGTATAAAGAAAGAGAAATATTATTATACGCTTTATGCGCTGTATTCGAAAGGACATTTTTGTGTTTTTACCTTTTTTTATTAATGATGAAGCACCTGCCACTAAATACCTAAATTAATGTAGTCTTCACGTGACCTGTTTAATATTACTACACATTATATAAGAGAAAAACACAATATTTTTATAAATAATATAAGCAAAATGAAATGTGATACTATTATGGAAATCCACCAAAACTGATAAAATGTCATATTATCTTTTTAATAGTTACTCTGATCCGTGGTCACACTCACGTCGCACTACCTAGTAACCATTGGGATGACACCTGGAACTTTCCTAGATAGCCGATTCATCAAGGGTCACAGTATGTACTATATAATGCCATATCGACTTTTTCACTAACCATTGAGTAAGATTAAAGTCACCATGACAAAAGTTCAAAAATCTTTTCTCTAATTTCGCTAGAATCACTTGGTAGCATTCCCAACATTATATTCCAAGAATCTTTTCCACTAACCATTGAGTAAGTTTAGCTTGGACCGCAACGATGCATCTGCGAGCACTTGGATGCACCTTCGGTCAAGCAATAGCCAATCTAGGTCCTCCAAATTGGGATGGCTCTCCGGATAAGCTCTAATCTCTGCAATAATCCTGTGACACAGGGGTCAATGATGCATGCACTCCTCAAATCCTCGAGGAAGGGAAAATAAAGAATGGCAAAAGCCACCAATTTACCTCTAATTGGTTGGCATGAAAGAGCATCCATCGCCCGATTTTTCATTCCCCTTATTATATTACACCATGTAGTCGTACCTGAAAAGCTTTGCCACTCACCGCTGTTGTGCTAGTGTGTGTATCCACTGACTCATAAAATATGGCAAATCCTCTGGTTGGTGCAAATGATGAAGTGGCGTCCCACCAAGTACAACCTCCATTTTGTCATGGCGTGAAGTTGCCAACATCTCTCGCTCATAAGTTGAGAGTTGTTGTGATCTACCAGACAAAGCTTTACTCAAAAATGCTATAGGTCTGTCCCCTTTGCATTAGAACAGCAAATATTCCCACTCCAAAGGTGTCACATTCCACAACAAACTTCCTTAGAAAATTGACAATGCCGAAACTGGACTACCTAGTCACCATTAGGATAATGCCCAAGACTTTTCTATATTGTCGATCCGTCTAGGATCATAATATATACTCTACAATGTCTTATCGACTTTTCCATTAACTGTTGAGTAAAATTAGGTCCACTAGGACAAAAATTTAAAAATCTTTTCTCTAGCTAAGTCACTTGGTAGCATTCGCAACATTACATTCCAAAAATCTTTTCCCTAGACTTATCTTTCTTGAAATCAAATTTGTTCAAGATCTCATTTTTATCAGTATTCAATAATACTCATATTTCATATTCCTCAATCATCAAGATTCTCGATTCTTTAATATATGTATAATAATCTATAAATCCAAATACTATTACAGATATATATATATATAATATCATTCTTAATAAGTTAAAAAACATAAATAAATAATACTCTAACATTTGATCTTATAAAATTTTACATCTCAAAATAATATTTTATTTGTGATCATTTTCTCAAATATCTTTCTTTTTAATAAAGATCTCTTATATTTATTTACAAAAAATAAAATATATTAGCATAATGATTTACTATGTGATTTTCTGAAATATAATATTAAGTATTTTTGTAAATCTAAAATTTCTTTAAATTGAAATAATTCCAATTTATATATTATTTTCTGGAATAAAAATAAATATTAATTATTTCTAGAAATCTGAAATTTATTTAAATTGAAATAATTACAACTTATATCTTATTTTCTGGAATAAAAATTAATATTAATTACTTTCAAAAATTTGAAAATACAAACAAAAAAAATCTTTTTTATTCTGAAAATAACAAATCTAAATTTTTAATAAAATACAAATAATCTTAACAACTCTAATTCTTCAATAAGAATCCTTAAAACAACAAATTTCTTAATTTTCCTATCCATGCTACATAATTGACATCATCATAGCATAACTTCCTATATATAAAATTAAACAGTATAAGAATAAATAAGAAAGAGATATTTTCAATTCATCAATTTTATTTTTGAACAATACAAATTTAAGAAGATATAAGTGAGAACTTGCCTTGATTGCTCAATCCAAAAATAATCTAATTTTCGCATTCTAATCTCTCTTCTCTCCACTCTTCTATCTTCTCTCTTCTCTCTCAAGAACGATCTTTTTCTATCCTCATCTTGGCATTATAGGGTTTTCTTCTAAGCTCCCTTTTTATAGTTAAAAAAATATAATAAGTGTCCAATTAGAATAAAGATTCTAATATCTTAAAAATATACCTAAATATTTAATTTAATTTAATGTGAATCCTAAAATATAAAAGATAAAGTGAAATTCCGCATTATCTAAATGTTTATCCTATAAATAGAAATAGACATGTGTTGATTATCATAGGGAGAATTGATCATTGAGTTTATCTCATCATTGAGCCATTAGATCATCCTTATCTTTGTAAGAGTAAATTCTAGCCCTAGAACCATCCAACCTTCTAAACTCTAGCCACCTTCTTCAATCACGAGCCACCCTACTATGTAGCCGTCCCCCACCATCCTTAGTCGTCCACCACCCTTCGATGACTGCCGCAATGTTGGATATTTACCATTGTGCCTTGTTATGGCTTTACTCCTTAATTTTATTTATATCTTTTGATCTAGACTTTAGATTTATATGAAACCAAAACTATTAGATTCATAACTCGTGAGGCTACTACCACAAAAATTCCCATAATTTTTTCACATCCAAATAAGTCCAGATCTGGTCTGTAACATAGAGGATTTACACGACCTTCTATTTAAACTCTCACACCTACCCAGATGGAGGAGTGAAGAGTGAAAGGGTTGTGTTTATGATACAATGAAAGTTTCAACTTCGGTTATTGGTGCTCAAAACCAATCGGGAGTGTAATGCCCATCTATAGTCTCAAGTAGGACATGGACATTGCTGGAGAAGAAGAATATGTAGAAGAGGTCCAAGAGGATATAGTGGAGGAGAGCACGAAGGAAGTCATCCAAGCTGGATGAGCTTGCAAAGGCAACCATATGTAGCAAACTCTATTTGAGGGTTAAGTACCACTAGATTCAAGTTTACCCGGTAGACGTGCATAAAACTACATTTCAGGCTCCCGATGGGCACGAGTTCTGAGTGATGCCATTAAGCATGATGCAGTTCAACCTCATCAACACTCTAGTGACTTTCCAAAGCCTTATAAATGATGTACTTATAAATGTGGGTTTTCTTTGACGGCATTTGGGTGCACAGTGGGACTAAAATTTAGCACTGACGATATTTGGAGGACATGCTAAAATTGTTAGAGCTAAACTATTTGAAGCTCAAGATGTCGAAGTGCCTATAGAGAGTGCCTCAAGTAGAGTAACTGGGACATGTCAAATTAGCGAAAGGAGTTGCTATAGATCCAAACAAGATAGCCTATAGGACAAGTTGGCCACAACCTATCACTACCACTAGGTTGTGCGGGTTCTTCGGGTTAACCGAGAATTATCAGTGTGTCACCCCTAGCTATGGTAGAATAACTACTCTACTCACCTCCCTATTCAAGAAGGACTAATTTAGATGGACGAAGAAGGTGACAATGGCATTCGAGGAGTTAAAAACAACCATACATTGGCACCGATTTTAGCTCTTTCGGACTTCACCAAAGAGTTCGTAGCCGAGTGCCATGCATCGAGGATTGGCAAAGGAGTTGTGCTCATGCAGGAGACAGATCCATAGCCTTTCTAAACAAGGCCTTGTCGAGAAAATCTCAACACAAAAGTGAGATGCTTGCCATCCTACATACGATGACAAAATGGAGGCCTTATTTGAGCGATAGGCAGTTCATCATAAGAACCAATCAAAGAAACCTTCTATACTTCATAGGACAGCAGATCCACACTCCGCCACAGCAAAGATGAGTTAGTAAATTGCTAGGGTATGACTATGAAATTCAGTACAAGAAGGGGATAAGAAATAGAGCGGCGGATTCACTATTGTGCCAACCCAATAAGCTTGTGACATACTCTTCTCCTTCATTTCTTGAGGAGCTAAGGCATACAGGTGCATCTGACCCAGATGTTATTGATAGGCTTGGATATCAATTGATAGGCTCTGATACCAATTGATGGGTTTTGGAACCAAAAGATCGGCTACGGAACGATTCCTTAAGATTTGCATTTTTTGTAGGAAGCAGTCCGCGCAATTGTGGAAAAATATTTTTCAGATATTCTTTGGTAGTTAAAACATTACAAAACCAATTGGGTTGGATCTATAACTTCCTGATCTACAACTTTCATATTTACTCTGTTATGTTTTTTATTTGTTGGCAATTTTGTACAAAATATTCTAAGTGTATTTTTTTCATGTATATGAGCTTTACACAAGTCTAGAATATCACTGGTGTGAAGAATTGCAAGATCATTGGAGAAAAGCCGTCGCGTTCTCACCGCGTTCACAAACGCGTTCGAACGCGAAATCTGCGTTCACACAGACAGAGAGCCGCATTCACAAGCACGTTCGAACGCGGGCACTGCGTTCACACAGACAAAGAGTCACGTTCACAAGCGCGTTCAAACGCGGGCACTGCGTTCACACAGACCGAGAGCAGCGTTCACAAACGTGTTCGAACACAACCTGAAGAATTCAAGCTGTCGCGTTCGAACGCACTTGGGCCCGTTCGAACGCACCTGAGATTAAGTTAGGCCGTTCGAACGCACTCGGGCCGCGTTCGAACGCACCTATGAAGTTTGCAATTTATTGGATTTTCGTGAGTTCAAATATGACTTGGATTTGGCTCTATCTTGGAGATCATATATAAGGATAGTGTTGCCCTAACATAGGGCAGTTGAAGAAGATTATTCAAGGAGACTTTTTGGAGGCTACATCGGTTCTTCAACAAACAAGCCCCTTCGCATCTACAAATCTTAATCTTTCGTCTTAAGGGCTATCTAGACGAAAGATCAATCTCGAGGGCTACTGAGATTGGACTTCAATCACAAGAAGCAATGAATCGTGGGTTCTATCGATCAAGACTGAGAGGAACAAAGTCATTTGGATCGACGGGTTATTTTGTGAGTCAGTCTTGTAACTGCTACTATTATAGTGATTGGTTTTGATCTGAGTTTGGATCCGTGGTTTTTTCCCGCTTGGGTTTTCCACGTTAAAATCTTGGCGTTCATCTCTACTTTCGTTTTTAATATTTCTTCCGACTTTTACTTAAGCGAACGAGAAATATCATTGCCTAGAGGTTAGATACATACGTGTGTCTATGGGTTTTTCAATTGGTATCAGAGCAGGTTCTCTCACCCTTTGAGAGATATCAAATAGGCATAGATTTTCATAGAGATGGACCCTCATCTATTAGACCTCCTATTTTAGATGGATATATGGATATTGGAAAGCTAGGATGAGAGCTTATTTGAAGTCTATAGATGAGAGAGTATGGATGGCCATTGTGAACGGTTGGAGTCCACCAATGTACATGGTGAATGGTGAGTTAGTTGAGAAACCGATTGAGTCATGAGATAAAACATATTATGAAAAAGTTGGGTGGAATAGCAAAGCAATAAATGCAATTTTTAGTTATGTTTCCTCGGAAGAATTTAGAAGAATATCTACTTATGAAATAGCAAAAGAAGCCTGGATGATCTTAGAAACAACTCATGAAGGCACTATGGCTGTAAAACTTTCGAAACTTCAGAGGTTGACTACTAATTTTGAAACCCTACGTATGCAGGAGAATGAAACATTTGATGAGTTCTATGCAAAGTTGAGTGATATAGTCAACTCCAGTTTCAACCTAGGAGAGAAAATTTCTGAAAATAGAATTGTCTGTAAGATCCTTAGGTCTCTTCCAGAAAGGTTTCAGGTGAAAGTTACAGCTATTAAGGAAAGTAAGGACATCGACTCTATGAAAGTTGAACAACTGGTAGGAAATCTACAAACATTTGAGTCCAGTCTTTCAAAACCGAGGAAGTCCAAAGGGATAGCTCTATCCACTGTTGAACAAAATTTAGAGGAGTCTGAAGATGAAGGTGATTTAGATGTTGAGATGTTGGCTATGTTTGTCAAAAAGTTCAATAAATTCTTTCGAAGGCCAAACAAGTTGAATACTGAAAAGTTTGAAAAAAGCAAAGCTTTTGTGAAAAAGAAGAATACTGTGACTTCGAATACAGGTGGTAGCAACAACAATGTTAAACAGAAAAATAAGAATTCTGAGAATAAAGTTCAATGTTTTGAATGTTCTGATTTTGGTCACATCGCACAAGAATGCCCTAATCCTCTTAAGAGAAAGGGCAAAGCTATGAAAGTTACTTGGGATGATTCAGATGAATCTAATGATGATTCTGAAAAAGGCGAAGAAAACTTTGTAGCCTTTGCCTCTTCTCTGCTTAATACTGACTCTGTTGATGATACTGATAGTACAGATGATCTTAATATGCTACTAGTTGAGGAAGATGAATCTGAAATTCAAAAGGCATATAATGACTTGTACCTAGAGTCGTTTAAACTCAAGAAAAGCAATCTTAGACTACTTCAACGACTCAAGGAAATTGAACCAGAAAGAATTCAATTTGAGGAGAAGTACAAATTGGAGCTTGAACGTGTCAAAGACCTTTCTGAACAACTTGACAATACGAAAGATAAAATGAAGGCTGATGAAATTGAACTAGAGCGATTGCATAAGGAAGTTACATTTCTAAAAGGGAAGAACAAACTGGACGAGATTCTACAAGCTCAGATCTCTGGAAAAGACAGGTATGGTGTTGGATATACGGGTAATTCAAATAATAATAAAACTGTTTTTGTTTCTGCAGGTATACAAAAGGAAGAATACCTGAAGCCATCAATCGCATTTTCAAAGCAATCCTGGATGAATCCTTCAAAATTGAAGTTAAATCTACAAACTGGTGAATCTTTAACGGCACCAAAGGTAAACTTTAGTCACACTCCTCGACAAAAGGTGAGTAGAAAAGGGTTTGTTTCAACATGCTATCATTGCGGCATTCTAGGGCATATTCGACCTCATTGCAAATTTTTGCAAAAACCTAGAACTGCTTTCATTTATGGGATGAAAACAAAGGCAATATGATTTGAAATGTTATGTTGTGCATACAGCCTTGAAAGCTTTAAATTCTAATTTATGGTATTTAGACAGTGGCTGTTCAAGACATATGTCGGGTGACAAGTCGATATTTTCTAATCTTGAAAAACATGAAGGGGGATTTGTGACATTCGGAGATGGTAATTCATCAAAGGTAATAGGTAAAGGAAAGGTAAGTACTCTAGGGATTCCTAGTCTTGAAAATGTTCTTTATGTTAAGGGCTTGAAAGCAAATCTACTGAGCATCAGTCAATTTTGTGATGAAGATTATGAGGTAAAATTCTCCAAAAATGATTATACTGTTCTAGATCATGATGGTAATATTATATGTTATGGATCTAGAACATCTGATAATTGCTATGTCGTTGGAACTTCACATAAACTGAAATGTAACAATGCGTCTTTCGACATTGCAGATCTTTGACATCAACGTCTTGGACATGTGAATCACAAGGAATTATTTACTCTGTCCAAACATGAAGTGGTAAGAGCAATACCTAAGATAAAAGAAATGTCAAAAAGAGTGTGCGGTTCGTGTCAAATTGGAAAACAAATTCGTATCTCACACAAGAAGGTAAATACAGCTACCACTGACCGTGTGCTACAATTAGTTCACATGGACTTGATGGGTCCAACAAAAACGGAAAGTCTTGGAGGTAAACGCTATATATTCTTAATGGTCGATGATTACTCCAGATATACCTGGGTTGCCTTTCTACGTGAGAAGTCTGAAACCTTTGATGTTTTTAAATCACTATGCTTAAAATTACAGAATGAAAAATCTACAACCCTAATTAGGATTCGTTCTGATCATGGTAGAGAATTTGAAAATGAAAATTTTTCTATATTTTGCGATTATCTTGGTATTCAACATGAGTTTTCAGCTCCTATAACTCCACAACAGAATGGGATTGTTGAAAGAAAAAACCGAGTTGTGCAGGAAATGGCTAGGGTTATGCTTCACGCTAAAAAGGTTACTCAAAGGTTTTGGGCAGAGGCGGTCAATACAGCGGTACATGTGATAAATCGTGTTTATCTAAGACCAGCTACAAATATGACTGCTTATGAAATCTGGATTCAAATAATAATATGACTGCTTATCAATACCTAGTGTTAAATATTTTTGAGTTTTTGGTAGTAAATGTTATATCTTGCGTGATCGAGAATATTTGACTAAATTTGACACTAGAAGTAGCGAAGGCATCTTCTTGGGGTGCTCGAATAATAGTAGAGCCTACAGAGTATTTAATCTTGAAACTTCTACTGTTATGGAATCTGCTAATGTTATGATAGATGAATCCTCGATTGACTTAACTAAAGCTACTTCTATTTTTATTTCTGCAGATACATATTACGAAGAAATAGGAAAGGAGCTTGATCTGGAAATTGAGAATCAAGACGAGGACAAAGTTGAAATGAACAAAAATGACTGCAACGTACCGGAACCATCTGCTAGAGTGAAATCAAATCATCCACTGTCACAAGTGATCGGAGACGTGAATGAACCAATTAAGACAAGACGACAAATTCAAAGTGAGGTATCATTTACTTGTTATACATCTTCTTTTGAACCTAAAAATGTGAAGGAAGGATTGTTAGACGATTCTTGGGTTAATGCTATGCATGACGAATTAGAGCAATTTTCTAGGAATGATGTTTGGTATTTAGTTCCTAGACCTAAGAATGTGAACGTCTTTGGAACAAAATGGATTTACAAAAATAAAAGTGATGAACATGGCAATATAGTTCGAAATAAAGCCAGACTAGTAGCACAGGGATACACTCAGGTTGAGGGTATAGATTTTGATGAGACATTTGCTCCTGTTGCTAGATTAGAGTCTATTCGTATACTGCTTGCCATTGCTTGTCATTTAAAATTTAAATTGTTTCAAATGGATGTTAAAAGTGCTTTCTTGAATGGTATCCTGAATGAAAATGTTTATATGGAACAACCTAAGGGTTTCGAAGATCAAAAATTTCCTTCTCATGTTTTTAAATTGAAAAAGGCTTTTTACGGGCTAAAACAAGCTCCAAGAGCTTGGTATGAGAAATTGACCACCTTTTTTGTGGATGCGGGGTTCACTCGAGGGGGAGTGGACAAGACATTATTCATTAGACGTGAAAACACGAGTTTAGTTGTGGCACAAATATATGTGGATGACATTGTCTTCGGGGCGACGAGTCAATTATTAGCTAAGGAGTTTGCAGATCTCATGCACAGTCATTTTGAGATGAGTATGATGGGTGAGTTGAAGTTCTTTTTAGGGCTTCAAATTACTCAATTGGAGAGAGGGATTTTTATCGCTCAAACCAAGTATGCTAAGGATCTTGTGACTAAATTTGGTTTAGAAAATGCAAAACATGCTAGAACTTCTATGAGTACAACTACCAAACAAGGTAAGGACATGTCAGGAAAAAGTGTTGATCAGACAGTGTATAGGAGCATGATCGGTAGCCTTTTGTACTTAACGGCTAGTAGACCTGACATTGCATTTAGTGTCGGTGTGTGTGCTAGGTTTCAATCTGAACCTAAGGAGTCACATTTGTTTGCTGTGAAACGTATCATAAAATATGTCAGTGGCACAGTTGATTTAGGTATCTGGTTTACTTATGACTCGGGTTCTATCATATCGGCATACACAGATTCTGATTAGGCAGGTTCATGTGATGATATAAAAAGTACTTCAGGTGGATGTTTTTATGTTGAAAACAATCTGGTTGCTTGGCATAGTAAGAAACAAAACTCGATATCTTTATCTACTGCGGAGGCCGAGTACATTGCAGCAGGAAGTTGTTGTTCTCAGTTACTATGGATGAAACAGATGGTCAAGGATTATGCCATTGAACAAGATACTATGGTGCTTTATTGTGACAACATGAGTGCTATTAATATATCGAAAAATCCTGCTCAACACTCGTGTACAAAACATATTGATATCCGACATCATTTTATACGCGAGTTAGTTGAAGACAAAACAATAGCACTAGAACATATTGAGACCAAGAAACAGTTGGATGACTTGTTTACAAAACCTTTGGATTTACACAGATTTGAGTATCTTCGTACTTCTTTAGGGATTTGTGCTTTGAACTGATTTTATTGGGATTTATGTTCTTTTTAGTTTGCGAGTTTATTTCATTTTTTTTTAGGTTCTCTTTTACTCTGAAATTTTCTTTGGTTTTAGTTTCAGTTTTGTCGAGAGTTTTTGTCATATCAAAAAAAATTGATGCACTCCTAGATTCAATAATATACTCTTGACATAAAAATATGATTTTTCTTTTGATTATGAGTTATTATAGTCAATTTTGTCATCTAGAAGTATATTGTTCCAATTTTTGATTTTGTCACTCCCTCGACTTCTATAATAATAAATTTTTAATACCTCATAACGTATGTGTATTCTTGTGTGAGCATGATATCATGAATATTTTTTTAAATAGCTCTCTATTAACTTTGATTTGCACAGTTTGACCTCATGCTTAGTTATCAAATATATTTTTATAAAAGATCAATAAAAAGGGCTACAATGAGTTAGTGTGAAAGCCGTCTTGTTTCGAGTCCAGTTTAACTCAGTACATTATTTGCAAATTTAAAAAAAATGATATATGTGAATTTCTTCTTGCACATCGTTTGATTTGTACTACAAGAAAAGAGCTACCTACTCATGTGTGAAAGCCATCATTGCACATATATGTTTCAGTAAAAAAAAAATACAGGAAAAATTCCTGTTGTGTTATGGAGAATAAGTCGAAAAGTGAAAAATTTCTATACTAAGTCGGTTTGACTACTGTGTTGCATCATTGTTTATATAGTAAAGTTTGTTTAAGAAGATTGGTTCATGTTTTCTATGCTCATCTTGCCTATGCATATCGTTATGATCAATCAAGATTAATGTAATTTTTGAAAAAAAATAAATCCCTAGATACACGTATGTATCTAACCTCTAGGCAATGATATTTCTCGTTCGCTTAAGTAAAAGTCGGAAGAAATATTAAAAACGAAAGTAGAGATGAACGCCAAGATTTTAACGTGGAAAAACCCAAAACGGGAAAAAAAAACCACGGATCCAAACTCGGATCAAAACCAATCACTATGATAGTAGCAGTTACAAGACTGACTCACAAAACACCCCGTCGATCCAAACGACTTTGTTCCTCTCAGTCTTGATCGCTAGAACCCACGATTCACTGCTTCTTGTGATTGAAGTCCAATCTCAATAGCCCTCGAGATTGATTTTTTGTCTAGATCACCCTTAAGACGAAAGATTAAATTCTTGTAGATGAGTGGAACATTGTTAGTTGAAGAATCGATGTAGCCTCAAGAAGTCTCCTTCAATAATATTTCTTCAACTCCCCTTGAGTTAGGGTTTCATAATCCTTATATATGATATTCAAGATAGAGCCAAATCCAAGTCTTATCCGTACTCATGATCTTCAAGATAGAGCCAACTCCGAGTCTTATCCGTACTCATGTTCTTCAAGATAGAGCCAAATTCGAATCTTATCCGTACTCATGATCTTCAAGATAGAGCCAAATCTGAATCTTATCCGTACTCATGATCTTCAAGATAGAGCCAAATCTGAATCTTATCCGTACAAATGAAAGTCCAATATTTTTAAACTTTGTTGGTGCGTTCGAACGGGCTCGAGTGCGTTCGAACGCGACAGCTTGAATTCTTCAGGTTGCGTTCGAACGCGTTTGTGAACACGACTCTCTGTCTGTGTGAACGCAGTGCCCGCGTTCGAACGCGTTTGTGAACGCGGCTCTCTATCTGTGTGAACGCAGATTTCACGTTCGAACTCGTTTGTGAACGCAGCTCTCTGTCTGTGTGAACGCAGTGCCCGCGTTCGAACGCGTTTGTGAACGCGGTGTGAACTCAACAGCTTTTCTCCAATAACCTTGCAATTCTTTAGACCAGAGATATTCTAGACTTGTGTAAAGTTCATATTCATGTAAAAAATACACTTAGAATATTTTGTACACAATTGCCAACAAATAAAAACCTAACAATCTCCCCCTTTGGCAATTTGTGACAAAACACCTAGGTTACAAGATATTACAAAGACTTCAAATTGAGCAATCAACAAGTCTAGAATATTTTGCACAGCAAGCCCTGCAAATAAACATATACCAATCCAAGATCAAGTGAAAATAACTTGAAATGAATAAACAATCTAAACACAAGTTATCAATGTAGCATAAATTCAAAAGTACTTAAGCAGTTCACAGTTACTTCAAGCAAAGTTCAAAAGTACTTAAGACTCTCATAAACTCCCCCTATGCTCATACTCCCCCTACACACCTAGACACTAACCTAGACACTAAGACACTCTCCCCCTTTTTGACACAAATGCCAAAGACTAGGAACTCGGAGGAAACTGACGATGAAGAATCGTCAACACAGAGTCGAGGTAGGTGAAGAAGGCGGCCTTGGTTTCTTGGTAACTGTAGCTTTTTTAGGCATTCTAGAGAAGGAAAAAAGTCGCAAGATTCAACATATGCCCAAAGAATACAAAAAAAAATCCAAAAATTCTAGAAACCATGAAGACCCTAAGTGAAATCCATCTTCCACTTAAAAATGCAAGTTATCACGTTCAATCGCACAAAAAACATCAAGATATTAACTTTAACGTGATCAAAACTTGAAACTACACGAAATCAATCAAGATCAATAGACTTTGGAGATGCACTTCTAGAAATTCAAAATACATTCAAGACATAGAATATGACAATCAAATGAAATAAGTCATACACAGATCAATCAAGTCATCAAAAGCATATTATAATCAATTCTAATGCATCACTCAAAATTAAATTAATCTTGATTGATCATAACGATACGCATATGCAAAATGAGCATAGATAACATGAACCAATCTTCTTAAACAAACTTTCCTATATAAACAATGATGTAACACAGTAGTCAAACCGACTTAGTATTGAAATTTTGCACTTTTCGACTTATTCTCCATAACATAACAGGAATTTTTCCTGTATTTTTTTAAAAAAATAGGTGCAATGATGGCTTTCACACATGAGTAGGTAGCCCTTTTCTTGTAGTACAAATCAAATAAAGTGTAAGAAGAAATTCACATCTATCATTTTTTTTTTGAATTTGCATATAATGTACTGAGTCAAACTGGACTCGAAACAAGACGGCTTTCACACTAACTCATTGTAGCCCTTTTCATTGATCTTTTATAAAAATATATTTGATAACTAAGTATGAGGTCAAACTGTGCAAATCAAAGTTAATAGTGAGCTATTTAAAAAAATATTCATGATATCATGCTCACACAAGAATATATATACGTTATGAGTGCATTAAAATTTTATTATTATAGAAGTCGAGGGAGTGACAAAATCAAAATTGAAACAATATACTACAAGATGACAAAATTGACTATAATAACTCATAATCAAGAGAAAAATCATATTTTTATGTCAAGAGTATATTATTGAATCTAGGAGTGCATCAATTTTTTTTTTTTTTTTATAACAAAACCTCTCGACAAATCTAAAACTGAAACCAAAGAAAATTTCAGAGTAAAATAAAACCTAAAAAAAATGAAACAAAACAATAAGAAACTCGCAAACTAAAACACAAATCAATCCAAAGCACAAATCCCTAAAGAAGTGCGAAGATACTGAAATCTCTGTAAATCAAAAGGTTTTGTAACAAATCACCCAACTATTTCTCCATCTCAACATGTTCTATTGCTATTGTTTTGTCTTGTTACATTTCAGATTATGTGAAGTTCTAACAATATAGCAATTATTAGATGTTCTAGATCCAAAACATATAACATTACCATCATGATCTAGAATAGTACAATCATTTTTAGAGAATTCTACCTCATAGCCTTCATCACAAAATTGAATGATGCTTAATAAATTTGCTTTCAAGCCATTAATATAAAGAACATTTTCAAGACTAGGAATCCCTGGAGTACTTACCTTTCCTTTACCTATTACCTTGGATGAGTTACCATCTCCAAATGTCACAACTCCCCCTTCATGTTTTTCGAGATTAGAAAATAAAGACTTGTCACCCGACATATGTCTTGAACAGCCACTATCTAAATACCACAATTCAGAATTTAAGGCTTTCAAGGCGGTATGCACAACATAACATTTCAAATCAGATTTCTTGATCCATATGGCCTTTGTTTTCATCCCATAAATAAAAGCACTTCTAGGTTTTTGCAAAAATTTGCAATGTGGTCGAATATGTCCTAGAATGCCGCAATGATAGCATGTCGGAACAAACCTTTTTCTACTCACCTTATGTCGAGGAGAGTGATTAGAGTTTACCTTTGGTACCGTCGAAGATTCACCAGTTTGTATATTCAAGTTCTGTTTAGAAGGGTTCATCCATGATTGCTTTGTAAATGCGGTTGATGGCTTCGGGTATTCTTCCTTTTGTATACCTGCAGAAATAAATACAGTTTTATTATTATTTGAATTACCAGTGTATCCAACACCATACCTGTCTTTTCTAGAGATCTGAGCTTTTAGAATTTCGTCAAGTTTGTTCTTCCCTTTCAGAAATGTAACTTCCTTATGCAATCGCTCTAGTTCAATTTCATCAACCTTCATTTTATTTTTCGCATTGTCAAGTTGTTCAGAAAGGTCTTTGACACATTCAAGCTCCAATTTGTACATCTCTTCAAATTGAATTCTTTCTGGTTCGATTACCTTGAGTCGTTGAAGTAGTCTAAGATTGCTTTTCTTGAGTTTAAACGACTCTAGGTATAAGTCATTATATGTCTTTTGGATTTCAGATTCATCTTCCTCAGCAGGTAACATATCCTGATCATCTGTACTCTCAGTAGCAACAATAGAGTCAGTATAAAGTAGAGAAGAGGTAAAAGCTACAAAGTTTTCTTCGTCCTTTTCAGAATCATCAATAGATTCATCTGAGTCATCCCAAGTAACTTTCATAGCTTTGCCCTTCCTCTTAAGACGATTAGGGCATTCTTGTGCGATGTGTCCAAAACCAGAACATTCAAAACATTGAACTTTATTCTCAAAATTCTTATTTTTCTGTTTGACATTATTGTTGGTACCACCTGTATTTGAACTCACAATATTCTTCATTTTTACAAAGGCTTTGCTTTTCTCAAGTTTTTCAGCATTTAACTTGTTTGGCTTCCGAAAGAATTTATTGAACTTTTTGACAAACATGGTCAACATCTCAACATCTAAATCACCTTCATCATCCGACTCCTCTAAATTTTGTTCAACTGTAGATAGGGCCATCCCTTTGGACTTCCTCGGTTTTGAAAGACTAGACTCAAATGTTTGTAGATTTCCTACCAATTGTTCAACTTTCATTGAATCGATATCCTTACTTTACTCAATAGCTGTAACTTTTGCCTGAAACCTTTCTGGAAGGGACCTAAGGATCTTACGGACAATTCTATTTTCAGGAATTTTCTCTCCTAGGTTGAAACTAGAGTTGACTATATCACTCAGCTTTGCATAGAACTCATCAAATGTCTCATTCTCCTCTATACGTAGGGTTTCAAAATTAGTAGTCAACCTCTGAAGTTTCGAAAGTTTTACAGCCATAGTACCTTCATGAGTTGTTTCTAAGATCATCCAAGCTTGTTTTGCTATTTCACAAGTAGATATTCTTCTAAATTCTTCCGAGGAAACACAACTAAAAATTTCATTTATTGCTTTGCTATTCCAGCCAACTTTTTCATAATCTGTTTTATCTCATGACTCAATCGGTTTCTCAACTAACTCATCATTCACCATGTACATTGGTGGACTCCAACCGTTCATAATGGCCATCCATACTCGCACATCTATAGATTTCAAATAAGCTCTCATCCTAGCTTTCCAATATCCATAATTTGATCCATCTAGAATAGGAGGTCTAATAGATGATTGTCCATCTCTATGAAAATCTATGCCTATTTGATCTCTCTCAAAGAGTGAGAGAACCTGCTCTGATACCAATTGAAAAAAAATAAATCCCTAGACACACGTATGTATCTAACCTTTAGGCAATGATATTTCTCGTTCGCTTAAGTAAAAGTCGGAAGAAATATTAAAAACGAAAGTAGAGATGAACGCCAAGATTTTAACGTGGAAAAACCCAAAACGGGAAAAAAAACCACGGATCCAAACTCGGATCAAAACCAATCACTATAATAGTAGCAGTTACAAGACTGACTCACAAAACACCCCGTCGATCCAAACGACTTTGTTTCTCTTAGTCTTGACCGCTAGAACCCACGATTCACTGCTTCTTGTGATTGAAGTCCAATCTCAGTAGCCCTCGAGATTGATTTTTTGTCTAGATCACCCTTAAGACGAAAGATTAAATTCTTGTAGATGAGTGGAACATTGTTAGTTGAAGAATCGATGTAGCCTTAAGAAGTCTCCTTCAATAATATTTCTTCAACTCCCCTTGAGTTAGGGTTTCATAATCCTTATATATGATATTCAAGATAGAGCCAAATCCGAGTCTTATCCGTACTCATGATCTTCAAGATAGAGCCAACTCCGAGTCTTATCCGTACTCATGTTCTTCAAGATAGAGCCAAATCCGAATCTTATCCGTACTCATGATCTTCAAGATAGAGCCAAATCTGAATCTTATCCGTACTCATGATCTTCAAGATAGAGCCAAATCTGAATCTTATCCGTACTCATGAAAGTCCAATATTTTTAAACTTTGTTGGTGCGTTCGAACGAGCTCGAGTGCGTTCGAACGCGACAGCTTGAATTCTTCAGGTTGCGTTCGAATGCGTTTGTGAACACGACTCTCTGTCTGTGTGAACGCAGTGCCCGCGTTCGAACGCGTTTGTGAACGCGGCTCTCTATCTGTGTGAACGCAGATTTCGCGTTCGAACTCATTTGTGAACGCAACTCTCTGTCTGTGTGAACGCAGTGCCCGCGTTCGAACGCGTTTGTGAACGCACCGCGTTCGAACGCGTTTGTGAACGCGGTGTGAACTCAACAGCTTTTCTCCAATAACCTTGCAATTCTTTAGACCAGAGATATTCTAGACTTGTGTAAAGCTCATATACATGTAAAAAATACACTTAGAATATTTTGTACACAATTGCCAACAAATAAAAACCTAACAATTTTGAGTGATGCATTCGAATTGATTATAATATGCTTTTGATAATTTGATTGATCTTGTATGACTTATTTCATTTGATTGTCATATTCTATGTCTTGAATATATTTTAGAATTCTAGCAGTGCATCTCCAAAAAGATTTTTAACTTATTTTTAGTTTAAAAAAAAAAGGCGTTCGAACGAGGATTTTTGAGTTCGAACGCGGCGCGTTCGAACACGCGGACTGGTGCGTTCGAACGCACTCGTGGTTTCTTTAAATATTGCGTCCGAACCCAAGGGTTTCATCTTCCATTTTTCCAAACCCTAAAAACCCTTCATTTTCCCTTTCTCAAATCTTCAAGATCTTGGTGTTTTTCATCAAATTTTTCACTTCAAATCCTTTTTGGGGGTAGATCTCCTCCGGATCTAGTGTCTTTCAACCGAATTTTTGAGTTTCTCCTCACATTTGCAAGGTATGATCATCCATTATTTTCCTAGTTTTTTATTCAATAAACATGCTTGATCTTGAGTGACTATGTGTGTTCTCAACTTTTGATCACGTTAATGTTAAACTCTTGATGGTTCTTGTGAGATTGAACGTGATATCTTAGCGTTTTTCAAGTGAAAGATGTTTTTCCTTTTGGGGCTTCATGGTTTCTACCATTTTTTTTTCAATTCTTGCTATTTTTCGGTTGCTTTGGGCATGTATTGAATATTGCAACGTGTTTTCTTTTCAAGAATGCCAAAAAAAACGACAATGACTAAGAAACCAAGGCCGCCTTCGTCGCCATCCTCGGCTCCCAAGTTTTCTTCAACAACGGCTGCGGGTCGTTACAAACATAATTTTGGCACTCGTTCTGTTATCTGTGAAAGACCTGTGGTTATATCTAATTTTTCTGAATTGGGGATTGAACAGATCTTTACTGAACGAGGATGGTTATCAGTGTGTCGGATGAGCGGGACTGCTTATGTGGAAGTTGTTCGAGAATTCTTTAGTAATGCCACGATTTTCGATCACTGTATACGTTCTATTATTCATGGTGTATCTATATAACTGGATTCTGATGTTATTCGTGCTGAACTGAGTCTGCCTGATGTTGAGTTTCAGTATCCGACATCTGCTCCACTCCTTGATGTAAATGAATATGCCGGTACAGTCTTGATCAAAGGGGAACGTTGGAAAGGTAACATGATGCCGCATGCAAGGCTGACATTTGTGGCTCGCATGCTTCACCTCTTTTGTCTGTACAATGTCACCCCCAAGACTCGACATTCCAGCATTAGTCTGGATCGTGCCTTTCTTCTTCATGCCACGTTATCGGGAGTCTCTATTGACTTAGCTGCAGTGATGTATAATTCAATTCTCTCAGCTGCACAGAAAGAAGCACCTCGTGAGAGATTACCATTTGGCATTTTTCTTACAAATTTGTGCATTCAGAGCGGGGTGCGAGTGGATGCTTCGGAACCTTCTCTTACTTCACAGAAACCATTGGATCGGATTACTCTAAAGCGGAGTCAAGCTCACGACCAGTCGTCTCCTCTCAAACCATCCTCTTCCGCCGCTGGTAGGTCATCGCACCTCGACAGTTCTGATGATAGCTCTGCCGATGACTCATCTCCCACTGAGGGGGAGTTACCACAGTACTCGGACTGGTTCGATCAACTTAGTACTCAAGTGCAGGATCTCCATTCCGCGGTGAATGATCTACGTACTGAGCAAGTCCGTCAGGGAACTGTACTTGGTGTTGACGATTCTTCATCGTCAGTTTCCTCCGAGTTCCTAGTCTTTGAAATTTGTGCCAAAAAGGGGGAGAGTGTCTCAGTGTTTAAGTGTCTAGGTGTGTAGGGGGAGTATGGGCATAGGGGGAGTTTAGTGGAGTTTACTTGATGGTTGAACTTTGCTTTGTCTTAGTTGAAAAACCCCAAGACACACGTATGTATCTAACCTCTAGGCAATGATATTTCTCGTTCGCTTAAGTAAAAGTTGGAAGAAATATTAAAAACGAAAGTAGAGATGAACGCCAAGATTTTAACGTGGAAAACCCAAACGGGAAAAAACCATGGATCTAAACTCGGATCAAAATCAATCACTATGATAGTAGCAGTTACAAGACTGACTCACAAAACAACCCGTCGATCCAAACGACTTTGTTCCTCTCAGTCTTGATCGCTAGAACCCACGATTCACTGCTTCTTGTGATTGAAGTCCAATCTCAGTAGCCCTCGAGATTGATCTTTCGTCTAGATAGCCCTTAAGACGAAAGATTAAGATTTGTAGATGCGAAGAGCCTTGTTTGTTGAAGAACCGATGTAGCCTCCAAAAAGTCTCCTTGAATAATCTTCTACAACTGCCCAAGGTTAGGGCAACACTATCCTTATATATGATCTCTAAGATAGAGCCAAATCCAAGTCATAATCGTACTCATGAAAATCCAATAAATTGCAAACTTCATAAGTGCGTTCGAACGCGGCCCGAGTGCGTTCGAACGGCCTAACTTAATCTCAGGTGCGTTCGAACGGGCCCAAGTGCGTTCGAACGCGACAGCTTGAATTCTTCAGGTTGCGTTCAAACGCGTTTGTGAATGCTGCTTTCGGTCTGTGTGAACGCAGTACCCGCGTTCGAACGCGTTTGTGAACGCGGCTCTCTGTTTGTGTGAACGCATTGCCCGCGTTCGAACGCGCTTGTGAACGCGGCTCTCTGTCTGTGTGAACGCAGTGCCCACGTTCGAACGCGGCTCTCTGTCTGTGTGAACGCAGATTTCGCGTTCGAACGCGTTTGTGAACGCGGTGAGAACGCGACGGCTTTTCTCCAATGATCTTGCAATTCTTCACACCAGTGATATTCTAGATTTGTGTAAAGCTCAAATACATGAAAAAATACACTTAGAATATTTTGTACAAAATTGCAAACAAATAAAAAACCTAAAAATCTCCCCCTTTGGCAATTTGTGACAAAACACCTAGGTTACAAGATTTTACAATGACTTCAAACTGAGCAATCAACAAGTCTAGAATATTTTGCACATGAATCCCTACAAGGAAACATATACCAATCCAAGATCAAGTGAAAATAACTTGAAATAAAAAAAATCAAAACACAAGTTATCACAAGAGCAAAAATTTAACAGACAAAGATTAAACACACGTTATCACAATTACTTCAAGTTAAGTTCAAATGCCAACGACACTAAGACAAAGCAAAGTTCAACCATCAAGTAAACTCCACTAAACTCCCCTGATGCCCGTACTCCCCCTACACACCTAGACACCTAAACACTAAGACACTCTCCCCCTTTTTGGCACAAATGCCAAAGACTAGGAACTCGGAGGAAACTGACGATGAAGAATCGTCAACACAGAATCAAGTACAGTTCCCTGACGGACTTGCTCAGTACGTAGATCATGCACCGCGGAATGGAGATCCTGCACTTGAGTACTAAGTTGATCGAACCGGTCCGAGTACTGTGGTAACTCCCCCTCAGTGGGAGATGAGTCATCGGCAGAGCTATCATCAGAACTGTCGAGATGCGATGACCGACCAGCGGCGGAAGAGGATGGTTTGAGAGGAGACGTCTGGTCGTGAGCTTGACTCCGCTTCAGAGTAATCCAATCCAATGGTTTCTGCGAAGTAAGAGAAGGTTCCGAAGCATCTACTCGCACCCCACTCTGAGTGCACAAATTGGTAAGAAAAATGCCAAAAGGTAATCCCTCACGAGGTGCTTCTTTCTGTGCAGCTGAGAGAATCGAATCATAGATCACTGCAGCTAAGTCAATAGAGACTCCTGATAACATGGCATGAAGAAGAAATGCACGATCCAGACTAATGCTGGAATGTCGAGTCTTGGGGGTGACATTGTACAGACAAAAGAGGTGAAGTATGCGAGCCACAGATGTCAGCCTTGCATGCGGCATCATGTTACCTTTCCAACGTTCCCCTTTGATGAGGACTGTACCGGCATAGTCATTTATATTAGGGAGTGGAGCAGACGTCGGATACTGAAACTCACCATCAGGCAGACTCAGTTCAGCACGAATAACATCGGAATCCAGGTATATAAATACACCACGAATAGTAGAACGTATACAGTGATCGAAAATCATGGCATTACTAAAGAATTCACGAACAACTTCCACATAAGCAGTCCCGCTCATCCGACACACTGATAACCATCCTCGTTCAGTAAAGATCTGTTCAATCCCCAACTCAGAAAAATCAGATATAACCACGGGTCTTTCACAGATAACAGGACGGGTGCCAAAATTATGCTTGTAACGACCCGCAGCCGTTGTTGAAGAAAACTTGGGAGCCGAGGATGGCGAGGAAGGTGGCCTTGGTTTCTTGGTCACCGTCGTTTTCTTAGGCATTCTTGAAAAGAAAACACGTTTCAATATTCAATACATGCCGAAAGCAACCAAAAAATAGCAGGAAATCCAAAAACAATGGTAGAAACCATGAAGCCCCAAAAGGAAAAACATTTTGCACTTGAAAAACGCTAAGTTATCACGTTCAATCTCACAAGAACCATCAAGAGTTGAACATTAACGTGATCAAAAGTTGAGAACGCATAAATCACTCAAGATCAAGCATGTTTATGAAAAAAAACTAAGAAAATAATGGATGATCATACCTTGCAAATGTGGGGAGAAACTCAAAATTTTGGTTGAAAGACACTAGATCCGGAGGAGATCTACCCCCAAAAAGGATTTGAAGTAAAAAATTCGATGAAAAACACCAAGATCTTGAAGATTTGAGAAGGGGAAAATGAAGGGTTTTTAGAGTTTAGAGAATGGAAGATGAAACCCTTGGGTTCGGACGCAATATTTAAAGAACCCTTGGGTTCGGACGTAATATTTAACGAACCCTTGGGTTCGGACGCAATATTTTTGGAGATGCACTTCTAGAATTCCAAAATATAATCAAGACATAGAATATGACAATCAAATGAAATAAGTCATACAAGATCAATCAAATCATCAAAAGCATATTATAATCAGTTCGAATGCATCACTCAAAATTACATTAATCTTGATTGATCATAACGATATGCATATGCAAGATGAGCATAGATAACATGAACCAATTTTCTTAAACAAACTTTACTATATAAACAATGATGCAACACAGTAGTCAAACCGACTTAGTATAGAAATTTTGCACTGTTCGACTTATTCTGCATAACACAATAGGAATTTTTCCTATATTTTTTTTATTGAAACATATATGTGCAATGATGGCTTTCACACATGAGTAGGTAGCCCTTTTCTTGTAGTACAAATCAAATGATGTGCAAGAAGAAATTCACATATATCATTTTTTTTAAATTTGCAAATAATGTACTGAGTCAAACTGGACTCGAAACAAGACGGCTTTCACACTAACTCATTGTAGCCCTTTTCATTGATCTTTTATAAAAATATATTTGATAACTAAGCATGAGGTCAAACTGTGCAAATCAAAGTTAATAGAGAGCTATTTAAAAAAATATTCATGATATCATGCTCACACAAGAATACACATACGTTATGAGGCATTAAAAAATTTATTATTATAGAAGTCGAGGGAGTGACAAAATCAAAAATTGAAACAATATACTACAAGATGACAAAATTGACTATAATAACTCATAATCAAAAGAAAAATCATATTTTTATGTCAAGAATCGTCTAACAATGCTTCCTTCACATTTTTAGGTTCAAAAGAAGATGTATAACAAGTAAATGATACCTCACTTTGTATTTGTCGTCTTGTCTTAATTGGTCCACTGACGTCTCCGATCACTTGTGAGAGTGGATGATTTGATTTCACTCTAGCAGATGGTTCCGGTACGTTGCAGTCATTTTTATTCATTTCAACTTTGTCCTCGTCCTGATTCTCAATTTCCAGATCAAGCTCCTTTCCTATTTCTTCGTAATATGTATCTGCAGAAACAGAAATAGAAGTAGCTTTAGTTAAGTCAGTCGAGGATTCATCTATCATAACATTAGCAGATTCCATAACAGTAGAAGTTTCGAGGTTAAATACTCTGTAGGCTCTACTATTATTCGAGTACCCCAAGAAAATGCCTTCGCTACTTCTAGTGTCAAATTTAGTCAAATATTCTCGATCATGCAAGATATAACATTTACTATCAAAAACTCGAAAATATTTAACACTAGGTTTCTTACCTTTCCAGATTTCATAAGTAGTCATATTTGTACCTGGTCTTAGATAAACACGATTTATTACATATACCGCTGTATTGACCGCATCTGCCCAAAACATTTGAGTAACCTTTTTAGCATGAAGCATAACCCTAGCCATTTCCTGCACAACTCGATTTTTTCTTTCAACACTCCCGTTCTGTTGTGGAGTTATAGGAGCTGAAAACTCATGTTGAATACCAAGAGAATCGCAAAATATAGAAAAATTTTCATTTTCAAATTCTCTACCATGATCAGAACGAATCCTAACTAGGGTTGTAGATTTTTCATTCTGCAATTTTAAGCATAGTGATTTAAAAACTTCAAAGGTTTCAGACTTCTCACGTAAAAAGGCAACCCAGGTATATCTGGAGTAATCATCGACCATTAAGAATATATAGCGTTTACCTCCAAGACTTTCGGTTTTTGTTGGACCCATCAAGTCCATGTGAACTAATTGTAGTACACGGTCAGTGGTAGCTGTATTTACCTTCTTGTGTGAGATACGAATTTGTTTTCCAATTTGACACAAACCGCACACTCTTTTTGACATTTCTTTTATCTTAGGTATTGCTCTTACCACTTCATATTTGGACAGAGTAAATAATTCCTTGTGATTTACATGTCCAAGACGTTGATGCCAAAGATCTGTAATGTCGAAAGACGCACTGTTACATTTCAGTTTATGTGAAGTTCCAACGACATAGAAATTATTAGATGTTCTAGATCCATAACATATAACATTACCATCATGATCTAGAACAGTATAATCATTTTTAGAGAATTTTACCTCATAATCTTCATCACAAAATTGACTGATGCTTAGTAGATTTGCTTTCAAGCCCTTAACATAAAGAACATTTTCGAGACTAGGAATCTCTAAAGTACTTACCTTTCATTTACCTATTACCTTTGATGAATTACCATCTCCGAATGTCACAACTCCCCCTTCATATTTTTCAAGATTAGAAAATAACGACTTGTCACCCGACATATGTCTTGAACAGCCACTGTCTAAATACCATAAGTCAGAATATAAAGCTTTCAAGGCTGTATGCACAACATAACATTTCAAATCACTTTTCTTGACCCATATGGTTTTTGTTTTCATCCCATAAATGAAAGCAGTTCTAGGTTTTTACAAAAATTTACAATGAGGTCGAATATGCCCTAGAATGCCGCAATGATAGCATGTCGGAACAAACCCTTTTCTACTCACCTTTTGTCGAAGAGTGTGACTAAAGTTTACCTTTGGTGCTGTCAAAGATTCACCAGTTTGTAGATTCAACTTCAATTTTGAAGGATTCATCCAGGATTGCTTTGAAAATACTATTTATGGCTTCAGGTATTCTTCCTTTTGTATACCTGCAGAAATAAAAACAGTTTTATCATTATTTGAATTACCAGTATATCCAACACCATACCTGTCATTTCCAGAGCTCTGAGCTTTTAGAATCTCGTCCAGTTTGTTCTTCCCTTTTAGAAATGTAACTTCCTTATGCAATCGCTCTAGTTCAATTTCATCCGCCTTCATCTTCAGACTCCTCTAAATTTTGTTCAACAGTGGATAGAGCTATCCCTTTGGACTTCCTCAGTTTTGAAATACTGGACTCAAATGTTTGTAGATTTCCTACCAATTGTTCAACTTTCATAGAGTCAATGTCCTTACTTTCCTCAATAGCTATAACTTTCGCATGAAACCTTTTTGGAATAGACCTAAGGATCTTACGGACAATTCTATTTTCAGAAATTTTCTCTCCTAGGTTGAAACTGGAGTTGACTATATCACTTAATTTTGCATAGAACTCATCAAATGTTTCATTCTCCTCCATACGTAGGGTTTCAAAATTAGTAGTCAACCTCTGAAGTTTTGAAAGTTTTACAACCATAGTACCTTCATGAGTTGTTTCTAAGATCATCCAGGCTTGTTTTGCTATTTCACAAGAAGATATTCTTTTAAATTCTTCCGAGGAAACACAACTAAAAATTGCATTTATTGCTTTGCTATTCCAGCCAACTTTTTAATAATCTGTTTTATCCCATGACTCAATCGGTTTCTCAACTAACTCATCATTCACCATGTACATTGGTGTACTCCAACCGTTCATAATGGCCATCCATACTCGCTCATCTATAGACTTCAAATAAGCTCTCATCCTAGCTTTCCAATATCCATAATTTGATCCATGTAGAATAAGAGGTCTAATAGATGAGGGTCCATCTCTATGAAAATCCATGCCTATCTGATCTCTCTCAAAGAGTGAGAGAACCTGCTCTGATACCAATAGAAAAACCCCTAGACACATGTATGTATCTAACCTCTAGGCAATGATATTTCTCGTTCGCTTAAGTAAAAGTCGGAAGAAATATTAAAAACGAAAGTAGAGATGAATGCCAAGATTTTAACGTGGAAAACCCAAACGGGGAAAAACCATGGATCCAAACTCGGATCAAAACCAATCACTATGATAGTAGCAGTTACAAGACTGACTCACAAAACAACCCGTCGATCCAAACGACTTTGTTCCTCTCAGTCTTGATCGCTAGAACCCACGATTCACTGCTTCTTGTGATTGAAGTCTAATCTCAGTAGCCCTCGAGATTGATCTTTCGTCTAGATAGCCCTTAAGACGAAAGATTACGATTTGTAGATGCAAAGGGCCTTGTTTGTTGAAGAACCGATGTAGCCTCCAAAAAGTCTCCTTGAATAATCTTCTTCAACTGCCCTAGGTTAGGGCAACACTATCCTTATATATGATCTCCAAGATAGAGCCAAATCTAAGTCATACTTCAACTGCCCTAGGTTGCGTTCGAACTTGTTTGTGAAAGCTGCTCTCGGTCTGTGTGAACGTAGTACCCGCGTTCGAATGCGTTTGTGAACGCGGCTCTCTGTCTGTGTGAACGCAGTGCCCGCGTTCGAACGCGCTTGTGAATGCGGCTCTCTGTCTGTATGAACGCAGATTTCGCGTTCGAACGCATTTGTGAACGCGGTGAGAACGCGACGGCTTTTCTCCAAAGATCTTGCAATTCTTCACACCAGTGATATTCTAGACTTGTGTAAAGCTCAAATACATGAAAAAATACACTTAGAATATTTTGTACAAATTTGCCAACAAATAAAAAACCTAACATTAGTGTCGTTGGCATTTGAACTTAACTTGAAGTAATTGTGATAACGTGTGTTTAATCTTTGTCTGTTTAAATTTTTGCTCTTGTGATAACTTGTGTTTTGATTTTTTTTTATTTCAAGTTATTTTCAGTTGATCTTGGATTGGTATATGTTTCCTTGCAGGGATTGATGTGCAAAATATTCTACGTGTTTTGTCACAAATTGCCAAAGGGGGAGATTGTTAGGTTTTTTATTTGTTGGCAATTTTGTACAAAATATTCTAAGTGTATTTTTTTCATGTATATGAGCTTTACACAAGTCTAGAATATCACTGGTGTGAAGAATTGCAAGATCATTGGAGAAAAGCCATCGCGTTCTCACCGCGTTCACAAACGCGTTCGAACGCGAAATCTGCGTTCACACAGACAGAGAGCCGCGTTCACAAGCGCGTTCGAACACAGGCACTGCGTTCACACAGACAGAGAGCCGCATTCACAAGCGCGTTCGAACGCGGGCACTGCGTTCACACAGACAGAGAGCCGCGTTTACAAGCGCGTTCGAACACGGGCACTGCGTTCACACAGACAGAGAGTCGCGTTCACAACCGCGTTCGAACGCGGGCACTGCGTTCACACAGATCGAGAGCAGCGTTCACAAACGCGTTCGAACGCAACCTGAAGAATTCAAGCTGTCGTGTTCGAACACACATAGGCCGGTTCGAACGCACCTGAGATTTAGTCAGGCCGTTCGAACGCACTCGGGCCGCGTTCGAACGCACCTATGAAATTTGCAATTTATTGGATTTTCGTGAGTTCGAATATGACTTGGATTTGGCTTTATCTTGGAGATCATATATAAGGATAGTGTTGCCCTAACCTAGGGGAGTTGAAAAAGATTATTCAAGGAGACATTTTAGAGGCTACATCGGTTCTTCAACAAACAAGGCCCTTCGCATCTACAAATCTTAATCTTTCGTCTTAAGGGCTATCTAGACGAAAGATCAATCTCGAGAGCTACTGAGATTAGACTTCAATCACAAGAAGCAGTGAATCGTGGGTTCTAGCGATCAAGACTGAGAGGAACAAAGTCGTTTGGATCGACGGGTTGTTTTGTGAGTCAGTCTTGTAACTGCTACTATCATAGTGATTGGTTTTGATCCGAGTTTGGATCTGAAAATCCCCTAGACACACGTATGTATCTAACCTTTAGGCAACGATATTTATCGTTCGCTTAAGTAAAAGTCGGAAGAAATATTAAAAACAAAAGTAGAGATGAACGCCAAGATTTTAACGTGGAAAACCCAAACGGGAAAAAAACCATGGATCCAAACTCGGATCAAAACCAATCACTATGATAGTAGCAGTTACAAGACTGACTCACAAAACAACCCGTCGATCCAAACGACTTTGTTCCTCTCAGTCTTGATCGTTAGAACCCACGATTCACTGCTTCTTGTGATTGAAGTCCAATCTCAGTAGCCCTTGAGATTGATATTTCGTCTAGATAGCCCTTAAGACGAAAGATTAAGATTTGTAGATGCGAAGGGCCTTGTTTGTTGAAGAACCGATATAGCCTCCAAAAAGTCTCCTTGAATAATCTTCTTCAACTACTCTAGGTTAGGGCAACACTATCCTTATATATGATCTCCAAGATAGAGCCAAATCCAAGTCATATTCGTACTCACGAAAATCCAATAAATTGCAAACTTCATAGGTGCGTTCGAACGCGGCCCGAGTGCGTTCGAACGGCCTAACTTAATCTCACGTGCGTTCGAACGGGCCCAAGTGCGTTCGAACGCGCACCTTGAATTCTTCAGGTTGCGTTCGAACGCATTTGTGAATGCTGCTCTCGGTCTGTGTGAACACAGTACCCGCGTTCAAACGCGTTTGTGAACGCGGCTCTCTGTCTGTGTGAACGCAGTGCCCGCGTTCGAACGCGCTTGTGAACGTGGCTCTCTGTCTGTGTGAACGCAGATTTCGCGTTCGAACGCGTTTGTGAACGCGGTGAGAACACGACGGCTTTTCTCCAATGATCTTGAAATTCTTCACACCAGTGATATTCTAGACTTGTGTAAAGCTCAAATACATGAAAGAATATACTTAGAATATTTTGTACAAAATTGCCAACAAATAAAAAACCTAACAATCTCTCCCTTTGGCAATTTGTGACAAAACACTTAGGTTACAAGATATTACAATGACTTCAAACTGAGCAATCAACAAGTCTAGAATATTTTGCACATGAATCCCTGCAAGGAAACATATACCAATCCAAGATCAAGTGAAAATAACTTGAAATAAAAAAAAATCAAAACACAAGTTATCACAAGAGCAAAAATTTAAACAGACAAAGATTAAACACACGTTATCACAATTACTTCAAGTTAAGTTTCAAATGCCAAGTTCAACGATCAAGTAAACTCCACTAAACTCCCCCTATGCCCATACTCCCCCTACACACCTAGACACTTAAACACTGAGACATTCTCCCCCTTTTTGGCACAAATGCCAAAGACTAGGAACTCGGAGGAAACTGACGATGAAGAATCGTCAACACGGAATCAAGTACAGTTCCCTGACGGACTTGCTCAGTACGTAGATCATTCACCGCGGAATGGAGATCCTGCACTTGAGTACTAAGTTGATCGAACCGGTCCGAGTACTGTGGTAACTCCCCCTCAGTGGGAGATGAGTCATTGGCAGAGCTATCATCAGAATTGTCGAGATGCGATGACCGACCAGCGGCGGAAGAGGATGGTTTGAGAGGAGACGTCTGGTCGTGAGCTTGACTCCGCTTCAGAGTAATCTGATCCAATGGTTTCTGCGAAGTAAGTGAAGGTTCCGAAGCATCTACTCGCACCCCACTTTGAGTGCACAAATTGGTAAGAAAAATGCCCAAAGGTAATCCCTCACGAGATGCTTCTGTCTATGCAGCTGAGAGAATGGAATCATAGATCACTGCAGCTAAGTCAATAGAGACTCTCGATAACATGGCATGAAGAAGGAACGCACGATCCAAACTAATGCTGGAATGTCGAGTCTTGGGGGTGACATTGTACAGACAAAAGAGGTGAAGCATGCGAGCCACAGATGTCAGCCTTGCATGCGGCATCATGTTACCTTTCCAACGTTCCCCTTTGATCAGGACAGTACCAGCATAGTCATTTATATCAGGGAGTGGAGCAGACGTCGGATACTGAAACTCACCATCAGGCAAACTCAGTTCAGCACGAATAACATCAGAATCCAGGTATATAGATACACCACGAACAGTAGAACATATACAGTGATCGAAAATCGTGGCATTACTAAAGAATTCTCGAACAACTTCCACATAAGCAGTCCCGCTCATCCGACACACTGATAACCATCCACGTTCAGTAAAGATCTGTTCAATCCCCAACTCAGAAAAATCAGATATAACTACGGGTCTTTCACAGATAACAGGACGGGTGCCAAAATTATGCTTTTAACGACCCTCAGCCGTTGTTGAAGAAAACTTGGGAGCCGAGGATGGCGAGGAAGGCGGCCTTGGTTTCTTGGTCACCGTCGTTTTCTTAGGCATTCTTGAAAAGAAAACACGTTTCGATATTCAATACATTTCCGAAAGCAACCAAAAAAAAAAAAAAGCAAGAAATCCAAAGAAAAATGGTAAAAACCATGAAACCCCAAAAGGAAAAACATCTTGCACTTGAAAAATGCTAAGATATCACGTTCAATCTCACAAGAACCATCAAGAGTTGAACATTAACGTGATCAAAAGTTGAGAACGCACAAATCACTCAAAATCAAGCAAGTTTATTGAAAAAAATAATGGATGATCATACCTTGCAAATGTGGGGAGAAACTCAAAATTTTGGTTGAAAGACACTAGATCCGGAGGAGATCGACCACCAAAAAGGATTTGAAGTGAAAAATTCGATGAAAAACACCAAGATCTTGAAGATTTGAGAAGGGGAAAATGAAAGGTTTTTAGGGTTTGGAGAATGGAAGATGAAACCCTTGGGTTCAGACGCAATATTTAAAGAACCCACGCGTGCGTTCGAACATGTCCTTACCTAGTTTGGTAGTTGTACTCATAGGAGTTCTAGCATGTTTTGCATTTTCTAAACCAAATTTAGTCACAAGATCCTTATCATACTTGGTTTGAGCGATAAAAATCTCTCTCTCCAATTGAGTAATTTGAAGCCCTAAAAAGAACTTCAACTCACCCATCATACTCATCTCAAAATGACTGTGCATGAGATCAGCAAACTCCTTAGCTAATAATTGACTCGTCGCTCCGAAGACAATGTCATCCACATATATTTCTGCCACAACTAAACTCTTGTTTTCACGTCTGATGAATAATATCTTGTCCACTCCCCCTCGAGTGAACCCCACATCCACTAAAAAGGTGGTCAACTTCTCATACCAAGCTCTTGGAGCTTGTTTTAGCCCGTAAAGAGCCTTTTTCAATTTAAAAACATAAGAAGGAAATTTTTGATCTTCGAAACCCTTAAGTTGTTCCACATATTCATCGTCATTCAGGATACCATTTAAGAAAGCACTTTTAACATCCATTTGAAACAATTTAAATTTTAAATGACAAGCAATGGCAAGCTGTATACGAATAGACTCTAATCTAGCAACAGGAGCAAATGTCTCATCAAAATCTATACCCTCAACCTGAGTGTTTCTCTGTGCTACTAGTCTGGCTTTATTTCGAACTATATTGCCATGTTCATCATTTTTATTTTTGTAAATCCATTTTGTTCCAATAACGTTCACATTCTTAGGTCGAGGAACTAAATACCAAGTCATATTGGTCCATTCACGTCTCCGATCACTTGTGATAGTGGATGATTTGATTTCACTCTAGCAGATGGTTCCGGTACGTTGCAGTCATTTTTGTTCATTTCAACTTTGTCCTCGTCCTGATTCTCAATTTCCAGATCAAGCTCCTTTCTTATTTCTTCATAATATGTATCTGCAGAAACAGAAATAGAAGTAGCTTTAGTTAAGTCAGTCGAGGATTCATCTATCATAACATTATTATGATTGATGGCTTCAGGTATTCTTCCTTTTGTTTACCTGCAGAAACAAAAACAGTTTTATTATTATTTGAATTACCAGTATATCCAACACCATACCTGTCTTTTCCAGAGATCTGAGCTTTTAGAATCTCGTCCAGTTTGTTCTTCCCTTTTAGAAAAGTAACTTCCTTATGCAATCGCTCTAGTTCAATTTCATCAGCCTTCATTTTATTTTTCGCATTGTCAAGTTGTTCAGAAAGGTCTTTGACACGTTCTAGCTCCAATTTGTACTTCTCCTCAAATTGAATTCTTTCTGGTTTAATTTCCTTGAGTCATTGAAGTAGTCTAAGATTGCTTTTCTTGAGTTTAAACGACTCCAGGTACAAGTCATTATATGCCTTTTGAATTTCAGATTCATCTTCCTCAGCCGGTAACATATCAAGATATCTGTACTATCAGTATCATCAACAGAGTCAATATTAAGCAGAGAAGAGGCAAAGGCTACAAAGTTTTCTTCGTCTTTATCAGAATCATCATTAGATTCATCTGAATCATCCCAAGTAACTTTCATAGCTTTGCCCTTTCTCTTAAGACGATTAGGGCATTCTTGTGCGATGTGTCCAAAACCAGAACATTCAAAACATTGAACTTTATTTTCAGAATTCTTATTTTTCTGTTTGACATTGTTGTTGCTACCACCTGTATTCGAAGTCACAGTATTTTTCTTTTTCACAAAAGTTTTGGTTTTTTCAAACTTTTCAGTATTCAACTTGTTTGGCTTCCGAAAGAATTTATTGAACTTTTTGACAAACATAGCCAACATCTCAACATCTAAATCACCTTCATCTTCAGACTCCTCTAAATTTTGTTCAACAATGGATAGAGCTATCCCTTTGGACTTCCTCGGTTTTGAAAGACTGGACTCAAATGTTTGTAGATTTCCTACCAATTGTTCAACTTTCATAGAGTCAATGTCCTTACTTTCCTCAATAGCTGTAACTTTCGCCTGAAACCTTTCTGGAATAGACCTAAGGATCTTACGGACAATTCAATTTTCAGGAATTTTCTCTCCTAGGTTGAAACTGGAGTTGACTATATCACTTAACTTTGCATAGAACTCATCAAATGTTTCATTCTCCTCCATACAAGACTGACTCACAAAACAACCCGTCGATCCAAACGACTTTGTTCCTCTCATTCTTAATCGTTAGAACCCACGATTCACTGCTTCTTGTGATTGAAGTCCAATCTCAGTAGCCCTCGAGATTGATCTTTCGTCTAGATAGCCCTTAAGACGAAAGATTAAGATTTGTAGATGCGAAGGGCCTTGTTTGTTGAAGAACCGATGTAGTCTCCAAAAAGTCTCCTTGAATAATCTTCTTCAACTACTCTAGGTTAGGGCAACACTATCCTTATATATGATCTCCAAGATAGAGCCAAATCCAAGTCATATTCGTACTCACGAAAATCCAATAAATTGCAAACTTCATAGGTACGTTCGAACGCAGCCCGAGTGCGTTCGAACGGCCTAACTTAATCTCACGTGCGTTCGAACGGGCCCAAGTGCGTTCGAACGCGCACCTTGAATTCTTCAGGTTGCGTTCGAACGCGTTTGTGAACGCTGCTCTCGGTCTGTGTGAACGTAGTACCCGCGTTCGAACGTGCTTGTGAACGAGGCTCTCTGTCTGTGTGAACGCAGTGCCCGCGTTCGAACGCGCTTGTGAACGCGGCTCTCTGTCTGTGTGAACGCAGTGCCCGCGTTCGAACGCGCTTGTGAACGCGGCTCTCTGTCTGTGTGAATGCAGATTTCGCGTTCGAACGCGTTTGTGAACGCGGTGAGAATGTGACGGCTATTTTCCAATGATCTTGAAATTCTTCACACCAGTGATATTCTAGACTTGTGTAAAGCTCAAATACATGAAAGAATACACTTAGAATATTTTGTACAAAATTGCCAACAAATAAAAAACCTAACAGGATCCGTGGTTTTTTCTACTTTCGTTTTTAATATTTCTTCCGACTTTTACTTAAGCGAACGAGAAATATCATTGCCTAGAGGTTAGATACATACGTGTGTCTAGGGGTTTTTCATACTCCCTTCACAGATTCAAACTGTAGGAGGGACGAAAATACAGAATAACATGGGTGAAGGTGGTGGTGACGGGTGGAGTGGACGTTAGGGTTATGGATGGGTATGGAGATGAGGGTGAATTGTGAAAGTGATTAAAGGAAGTAGACAAAGGGAATGAAATGGTCAAGATCTCAAAGAAAATGGGTGACTCGACAGACGAGAGTGATTAGAAGCGAGGAGAAACCTTGCGAACGGTAGATATGAAAGGATGGTGAAAAGGGAGGAAGGAGGAGTCTAGAGAAAAGATAGGAGGTAAGAAATCAAGAATCCAATAGCATAATGAAGTTGGTTGCCATCCACATATTTATAGAGGCTAGCCAACAAGTCCTAAAACAATATGAAACCCTAATTCTAGAGGATTCCCGTCAATCGCGTTCGAACGCACCTGATCGCGTTCTAACGCACTCAAAAAGCCCTTTCTCTGGATTTGCGAATGCGACACAAGCATTCGAACATGGGCGTTCACAAGGCATTCAAACGCGAGTGTTCACAAGCGTTCACAAGGTGTTCACAAGGTGTTCACAAGGCGTTCGAACACGGGCGTTCACAAGGCGTTTACTAGGGCGTTCGAACACAACCTACAGGAATTTTATTTTAATAAAAATAAACACCTAATGCAATAAGAAAAAAATCCTAACTAAGTATATCAGCCCCACCACGCTTCCCCCACCTTGCCCTCAAGGTGAAAAGCCAGGGAAATGCTCCAAGATATCAATCTCCAACTCCCATGTCGCCTCATCAGATGGCTTGCCAAGCCACTCAACTAGAATCTCCATCTCTAATCTAGTACTATGTTGTCGTCGGCGTCTAGCAAGTACTCGAACTGGCTCTACGATCTCTATCTCCTCCAATGGCTCTAGTAGAACCGATACAACATTCTCATGATCTCTAATATACTCTCTCAACAATGAAACATGAAAGACAGGGTGCACTCTCGACCTCTCCGGCAACTCCAAGCGATATGCAACCAGATGAATACACTCTAACACCTAAATGCATCCGCAGTTCAGCAGCAAACCGTCTTGATTTTTCAACTTTGGATGGCGCTCCGGATCATCCATCACCTCCTGCAATAATCTCAAAATATATGGGTCAGATGTACATGCATACCTCAGCTCGTCAAGGAAGGGAAAGATAGGAGATGAATAGGCTGCAAGCTTGGCGGTATCGGGTTGTCGCGATAGTGCATCCGCCGCTCTATTTTCCGTTCCCATCTTGTATTGGATTTCATAGTCATATCCCAGCAATTTTATGACCCATCTCTACTATGCTGTAGTGTGTATGCGTTGTCCCATAAAGTATAAAAGGCTCTTTTATTCGGTTCGGATAATGAATCGTCTACCGATCAAATAAAGCCTCCACTTTGTCACCGCTTGCAGAATTGCCAACATCTCTTTCTCATAAGTCGATAATTGCTGAGATTTTTATAATAAAGCCTTGCTAAGATAGGCAATGGGATGTCCTTCTTGTATTAGTACAGCTCCTATGCCAACACCCGATGCATCACATTCCACAATAAATTCTTTGGTGAAGTCCGATAGCGCTAGAACGGGTGTCGTCGTCATTGCTGTTTTCAATTTTTCAAAGACTAAAGTGGCTTCATCCGTCCATCTAAAAGAGTCATTCTTCAACAAAGAAGTGAGAGGAGCAGCGATCTTGCCATATCCGACGATGAATCGATGATAATAATCAGTCAGCCCCAAAAATCCTCTCAATCCGAACGTAGTAGTAGGAAAAAGCCAAGCAGTTATACATGCAACATTTTGAGGATCTGCCGCTATACCATTCGCTGAAATAATGTGGCCTAAATACTCCACCTTGGGTACTCCCCATAGGCATTTGGACTTCTTGATCTTCAATTGGTTTTGCTCCAACAAATTCAGCACGTCCTCCAAATACCGCCAATGCTCCAATTCAGTCCTGCTATACACCAAAATATCGTCAAAAAATACCAAGACATACCTTCGCAAGAGAGACTGAAACATATCATTCATGAGGCCTTGGAAGGTAGTTGGAGCATTGGTGAGACCAAAAGGCATCACTCGGAACTCGTAATGCCCGTCCGGAGTCTGAAATGCAGTTTTGTGCAGATCCGCCGGGTGAACTCTAATTTGATGATATTCGGCCCTCAAGTCAAGCTTACTAAATATAGTCGCCCCTGCAAGCTCATCCAACAACTCCTTGATAACCGGAATGGGATACTGGTCCTTAACGGTAATAGTGTTTAATGCTCAATAGTCGACACAAAAACGTCATGTCCCATCCTTTTTTCGCACCAATAGCACGGGGGATGAGTATGAACTATGACTTGGTTATATGAGGCCTTGCTCTAACATCTCGTCTACCATCTTTGAGATAACTTCTTTTTGTGCATGTGGATACCGATATGGCCTCACGTTCGCTGGTGCAGCCCCGGGTACAATCTCTATATGATGGTCTGTCGCTCTCCTCGATGGCAACTCCTGTGGCTTCTCAAACAATCTAGAAAAGTTATCTAATAAATTAGACAATTCAATTGTAGTACCTGAACTCGTTTGAGACTCATCTCCTACTGGTCGTAACTGAAGAAGATAAGCCAAATTATATGCACCAAGCAGCCCCACGATAGGCTGCATCGTAGGAATCGGCAAAGACCGAACACCATCAAGCCTCACATATTTGTTTTCTTGTTTATATTTCATCCACATGCTCCGAAAATCAAATGTGATGGGTCCCAAACTTTGTAACCACTGAGCACCAAGAACAATGTTTGCTCCTCACAGCACCAACGGATACAAGTCCACAATGATGTCATGTCCTTGCACCCGTATATTGACTCGATGACATAAACTCTTTGCCCTAAGCTTCATGCCATATCCAATAGCAACGTCAAACCCCGTAGTCGGTTCGGCATCCAAATCCAATCTCCTCACTAGCCTCTCATCTAGAAAGTTGTGTGTACTCCCCGAATCGATAAGGATGTGCATAAAATACTTTCTAACGAGTCCGTCTACCCGTAATGTCCTCGGCGCGGAAGTACTCAAATATGCATGCATCGATATTTCACCTTAGATATCTTCCTCAATGCCCTCCTCAATAGTCTCCTCATGTGTCTCCTCTGGACACTCTCCCTTATCAACAACCTCATCATCTACCTCAGGACCATTGATAAGCATCACACTCCCGATCGGTTTAGAACACCAATGACCGGGGGTGAAACGCTCATCATATCGAAAGCAAAGGCCCTTCGCTCTTCACTCCTCCACCTGGGTAGGCGTGAGAGTTCAAACTGGGGGTCTAGTGCCTCCTCTAATGTCAGAAGAAGGTCTCAAAGGTGGTCGTGGTCTAGTACTCGCAGCCGCTGTTTTTGAAACCGCAAAATTTCCAACCACGTTCTAGGTGCAAACCGCCCATCACGATTGCCTCAATTGGTTTTCGTTGCCATCTTTAGAGCCCTATGCTTTTGTTCCATCCTCACGGCCTTCTCAAAGGCCTTCACAAGTCGTTCGAATGCGGGCGTTCACAAGGCGTTCATAAGGGCGTTCGAACGCGACCTATAGGAATGTTATTTTAATGAAAATAAACACCTAATGCAATAAGAAAAAATCATAACTAAGTGTATCAGTTATGAGGTTATTATAGGAAGTGTTGGATAATTCAAAGCACCATCCAAAGTTGGAGAATCGACTGTGACTAATAGAAGTTGTGAGAGCACTTCCACTAAATTCTAGAGATGGGCCATCAGGGAGTTTTGAGGACTTATCACAGAGCTGCACTGGCCGAGGCTGAGGCATGATGTGCGGGCTTTTGTCCAAGCATGTGAAACCTATCAATGAGCGAAGTCTGCAACCTTGAAGTCGATAGTTTGGGATTATTATAGCCTCTACATGTGCCTAATCGTGTATGAGAAGATATTTCTATGGATTTCATAGAAGGCCTTCTGTTGGTACGTGGTTATTCTACTATTTTTATGGTGGTTGATAGGTTATGTAAGTACAGGCATTATCAATATTGTCTTACCCATTTTTAGCCAAATTGGTGGCTAAAATTTTTGTTCGAGATGTCGCTAAACTCTATGGCATGCCACACCCCTAATTGTCTTCGATTGTGACTGTGTGTTTATTAGTGATTTTTGGGCAGAGTTTGTTATGAATGAGATATGGACTGATTCGGACGTAATATAACTATGAAAAGTTAGATGGTAATAGCCTATTGAGTAAGGGTTCTAATGACTTTGGTTTCACGTAAATCAGATGTCTGGATGAAGAAAGGTTAGAACAGGGCAGAATGATAAATATCCGATGTTGCGATAGTCGTCGGAGAGTAACGGACGGCCAAGGGCAGTGGTGGTTTGCCGTATAGTAGGGTGGCTGTTGGAGGAAGGTGGTGGTTAGGGTTTGGGTGCTTAGAAGAGTTCTACGGTTACAATCAACTTCTATGAAGATAAAGACAATCTAATAGCTACGATAAAATGATAAATATGATGATAAGAAAATAACTAAACTCAATTAATTTTTAATACTTGGATACTTGGATACTTAGAAGAATAAAGCCTAGCACCTCTATATATAAAGATTAGGTATAATGAGTCCTACTCGGACTTAGCTTTAAAGTCTTATACTACTTGAACTAGGACTTATCTTAGAGGCTTACATGACTTAATTGAACTTGCCTTAATGGCTTACATAACTTAATTGAAGTTGTCTTAGTGGCTTATATGACTTGCCTTAAGAGTTTATCTAAGTATGAATTAATTAAAAGATAAATAGACTCGATTCATCGAGCTCAATATCCTCATGATGTGATCCAATCTGGTCTAGTTCGCATCAATCTACCATGCTTCCGATCACCTTGTCCTCAAGGTTTCTATAGTGGTTTTCATTCTTTTTGTCACTTTCAAACTACATATCCCCGATCTCTATCTGGGTCTTGTTTGCCATGTGGAGGAGGGCCCCACGATGGATTCTAATCTAGGGCCCACTTGTTTAAGCCATAGTTTGCCCTAATTGTGGGTGGTCGGGCCAAATCCTAGCGACGGGTGGTTCGAGCTAGGGTCTTAATGCATGCAGTTTAGGTCATAGCTCAGGCATGGGTGTCTCGTGGAAGGTGCCACATATGGGGGCTTGGGTTAGGAGCGCTTAGATGATCGTTGGTGAGAAGCTAGTGTTTTTAGCCTTAGTTCCCACTACGAATGGGGAAGACGACCCCACAATCACTATTGACGGCTGCTCTAGTGCTATAGTGACTGTGGGGATGGTTTGAGGTGGTGGAGAAGCCTCCACCGCGGCTAGAGGAGGAGCTGCGGTCATGGTTTGGGCCAGCACCTCCTCTCCCTCTTGGGTTGGATTTTTTCTTATTGTGAGAGGGCTTGATCTGCCATGGCCAACAATGTTAGTGATTCTATGCGATTGTGCGCACATAATAGGGCCTCTGCCACAGCCTGAATTGAGATACTGAAGGAGGGTTGCATCTCCTTCAACTTATTTGAAAATTCTTTAAATATCGTCTTCGCCTAAGCTGAAGGCTTGTCGTCAACGGTTGCTGATGGTGCCAAGGAAATCTCCATAGGGATGGAGATGAGTTCTTCATGGCCATGATCTCCCTTGGGTTAACTTTGGATCACATTTTCACCATTGTCCAAGGATCATCGGCTCTAATACCAATGTTACGAACTAGATCTAGACCAACCTGGATGTAAGTAAATTATGAAAATTTAGACGGTGGTAGCCTCATGAGTTTGGGTTCTAATTGTTATAGTTTCATGTCAATCGGATGTTAGGATGAAAACATATAATTAAAATAGTGGAGAAAGGTCAGAGCAGGTAGAATGATAAATATCTGACATGGCGGACGGTCGAGGGTGGTGGTGGACTACTGTATAGTTGGGAGGCTAATAGAGAAAGGTGGAAGGGTTCTATGATTACGATCTATTCCTATAAACATATAAATAATATAACAGCTACGATAAAATGATAAATGCGATAATAATAAAATAAGTAAACTCAATTAATTCTCAATGTTTGGATACTAGGATTCTTAGATGAATTAAGCCCAGCCCCTCTATATATAGAGGTTAAGTATAAACAGTCCTACTTGGACTTAGCCTTAAAGGCTTAAATGACTCGAACTAAGACTTGCCTTAGAGACTTATATAACTTGATTGAACTTGCATTAGTGTCTTACATGACTTAATTGAAGTTGTTTTAGTAGCTTACATGACTTAACTAGACTTGCCTTAAAGGTTTACATTAGCATAAATTAATTAAAAGATAACTTGATTCATCGAGCACAATGTCTTCATGATGTGATCCAACCTGGTTCTGTTCGCATCAATTTTTTAAGCTATGGGAAATGTGATTAAACCTCAGTTTGGCCTACCAACTAAAATAACTAATATATTAGTATACTATAATTCAACTTGTATTATACAAATCATCATCTGATATAATGGAGTACAAATATCCAATAATAATACAACTCAATATCTAGATAAATTATCTCTATATCATCTCACATCTATAGCTCACCTTATCCTTTCTCTATAATATCTTCTCGAGATATCTCAAATTGCTATCATGTACTACATATTTGAGATAATTAGAAAAAAAATAAAAAGAGTCGTGAGCTAAAAGCTCAGTAAATAGACCTTACCCTGAATCACTAAAGCCGAATAGAAAGTAAATCATGTATTGGATAATATGAATTAAAAAAAAAACATAATGTCTTATATAAGCATGTATATATATATCATCAATAATATATATATATGTATGTAATCAATGTTATCTCACAAATGGGCATATTACATCCTCAACCAAAATATATCTTAGGATGAAATTATAATATAATATCACTAAAATATAACAACATACGAACTATAACAATTAGGATCCAATGATACTAGTCACATTAGTAATGATGCATGATGCATGCCAATTACTAGTCATCCCTCTTAACTCTGAACATCATCCACCATACTAAACCACGATACCCATCCCTAAACTCTGTAAATCATGCCATAAGCTCAAAGCATACATTGTCATACGCTACGGGTATCTCTGAAGAAAATTATACCCTGTCATATGCTAAAGGTATCTCTGAAAATAATTATACCCTACCATACGCTAAGGGTATCTCAGTAAATAATCATACCCTACTATATGGTAAAGGTATATTAATGATAATTGTACCCTATCATACACTAAGAGTACAACCATCAACCATTATCATACTATATCATATGCTAAGAGTATGTTCAATACCAGTCTGAACCAGACGTTCCAGCCATCACATCATATATACATATATTTTCATGATTTCCTAATATGATAGATCATATGCATATATCTAGTACTACAACAGATTATGCAACTCAAAAATTTAGATAGTAAAGAGGCCAAGAGAAGAATGATATAAAATAGTCTCCAATCATGTATTTAACACATGCATCTCGTACAAGTCTAGCACTTGCATATTAATGCTAGATATCATCTCGACATAAGCTCATAACAATATAGTCATCTCCAATCATCTCTAGATATCACTAGTATACTCATATCCTAGATTAGTCTAATCAAATGCCTGATAAAATATGCTTAGCTGAAATCATCTCTAGATAAGATCATATAATCATATTGGAGGTCAAAATATGCATATACATAATTATATAATATATCCTAATTTGAGAAAGGTATCTAGGGGATAAGATCTAATCAGGAGTTTCTACTCATCTTTATAACTAGTTAGATTTACATTATAAATAAACTTTTAATGTGAAAAAATATACTATTATTATAAAAGGTCAAATATGAAATAAGAATAAAAGGGTTTCTACTCTTTAGATAAAAAATAGTCTAAGTATGACATTATAAAATAAAATAAAGTAAAAGGCTAAATATATAAATATATATATATATATAATTATAATTATAAATAAACATATAAATATAGATAAAAATCTAATTATAATTATAATGTAGTTCACACTCTATCTTGATTAATTAGGGACTATATAGTCTTTTACTTTATAAAATAATAAATAAATAAGCCTAGTATTTCATTAATTATAAAATAATATATAATAAATTATTGGAATTGCTTAAAATGTACATCATATGTATATTAGTATACATCTATAAATATAATGATTATAATTTACAAATCTCTCTATTAATCTAATAGAAACATAAATAAATAAATAAATATAAGTATTACCTATATGAATATGTAATAAATAATATTTTCCAAGATCACAACAGTTGAACTCGCACACCACATATGGGGATCAAGTATTTGGTACACAACGTGGGATATGAGGCCAGCATTGCAATTCCACACAACCCTTCAGGTGCAGCTATGTCCTTTTGCATCAAAATGTAACCGTTGTCGCCCCATCTATTGCCCATGAGTTCTTTACTATCCAATACTTTGTTCGTTTGCTATCTATCCCATAACCAACAACTGTAACTCCATGATTTAGACTAGTCCCACAACTAGCTCTGAAGACACTAGAATGATAGAATTGAAAATCATAACCACCAGCATCTATTCCAACTGACACTGGTTGTCTTGCAAAAGCTCTCATGAGTGCCGGTTCACTTCTTGCGAGGCACCTCTTGATAGCGTTTAATGGTCGCTACGTGATTCAGCAATAGGTTCCTCATGTTGCAATTGCTTTGATATCCTTGATATAGATAGTTTGATTCAGAATCGATACCTCTGTTTAGTACGACGAAGTTGAATGCATTGTCCATTAAGCCACCATTACATCCAGAATCAAAGAAGTCGCAATCCACTAGTTCTTGCTCTGACAAAGAGATTAGATTTCCTCTCCTGATTTTAAATATTCCTTCAATTGCTGCTACTGCAGAAAATGCCCAACAAGCTCCTATATGTATTTTATAGAGAAACAACATTTAGCATTAGCACGAGATATAGAATCAAATACTAATTAACCAATAAACTTTCTTCTATAGCATGCATGATTTAATTTACAAGAAGGTCAACAAAGTTAAAACGTTATATATATTATAACAGATATATCTGAGACTACTGTATAGTTTTTAACTAAGAGGAGGAAATGCACTGAGTAACTAGTGCACGTTGAAGGAAAAGAATAAAAATGAATGATATTTCTCAAATAAAAAGGAAGAAAAAGATGAATTGAGGAACATTTCTGAAACAAGAATGGAACAGAGAATTTGTAATGAGTAAGGATCAGCTCATAAGAAACCAACAGTACATATTGGAGGGGAAACCAATTCTATATATAAATCAGTTTGTGACCTTTAGTCCGCCATGAGTGACCATTAATTCCTCATTGGTTAATTCCGCAAACTGGTTTACAGTAAGATTGTAGCTCTGTCCAGGTTTATTATTTGAGGACTCTGTGTATTCAACATTTCTCTTAAACACCTGGAAACGACGTTGCTTCTCCTCCGCATTGGTGTAGACTCGCTTATATTGAGCCATCCATTGCTCATGCCTCGCCTTCATCGCTTCGTCATAGCTGCCATCGGAGACTACTGGACCTGCAAAAAACGTGCAAATAACAAGGAAAAGAGAAAAGAAATAGAGCCAAAAAGCCACGATCGATGCTCCAACTGTATTAAGAGTAGAACGATTAATTCTTAATTTTTTCGCGATATTGGACTCGTTAGGATAAGGTGCGTTTATATAGTGCTTGGAGGATAGACGATCAATATTTAATTTGCGATATGCATTCTGTCAGCCAATATATAGCCCGGTCTTCTATGTAGCTGGGCAGCAATTTATACCTACAGATGCTTGCAATGGAATAAATTACTCAGCCTTTGAAATATTAAATATACTAACTAATTGAATAGGAAAATAATGGTTAGGTTTTGTGGAAGATGATGGCTACGGTGGATTCCTTACTTCAAGAGGAATAACTTGCTCAAGTTTTAGATTTATTGGACAGCTAGATCTCCCGTAAATCTCTTCGAAAGTTCCACCCTAAGAAGAATTGGACTGATCTTCAGATTGTTGTAACATCATTATTCCTGATCTTATCAGATTTGTTGGCTAGCTACCTAGACTAACTCAGCTAGCCGACTCGAACAAGTTCAAATCTAGCTCATACAATTAAGTAATCCTAACTTGACTTGACTAGCCTAGCTTAAAGAGCTCGGTCTGATTCCCTAACATAATTTCTAAGTAGCAAACAACTAAATAACAAATGAGACATAAAATTTCAAATAGATAGATGGTTGGGTGGGACATGAAGCTTCTCGACTTCATCGTCACCACCAGAGTGCATGGTGATGCGTTCGACCTTCTCGACTGGCTCATAATAGAACACCACGCTTCCATCACCTTGTCCCCAAAGTGTGAAGTCAGTGGTTTCACCTTTAGGACCTTGACTCTCTTTAAGATGACAAACTAGACAATGGTGAACAGTAGGCCCAAATAGCGAATGGCAACCTGCTCTCCTTCTACGGTTGCCCGTCTTTGTGGTTTGTTTGTCCGGTGCTACCTCGATTAGTGGTGGTCACCAAGTTTGCCGTCTATTTAAGCTCCGATGGTTGAGTGTAAATCCCAAGTTGAACTACCAACCTGTAGAATAGCTTAGTTGGTAATTCAAATTGGGAAAACACCCAAGCATGAGAACATAAATCACTTCATTCCCCTCACTATCTCCGATCGTCGCTGTCCGATGGTTCCTCAAGATAGCAGTGCAGCATTTTTACCACAAGTCACCAACATTTTGCGAACAAAAGTTGGTAAAGCAAGTAGTGAAAAATACTCCCTCGCTTGGATCAGGGTGCCTTTGATACACCTTGTTAGAGTCATTTCTTATTGCATAAAAGTTATTTATTTTTACTAAAATAAATTTTCTATAGGTCGTGTTCAAACATGGAAGGGGTCGCATTTGAACGCCTTTGTGAATGCCTACATCAATTCGCAAAAACATAAAACGTGAAATGTGCGTTCGAACATAGTCGGGTGTATTTGAACGCCTGTATTAGTCCTTTTGTGTGTTCGAATGCGGTCGGACACATTCAAATGCGATCGGAGGGATTACACTAGAATTAGGGTTAATAATTATTATTTTGGCTTATTGGCTAGCCTCTATAAAGGTGGATGGTAGCCAAAATTATTATGCTTAATGAATATTAGTTTCTTTCCTCTTCTATCCTCTCTCTAGTCCCTCTACTCTAATCTCCCTTCTCCCTCTTCATCAACCAGCCACCTCTACCGTTGGTCGGTCTCATCTAATTTATAATCTTCCTTATCTGTCGAGTCCTCCCTCCTCCTTGGAATCTTGGCCACTTCTTCCCGTTTGTTTTTATCCCTTAATCTACATCAACCACCCACCCTCATCTCCATTATCATCCATAACCCTAACATCCACTCCACCCGTCACCACCACCTTCACCCCCACTTTATCATATTTTTGTCCTAGCTGCAGTTCAAATTTGCAAAGGGCGTAAATACAAAAATCGTAGATCAAGAAGTTGCGTATCACTCCAACTTAATATTATAATTTTCTGATAACAGGAGAATATTTGGTGAATATGTTTTCTCAATTGCACGAACTGCTTTCTACAATCAATTCAGATCTTGAAAGGATCGTTCTATAGCCTTTCAACCTTCTACGCTGCTCTAGGAGTGTTGGTGATCTCTTCTTATAGCCTAGTAATGTGAACAAAAGGTCATCGCCTTGTGTAGTCCCTGAACTACCTCCAACACTTAGTTCCCAAAATTGCCGCTACTCTTTGCTTCCTCAATATCCACACTACCCTCAAATCTCCTCCAATGGGCCTCTTTGGACTAGGATGCTACTGGATTCATCGTGGGCTTATATTTGAGCCACTTCACCCCAATTTGACTAGACCACTAGGCTTTAGGGTCTAACCTTGATCCTATCCAAGTCACTCCATTCTCGATTCTAGTATCCCTTTGTTGATGCAACTGATCAGTTTCGATTCGATCACGCTTGAGTATTGGATTCTCAGTTCTGTTAGGATGATCACTCTCATTGATTCTAGACTCACCTCCTCCAACCCGAGCTTAATCCCTTTGTACTTTGGTTTAGGGTAGGCAATCCAGAATTTGTACCTTGATCTTATAGGGTCTGAGTTCCTCTTCTTCCACAAAGTTTTTCCCCTTACTTCTTTGAGTTCTACCATTGTTGCGGAGATCAAGCACCTTGATACTTCAAAATCTTTGCCGGATTTATACTAGGATTTGCTTTGAAGTTTAGATCTCTCCCCTCTCACGTTCAATTTTATTATTTTCATTTGGGGGTTTTTTTTTCTTCATCTTGATTTTTCATTTACTTTGGAATGATCATTACCCAAATTGTTTTTCCTATAATTGTTGTTGTTGATTACATCTTACTAGATTGTTATTAATTTTTATTAGTAAGGGTAGATTTTATTCACATTTTGTTTTTTTTCTAGTTCATAATTTGTTCTCTATTTTCTTATTCCCTACTCATTCATGTCTTAGAATCATGTCTTGGTCCAAAGTTTGTGCATCCAAAGAATGTGGCAGAGGTTCATCTTCTTCTTCAACAAAGAGGCCTAGATTCTCATAATCTGCAAAGGAAGAAGGTTTTATCATATTTTTTGCATACTAACCTATGCTCACTACACGACCAATCAATATATCTAAATATTTTGAGTTGGGACTAGATATGATATTTAGGGGGACACAATGGATGGATGTTTTAAAAGTTTCGGGGACAGCTTGTGTTGACTTGATCAAGGAATTTTATTCTAATGCTAAAGTGCCCACTAGAACGTCATTAGAGCTGGGTATTGAGTTAGTTGTATGAGGCGTAGAGATAGTTTTGAAAGAAAATATTATAGATCATTTCAATCTTCTACATCAATCTGGTGCATTCCCATATGAGCATCATGCTAAACCAAATATTCTGAATGTCGTGAAAGAGATTATGGGGCTCAATGCGGTGTGAGACAAAACTATGATTAGTGATATCTCTTTATTTGAGAAGTATCATATTTTAAACTTGATTTGCTTGTTCAATATTATTTCTCCCATGGCTCGTAAAACACAACTTGACAAGGAACGTGCCTATTGATTCATGCTATTAGCACTAGTGTTCTAATTAATGTACCTAATGTGATATTCAGAAGCATTACGGAGATGCCCTTGGTGGCTAGCGGCCTTGTGCCTCCCGCCACCGATCCTAATTGTTTCCCCTCGCTGCCCTCTTGCCAGTGATGCCCTTGGTGGGCATTCCATTCCCCGGTGGAGGCTACACATGGTAGCCTCACCACGTCGGCTTTGAGCGACTTTTTCTAGCCATAGCCGCCAGTTTCCTCTCTCCTTGGTCGTATAACACATTGGTTCGAGGCCCTCGTTGCCTAAGTAATGATATAGGCCAACTCCATGGTCGCTGGCCAGGAAGGAGCTTCCTCCCTCGTCATCGACCACCTTGACCACCTATGGGCTATCCACACTCCCCCAACCTAAGAGAAGGGGGCAGGCATGCATTAGTCGGCTACCGATGGTGGCATTAGTCCGCTACCGATGGTGGCATTCACCGGTAGCCACTCCCTTCCTTCTCGGCCTACTTTGGGTGAGGAAAAGGGTGTTGCATGGTTGGGCTGGGCTGGGTGTGGCCTAGCTTAGCACGGGCTTTCTTAGGCTGGGTTGGGCTATGGCCGAACCCAATTCTTTAGTTGGGTTGGGCTGTAGGCAGCCCACCCTAAGTTGTAGGCTGGGCTACGACCCAGTGATACAAACCAAATCAAATCAGATCATATCAAAGGGAGATTAGGCTTAATGGATTGGGTCTAATTATCTTATTTGGTTTAGTTAGAGTCTTAGTAGATTAGGATTTTATTTAATTAGCTAAATCCAACTCTGTGCAGTTTTAGGAAAATATTCGTAGAATATTCTACATATATCCAAATAACATCAAACTAGTTGGATAAGATCGCCAACCTCCAAATCTACAACTTTGATATTCATGACTTCTCCAGATTCGAAATTTATCTATAACAAAATGAAAACTTAATCCGAGAGTTAATCAGAGAAGATATGGAAGATTGGTTTAGTTGGTTTGTTAGGGTTTTAAGTTAGTTGTTGATTTGTTAGGATTTGTTAGAGTTGTTTAATTTAGTTGATGAGTCCCTAAGGTGAGCCTCTATATATATGTGGAGAAAACCCTAATTGAAGTAGGATGGAGAATGCTATTGGATTATTGATTTCTTTGCCTCATATCTTCTCTCCAGACTCTCTCCTTCTTCACCATTCTTCTACCTTTACCGTTAGCAAGGTTTCTCCTAACTTCTAATCTCTCTCATCTATCGAGTCACCCCTCTTCTTTGGGATCTCGACTACTTCGTTCCCTTCGTCTACATCCCTTAAACACATCGACAATCCACAATCCACCTTCACCTCCAAACCCATCCATAACCCTAACATCCACTCCACCCTTCACCACCACCATCACCTACGTTATTCCGTGTTTTTGTCCCTGCTACAATTCAAATATGTGAATTGTAGATTAGGAAGTGACGGATCTAGTCTGATTGGTTTCGTAATTTTCTAACTACGGGAGAATATCTAACAAATATTTTCTCATGGTTGCACGAACTGATTCCTATAATACATTCAGATCTTGAAGGAATCGTTGCGTAGCCTATCTTTTGGTATCGTAATCCATTAATTTGATATCAGAGCCAGGCGAACCTTAGACCTCCATTAATAGTTGAAACAGGAAAAATGATGTTACGTCAATGAAGAGAATTTACCCTTTGAGGATGAGGTTGATGTTGGAGAGTGTCTAGAGGAGGTCCATAAGGAGGCTATTGTAGAGGTTGTGGAGGAAGATATCCAAGCTAAAATATCAATGCAATTCGGGTACCTCCGCGCTGAGGATGTTACGGGTAGACGGACTCATTAAAAACTATTGTGTGCATATCCTCATCGATCCAAGTAGTACACACAACTTTCTAGATGAGAGGTTAGTGAGGAGATTGGGTTTGGATGCCAAACCAACTACGGGATTTGATGTTGCTATTGGAGACGACACAAAGCTTAGGGCAGAGAGCTTGTGTCGTCGGGTCGGTATATAGGTACAAGGACACGACATCATTGTGGACTTGTATCCGTTGGCGTTGCGAGGAGCAGATATTATCCTCGGTGCTTAGTGGTTATAGAGTTTGGGACCCGTCACATTTGATTTTCGAAGCATGTGGATAAAATTTAAATAGGAAAACAAAGATGTGCGGCTTGATGGTGTTTGGTCTTCGCCGATTCCTGCGATGCAGCCTATGATGATGCTGCCTTGTGCGTATGATTTGGCCTATCTTCTTCGGTTAAGACCAGTAGGAGATGAGCCTCAAATGAGTTCAGGTACTACCATTTAATTGTCTAATTATTCGATAACTTTTCTGGACTATTTGAGAAGCCACAGGAGTTGCCACCGAGGAGAGCGGTGGACTATCGCAAGATATTGTATTCGAGGTTGCACTAGCGAACATGAGGCCATATCAGTATCCACATGCGCAAAAAGAAGTTATCTCAAAGATGGTAGCCGAGATGTTGGAGCAAGGCCTCATGCAACCAAGTCATAGCTCATATTCATCCTCCGTGTTATTGGTGCGAAGAAAGAACAGGACATGGCATTTTTGTATCGATTATCGGGCACTAAATGCTATTACCGTCAAGGACCGATATCCTATTTCAGTTATCGATGAGTTGCTGAACGAGCTTGCAGGGGCGACTATATTTAGTAAGCTTGACTTGAGGGCCGGGTATCATCAAAACTGCATTTTGGACTCTGGACGAGCTTTATGAGTTCCAAGTGATGCCCTTTAGTCTCACCAATGCTCCAGCTACCTTTCAAGGCCTCATGAATGATATATTTCGGCTTCTCTTGTGAAGGTATATCCTGGTAGTTTTTGATGACATTTTAGTGTATAGTAGGACTGAATTGGAGCATTGGCGGCATTTGGAGGATGTGCTGAATTTGCTGAAGCAAAACCAATTGAAGATCAAGAAGTCCAAGTACCTATGGGGAGTACCATAAGTGGAGTATTTAGGCCACATCATTTCAGCGGAGGGTGTAGCGGCGAATCCTCAAAAGGTTGCATGTATGACTGCTTAGCCTATTCCTACTACTACTACCGGATTGATAGGATTTTTGGGGCTGACCGGATATTATCGACGCTTCATCGCTGGATATGGCAAGATCGCTGATCCTCTCACTTTTTTGTTGTAGAAAAAAATTTTTAGATAAACAAATGAAGCCACTATATCTTTTGAAAAACTAAAAACAGCAATGACGACAACACCCGTTCTAGCGCTATCGGACTTCACCAAAGAGTTCATTGTGGAATGTGATACATCAGGTGTTGGCACTGGAGCTGTACTAATGCAAGAAGGATGTCACATTGCCTATCTTAGCAAGGCTTTATCTCAAAGATCTCAGTAATTATCGACGTATAAGAGAGAGATATTGGCAATTCTGCATGCGGTGACAAAGTGAAGACTTTATTTGATCAGTAGATGATTCATTATCCAAACCGATCAAAGGAGCCTTCCATCCTTTATGGGATAGCGCATACACACTCTGACATAGTAGAGATGGGTCACAAAATTGTTGGGATATGATAATGAAATCCAATACTAGAAGGGAACGAAAAATAGAGCGGTGGATACACTATCGCGCCAACCCGATACCTCCGAGTTTGCAGCCTATTCTTCTCCTACATTTCCCTTCCTTGACGAGCTGAGGTATGCATGTATATCTGACCCAGATATTTTGAGATTATTGCAGGAGGTGATAGATGATCCGGAGCTCCATCCAGAGTTGGAGAATCGAAGCGGTTTGCTGCTAGATTGCGGATGTATTCAAGTGCCCGGAAATGATGGAGTGAGGCAGAAATTGTTGGAGCACTTCCACCAAACTCCAGAGGCTGGTCATGCGGGTGTCTTGAGGACTTATAGAAGGATCTGATACCTTGATGACTCGATCCTATGGTCATGGCTGCCCATCAAGTTTTTTACCGATCTAAAGGACAACCTCCTCTGCCCATAAGCAATGTTCCAAAGCCTAAACAGATCAGCCCTTATGCAAGGCTTAGACTAGACTCGAGCATACATTGGATTGTGGGTGAGTTAAATCTTAGCCTTGGACTAATTGGTCGAGCACAAATCAATGCGCTACATTATGTTACACTTAGCCGAGCCATGGCCTCCTCCACAGGACTTGCACTCTTGGACTCAGCTCGAATGTTGGTGGGAATGATTCGACAAATTTGGAAGGTTTGGAAACCACCATGGACACCTTGAGGATAAGATGATCGGAAGCGTGGTGGATTGATACGAACCGGATCAGATCGGATCACATCAAAGGGAGATTAGGCTCAATGGATTGAGTCTAATTATCTTATTTGGTTATTTGGTTTAGTTAGAGTCTTAGTAGGTTAGGATTTTATTTAATTAGCTAAATCAAACTCTACGCAGTTTTAGGAAATATTCGTAGAATATTCTACACATATCCAAATAATATCAAACTAGTTGGATAAGGTTGATAACCTCTAGATCTACAACTTTGATATTCATGACTTCTTTAGATTCGAAATTTATATACGACAAAATGAAACCTTAATCCGAGAGTTAATTGGAGAAGATAAGGAAGACAGGTTTAGTTGGTTTGTTAGGGTTTTAACTTAGTTGTTGATTTGTTAGGATTTGTTAGAGTTGTTTAATTTAGTTGATGAGTCCTTAGGGTGAGCCTCTCTATATATGTGGAGGAAACCCTAATTGGAGTAGGATGGAGAATGCTATTGGATTATTGATTTCTTGCCTCCTATCTTCTCTCTAGACTCTCTCCTTCCTCCCTATTCACCATCCTTCCACCTCTACCGTTGGCAAGATTTCTCCTAACTTCTAATCTCTCTCGTCTGTCGAGTCACCCCTATTTTTTGGGATCTCGATCACTTCATTCCCTTCGTCTATATCCCTTAACCACATCCACTATCCACCTTTACCTCCGAACCTGTCCATAACCCTAACATCCACTCCACCTGTCATCACCACCATCACCCAAGTTATTCCATCTTTTCGTCACTGCTACAATTCGAATCTGCGAAGGGCATAAATACAAAAGTTGTAGATCAGGAAGTTACAGATCTAACCCAATCAGTTTCATAATTTTCTGACTACGCGAGAATATCTAACGAATATTTTCCAACGGTTGCGCGGACTGATTTTTGTAATACATTCAGATCCTGAAGAAATCATTACGTAGCCTATCTTTTGGTACCGTAACCTATCACCCAGCCTAATTCATTGGTTGGGTTGGGCTACAGGCAGCCTATATCTATTGTGGGTTGGGCTATAGCCCATCCCAAATGGCAATTTTAGCTAGTTTGGGCTTTAGGCCCAATCTCTGGGTTAGTTAAAGCCCAACCCATCACTTCGGCCCTGGGCTAGCCAAATAGATTAATTGATCTTTAATTTATTGTAATGTAATTCATTTATTTTATTTTATTATCTTTGTCATTCTGAATCTCAATTATTAATTATTATTTTTAGAGGATAGTTTTGATTAGTTATAATAATTATTATAAATAAATATTATTAAATGCGATCTATTTTTAATTTACTTTCAATCAACAATTATTAGGGAATAATGATCATAATGATAATTATATTTAATAACCCTCAATATCATACTGTTAAAATTAATATACCAACTCTAACTGATTAATAAATGTAAGAGTTCTTAGGTGAACATACCTCAAACCATAATAGCTATCTGGATTAATTAATTAATTAATTTATTTAGCTAGCCTTGTGCTTATGTATATTATTTTCATTATTGAGGTAGAATCAATATCGTGCAAGGATGATCCGTGCAACTGAATTCATTGTAGTCTAGGAATAGTGTAGCATTGAAGTGATGTTTTACTTTATGAGTTGATCCCATTCATATCATACATAGGTAAATATTTATTCACTATTCAACATAATTATATTTAATTTACTACTTTATAGTTATTCATGGATTATTAGAGCATTTCTGATTATGATATCTTCGATGTGCATGTTTTATGATTGATGATATTAATCACTGCACCACCTGCACGTATCACCTTAAAGTTAAGTTTCATCTCGGTAGTGCCCGTTTACCTGCTCAGCCTTGGGTTAGGGGCAGAGTGTATATTTATTATCTATATTTATATCGGCCAATCCCTGAGGTCGTGAGGTTAGGAGGGGATTATCAAGCACTACGCATGTTGATTTGAGTAGGCGTAACACTACCGAGTATTGAGATTAGACACTAGGTGATTTGAAATTATGATTGAGAGGTAAGCGTCATAGACCTAGTGATATCTGATGACGCAGTGTCAGGGCATCTATTGAGTTGTGAGCTCTTTTCCACTATATGCGATGATTTAGCTACAAGTGATGATTCTACTATGTGCAATGATTTACCAGAATAGTGATGATGTCGATGATGATAGGGCTATAACTGGGGTCCTTAGCCTGGTGGCCACAGACAATCAGTCATATGCGGCGCTGCCATACATGTACAAGCGGCATAACCACTAGTTGTCTACCCCTTCTCGATGTTTGAGATGATGTATGAGCCTATGTTTATTATGTGGTAGATAGCTATTTGATCATGTTATGATAAATTATGACTATGGCTTAGTATTAGCTTGGTATAAATGATTTAATAGTTTAAATGATACATATCATGTGTTTTTTATTTAATACATGTGAGCTATTAATATGAATATGTTGCATGGACTCACTACTATAATCATGTTGGCATACATATGTACCATGTGACATTCTCCGTTATCCTATTTTTAGACTATAGAGATGTATACTTGCTGGACTTTATGCTCACTACCTTTTGGTGGAAACATTTTTCAAATTAGTAGATGACCTCGAGTCTGTGGAGGAGCTGGTGAAGATCTAATTGTACTTTTCTTTATCTGTTGTAGTATTGTAAAATAAGTTATATGAATTATAGCCCCTACGTGGGCATTTATCTTAATGAGGTGTATGGATATGTATTTTAGGGCTTGTTGCTTCTTGTGGTAATTTAAACTCCATTTAGGTTGTTTTATGTGTGAAAAATTTTGGGTTTTATCCTATATATTATGTATAAACATTGACTATTAAGTCTCGTGGAAACCACATGGATTCTACCCAAGTGAGAAACACATCTATTTGGAGTTGGGTGTTTCAAGGACAGTGGACTTGCACATCTGCTTTGATCTCCTAATGCTACCCTGAAATGAAGGTGCTCTTCAACATTAATTTCGACCAAGGCGGCTCACATCGACTGCTAACTCTATCAGACTCCGCTTAGTACTTCACTATTGTGGTTCGTTGCACTATTTTGCTCAGAACAATAGCAAAATCCTCATAATGCATTGTGTCGAACCTCTTTGTAATGCTTCTTGAAAATTCAGCCCAGCCCTTGAAGTTTTGACCACAAATGGTTGATCGGTGCCAATACAACGCTGTTCCTTGGAGGTGGAAACTTGCTATCTTCACCTTTGCATTTTTCGCTATCCCTTGGCAATCAAAATACTACTCTATTTGAAACAACCTATCTGTATGATCTCCGTCTTGGAACTTTGAAAAATTCAAGCGTGCGATTCTACCTCGAATGGTGTTATCGGATCACGGATGAATCTAGGTTTAGGTATGAACCCTTGTGGTTGTTGTTGTACCTTCTAGTATCCTCGAACACGCTCTAGGTCATCTCGGAATGGATCAAGGTCGTCGATGCTTTGTCAATCATCATCACTGACATAACGAACTAGCGTTGGGCCTTGCTTAGCTCCATTGCCATTGAGCTTTAGGTCACCACTAGGGGAGGCTGAAATTGAGGTTGTATGGGTAAAATAGGTTCATTAGCATGATGGTGTTGTACCTAGCTAGTTGCGTGTTCGTTGGTGGTGAAATCCCCGTTGGTCTCCCTATGGTTCCAACCTTCGTCGAGGAGTAAATGTGGTTGATTGATTCATGACATACTCCTTCAATGTGACGTGATCGCTTTGTACATTATCCAACCGCTGCATTATCAATACTTACAACATGTCTCGGATATCATTTGTCACGCCCCTAGTGTTTGTTCCAATTGGTGCTGGTCGGCTAGGACTCGCCATTTGCAACCCAGTGCGCTCGATCTCATAGTTTGGGGTGTCGAGTGTCGAGCCTTTTTTTGGTAATAGTGTATCCTCGGGCTGTCTCTTTGCCATCATTGATGTTGTATCCACCATTAAGATACCACTATTACAAACTCCCTCTAAATAGTGATCAGTATCTTCTAACTCCCTCGAGCAATGTGAATCTGAATATGATCTTTGATTCATGATTCGGTCTCCAGTTTGGAAGCTAGGTCTATTGCTAACCTTCGAGGTTAAGAGAGTCCTTGAGATTCAATGGTCGGATCGAAAAGGTATTTTAAGGTTTGATAGATCTAGGATGGAGGATCGAATCTATCGGAATAGATTGGCGAAAAGGTGGCCAAATGGTAGTGGTGGGGAACTTGGCTATGGTTGGTGTAGGTAAATTAATGGAGATGTAAGGTAGGTTGGGGTGCTGCACAAGATAGAGAAGTGGGTCATTTCTCAGGGTTGAGAGGGGCGACCAAACGGAAGGGGGAGGAGCTTGCTCAGTAATGGTGGTTAGCTAGATTGAGAGAGGTTGAGGGAGTAGATAGATAAACAAGAAGAAGAATTGATTCAATTTCCAAAGATGACTAATTAGGTGTGCACCACAACTATTTATAGGTGACTACCAACGACTCGGTTGGCCTAACCCATGTCGTGTGGTCTGACTCCACTAACTAATGACTCATAAGCAAATAACATAACAAATGACTAGAAAATAAATACTTCAAGCAAGACTTCTTACATCACACATTCACCCTCACGAAGCTATTTGAATAGATAAAATAGACTCTCAGAATTTGCGAACGCTATATAGGTGTTCAAACGGTTTTCTTGACGTTTGAGTTCTCCACAAATTATTTATTATGTCACCAAACAAGCAAATAACTACCACAAAACCAAAGCAAGGAAAACAATAAGTGGCTAGGGAACTATATAATATCACATGTCCACCATAATAAAGATTACCAAATATTACCCACGTATTAGTGACAATCCCTTTATGAAATACATAGAGATGTCCTCCCAAACACGATCCGACATAGGCAAGGGATAAGAACAGAATGTCCTCTTCAATATCTGGATCAATTGCAGGAAAGTAGTCCGCACAATCAAGGGAAAATATTCACCAGATGAATCCATAGTCAAAAAATTATGAAACTAGGGGTGGTCGATCCGCAACTTCTTAATCTATGTCATTGATATTTATTCCCTTCACAGATTCAGATTATAACTGTGATGAAAATACGCAAGAGTGGGGGTGATGGTGGTGGTGACAAGTAGAGGTAATGATAACGTTAGAGATGAAAGTGGAGATGAGAGTGGATGGTTTATGGAGTTTAGGGGATAAGGATAAAGGGGGAGAAGTGACCGAGATCCTAAGGAGGAGGGAGGACTTGATAGACAAGGGAGGTTAGAAGAACACTAACGTCGAGATGGCATACGGCTAGAGCTTGAAGGAAGAGGGAGGGAGATTAGGGTAGAGCTGATAGAAAGAGATAGAAATCAGGATTCATTCATTATAATATTTTTGGTTGCCATCGACACCATAAGAACCTAACCAAATAAGCCAAAAATGATAATTATTAATACTAGAAATAATGGATATGGTTAAAATGGTACATTATGGGTGGATGTACATAGAAAGAATTGCCAATATGAGTTTCAAATTCCTTATCAAAACATAAACATGTAGACAGTGAATAGGTGCACAAAAAAATTATTAGAGTGAGAATAGGTTGTAACATTGTAAATTTTATGGCAGTGTTCCATAAAAATAATATGAAATTTCTTACTAAATGGAAGGAAATAATGCCATAAGATCCCACTAATCTATAGAAGACTATAAACTACGTTGTTGCGGCAAGGGAAGAGCGGTACCAAATGGCAACGACGACGATGATGAAAAAAGGAAGCAAGGATGACATAGAAAGGCAACAACAAAAGGAGGAGGCGGCAGAAGGAGGAAGCGACAATGATAGGGAGGGGTGGCGAGACGGAAGGTGGAGACAATGACTATGGAAGAAGGCAATAGCAGAGCACACGTGTAATGACAAGGCTCTCTGAGATTTGGGAACGATAGAGGCATGTAGATTTTTTGTTTAGGTTGATATTTTCACTTAATTTTTATTAAAGTACACATATTTTGCTCATTCGAACGCGATGGCAGAATTTTCATAAAATATGCTACTTTGTGAAAACTGATCTCACTACAGCCTTTAAATATGATGTCCTTGAGTGATCTCATTAGGTCTGGGGCTAGGGGGAGCGTTTTGAAAATCATTAATCTCTAGCTACGAATTAGGGGCATGTTTTCATGACTTTACGTTTAGACCCTTACTATTAGATTTTACTGATGTATCATTAAATATTCTGGATGGATCTTTTGGTCGAATTTTATTGATATATGCTTTTGGCTTAATCGAATTTCATGTAATTGATTTACTTAAGTCATTTAAGGGTGATTTCTATTGTTTTACATTGTTAGTATAATTTTATGTCATGATAAATTCCTAAACACAAGACACTTTGAAATATATTGTGCAATCTAGCTCAGTTGTATGTATTAGAGAAATTATTATATATAACTGCCATTAAAAATAATTTCCATAAATATAGAAGGATGCAATAAACATTTTATGGGCATCATATGAGGCAACTCTTGATCTAGCCTAGTATATCCGTAAATGTTATATCAATTTCAACCAATGAAACAAACAAATCATAATTGCTTTATTCATTCGATATTATAGTGTTTGCAAAGCTATTCCAAAACCATTATTGACATATATAATATTTTCCAAATTTCTCACCCTCACATAATTTATTTTTCACACTTTCAGTCATCAAGATCACAACAATTGAACTCGCACACCACATATGGGGATCAACTATTTGGTACACATTTTCTTCTCACAACGTGGGATATGAGGCCAGCATTGCAATTCCACACAACCCTTCAGGTGCAGCTATGTCCTTTTGCATCAAAATGTAACCGTTGTCGCCCCATCCTTTGCCCCATGAGTTCTTCACTATCCAATACTTTGTTCGTTTGCTATCTATCCCATAACCAACAACTGTAACTCCATGATTTAGACTAGTCCCACAACTACCTCTGAAGACACCAGAATGATAGAATTGGAAATCATAACCACCAGCATCTATTCCAACTGACACTGGTTGTCTTGCAACAGCTCTCATGAGTGCCGGTTCACTATTGCGAGGCACCTTTTGATAGCGTCTAATGGTCGCTACGTGATTCAGCAATAGGTTCCTCACGTTGCAATTGCTTTGATATCCTTGATATGGATAGTTTGATTCAGAATCGATACCTCTGTTTAGTATGACGAACTTGAATGCATTGTCCATTAAGCCACCATCACATCCAGAATCAAAGAAGTCGCAATCCACTAGTTCTTGCTCTGACAAAGAGATTAGATTTCCTCTCCTGATTTTAAATATTCCTTCAATTGCTGCTACTGCAGAAAATGCCCAACAAGATCCTATATGTATTTTATAGAAAAGCAACATTTAATATTAGCACGAGATATAGAATCAAATACTAATTAACCAATAAACTTTCTTGTATGGCATGCATGATTTAATTTACAAGAAGGTCAACAAAGTTAAAACGTTATATATATAATAACAGATATATCTGAGACTACTGTATAGTTTTTAACTAAGAGGAGGAAATGCACTGAGTAACCAGTGCACGTTGAAGGAAAAGAATAACAATGAATGATATTTCTCAAATATAAAGGAAGAGAAAGATGAATTGAGGAACATTTCTGAAACAAGAAAGGAACAGAGAATTTGTAATGAGTAAGGATCAGCTCATAAGAAACCAGCAGTACATATTGGAGGGTAAACCAAATTTATATATAAATCAGTTTCTTAGCTCTGAAGTACTGGGGGAATAAAAATAAAAGAAAAGAAATTGTTCGGCAGATTGCCTTACCACATGATCCTTGGTTCTTAACTTCAGTCACTGCACCTCTGAGCCTCCAATCTACCCTAGGTGGTGCAGAAAAGTTTTCGTACATAAAGGACGTCGATTGCCTGGAAGCATTTGTGACCTTTAGTCCGCCATGAGTGAGCATGAATTCCTCATTGGTTAAGTCCGCAAACTGGTTTACAGTAAGATTGTAGCTCTGTCCAGGTTTATTATTTGAGGACTCTATGTATTCAACATTCCTCTTAAACACCTGGAAACGACGTTGCTTCTCCTCCGCATTGGTGTAGACTCGCTTATATTGAGCCATCCATTGCTCATGCGTCGCTTTCATGGCTTCGTCATAGCTGCCATCGGAGACTACTGGACCTGCAAATAACGTGCAAATAACAAGGAAAAGAGAAAAGAAATACAGCCAAGAAGCCATGATCGATGCTCCAACTGTATTAAGAGTAGAAGGATTATTTCTTTTTTGGCGATATTGAACTCGTTAGATAAGGTGCGTTTATATAGTGCTTGGAGGATAGACTTGATCAATATTTAATTCGCGATATGCATTCTGTCAGCCAATATATAGCCCGGTATTCTATGTAGCTGGGCAGCAATTTATACGTAAAGATGCTTCCAATGAAATAAATTACTCAGGCTTTGAAATATTAAATATGCTAAAATTTCAATCCCGTTTAATTCCTTCTAATCCATTCCCAAGAAACTCCCTCTTTCAGTTAGATTTACATCCACTCGGTCCACACCTACGTCACCAAGCTAGCTATATGAAGTAGCACCAGCCACCAGGTCATATATGATTAGAAAACGTTGCCACATAGATCTTAAAAGAATTAGCAAATTAAGCAAAACGCGGTTATTTTCAGATATTAAACAACACATACATACATAATATCACTGTCGTTATATATACTTGCAAAAGCTAGACATATATAATATCTTCCATGCTGTACGCGAAGTTGTGTACAACAAGAGCATAACGAAAACGTTTACGTCGTAACTTCTTTTGCTTCACGAAAAAAAAAAAATTCGAACTTTGACCCTCTAAACTATTGAAGAGCGCGACTTGTGCTTTTCTTTTTTGAGCACATAAACCCTCGAAACTATTTCAAATTTCTCTTTCAGTAGTTTGTCGTCACATTTTCCATTCATCAGCTATCATGTAATTTTCTGCCCTTATTTTTTAACGGTATAAAGAAAGAGAAATATTATTAAACCCTTTATACACTGTACTCAAAAGGGTATTTTTGTGTTTTAACCTTTTTTATTAATGATGAAACTCCCGCTACTATATACACCCTCATGTTAATAAAGCTCATGTAGTTTCCACATAACCTATTAGTCAATATTACTACACAATATACAAAAGAAAAACACAACATTTTCATAAGTAATATAAGCAGAACAAAGCCCAAAATATCTCATGCACAACAAGCCCCAAAATAAATTTCCATATACCTCAGATATAAATGGCCGCATAGGGATTACAATTTATTTAACTTATTTTATAATAATAAGATAAATAAAAGAACTAAAAGTAATCCACGCCAACTCCTATGTGAAATCGGGATCATCTGCTAACCTAAAAATATTTCCACAAAAAGGTGGTGAGTATAAAGCCATACAAATTTTCACTTCAACATCCTAAAAGCCATAATTATTATAACCGGACCGAACTAGGTGGCCGGACTAGTGAACCAATGAATTGACCACCAAACCAGTTCGGTTTTGTTATTAGGCCGGATAAGCAATCGATCTGGTAGAAACTAATTAACCCGATGGTTGAGCTAGTGACCCATGCAACTTGGCTGATTTTTGGCAAAGCGATCTGGTCAACTATTTTTGCAAAGTTAGATAACTATCTTTAATATTTAATTATTCTTTTCTATATCATAATGGTATTTTAGTCCTAAAATTTTAAAAATATTTAGTTTATAACATATTTGGTGTTTTGAAATTAGATTTCTTGCATATATACCCTTAAAAAGTTCTTTATTTGCTTGTATGTCTATCTAAAGTTTATATTTACATGTATATCTCTCGAAATATAAAAATTTGGAAAGAAATCTTTTAAAATCTTTATGTTTTGCATGGATTCCACTTAGAGTAACTAACATTAAAATTTGAATCATTTAAAATGTAAAAAGATAAAAATATCCTTATTTTTATTTTCAAGTATTTCTCATTGCCCTATGTGCTCTCCTATTGGCTTCTTCTATAACTGTTGTCTCTTCCTTCTCTTCCTTCTATCATCGGCAACCCTCCCTGTTGTTGTCGCTTCCTCCTTCCGCCACCTCCTCCTTCTGTTGTCGCCTTTTCTCATCCTTGATTCCTGTTTCCATCATCGTTGTTGTCCCCGTTTGGTATTGCTCTTCCCCCACCGCAACAACGTAATTTATAGTCTTCTATAGATTACTGGGATCTTATGGTGCTATTTCTTTCCATTTTATAAGAAATTTCATATTATTTTTTGGGAACTCTGCCATAAAACTTACAATTTAACAACCTATTCTCACTCTAATAATTGTTTGTCCACCTATTCACTGTTTACATGTTTGTGATTTGATGAGGAGTTTGAAAACTCATATTGGCAATTTTTTCTATGTACATCCACCCATAATGTACCATTTTAACCATATCAATTTTAAATTTTGTTAAGACAAGTCCGTTTGAAAGACCGAACTCTATTATTTAATTCCTTACTTCCATTACTTATATTGAAAAAATGAAACAATTACTAGACAAAGAACACTACTAAGAGAACCATTTACAAATTAAAAGATTGGAATGAAACACTCACAAACAACTCAAATTTGACATGGAAAATCCTTTCCATCTAACGGTGAAAAAACCACATACCTCTTTTATGAGGTAAAACCAACTATTATGAGTTTAGCAATTACAAGAATACTTACAAATCGATTGCTATTACCCACAATTTTTATGATAGTGTTTTGCTTGACTTCCCTCAATACACTGTCTCTTGTGCTTGGTCCCTAAAGGTCGTAGCTTAGCCTCGGTGACCATTGACGCAATCTCAAGTATCTTCTTCAATCTTGGACAAATTGAGCATGGCATGACTCCAATACCTTCAAGCTTCTAGCATCTCCAAAAGCATCTCTTCTCTTAAGTGTAGCTCAATGTAACCTTCCGATGTGCTCCTCACATTTTCAAGTTGCCCTTTAATATAACTAGAAATATAGCCTCCAAAAATACCTATTTTGGACCAATGAGACTGAACTTAACAAAATAGTTTAAACCAAATCTAAAGCGTTCGAACAGGGTGAAGTTCCACATTACATTCCAAAAATTCATTCGTACGGGTTTCCAACGTTTCATCTCTTTAGCCATCTGTTCGAATGCCTTTCCTACGTTAGACATAGTGAACTCTTTGGAAAATCTTGTTCAAACGTCTACCCCACATTGGACACAATGAGCTTTATAAAAAATTTCATTTGAACGCTTATCCCACGTTAGACATAGTGGGTTTTTTTAAAAAAAATCTTGTTTGAATGTCTTTCCCACATTGGGTAGCCACTTGCGCTCAACTGATACGATCTCTCTTTGGGATAAGGTTTGATCTATCCCGTTTTCAGATCTGGATAGGATCTAAAAATGAAACTTTGAAAAAAGATTATGGAAGTTGTAACTATTAGATCAATGTAAAATTTTGATATATTGTAGCCCTGGAAAAGAGCTTACCAACAAATTCAGTTTAAGGAAAATCGGACGATGGGATCTTGAGATATCGTCCGAGAAGTAGTCGAACATTAGGGAGTCCATCTATGGATCCGTGGATGAAGGCACGAGATCCTATGTGAAGATGCGTGGTGGTAGACCGGCGGTAATGGGGTGGCACCGGTGAGTAAGTGGTGGTGGAAGGATTATGGATGATGAAAAGGGTTAGGGCAAGGTAATAGAGACTTGAAAAAGGGGGAGGAGTGGGCTACCCTTAAGTGACTAGGGTGAGTGGCCAGTCGAGGGAGGCTAAAAGCGGCGGAACTGGGAAATGAGAGAACGAGAGAGAAGAAGAAGAAGAAGATTAGGGCAAAACTCAATTCATTCAATAATGACTCCTTGATTGCCATCCACACCTTTAAAGGCTAACCAAACAATTCAAAAATGATTATTATTAACCCTAGAAACAGTGAATTTTCACTAACCACGTTCGAACGGGGTTTCGAACGCGTTCGAAAGCAATAAAAGCGTTCTCTGTTGATGCAAACCTAATGCAAGCATTTGAACACTTGCGTTTGAATGCCCCCGATCGTATTCGAATATATATTTTGCGTTTTCTATTTTTGTGAACCTGATAAAGGTGTTCGCAAGCGCATGCATTCGAATGTGACCTACAGAAAACTTATTTTTCAATGACATAAACACTAAAATAAGAATAAAAGACACCTCTAAATTGTATTCATGCTCGAGATGACATTGATGAAGTCCGAATTGTATCAATCCACCACGCTTGCACAACCTTATCCTCAAGGTGTGCAATTGGAGAAGCGATCATTGAATTTTGACTCGAGCTCCTTGATGGGTTCTTGTATGAAAAGGTCGGTTACGGAATAATTCCTTAGGATCTGAATTTATTGTAGGAAGCAGTCCGCACAACCGTGGAAAAATATTCGTTAAATATTCTCCTATAGTCAGTAAATTACGAAATTAAGTGGATTAAATTTATAATTTTCTGATCTACAACTTTCGTATTTATGCCCTTCGTAGATTCGAACTGAAACAGGGATAAAAACATGGAATAACGTGGGTGATGGTGGTGGTGACGGGTGGAGTGGATGTTAGGATTATGGATGGGTACGGAGATGAAGGTAGATGACGAATTTTATTACGGGATATAGACGAAGGGAATGAAGTGGTCGAGCTTCCAAAAAAGAGGGGTGGCTCGACAGTTGAGGGAGATTAGAAGTTAGGAGAAACTTTGCCAATGGTAGATGTGAAAGGATGATGAAGAGGGAGAAGAGAGAGAGTCTAGAGAGAAGATAGGAGGTAAGAAATCAATAATCCAATTCAATAATGAATTTGGCTGCCATCCACATATTTATAGAGGCTAGCCAATAAGTCCTAAAATAATAAGTAACCATAATTCTAGAGGATTCCCATCGATCGTATTCGAACGCACAAAAGATGTTTTCTGTATGTGCGAACGCGATGCAGGCATTCAAACGCGGGCGTTCGAACTCGCCCGACTCCATTCGAATGCGCGTTTTGCGTTCTCTGTATTTGTGAACCTAATGCAAGCGTTGGCAAGGGCGTTCGAACACGACCCCACCTGCGTTCGAACACGACCTATAGAAATTTTATTTGAATGAAAATAAATAACTAATATAATAAGAAAAGATCCTAACTAAGTGTATCATTCCTCCATGACTTGATCCTCTGCACTAACTCCCCACAGATTTAAAAATAGAGGAAAGGTTGGTGCTGAAAAGGAAGCGAGCTCACTTATGTCTGATTGGCACGAAAGGGCATCGGCAGCTCGGTTCTGAATCCCCTTTTTGTAGACTAGCTCGTAGTCATACCCAAGGAGTTTCATGACCCACCGTTGTTGTGCCGGGGTGTGCATACGTTGCTCCATGAAGTAGGGTAAGCTATGCTAGTCCACGCGGATAGTAAACCGTTGGCTAATCAAGTAGGGTCGCCATTTGGTGATGGTGTGTAGAATTGCTAGCATTTCACGCTCGTAGGTGGATAACTGTTGTGACTGGTTTGACAATGTCTTGCTCATATATGCCATGGGCCTGTCCCCTGTATCAAAACAACTCCAATTCCCTCACCCGAAGTGTCGCATTCCACCACGAAGGGCTTGTTGAAATCCTATAAAGCCAAAACCGGTGTGTAGAGATGGCTGTCTTCAATGCTTCGAAAGCCTTCGTCACCATGCTCATCCATTGAAACCCTCCTTCTCTAAGTAAGGAGGTCAGCAGGGCAACGATCTTGCTGTAGTTGGCAATGAATTGCCGATAGTACCTTGTCAACCCAAGGAATCCCCTTAATTCCTGCTGATTAGTGGGAATCGGCTAGTCCACCATGTTTTTGATCTTACTTGGATCAGTTTCCAGTCCTCTCACTGAGATTATATGACCCAAATACTCCAATTGTGGCTCACCCCAAAGGCACTTTCTCATCATGACTTTTAACTAGTTTTGTCGCAAGATATTCAACACCTCACGCACATGCCACAAGTGTTCGCTCCAATTCTTGCTATACACTAGAATATCGTCAAAGAAGATAAGCACATACCGACACAAGAGCGGGCAAAAAAGGTTACTCATCAGCCCTTGGAAGGTAGCCGGTGCATTGGTGAGCCCAAAAGGCATGACTCAGAACTCGTAGTAGCTACCGTGAGTTTGAAACACCATTTTATGCACATCTTTCGGGTCGACGTGTATTCGATGGTACCCCGCTCTTAAGTCAAGTTTGTTGAGATAAGCCGACCCTATAAGTTCGTCCAGCAGCTCCTCGATCACCGGTATTAGGTATCGGTCTTTGACAGTGATTGCATTCAAGGCTCAATAGTCTACGCAAAACTGCCAACTCCCGTCTTTTTTTTGAACTAGCAACACCGGCGATGAGTAGGCACACCTACTCGACTGGATGATCCCTTGCTCTACATCTCGACCACCAATTTCTTGATCTTCTCCTTCTGGATATATGAGTACCGATATGGCCGAACATTTGCTGGTTTAGCTTGTGAAATGATCTGAATTCGGTGGTCATGCCGATGGGTTGGCGGTAGTCCTCGGGGCTCCTCGAAGAGGTCACTGAATTCTTGCAATAGCTCCTTTAGGTCAGCGGGTATGTCACTTGATGATGGATGTTCTGGTTCAGCAATAGCCATTTGCAAGAGTAGAGCTCGATCCTCTGCACATGGAAGTCCCAACAGTGGTTGCAACGCTGGCCTTTGCTGCGGTTGATTTCCATCCAGCAGCACTCTTTGACCATTCCTCCAAAATGTAAGTGTGAGGTTTGTAAAATCAAATGTTACGGACCCTAAGCTTTAAAGCCATTGAGTCCCCATGACAATGTCGGCACCGCACAAGGAGTAGATAAAAATCCAATATAAAAGTTTGGCCTTGCACCTTCAACTCCACACCTCCACAAATTAAATCTGCCGCAATGTGGTGCCATCTCTGATCATCACATCGAACCCATTCGTGGGTTCCGACTCAAGTCTAATCTTTCTAAGAAGCCTTTTATCAATGAAGTTGTGGGTGGACTCGGTGTCAATCAAGATTCTCACTGTGGTTTTCTTGACTACACCGTTCACCCTTAAGGTCTTTGGTGCGGTTGTCCCAGAATAGACATGGAGGGAGATTTTGACAATAATGTCCTCCATGGGCTGCTCCTCTGCTAATTCTTGCTGTTTAGCCACACCCTCATTTTCAGCTTCAACCTCATTCTCAGCCTCCTCCAATCTGTCTATTAGCATCATGGATCTCATTAGTTTAGCATAGCGATGTTCGGGTACAAACTTCTCATCACAATGAGAATATAGATCTTTGGCGCTTCGTTCCTCCACTTGAGCAGGTGTGAGTGCTCGACCTGGATCTCTAGGTGCGTACTTCATATTTTGGGAGGGCTTCAGGGGTGCTCGAGGAGGCACCATTGCAGCAGCAGCTCTTAGTAGGCTGAAATCCTCACCCTTAAGTTGTTGGAACGAGATCCAGTCTATTCAAATAACTCAAGTGAAACTTGTGGGAAGGGAGGAAAAATGAAATCCCTTTTGTACGACCAGAGTCCGTAAGAATGAAATTTTCAATGGCACACCAATCTATTTTTAATGACAGTAACCCATTCAAACGAAAATTTGATATGAACCAAACTCAGCCCGAATAAACCATGGTTGCCAGAAGACATACTGCGTAGTTCATGGGGAATATTCTCCAAATAGTTTATCGTAGTTAGAAAATTATGAAACTAGTTGGGTTTGATTTGTACCTATATGAGTTTTTGGTGTTTTTGTCCTTCGCAGATTCGGATCTCTACTAGGGGTAAAGTTCGATGGAATCTCGGTGGAAGGGTTGGTGATAGGAAGTGATGGCAATGGAGGAGATGTAATGAATATGGGGTAATGATAGGGATTGCCCGAGGGTTGTAGGGTGAAGGAAGAGGAGGGAAAAGTGAGTCGGTGTTCCAAGAAGGAGGAAGGGTCCGACGGATAAAGGAAGCTAGGGGTAACGGACGATGATGGTGCACGGCTAAGGCTTGAAGGAGGAGAGAGAAGTGTTCAATCTAGAGGGGAGAAGAAAACATAATATGATAATTTCATTCATAAACCCTAATGACGCTGCCATCCATATTATATATTAGTGGCTAACCTAGCAAAAATAACCTAAAAATCATGTCCTAATATAAGCATCGTCGTCGAGTACGTTTGAACCCGCCCGAAAGGCATTCAAACGCACTTTGAGAGATCTCTGTCTTTGTGAACGCACTCAGGCATGTGAACATAGTTGTCGAACACAGTTTGTGCATTCTTTGTCTTTGCAAACGCACTTAGCCTTTCGAACGGTTGTGTTCGAATGACCGTGTTCGAATGCCCTTTATTGGTGTTAAGACGGACCTACTAGAAACTTTCTTTTCCAAGGAAAACTAGAAATTACATAAGAAATGAAACAACAAGTTGAATCCTAACAGTCCACCACGCTTTCCCCACCTTGTCCTCAAGAAGTGAAGTGAGGGAAATGTTCCAAGATCTTCGACTCTACCTCCCAATGAGCCTTGTGATATGAACAGGATCAGATCGAATCACATCAAAGGGAGATTAGGCTCAATGGATTGAGTCTAATTATCTTATTTGGTTATTTGGTTTAGTTAGAGTCTTAGTAGGTTAGGATTTTATTTAATTAGTTAAATCTAACTCTGCACAATTTTGGTAAAATATTCATAGAATATTCTACACATATCCAAATAATATCAAACAAGTTAGATAAGGTTGCCAACCTCCAGATCTATAACTTTGATATTCATGACTTCTCCAGATTCGAAATCTATCTATGAAAAATCAAATTCTTAATCTAAGAGTTAATCGGAGAGATAAGGAAGACTAGTTTAGTTAGTTTGTTAGGGTTTTAACTTAGTTGTGGATTTGTTAGGATTTGTTAGAGTTGTTTAATTTAGTTGATAAGTCCTTAGGGTGAGCCTCTATATATATGTAGAGGAAACCCTAATTGGAGTATGATGATGATGATAATGAACCGATTGGGTTCGTCATCTCCTCGACGACGATCGAAGCTTCAAGAAGGACCAGCGGTGGGACCTCATCGAACCGATACCCCATAGGTTCAGGTGCGTCATGTGAGTGTCAATGATCCTCTCTTATCTATGCCCACACCGATAGCTAAGAATACCAAACCGATCGTCAGCCATCACCAATTGCCACCCGAGCCATTGATTGAGGGCATTGAAGCTTTGAAAAATATCGAGGAACCGATACCTTGATAGCCCGATCCTATGGTTGTGGCTACCCATAAAGTTTCTTACCGATCTAAAGGACAACCTCCTCAGCCCATAAGCAATGTGCCAAAGCCTAAACATATCAGCCCTTGCGTAAGGCCTAGACTAGACTCGAGCGTACATTGGATTGTGGGTGAGTTAAATCTTAGCCTTGGAGTAATTGGTCGAGCACAAATCAACGCGCTACATTGTTTTACACTTGGCCGAACCATGGCCTCCTCCACTAGTCTTGCGCTCTTGGACTCGGCTCGGATGTTGATGGGAATGATTCGGCAAATATGAAAGGTTTGAGAACCACCATGGACACACCTTGACGACAATGTGATCGAAAGCGTGGTGGATTGATACGAACCGGATCTAATCAGATCACATCAAAGGGAGATTAGGTTCAATGGATTGAGTCTAATTATCTTATTTGGTTATTTTGTTTAGTTAGAGTCTTAGTAGATTAGGATTTAATTTAATTAGCTAAATCCAACTCTGCATAGTTTTGATAAAAAATTAGTAGAATGTTCTACACATATCTAAATAATATCAATCCAGTTGGATAAGGTCGCCAACCTCCCGATCTACAACTTTAATATTCATGACTTCTCCAGATTTGAAATCTATCTGCGATAAAACGAAAGCTTAATCTGAGAGTTAATGGGAGAAGATAAGGAAGATTGATTTAGTTGGTTTGTTAGTGTTTTAATTTAGTTGTTGTTTTGTTAGGATTTGTTAGAGTTGTTTAATTTAGTTGATGAGTCCCTAAGGTGAGCCTCTATATATATGTGGAGAAAACCGTAATTGGAGTATGATGATGATGATAATGCTATTAGATTATTCATTTCTTGCCTCCTATCTTCTCTCTAGACTCTTTCCCTTCTCTCTCTTCACCATCCTTCCACCTCTACCAATGGCTAGGTTTCTCCTAATTTCTAATCTCCCTCGATTGTCAAGTCATTCCTCTTCTTTGGGATCTCGACCACTTCATTCCCTTCGTCTATATCCCTTAAATCACATCCACCATTCACCTTCACCTCCATACCCATCCATAACCCTAACATCCACTCCACCTGTCACCACCACCATCACCCACGTTATTCCGTGTTTTCATCCCTTCTATAGTTCGAATATGCGAAGGGTGTAAATATGAAAGTTGTAGATCAGGAAGTGGCGAATATAATCCAATTAGTTTCATAATTTTCTGAATACCAGAGAATATCTAACGAATATTTCCTACCGTTGCACGGACTGATTCCTGTAATACATTCAGATCTTGAAGGAATTGTTGCGTAGCCTATCTTTGGTACAAGAACCCATCACCTTGTTAGTCGATCACCCTAACCACTCAATCAACACCTCCATCTCGAGTTTGGCTCTATGCGACGTCTCCATTTGGCCAAGACCCTCACGGGTTTGACAACCTCCTATATCTCCTCCAAGGGCTTGGGTAGCTGGGTTCACACAACTAGATCTGGTCCAATTCTAGCCTTGAGAATCAACACATGGAAGATCGGATGTAATTGCATCCCGACTAGCAACTCGAGTCAATAAGCCACTGGTCCGACTCTCTCCTTAATGCAAAATGGTCTAAAGAATTTTTGTGCCAACTTTTGATTTTGTAGTGGTTGCAACGTCGCTTGCCGGTACGAATTGCCTTCACTCGTCAGCAGATTTCACATTCCTTCACAAACTTCTTCACTTCTACCTTCATCTCTGCCCAAGTAAAGCTACGAGACATCCTCTTGTATGTCCTCAAAATACTCTCATGACTTGCTATTGGAGTACAATGGAAGTGCTCTAGCAAGCGAGCCTGAAGTGTTAAGTCAACCGGTACTCGTATCCACCCACACTCCACCAACAAATCGTCGCGGGCATCGAGCTCTCGATGTTGTGACGGATCTACTGCCACCTCTTGCACCAGCCTACATACCTCTAGATCATTAGCACTAGCCCTCCTCAGATCCTCCAAGAAGGGAAAGATAGGAACAAAAAAAGCTGCAAACTCCTAGTGGCCGGATGGCGCAATAATGCGTCGGTTGCCCAATTTTTGCTTCCCTTCTTGTAGGTGATCTCATAATCGTATCTGAGCAACTTGGTCACCCACTTCTACTGTGCTGGAGTGTGTACCCATTGTTCAAGGAAATATGGCAAGCTTCGTTGGTCACTTCTAATCTCAAAGTGTCGACTGATCAAGTAAGGTCGCCATTTTATAATCACATACAAGATTGCCATCATTTTCCTTTCATAAGTTCACAATTGCTGAGATATCCATTTCAAAGCCATTCTTGGGAAGGCAATAGACCTTCCCTCCTGCATCAACATAGCCCTAGTACCTGTTCTCAACGCGTCGCACTCTACAATGAATTGTTTGCTGAAATTAGGTGGGGCAAGAATGGGTGTTGAAATCATTGTCCGTCCAATTGAATCCATCATTCCTCAACAATGCTGTAAGTGGTGCAGTGATCCTCCCATAATTGGCCATGAACTTGTAATAGTAGTCGATCAATCCAAGAAAGCCGCGCAACTTGTGGGGATTCTTCATTGTCAGCCAAGCCACCATACAAGAGATTTTTCTTGAGTCCACTGCCCACTCCATTGGCCAAAATTATATGTCCAAGATACTCCACTTGAGGCTCTCCCTACAGGCATTTAGGGTCCTTCACCTTCAGCCTATTTTTCTCTAATAAAATTAGCACTTCGCACAAATGTAGCGAGTGGTCCTGCCGCGTCCGACTATAGACAAGTATGACATCAAAAAATACCTGATATGGATCGTGCATCCATTCTCTGTCAAAGCTCGGATGCAGGGAAGCAATCTGTACAGTCGGAGGAGAATATTCACAAAATATTCTCCCATAGTTAGAATTACGAAACCAGTGGAAATTCATGCCCTTTGCAGATTCTAACTGAACCTGGGGCAAAAATAAGCAATATTGCAGTGAAGGTAGAGATGATGGGTGATGATGATGGTGGTGATAAAGGTGGTGATATGGTGATGGATTTGGTGGCACGTGGTGTTGAAGGGATAAGGATGAGGAGGGAGAAGTTGGTTAAGATCCTAAGGAGGAGGGAGGACTCGAGAGTCGACAGGGATTAAAGATAACTGGCATCGAGATGACACACGGCTAGGGCTTGAATAGGGAGTGAGAAGAGTTAGGGTATAGGAGGAAGGGAAGAAAATTCAATATTCTTTTCTAGAATAAAATAAATATTAATTATTTCCAGAATATGAAATTCATTTAAATTGAAATACTTAAAATTATATCTTATTTTCTGGAATAAAAACAATTATTAATTATTTTCAGAAATCTGAAAATACAAACAAGAAAATCTTTTTTTATTCTAAAAATAATAAATCTAAGTTTTCTATAAAATACAAATAATCTTAACATTCTAATTCTTCATTAAAAATCCTTAAAACAATGAATTTATTAATTTTCCTTTATATGCTGCATAATTGACATCATCATATCATAATTTCCTATCTCATAAAATTAAATAGGATAAGAATAAATAAAAAAAAGATATTTTTAATTCATTAGTTCTATTTTTTAATAATAAAAATTTAAGAAAATATTAGTAAGAACTTGTATTGATCGCTCAATCCAAAAATAATCTAATTTTGCATCCTAATCACAATTTGCACAAATTCAATACGCTCCGTTATTGCTTTCTCTTTCCTTTTCTTCTCTTTGGTATGATAAGCTTTTTTTTCCATCTATTTTCTATTCTCTATTATTTATTCTCTTTTCTCTTTTCTCTTTTCTTTTCTATCTTACTCTATACATTTTCATCTCTTTTTCTCTTCTCTCTTCTCTCTTCTCTCTTCTCTCTAAAAAATGATCTTTTTTAATTTTCATCTCTGCACTATAGCACTGCTACAGTGCTGCCTCTATCTACTCTCTTAAAATCGCATCTAAGGTTTTCTTCTAGCCTCCCTTTCTATAGTTAAAAAATTATAATAAGAGTCCTATTAGAATAAGGATTCGAATTTCTTAAAGATTTACCTAAAAATTTAACTTAATTTAATGTGAATCCTAAAATATAAAAGATAAAATAAAATTCCTCATTATCTTAATTTTTTATCCTATAAATAGAAGTAGACATGTTTTGATTATCATAAGGAGATTTGATCATTGAGTTTAATTATTTTATTATCTTTATATTTTACCGTAATCGTTAAATCATCCTTATCTTTATAAGAGTAAATTCTAGCCGTAGAACCATCCGAGCTTCTAAACCCTAGCCACCTTCCTCAACCATGAGTCACCCTACTATGCGGCTGTCCGCCACCACCCTTAGTCGTCTACGACCCTTCGATAACTGCTGTAATATTGAATATTTACCATTATGCCCCATTATGACCTTACTCCATAATTTTATTTATATCTTTTGATCCAAACCTCAGTTTATATGAAACCAAAACCATTAGATCCATAACTCGTGAGGCACCACCACAAAAATTCCCATAATTTTTTTCACATCCTGATAGGTCCAAATCTAGTTCGTAACATAGAGGATTCATTTGAACTCTCACACCTGCTCAAGTGGAGGAGCGAAGAGTAAAAGGGTTGTGTTTTTGATATGATGAACGTTTCAACCCCGATCATTAGTGCTCAAAACCAATCGAGAGTGTAATGCTCATCTACAGTCTCGAGAAGGACATGGACATTGCTGGAGAAGAAGTATATGTAGAAGAGGTCTAGGAGGATATCGTGGAGGAGAGCACGGAGGTAGTCATCCAAGCTGAGATATTCATGCATGCATATTTGGACACTATCGCACCGAAGACTTTGCGAGTAGACATGTAACACCCGAACCCTAAACATGTGCATAGCACGAGCCCACACGGCACATGTAAGGCACCTGGCAACTTGATTAGTTGCTGACAATCAAATAAATTTGTATCAAAACCATAATTTTTGTCCACAATATCTAAACTAAGAATAGCTCAAGTCTGACTATCAACAACATGTTAAAAACTCTAATAGAGCCCCGCATAGGCCACAACATATCATCAAGAGCATCTCACTATTACATATACACAACAGTAGTATAAACATAATACAATATGTACAAAGTTACCTACTAATAAAAACGACAAAAAGAAAGACACACTCTAAAATGTCAACTAATACATCGTATAACATAACGTATTTAGCATATAGTACTAATAACACTCTATTCTTTACTCGATGGCAAAACCTCTAAGGGAGTATCCTACTCTACTTGTTCACCTAGGTTTGGGAAAGGAGAGAGTTATGAGCTAAAGGCTTAGTGAATAGATCTTACCTCGTATCAGTGATGCCAAACAAAGAGTAAATCATATACTGGATAATGTGAATAAAAAATAAAGCATCGTATTATAACTGAGTATATGAATGTATCCTCAATAATATATACATAAAATCATGTCATAATTGATCAAATATATAATTCTCGACAATTTATATAAATAAACCTCCAAATTATATGTACTATCGTCATATCTTCTCAAATATAATACATATGATGCATGCCGACTATGGCCATACTATGATGTCAAATGCAATCCTATCCGAAGCATGATAACTACTCGATAATCATATATGAATTTTGAATGATAGTACAATCATATGCAATTCTCAGTATCACAATCATCACTAATATCTTGGTATAACATCATCATAGTAGACCATTGTGTACAGTCAACACCCGATACCCAGTCTCAAATTCAACTCGAAGGCTCAGTGATACGATTCGGACTTCACCGACATCGTCTCAAGTTTGGATTTACCTTAGGATAAGATTGAGTTTTAGGATAAGATTGAGTTTTAGGATAAGATTGAGTTTTAGGATAAGATTGAGTTTTAGGATAAGATTGTGTTTTAGGATAAGATTGAGTTTTAGGATAAGATTGTGTTTTAGGATAAGATTGAGTTGTTGGTTAGCCTATAAAAGTATGTGTAGGGCAACCAAAATTAGGATTGAATATTGAGAATTGAGTTTGCCTTGCCTCCTTCATCTTCTTCGCTCTCGTTCCCTCAATCTCCCCGGCAACGCCGCTTCTAATCTCCCTCGACAGGCCAATCACCCTAGTCCCTTAGGAGTGGCCCTCTTCTCCCCCTTCTTCCAATTTATCCATCGCTATCCCTAACCTTTCCATCATCCATAACCCTTCCACCATCACTTTTACACCGGTGCCACCCCATCAACACCGGCCCTCCACAATCCACCATTACCTAGGATTTCGTGCCTTCATCCACGGAATCCAAAACAGAGTATCCTGACGTTCGTCCACTAAACGAACGATATTTCGAGATCCCCATCTCCGATTCGCCTGAAACTAGATCCGTTGGAAAGCTCTTTTCCGGGCCTACAACATATCAAAATTTCACAGCGATCCAACGGCGGGATATTTCGGGATCTGATCTCAAAGTTCCGTGCAAGATCGTATTAATCTTGAATCAGAGCCATAGCACCAAAAGAGGGTTCGTATCAATCTGGTATCAGAGCCTATAGCCGAGGAAGGATCGTAACAAGCTGGTATCAGAGCCACCGTTCCTCGGACAAGCGCTTCCAATGACGATCACTCGATCTAATAGGAATACGGAAGAACCTAGCGTTCTATCCATGTTGGGGTCTATTTCCAAACAGATTGCCATCAACAAGCAAATAATGATGGAGATGATGCAGGAAATACGGGCATGGACGAAACCTTTTTCAACAAGCAAGGCAATCACAAGACAGCATTGGGAACCCTCCACAACATACCCAACATCCTCCACGGCCTTCCCGCTCATCACAAAAATAGGGGAGAGTTCGGCTATCCGGCAAGATCGAGATTCTACACCTCGACCCATGGTCAGCCGCAACGAACTGCCACCGGCTACAATGAGATCCTCAACCATTGTAGCAGCCCTCGGAACCTCCACATCTTCCCATGCACCGGAGACCTCGTCGACAAACCGCGAAGTGCTGGCTACCCCACACCTGGTCGCTGGATATCCCTCATCAGGAATCCTCATCAGTGGTGAAGGAGATGATCCGAAATCGCGAATTTCGACACTTGGGCCGCCTTTCACTAGCTCCCTTTGCAACCATAGTGAGTCGGCAACTAAGAAGAAATCGCATATGGCCTCCAGCGATCTTCTACCATTCTCCTCGGTCAATCGACAGTCGACCACGACAGCTTCATCACCAGCGATGACGTTGCAGCTCCCTGCCAAGCTACCACTCAAAGGAGAAGGCCACGATCTTCCACCCATGGCAGCTGAAAGTGCAGATGTGGCTGGACATCGAGGAGAAGAAGTTGAGGAGCAACATCACGCGGAGGACACGATGGCCAAAATCTCCCTCCACGCCTATTCGGGGACGGCGGCACCAAAGACATTGCGGGTGAACGGAGTAGTCAAGAAGACCACAGTAAGAATCTTGATTGACACTGGGTCCACCCACAACTTCATTGACAAGAGGCTCCCTAGGAAGATTGGGCTCGAGTCGGAACCCACGGAGGGGTTCGATGTGACTATTGGAGATGGCACCACTTTGCGAGCAGATTTTATTTGTGGAGGTGCAGAATTGAAGGTGCAAGGCCAAACTTTCACATTGGATCTTTATCCGTTGGCCTTGCAAGGTGCCGATATTGTTTTGGGGACCCAATGGCTTCGGAGCTTGGGGCCCGTGACCTTTGATTTTATAAGCCTCACATTGACCTTTTGGAGAGATGATCAGAGAGTGTTGTTGGATGGAAGTAAACCGCTGCTTGAACTTTCAAAAGAAAGGGAGCTCGCTTCTTTCTCGGCACCCACTTTTCCTTTCTTTTCAGATCTACGAAGAGCCAGTGCAGAGGATAGTGATCTGGTCCGACTCATGGAGGAGTTGAGAGAGAACCCCTCAAGCAACCCCGAGCACGAGGAGCGCAATGGGTTAGTACTAGAGCACGGGCGAATCAAGGTACCCCGAAACGAAGAGCTACGGAGGCTATTGATGTCACACTTCCATGATACTCCTATAGCAGGTCATGAAGGGGTATTACGTACTTACAAGCGGCTGGCCCAAAACTGTACTTGGACTGGGATGAAGACGGACGTGAAGAAGTATGTGCGTGAATGTCAAATCTGCCAACGAGCCAAATCGGAGGCACTCAAGCCTAGCGGGCTACTGCAACCACTACCGATACCAGAGCGTATTTGGGAGGATATCTCCATGGACTTCATCGAGGGGCTGCCGGAAGTTCGAGGACAATCGGTGGTGTTTGTTGTGGTGGATAGACTGAGCAAGTATGCACATTTCATAACATTGTCTCACCCGTTTTCAGCAAAAAGGGTTGCTGAAATTTTTGTTCGGGAAGTGGCACGCTTGCATGGGATGCCTAGGACGATCGTGTCAGACCGGGATCGCATCTTCATAAGTGAGTTTTGGTCCGAGTTCTTCAGATTGCAAGGGACTCAAATCAATCTTAGTTCAGCTTATCACCCCGAGACGGATGGCCAAACCGAGGTGGTGAATCGTGGACTAGAGCAATACTTGCGATGCTTTGTGGCGGATCGACCAAAGGATTGGGTCAAATTTCTTCCCTGGGCTGAGTGGTCATACAATACCGCTCATCACTCAAGCATTGGCATGACCCCATTTGAGGCGGTTTATGGGCGCACTCCCCCTGTCTTGCGTGCCTACGATAGACTCGCGGCGACGGATAGGACTGAGCTTGACTTGGAGCTTGCTGATCGAGATGAAACATTAAGACGGCTCAAGACTCACCTAGCCACAGCACAAAACCGCATGAAGCAAACGCATGACAAAGGCCGACGTGAGCGAGAATTTGAGGTGGATCAATTGGTGTTCGTTCGAGCTCAACCGTATCGACAATCCACATTGAGACCCATTTTGAACCAAAAGTTGGGATACAAGTACTATGGTCCGTACCGAGTGCTACAACGAATCGGTCCAGTAGCTTACCGATTGGACCTACCTGAAGGAACCAGGATACATCCCGTCTTCCATGTCTCGGCATTGAAGGCCCAGATCGGGCCTAACCATGTAGTGGGTTCGACCTTACCCGAACCAATGGAGGAAGATGGCTCCAATGAGCCGGTTCGAGTCCTAAGTCGTAGGAGAAGACGCCAAGGATCCAGATTAGAGACTGAAGTGCTGATTGAGTGGCTGGGCAAACCTACTGACGAGTCTACATGGGATCTAGAGGCAGACATCATGGATCGCTTCCCAAATTTCAAACCTTGAGGACAAGGTTGCGGAAGCGTGGTGGATTGATACGATTCGGACTTCACCGACATCGTCTCAAGTTTGGATTTACCTTAGGATAAGATTGAGTTTTAGGATAAGATTGAGTTTTAGGATAAGATTGAGTTTTAGGATAAGATTGTGTTTTAGGATAAGATTGAGTTTTAGGATAAGATTGTGTTTTAGGATAAGATTGAGTTGTTGGTTAGCCTATAAAAGTATGTGTAGGGCAACCAAAATTAGGATTGAATATTGAGAATTGAGTTTGCCTTGCCTCCTTCATCTTCTTCGCTCTCGTTCCCTCAATCTCCCCGGCAACGCCGCTTCTAATCTCCCTCGACAGGCCAATCACCCTAGTCCCTTAGGAGTGGCCCTCTTCTCCCCCTTCTTCCAATTTATCCATCGCTATCCCTAACCTTTCCATCATCCATAACCCTTCCACCATCACTTTTACACCGGTGCCACCCCATCAACACCGGCCCTCCACAATCCACCATTACCTAGGATTTCGTGCCTTCATCCACGGAATCCAAAACAGAGTATCCTGACGTTCGTCCACTAAACGAACGATATTTCGAGATCCCCATCTCCGATTCGCCTGAAACTAGATCCGTTGGAAAGCTCTTTTCCGGGCCTACAACATATCAAAATTTCACAGCGATCCAACGGCGGGATATTTCGGGATCTGATCTCAAAGTTCCGTGCAAGATCGTATTAATCTTGAATCAGAGCCATAGCACCAAAAGAGGGTTCGTATCAATCTGGTATCAGAGCCTATAGCCGAGGAAGGATCGTAACAAGCTGGTATCAGAGCCACCGTTCCTCGGACAAGCGCTTCCAATGACGATCACTCGATCTAATAGGAATACGGAAGAACCTAGCGTTCTATCCATGTTGGGGTCTATTTCCAAACAGATTGCCATCAACAAGCAAATAATGATGGAGATGATGCAGGAAATACGGGCATGGACGAAACCTTTTTCAACAAGCAAGGCAATCACAAGACAGCATTGGGAACCCTCCACAACATACCCAACATCCTCCACGGCCTTCCCGCTCATCACAAAAATAGGGGAGAGTTCGGCTATCCGGCAAGATCGAGATTCTACACCTCGACCCATGGTCAGCCGCAACGAACTGCCACCGGCTACAATGAGATCCTCAACCATTGTAGCAGCCCTCGGAACCTCCACATCTTCCCATGCACCGGAGACCTCGTCGACAAACCGCGAAGTGCTGGCTACCCCACACCTGGTCGCTGGATATCCCTCATCAGGAATCCTCATCAGTGGTGAAGGAGATGATCCGAAATCGCGAATTTCGACACTTGGGCCGCCTTTCACTAGCTCCCTTTGCAACCATAGTGAGTCGGCAACTAAGAAGAAATCGCATATGGCCTCCAGCGATCTTCTACCATTCTCCTCGGTCAATCGACAGTCGACCACGACAGCTTCATCACCAGCGATGACGTTGCAGCTCCCTGCCAAGCTACCACTCAAAGGAGAAGGCCACGATCTTCCACCCATGGCAGCTGAAAGTGCAGATGTGGCTGGACATCGAGGAGAAGAAGTTGAGGAGCAACATCACGCGGAGGACACGATGGCCAAAATCTCCCTCCACGCCTATTCGGGGACGGCGGCACCAAAGACATTGCGGGTGAACGGAGTAGTCAAGAAGACCACAGTAAGAATCTTGATTGACACTGGGTCCACCCACAACTTCATTGACAAGAGGCTCCCTAGGAAGATTGGGCTCGAGTCGGAACCCACGGAGGGGTTCGATGTGACTATTGGAGATGGCACCACTTTGCGAGCAGATTTTATTTGTGGAGGTGCAGAATTGAAGGTGCAAGGCCAAACTTTCACATTGGATCTTTATCCGTTGGCCTTGCAAGGTGCCGATATTGTTTTGGGGACCCAATGGCTTCGGAGCTTGGGGCCCGTGACCTTTGATTTTATAAGCCTCACATTGACCTTTTGGAGAGATGATCAGAGAGTGTTGTTGGATGGAAGTAAACCGCTGCTTGAACTTTCAAAAGAAAGGGAGCTCGCTTCTTTCTCGGCACCCACTTTTCCTTTCTTTTCAGATCTACGAAGAGCCAGTGCAGAGGATAGTGATCTGGTCCGACTCATGGAGGAGTTGAGAGAGAACCCCTCAAGCAACCCCGAGCACGAGGAGCGCAATGGGTTAGTACTAGAGCACGGGCGAATCAAGGTACCCCGAAACGAAGAGCTACGGAGGCTATTGATGTCACACTTCCATGATACTCCTATAGCAGGTCATGAAGGGGTATTACGTACTTACAAGCGGCTGGCCCAAAACTGTACTTGGACTGGGATGAAGACGGACGTGAAGAAGTATGTGCGTGAATGTCAAATCTGCCAACGAGCCAAATCGGAGGCACTCAAGCCTAGCGGGCTACTGCAACCACTACCGATACCAGAGCGTATTTGGGAGGATATCTCCATGGACTTCATCGAGGGGCTGCCGGAAGTTCGAGGACAATCGGTGGTGTTTGTTGTGGTGGATAGACTGAGCAAGTATGCACATTTCATAACATTGTCTCACCCGTTTTCAGCAAAAAGGGTTGCTGAAATTTTTGTTCGGGAAGTGGCACGCTTGCATGGGATGCCTAGGACGATCGTGTCAGACCGGGATCGCATCTTCATAAGTGAGTTTTGGTCCGAGTTCTTCAGATTGCAAGGGACTCAAATCAATCTTAGTTCAGCTTATCACCCCGAGACGGATGGCCAAACCGAGGTGGTGAATCGTGGACTAGAGCAATACTTGCGATGCTTTGTGGCGGATCGACCAAAGGATTGGGTCAAATTTCTTCCCTGGGCTGAGTGGTCATACAATACCGCTCATCACTCAAGCATTGGCATGACCCCATTTGAGGCGGTTTATGGGCGCACTCCCCCTGTCTTGCGTGCCTACGATAGACTCGCGGCGACGGATAGGACTGAGCTTGACTTGGAGCTTGCTGATCGAGATGAAACATTAAGACGGCTCAAGACTCACCTAGCCACAGCACAAAACCGCATGAAGCAAACGCATGACAAAGGCCGACGTGAGCGAGAATTTGAGGTGGATCAATTGGTGTTCGTTCGAGCTCAACCGTATCGACAATCCACATTGAGACCCATTTTGAACCAAAAGTTGGGATACAAGTACTATGGTCCGTACCGAGTGCTACAACGAATCGGTCCAGTAGCTTACCGATTGGACCTACCTGAAGGAACCAGGATACATCCCGTCTTCCATGTCTCGGCATTGAAGGCCCAGATCGGGCCTAACCATGTAGTGGGTTCGACCTTACCCGAACCAATGGAGGAAGATGGCTCCAATGAGCCGGTTCGAGTCCTAAGTCGTAGGAGAAGACGCCAAGGATCCAGATTAGAGACTGAAGTGCTGATTGAGTGGCTGGGCAAACCTACTGACGAGTCTACATGGGATCTAGAGGCAGACATCATGGATCGCTTCCCAAATTTCAAACCTTGAGGACAAGGTTGCGGAAGCGTGGTGGATTGATACGATTCGGACTTCACCGACATCGTCTCAAGTTTGGATTTACCTTAGGATAAGATTGAGTTTTAGGATAAGATTGAGTTTTAGGATAAGATTGAGTTTTAGGATAAGATTGTGTTTTAGGATAAGATTGAGTTTTAGGATAAGATTGTGTTTTAGGATAAGATTGAGTTGTTGGTTAGCCTATAAAAGTATGTGTAGGGCAACCAAAATTAGGATTGAATATTGAGAATTGAGTTTGCCTTGCCTCCTTCATCTTCTTCGCTCTCGTTCCCTCAATCTCCCCGGCAACGCCGCTTCTAATCTCCCTCGACAGGCCAATCACCCTAGTCCCTTAGGAGTGGCCCTCTTCTCCCCCTTCTTCCAATTTATCCATCGCTATCCCTAACCTTTCCATCATCCATAACCCTTCCACCATCACTTTTACACCGGTGCCACCCCATCAACACCGGCCCTCCACAATCCACCATTACCTAGGATTTCGTGCCTTCATCCACGGAATCCAAAACAGAGTATCCTGACGTTTGTCCACTAAACGAACGATATTTCGAGATCCCCATCTCCGATTCGCCTGAAACTAGATCCGTTGGAAAGCTCTTTTCCGGGCCTACAACATATCAAAATTTCACAGCGATCCAACGGCGGGATATTTCGGGATCTGATCTCAAAGTTCCGTGCAAGATCGTATTAATCTTGAATCAGAGCCATAGCACCAAAAGAGGGTTCGTATCAATCTGGTATCAGAGCCTATAGCCGAGGAAGGATCGTAACAAGCTGGTATCAGAGCCACCGTTCCTCGGACAAGCGCTTCCAATGACGATCACTCGATCTAATAGGAATACGGAAGAACCTAGCGTTCTATCCATGTTGGGGTCTATTTCCAAACAGATTGCCATCAACAAGCAAATAATGATGGAGATGATGCAGGAAATACGGGCATGGACGAAACCTTTTTCAACAAGCAAGGCAATCACAAGACAGCATTGGGAACCCTCCACAACATACCCAACATCCTCCACGGCCTTCCCGCTCATCACAAAAATAGGGGAGAGTTCGGCTATCCGGCAAGATCGAGATTCTACACCTCGACCCATGGTCAGCCGCAACGAACTGCCACCGGCTACAATGAGATCCTCAACCATTGTAGCAGCCCTCGGAACCTCCACATCTTCCCATGCACCGGAGACCTCGTCGACAAACCGCGAAGTGCTGGCTACCCCACACCTGGTCGCTGGATATCCCTCATCAGGAATCCTCATCAGTGGTGAAGGAGATGATCCGAAATCGCGAATTTCGACACTTGGGCCGCCTTTCACTAGCTCCCTTTGCAACCATAGTGAGTCGGCAACTAAGAAGAAATCGCATATGGCCTCCAGCGATCTTCTACCATTCTCCTCGGTCAATCGACAGTCGACCACGACAGCTTCATCACCAGCGATGACGTTGCAGCTCCCTGCCAAGCTACCACTCAAAGGAGAAGGCCACGATCTTCCACCCATGGCAGCTGAAAGTGCAGATGTGGCTGGACATCGAGGAGAAGAAGTTGAGGAGCAACATCACGCGGAGGACACGATGGCCAAAATCTCCCTCCACGCCTATTCGGGGACGGCGGCACCAAAGACATTGCGGGTGAACGGAGTAGTCAAGAAGACCACAGTAAGAATCTTGATTGACACTGGGTCCACCCACAACTTCATTGACAAGAGGCTCCCTAGGAAGATTGGGCTCGAGTCGGAACCCACGGAGGGGTTCGATGTGACTATTGGAGATGGCACCACTTTGCGAGCAGATTTTATTTGTGGAGGTGCAGAATTGAAGGTGCAAGGCCAAACTTTCACATTGGATCTTTATCCGTTGGCCTTGCAAGGTGCCGATATTGTTTTGGGGACCCAATGGCTTCGGAGCTTGGGGCCCGTGACCTTTGATTTTATAAGCCTCACATTGACCTTTTGGAGAGATGATCAGAGAGTGTTGTTGGATGGAAGTAAACCGCTGCTTGAACTTTCAAAAGAAAGGGAGCTCGCTTCTTTCTCGGCACCCACTTTTCCTTTCTTTTCAGATCTACGAAGAGCCAGTGCAGAGGATAGTGATCTGGTCCGACTCATGGAGGAGTTGAGAGAGAACCCCTCAAGCAACCCCGAGCACGAGGAGCGCAATGGGTTAGTACTAGAGCACGGGCGAATCAAGGTACCCCGAAACGAAGAGCTACGGAGGCTATTGATGTCACACTTCCATGATACTCCTATAGCAGGTCATGAAGGGGTATTACGTACTTACAAGCGGCTGGCCCAAAACTGTACTTGGACTGGGATGAAGACGGACGTGAAGAAGTATGTGCGTGAATGTCAAATCTGCCAACGAGCCAAATCGGAGGCACTCAAGCCTAGCGGGCTACTGCAACCACTACCGATACCAGAGCGTATTTGGGAGGATATCTCCATGGACTTCATCGAGGGGCTGCCGGAAGTTCGAGGACAATCGGTGGTGTTTGTTGTGGTGGATAGACTGAGCAAGTATGCACATTTCATAACATTGTCTCACCCGTTTTCAGCAAAAAGGGTTGCTGAAATTTTTGTTCGGGAAGTGGCACGCTTGCATGGGATGCCTAGGACGATCGTGTCAGACCGGGATCGCATCTTCATAAGTGAGTTTTGGTCCGAGTTCTTCAGATTGCAAGGGACTCAAATCAATCTTAGTTCAGCTTATCACCCCGAGACGGATGGCCAAACCGAGGTGGTGAATCGTGGACTAGAGCAATACTTGCGATGCTTTGTGGCGGATCGACCAAAGGATTGGGTCAAATTTCTTCCCTGGGCTGAGTGGTCATACAATACCGCTCATCACTCAAGCATTGGCATGACCCCATTTGAGGCGGTTTATGGGCGCACTCCCCCTGTCTTGCGTGCCTACGATAGACTCGCGGCGACGGATAGGACTGAGCTTGACTTGGAGCTTGCTGATCGAGATGAAACATTAAGACGGCTCAAGACTCACCTAGCCACAGCACAAAACCGCATGAAGCAAACGCATGACAAAGGCCGACGTGAGCGAGAATTTGAGGTGGATCAATTGGTGTTCGTTCGAGCTCAACCGTATCGACAATCCACATTGAGACCCATTTTGAACCAAAAGTTGGGATACAAGTACTATGGTCCGTACCGAGTGCTACAACGAATCGGTCCAGTAGCTTACCGATTGGACCTACCTGAAGGAACCAGGATACATCCCGTCTTCCATGTCTCGGCATTGAAGGCCCAGATCGGGCCTAACCATGTAGTGGGTTCGACCTTACCCGAACCAATGGAGGAAGATGGCTCCAATGAGCCGGTTCGAGTCCTAAGTCGTAGGAGAAGACGCCAAGGATCCAGATTAGAGACTGAAGTGCTGATTGAGTGGCTGGGCAAACCTACTGACGAGTCTACATGGGATCTAGAGGCAGACATCATGGATCGCTTCCCAAATTTCAAACCTTGAGGACAAGGTTGCGGAAGCGTGGTGGATTGATACGATTCGGACTTCACCGACATCGTCTCAAGTTTGGATTTACCTTAGGATAAGATTGAGTTTTAGGATAAGATTGAGTTTTAGGATAAGATTGAGTTTTAGGATAAGATTGTGTTTTAGGATAAGATTGAGTTTTAGGATAAGATTGTGTTTTAGGATAAGATTGAGTTGTTGGTTAGCCTATAAAAGTATGTGTAGGGCAACCAAAATTAGGATTGAATATTGAGAATTGAGTTTGCCTTGCCTCCTTCATCTTCTTCGCTCTCGTTCCCTCAATCTCCCCGGCAACGCCGCTTCTAATCTCCCTCGACAGGCCAATCACCCTAGTCCCTTAGGAGTGGCCCTCTTCTCCCCCTTCTTCCAATTTATCCATCGCTATCCCTAACCTTTCCATCATCCATAACCCTTCCACCATCACTTTTACACCGGTGCCACCCCATCAACACCGGCCCTCCACAATCCACCATTACCTAGGATTTCGTGCCTTCATCCACGGAATCCAAAACAGAGTATCCTGACGTTCGTCCACTAAACGAACGATATTTCGAGATCCCCATCTCCGATTCGCCTGAAACTAGATCCGTTGGAAAGCTCTTTTCCGGGCCTACAACATATCAAAATTTCACAGCGATCCAACGGCGGGATATTTCGGGATCTGATCTCAAAGTTCCGTGCAAGATCATATTAATCTTGAATCAGAGCCATAGCACCAAAAGAGGGTTCGTATCAATCTGGTATCAGAGCCTATAGCCGAGGAAGGATCGTAACACTCAGAGCATACCCTACCAACCGTTAAGGGCATCTCAATTAGATAATCATACCCTACCAACTATTAAGGGTATCATCATCATTCGGACCCAGGTACCCAACTAGCTGATAGAAACTAGTTGGATAGATTTGTCCTAAATCTCAAGTCTATCACAACTCCAAGACCACATGTCCATCTAACCATTGGATCTAAAGTTACACCTTAACCTTGACTATTTGTAGTAACCCTAACTTCTCCACATGAGTCAAAATCCAGTTCCATCTATGGTTTTGATCTTGCACCAATCGTGGGGTTCACAGGACATATCACAAAACTAGCCATCCATTTTTAGTCGTGGGACAAGTTCGCAAAAGCTTTGTGCATGCAATTTGGGCCGTCAAATTATAAAGATTTCCAAGCAGTCCTCACTAAACTAATTATGAAGACCACAGTTCAAGCCTACCAAGAGGAGTTCAAGTGTATTTCCAATCGAGTCTAGGGCTGGTCAAACTCGGTCTTGAAGAGTACCTTCATTAGCTAGTTTCATCATGATATTCAAGCCGAGGTCAAAGTTGCCTAATAGTTGACATTTCCCAAGTTCTTCCCTATTGCATAAATAATGGAGGAGAAGATTCAAGAGCTACAGATCTTGAGTAAAAATGCATTGGACTACTTCAAACTTGAGGTCTCAACCTCGGCCACCTATAGCCACATGCGGATGTGTTGGTTTGACTGCGTAAGTCTTTGATATGGTTCTAACCTTGAGGATAAAGTAAACGGAACTGTGATGAATTTACAACGTGCAAAGTTTTAAGAAAATAATCATATAATATTCAAATGATTTCCAAATAATGTGAAACTAGATGCATTAGATCGGTAATGCCATGATCTATGCATTTGTATTTGACCTTCTACAGATTAGGAATCCATATATCTCTAGCAGAACTACGAACATATTCATCAGACAGGGCTCACGACGAGCGTCTCTTACTCCGCCAGTTCTCGCCCTCGTTGTCTGGTTTAGCAAATAGTTGGTATGGGAGGCTTCCTCCCAACTCTATAGAAGTTGGATTAGTAAGTTTGTTTTAGTTCCAACAGGACATTTATTTTATTTCCTATAAATATGGTCTTTTGGCTTGTAACACTAAGCATGAAAGGAATATGTGAATTTATCTCCCTCAAGTTCTCTCCCTCTAGCCATCACCCTCACCATAGGCTAATACCTCCTTCCCTTCTTCGTCTGTTGATCTCCCTAATCCCTTAGGACCAGCCTCCTTCTCCATCTTCTTCCCCTCTAATCTCATATCAATCCACTCACCATAACATCTTTCCTACCATCCACACCTGCCCACTCCAAATCGCACTATTACCTTTCCCAACCCCTAAAGTTGGTCCATATCATTCAAGCCTCCTACAACAATTTACATGAATAATCTTTTTCCGCTTCTTCAACAAGAAGACAAAATTCAAAACTGTGAAAGATGTTAGGTTTTATTTATACTTAAGTAATTGGCATTATATTTCAAAATATAATTTATATTCATATAATGTATTTAGATTTTATGTATAGGCATATGCACAAATTATGAAAAATTATGAGATATTCGATGAAGAATATTAAAGTGGAAGATTGATCTTGAAATCAAAATGTCATTGAAGTGCTCAAATAGTGTCATGAAGGTTGGAGTAGTATAAAAAAATATACAATGGCATAGGAACGATGACTCTGCATTAACCTTTCTAGTCTACCATTTGAACAGAGCATTTGAACACACTCTGCAATCATTCATAGTGTGTTCACATATATAAAGAACATCTTTTGGTTGTTTGAATGCACTTGGATGCCTTTCGGATGCAGTCGCGGAATCTTTATAAAATCTGCTACTTCATGAAATCTATTTGGGGATCTTTTCTGCTTTGTCTCCGAGAGATATTTACCTTATCTCTATGAGATATTTATCTTATTTTTAAGAAATATTTATCTTATCTCTAAGAGGTATTTGTCTTATCTCTAAGATATACTGATCTTATCACTAAAAGATACTTATCTTATCTCTAAGAGTTATAGAAATGGTTTAATATAACACTAGGTGGGGATTTCAAGAATTAATTTGGAAATCATTTTTTAGAAAGCCATTTATAATTAATTATGAGATCATCTTTTAGAGGCCATTAAAGATCGCTTCTCTACTTTAGACAGCACGTGCTGAATCATTCTACTCTCAATGCATCTATATCAAATATGAAAGGGCTATGTCTCGAGAGTCACTGAGACGAAAGGACCAACCTCGAAGGTTACTGAAGTTTAAAAATTTATCACGAAAAGCAGTGTATCACGGGGTTCAGCGAGCAAGGTTGGTATTGGTTGAGTCGTATTAGCGGATGATTTGTAAGCTTCTTATTAATAGCTACATGTTTTAGTGATTGGTTTCAATCCGAGTTTAAATACTTATTTTTTTAGCTAGTTTATAGTTTTTCTATGTAAAAAAGTTTAGTGTTCAGGATTATCCTTTTCATGCTTTAATTTTTGCACATTATTATTAATAGCATGTGATAAATCTCATCTCCTAGGGTGTTAATTATGTTTTTCAATAGGTACCATAGCATACCTAGTATTCATGTAAGTTTATCTTTGCAAGTATCAGAGCAAGCTCTCTGAATTTGAAGAGAGATTCTTTAAGAGATGGATATTTTGAGAGAAGGTATTGATAAACCTCCCATGTTAGATAGATCCAAAGATTTATATTGAAAAGATAAAATGTCTATTTTTTTAGAGTTTGATAAGGATAATGATATTGATCCTGAGTTGATGAAGCTTTTTGTAAAAATAATTATAAATTTTTTTAAAAATTTAAATGTGGCTGAAGCGAAAAGCTTAGGAGAAAAAAAATCAAAGGGTAGTGGTTCAATGTTATAAATGCCAATGGCACGACCACTTTGTATATGAATGCCTGAATCGGCAAGGCTTTGCAGGCCACATGGGATGATATTGATGATGACACTGAATCCCAAAAAAATTATTTTTCTTTTACTGCTTTCTTGTTATCTTCTAATAGTTCTTATGAAATGTCAAATGTCTATGATGACAATGGGATGGACTTCCAAGCTGCCTATGATGCACTATACAAGGAATCTTACGAGATCATAAAAGCTAATTTGAAGCTTGTACGAAAGCTCAAGGTGCCGTAAGAAGAAAAGGCCAAGATGATGAAACATCATGTAGACGCAATGAAAGGTATGGAGCATCTCAAAGAAGAAAACCTAAAGCTCGAAGAAAAATTATGTAAAAACTCTCTTAAACTTAAACTCTTTAATTTCTAAAATTCTTCATTACATTACAAAATTAAATTTTTGGAGGTTAATTTGAATAAGCAAGTTTCTTTGAGAGAGCTAATTTGAAAAAGGTCAAATTTCTTGAGATTGAATTAGAAAATGCTAAGAGCTCAATTGATAAACTTAATGTAAGGTCAAAAAATTTGAATCAACTCCTTGAATCACAAAGAAAAGGAAAAGAGAAGGAAGGGCAAGAATATGATGCTAAAGGATCGAATATCTCTTCTCCGAAAGTGCAACATAATGTATATACTTTTTCTTTTTCTTTTGTTAAATCATCCTATCAGATTATATTAATACTTCTCATATTGATTATAAGGGAAATGTTAATAAAACAAAATGAGAAGTATAATGTGAATGCTAAGGCATATAGGAATGAGTCTAATGGTAGAACTTATATTCATATTTATAATCATTGTAGAATTAAAAAATACATTAGGCCACATTGTAAATTTGTACAAAGACATAAACATATTTTTTAGTATGGGTTGAAAACTAGACAAATTGGGTTCAGAAAAAAGACATTTTGGCACCCTTCTGGTGTGGTGCTATTGAGTAATCCCTTTTATAAGATATGCTAGCTAGGGAGAGCTGGATTGCTTATTTATATTCCTTACCTATATGCTTTGCATACATTTGATTTTTGTTTTAGATATTTTTTAGATTAATTGATAATTTGTGTGCTTTCCTTAGCATATGCCTTGTGTACATCTAATTTTTGTTTTAGATATTTTTTGGATTGGCTGATAATTGTGCACGTTAGGAAAAATAAAATTTAATTATTTTAGGTTTCTCATTTTCTTGTTTGCTTTGTTTAAAAACAACAAAAAAGAGAAAATTAAAATTTTGATGTACTTAATGAATTACAGTGACTGTTGTGACATGAAGTTCTATTATAGAGTTATTGTTCAAGCCATAGTCACTTATATTAACATTTGGTATATTATCTCTAAGAATCTTATTTACTATTAATATTTTTTCTATAACCTTCTATGCAATCCATTGTAATTATTATGATTCAATCTTTGTGTAAGCATTATCTCATAGGGTATTTTTGGATATCTTATTCATTAGATTGATATTTAATCTTTTGACTTAGTTTCACTCTCATAATATTTTTTCTAATTAAAAGATTAATAAAAATGACTACCACATGATTATCGTGAAAATCGTCTTGATAGTGTCTAGTTTGATACTATGCACCTATATATCATGAGTTATCTATATTTTCAATATGATGCACTGCATGAAAATAATTATCTAACTTGTGTATGAAAGTCGTCATTATTCCAAAATGATTATCAGATAAAGACTAAATATGGGTCTAATTTGGATAGTAAGCCAATAGTGGTGTTAGCGATAGGTGTGGATCAGTTTGTAGATGATAATGAAGATGACGTTGATGATGGATGATAGTGGTGGTGCTTAGGTAGATTGATAGTTCAAAGGAGAAGAAGGGGGAGAAGTAGGCCTACCCTATGGGACTAGGGGGATTGTCGGATAAGGGAGATTAGAAGCAAAATGATATCGTTCCAAGAAGAGAGGTAGTGTTGGTTGGTAAAGAGGGAGGGAGATTGAGGTCAGCGGCCAAGTTGAGAGGGGAGATACTAGGATGCAAGGACAAAAGCTAATTAATTTTTCATTCATGCATACATAAGATATAAGCTGTAAGACACTATTTGTAGAGAGTAAATCTAAATAGTCCTAAACAACATAACTAAATCAATCTTCCTTATCTATCTTGGACTAGTCCTTCATTTTGCCATAAATAGAGTCTAAATTTGGTGAATTCTTGAATTCCAAAGTTATAGATCAGGAGGTTATTGATCTTATTCAGGTGGTTTCATAACATTCTAATACTAGACGAATATCTTCTAAATATTTTTCTGAAACTGCACAGAGTTAGATTTAGCAAATTAAATAAAATCCTAACCTACTAAGACTTTGACTAAACCACATAAGTATAAGATAACTAGACTCGATCCATCAAACTCAATATTCCCTTGATATGATCTGAACTGATCCAGTTCATATGTTTAACTGGGTTAAACTTAGCTTAGACCCAAGTAGAGCCCACCTTAGCTCGAGCTCGAACTAGCAATGGGTGGCATGGGCCAGGACTTTCCCCACCTGGCCTAGCCCAGGAGTTTGACCCGAAAGCCCAGCCCATGAGCTCAGCCAGATATAGAACTACTACGGATTTCCCAAATTCTTGAAATTCTTTACAGAGTTCATTTACTAGTTGAAAATTTTCTTCTTTGCCTAGCTTTAGAATCGTAGCTATTGTGAGAACACATTTCAATCACAACAAGGGCAACTTTAGAGTTTCTTCTTTTCCCAGCTTTTGAGAAAAGGAAGGAACTTGTTGTGGTTCTTGATTTAGATACATATTAAACAAGATTAAATTGTTTCAAATTTATTATTTTATATTTATGTTTTTAGAAAATAAGATAACTTCTATTAAGTGTGTTCAAACACAAGTGCCTGAATCACGTTGCACATCCAGAGCCCCATTTTTGGACGTTCGAATGCAAGACGAATAAGTATAGTTGTAACAGAATTTGTTTAGGGTTTTTGAATAATCGGCTAGTCTCCAAATTTGTGGAAAAGCAGCCAAGTTTGAATTGTTAATTATTAAATTTTTTTTTCATCTAGGCTAGTATATCTGTAAATGTTATATCAATTTCAACCGATGAAACAAACAAATCATAATTGCTTTATTAATTTGATATTATAGTGCTTGCAGAGCTATTCCTTTCAAAAACCATTATTGACATATATAATATTTTCCAAATCTCTCACACTCGCATAATTTAATTTTCACCTTCCAATCATCAAGATCACAACAGTTAAACTCGCACACCACATATGGGGATCAAGTATTTGGTACACATTTTCTTCTCACAACGTGGGATATGAGGCCAACATTGCAATTCCACACAACCCTTCAGGTGCAGCTATGTCCTTTTGCATCAAAATGTAACCGTTGTTGCCCCATCCTTTGCCCCATGAGTTCTTCACTATCCAATACTTTGTTCGCTTGCTATCTATCCCATAACCAACAACTGTAACTCCATGATTTAGACTAGTCCCACAACTACCTCTGAAGACACCAGAATGGTAGAATTGGAAATCATAACCACCAGCATCTATTCCAACTGACACTGGTTGTCTTGCAACAGCTCTCATGAGTGCCGGTTCACTATTGCGAGGCACCTTTTGATAGCGTCTAATGGTCGCTACGTGATTCAGCAATAGGTTCCTCACGTTGCAATTGCTTTGATATCCTTGATATGGATAGTTTGATTCAGAATCGATACCTCTGTTTAGTATGACGAACTTGAATGCATTGTCCATTAAGCCACCATCACATCCAGAATCAAAGAAGTCGCAATCCACTAGTTCTTGCTCTGACAAAGAGATTAGATTTCCTCTCCTGATTTTAAATATTCCTTCAATTGCTGCTACTGCAGAAAATGCCCAACAAGATCCTATATGTATTTTATAGAAAAGCAACATTTAGCATTAGCACGAGATATAGAATCAAATACTAATTAACCAATAAACTTTCTTGTATGGCATGCATGATTTAATTTACAAGAAGGTCAACAAAGTTAAAACGTTATATATATAATAACAGATAGATCTGAGACTACTGTATAGTTTTTAACTAAGAGGAGGAAATGCACTGAGTAACCAGTGCACGTTGAAGGAAAAGAATAACAATGAATGATATTTCTCAAATAAAAAGGAAGAAAAAGATGAATTGGGGAACATTTCTGAAACAAGAAAGGAACAGAGAATTTGTAATGAGTAAGGATCAGCTCATAAGAAACCAGCAGTACATATTCGAGGGTAAACCAATGCTATATATAAATCAGTTTGTTAGCTCTGAAGTACTGGGGGAATAAAAAATAAAAGAAAAGAAATTGTTCGGCAGATTGCCTTACCACATGATCCTTGGTTCTTAACTTCAGTCACTGCACCTCTGAGCCTCCAATCTACCCTAGGTGGTGCAGAAAAGTTTGCGTACATAAAGGACGTCGATTGCCTGGAAGCATTTGTGACCTTTAGTCCACCATGAGTGACCATGAATTCCTCATTGGTTAAGTCCGCAAACTGGTTTACAGTAAGATTGTAGCTCTGTCCAGGTTTATTATTTGAGGACTCTATGTATTCAACATTCCTCTTAAACACCTGGAAACGACGTTGCTTCTCCTCCGCATTGGTGTAGACTCGCTTATATTGAGCCATCCATTGCTCATGCCTCGCTTTCATGGCTTCGTCATAGCTGCCATCGGAGACTACTGGACCTGCAAATAACGTGCAAATAACAAGGAAAAGAGAAAAGAAATAGAGCCAAGAAGCCATGATCGATGCTCCAACTCTATTAAGAGTAGAAGGATTATTTCTTTTTTGGCGATATTGAACTCGTTAGATAAGGTGCGTTTATGTAGTGCTTGGAGGATAGACTTGATCAATATTTAATTTGCGATATGCATTCTGTCAGCCAATATATAGCCCGGTCTTCTATGTAGCTGGGCAGCAATTTATACGTAAAGATGCTTCCAATGAAATAAATTACTCAGGCTTTGAAATATTAAATATGCTAAAATTTCAATCCCGTTTAATTCCTTCTAATCCATTCCCAAGAAACTCCCTCTTTCAGTTAGATTTACATCCACTCGGTCCTCACCGACGTCACCAAGCTAGCTATATGAAGTAGCACCAGCCACCAGGTCATATATGATTAGAAAACGTTGTCACATAGATCTTAAAAGAATTAGCAAATTAAGCAAAACGCGGTTATTTTCGGATATTAAACAACAAATACATACATAATATCACTGTCATTATATATGCTTGCAAAAGCAAGACATATATAATATCTTCCATGCTGTACGCGAAGTTGTGTACAACAAGAGCATAACGAAAACGTTTACGTCGTAACTTCTTTTGCTTCACGAAAAAAAAAAAATTCGAATTTTGACCCTCTAAACTATTGAATAGCGCGACCCGTGCTTTTCTTTTTTGAGCACATAAACCCTCTAAACTATTTAGAGATCTCTCAAATTTCTGTTTCATTAGTTTGTGGTCACATCTTCCATTCATCAGCTATCATTTAATTTTTATACCCTTATCTTTTAAGGGTATAAAGAAAGAGAAATATTATTATACGCTTTATGCGCTGTATTCGAAAGGACATTTTTGTGTTTTTACCTTTTTTTATTAATGATGAAGCACCTGCCACTAAATACCTAAATTAATGTAGTCTTCACGTGACCTGTTTAATATTACTACACATTATATAAGAGAAAAACACAATATTTTTATAAATAATATAAGCAAAATGAAATGTGATACTATTATGGAAATCCACCAAAACTGATAAAATGTCATATTATCTTTTTAATAGTTACTCTGATCCGTGATCACACTCACGTCGCACTACCTAGTAACCATTGGGATGGCACCTGGAACTTTCCTAGATAGCCGATTCATCAAGGGTCACAGTAGGTACTATATAATGCCATATCGACTTTTTCACTAACCATTGAGTAAGATTAAAGTCACCATGACAAAACTTCAAAAATCTTTTCTCTAATTTCGCTAGAATCACTTGGTAGCATTCCCAACATTATATTCCAAGAATCTTTTCCATTAACCATTGAGTAAGTTTAGCTTGGACCGCAACGATGCATCTGCGAGCACTTGGATGCACCTTCGGTCAAGCAATAGCCAATCTAGGTCCTCCAAATTGGGATGGCTCTCCGGATAAGCTCTAATCTCCTGCAATAATCCAGTGACACAGGGGTCAATGATGCATGCACTCCTCAAATCCTCGAGGAAGGGAAAATAAAGAATGGCAAAAGCCACCAATTTACCTCCAATTGGTTGGCATGAAAGAGCATCCATCGCCCGATTTTTCATTCCCCTTATTATATTACACCATGTAGTCGTACCTGAAAAGCTTTGCCACTCACCGCTGTTGTGCTAGTGTGTGTATCCGCTGACTCATAAAATATGGCAAATCCTCTGGTTGGTGCAAATGATGAAGTGGCGTCCCACCAAGTACAACCTCCATTTTGTCATGGCGTGAAGTTGCCAACATCGCTCGCTCATAAATTAAGAGTAGTTGTGATCTACCAGACAAAGCTTTACTAAAAAATACTATAGGTCTGTCCCCTTTACATTAGAACAGCAAATATTCCCACTCCAAAGGTGTCACATTCCACAACAAACTTCCTTAGAAAATTGACAATGCCGAAACTGGACTACTTAGTCACCATTAGGATAATGCCCAAGACTTTTCTATATTGTCGATCCGTCTAGGATCATAATATATACTCTACAATGTCTTATCGACTTTTCCATTAACTGATGAGTAAAATTAGGTCCACTAGGACAAAAATTCAAAAATCTTTTCTCTAGCTAAGTCACTTGGTAGCATTCGCAACATTACATTCCAAAAATCTTTTCCCTAGACTTATCTTTCTTGAAATCAAATTTGTTCAAGATCTCATTTTTATCAGTATTCAATAATACTCATATTTCATATTCCTCAATCATCAAGATTCTCGATTCTTTAATATATGTATAATAATCTATAAATCCAAATACTATTATAGATATATATATATATATATAGATATAATATCATTCTTAATAAGTTAAAAAACATAAATAAATAATACTCTAACATTTGATCTTATAAAATTTTACATCTCAAAATAATATTTTATTTGTGATCATTTTCTCAAATATCTTTCTTTTTAATAAAGATCTCTTATATTTTATTTACAAAAAATAAAATATATTAGCATAATGATTTACTATGTTATTTTCTGAAATATAATATTAAATATTTTTGCAAATCTAAAATTTCTTTAAATTGAAATAATTCCAATTTATATATTATTTTCTGGAATAAAAATAAATATTAATTATTTCTAGAAATCTGAAATTTATTTAAATTGAAATAATTACAATTTATATCTTATTTTCTGGAATAAAAATTAATACTAATTACTTTCAAAAATTTGAAAATACAAACAACAAAATCTTTTTTTATTCTGAAAATAACAAATCTTAATTATTAATAAAATACAAATAATCTTAACAGCTCTAATTCTTCAATAAGAATCCTTAAAACAACGAATTTCTTAATTTTCCTATCCATGCTACATAATTGAGATCATCATATCATAACTTCCTATATTATAAAATTAAACAGTATAAGAATAAATAAGAAAGAGATATTTTCAATTCATCAATTCTATTTTTGAACAATACAAATTTAAGAAGATATAAGTGGGAACTTGCCTTGATTGCTCAATCAAAAAATAATCTAATTTTCGCATTCTAACCTCTCTTCTCTCCTCTCTTCTATCTTCTCTCTTCTCTCTTCTCTCTCAAGAACGATTTTTTTCTATCCTCATCTCGGCATTGTAGGGTTTTCTTCTAAGCTCTCTTTTTATAGTTAAAAAAATATAATAAGTGTCCAATTAGAATAAAGATTCTAATATCTTAAAAATATATCTAAATATTTAATTTAATCTAATGTGAATCCTAAAATATAAAAGATAAAGTGAAATTCCGCATTATCTAAATGTTTATCCTATAAATAGAAGTAGACATGTGTTGATTATCATAGGGAGAATTGATCATTGAGTTTATCCCATCATTGAGCCATTAGATCATCCTTATCTTTGTAAGAGTAAATTCTAGCCCTAGAACCATCCAACCTTCTAAACTTTAGCCACCTTCTTCAATCACGAGCCACCTTACTATGTAGCCGTCCCCCACCACCCTTAGTCGTCCACTACCCTTCGATGACTGCTGCAATGTTGGATATTTACCATTGTGCCTTGTTATGGCTTTACTCCTTAATTTTATTTATATCTTTTGATCTGGACCTTAGATTTATATAAAACCAAAACTATTAGATTCATAACTCGTGAGGCTACTACCACAAAAATTCCCATAATTTTTTTACATCCAAATAAGTCCAGATCTGGTCTGTAACATAGAGGATTCACACGACCTTCTATTTAAACTCTCACACCTACCCAGATGGAGGAGTGAAGAGTGAAAGGGTTGTGTTTACGATACAATGAAAGTTTCAACCCCGGTTATTGGTGCTCAAAACCAATCGGGAGTGTAATGCCCATCTATAGTCTCAAGTAGGACATGGACATTGCTGGAGAAGAAGAATATGTAGAAGAGGTCCAAGCTGGATATAGTGGAGGAGAGCACGGAGGAAGTCATCCAAGCTGGATGAGCTTGCAAAGGCAACCATATTTAGCAAACTCTATTTGAGGGTTGAGTACCACTAGATTCAAGTTTACTCGATAGACGTGCATAAAACTGTATTTTAGGCTCCCGATGGGCACGAGTTCTGAGTGATGCAGTTCAGCCTCATCAACACTCTAGTGACTTTCCAAAGCCTTATAAATGATGTATTTAAGCCCCTGATGCGGCGGTATGTGGGTTTTCTTTGACGGTATTTGGGTGCACAGTGGGACTAAAATTTAGCACTAACGACATTTGGAGGACATGCTAAAATTGTTGGAGCTAAACTATTTGAAGGTCAAGATGTCGAAGTGCCTATATGGAGTGCCTCAAGTAGAATAACTGGGACATGTCAAATTAGCGAAAGGAGTTGCTATAGATCCAAACAAGATAGCCTATAGGACAAGTTGGCCACAACCTATCACTACCACTAGGCTGTGCGGGTTCTTCGAGTTAACCGAGAATTATCAGTGTGTCACCGCTAGCTATGGTAGAATAACTACTCTACTCACCTCCCTACTCAAGAAGGACTAATTTAGATGGACGAAGAAGGTGACGATGGCATTCGAGGAGTTAAAAACAACCATACATTGGCACCGATTTTAGCTCTTTCGGACTTCACCAAAGAGTTCGTAGTCGAGTGCCATGCATCGAGGATTGGCAAAGGAGTTGTGCTCATGCAGGAGACAGATCCATAGCCTTTCTAAGCAAGGCCTTGTCGAGAAAATCTCAACACAAAAGTGAGATGCTTGCCATCCTACATACGATGACAAAATGGAGGCCTTATTTGAGCGATAGGCGGTTCATCATAAGAACCAATCAAAGAAACCTTCTATACTTCATAGGACAGCAGATCCACACCCTGCCACAGCAAAGATGAGTTAGTAAATTGCTAGGGTATGACTATGAAATTCAGTACAAGAAGGGGACAAGAAATAGAGCGGCGGATTCACTATTGTGCCAACCCAATAAGCTTATGACATACTCTTCTCTTTCATTTCTTCAGGAGCTAAGGCATACAGGTGCATCTGACCCAGATGTTATTGATAGGCTTTGATATCAATTGATAGGCTCTGATACCAATTGATGGGTTTTGGAACCAAAAGATCGGCTACGGAACAATTCCTTAAGACCTGAATTTTTTGTAGGAAGCAGTCCGCGCAATTGTGGAAAAATATTTTTTAGATATTCTTTGGTAGTCAGCAAATTACGAAACCAATTGGGTTGGATCTATAACTTCCTGATCTACAACTTTCATGTTTACTCCCTTCACAGATTCAAAGTGTAGGAGGGACGAAAATATGGAATAACGTGGGTGATGGTGGTGGTGACGGGTGGAGTGGACGTTAGGGTTATGGATGGGTATGGAGATGAGGGTGAATTGTGAAAGTGATTAAAGGAAGTAGACAAAGGGAATGAAGTGGTCAAGATCTCAAAAAAAAGAGGTGACTCGACAGACGAGGGAGATTAGAAGCGAGGAGAAACCTTGCCAACGGTAGATATGGAAAGATGGTGAAGAGGGAGAAGGAAGGAGTCTAGAGAGAAGATAGGAGGTCAGAAATCAAGAATCCAATAGCATAATGAAGTTGGTTACTATCCACATATTTATAGAGGCTAGCCAACAAATCCTAAAATAATATGAAACCCTAATTCTAGAGGATTCCCGTCAATCGCGTTCGAACAAACCTGATCGCGTTCGAACGCACTCAAAAAGCCTTTTCTCTGGATTTGTGAACATGACACAAGCATTCAAATGCGGGCGTTCACGAGGCGTTCGAACGCGAGTGTTCACAAGGTTTTACAAGGTGTTCACAAGGCGTTCGAACATGGGCGTTCACAAGACGTTCACTAGGGCGTTCGAACGCAACCTACAGGAATTTTATTTTAATAAAAATAAACACCTAATACAATAAGAAAAGATCCTAACTAAGTGTATCAGCCCACCACGCTTCTCCCACCTTGCCCTCAAGGTGAAAAGTCAGAGAAACGCTCCAAGATATCAGTCTCCAACTCCCATGTCGCCTCATCAGATGGCTTGCCAAGCCACTCAACTAGAATCTCCATCTCCAATCTAGTACCATGTTGTCATCGGCGTCTAGCAAGTACTCGAACTGGCTCTACGATCTCTATCTCCTCCAATGGCTCTAGTAGAACCGATCCAATAATCTCATGATCTCTAATACGCTCTCTCAACAATGAAACTTGAAAGACAGGGTGCACTCTCGACCTCTCCGGTAGCTCCAAACGATATGCAACCAGACGAATATGCTCCAACACCTGAATGCATCCGCGGTTCAGTAGCAAACCGTCTTGATTTTCCAACTTTGGATGGCGCTCCGGATCATCCATCACCTCCTGCAATAATCTTAAAATATATGGGTCAGATGTACATGTATACCTTAGCTCGTCAAGGAAGAGAAAGGTAGGAGATGAATAGGCTGCAAGCTTGGCGGTATCGTGTTGTCGCGATAGTGCATCGACCGCTCTATTTTCCGTTCCCATCTTGTATTGGATTTCATAGTCATATCCTAGCAATTTTATGATCCATCTCTGCTATTCCAGAGTGTGTATGCGTTGTCCCATAAAGTATAAAAGGCTCCTTTGATCGGTTCGGATAATGAATCGTCTACCGATCAAATAAAGCCTCCACTTTGTCACCGCTTGTAGAATTGCCAACATCTCTTTCTCATAAGTCGATAATTGCTGAGATTTTTGTGATAAAACCTTACTAAAATAGGCAATGGGATGTCCTTCTTGCATTAGTACAGCTCCTATGCCAACACCCGATGCATCACATTCCACAATAAATTCTTTGGTGAAGTCCGATAGCGCTAGAACGGGTGCCGTCGTCATTGCTGTTTTCAATTTTTCAAAGACTAAAGTGGCTTCATCCATCCATCTAAAAGAGTCTTTTTTCAACAAAAAAGTGAGAGGAGCAGCGATCTTGCCATATCCGACAATGAATCGACGATAATAATCAGTCAGCCCCAAAAATCCTCTCAATCCGAACGTAGTAGTAGGAAAAAGCCAAGCAGTCATACATGCAACCTTTTGAGGATCTGTCGCTATACCATCCGCTTAAATAATGTGGCCTAAATACTCCACCTTTGGTAGTCTCGATAGGCATTTGGACTTCTTGATCTTCAATTGGTTTTGCTCCAACAAATTCAGCACGTCCTCCAAATACCGCCAATGCTCCAATTCAGTCCTGCTATACACCAAAATATCGTTAAAAAATACCAAGACACACCTTCGCAAGAGAGACTGAAACATATCATTTATGAGGCCTTGGAATATAGTTGGAGCATTGGTGAGACCAAAAGGCATCACTCGGAACTTGTAATGCCCGTCCGGAGTCCGAAATGCAGTTTTGTGCACATCCGCCGGATGAACTCTAATTTTATGATACCCGGCCCTCAAGTCAAACTTACTAAATATAGTCGCCCCTACAAGCTCATCCAGCAACTCCTCGATAACCGGAATAGGATACCGGTCCTTAACGGTAATAGCGTTTAGTGCTCAATAATCGACACAAAAACGTCATGTCCCATCCTTTTTTCGCACCAATAGCACGGGGGATGAGTATGAACTCTGACTTGGTTGTATGAGGCCTTGTTCTAACATCTCGTCTACCATCTTTGAGATAACTTTTTTTTACGCATGTGGATACCGATATGGCCTCACGTTCGCTGGTGCAGCCTCGGGTACAATCTCTATACAATGGTCCGTCGCTCTCCTCGATGGCAACTCCTGCGGCTTCTCAAATAATCCAGAAAAGTTATTTAATAAATTAGATAATTCAATTATAGTACCTGAACTCGTTTGAGGCTCATCTCCTACTGGTCCTAACCAAAGAAGATAGGCCAAATTATATGCACCAAGCAACCCCACCATAGGCTGCATCGTAGGAATCGGCAAAGACCGAACACCATCAAGCCTCACATCTTTGTTTTTCTGTTTATATTTCATCCACATGCTCCAGAAATCAAATATGACGGGTCCCAAACTTTGTAACCACTGAGCACCAAGAACAATGTTCGCTCCTCACAGCACCAACGGATAAAAGTCCACAATGATGTCTTGTCCTTGCACCCGTATATCGACTCGACGACACAAGCTTTTTGCCCTAAGCTTTGTACCATATCCAATAACAATATCAAACCCCGTAGTCGGTTCGGCATCCAAATCTAATCTCCTCACTAGCCTCTCATCTAGAAAGTTGTTTGTACTCCCCGAATTGATGAGGATGTGCACATAATACTTTCTAACGAGTCCATCTACCCGTAATGTCCTCGACGCGGATGTATCCAAATATGCATGCATTGATATTTCAGCTTGGATATCTTCCTCAACGCCCTCCTCAATAGTCTCCTCATGGGTCTCCTCTGGATACTCTCCCTCATCAACAACCTCATCATCCACCTCAGGACTATTGATAAGCATCACACTCCCGATCGGTTTAGAACACCGATGATCGAGGGTGAAACGCTTATCATATCGAAAGCAAAGGCCCTTCGCTCTTCACTCCTCCACCTGGGCAGGTGTGAGAGTTCAAACTAGGGTTCTAGTGCCTCCTCTAAAGTCGGAAGAAGGTCTCAAAGGTGGTCGTGGTCTAGTACTCGCAGCCGTTGTTTTTGAAACCGTAGATTTTCCAACTGAGTTCTAGGTGCAAACCGCCCATCACGATTGCCCCAATTGGTTTTTGCTGTCATCTTTAGAGCCCTATGCTTTTGTTCCATCCTCACGGCCTTCTCAAAGGCCTTCACAAGTCGTTTGAACGCGGGCATTCACAAAGCGTTCACAAGGGCATTCGAACGCGACCTATAGGAATTTTATTTTAATGAAAATAAACACCTAATGCAATAAGAAAAGATCATAACTAAGTGTATCAGTTATGAGGTTATTATAGGAAGTGTTGGATAATTCAAAGCACCATCCAAAGTTGGAGAATCGACTATGACTAATAGAAGTTGTGGGAGCACTTCCACCAAATTCTAGAGATGGGCCATCAGGGAGTTTTGAGGACTTATCACAGAGCTGCACTGGCCGGGGCTGAGGCATGATGTGCGGGCTTTTGTCCAAGCATGTGAAACCTATCAATGAACGAAGTCTGCAACCTTGAAGCCGGTAGTTTGGGATTATTATAGCCTCTACATGTGCCTAATCGTGTATGGGAAGATATTTCTATGGATTTCATAGAAGGCCTTCTTTGGTACGTGGTTATTCTACTATTTTTGTGGTGGTTGATAGGTTATGTAAGTACAGGCATTATCAATATTGTCTTGCCCATTTTTAGCCAAATTGGTGGCTAAAATTTTTGTTCGAGATGTCGCTAAACTCTATGGCATGCCACGCCCCCAATTGTCTTCGAGTGTGACTGTGTTTATTAGTGATTTTTGGGCAGAGTTTGTTATGAACCAGATATGGACTGATTCAGACGTAATATAACTATGAAAAGTTAGATGGTAATAGCCTATTGAGTAAGGGTTCTAATGGCTTTGGTTTCATGTAAATCAGATGTCTGGATGAAGCAAGGTTAGAATAGGGTAGAATGATAAAATACCCGACGTTGCGACAATCGTCGGAGAGTGATGGACGGCCAAGGGTAGTGGTGGTTTGCCGTATAGTAGGGTGGCTGCTGGAGGAAGGTGGTGGTTAGGGTTTGGGTGCTTAGAAGAGTTCTACGGTTATAATCAACTTCTATGAAGATAAAGACAATCTAATAGCTACGATAAAATGATAAATATGATAATAAGGAAATAACTAAACTCAATTAATTTTTAATACTTGGATACTTGGATACTTGGATACTTGGAAGAATAAAGCCCAGCACCTCTATATATAAAGGTTTGGTATAATGAGTCATACTCGGACTTAGCCTTAAAGACTTATACTACTTGAATTAGGACTTATCTTAGAGGCTTACATGATTTAGTTGAACTTGCCTTAATGGCTTACATAACTTAATTGATGTTGTTTTAGTGGCTTACATGACTTGCCTTAAGGGTTTATCTAAGTATGAATTAATTAAAAGATAAATAGACTCGATTCATCGAGCCCAATATCCTCATGATGTGATCCAATCTGGTCTAGTTCGCATCAATCTACCATGCTTCTGACCACCTTGTCCTCAAGATTTCTATAGTGGTTTTCATTCTTTTTGTCACTCTCAAACTACATATCCCCGATCTCTATCTGCGTCTTGTTTTCCATGTGGAGGAGGGCCCCACGATGGATTTTAATCTAGGGCCCACTTGTTTAAGCCATAGTCTGCCCTAATTGCGGGTGGTCGGGCCAAATCCTAGCGACGGGTAGTTCGAGCTAGGGTCTTAATGCATGCGGTTTAGGTCATAGCTCGGGCACGGGTGTCTCGTGGAAGGTGCCACATATGGGGGCTTGGGTTAGGAGCGCTTAGATGATCGTTGGTGAGAAGCTAGGGTTTTTAGCCTTAGTTCCCACTACGAATGGGGAATACGACCCCATAATCACTACTGACGGCTGCTCTAGTGCTATAGTGACTGTGGGGATGGTTTGTGGTGGTGGAGAAGCCTCCACCGCGGCTAGAGAAGGAGCTGTGGTCATGGTTTGGGCCAGCACCTCCTCTCCCTCTTGGGTTGGATTTTTTCTTATTGTGAGAGGGCTTGATCTGCCATGGCCAACAATGTTAGCGATTCTATGCGATTCTGCGCACATAGTAGGGCCTCTGCCACAGCCTGAATTGAGATCCTGAAGGAGGGTTGCATCTCCTTCAACTTATTTGAAAATTCTTTAAATATTGTCTTCACCCAAGCTGAAGGCTTGTCGTCAACAGTTGCTGATGGTGCTAAGGAAATCTCCATAGGGATGGAGATGAGTTCTTCATGGCCATGATCTCCCATGGGTTAACTTTGGATCACATTTTCACCATTGTCCAAGGATCATCGGCTCTAATACCAATGTTACGAACTAGATTTGGACCAACCTGGATGTAAGTAAATTATGAAAATTTAGATGGTGGTAGCCTCATGAGTTTGGGTTCTAATTGTTATAGTTTCATGTCAATCGGATGTTAGGATGAAAACATATAATTAAAATAGTGGAGAAAGGTCAGAGCAGGGTAGAACGATAAATATCCGACATGGCGAACGATCGAGGATGGTGGTGGACTACTGTATAGTTGGGAGGCTACTAGAGAAAGATGGAAGGGCTCTATGATTACAATCTATTCCTATAAAGATAAAGATAATATAACGACTACGATAAAATGATAAATGAGATAATAAGAAAATAAGTAAACTCAATTAATTCTCAATGTTTGAATACTAGGATTATTAGATGAATTAAGCCCAACCCCTCTATATATAGAGGTTAGGTATAAACAGTCCTACTTGGACTTAGCCTTAAAGGCTTAAATGACTCGAACTAAGACTTGCCTTAGAGATTTATATGACTTGATTGAACTTGCATTAGTGTCTTACATTACTTAATTGAAGTTGTCTTAGTATCTTACATGACTTAACTAGACTTACCTTAAAGGTTTACATTAGCATAAATTAATTAAAAGATAACTTGATTCATCGAGCACAATGTCTTCATGATGTGATCCAACCTGATTCTGTTCGCATCAATTTTTTAAGCTATGGGAAATGTGATTAAACCTCAGTTTGGCCTACCATTTACAAACTGATGACCAAACCAAGGTAGTTAATTGTGGCATCAAGCAATACCTTCAATGCTTTATGAGGGAGTTAGCACTTATGAACAAGTAGCTTCGTTAGATCGGACCAAGGTGGAGTTAGCACTAATAGATTGTGATGCTACTTTGAGGAGGTTGCGTGCGCATTTGAAACTTGCTCAAAATCACATGAAGCAAGTTTTTAATCACAACCATAGGGAGTGCAGGAGTTCGTGGTCTGTAGTTGGGTGTTTGTGTGGGTGCAACCATACTGTTAGGTGATGTTGCGGCAGTATGAAACTAAAAGTTGTCACACTGCTATTTTGGGCCATTTCGAGTCTTCAAGAGGATTGGTTCAGTTGCTTATTGCTTGGAGCTGCTCAAGGGAGCAAGGGTTTATTCAGTATTTCACGTTTCATTATTGAGAGAGCGTATTTGAGCTAATTAGATGGTAGGGACAGACATGCCCAAGCCCTTGGAAGAGATAAAGGTTATTGAGTCGATGTGGGTGCTTGCTAGATGATGATGTTGACATGGGACTAGATTGGAGTTTGTAGTCTTAGTGGAATTACTTGGCAAACCATTCAACGAGGAAACATGGGAACTAGAGACCGATATGATGGAACAATTTTCTAGCTTCACACTTTGAGGGCAACGTGGAGGAAGCATGGAGGGCTAATATGATATTGTTCCTTAGCCACTTATTGTTTTCCTTGCTTTGGTTTTGTAGTAGTTTTTTTGCTTGTTTACCAAAACCTAAGAATTTCTAGCTGGGGCATTTGAATGCCAAGAAGGTCGTTTGAATGCCTGCATAGCATACGCAAATTCTGAGAGCCTATGTTAGCGGTTCGAATGACTTCGCGAGGGCGTTCAAACGTGCAAAGGAAGAAGACTTGCACGAAGTATTTATATTCTAGTATTTTTTTATGTTATTTGCTTATGAGTCATTAGTTAGTGCAGTCGAACCACACGAGGTGGATTAGGCTGACCGAGTGGCAGGTAGCATCAAAAGTTCTACCCTAGATTAGAAACGAGTTGATTGATTGTATCTTTTGTCCCACACAACATTACGCCCCATAATCTCTTTCACAACATTATGAATATTTGGTTTACAATGATGCTCGTTTGGGAATGGAATGCGTCAAATGGACATGGAAGATTGAAATGATCTATAATATCCTCTTCTTTCAAAACTATCTAAAATGCCCCTGCCCGACACGGGCATGTTTACGTCGACGCGCGCACACGTCACACACGGCGCACGTGATAGGATGGGAGGGTCCTGTCACACACAGATACATCCTTGTGCTCACATACTCTATCACAAAATAAATTATGACATCATCAAGTAAAACCTGTTAACATGTTCATATTTAAATCCATAATAACCATACTAGATAGTTATATAATTTAGTAGGGCCAACACAAATTATAATAAACCATCAAAATACAACTAAAATAACTAATATATTAGTACACTATAATTCAACTTGTATTATACAAATCATCATCTGATATAATGGAGTACAAATATCCAATAATAATACAATTCAATATCTAGATAAATTACTCTATATCATCTCACATCTATAGCTCACCTTATAATTTCTCTATAATATCTTCTCGAGATATCTCAAATTGCTATCGTGTACCACATATCTGAGGTAATTAGAAAAAAAATAAAAAGAGTCATGAGCTAAAAGCTCAATGAATAGACCTTACCCCGAATCACTAAAGCTGAATAGAGAGTAAATCATGTACTGGATAATATGAATTAAAAAAAAAGCATAATGTCATATATAAGCATGCATATATATATCATCAATAATATATATATGTATGTAATCAATGTTATCTCATAAATGGGCATATTACATCCTCAACCAAAAATATATCTTAGGATGAAATTATAATATAATATCACTCAATATAACAACATACGAACTATAACAATTAGGATCCAATGATACTAGTCACATTAGTAATGATGCATGATGCATGCCAATTACTAGTCATCCCTCTCAACTTTGAACATCATCCACCATGCTGAACCACGATACCCATCCCTAAACTCTGTAAATCATGCCATAAGCTCAAAGCATACATTGTCATACGCTACGGGTATCTCTAAAGAAAATCATACCCTGTCATATGCTAAAGGTATCTCTGAAAATAATTATACCCTACCATACGCTAAGGATATCTCAGTAAATAATCATACCTTACTATACGCTAAAAGTATATTAATGATAATTGTACCCTATCATACACTAAGAGTACAACCATTAACCATTATCATACTCTATCATATGCTAAGAGTATATTCAATACCAGTCCGAACGAGACGTTCCAGCCATCACATCATATATACATATATTTTCATGATTTCCTAATATATAATAGATCATATGTATATATCTAGTACTACAACAGATTATTTAACTCAAGAATTTAGATGGTAAAGAGGCCAAGAGAAGAATGATATAAAATAGTCTCCAATCATGTATTTAACACATGCATCTCGTACAAGTCTAGCACTTGCATACTAATGCTAAATATCATCTCGACATAAACTCATAACAATATAGTCATCTCCAATCATCTCTAGATATCACTAGTATACTCATATCCTAGATTAGTCTAATCAAATGCCTGATAAAATATGCTTAGCTGAAATCATCTCTAGAAAAAATCATATATATTGGAGGTCAAACATACATATACATAATTATATAATATATCCTAATTTGAGAAAGGTATCTAGGAGATAAGATCTGATCAGAAGATAGAACCCACGTATTCCTCCCATCCGTTAACCAAATATTAACTCATTGCTAGTAGGGTACATGGGTCTCAAATAAGGGATTCAGGAGCTGAAAATATTTAGGTAACATGAAATTAGATGTTGTGTTCATGCAAAATATGATGATTTATTAAGTTTTGGAATTTCTACTCATCTTTATAACTAGTTAGATTTACATTATAAATAAACTTTTAATATTAAAAAATATACTATTATTATGAAAGGTCAAATATGAACTAAGAATAAAAGGGTTGCTACTCTTTAGATAAAAAATAGTCCAAGTATGACATTATAAAATAAAATAAAGTAAAAGGCTAAATATATAAATATATATATAATTATAATTAAAAATAAACATATAAATATAGATAAAAATCTAATTATAATTATAATGTAGTTCACTTTATAAAATATAGATAAAAATATAATTATAATTATAAAAATCTAATTATAATTAGGGACTATGTAGTCTTTACTTATAAAATAATAAATAAATAAATAAGCCTAGTATTTCATTAATTATAAAATAATATATAATAAATTATTGGAATTGCTTAAAATGTATATCATATGTATATTAGTATACATCTATAAATATAATGATTATAATTTACAAATCTCTCTATTAATCTAATAGAAACATAAATAAATAAATAAATATAAGTATTACCTATATGAATGTGTAATAAATAATATTTCCTAAAATCACAACAGTTGAACTCGCACACCACATATGGGGATCCAGTATTTGGTACACATTTTCTTCTCACAACGTGGGATATGAGGCCAGCATTGCAATTCCACACAACCCTTCAGGTGCAGCTATGTCCTTCTGCATCAAAATATAACCGTTGTCGCCCCATCCTTTGCCCCATGAGTTCTTCACTATCCAATACTTTGTTCGTTCGCTATCTATCCCATAACCAACAACTGTAACTCCATGATTTAGACTAGTCCCACAACTACCTTTGAAGACACCAGAATGATAGAATTGGAAATCAGAACCACCAGCATCTATTCCAACTGACACTGGTTGTCTTGCAACAGCTCTCATGAGTGCCGGTTCACTATTGCGAGGCACCTTTTGATAGCGTCTAATGGTCGCTACGTGATTCAACAATAGGTTCCTCACGTTGCAATTGCTTTGATATCCTTGATATGGATAGTTTGATTCAGAATCGATACCTCTGTTTAGTACGACGAAGTTGAATGCATTGTCCATTAAGCCACCATTACAACCAGAATCAAAGAAGTCGCAATCCACTAGTTCTTGCTCTGACAAAGAGATTAGATTTCCTCTCCTGATTTTAAATATTCCTTCAATTGCTGCTATATGTATTTTATAGAGAAACAACATTTAGCATTAGCACGAGATATAGAATCAAATACTAATTAACCAATAAACTTTCTTCTATGGCATGCATGATTTAATTTACAAGAAGGTCAACAAAGTTAAAACGTTATATATATTATAACAGATATATCTGAGACTACTGTATAGTTTTTAACTAAGAGGAGGAAATGCACTGAGTAAGAGGAGGAAAAGAATAAAAATGAATGATATTTCTCAAATGAAAAGGAAGAAAAGGATGAATTGAGGAACATTTCTGAAACAAGAATGGAACAGAGAATTTGTAATGAGTAAGGATCAGCTCATAAGAAACCAGCAGTACATACTGGAGGGGAAACCAATTCTATATATAAATCAGTTTGTTAGCTCTGAAGTACTGGGGGAAAAAAATAAAAGAAAAGGAATTGTTCGGCAAATTGCCTTACCACATGATCCTTGGTTCTTAACTTCAGTCACTGCACCTCTGAGCCTCCAATCTACCCTAGGTGAAGCAGAAAAGTTTGCGTACTTTAAACGGCATCGATTGCCTGGAAGCATTTGTGACCTTTAGTCCGCCATGAGTGACCATTAATTCCTCATTGGTTAATTCCGCAAACTGGTTTACAGTAAGATTGTAGCTCTGTCCAGGTTTATTATTTGAGGACTCTGTGTATTCAACATTCCTCTTAAACACCTGGAAACGACGTTGCTTCTCCTCCGCATTGGTGTAGACTCGCTTATATTGAGCCATCCATTGCTCATAACTCGCCTTCATCGTTTCGTCATAGCTGCCATCGGAGACTACTGGACCTGCAAATAACGTGCAAATAACAAGGAAAAGAGAAAAGAAATAGAGCCAAAAAGCCACGATCGATGCTCCAACTGTATTAAGAGTAGAACGATTAATTCTTAATTTTTTGGCGATATTGGACTCGTTAGGATAAGGTGCGTTTATATAGTGCTTGGAGGATAGACGATCAATATTTAATTTGCGATATGCATTCTGTCAGCCAATATATAGCCCGGTCTTCTATGTAGCTGGGCAGCAATTTATACCTACAGATGCTTGCAATGGAATAAGTTACTCAGCCTTTGAAATATTAAATATACTAACTAATAGAATAGGAAAATAATGGTTAGGTTTTGTGGAAGATGATGGCTACAGTGGATTCCTTACTTCAAGAGGAATAACTTGCTCAAGTTTTAGATTTATTGGACAGCTAGATCTCCCATAAATCTCTTCGAAAGTTCCACCCTAAGAAGAATTGGACTGATCTTTAGATTGTTGTAACATCATTATTCCTGATCTTATCAGATTTGTTGGCTAGCTACCTAGACTAACTCAGCTAGCCGACTTGAACAAGTTCAAATCTAGTTCATACAATTAAGTAATCCTAACTTGACTTGACTAGCCTGACTTCCCTAACATAATTTCTAAGTAGCAAACAACTAAATAACAAATGAGACATAAAATTTAGGACCTTGACTCTCTTCCATCACCTTGTCCCCAAAGTGTGAAGTCAGTGGTTTCACCTTTAGGACCTTGACTCTCTTTAAGATGACAAACTAGACAATGGTGAACAGTAGGCCCAAATAGCGAATGGCAACCTGCTCTCCTTCTACGGTTGCCCGTCTTTGTGGTTTGTTTGTCCGGTGCTGCCTCGATTAGTGGTGGTCACCAAGTTTGCCATCTCTTTAAGCTCTGATGGTTGAGTGTTAATCCCAAGTTGAACTACCAACCTCTACAATAGCTTAGTTGGTAATTCAAATTGGGAAAACACCCAAGCATGAGAACATAAATCACTTCATACCCCTCACTATCTCCGATCATCGCTGTCCGATGGTTCCTCAAGATAGCAGTGCAGCATTTTTACCACAACAAGTCACCAACATTTTGCGAACAAAAGTTGGTAAAGCAAGTAGTGAAAAATACTCCCTCGCTTGGATCAGGGTGCCTTTGATACACCTTTTTAGAGTCATTTCTTATTGCATAAAAGTTATTTATTTTTACTAAAATAAATTTTCTATAGGTCGTGTTCGAACGTGGAAGGGGTCGCATTTGAACGCCTTTGTGAACGCCTACATCAATTCGCAAAAAATAGAACGTGAAATGTGCATTCGAACATAGTCGGGTGTATTTGAACGCTTGTATTAGTCCTTTTGTGTGTTCGAATGTGGTCGGGCGCGTTCAAATGCGATCAGAGGAATTACACTAGAATTAGGATTAATAATTATTATTTTGGCTTGTTGGCTAGCCTCTATAAAGGTGTGGATGGTAGCCAAAATTATTATGCTTAATGAATGTTAATTTCTTTCCTCTTCTATCCTCTCTCTAGTCCCTCTACTCTAATCTCCCTCCTCCTTCACCAACTAGCCACCTCTATCGTTGGCAAGGTCTCATCTAATTTCTAATCTCTCTTGTTTGTCGAGTCCTCCCTCCTCCTTAGAATCTTGGCCACTTCTTTTCGTTCGTCTTGATCCCTTAATCTACATCAACCATCCACCCTCATCTCCATTATCATCCATAACCCTAACATCCACTCCACCCGTCATCACCACCTTCACCCCCACTTTATCGTATTTTTGTCCTAGCTGCAGTTCGAATTTGCAAAGGGCGTAAATACAAAAATCTTAGATAGGAAGTTGCGTATCACTCCAACTTAATATTATAATTTTCTGACTACGGGAGAATATTTGGTGAATATTTTTTCTCAATTGCACGAACTGCTTTCTACAATCAATTCAGATCTTGAAAGGATCGTTCTATAGCCTTTCAACCTTCTACACTGCTCTAGGAGTGTTGGTGATATCTTCTTATAGCCTAGTAACGTGAACAAAAGGTCATCGCCTTGTGTAGTCCCTGAACTACCTCCAACACTTAGTTCCCAAAATCACCGCTACTATCTGCTTCCTCAATATCCACACTACCCTCAAATCTTCGACAATGGGCCTCTTTGGACTAGGATGCTACTGGATTCATCATGGGCTTATATTTGAGCCACTTCACCCCAATTTGACTAGACCACTAGGCTTTAGGGTCTAACCTTGATCCTATCCAAGTCACTCCATTCTTGATTCTAGTATCCCTTTGTTGATGCAGCTGATCAGTTTTAATTCGATCACGCTGATACGATCACGCCTCGGGCTATGGAGCTCTGATACCAAATTGATACGATCTCCCCTTAGGCTAAGGTTCGATCTCTTCCAATTTCTTGATCTGGACTAGATCTGGCACGGAACTTTGAAATAAGATCCCAAAATATGTCGCCGTCAGATCGATGTGAAACTTTGATATGTTGTAGACCCCGAAAAGTGCTTTCCAACAAATATAGTTTTAGGTGAATCGGATATGGGGATCACGAGATATCGCCCGATTAGTGGACGAAGGTCGGGTGGTCTGTTTTGGATCCGTGAATGGAGGCACGTAATCCTAGGTAATGGTGGTTGAAGGTGGACCGGCGTTAATGGGGTGGCACCGGTAAAAAGTGGTGGTGGAAGGGTTATAGTTGATGGAAGGGTTAGGGCAAGTGTTGGATAGATTGGAAGAAGGGGGAGGAGAGGGCCACCACTAGGGACTAGGGTAATTGGCCAGTCGAAGGAGGTTAGAAGCGGCGTCGCCGGGGATTAAGAGAACGGGAGCGAAGAAGACGAAGGAGGCAAGGCAAAACTCAATTCTCAATAATCAATAATCAATTCTAACTTTGGTTGCCATCCCCATCCTTTTAAAGGCTAACCAACAACTCAAAATTAACCCTAAAAATATAATTTTCACCGACCGCGTTCGAACTCGCCTGACCGCGTTCGAACGCACCGAGTTCACTCCTCTAGATTTGCGAACGCGATGCAGGCGTTCGAACGCACGATCGAACGCCCCTCTCGGTATTTGCAAACGCGATGCAGGCGTTCACAGTGTGTTCGAACGCACCGCGTTCGAATGCACAGTGCACTCTCTTCCACGTTCACAACCCCGTTCACAAACCGCGTTCAAACTCACTCCACCCGCGTTCGAATGCGACTTATAGAAAACTTATTTTAATAGAAATTAAACACTAAAACATAAAATAAAAACACTCCTAAAGTGAATCCATGCTCGAGACGACGTCGGTGAAGTCTGAATCGTATCAATCCACCATGCTTCCGCAACCTTGTCCTCAAGGTTTGAAATTTGGGAAGCGATCCATGATATCTGACTCTAGCTCCCATGTAGACTCGTCAGTAGGTTTGTCCAGCCACTCAATCAACACTTCAGTCTCTAATCAGGACCCATGGCGTCTTCTCCTACGGCCTAAGACTCGGACTGGTTCAGTGGGGCCATCTTCCTCCATTGGTTCGGGTAAGGCCGAACCCACCACATGGTTAGGCCCGATCTGGGCCTTCAATGCTGATACATGGAAGACCGGATGTAACCTGGTTCCTTCAGGTAAGTCCAACCGGTAAACTATTGGACCGATTCGTTGTAGCACTCGATACAGACCGTGGTACTTGTAACCCAACTTTTGGTTCAAAATTGGCCTCAATGTGGATTGCCGATACGGTTGAGCTTGAACGAACACCAATTGATCCACCTTAAATTCTCGCTCATGTCGGCCTTTATCATGAGTTTGCTTCATGCGGTTTTGGGCTGTGCCTAGGTGAGTCTTGAGCCATCTCAATGTTTCATCTCGATCAGTAAGCTCTAAGTCAAGCTCAGTCCTATCCGCCGCCGCGAGTCTATTGTACGCACGCAAGACAGGGGGAGTGCGCCCATAAACCGCCTCAAAGGGGGTCATGCTGATGCTAGAGTGATGAGCAGTATTGTATGACAACTCAGCCCATGGAAGGAATTTGACCCAATCTGTTACGATCCTTCCTCGGCTATAGGCTCTGATACCAGATTGATACGAACCCTCTTTTGGTGCTATGGCTTTGATTCAAGATTTATACGATCTTGCATGGAACTTTGAGATCAGATCCCGAAATATCCCGCCGTTGGATCGCTGTGAAATTTTGATATGTTGTAGGCCCGGAAAAGAGCTTTCCAACGGATCTAGTTTCAGGCGAATCGGAGATGGGGATCTCGAAATATCGTTCGTTTAGTGGACGAACGTCAGGATACTCTGTTTTGGATTCCGTGGATGAAGGCACGAAATCCTAGGTAATGGTGGATTGTGGAGGGCCGGTGTTGATGGGGTGGCACCGGTGTAAAAGTGATGGTGGAAGGGTTATGGATGATGGAAAGGTTAGGGATAGCGATGGATAAATTGGAAGAAGGGGGAGAAGAGGGCCACTCCTAAGGGACTAGGGTGATTGGCCTGTCGAGGGAGATTAGAAGCGGCGTCGCCGGGGAGATTGAGGGAACGGGAGCGAAGAAGATGAAGGAGGCAAGGCAAACTCAATTCTCAATAATCAATAATAATTTTGGTTGCCCTACACATACTTTTATAGGCTAACCAACAACTCAATCTTATCCTAAAACTCAATCTTATCCTAAAACTCAATCTTATCCTAAAACTCAATCCAAACTCGAGACGACGTCGGTGAAGTCCGAATCGTATCAATCCACCACGCTTCCGCAACCTTGTCCTCAAGGTTTGAAATTTGGGAAGCGATCCATGATGTCTGTCTCTAGCTCCCATGTAGACTCGTCAGTAGGTTTGCCCAGCCACTCAATCAGCACTTCAGTCCCTAATCTGGATCCTTGGCGTCTTCTCCTATGACTTAGGACTCGAACCGGCTCATTGGAGCCATCTTCCTCCATTGGTTCGGGTAAGGTCGAACCCACTACATGGTTAGGCCCGATCTGGGCCTTCAATGCCGAGACATGGAAGACGGGATGTATCCTGGTTCCTTCAGGTAGGTCCAATCGGTAAGCTACTGGACCGATTCGTTGTAGCACTCGGTACGGACCATAGTACTTGTATCCCAACTTTTGGTTCAAAATTGGCCTCAATGTGGATTGTCGATACGGTTGAGCTCGAACGAACACCAATTGATCCACCTCAAATTCTCGCTCACGTCTGCCTTTGTCATGCGTTTGCTTCATGCGGTTTTGTGCTGTGGCTAGGTGAGTCTTGAGCCGTCTCAATGTTTCATCTCGATCAGCAAGCTCCAAGTCAAGCTCAGTCCTATCCGTCGCCGCGAGTCTATCGTAGGCACGCAAGACAGGGGGAGTGCGCCCATAAACCGCCTCAAATGGGGTCATGCCAATGCTTGAGTGATGAGCGGTATTGTATGACCACTCAGCCCAGGGAAGAAATTTGACCCAATCCTTTGGTCGATCCGCCACAAAGCATCGCAAGTATTGCTCTAGTCCACGATTCACCACCTCGGTTTGGCCATCCGTCTCGGGGTGATAAGCTGAACTAAGATTGATTTGAGTCCCTTGCAATCTGAAGAACTCGGACCAAAACTCACTTATGAAGATGCGATCCCGGTCTGACACGATCGTCCTAGGCATCCCATGCAAGCGTGCCACTTCCCGAACAAAAATTTCAGCAACCCTTTTTGCTGAAAACGGGTGAGACAATGTTATGAAATGTGCGTACTTGCTCAGTCTATCCACCACAACAAACACCACCGATTGTCCTCGAACTTCCGGCAGCCCCTCGATGAAGTCCATGGAGATATCCTCCCAAATATGCTCTGGTATCGGTAGTGGTTGCAGTAGCCCGCTAGGCTTGAGTGCCTCCGATTTGGCTCGTTGGCAGATTTGACATTCACGCACATACTTCTTCACGTCCGTCTTCATCCCAGTCCAAGTACAGTTTTGGGCCAGCCGCTTGTAAGTACGTAATACCCCTTCATGACCTGCTATAGGAGTATCATGGAAGTGTGCCATCAATAGCCTCCGTAGCTCTTCGTTTCGGGGTACCTTGATTCGCCCGTGCTCTAGTACTAACCCATTGCGCTCCTCGTGCTCGGGGTTGCTTGAGGGGTTCTCTCTCAACTCCTCCATGAGTCGGACCAGATCACTATCCTCTGCACTGGCTCTCCGTAGATCTGAAAAGAAAGGAAAAGTGGGTGCCGAGAAAGAAGCGAGCCCCCTTTCTTTTGGAAGTTCAAGCAGCGGTTTACTTCCATCCAACAACACTCTCTGATCATCTCTCCAAAAAGTCAATGTGAGGCTTGTAAAATCAAAGGTCACGGGCCCCAAGCTCCGAAGCCATTGGGTCCCTAAAACAATATCGGCACCTTGCAAGGCCAATGGATAAAGATCCAATGTGAAAGTTTGGCCTTGCACCTTCAATTCTGCACCTCCACAAATAGAATCTGCTCGCAAGGTGGTGCCATCTCCAATCGTCACATCGAACCCTTCCGTGGGTTCCGACTCGAGCCCAATCTTCCTAAGGAGCCTCATGTCAATGAAGTTGTGGGTGGACCCAGTGTCAATCAAGATTCTCACTGTGGTTTTCTTGATTACACCGTTCACCCGCAAGGTCTTTGGCGCGGCTGTCCCCGAATAGGCGTCGAGGGAGATTTCGGCCTTCGTGTCCTCCACGTGTTGTTGCTCCTCAACTTCTTCTCCTCGATGTCCAGCCACATCTGCACCTTCAGCTGCCATGGGTGGAAGATCGTGGCCTTTTCCTTTGAGTTGTAGCTTGGCAGGGAGCTGCAACGTCATCACCGGTGACGAAGCTGTCGTGGTCGACTGTCGATTGACCGAGGAGAATGGTAGAAGATCGCTGGAGGCCATATGCGATTTCTTCTTAGTTGCCGACTCACGGTGGTTGCAAAGGGAGCTGGTGAAAGGCAGCCCAAGTGTCGAAATTCGCGGTTTCGGATCATCTCCTTCACCACCGATGAGGATTCCTGATGGGGGATATCCAGCGACCAGGTGTGGCGTAGCCAGCACTTCGCGATTTGTCGACAAGGTCTCCGGTGCATGGGAAGATGTGGAGGTTCCGAGGGCTGCTACAATGGTTGAGGATCTCATTGTAGCCGGTGGCAGTTCGTTGCGGCTGACCATGGGTCGAGGTGTAGAATCTCGATCTTGCCGGATAGCCGAACTTTCCCCTATTTTTGTGATGAACGGGGAGGCCGTGGAGGATGTTGGGTATGTTGTGGAGGGTTCCCAATGCTGTCTTGTGATTGCCTTGCTTGTTGAAAAAGGTTTCGTCCATGCCCGTATTTCCTGCATCATCTCCATCATTATTTGCTTGTTGATGGCAATCTGTTTGGAAATAGACCCCAACATGGATAGAACGCTAGGTTCTTCCGTATTCCTATTAGATCGAGTGATCGTCATTGGAAGCGCTTGTCCGAGGAACGGTGGCTCTGATACCAGCTTGTTACGATCCTTCCTCGGCTATAGGCTCTGATACCAGATTGATACGAACCCTCTTTTGGTGCTATGGCTTTGATTCAAGATTTATACGATCTTGCATGGAACTTTGAGATCAGATCCCGAAATATCCCGCCGTTGGATCGCTGTGAAATTTTGATATGTTGTAGGCCCGGAAAAGAGCTTTCCAACGGATCTAGTTTCAGGCGAATCGGAGATGGGGATCTCGAAATATCGTTCGTTTAGTGGACGAACGTCAGGATACTCTGTTTTGGATTCCGTGGATGAAGGCACGAAATCCTAGGTAATGGTGGATTGTGGAGGGCCGGTGTTGATGGGGTGGCACCGGTGTAAAAGTGATGGTGGAAGGGTTATGGATGATGGAAAGGTTAGGGATAGCGATGGATAAATTGGAAGAAGGGGGAGAAGAGGGCCACTCCTAAGGGACTAGGGTGATTGGCCTGTCGAGGGAGATTAGAAGCGGCGTCGCCGGGGAGATTGAGGGAACGGGAGCGAAGAAGATGAAGGAGGCAAGGCAAACTCAATTCTCAATAATCAATAATAATTTTGGTTGCCCTACACATACTTTTATAGGCTAACCAACAACTCAATCTTATCCTAAAACACAATGTTATCCTAAAACACAATCTTATCCTAAAACTCAATCTTATCCTAAAACTCAATCTTATCCTAAAACTCAATCCAAACTCGAGACGACGTCGGTGAAGTCCGAATCGTATCACAATCCTTTGGTCGGTCCGCCACAAAGCATCGCAAGTATTGCTCTAGTCCACGATTCACCACCTCGGTTTGGCCATCCGTCTCGGGGTGATAAGCTGAACTAAGGTTGATTTGAGTCCCTTGCAATCTGAAGAACTCGGACTAAAACTCGCTGATGAAGATGCGATCCCGGTCTGACACGATCGTCCTAGGCATCCCATGCAAGCGTGCTACTTCCCGAACAAAAATTTCAGTAACCCTTTTCGTTGAAAACGGGTGAGACAATGCTATGAAATGAGCATACTTGCTCAGTCTATCCACCACAACAAACACCACCGATTGTCCTCGAACCTCCGACAGCCCCTCAATGAAGTCCATAGATACATCCTCCCAAATACGCTCCGGTATAGGCAGTGGTTGCAGCAGCCCGCTGGGCTTGAGTGCCTCCGATTTGACTCGTTGGCAGATTTGACATTCACGCACATACTTCTTCACGTCCGTCTTCATCGCTGTCCATGTAGAGTTTTGGGCCAGCCGTTTGTAGGTACGTAATACCCCTTCATGACCTGCTATAGGAGTATCATGGAAGTGTGCCATCAATAGTCTCCGTAGCTCTTCGTTCCGGGGTACCTTGATTTGCCCGTGCTTTAGTACTAACCCATCGCGCTCCTCGTGCTCGAGATTGCTTGAGGGGTTCTCTCTCTACTCCTCCATGAGTCGGACTAGCTCACTATCCTCTGCACTGGCTCTCCGCAGATCTGAGAAGAAAGGAAAGGTGGGTGCTGAGAAAGAAGCGAGCTCCCTTGCGTCCCTTTCGTTTGGATGTCCAAGCAGCGGTTTACTTCCATCCAGCAGCACTCTCTGGTTATTTCTCCAAAATGTCAATGTGAGGCTTGTAAAATCAAATGTCACGAGCCCCAAGCTTCGAAGCCATTGGGTTCCCAAAACAATATCGACACCTTGCAAGGCCAACGAATAGAGATCCAATGTGAAAATTTGGCCTTGCACCTTCAATTCCACACCTCCACAAATAAAATCTGCTCCCAATCTGGTGCCATCTCCAATTGTCACATCGAACCCTTCCGTGGGTTCTGACTCGAGCCCAATCTTCCTAAGGAGCCTCTTGTCAATGAACTAGACGAAAAACACTACTAATGGAACCATTTACGAATTAAAATATTAGAGTGAAACATTCACATACAAGTCAAATTTGACATGGTAAACTCTTTTCATCCAATGGTGAGAAAACCATTTGCCTTTTTTATGAAGTAAAACCAACTATTATGAATTTAGCGATTACAAGAATACTTACAAATTAATTGCTATTACCCACAATCGTAATGATAGTATTTTGCTTGACTCCCCTCAATACACCGTCTCTTATGCTTGGTCCCTAACTTTGTTGACTCTAATGGTTGTAGCTTAAACTCGGTGACCATTGAGGCAATATCAAATATCTTCTTTAATCTTGGACATGACTCTAATATCTTCAAGCTTCTAGCATCTGCAAGAGCATCTCTTTCTCCTCACATTTTTAAGTTGCCCTTTTATATCGCTAGAAATATAGCTTCCAAAAATACCTAATTTGGATCAATGAGTGTGAACTTAACAAAATAGTTCAAACCAAATCTAGAGCATTCGAATAGGGTGAAGTTCCACATTACGTTCCAAAAACACATTTGTACGGGTTTTCAACGTTTGATCTCTTTAGCCATTTGTTTGAATGCCTTTCCTACGTTAGACATAGTGAACTCTTTGAAAATCTCATTCAAACGTCTATCCCATGTTGGACATAATGAGCTTTATTAAAAATTTCATTTGAACGCTTATCCCACATTGGACATAATGAGTTTTCTGAAAAAATCTTGTTTGAATGTCTTTCCCACATTGGGATAGCTACTTGCTCTCAGTTGATAAGTTTTATCAAGTCACGCATTGTAACACCCCAATTTACCCCCCCCCCCCCCCTCGTCCTCTCTTCTCCTTATTCTTCCCCTTCCCTTGCTGTGCACGCTACCCTCCCCCCACCTCCATTAATCCCCATCTTCCCCTCCTTGATCGCACCATTTCCTCCACCTCGCTACCTCTCTCCCTCTCTCGTGGGTTGCCGACGCCGGAGCTGTCGAAGCCCCGAAGCCAACAAAGCCGAGCGCGTAGATCGCAGTAAGCCCCAGCCCAGTTTAAATTCAATAGTTAATCATCCTCGGCGGTCAAGAACCCCACGTCTGGCCGTCGGTCCGAGAGCTCCGGGGAAGGGGCTCTCTGGACGGGCTTCGGGCCTTTGGGTTGGGAGGAGGGACCTCCATGGCCGCTGGCCATGGAGATCGCCTCGTCGGCCACCCCAGCCGCGGGGCGAGCTTCTCCCGCTCCCCTATAGGCGGGGAGGACGAGCGGTGACTCCTCTGGGGTGTGGGTTACGCCCGTCGAGCCGAGCCGCCACCTCCTCTTTTCCTCCACTTGCTTTTCTTCCCTTCCTTCCCGGCGTAGGTCGCGAGGCGCCGACCTGAGGGCATGCTACTGACAGCGCCGAGACTCCGCTTCTCGTCCCCTCTGTCTCCCTCCCTCGAAGGAGATGGGGGAGATAGGTGTTGGTGGCTGCAGGACGCAGCCCACCAACTTAGGCTTAGGTGGGCTGCCCTCTTGCCTATTGGGTTAGGTTTGAGCCTAACCCAATATCTCTAGCCTAGCCCATTTGGGGCCATTTGAACCCTATAACCCTATTTATCTATTTCCACCTGATTTAATTAGCCTAACCCCCCGTAATAACAATTTATTATCATGTGAATTTTATGATAACATAGGACTCGCCCTAGGAGACTCTTGACTCATGTATATGACTAAACATAAATACTCTAATAAGATAATTAATTCTATTGGTTTGCTAATCTTACGTGTTACTTGCGTGAAATAATAAGATTGACATCGTGTGAGGAGGATTTTGGGATTCCAGAGGAGCAGGCTAGCTGATGAGATTTAGTATATTATGGAGACCCCCCAGGCGAGTAGAGTTATACAAATATAGAATAATGTAATTACAGTCACTATACCTGTCATGACACTGTAGGAAATATCGGTATTAATACATGCATTTAGTATACCATGTTATATCTTTACATATGCAGTTATTGATAACTTGCTCATCATGATATTATGAGAATGTTAATGTAGCATAAGCATTAGTGTTATAGTGCTCTATATGTATTCTGTATGATATACCCTTGCATATATATATATATCTGTTGTGAATATAGAATTCAACGATCATGATGACTATGACATACTTTATACACTCATAGACACTACACCACTTTCACCTATCATTAGTAGTCGATTTCTGACTAAGCAGTACCCTTACTCACTCAGCCCAGGGTTAAGAGTAGAGTGTATTTTATATAACTATACTATTAGGCCTACACCTGAGGTCGGGAGCCTGTCTGGCATTCAGGTAGTTATACTGTATAGTCAGGACTAGATTATGATGATAGAAGAACATGATTATAAAACGGGAACGACGTAGGGTTAGGGCGTCCATTGATAAGCTGAGGGCTCCCAATTCTCCCGCTGAGGGCGGTGATGATTTAGAGAGAGTGAGATATGGGCTTACAACCGGGGTCCTTAGTCTGATGACCACAGACAACCGGTAACTTGTAGTGTCGCCATACATATGTAGGTGGTATTATCACTAGATGTGTATATAGCCCCCCTTGATATATGAGATGATGGATGGTTACGTGATGGATGATTGTTTCTTGAGAGTATTTACCCAGTGTGGTGAATAGCTCGATGAACGATGATAAGTATGATTAATGCTTTGGTAGGCATGAGATGACTAAACTACTCTTTTATTGCTATACATAGCATGTAAACACGATTATTGAGATGTGTACAAATAAGAGATTGTATCAAGCTTTATATCTATGTGGACTTATCTTGATACGTTAGGAACTAGCATGTTCCAGGATAGTGACTGATAATCTTTATCGATTGCATTAATTTAGTAACTCATGTTAAGCCATCTCAACAAGCATATTATTATTGCTAGCAAATATAGGCATACAATGTATATACACATGCCATTTCATTATTTTAGATGGTATGGATCCTACTCTCTGGGCTGTAAGCTCACCACCTCTTGGTGCATTATTTCAGAGCTAGAGGACGTAGATGCGAGTAGCGAGAAGTAGCTGTCTTTCTTTTCGGTATGTCTATTAGTTGTATTAAGTCCCTGCGAAGGCATTATGATTGATGATGTATTTTGGACTTTAGTATTGTATTTTGGATGTGTATATAGAAGGCTTGTTATGGCCTAAAAAACTTGTATCCAGACTCTTATAGTTGAGTTTATTTATTGTGAATTTGTGTTGTTGTGTGTCTTGTGAACTTCTCGTACTGATAGGTCATGTAATGCACTGCATGGAGGGATTTACCCACGCGTTTTACACGTGTATTTAGAGGTTTGGGTGTTTCACGCATATTACGTTCAAAATAAACAGTGTTCCAGAAAACCATTTGAATAGGTTTCCAACACTTATGGAAATGAAATTTCGTGGGATGAATACTTCCGAATGAAATGATCCCGTTTGAACTAGAGAGGTTCTTTTAGATCCAATCTATGCTTTTGTCTTTTCAATAAAATCTAACTAGTTATAACATATAGGGTTTTGTTTGTCACAAATTAGCCAATTATAAGTATTAACAAACTCCCTCTTTGACGATTTCATGAGAACACCAAAAACTCCATTAAGTATATTCATTGGATATAAACATACTATTAGACTAAGGCATATGCTTTGATAGTAGAAAAACTCTGAAACACTAAAACTACTATACCAAATGCATGTAAGTGTGGAGGATTTGATAATAATAGAATAAGTTTGAAAACTTGGAGAAACATTGAATAATAGCAATACAACATGAACTACATAGTTAACATTTAAAACAGCATATTGTATATAATCATTCGTAAGCATCCATAAACATATTCATAAACATTTAAAACACAATGTCAAGCATAACACAGTCATTACACACCAAAATTCATCACACACTAAAACACCAAAAGTCATCACAAAGACCACACTTCCTTTTGTCTGAAATTGACAAATAAGACAACCTAAGCTAGATGAAAACATTGCTAAAATAGCTCAAATAAGTAATTTAACATAGCCCCTTTAGGCTTCATATTGTAAAAAAAGATCATGTTCAATATCCAGTAGAAATCACTGGAAAAGGCATGTGTGGTCATACTTGAGTTCCAAAATACATCCAGACCGATAATTGCAGGAACAACGAACGTAATGCTAGGAGGAGATGACACAGTGGTATATGGGAACTTCAGCATTCCAACAAGTGGAAGACTGAATTGTTATGAGACTAGGTCCAAACTCACTAAAACATCCAACCCCAAACTTTCTATAATACCTAATCTTTGCTAACGTTGACATTAGAATATTTTTGTGCATTTTTGAAATTTATTGAATGAAAAATAATGTGAAATAGACTATAATTTTTACAGGAGCATGATTGTCTTTTTTGTCAATTAATGACAAATGGGGAAAGTGATATATTATGGTGCTTCTAATTTCAATTTAGTTTGTTATGGATTACTTAATTTGTTTTTATAGCCTCAAATGCATTTTACTTAGTATGAATATTGAAATTGTGTAGGATATTTAATAGCAAACAAAATTTGTGCTATGCTCTATTAGGATGTATAGATTGTTATGGGTAGATATTTTGTATTTTAGAAAATTATGTTTTATCACAAATTACTAAAGGGAGAGATTTTGTTAGGTTTTATTAGTACTTATGTAATTGGTAAATTATATTTAAAGACATACGCACAAGTTATGACAAATTATGAGATATTTGATAAAGAATACTGAAGTGGAAGATTGATATGATCCGAGTGAGTTGGGTCGGTCTAGAAGATGGGCCTTAAGCCAAGTTGGTCCACTCGAAGGGTATTGGACTGCCCTCCATACAGTTTTCCACTCTATTTGCTTATTTACTTATTGTATTTATTTTAATTTAGTGCTACAATAGGTAATGTGTTAAGCCCACTTGTATCTCTCTTCTATAAATAGGAGGGCTGGTCTTCACTTGAGGATCATAGATGAATTATTATGAAACTTTTGGCTTGAGCCCACTTCTCTCCCTTCTATCAGTCTAGAACTTGATTTATCATGGTTATGTCCCTCTATCCCATATTCAACTAGTTGTTCCCTTTTGACCCTAAGAGCCGACCCTCTTCTCCCTCATCTTCTTTGCCTTGCGCAACACCCCGATCTAGCCTACACTATCTCATTCACCTCCTCCACGTCCTAAGGTCTTCCTCACGCCCATAGGCCTTCCACCATCCATGGACAACCTCTATCCTGTCTATCCTTAGGTTCCTCCTTTCACGTCCATCTCACAACCATTTGACCTTCGATCAATATTTGCATAACAACTCTTGATCTACTAATCCGATCAACCTAATTTCAATTTTGTTGGATCCTTGACTTCTAGGGGAACAACTTTTCAGAATATCAGATCTTTTGAACGGTTTAGATCGATCAGAATTTATTTCAAAATATCCACCTCTAGATCTATTCTGATCCAGCACAGTATTTGATAAAACCTTGATAATTCACATATCGCCCCAAATCCCACAACCCCATTCCAGAAAGCTGACTCAGAGATCTATCTTCCGTCCAAATCTGATAAGTATCTAACGGTCGAATCATCGGTAAATCAACTCGAAAAATACGGCTATATTTAGATCCAAATAAGATCTCAATCATCATCTATTTCGAATTCTTTTCTAGATTTCCTTAACTATCCTTTCATATCTTCCCTATCCCCTTCCATCAAATTTCATCTACCATTCATAACCATTCCATCTCCACCATTCATCCCTAATTCTCCATAATCATCCTCAATCTAACCACTCATCCACCATATTCAAGATCTAACAGTTAGATTCGATACGTTCTATGGACGCCCAATTCGTGATCGTAACAAAGAAGGATTTTAACATCAAAGTGTCATTAAAATGGTCAAACACAGTTGGAGTAGTATGAAAAAAATACTTAAACTGCTTCAAATTGTATCATTTTCTATATATGTTTTTGGAAAATAAGATAACTTTTGCTAGGTGCGTTCGAACGCATGTGTCTGATTCGCATTTGCACATCTAGAGCCATGTTTTTAGGCACTAGAACGCAATTAGGGGCATTCGAATGCGCGACAGATAAATTGAGTCATAATAAAATTTGTTTAGGATTTTTGGAACTTGTTTTTCATCTACTATTGGAACTTGTTTATGGAAAAAGTAGTCAACTTGGAATTATTTATTATTAGAATTTGTTTTTCATCTAGGCTAGTATATGAAAAAATCCCAGACACACGTATGTATCTAAACACTAGGCAATAATATCGCTCGTTCGCTTAAGTAAAAGATCGAAGAAATATTAAGAATGAAAGTAGAGATGAACGCCAAGATTTTAACGTGGAAAAACCCAAAACGGGAAAAAAACCACGGATCCAAACTCGGATCAAAACCAATCACTATGATAGTAGCAGTTACAAGACTGACTCACAAAACAACCCGTCGATCTAAACAACTTTGTTCTCTCAGTCTTGATCGCTAGAACCCACGATTCACTGCTTCTTGTGATTGAAGCTCAATCTTAGTAGCCCTCGAGATTGATCTTTCGTCTAGATAGCCCTTAAGACGAAAGATAAAGATTTGTAGATGCGAAGGACCTTGTTTTGTTGAAGAAACAATGTAGCCTCCAAAAAGTCTTCTTGAATAATCTTCTTCAACCACCCTAGAGTTAGGGTTTCACAATCCATATATATGATCTTCAAGATAGAGCCAAATCTGAGTCTTATCCGTACTCACAAAAATCCAATAAATTGCAAACTTCATAGGTGCGTTCGAACGCGGCCCAGGTGCGTTCGAACGGCCTGACTTAATCTCAAGTGCGTTCGAACGGGCCCAAATGCGTTCGAACGCGACAGCTTGAATTCTTCAGGTTGCGTTCGAACGCGTTTGTGAACGCTACTCTCGGTCTGTGTGAACGTAGTACCCGCGTTTGAACGCGTTTGTGAATGTGGCTCTCTGTCTGTGTGAACGCAGTGCCCGCGTTCGAACGCGCTTGTGAACGCGGCTCTCTGTCTGTGTGAACGCAGTGCCCGCGTTCGAACGTGCTTGTGAACGCGGCTCTCTGTCTGTGTGAACGCAGTTTTCGCGTTCGAACGCGTTTGTGAACGCGGTGTGAACGCGACGGCTTTTCTCCAATGATCTTGCAATTCTTCACACCAGAGATATTCTAGACTTGTGAAAAGCTCATATACATGAAAAAATACACTTAGAATATTTTGTACATAATTGCCAACAAATAAAAACCTAACATAGTTAACTTATAGGGTTTTGTTTTGTTATAAATTAGCTAATTACAAGTGCTAACAACTCCCCCTTTGGCAATTTTATGACAAAACCAAAAACTCTGCTAAGTACATTGATTCCATGGTTACAAACATCCCATTAGACCAAGGCACATGCTTTGATAGTAGAAAAACCCTACAAACACTTAAACTACTATACCAAATGCACATAAGTGTGGAAGATTTGATAATAACAAAATAAGTGTGAAAGCTTAGACAAAAGCTGAAGAATAGCCATACAACATAAACTAGATAGTTAACATTGAAGACACATAGAAAACTTCTCAAAATACCTCTTTTAACCTTCCTTTGATGCAAATCGATTCACCACGAGTCGAGAATCTCTTGCACCCACACTAGAAGCCTTAAACCCTTTCGAATGTGATATGCACAACTTGATGAATGTATCAGCAGAGAGCTAGTGGCTATCAAATGTGAGAAAGACGTTCGAACAAGATTTTCTAGAGAGTTAACTATGTCCAACGTGGGAAAGACATTCGAACGGATGACTAAAGCCTTCAAATGTTAGAAACCCATTCATATGAGCTTTTGGAATGTGATGTGGAAATTTAAGCTGTTCAAATGCTCTAGATCTAGTTCAAACAGTTTTGTTAAGTTTGCTCTCACTAGTCCAAATTATTTTTTTCTAGAGGCTATTTTTATAGGAATATAAAATGGCAACTTGAGAAGCACTTTTATAGGCATAACTGTTACTAATAGTTTGTTTGCAGAAAAAAAAATAAAGGTTCCAGTCAGTCAAAGGAGCAAGTCTCGGGATGGAGGGTTCGAATGCCCTCAAGGCCCGTTCGAATGCTCGACGACGAGGTTCCTAGATCAGGTGTTTTATTTTATTATTTTTACTTATGTTGAGCAATAGGACTCATGCCTTTTTGATCTTATTGCTAAGTCTAGCTGAGTCGAGGAGCCACTTATAAATATATGTGGTACGCACGTGAATTTTTTTCTTGGATTATTGAAATTAATTTGCAAGATCGTCTCCTTCCTTCTTATTCGATTACCTCTAAGCTTTGGAACCCTAACTTTCATCTAGGATCTTTATTGCTGCCTTCCTCTTCGTCTAGCTGAACCCCCTTGACTCTAAGGAACATCCTTACTTCTTCTCTATCCCTTTCCTACCGACTACGTCGACTTCCACCATTGTCATTTCCACCACCTTGCCTTAACCCTAGGCCGTTCACCACCACGCCTCTTCGGCCTCCCCTTTACCTGATCCATCCCTGATAGATTCATCCTCCATCCCGAATCTATCTCAATCTCAAAAGTATTCGACCATCTAACCGTTTGATCTTAAGTTACATATTAACTTTAGAGATCCACGATAACCCTAAGTTTCTGTTTGCGAGTTAGAATCCAGTTCTGACTTTGAATTTAGAGTTGTTTTGTGGGGTTACAAAGGTAAACATTACAATAAATTACATTGAACTACACTAGAGAGAAGAGAGAGATGCTTTTGAAAATGCTAGAAGCTTGAAGATACTGGAGTCATCTCATGCTCATTTAGTCCAACATTGAAGAAGATACTTGAGATTGTCTCAAGGGTCATTGAGGTTGAGCTACTACCTTAGGCGATGTATTAAGAGGAGTAAAGCAACACACTATCGTGACGATTGCAAGTAATAGCAATTGATTTATAAGTGTTCTTGTAACCGCTAATTTTATTGTATTTAGTTTTACCTCATAGAAGAGGTATATTTTTTCACCCTAGTTGAAAAAGGTTTTTCCACATTAAATTTGTTTTGTTTGTGCGTATATCATTCTAATATTTTAATATGTAAATTGGTCCCATTAGTAACGTTCTTCATCTAATAAGTGTTTAGTTTTTTCAATATAAGCAATAGAAGTAGATGGGTCATACAAATCAGAGCTTAGTCTTCCTAATAGACTTGTTTAAACAAAAATAATAATAAAATTGATATGGTTAAAATGGTACATTATGGGTGGATGTGCACACAAGAATGCAAACAATTATTAGAATGAGAATAGCTAGTTACACTATAAGTTTTATGGCAAAGTTCTAGAAAAATAATATGAACTTTCTTAGACAATGGAAAGAAATAACACATAAGATCCAACTAATCTATAGAAGACTATAAACAACGTAGTCGTGGTAGGGGAGGAGTGGTACCAAATGGCGACAACAACGTTCCATGAGGAGTGGTACGAAATGGCGACAACAACGATGATGGAACGAGGAAGTAAGAATGATGAGGAGAGACGATGACAAAAGGAGGAAGCGATGACGACAGGGAAAGGTGGCAACAACAGAAGGGGACACTGGCTATGGAAGAAGGCAATAGGAGGGCACAGGGGCAATGAGAAGGCTCGGTGAGATTTGGGAATGGCGAAAGGCAAGTAGGCTTTTTGTATGGGTTGATACCTAAGTTTTGTTAAAGTACACTCCTTTTTTTAGTTAAGGGATGTAGACTTAATCAACTTAAAATAGTATAGAGGAGAGAATCACAGAACAAGATTTTACGTGGGCAGATAAAAAGGGTTTTGATTTTTTGATATTCTCACCTGATATTTTTGTAAAAGCATTTCCTCTCTTACTCAAATAGTTTATACTTAAATACCTCAAAAGGGTATGCATATCGAATACAATAGCGGATTAGGGAAGGAGATATTTCATGGGTATGACCTGATTTGATTTTAGTAGGTAAATATTCTCACCCAATGTTTATAAACCTACACTCTTTTGCTACTTAAAAGGTTGCATTTAAATAAATTAAATGAGTATATATATCAAATTTAAGAGAAGAAGAATAGGAACAACCAATGAGTATTTTATGTGCTGTTTTAGTTTTGACTTGTTAATATTATTCTCATCCAATTTTTATAAATTTACACTTCCTCTTTTAATTAAAATATGTATAAATTAATAAATTAAAAGAGTATATATATCAAATATAATTGCTATTATATAAGAACAAATAGTGGCATTTGTAAATTATCACTATAAATATATAATTATTGTTGTACAAAAATAAATAATAGCGCGCATAAATCATCACTAAAAATATAAAAGTTTGTTAGTAAAACAAATATAATAGCAACATTTCTTTATATGTCTTTCTTTTATTTACTTATGAATGCTATTATGTCTAAAGGTAGTAGTAGTGTAAAAAGATAGCTCCTCCCAGTTGGTCCTGCCTCTACACCTTAGAGTTCGAATATCTCCTCTCGGCTTTCTATCATTGAGAGTTTTTGGCTATACTCTCCTCTTCTCTTCAACAAATCTCTGTCGAGCAAACGAGGCAGATTGATGAGCAAGCTTGTCAAGGGATTATGATAAATGACTTATTGGCCCTGTTTTAGTAACGTTTCCCTCTAGCTTAGGTTGTCTTCTTTGTCAATTCCATACAAAAGGAGGAGTGTGGTCTTTGTGAAGACCTTTTTGGTGTTTTTAGTGTGCGATGAATTTTGGTGTGTAATGACTATGTTATGCTTGACATTGTTAGTTAAGTGTTTATGAATATATTTATGTATTCTTATGAATGATTATATACAACATGTTAGCTAACTATCTAGTTCATGGTGTATTGCTATTATTCAGGTTTTGTCTAAGTTTTGACACTTATTCTGTTATTATCAAATCTTCCACACTTATATGCATTTGGTATAGTAGTTTAAGTGTTTGCATAGTTTACCATCAAAGTGTGTGCCTTAGACTAATAGTATATTTGTAACCCTAAAATCAATATACTTAATGGAGTTTTTGGTTTTGTCATGAAATTGTCAAAGAGGGAGTTTTGTTAGCACTTATAATTGGCTAATTTGTGACAAATTAATTATATGAGTGGGTGACTCATGGAGGTAGATGGTGGCTAAGGTTTGAAGGTAGAGATATAGTTTCTAACTTAGATCTACTTCTAGAAAAAATAGAAGGCTGCAATTGAAAGTAATGCAAGGTAAAGAAACTTAACTTAACTTCACTTAATATTCATTCAAGGCATTCATGCCCTAAATTAGAGCTGCACTTCACATATTTATAGAGACTAGTCCTAAATTGACTCAAACTAGAATTTACTTTAAGAGCTTATATTAAAGATAAATATAGCCTAGAAATAAACATAACTTAGCTAAATCAACATTCATTATTCTTTTTGAAATGTTTCTTCGTTTTGTCATAGATAGAGTCTAAATCTGGAGAAACCTAAATACAAAAGTTGTAGATCATAATATCGTCGATCTTCTCCAAGTGGTTTCATAATATTCGGACAACTACTAAATCTATAGAATATTTTCTTGAAACTACACCGAAGTTAACTGAACTAAACTTAGTTAATTAAATAAACTCTAACATATTTAGACTCTAACTAAACTACATAAGCAGAATAAATAAGATAACTAGACTCAATCTATCATGCTCAATATCTTTATAATGTGATCATATTTGATCTGGATCACATCATAATTTCATTTTAGTCTAAAAATAATAGACCAATATACCTTTCCACCCATACTAATTTCTCCTCCCCTCATCTTCATTCTCCCATTCTCTCCCTCATTTCTTCCCTCTCCATTCTCTCCCTCCCTGACGACACTACTGCCTATGACGACGATGGTGCATAAGCAAGAGGGGCTCTATTCATTGGCGGCATGCCCTTTGTGTCCACGCCGCTACGGATTAACTTGGAGAAAACAAGATATATAGTATCTGGACAACTGAATTTATATGTGGTTTAAAACCCACTAGTCTCTAAGCTTTCAAATGTTTTATAGAACTGTGATCAGTTTTATTCAAATAATGTCTATAGCATCCAAATAGACACAGGACAATAGTTCAAATAGCAACAAACACACATTGCTCACTTGCAGACAATAATAATATGAGGACATACTTGAGCCTAAAGGTCTAACACCAATATTACAACTATTAATCTCATCAACATCCCTTATTCAGCCATTAACCACTAATATGAAGGTCACCAAAGAGAATGCAGCCATAGATGCCTTTTGATTGATACTTCATTGGAAAAAAAAAGGAACAGTATTAGATTCAGGAATAGAGATGAAAGGATTTCTTTGATACTAGACAATCCAATTTGTCTCATTTATTAAATGCTACAAGTATATGGCTTCAAACTCCAAATTAGACAACATAAGAATCATACGACGTGACTCCAAACAGGAAAGTGATCAAACCACTCAGTCTCGGCCTATAGGATGGCTGCATCCATGCCGCCGTGGTTTGGCATGTGGACGTCCTCCACGAGCTTGGCCATTGCATCTAGGATGGCTATAGCTTGAGGTGATGGTTATGGCATGTGGCGCAACATCGCCTAGGGCCATCACTGCCCTCTGTGTTTGCGTCGTTGGGGTCGAGCACCTGGACGCTCTCCGCGGGCTTAGGAACGTGGATTCTCTCCTTGAGATCGGTCACTGCCTCCAGGACGTCTATGGCATGTGGCGCAACGTCACCGAGGACCGCCGCCTCCTCGTCCACGCCAATGGTGGAGTGGTTCAAGTTAAGAGGAGGAAGGAGGAGAGGGAGGCATAGTTCTCGATGATAGGATGGTTGGGTTTGCTGAAGGAGGAGAGTGGGGCTTAAAAAACTATAGGTTCACTAAGGGTATTTAAGTAATTTTATATTTTGTTTATTTTGTTGGCTAAATTGATGAGCTATTTAACTTATTAGGGGTATAATTGTTATTTGGCATTTTTCGCCTCAGTCGTTAGCAGTTTCATTTGCCCTAAAGTTTAGAGGGGGGACATTGTAACCAAAAAAACTTAGGGGGTCCTCATGAAAAGCGAGTATATTTGAGGCGGTGTAGACATAATTAACTCTAGATTTTATTGTAAAGATGAAAAGCATAGCTTGGATCTAAAAGAAGTTTTCTCCTATTTGAACACGATCATTTGTTCGAAAGGATTCTTCCTACGAAGTTTGATTTCCATAAGTGTTGAAAATTCGTTCAAAACGGTTTTATGGAAGGCTTTTCAATTTGACGTGATATGCACGACTTGATGATATGTATCAGTAAATAGCAAGAGGCCACTGATAAGCTCTGATATCAAATTGATGGGTTTTTGAACCAAAAGGTCGGCTACGGAACAATTCCTTTAAGATCTGTATTTATTGCAGAAAATAATCTGCGCAACCGTAGGAAAATATTCATCAAATATTCTCTTATAGTCAGAAAATTACAAAACTAAGTGTATTAGATTCATAACTTCCTAATCTACAACTTTTATATTTATTCCCTTTGTAGATTAGAACTACAACTGAGACAAAAATACTAAATAATGCGGGTGATAGTAGTGATGACTGGTGGAGTGGATGTTAGGATTATGGATGGGTATGGAGGTGAAGGTGGATGGTGGATATGATTAAGGGATTGATACGATCTCCCCTTAGGCTAAGGTTCGATCCCTTCCAATTATCTGATCTGGACTCAAGTTTCATGCGAATTGGATGTGGGGATCTCGAGATATCGTCCGATAAGTGGACAAACGTTAAAGTGGTCTGATCAGGATCCATGGATGGAGGCACGAGATCCTAGATGATGGTGGTTGGAGGCGGACCGGCGTTAGTGAGGTGGCATTGGTGAAAAGTGGTGGTGGAAGGGTTATGGTTGATGGAAGGGTTAGGGCAACTGTTGGATAGACTGGAAGAAGGGGAGGAGAGGGCCCGGCCCCTAAGGGTCTAGGGTGATTAGCCGGTCGAAGGAGGTTAGAAGTGGTGTCGCCGGGGATTGAGAGAACGAGAGCGAAGAAGACGAAGGAGGCAAGACAAAACTCAATTCTTCAATAATGACTCTCTAGTTGCCATCCACATCCCTTTAGAGGCTAACCAAATAATTCAAAATTAACCTTAAATAATACAATTTCGTCGACCGCGTTCGAACGCGCCTGTTTCCTACTTCTCTGGATTTGCAAACACGATGCAGGCGTTCACAGTGCATTCGAACGCGGTGTTAGAACGCATAATGCACACTCTCACAACCACGTTCACAATCGCGTTCGAATGCACTCCACCCACGTTCGAACGGGACTTACAGAAAACTTATTTTCTTGGAAATTAAACATTAAAGCAAGAAATAAAGACGCTCATAAAGTGTATCCATACTCGAGACGATATCGGTGAAGTCTGAATCGTATCAGGGATATGGATGAAGAGAACGAAGTGGTTGAGATCCCAAAGAAGAGGGGTGGCTTGATAGACGAGGGAGATTAGAAGTTAGGAGAAACCTTACTAATGGTAGAGGTAGAAGGATGGTGAAGAGGGGGGAGGAAGAGAGTCTAGAGAGAAGATAGGAGGCAAGAAATCAATAATCTAATAATATAATGAATTTAGCTGCCATCCATATATTTATAGAGGCTAGCTAATAAGTCCTAAAACAATAAGTAACCCTAATTCTAGAAAATTTCCGTCGATCACGTTTAAACGCGCTCGATCACGTTCGAATGTAGAAAAGACGTTCTCTGTATGTGCGATCGCGATGCAAGGCGTTTGCAAGGGCGTTTGAATGCGACCCCACCTACGTTCGAACGCGACTTACAAGAATTTTATTTTAATAAAAATAAATAACTAATACAATAAGAAAAGATCTTAACTAAATGTATTAGCAATCTAATGTGGGAAAGATGTTCAAACGAGATTTTCTAGAAATCCCACCATGTCCAACATGGGATAAGCATTTAGATGAGACTTTTCGTAAAGCCCATTGTGTCCAACACGGGATAGAAGTTTGAACAAGATTTACCGGAGAGTTCAATGTGGCCTACGTATAAAAGGCATTTAAATAGATGGCTAAAGTGTTCAAACATTGGAAATCCATTCGAATGAGTTTTTGGACTATAATGTGGAACTACAACCCATTCAAACAATTTTCTTAAGTTTACTCTTATTGGTTCAAATTAAGTTTTTCTAGAGGCTATATTTCTAGCGATATAAAAGGGCAACTTGGAAAGGTAGGAGCACTTCTAATGATTACATTGAGGTACACTAGGAGAAGAGAGAGATGCTAGAAATTTGAAGATATTGGAGTCATGTCATGCTCATTTAGTCCACGAATGAAGAAGATACTTGCGATTGCCTCAAAGATCGTTAAGTCTAAGCAACGATCTTTAGGGTCAACAAGGTTGAAGACCAAGCACAAGAAACAATATATTGAAGGGAGACTAGAAATGTACTATTGTGACAATTACGGGTAATAGCAATCGATTTATAGGTGCTCTTGTAATTACTAAATCCATATTGCTTGGTTTTACGTCATCTTTTTTCACCATTGTATTAAAATAGTTTTTTTTTCATATTTAATTTGTGTTGTTTGTGAGTGTTTCATTCTAATCTTTTAATTCGTAAATGGTCTCATTAGTAGTATTTTTCGCGTAGTAAATATTTAGTCTTTTCAATATAAGCAATGGAAGTAGATGAAACATATAAATTAGAGTTTGTTCTTCTTGTCTAAACAAAAATTAAAATTAATATGGTTAAAATGGTACATTACGGGTGGATATACTACATAGAAGAAATTGCCAGTATGGGTTTTCAAATTCCTTAACAAAACACAAACATGTAGACATTGAATAAGTGGACAAACAATTATTAGAGTGAGAATAGGTTGTTACATTGTAAGTTTTATGGTAGAGTTCTAGAAAATTAATAACACCGTAAGGTCCCACTAATTTATAGAAGAAGACTATAAACAACGTAGTTGCGCTGGGGGATGAGCGGTACCAAACGGCGATAACGACGATGATGAAAAGAGGAAGCAAAGATGATGAAGAAAGGTGAAAAAAAAATAAATCCCTAGACACACGTATGTATCTAATCTCTAGGCAATGATATTTCTCGTTCGCTTAAGTAAAAGTCGGAAGAAATATTAAAAATGAAAGTAGAGATGAACGCCAAGATTTTAACGTGGAAAAACCCAATACGGGAAAAAAACCACGGATCTAAACTCGGATCAAAACCAATCACTATAATAGTAACAGTTACAAGACTAACTCACAAAACACCCCGTCGATCCAAACGACTTTGTTTCTCTCAGTCTTGATCGCTAGAACTTACGATTCACTGCTTCTTGTGATTGAAGTCCAATCTCAGTAGCCCTCGAGATTGATCTTTCGTCTAGATCACCCTTAAGACGAAAGATTAAATTATTGTAGATGAGTGGAACCTTGTTGGTAGAAGAACCGATGTAGCTTCAAGAAGTCTCCTTCAATAATATTTCTTCCACCACCCTAGAGTTAGGGTTTCATAATCCTTATATATGATATTCAAGATAGAGCCAAATCCGAGTCTTATCCGTACTCATGATCTTCAAGATAGAGCCAACTCCGAGTCTTATTCGTACTCATGTTCTTCAAAATAGAGCCAAATCCGAATCTTATCCGTACTCATGATCTTCAAGATAGAGCCAAATCTGAATCTTATCCGTACTTATGATCTTCAAGATAGAGCCAAATCTGAATCTTATCCGTACTCATGAAAGTCCAATAATTTTAAACTTTGTTGGTGCGTTCGAACGGGCTCGAGTGCGTTCGAACGCGACAGCTTGAATTCTTCAAGTTGCGTTCGAATGCGTTTGTGAACACGACTCTCTGTCTGTGTGAACGCAGTGCCCGCGTTCGAACGCGTTTGTGAACGCAGCTCTCTGTCTGTGTGAACGCAGATTTCACGTTCGAACTCGTTTGTGAACGCACCGCGTTCGAACTCGTTTGTGAACGCATCGCGTTCGAACTCGTTTGTGAACGCAGCTCTCTGTCTGTGTGAACGCAGTGCCCGCGTTCGAACGCGTTTGTGAACGCGGCTCTCTGTCTGTGTGAACGCAGATTTCGCGTTCGAACTCGTTTGTGAACGCACCGCGTTCGAACGCGTTTGTGAACGCGGTGTGAACTCAACAGCTTTTCTCCAATAACCTTACAATTCTTTAGACCAGAGATATTCTAGACTTATGTAAAGCTCATATACATGTAAAAAATACACTTAGAATATTTTGTACACAATTGCCAACAAATAAAAACCTAACAATCTCCCCCTTTGGCAATTTATGACAAAACACCTAGGTTACAAGATATTACAAAGACTTCAAATTGAGCAATCAACAAGTCTAGATTATTTTGCACATCAAGCCCTGCAAATAAACATATACCAATCCAAGATCAAGTGAAAATAACTTGAAATGAATAAACAATCTAAACACAAGTTATCAATGTAGCATAAATTCAAAAGTACTTAAGCAGTTCACAGTTACTTCAAGCAAAGTTCAAAAGTACTTAAGACTCTCATAAACTCCCCCTATGCTCATACTCCCCCTACACACCTAGACACCTAGACACTAACTTAGACACTAAGACACTCTCCCTCTTTTTGACACAAATGCCAAAGACTAGGAACTCGGAGGAAACTGATGATGAAGAATCGTCAACACAGAGTCGAGGTAGGTGAAGAAGGCGGCCTTGGTTTCTTGGTAACTGTAGCTTTTTTAGGCATTCTAGAGAAGGAAAAAAGTCGCAAGATTCAACATATGCCCAAAGAATACAAAAAAAATCCAAAAATTCTAGAAACCATGAAGACCCTAAGTGAAATCCATCTTCCACTTAAAAATGCAAGTTATCACGTTCAATCGCACAAAAAACATCAAGATATTAACTTTAACATGATCAAAACTTGAAACTACACGAAATCAATCAAGATCAATAGACTTTGGAGATGCACTTCTAGAAATTCAAAATACATTCAAGACATAGAATATGACAATAAAATGAAATAAATCATACACAGATCAATCAAGTCATCAAAAGCATATTATAATCAATTCTAATGCATCACTCAAAATTAAATTAATCTTGATTGATCATAACGATACGGATATGCAAGATGAGCATAGATAACATGAGCCAATCTTCTTAAATAAACTTTCCTATATAAACAATGATGCAACACAGTAGTCAAACCGACTTAGTATTGAAATTTTGCACTTTTCGACTTATTCTCCATAACATAACAGGAATTTTTCCTGTATTTTTTTTAAAAAAAAAAAATAGGTGCAATGATGGCTTTCACACATGAGTAGGTAGCCCTTTTCTTGCAGTACAAATCAAATAAAGTGCAAGAAGAAATTCACATCTATCATTTTTTTTTGAATTTGCATATAATGTACTGAGTCAAACTGGACTCGAAATAAGACGGCTTTCACACTAACTCATTGTAGCCCTTTTCATTGATCTTTTATAAAAATATATTTGATAACTAAGTATGAGGTCAAATTGTGCAAATCAAAGTTAATAGTGAGCTATTTAAAAAAATATTCATGATATCATGCTCACACAAGAATATATACGTTATGAGGCATTAAAAATTTATTATTATAGAAGTCGAGGGAGTGACAAAATCAAAATTGATACAATATACTACAAGATGACAAGATTGACTATAATAACTCATAATCAAGAGAAAAGTCATATTTTTATGTCAAGAGTATATTATTGAATCTAGGAGTGCATCAATTTTTTTTTTATAACAAAAACTCTCGACAAATCTAAAACTGAAACCAAAGAAAATTTCAGAATAAAATAAAACCTAAAAAAAATGAAACAAAATAATAAGAAACTCGCAAACTAAAACACAAATCAATCCAAAGCACAAATCCCTAAATAAGTGCGAAGATACTGAAATCTCTGTAAATCAAAAGGTTTTGTAACAAATCACCCAACTGTTTCTCCATCTCAACATGTTCTATTGCTATTGTTTTGTCTTGTTACATTTCAGATTATGTGAAGTTCTAACAATATAGCAATTATTAGATGTTCTAGATCCAAAACATATAACATTACCATCATGATCTAGAATAGTACAATCATTTTTAGAGAATTCTACCTCATAGCCTTCATCACAAAATTGAATGATGCTTAATAAATTTGCTTTCAAGCCATTAACATAAAGAACATTTTCGAGACTAGGAATCCCTGGAGTACTTACCTTTCCTTTACCTATTACCTTGGATGAGTTACCATCTCCGAATGTCACAACTCCCCCTTCATGTTTTTCGAGATTAGAAAATAAAGACTTGTCACCCGACATATGTCTTGAACAGCTACTATCTAAATACCACAATTCAGAATTTAAGGCTTTCAAGGCAGTATGCACAACATAACATTTCAAATCAGATTTCTTGATCCATATGGCCTTTGTTTTCATCCCATAAATAAAAGCACTTCTAGGTTTTTGTAAAAATTTGCAATGTGGTCGAATATGCCCTAGAATGCCGCAATGATAGCATGTCGGAACAAACCTTTTTCTACTCACCTTATGTCGAGGAGAGTGATTAGAGTTTACCTCTGGTACCGTCGAAGATTCACCAGTTTGTATATTCAAGTTCTGTTTAGAAGGGTTCATCCACGATTGCTTTGTAAATGCGGTTGATGGCTTCAGGTATTCTTCCTTTTGTATACCTGCAGAAACAAATACAGTTTTATCATTATTTGAATTACCAGTGTATCCAACACCATACCTGTCTTTTGTAGAGATCTGAGCTTTTAGAATTTCGTCAAGTTTGTTCTTCCCTTTCAGAAATGTAACTTCCTTATGCAATCGCTCTAGTTCAATTTCATCAGCCTTCATTTTATTTTTTGCATTGTCAAGTTGTTCACAAAGGTCTTTGACACGTTCAAGCTCCAATTTGTACTTCTCCTCAAATTGAATTCTTTCTGGTTCAATTTCCTTGAGTCGTTGAAGTAGTCTAAGATTGCTTTTCTTGAGTTTAAACGACTCTAGGTATAAGTCATTATATGCCTTTTGGATTTCAGATTCATCTTCCTCAACAGGTAACATATCCTGATCATCTGTACTATCAGTATCAATAATAGAGTCAGTATAAAATAGAGAAGAGGTAAAAGCTACAAAGTTTTCTTCGTCCTTTTCAGAATCATCAATATATTCATCCGAGTCATCCCAAGTAACTTTCATAACTTTGCCCTTCCTCTTAAGACGATTAGGACATTCTTGTGCGATGTGTCCAAAACCAGAACATTCAAAACATTGAACTTTATTCTCAAAATTCTTATTTTTCTGTTTGACATTGTTGTTGGTACCACCTGTATTTGAACTCATAGTATTCTTCCTTTTTACAAAGGCTTTGCTTTTCTCAAGTTTTTCAGCATTTAACTTGTTTGGCTTCCGAAAGAATTTATTGAACTTTTTGACAAACATAGTCAACATCTCAACATCTAAATCACCTTCATCATCCGATTCCTCTAAATTTTGTTCAACTGTAGATAGGGCCATCCCTTTGGATTTCCTCGGTTTTGAAAGACTGGACTCAAATGTTTGTAGATTTCCTACCAATTGTTCAACTTTCATTGAATCGATATCCTTACTTTCCTCAATAGCTGTAACTTTTGCCTGAAACCTTTCCTGAAAACATCTGTTTTCAGGAAGTTTCTCTCCTAAGTTGAAACTAGAGTTGACTATATCACTCAGCTTTGCATAGAACTCATCAAATGTCTCATTCTCCTCCATACGTAGGGTTTCAAAACTAGTAGTCAACCTCTGAAGTTTCGAAAGTTTTACAGCCATGGTTCCTTCATGAGTTGTTTCTAAAATCATCCAGGCTTGTTTTGCTATTTCACAAGTAGATATTCTTCTAAATTCTTCCGAGGAAACACAACTAAAAATTGTATTTATTGCTTTGCTATTCCAGCCAACTTTTTCATAATCTGTTTTATCCCATGACTCAATCGGTTTCTCAACTAACTCATCATTCACCATGTACATTGGAGGACTCCAACCGTTCATAATGGCCATCCAAACTCTCTCATCTATAGATTTCAAATAAGCTCTCATCCTAGCTTTCCAATATCCATAATTTGATCCATTTAGAATAGGAGGTCTAATAGATGATTGTCCATCTCTATGAAAATCCATGCCTATCTGATCTCTCTCAAAGAGTGAGAGAACCTGCTCTGATACCAATTGAAAAAAAAATAAATCCCTAGACACACGTATGTATCTAATCTCTAGGCAATGATATTTTTCGTTCGCTTAAATAAAAGTCGGAAGAAATATTAAAAACGAAAGTAGAGATGAACGCCAAGATTTTAACGTGGAAAAACCCAAAACGGGAAAAAAACCACGGATCCAAACTCGGATCAAAACCAATCACTATAATAGTAGCAGTTACAAGACTAACTCACAAAACACCCCGTCGATCCAAACGACTTTGTTTCTCTCAGTCTTGATCGCTAGAACTCACGATTCACTGCTTCTTGTGATTGAAGTCCAATCTCAGTAGCCTTCGAGATTGATCTTTCGTCTAGATCACCCTTAAGACGAAAGATTAAATTATTGTAGATGAGTGGAACCTTGTTGGTAGAAGAACCGATGTAGCTTCAAGAAGTCTCCTTCAATAATATTTCTTCCACCACCCTAGAGTTAGGGTTTCATAATCCTTATATATGATATTCAAGATAGAGCCAAATCCGAGTCTTATCCGTACTCATGATCTTCAAGATAGAGCCAACTCCGAGTCTTATCCGTACTCATGTTCTTCAAGATAGAGCCAAATCCGAATCTTATCCGTACTCATGATCTTCAAGATAGAGCCAAATCTGAATCTTATCCGTACTTATGATCTTCAAGATAGAGCCAAATCTGAATCTTATCCGTACTCATGAAAGTCCAATATTTTTAAACTTTGTTGGTGCGTTCGAACGGGCTCGAGTGCGTTCGAACGCGACAGCTTGAATTCTTCAGGTTGCGTTCGAATGCGTTTGTGAACACGGCTCTCTGTCTGTGTGAACGCAGTGCCCGCGTTCGAACGCGTTTGTGAACGCGGCTCTCTGTCTGTGTGAACGCAGATTTCGCGTTCGAACTCGTTTGTGAACGCACCGTGTTTGAACTCGTTTGTGAACGCAGCTCTCTATCTGTGTGAACGCAGTGCCCACGTTCGAACGCGTTTGTGAACGTGGCTCTCTGTCTGTGTGAATGCAGATTTCGCGTTCAAACTCGTTTGTGAACGCACCGCGTTCGAACGCGTTTGTGAACGCGGTGTGAACTCAACAGCTTTTCTCCAATAACCTTACAATTCTTTAGACCAGAGATATTCTAGACTTGTGTAAAGCTCATATACATGTAAAAAATACATTTAGAATATTTTGTACACAATTGCCAACAAATAAAAACCTAACAAAAGGCAACGACGGGAGGAGGAGGTGGTGAAAGGACGAAGCAACAACGACAGGGAGAGGTGGCGATGACGAGAGAGGGAGACGCTGGCTATGGAAGAAGGCAATAGGGACGCACACTGGTAATGAAAAGGCTCTGTGAGATTTGGGAACGATAAAGGCATGTAGGCTTTTTTGTTTGGGGCGCACACAGGGCACTTTATATTAAAGTGCACTCCCTTTTTCTAGTTAAAGAATGTTTATCTAAAAACTTAAAAAATATTTTTATCAAATAAAGGATTTGATCACCGAATAAGATTTAAGTAGATAAATTGGACTTTGATTGGTTGATATTCTCATCCAAATTTTATTTTATTTTCGTAAAAATGCATTGTCTCTTACTTAAAGGGTGTATACTTAAATAACTTAAAAAGGGCACATATATAGGAATAGGAAATGAGATATTTAATAGGTATGACCTTATTTGATTTTAGTGGGTTAATATTCTAACCAAATATTTATAAATGTACACTCACTCCACTACTTAAAGGTTGCATTTAATTAAATTAAATGAGTATATATATCAACGCTAAGAAAAGAGTAGAAACAATCAATGAGGATTTCATGCGCTGTTTTAGTTTTGGTGGGTTAATATTCTCACCATTTTTCATAAATTTACATTTTTTTTAATTAAATGATGTATAATTAAATAATTTAAAAGAGTATATATATCAAATATAATTGCTATTATGTAAGAACAAATAGTGACATTTATAAATCATCACTAAAAATATATAATTGCTGCAATATAAGAACAAATAATAACATTTGTAAATTATTACTAAAAAATATAAAAATTTGTTACTAAAATAAATGTAATAGCAATATTTCCTTATACGTCCCTATTTTATTTACTTATGAAGACTATTATGTGTAAATATAGTAGTAGAGTAAAAAAGAGCTACAAACTTAAAATTTGCTATTGTATAATTTTTACACTAGTAAATATTTTAATTTGCTACTAAAAATTTGTTGCTAAATATAATAATTATTGTAGAGATACAAAATATAATAGTTTAAAGAGATAAAATTCCTAAATTGATTAGGTTTAGAGATATGGAAGGTTAAATCCCAAATCAAACTAAAATTAAAAGTCAAAGTAAGAAAATTAAATAGCACTGAGATGGCATATGCAGGATAGTAAATAAAAGTTCTAATTAAAAAAAGTATTTGAGGATTCCTTTCGCGGCTTGTCCTCCAATGAATCAAGGATATTCTTAACCTCTATTTAAAGAGATGAAAACTAGAGATTAGATTACCAATTAAAAAAGAAGACACAAGAAATTCTACTCTCATCTTAGATGAGTTCTCTAGCTTCCACATAGAGTTTATATTCCATCTTTGAGTGATGAGACTTTTACAATTCTCCAATTGATTTGGCTATAGCTAAGGATGTTTTAGTAGCACTAGAAGGAACTAAAATGTTCATCGACATCAAACACATTGACACACACACACACTTTAGAAGATTGATTCGTCACTTGAGTGCTAACTAGAGGCAATCTTTTCGCAAGAGTAGTTAATTAGATAAATCATATTCAAGTGGTTACTTAAGAACTAGGGCATTGGAGTACGGAGAATGTTTTTTGGATGCATTATCGTGAGTTGTCGATATGAGCATATTTTATGGATGCATTATTGTGATAATGCATGACATATATATAACATGTTGCTAATACATTTAGTTAGGATCTTTTCTTATTGTATTAATTGTTTATTTTTATTAAAATAAATTTTTTATAAATCACATTCGAATGGAGGTAGAGTCGAGTTCGAATGCCCTTGCGAACGCCTGCATTAGGTTCGCAAATACAGATAATGCGTAATGCGCGTTCGAACGCCTACATCGTGTTTGCACATACAGAGAACGTCTTTTGTGCGTTCGAATGCGATTGGGCGCATTCGAACGCGATCGGCAGGAATCCTCTAAAATTAGGGTTACTTATTATTTTAGGACTTGTTGGCTAGCCTCTATAAATATGTGGATGGCAGCCAACTTCTTTATGTTATTGGATTATTGATTTCTTGCCTCCTATCTTCTCTCTACACTCTCTGCCTCCTCCTTTTTCACAATCCTTCCACCTCTACTGTTGACAAGGTTTCTCCTAACTTCTAATCTCCCTCGACTGTCGAGCCACCCCTTTTCTTTGGGATCTCAACCACTTCGTTCCCTTCGTCTATATCCCTTATTCACATCTACTATCCATCTTCATCTCTATACCCATCCATAACCCTAACATCCACTCCACCCGTCACCACCACCTTCATCAATGATATTCCATATTTTCGTTCCAGTTGCAGTTTGAATCTATGAAGGGCGTAAATACGAAAGTTGTAGATCAGAAATTTTCTGACTATAATCCACTTAGTTTTGTAATTTTCTGACTATAGGGGATATCTGACTATAGGGGATATCTGACGAATATTTTTTCACGGTTGCGCGGACTACTTTCTCCTATAAATTCAGATTTTAAAGTAATTGTTTCGTAGCCGACCTTTTGGTAAAGAACCCATCAGTTGCATTCTTTTTTACACTACTTTTAGTATAGTTATTAGATAGGAATGGATATTGACCTAGCCTGAGGTTGGATTACTAGGTTATTGGTTTAATCAGTGGTTCACCCCATCGGATTGCTTATTTTTTAAAAAATATTTAAATAATATATAGATAGATTGAAATAATTCTAAAATTAATAAAAGATATCTAGAAATGTAGTATTATTGTATGTATATCCCTCAAAATATATGTTATTTTTATAGATATTCTTATTGTTATTTTCAAAATATAAAAATACTAACTAAGAGAAATACTTGAAAAATAAAAATAAGGATATTTTTATCTTTTTAAATTTTAAATTATTCAAATTTTAATGGTAATTTACTCCAAGCGGTGTTCAAGCAAAAAATAAAGATTTAAAAAAAAAGATTTGCTTCCAAATTTTTATATTTCAAGAGATATACATGTAAATATAAACTTTAGATATGCATACAAGCAAATAAGGAACTTTTTAAGAGTATATCTACAAGAAATTAAATATTTTCAAAATTTAAGGACTAAAAATACCATTATGATATAGAAAACAAAAATTAAATATTAAAAATAATTATGTAAGTTTGCAAAAATAGTTGACCAGTTTGCCATAAATTAGTCAGGTTGCGTGGGTCACTAGTTTAACCACCAGGTTAATCGGTTTTTACCGAATCTATTGCTTATCCGGCCTAATAATAATACCAAACCGATTTAGTGGTCGGCTCGTTGGTTCACTAGTCCAACCACCCGGTTCTATTTGATTCCAATAATTATGGCTTTCAAACAATAGAGATGAAAACTTGTAGGGCTTTATACTCGCTACCTTTTGGTTGAAATATTTTTAGGTTAGCAGATGATCTCGATTTGGTGAAGGAGTTGGCATGGATTACTTTTACTTCTTTTATTTATCTTATTATTATAAAATAAATTAAATAAATTGTAGCCCCTACGTGGGCATATGTATCTAAGGTGTAATTTCGGATTCTTTTTGCTTATATTATTTCTAAAAATGTTATATTTTTCTCTTATATATTGTGTTATAATATTAACTAATAGTTAATGTGGAAACTATGTGGATTTTATCAACATTAGGGGTTATTTAGTAGCGGTTGTTCCATCATTAATAAAAAAATGTTAAAATACAAAAATGCCCTCTTGAATACAGCATATAAAGGATATAATAATATTTCTCTTTCTTTATACCCTAAAAAAATAAGGGTATAAAATTTCATGATAGCTGATAAATGGAAAATGTGATGACAAACTAATGAAAGAGAACTTTGAGAGATCTCTAAATAGTTTAGAAGGTTTATATTCCCAAAAAAGAAAAGCACAGGTCGCTATTCAATAGTTTACATGGTCAAAGTTGAATATATATATTTTTTTTTCGTGAAGCAAAAGAAGGTACCACGTAAACGTTTTCGTTATGCTGTTGTACACAACTGCGCGTACAGCATTGAAGACATTAGATGTCTTGCTTTTGCAAGTATATATAACGACAGTGATATTATGTATGTATTTGTTGTTTAATATATGAAAATAACCGCGTTTTGCTTAATTTGCTAATTCTTTTAAGATCTATGTGGCAACGTTTTCTAATCATATATGACCGGGTGGCTGGTGCTACTTCATATAGCTAGGCTTGGTGACGTAGGTGTGGACCGAGTGGATGTAAATCTAACTGAAAGAGGGAGTTTCTTGGGAATGGATTAGAAGGAATTAAACGGGATTGAAATTTTAGCGTATTTAATATTTCAAAGCCTGAGTAATTTATTTCATTGCAAGCATCTTTACGTATAAATTGCTGCCCTGCTACATAGAAGACCGGGCTATATATTGGCTGACAGAATGCATATCGCAAATTAAATATTGATCAAGTCTATCCTCCAAGCACTATATAAACGCACCTTATCCTAACGAGTTCAATATCGCCAAAAAAGAAATAATCCTTCTACTCTTAATACAGTTGGAGCATCGATCATGGCTTCTTGGCTTTATTTCTTTTCTCTTTTCCTTGTTATTTGCACGTTATTTGCAGGTCCAGTAGTCTCCGGTGGCAGCTATGACGAAGCCATGAAAGCGAGGCATGAGCAATGGATGGCTCAATATAAGCGAGTCTACACCAATGCGGAGGAGAAGCAACGTCGTTTCCAGGTGTTTAAGAGGAACGTTGAATACATAGAGTCCTCAAATAATAAACCTGGACAGAGCTACAATCTTACTGTAAACCAGTTTGCGGACTTAACCAATGAGGAATTCATGGTCACTCATGGCGGACTAAAGGTCACAAATGCTTCCAGGCAATCGACGCCGTTTATGTACGCAAACTTTTCTGCACCACCTAGGGTAGATTGGAGGCTCAGAGGTGCAGTGACAGAAGTTAAGGACCAAGGATCATGTGGTAAGGCAAGTTGCCGAATAATTTCTTTTCTTTTATTTTTTTCCCCCAGTACTTCAGAGCTAGCAAACTGATTTATATATAGCATTGGTTTCCCCTTTTAATATGTACTGCTGGTTTCTTATGTGCTGATCCTTACTCATTACAAATTCTTTGTTCCTTTCTTGTTTCAGAAATGTTCCTCAATTCATCTTTTTCTTCGTTTTTATTTGAGAAATATCATTAATTGTTATTCTTTTCCTTCAACGTACGTGCACTAGTTACTCAGTGCATTTCCTCCTCTTAGTTAAAAACTATATATACAGTAGTCTCAGATATATTTGTTATAATATATATCACGTTTTAACTTTGTTGACCTTCTTGTAAATTAAATCATGCATGCCATAGAAGAAAGTTTATTGGTTAATTAGTATTTGATTCTATATCTCGTGCTAATGCTAAATGTTGCTTTTCTATAAAATATATATAGGATCTTCTTGGGCATTTTCTGCAGTAGCAGCGATTGAAGGAATATTTAAAATCAGGAGAGGAAATCTAATCTCTTTGTCAGAGAAAGAACTATTGGATTGCGACTTCTTTGATTTTGGATGTAATGGTGGCTTAATGAACAATGCATTCAAGTTCGTCATACTAAACAGAGGTATCGATTCTGAAACAAACTATCCATATCAAGGATATCAAAGCAATTGCAACGTGAGGAACCTATTGCTGAATCACGTAGCGACCATTAGACGCTATGAAGAGGTGCCTCGCAATAGTGAACCGGCACTCATGAGAGCTGTTGCAAGACAACCAGTGTCAGTTGGAATAGATGTCGGTGGTTATGATTTCCAATTCTACCATTCTGGTGTCTTCAGAGGTAGTTGTGGGACTAGAGTAAATCATGGAGTTACAGTTGTTGGTTATGGGATAGATAGCAAACGAACAAAGTACTGGATAGTGAAGAACACTTGGGGCAAAAGATGGGGCGACAATGGCTACATTTTGATGCAAAAGGACATAGCTGCACCTGAAGGGTTGTGTGGAATTGCAATGCTGGCTTCATATCCCACGTTGTGAGAAGAATATGTGTACCAAATACTTGATCCCCATATGTGGTGTGCGAGTTCAACTGGTGTGATCTTGAAGAGTGAAAGTGTGAAAAATAAATTATGCGAGGGTGAGTGATTTGGAATATATTATATATGTCAATAATGGTTCTTGAAAGGAATAGCTCTGCAAGCACTATAATATCAAATGAATAAAGAAATTATGATTTGTTTGTTTTATTTGTTGAAATTGATATAACACTTATGGATATACTGAAAAAATCCCAGACACACGTATGTATCTAAACAGTAGGCAATAATATCGCTCGTTCGCTTAAGTAAAAGATCGAAGAAATATTAAGAACGAAAGCAGAGATGAACGCCAAGATTTTAACGTGGAAAAACCCAAAACGGGAAAAAAACCACGGATCCAAACTCGAATCAAAACAAATCACTATGATAGTAGCAGTTACAAAACTGACTCACAAAACAACTCGTCGATCCAAACGACTTTGTTCTCTCAGTCTTGATCGCTAGAACCCACGATTCACTACTTCTTGTGATTGAAGTCCAATCTCAGTAGCCCTCGAGATTGATCTTTCGTCTAGATAGCCCTTAAGACGAAAGATAAAGATTTGTAGATGCGAAGGACCTTGTTTTGTTGAAAAAATGATGTAGTCTCCAAAAAGTCTTCTTGAATAATCTTCTTCAACCACCCTAGAGTTAGGGTTTCACAATCCTTATATATGATCTTCAAGATAGAGCCAAATCTGAGTCTTATCCGTACTCACGAAAATCCAATAAATTACAAACTTCATAGGTGCGTTCAAACGCGGCCCGAGTGCATTCGAACGACCTGACTTAATCTCAGGTGCGTTCGAACGGGCCCAGGTGCGTTCGAACGCAACAGCTTGAATTCTTCAGGTTGCATTCGAACGCGTTTGTGAACGCTGCTCTCGGTCTGTGTGAACGCAGTACCCATGTTCGAACGCGTTTGTGAACGCGGCTCTCTGTCTGTGTGAACGTAGTGCCCGCGTTCGAACGCGCTTGTGAACGCGGCTCTCTGTCTATATGAACGCAGTGCCCGCGTTCGAACGCGCTTCTAAATGCGGTTCTCTGTCTATGTGAACGCAGTGCCCGCGTTCGAACGCGCTTGTAAACGCGACTCTATGTCTGTGTGAACGCAGTTTTCGCGTTCGAACGCGTTTGTGAACGCGGTGTGAATGCGACGGCTTTTCTCCAATGATCTTGCAATTCTTCACACCAGAGATATTCTAGACTTGTGAAAAACTCATATACATGAAAAAATACACTTAGAATATTTTGTACATAATTACCAACAAATAAAAACCTAACGATCTCCCCCTTTGGCAATTTGTGATAAAACACCTAGGTTACAAGTTATTACAAAGACTTCAAACTGAGCAATCAGCAAGTCTAGAATATTTTGCACATCAATCCCTGCAAAGAAACATATACCAATCCAAGATCAAGTGAAAATAACTTGAAATAAAAAAAATCAAAACACAAGTTATCACAAGAGCAAAAATTTAAACAGACAAAAATTAAACACACGTTATCACAATTACTTCAAGTTAAGTTTAAATGCCAACGACACTAAGACAAAGCAAGGTTTCAAACATTAAGTAAACTCCACTAAACTCCCCCTATGCCCATACTCCCCCTACACACCTAGACACCTAAACACTAAGACACTCTCCCCCTTTTTGGCACAAATGCCAAAGACTAAGAACTCGGAGGAAACTGACGATGAAGAATCGTCAACACGGAATCAAGTACAGTTCCCTGACGGACTTACTGAGTACGTAAATCATTCACCGCTGAATGGAGATCCTACACTTGAATACTAAGCTGATCGAAACGGTTCGAGTACTGTGGTAACCCCCCCTCAGTGGGAGATGAGTCATCGGTAGAGCTATCATCAGAACTGTCGAGGTGCGATGACCGACCAGCGACGGAAGAGGATGGTTTGAGAGGAGACGACTAGTCGTGAGCTTGACTCCGCTTCAGAGTTATCCGATCCAATGGTTTCTGCGAAGTAAGAGAAGGTTCTGAAGCATCTACTCGCACCCCACTCTGAGTGCACAAATTTGTAAGAAAAATGCCAAAAGGTAATCCCTCACGAGGTGCTTCTTTCTGTGCAGCTGAGAGAATCGAATCATAGATCACTGCAGCTAAGTCAATAGAGACTCTCGATAACATGGCATGAAGAAGGAACGCACGATCTAGACTAATGCTGGAATGTCGAGTCTTGGGGATAACATTGTACAGACAAAAGAGGTGAAGCATGCGAGCCACAGATGTCAGCTTTGCATGCGGCATCATGTTACCTTTCCAACGTTCCCCTTTGATCAGGACAGTACCGGCATATTCATTGACATCAGGAAGTGGAGCAGACATTGGATACTGGAACTCACCATCAGGAAGACGAAGTTCAGCACGAATAACATCGGAATCCAGGTATATAGATACACCACGAACAATAGAACGTATACAGTGATCGAAAATCTTGGCATTACTAAAGAATTCCCGAACAACTTCCACATAAGCAGTCCCGCTCATCCGACACACTGATAACCACCCTCGTTCAGTAAAGATCTGTTCAATCCCCAATTCAGAAAAATCAGATATAACCATGGGTCTTTCACAAATAACAAGACGGGTGCCAAAATTATGTTTGTAGCGACCCACAACCGTTGTTGAAGAAAACTTGGGAGCCGAGGATGGCGACGAAGGCGGCCTTGGTTTCTTGGTCACTATCGTTTTTTTAGGCATTCTTGAAAAGAAAACACGTTTCAATATTCAATACATGCCGAAAGCAACCAAAAAATAGCAAGAATTCCAAAAAAAAATGGTAGAAACCATGAAGCCCCAAAAGGAAAAACATCTTTCACTTAAAAAAGGCTAAGATATCACGTTCAATCTCACAAGAACCATCAAGAGTTTAACATTAACGTGATCAAAAGTTGAGAACGCACAAAATCACTCAAGATCAAGCATGTTTATTGAATAAAAAATTAGGAAAATAATGGATGATCATACCTTGCAAATGTGAGGAGAAACTCAAAAATTTGGTTGAAGGACACTAGATCCGGAGGAGATCTACCCAGAAAAAGGATTTGTAGTGAAAAATTCGATTAAAAACACCAAGATCTTGAGGATTTAAGAAGGGGAAAATGAAGGGTTTTTAGGGTTTTGAAAATGGAAGATGAAACCCTTAGGTTCGGACGCAATATTTAAAGAACCCACGAGTGCGTTCGAACGCACCAATCCGCGCGTTCGAACGCGCCGCATTCGAACTCAAGAATCCGCGTTCGAACGCCCTTTTTTTATTTTTTTTATTTTTTTATTTTTTAAAAACTAAAACAAATCAAAAATCTTTTTGGAGATGCACTTCTAGAATTTCAAAATATATTAAAAATATAGAATATGACAATCAAAAGAAATAAGTCATACACAGATCAATCAAATCATCAAAAGCATATTATAATCGATTCGAATACATCACTCAAAATTAAATTAATCTTGATTGATCATAACGATATGCATATGCAAGATGAGCATAGATAACATGAACCAATCTTCTTAAACAAACTTTCCTATATAAACAATGATGCAACATAGTAGTCAAACCGACTTAGTATTGAAATTTTGCATTTTTCGACTTATTCTCCATAACATGACAGGAATTTTTCCTGTAATTTTTTTTTTTACTGAAAGATATAGGTGCAATGATGGCTTTCATACATGAGTAGGTAGCCCTTTTCTTATAGTACAAATCAAACAATGTGCAAAAAGAAATTCACATATGGCATTTTTTTTTAAAATTTGCAAATAATGTACTGAGTCAAACTGGACTCTAAACAAGACGGCTTTCACACTAACTCATTGTAGCCCTTTTCATTGATCTTTTATGAACAAATTTTTGATGACTAAGCATGAGGTCAAACTGTGCAAATCAAAGTTAATAGTGAGCTATTTAAAAAAATAATTTATGATATCATGCTCACTCAAGAATACACATACGTTATGAGTGCATTAAATTTGGTTTCATTAGAATAGAAGTCGAGGGAGTGACAAAATCAAAATTGATACAATATACTACAAGATGACAAGATTGACTATAATAACTCATAATCAAGAGAAAAATCATATTTTTATGTCAAGAGTATATTATTGAATCTAGGAGTGCATCAATTTTATTTTATGACAAAAACTCTCGACAAATCTGAAACTAAAACCAAAGAAAATTTCAGAGTAAAAGAAAACCTAAAAAAAACGAAACGAAAGAAACTCGCAAACTAAAAAGAACTCAAATCCCAATAAAATCAGTCCTAAGCACAAATCCCTAAAGAAGTACGAAGATACTCAAATCTCTGTAAATCCAAAGGTTTTGTAAACAAATCACATAATTGTTTCTCTGTCTCAACATGTTCTAGTGCTATTGTTTTGTCTTCAACTAACTCGCGTATAAAATGATGTCGGATATCAATATATTTTGTATGCGAGTGTTGAACAGGATTTTTCGATATATTAATAGCACTTATGTTGTCACAATAAAGCACCATAGTATCTTGTTCAATGCCATAATCCTTGATCATCTGTTTCATCCATAGTAACTGAGAACAACAACTCTCTGCTGCAATATACTCGGCCTCCGCAGTAGATAAAGATATCGAGTTTTGTTTCTTGCTGTGCCAAGCAACCAGATTGTTTCCAACATAAAAACATCCAGCTGAAATACTTTTTCTATCATCACATGAACCTGCCCAATCAAAATCCGTGTATCCCGATATGATAGCGCCCGAGTCATAAGTAAACTAGATACCTAAATTAACTGTGTCACTGACATATTTTATGATACGTTTCACAGCAAACAAATGTGACTCCTTAGGTTCAGACTGAAACCTAGCACACACACCGACACTAAATGCAATGTCAGGTCTACTAGCAGTTAAGTACAAAAGGCTACCAATCATGCTCCTATACACTATCTGATCAACACTTTTTCCTGACATATCCTTACTTAGTTTGGTAGTTGTACTCATAGGAGTTCTAGCATGTTTTGCATTTTCTAAACCAAATTTAGTCACAAGATCCTTAGCATACTTGTTTTGAGCGATAAAAATCCCTCTCTCTAATTGAGTAATTTGAAGCCCTAAAAAGAACTTCAACTCACCCATCATGCTCGTCTCAAAATGACTGTGTATGAGATCTGCAAACTCCTTAGCTGATAATTGACTCGTCGCCCCGAAAACAATGTCATCCACATATATTTGTGCCACAACTAAACTCTTGTTTTCACGTCTAATGAACAATGTCTTGTCCACTCCTCCTCGAGTGAACCCCGCATCCACTAAAAAGATGGTCAACTTCTCATACCAAGCTCTCGGAGCTTGTTTTAGCCCGTAAAGAGCCTTTTTCAATTTAAAAACATGAGAAGGAAATTTTTGATCTTCGAAACCCTTAGGTTGTTCCACATAAACATCTTCATTCAGGATACCATTCAAGAAAGCACTTTTAACATTCATTTGAAACAATTTAAATTTTAAATGACAAGCAATGGCAAGCAGTATACGAATAGACTCTAATCTAGCAACAGGAGCAAATGTCTCATCAAAATCTATACCCTTAACCTGAGTGTATCCCTGTGCTACTAGTCTGGCTTTATTTCGAACTATATTGCCATGTTCATCACTTTTATTCTTGTAAATCCATTTTGTTCCAATGATGTTCACATTCTTAGGTCTAGGAACTAAATACCAAACATCATTCCTAGAAAATTGCTCTAATTCCTCATGCATAGCATTAACCCAAGAATCATCTAACAATGCTTCCTTCACATTTTTAGGTTCAAAAGAAGATGTATAACAAGTAAATGACCTCACTTTAGATTTGTCGTCTTGTCTTAATTGGTTCATTCACGTCTCCGATCACTTGTGACAGTGGATGATTTGATTTCACTCTAGCAGATGGTTCCAGTACGTTGCAATCATTTTTGTTCATTTCAACTTTGTCCTCGTCCTGATTCTCAATTTCCAGATCAAGCTCCTTTCCTATTTCTTCGTAATATGTATCTGCAGAAACAAAAATAGAAGTAGCTTTAGTTAAGTCAGTCGAGGATTCATCTATCATAACATTAGCAGATTCCATAACAGTAGAAGTGTCAAGATTAAATACTCTGTAGGCTCTACTATTATTCGAGTACCCCAAGAAGATGCCTTCGCTACTTCTAGTGTCAAATTTAGTCAAATATTCTCGATCACGCAAGATATAACATTTACTACCAAAAACTCGAAAATACTTAACACTAGGTTTCTTACCTTTCCAGATTTCATAAGCAGTCATATTTGTACTTGGTCTTAGATAAACACGATTTATCACATGTACCACTGTATTGACCGCCTCTGCCCAAAACCTTTGAGTAACCTTTTTAGCGTGAAGCATAAACCTAGCCATTTCCTGCACAACTCGGTTTTTTCTTTCAACAATTCCATTCTGTTGTGGAGTTATAGGAGCTGAAAACTCATGTTGAATACCAAGAGAATCGCAAAATATAGAAAAATTTTTATTTTCAAATTCTCTACCATGATCAAAACGAATCCTAACAAGGGTTGTAGATTTTTCATTCTGCAATTTTAAGCATAGTGATTTAAAAACATCAAAGGTTTCAGACTTCTCACGTAGAAAGGCAACCCAGGTATATCTGGAATAATCATCGACCATTAAGAATATATAGCATTTACCTCCAAGACTTTCCGTTTTTGTTGGACCCATCAAGTCCATGTGAACTAATTATAGCACACGGTCAGTAGTAGCTGCATTTACCTTCTTGTGTGAGATACGAATTTGTTTTCCAATTTGACACGAACCGCACACTCTTTTTGACATTTCTTTCATCTTAGGTATTCCTCTTACCACTTCATGTTTGGACAGAGTAAATAATTCCTTGTGATTCACATGTCCAAGACGTTGATGCCAAAGATCTGCAATGTCGAAAGAGGCAGTGTTACATTTCAGTTTATGTGAAGTTTTAACGACATAGCAATTATCAGATGTTCTAGATCCATAACATATAATATTACCATCATGATCTAGAATAGTACAATCATTTTTGGAGAATTTTACCTCAAAATCTTCATCACAAAATTGACTGATACTCAGTAGATTTGCTTTCAAGCCCTTAACATAAAGAATATTTTTGAGACTAGGAATCCTTGGAGTACTTACCTTTCTTTTACCTATTACCTTTGATGAATTACCATCTCCAAATGTCACAACTCCCCCTTCATGTTTTTTAAGATTAGAAAATAACGACTTGTCACCCGACATATGTCTTGAATAGCCACTGTCTAAATACCACAAATCAGAATTTAAAGCTTTTAAGGCTGTATGCACAACATAACATTTCAAATCACTTTTCTTGACCCATATGGCCTTTGTTTCATCCCATAAATGAAAGCAGTTCTAGGTTTTTGCAAAAATTTGCAATGAGGTCGAATATGCCCTAAAATGCCGCAATGATAGCATGTCGAAACAAACCCTTTTCTACTCACCTTTTGTCGAGGAGTGTGACTAAAGTTTACCTTTGGTGTCGTTAAAGATTCACCAGTTTGTAGATTCAACTTCAATTTTGAAGGATTCATCCAGGATTGCCTTGAAAATGCGATTGATGGCTTCAGGTATTCTTCCTTTTGTATACCTACAAAAACAAAATTAATTTTATTATTATTTGAATTACCAGTATATCCAACACCATACTTGTCTTTTCCAGATATCTGAGCTTATAGAATCTCGTCCAGTTTGTTCTTCTCTTTTAGAAATGTAACTTCCTTATGCAATCGCTCTAGTTCAATTTCATCAGCCTTCATTTTATTTTTCGCATTGTCAAGTTGTTCAGAAAGGTCTTTGACACGTTCAAGCTCCAATTTGTACTTCTCCTCAAATTGAATTCTTTCTGGTTCAATTTCCTTGAGTCGTTGAAGTAGTCTAAGATTGCTTTTCTTGAGTTTAAACGACTCCAGGTACAAGTCATTATATGCATTTTGAATTTCAGATTCATCTTCCTCAGCTGGTAGCATATCAAGATCATCTGTACTATCAGTATCATCAACAGAGTCAGTATTAAGTAGAGAAGAGGCAAAGGCTACAAAGTTTTCTTCGTCTTTTTCAGAATTTTCATTAGATTCATCTGAATCATCCCAAGTAACTTTCATAGCTTTACCCTTTCTCTTAAGACGATTAGGGCATTCTTGTGCGATGTGTCCAAAACCAGAACATTCATAACATTGAACTTTATTCTCAAAATTCTTATTTTTCTGTTTGACATTATTGTTGCTACCACCTGTATTCGAACTCACAGTATTCTTCTTCTTCACAAAAGTTTTGCTTTTTTCAAATTTTTCAGCATTCAACTTGTTTGGCTTCCGAAAGAATTTATTGAACTTTTTGACAAACATAGCCAACATCTCAACATCTAAATCACCTTCATCTTCAGACTCCTCTAAATTTTGTTCAACAGTGGATAGAGCCATCCCTTTGAACTTCCTTGGTTTTGAAAGATTGGACTCAAATGTTTGTAGATTTCCTACCAATTGTTCAACTTTCATAGAGTCGATGTCCTTACTTTCCTCAATAGTTGTAACTTTCGCCTGAAACCTTTCTGGAAGAGACCTAAGGATCTTACGGACAATTCTGTTTTCAGGTATTTTCTCTCCTAGATTAAAACTGGAGTTGACTATATCACTCAGCTTTGCATAGAACTCATCAAATGTCTCATTCTCCTCCATACGTAGGGTTTCAAAACTAGTAGTCAACCTCTGAAGTTTCGAAAGTTTTACAGCCACAGTTCCTTCATGAGTTATTTCTAAGATCGTCCAGGCTTCCTTTGTTATTTCACAAGTAGAAATTCTTCTAAATTCTTCCGAGGAAACACAACTAAAAATTGCATTTATTGCTTTACTATTCCAGCCAACTTTTTCATAATCTGTCTTATCCCATGACTCAATTGGTTTCTCAACAAACTCATCATTCACCATGTACATTGGTGGACTCCAATTTTTCACAATGGCCATCCATACTCGCTCATCTATAGACTTCAAATAAGCTCTCATCCTAGCTTTCCAATATCCATAATTTGATCCATCTAGAATAGGAGGTCTAATAGATGATGGTCCATCTCTATGAAAATCCATGCCTATCTGATCTCTCTCAAAGGGTGAGGGAACCTGCTCTGATACCAATTGAAAAAATCCCAGACACACGTATGTATCTAAACACTAGGCAATAATATCGCTCGTTCGCTTAACTAAAAGATCGAATAAATATTAAGAATGAAAGCAGAGATGAACACCAAGATTTTAACGTGGAAAAACCCAAAACGGAAAAAAAACCACGGATCCAAACTCGGATCAAAACCAATCACTATGATAGTAGCAGTTACAAGACTGACTCACAAAACAACTCGTCGATCCAAACGACTTTGTTCTCTCAGTCTTGATCGCTAGAACCCACGATTCACTACTTCTTATGATTGAAGTCCAATCTCAGTAGCCCTCAAGATTGATCTTTCGTCTAGATAGTCCTTAAGACGAAAGATAAAGATTTATAGATGCGAAGGACCTTGTTTTGTTGAAGAAACGATGTAGCCTCCAAAAAGTCTTCTTGAATAATCTTCTTTAACCACCCTAGAGTTAGGGTTTCACAATCCTTATATATGATCTTCAAGATAGAGCCAAATCTGAGTCTTATCCGTACTCACGAAAATCCAATAAATTGCAAACTTCATAGGTGCGTTCGAACGCAGCCCGGGTGCGTTCAAACGGCCTGACTTAATCTCAAGTGCGTTCAAACGGGCCCAAGTGCGTTCGAACACGACAGCTTGAATTCTTCAGGTTGCGTTCGAACGCATTTGTGAACGCTGCTCTCGGTCTGTGTGAATGCAGTACCCGCGTTCGAACGCGTTTGTAAACGCGGCTCTTTGTCTATGTGAACGCAGTGCCCACGTTCGAACGTGCTTGTGAACGCGGCTCTTTATCTGTGTGAACGCAGTGCCTGCGTTCGAACGTGCCTGTGAACACGACTCTCTGTCTGTGTGAACGCAGTTTTCGCGTTCGAACGCGTTTGTGAACGCGACGACTTTTCTCCAATGATCTTGCAAACTAGATAGATTTTATTGTAAAAACCAAAAGCATAGCTTGGATTTAAAAGATGCTCTTCTAGTCGAATGGGATCATTCTGTTTGAATGGATTCTTCCTGCGAAGTCTAATTTTCACGAGTGTTCTTAGCAATAGCAAACCATTCAAATGAATTCGTCCTGCAAAGTCTAATTTTCACAAGTGTTCTTAGAAACAGCAAACTTTTGCTTCGCGTGATTCTTTCCAAACCAACAAGAAATGTGCAACATTTAATCCAAAGAAAAAGTCCAAATGAAAAGTATGAAATCCAAAAGGAACAAACCAATCTTGAGGAAATAAAAATCATTCTTTAAATCTTGATTAAATTAGGGTTACTCGAGGAATCCAAAAGATTCAAGGGCACGAGATGGTGGAGAGCAAAGAGGAGAGATGGTGGAGAGCAAAGAGGAGAAGATAAAAGAAAAAGGGAATGAGAAAGAGGGAATGAGAGAAATGAACCATTTCAAACAGTTTTGAAATCCTCACCCATAAGTTGTTCAAAAGAGATCTAGCCTTTTGGAATGGCTTAAGTGAAACTAATGGGAGGGAGGAAGAAAGAAATCTCGTTCGTACAGCTAGAGTTCGTTGGAGTGGACTATGGCCGTTCAAACAAAATTATCAGTGGCACATCTATCCATTTGAACAACAATAACCCATTCAAATGGAAATTTTGACAAAACACAATTTTTAGCACAGTTTTCATCATTTAAGGAATCACATAAAGTAAATCTTCTTCTAATTTCATACACAAAACTGAAACATGACAAATTTGATCAAAGATATGCAACAAGAAATTCAAAGAAACTTCCATTCAAACCAAAGATAGGAAGTTTTCACCGATGTGAATTTTATCTCTAGACCTAATCGAGTTAAGAATTTTGTCTCTCCTACAAATTTTTATACTGCATATGTAGATAATTTCTAGCAATTTTGTCATGCCAAAGTCCTTTAATTTCTTTAAAGACACGAATAGATGTTTGAAATTGATAACATCATAAAATCTCACCTGTTTATAGCGCTCCATCTTTAACCAATATTTAGCACTGATCTTTAGCTTCTTGTCTTTATTATCCAATGTCTGACCTAGATCTTGTTTGCATAAAGATGGCACAAACCTTCACTTACCACAAAATAAAATTATTTTTCATGAGACCATCCACTCTTCTCATAAGCTCTATTTTTTAATGCACTAATTGCCTACTACTAGAATTCCACTCAAGCGCAAACACAGTCCTATCTATATTTCTAACTCTTCCTAGAATTCATTCACTTACCAAAAATGATCCCATGTATTTTCTGAACCAAGTTTAAGTCAACTTCAAGAGTGGAGTTGCAATTGCAAAATATGATGTTTTCTTTTTATTAAAATCTACTTCAACAGAACCAACACTTAATTAATGAGATTTTGAAAAAGGTTTGTTGTTTAATTCCCTTCACAAATTTTGAAATATCATAACTTTGTATTATTATTTAAAATACTTTTATAATATGAAAATTGATTTTGAAATTATTGAGCTCTTTTAAAATGTTTCTTACATTTGATATTAAAGGAATATTCATGAACTTTCTTATGGATAGTTTCTTAAGGTTAAGTTATTGATACGAATCGGATCACATCAAAGAGAGATTAGGCTCAATAGATTGAGTTTAATTATCTTATTTGGTTATTTGGTATCAAAGTTTATCAATTTGATATCAGAGCTCAATCAATAGCTCGAGTGACGATCGATGCTTGACCAAGGACCATCGAGGTATACATCACCATCAAAGGAGACCTTGTTGCCCACACCGACAGCTAGGAATCCCAAAACGGTTGTCAGCCATCACCAATCACCACCCCAACCATTGATTGAGGGCATTGAAGCTTTGAAAAATATCGAGGATCCGATACCTCGATGACCCGATCCTATGGTCATGGCTGCCCATCAAGTTTCTTACCAATCTAAAGGACAACCTCCTCAGCCCATAAGCAATGTGCCAAAGCTTAAACAGATCAGCCCTTGCGTGAGGCCTAGACTAGACTTGAGCCTATATTGGATTGTGGGTAAGTTAAATCTTAGCCTTTGACTAATTGGTCGAGCACAAATCAACGCGCTACATTGTGTTACACTTGGTCGAGCCATGGCCTCCTCCACAAGTCTTGTGCTCTTGGACTCAGCTCGGATGTTGGTGGGAACGATTCAGCAAATACGAAAGGTTTGAAATTCACCATGGACACCTTGAGGACAAGGTGATCGGAAGCGTGGTGGATTGATATGAACCGGATCACATCAAAGGGAGATTAGGCTCAATGGATTGAGTCTAATTATCTTATTTGGTTATTTGGTATCAAAGCTTATCAATTACATATCTAGGCCACTAAAACACATTTTCCTCACAAAGTTAGAATGCCAAATATGTTAATGACTTCATAAAAACTATTAAGGTTGAAATTTAAAAACCCTATGAAAATAAGTCTCTCACGTCTATCACAAAATAATTTTGTGAAAAAATAAGTATAAAACACAATCACATGACACATAAATTTTCGTGTAGAAAACCTCTAGCAACCAAGCATTAAACTCACAAGTCCTCTCCATGTATCAAAATTAATGCACTTTAATCATAAGTACAAGATGTACTGACAATCTGTCTCTCATTGTTCGACACCATGGTTAATGATTGGAGTTCTTCCTCCTTAGATTGCGCGATAAAGTTCTTCTCTAGTTCGTCGACTCTATTAAAATCCATAGGGTTTAAATGCTCACATCTTAGTACTCCCTCGAGATACTAATGTAGATGAATAGATATAAAACCTTCAAATTTTCATGTAACGCCCCAATTTAGATTTAAAAAGAAAAAAAAATCCCGTGACATACCTACCCCACCTCTATTAATCCCCTTCCCCCCCCCCCCCCCCCCCCCCCCCCCCCCGCACCACTTCTCCACCTCACTACCCCTCTCTCTTAGGTTGTCAACGCCGGAGCCGACGAAGCCTCAGACTGAGAGCCGTCGAGCCTGCCTCCGACCAACCCCCCCTCCCCCCCCCCCCCCTTCGGTAAGCCTCCTACCCCCCGCCATTAATTTCGGTAGCTAATTTTCCCCTCCTACTCGTGATCAACCTCGGCGGCCGACGACCCTGCGTCCGGCCGCCAGTCCAAGGGCTCCGGTGGACGGAGAGATACCCCCTAGGATGGCTTTGGGCCCTTGGTGAAGGGACGGAGGATGGACTCCCCATGGCCACCGGCCATGGAGCGCAGTCGTCACCGTCGGGTCCTCCTCCTCCTATTTTTTCCCTTTTCCCCTTTCACTTACCCGTCAGTCTCGTGGCTGTGCCGCCGGCCTTGTGCTGCGCCGCCGGCCTCGTGCTGCGCCGCCCGCAGCCCCGCAACCCCATGGACCTCCTCTCTCCGCCTCAATCTCCTTCCCTCGGGAGAAGATGGTATGGGAGGGTGTGGGGTTAAACAAACCCCCACCCATCCCCGTCTACAGCCCACTAAGCTAGTTTTGGTGGGCTACAGATCGCAGCCCACCGGCTCAATTTTGGTGGGCTACAGACCACAGCCCCCAGCTCGATTGTGGTGGGCTGCAGTTGGACTGCAGCCCATAGCAAGCCTTGGTAGGCTATGGTTGGACCCCAGCCCACCTCTTGCAACCTTGCACCAAGGCCCTCTTGCCTATTTGGTTGGGTTTGAGCCTAACCCATTACTTCTAGCCTAGCCCATTTGGGGCCATTTGGACTCTATAACTCTGTTTATCTTTTTCCACTTGATTTAATTAGCCTGACCCCCTATAATGATAATTTAGTATCATGTGAATTTTAGAATAACATAAGACTCGTCCTAGGAGACCCCCGATTCATGTTTATGCCTAAACATAAATTCTCTAATAAAGATAATTAATTTTATTAGTTCGCTAATCTTACATATGGTGTTACTTTCGTGAATTGATAGGATTTACATCGCGTGAGGAGAATTTTGAGATTCCGGAGGAGCAAGCTAGCTGACGAGATTTAGTATACTGTGGAGATCCCTCAGGCGAGTAGAGTTATAGAAAATCTAGAATAATGTAGTTACAGTCATTATACCTGTCATGACACTGTAGGAAGTGTCGATATTAATATATGCATTTAGTATACCATGTTATGTCTTTACATATGTAGTTATTGATAATTTGCTCATCATGATATTATGAGAATGTTAATGTAGCATAAACATTAGTGTGATGATGCCCTAGATGTATATCTGTTGTGAATATAGAATATAACGATCATGATGACTATGACATGCTTTATACACTCATAGACACTGCACCACTTCCACATATCATTAGTAGTCGGATTTTGATTAGGTAGTACCCTTACTCACTCAGTCCAGAGTTAAGGATAGAGTGTATTTTATATGACTATACTATTAGCGGCCTACACATAAGGTCGGGAGCCTGTGTGGCATTCAGAAAGTTATACTGCATAGTCAGAACTAGATTATGATGATAGAAGAACATGATTGTAAGGCGGGAATATAATTTTAGCGGTACCCAACGACGCAGGGTTAGGGCGTATGTTAATGAGCCGAGGGCTCCCGATTCTGCGGTGATGATTTAGAGAGTAAGAAATGGGCTTACGACCGGGGTCCTTAATCTGATGGCCACAAACAACTGGTCACTTGTAGTGTCGCCATACACGTGTAGGTGGCATTACCGCTAGATGTGTATATATCCCCCTCGATGTATGAGATGATGGATGGTTATGTGATGGATGATTGTTTCTTGAGAGTATTAATCCTGTGTGGTGAATAGCTCGATGAGCGATAATAAGTATGATTAATGCTTTGGTAGGCATAAGATGACTAAATTACTCTTTTATTGCTATACATAACATGTAAACACTATGATTGAGATGTGTACGAATAAGAGATTGTATCAAGCTTTATATCTGTGTGGACTTATCTTGATACGTTAGGAACTAGTATGTTCCAGGATAGTGACTGATAATCTTTATCGATTGTATTGATGTGATAACTCATGTTAAGCCATCTCAACAAGTATATTATTATTGCTAGCATGTATAGGCATACAATGTATATACACATGCGATGTCATTATTTTAGATGGTATAGATCCTACTCGTTGGGTTGTAAGCTCACCACCTCTTGATGGCATTATTTCAGAGCTAGGGGACGTAAGTGCGGGTAGCGAGGAGTAGTTGCCTTTCTTTTCAGTATGTCTTTTAGTTGTATTAAGCCCCTACGAGGGCGTTATGATTGATGATGTATTTTGGACTTTAGCATTGTATTTTGGATGTATATTTGGAAGGCTTGTTGTGGCCTATGGAACTTGTATTCGGACTCTTATGGTTGAGTTTAATTATGGTAAATTTGTGCTATTGTGTGCCTTGTGAAATCATTGTATTGACAGATCATGTGATGCACCGCGTAGAGGGATTTACCCATGCGGTTTACATGTGTATTTGGAGGTTTAGGTGTTTCATTTCATGATATAGTTCCAAAAATGAAGTAGATATTGGACCACCGCCACCCCAACACCCATCCTCCCAAAACTCTCAGGGTTTATATGGAAGACATCTTCAAAACTATTTGAAAAATCTAGGCAAATCCTAATATGAACTACACGACCTCTTAGGTGAAGACTTAATAGTAAATAATTATTGGTAAATAGTAAATAACACAAACACACGAGATTTACATAGAAAATCCCCAAATAGGATAAAAACTATAAATCTTTTTCCCTAGGATCAAATCAACCGCTAATAAAATTGTAAATACAAGAACTACTTATATCTTACTCAATGAATCCAACAACTATATATGAAGATCTCTTGTTTGCTCAATCTTGTGATGAATTGCTTCACCTAGTTGATTGGACTGATCTCTTTGACCCTTGAAATCGAATGAGCTTGTCTTAGTAACCCTCGAGACGATAAATTATATCAACGAACTATGATGAAAGGATAAAGAAGTATCCTTAAGCACTCAAATATTTTATCTTCTTTGATCAATAAAGAACTCTCAACAAAAATTTAGCTAGGGCTTGAGTTTTCATTCTTCAATCAAGTCACCCTCTTCTAGGGTTTAAGAATTTATATAGGTCTACAAATGGATGGGAAAACCAATTTAACTCAATTTCATACGTGCTTTTTGTAGGGTCGCTCGAACGCCTTTTGGGCATTCAAGCAACCTTTAATAATTTTGGCTCTCCAGACCAAGCCATTCAAGCACCTACAAGGGATGTTCAAACATTTTTAAGTCTTCTGCACTTGGGCATACACGTACAGACACTAAAGCCCATGACTGTTATAGAGCAGATGAGTCTGAATGCCCTTGGGGCTAGTTCGAACGCCTAAGAAGATCGACTATTCTTGGGCTCACATGTTCGAATGCCCATGGGGCCATTTGAATGCCTAAGATGCAAATGTTCTCAATTATATGCATACGTTTGAAATTCCAATGGGACCATTCGAATGGCTTAAGTAGGATTTTGTCCTTGTGTAGGTGCGTTTGAATGCCTCCATGGCTGTTCAAACGCCAGCTTGAAACCTTGATTAAAATCAACTCTATATCATGCTCATTATACAATCTATTAACACAATTAACATATGGTTTTGTTCACTTAATTGCTGACAAAATAATGTTACAATCTCTCCCCTTTGGTAATTGAGCAATGAAAACCTATAATCTTAATATAAGTGTCTAAATTACAACCATCTATAGAGCATGATATAAAATATTTAAAAATATTTTAATAAACCTACACCTATCACATCAAAAACTCGATACCACATGAAGCATATGTGGGTAAAAGAAAAAAATCAGAAAATAATGGAAGCGATGTGTTGGTAGGAGATCACGGTAGCAGATCTACTCCTAGAACAGATGGATATTGGTGGATGGTGCAAAAGGTAGAACTGGCAACCTCCAATGCTTCGCTCCTCACTGGTTGAGAGTTGATAAAAAAAGATCACCTTAGTTGCCTTTTGTTGCTTGATCGGAGAGATGAGAAAGGTATGCTCTTGCAAAGAGAGTGTATGCGTAGGGTACTCATAGTGCTTCGTTGGAGAAGAGATGTGTGGAGGATGAGAGAGCTTGGCATTGGACTTGTTGAAGCAAGCCATGGTTGAAGGAAGCCATTGCTGCCTTTGGAGAGAAGATAGAGAGGAAAGAGAGAGAAAGAGGGAAAGTACAACTCAAAAAGGGTATGATGTGCAGTCATCTCAAGGATAAAATGGTAATCTTGGTTATCAATAAATAATTTTTAAAAAGTTGTATGGAATAAGATGAAAGAGAATGTTGAATTAGTATAATAAAATAAGATAAGATATTGTTAATTACTATACTAGAATAAGGAGGCTAATTCTAGAATAAGGAGGCTTATTCTAGAATAAGCCAATTCCTATTCCACAAGTGAATGGGGGCTTAGGATTCAAGGACTTATAGGTCTGCAAAATAGATGAAAAAACTAATTTAATACTGTCTCGCACTTATGTTTTTCGTAGGGTCATACGAACGCCTTTAATAACTTGGGCTTTTAGGACTAGGTAGTTCAAACAACTTAGAAAGTCTTTTGTGCTTGGGCATATATGTTGGAATGTCCATGTGGGCCGTTCGAATGCCTAGAGCCCACAACTGCTCTCTGGTTGATGCATTTGAATGCCTTTGGGGGTCGTTCAAATGCCTAAGAAGGCCAACTGTTCTCAGGCTCATATGTTTGAACACCTGTGGAGCCATTCAAACTCCTAATATGCACAACTGCTCTTGGTCATATGCGTTCGAACATCTATAGGGTCATTCGAATGTCTTATGTAGGCTTCTGTCCTCGTGTTGGTGCATTCGAACACCCCCAAGGCCATTTAAACACTAGCTTGAAATTTTGATTGAAATCAATTTTATATCATGCTCTTAACACAATCTATTAATTTAATTAATACAAGATTTTGTTCACTTAATTGCCAATAAAATAATGATACAATATTTTACGATTTCATTCAAGTTTCTAGATTTCTCAATCAATTTTCAAAAGATAACCTATGATTAGATCTAAAGCCCCTTAAATACCTCTGCCATAAAAAGTCAAAACTTCTCTAAAACAATTCTCAAAATAATATATATATATATTAGTGTCCTCATGTTCGAATGCCCCATGAGTTTGAATGCACTATACAAAATAGGCCTTTCTCTCAAATGGTTCTAACACCATCTTTACACTTTTTTTACTTGACAAACACATTCTCAGTGGTAACAATCCTTTGTCTTGCACTTCTCTTTTTGCCAAAGGTATTCTTAGTAGCTAGAAAACCGTTTCTACACTTTTTTCCGCGGAAGAATTTGACCATCCCCAATCCACTTGTGCTATTGCTCAAACAAGTAACTACATAACCAAATTTATTTTCGTCATTGCCGATTACAAAAACCTTAGAAAGATATGTACTTGGATAGTAATTTAGTTTAAAATGATTTTGTCACAACTCGATTAATATTTAAGTATTGGTAGTTTATCGAATTGGAATGACAACTGAAAGAGACCAGATCGTGATTTCAATACAATTGTGATATCATTAACAAATAGGAGATCCAATGGTAGATTGATTTCTGTATTTCCTAATATTTAATAACAACGCTCGTTTTATTTCTTGTCCAGTAGTATATCCACTTGTATCCACAACTCACTGGTAAGACTTTTTGACCAAATTAGTCCTTTCTCAAACTATTTCTTTTATCGAAATGGGCCACTCCATATATTTAATACCAAAATGATCTCCTCACCTATAGCTGTTTAACGCTAACGGTTTCCTTATATAAAATACTATATTTATCTTTTATCTACTAAACTGCTGATAAATTAAACAAGATCCGCTTTAAAACCATGACTAGATCAGTGTATTATATGTAAGAAGAAAATGATGAACTTATTATTAATATTTAGCGACTTGGGTGATATATTTCGGTTAAAAAAAATTGAAAAAATAATATTTAGTAAAAAAAAGTCTATAATTCATCATAGATGCAAATCATGGCTAAAAGGAACTCTGGTAGAGCTGTGGCAGCTAAATCAAACGTCTATTACAATTTAATCATATAAATCAAACTGTGAAATGAAAACGACAGAAACACTATACAAATAATAAATGAATGTCTAGTTATATATATATATAGGAGCGTGCACAACACACTTAGTTTAATGAAAAAGAAAGACGATAGATACTGACATTATGATGATGCACCAAATGAAGTTAGTGTTCGTCCAATATTTTCATAATAATTTTTGGATGGCAAAAAGTAGTAGAGCCATAAAGATGACGAAAGTAGTTGCTGATGCTGAGGTCTGCATTCTACCAAATCTTTTGGATTCTTAGTAGTAAAACATTTTTCTGTTGTTATTTTATTCTCATTTTTACTAAGTGATCTTTGGAGCTAATTAATATAGTTACATTTTTGGAACCGATATATCCAGATCAAAAGCGAACTGTGTAACTATGAAGAGCAATCACAACAACTCTTTGTTAATAAAAGAGTTTTTAATTTTTATTTATTTGTTTTTTGGCATGTATAACTTTGATTTTTCTTTTCTTTTTTTTGTCCATCTGAATGTCTTATTTGCATGCATGTAATTTATAATACTTTCTAGAAATTTCGAGAAAGCTAAAGCAGTTAGAATTTCAACAATTAATTATTTAACTAACAGAAAGATCACTGCCCTTAGCTGAGAGGTACATATGCCGCTAAGATGTATTTTTATTTATTTAAGAAATAACTGGCGATGCTCAGTGATGAGATTAAAGAGGACAATATGTAAAGAAGTAAGGTAGAAATTACAGAATGAGAAAAAGAAATAAATAATTATAGGCATAGCTTCATAAGACTAGCCAGCTTAAGGAGAAAGCCATAGTAACTATGGGCATAACTTCATAAGAGGCAAAAGTTTTGAGGGGTATTCGTAAAAGTTGACCCAAGATATATTAAACTTATGTTCTTAGTTATAGATCTCACGCAATATCATTTTCAAACGCTGAAATAGACTCACATGTTATATTTTGATGTCCATTTTAATTAAGTAGATGTTAAAATACATTGTTGCCTCTCTTAACGAAAAGAAGAAAAAAAATATGTATCTTAATTTATTTTAATTAACTTTATTTTAATTATCTTGAAATATATGAATCGAATAATCCCCGTATATATTTCGTTGGTAGGTATTTATAGCCAATACGGTAAAGTTGACCCAAGATATCACTCCCATTGCTTTATGCATCATGTTAATAAGATAAGGATTGGCCTTCTCCCATATATATATATTGCAAACCTTCTCTCATATATTGTACCCAGATTAATATTGTTTCCTTCTCATGATATATAAAGATCTACAACACCCTATATGATGAGGTTTGAGGTACATTATCGGTGTAGGAATTAATATTTTCTTACATTATTATACAGGTAACACCTCATCCAGTGTTGTGACCCTTGCTAATTATAAAAATGAATAGATTAATTGATAGCTTAACACAAAGTCTACGCATGACCTCCTTGGCCAAGCAAAGTACCATCACCGAGTACCACCTATCTCAGTGGGACAGAGATTAGATGTGATTTACTGGATATATACCTACCTTTTTTTTTTATCGTTTCTTGCCTGTATAATGGCACTTAGTTTTGAGACTCCAGTTAGAATCAAGATGTCCTTATAATGACTCACCCAATCTTTGTAACTTGAGAATTTGCACCGAGTAACTTGGTGTACTTTTCGTAATACTTGTGGCAATTTTATATCGGATTGAAGTAACTATCTTAGCAAACTTTTATGACAATTTCATAGTGTTTGTGTGCTGCACACTATGCAAATATAGGGGTTTTGACTTTAATAACCCTATCAGAACGGATGTTGATCGTATCATATAGCTTATGTAATGATTTTCATTAGTTTATATCTTTAAGATAGTGTATCATCTCACAGCCATCTATTTCAAATTGAAAATGACATCGTAAATATATATGTGTGTAAATTTTAAATTACTTTCTATGGTTATACTAGACTACCATCTAACCTTTCATTTGAATCAGTTTACTCCAATATTGCCTAAATTAATATAAAACTATATTATATTTTTCATTCAAACATGACAGAAAAATGAACCAATTGAAAGAAAATTCTTGGAGAGATTTTCCAACAGGAATGGATATGAAAATGTTATAATTACCTTTCTCCTTCCATTAAGTTTACTCACCACTCTTTCACCCTATGACTCCCCCTCAAATGCATAGAATTAAATATCTCAATCATCTTAAAATTATGGGTAGAAAATTTATAGTTCCTCAAATAATGAGATAATTAGTATCACTCGAGTACTAATGATAGTACTAATGATAATTTTATGGCTTTATTAGTGATTGTTTACTTTTTTTACATCAGTTTATACTAAGGGAACCATGTAATATTATCACATGGACTTAATTTATAATTAGTTTCCAAACTGCTAATAATTTTGGGAGGTGCAACTGATTTTATGCATTATCACATGGAGTTAATTTATAATTAGTTTCCAAACTCCTAATAATTTTGGGAGGTACAATTAATGTCAAGTTTATATATAGGAGACGAGTGGACTATTTCGTTTGTTTATTCTTATATTATTAGCTTCCAAACTCCTAGTTAATAATGTGAAGAAAAAAAAAAAGAAAATGCTCCTCATTCTTCTATCTTTAATTAACTTAAAAAAAAAAAGAAGATCACAAGATCAACAGCGTTCACACTCAACCTCTCTCCCTAAAGAAACTAAGATAAGATCAACATTCGCTCTTCTTATTGCTATAAATGGACCCTCTTGGCGTGTGGCTTCCACACTTCCCTAGCCCTTCTCTCTCCCTTCTAAATACTCCCCACAGATAGCAGCCATGTCCTTCCGCCTCACCTCTCAAATCCACGTATCAAACTCTCCGTCTCCAACCCAACCCCACCAAGTCCAAATCACCATCCCACGCGACCATGAACAACCCAAAGAAGCTGACATCCAAGAGATCGACTACTCCGGCCGAGCCCAGTGGCTGCGCGCCGCCGTTCTCGGCGCGAACGACGGACTCGTCTCCGTCTCTTCACTCATGATCGGCATCGGCGCCGTCAACCAATCCGCGAAGGCGATGCTCGTGTCCGGCCTGGCCGGCCTTGTGGCGGGCGCCTGCAGCATGGCCATCGGAGAGTTCGTCTCCGTCTACGCGCAGTACGACATCGAGGTGGCGCAGATGAAGCGAGAGAAAGAGAGGGAAGTTGGGGAAGGGAACGAGACGAGTGAGGAGGAGAGAGAAAGGCTCCCGAGTCCGGCGCAAGCGGCAGGTGCGTCGGCCCTGGCGTTCGCGGTAGGGGCAATTCTGCCTCTCCTGGCCGGCGGATTTATTAGGCCGTGGGGGGTCAGAGTCGGGGTGGTCTGCGCGGTGACAAGCTTGGCGTTGGCTGGTTTCGGAGCGACCGGTGCGGTGCTCGGCGGGGCGAAGATCTGCCGGTCAATGATTAGGGTTTTGCTGGGGGGTTGGGCTGCCATGGCCATAAGTTATGGAGTGCTGAGGTTGTTTGACCTAGCTTTTGGATATCAGGCAGCTATATAGCTAATTACAAGTCTTAATATATATATATGCTTTATATGCGTAGATTCTACTAGAGAATCTGAAAGTACTGTTTGCGATGGCTAAAGCCATCTCTTAAGCGATCTATATATTACGTAAAAGTGTGCCTTTTGGAAACCACTGATCCATTTGATGGATTGGACCGAGCTGAGTTGTTTATATATATATATATATATATCCTTGCAGAGCTAGCTTCTATATGGAAATACAAAGAAGTCTCTGCAACTCTGAATAAAAAAAATAATACAAATTTGCGAACTTAATTGCACCCTTGTATCCTTTGTGCTACACGTTAAACTCAGGATAATAATAACTAGGCGTTGAACTTTAATATAAATTTTGTAAGTTTTCCATGATAATGAGGAAGCATTTAGTAATTGCCTAGTTTGTTAATTTCCAGTATATGAATACATTTATTTTGAGAGTTTGCTAAGGGTAGCTTACAGAATTAAGAATTTGAAAAATTAATACAGATCAATTTGGCTCCTCCTCTTTAGATTGATTTTGTTAAACTCTAGCGCCATTGTATTAAAAGACAAAAAGAATACTAAATTCATCTATGTGAGTTGCATTCTACTAGTAAGACTTTGAGGTAGTTTCATATTGCTAGAGAGAGATCCATGTAACTAGCAATTTCGGTAAAACTCTTTTTGGTTCCATCTTAGCAAAAAGATCTCTAGGTTTGAGTTGTTTTAACTTCCAACTGTTCTAACTTTACCATAGAAATTACTTCTTTGACTTGATCAAAATTAATCATAGTGAGCAACTCGTTTGTCATAATAGTAGGCATATCTCAGAAGATTATAGATATATCAACTATCACTATCAAAAAGATAGGTAAAAGTACATTAAAATGAGGTTGATTTCGATTCAAGATCCAAAAGGGTAAAGATGGTTTATCAGTGAATTCCCCACGCTACTAGTATGAAGAAGTCGCTTAGTCTAAACTCTTTTATTTAATATTGCTATGAACACATAATCAGAAAGCCAATAAACCAACAGATTAGTCTTCAAAAATATTTAACAACTGAATAGAGGTTCTTCACAAGGTAGGCATTTGAAGAGGCACCTCTCAATTATGACTTTCTTTGATCTGGCCACACTCCAGTGACTCTCTTTCTAGTTATTTTATATGATGATTGACCACTTCAAAGTCATGTCCTCATCTTCCTGCTTCAATTCCAAAGTCCAGAATCAAGTTTGACCAAATTGGATATGTAGAATTGTTATCGTAATGTTTTAATAAAGTTTTATTTGTTTGACAGTCCCAAAGTCTTATTTATTTATATACCGTTCTGAAGTTGATATTTAGATGTGTACTATTTAAAACATATATTATTTACATAGATAGCAATCAATTACTTTTCAAATTATGTCTCAATAATTTAGTAGAAAAATATAAACATATTTTAAACTAAGAAAATTTATGAAACTATTACAATCACCCTCGGGGTGGTTGTAATCGCAACAAAGGACCAGTTCAAGGAGATCTAAAATAGAAAATTTGGAGGGCAAGTCCGACCAATCTAACCTTCCAAAAAGCATAACTCTGGTAGTTTGTTTGTTTGGAAGTCAGAAATCCAACACAATTGGAATCAAGATGATGGGAAGTGTAGATTAGACGTTATAATGAAAATATTGACCAAGAGTCAGCAGGTGGCGAGATGGATGTGGAAGGTGAAATAATGGCTAGGGTTAGTTTTGAAAGTGGATATGGTAAGCGGTAGCAGGGATAAATCATAAAACTAGACGAAGATGAGAAGTGGACCTACTCTTAAAAACGAGATTAACTTAATACAATGACTAAATTGCAAAAGCAAATATTTCTAATTAGACTAAGGGGTTTCGACCCCAATCAAGATAGCTCAAGACAACAGCCTGAGTTATGTTAGAAAACTACATAGAATAAAAATAGTTTTATTTTCTTTTGTCTAAATTTATAAAATTTTAACAATTAGCTAACTCTAAGGGCTATCCATATTTTTAAAATAAAAGTTTTAAAGCGTATACATGTAAAAGTTATGTGTTTTCTAAAAGGTATTCATGTAAATATCAAATTTAGAGGGGCATATAAATAAATATGAGAGTTTTAAAGGTTATGCATGCAAAATAAATAAATAAAAAAATAAAAAAACCATTTAGTTAGAAGATGGAAGAGCAAGGATTTTCTAGTTGGCCAGATTGTGCTAGGAAGGAGCAAAATTTGCCTAACATATTAACATTCTTTAAACTTAATTACAGTTTGAGCCGACTGGACTGGGACTAAAGTATCATATCATACCAATAAGAAACTAAGTTTTTTGGAAAATACTTGGGTTCTTTTGTTTATAGAAAACGTGATCCTCTCAATGTGATATAAAAGCTCCTCAAGAAAGTATCCCACCCAAGTCAATCAACAACTTAATTGGCTTCTCTATAAACATAAGTAACTTCACATATTTAAAAGCATGAAGTAAGTATATGGATAGAATCAGATTCTTAGCTGACGGTCAATATTCCAAATTAGCTATAGACATCATTGTAGATGTCAAGTTTTGCATCAAGTTTATAGAATTGTTTTATAAACGTGTATTGCCACGAAATTGCCATGGAAAAATTGCTATTTTTTATGATTGTTAGATTGCAAATTTGTAAACAAAAACACATGTAATTGAGTTGTCGAAATCATCGATTTCATGTTCATATTACAAGGTACATATAACTTAAGGATGATATTTAAAGCAAACTTCATTCCAGGTGCAGCCTAGAACTATAATCGAAAGCAATTTGAACGGACCAAAGACCATACAAACGCCAACACGAAAGCTTGGTATTCACTGGAGGTTGTGAGCAATGGAACCTCCGGTGACTTAACTCACTGTTTCACAGTGGATAACCTCCAGCTGATCTAAAAGAACCCTTGAAAATACTTCTTTTTGGAGGACATCAACTGAGGTTAATCTATTGCAAGAGTAAAGTTAATTGTTGGGGCCGCTAGTGAGCAAGGACGTCTTGAACGAATAGCCGTGTTTTTTTTTTTTTTTTTTCTCCTTGCAGCAAAAGAGGGTTTTCCATATAAAAATTACCGTGTTAGCGTGTGTTTTGAGTATGATGATATATAATGATCTAGTTTCTTTTTTTCTTTTTTGCTTTAGATCATGATTTGTGATAGATCTATAGGTATGCTTGCTTACCAAGTGTTAGATATACTTCTACATTGTGATAAATATCATATTTGAAAAAAAATTTAGACAAGTATATATATATATATATATATATATATATATATAAACCCTAAGTAATGATTCTAACCCTTTTACTTAAATAAATATGCAAAATAAATATCAAAGTGTAAAATACGGATCTAAACTCGAATCAAAATCAACCACTAAATTTGTAGTAGTTACAAGATTGATTTACAAAATAACCCATCGATCTCCTCGACTTTATTTCACTCAATTTTGTTCATTAGAACTCATAATTAACCGTTTCCCATAATTGATTTATAATTCTTTGTGCATCTATATTGACACCTCTTAAATTATTGCCCATTTTAATGAACACCCTTAATGGTTTCATTATGTACCATTCAATCGGTTAGACAAGATGCTTCTAGTATTCAATCATATAGTATATATACTATATACTAAAGTACCCTTTTGTGAACGGAAATAAAGTTAGTTCAACTTTGCCCATCCCACGTGATCATGAACAAACCAAAAAAGGAGCAATGATGGGAAGGAAGGAGTCATAGGTGTGGTCGGAGGAGTAAGAATCGTGGCACGACGGGTTTGGTAAGATAGTGTCATTATATTATAAGAAAAAAAATGCTAAATTAATATGTGAGTTGCAATATACTAGAATGACTTTCAGGTTTTGGTGACCCAAGCTTGTCAGCACCCGTCTAGGACTAGACCCAAGATGAAATAAGGACGGCTCCGGATGCATTTGGGCTAGGCGCGCATGACTTGAGCTCTCAATTGTTTGGCCCTTCAAGGGTTAATAGGACTTAGTCCAAGGATTGGTGAATACCAAATGATAAAAGAGATAACCTCGCGAAGTGTTGGAGCTAGATTTAGCTTAGGTATGGATGGAGATAGGGCTCTGACACAAGGCTGCTGTATGATGAAGATAGGATGTGCTCGAACACGCTCGGACACTAGATTGCTCTAGTGGTGGAGCTAGGATGTGCTTGGTTGTTGGTGGCTAGGGATGGTTTAGGTGTAACTATAACTATGAATAAGATCTAGTAAGTTCGAACGTGCAATTTGTGTTCTCTATATGTGCGAACATATGTAGATATTCAAACGAGACCTCCCTGCGTTTGAATGCAATAGCCAAAATTCTTATGTTTTGAAGAAAACTAAAAAAGTAAAACAAAAAATAGGTCCATAGGTCGTATCCATGTATGAGATGACTCAGTATGGTCCGATCACATCAAAAACTCAACAATAATAACCTGCATACTTATAACATCATAATTTGCCAAGTAATGAGAGTACAAATAATAAAGTTATGATATGCTTAAGCCCAATCATGCGAAATTTTCCAATCTCAATAAATATCATATTTCTCATTCTGAGATTATGCTTGTGGATTCACATCAACTAAAAGTTACCTCGAGATAGTGTTAGAGGTTTCTTTTCTCATAGATGATCTTGTTACAGTTATTATGAGCTATGTGATAAACACACCATCTTTTGCTTTAACCATTGAAAGATGTCAGTCATATTAAAAAGATTTTTAGTATATTCTAGGACGTTCCTTAACCTCACCAGAGACACCTAAATAGAATATCATATGATTAGGAATAGATCTGTATTCTAAACTTTAAGGTAGACTTGAGTCATCATAGGAAGATGTATGAAGAATATCTAGTCCGAGACTATTCTCAAAATCTTACCTATTCATATCTTAGGTTCTGTTTGATGCACAAAGTATCAAGTTACATGAAGTACCACAATGCATGAAGTATAACATTGCTTGAGCTATAAAACTGCTCAAAGAATAATATAGCATGAGAATTTATATTATACAAAGATAACATTATAGCATAATAATATGTACATCTTCTCGACAAATACTAGATGAATAAGAAAACATGAGCAAATCCAACTACCTAAGGTCCAAATGGAATAATAGCTCAATTCAATAATCCAAATACTAGTAAAATTTCACTAGGGTGTTTCTAGGTGGGCTCTGCTCGCTAAGGCGATACTTCGATGATTAGATCCGAAAATGCACAGTCTGACAAGGGGAAAAGAAGAAGAAACTAAGGAAGGCGAAGAGGATGATGGTGGCAAGAGAAGGGGAGTAAGGCTAGGATTTTATAGAGAAATAATTTCTAAAGTTACCAAAGACATAGCAAAATATCAATGAGCTTCATCGCAATCGTGGAGCAAGATGGTTGAGGAAAGAAGAGAAGAGGAAGGGGAAGGCACACTCACGAGCTTAATTAATTTTTTTCTAAATCTGATTTTTACATTGAAAGTTGTCTGCTCAAAGAAGGGAGAGGGGACGGAGGACAAGAGAGAGAGAGAGAAAAAAAAAGGACCTGAGATTCTCGAGATAGGAGATTGGTGGAGCATGTTGGGTCAACTAGAAGCATCTCTTTGAAAACCATGGGTTTCATGCAATCACATGTTATGTTTGCCTCTCCCTGTCCTTAGTAGTGACTATTGATAGTTCCTTCCGCCATAAAAGTCAGTAGTGGCTGTTGATAGTTCCTTCCGCTATAAAAGCTAGAATCTGTAAGATTATGCTGAGCAGAAGAAGATGAAAACAAAGCTCTTCTCTCTCAAAGATCTTTTGTTTCTTCTTTTTCGTTTTTGAAGGGCATAAAATGCCCTATTAAGTAGGTTGAGGAAGGGACTAAACGCAGGAGGGAAGGACAAGGAAAGACCACCTAAAAGAATACTTAAGTTGGCTGGCTGCCTTTTGTAGCGCGTGTACTCTGATTCTCTTCTGCGGATCTACAACTCTCTTTACTGAGCAAGACTCCATCTATATCCCTAAAAGTAATTTCTTTTTTCTATTATATTCTTATCGATGTTGATTACCAGGTGTCCGCATCGGTGGTCTTCGCTGCAGCAGTCTCTGCATGTCATGTAATCCATTGTGGTCAAAGCTTTTGGACGCCTAATCCTTTGCATCTATGGCACCATCTGGATTGTGTTGTATCATTCTCTTTGAAGTTGTTACAATGTACTCTTTTTGTTGAGCTGTTGATGTTTACAGAGTTGGGCTTATTCATGGGTCATTGTCGAATCTCTCCATGTCTGTATCAAACTTTTAAGGTACGAGCTATCCCTACCAACAACAAAAATAAGAAGATAGAATCTTTCCAGACAGCCCACATTGATGAACTATTTGTTATGTAAATGCCTAACTTTTCTTTGTATTCTATTCTCCTAGACTCCCACGATATTCCCAGCAATCTGTTCCAATGATTCTCCAATCAAGTATTCTTTAATAATTCTCCTTTTCAAATGAACATTGTTATGTTAAGAAAAGGAAAGAAAAGAACTGAGAACGAATGCTCCCCCGTCAACAGAACAAGAAATCAAAAACAGAGAATCTCTAAAAAATTCAATGCAACTTTCCCCAACAAATCCAAAGCAGAGAAACCTTTTTTTCCGGACAAGCCTAGTAATAAATCGAACTATTATATGTAAACCACATCTAAACAGTAAGCCAAGAAGCTAATTATAATGTGCCAGACAGGTTTAACGATGGTACAAAGGTATCCATTGACAAAACAAGACTCTAAACATCCCAATCTAGCTATTTTCTTTGCACTACATCTCATTAACCTAACAATTAACAAAGACAACATACCACCTACGAACACTTCGACATCGACAGGAAACCAAAAGAACATCTAGAAGCACTTTCTGTGAACTATGGATGGCCCAGATTCATCATATTCTGCTTTCGATATCCACATCTGGATGCAACACAGATGAATTAGGAGCCAAATATTAAAGTGCATATAGGCATACAAGTACAAGAATTAAGTACGAAATTAATTCAACAGGCTTTTGTCAGAAAAAAAAAGAATTAAGTAATACCTGCTGGAATGTGCTCAGAGAAGCAAGGATAGATCCTCCAATCCAGACACTGTACTTCCTCTCAGGCGGGGCCACCACCTTAATTTTCATGCTGCTTGGTGCAAGGGCGGTGATTTCCTTGCTCATGCGATCCGCAATCCCAGGAAACATTGTGGACCCACCACTTAGCACAATGTTGCCATATAAGTCTCTCCTAATGTCTACGTCACACTTCATGATAGAGTTGTAGGTTGTCTCATGGATACCAGCAGCTTCCATCCCAATGAGAGAAGGTTGGAAGAGAACCTCCGGACATCTAAAGCGCTCGGCACCTATTGTAATAACTTGTCCATCAGGTAGCTCGTAGCTCTTCTCCACTGCTGAGTTACTCTTTGCAGTCTCAAGCTCTTGCTCAAAGTCAAGGGCCACATAAGCAAGTTTTTCCTTTATGTCACGAACAATTTCTCGTTCGGCTGTAGTGGTAAAAGAGTATCCCCTCTCGGTCAAGATCTTCATGAGACAATCAGTCAAATCTCGGCCAGCAAGGTCAAGACGTAAGATAGCATGTGGAAGCGCATAACCTTCATAAATTGGGACTGTATGGCTAACTCCATCACCAGAATCCAACACAATACCTGAAAGAATGTTTGAGTTGAGTAAATTGGCATCCCAAACAAAAAGAAGTTGACTCTTCCTTTCAAACAAAAGTGAACCATTGTCCTTCAAGAATTCACATCACAATAAACTAAAGGTGCTACAAATAATAGCGGAGACAATAAAATATGACGAAACTAATCACATATATGCGCAAAGTAGAAGGAAAAGAAAAAGTAAAGGAAGACATTACTTATTCATCAGGTCTAAAAATATTCCAATTGCTAAGGGGCTGTTTGGGTAAGGAATATTTTCTATAGGAAGTTTGATATGGTTCGATTACGCTGAGCTTATTTGGAGGCTTAGAAGACATTGGGGTCAGAGCCCGAGGCATAAACTAGGAATTCCAATTAAAACCCTAGCTTTTCTACTTTTCTTTTGCTTAAATAAACTATAATTCATATTAGACCTTGGAGTCTAACTAATTGCTACTTGGCCCTATTAGTCTAATATGTCATTGGATTCAAACTCAGTCAAGCAAGGCCGACATTTCCTTTGTGGGTTGCCACCTATAAATTATATAGTGTGCACCTGTGTCTAAGCATTAGATCCTCATTTCAACATCAGATCTCTCACACTAGCTATGGTCACTTTTTCATCATATCTGGCATTCGACTATTGTTAAGTCGATATCTTAAGATCCAACAGACCAAATCTTATAATCTTGGATTCATTGGAAAGAACTCTTTCATAACGACAACATATCCAAAGCTCAAGAAGTTCCAACATATAGATCCCCCAGAATCGTTCTTACAAGGTTCGCCCTAGAATCTTCCAATGACCGTCGTGGATTAGACAAACCGTTTCCCCCATCGGATAGATCAGAGTGCCTATCAAAGTTCTAAATGCAGGAATTAAAAGTTGAAATTAAAGGACCCTATCTAAAAATTTTCTTTGGATTGATTTATTTTATCTTGTTTGGATAGTTTAAAAAATTTTGGAGGAAAACATTAGATAGAGAAAGATAAGAGGAAAAAGAGGAGGTAGAGGTGGTGGAGGGAGGAGAAAGAGGGTCTAGTAGTGGTGGTGGTGGGTTGAGTAGGTGAAGAATGCAGTAGTGAGTAGAGGAGGAGGCGAAGGTGGTAGTGGTAGGGTGGGTCGAAGAGGTGGTGGTGATGGAAGGAGAAAGAAGTGGAGGTGCAGAAGATGGTGGTCATGGAATGGGTCGAGGAGAGGAGGCAATGATGATGGTGGGAGGAGAAGAGTGGTGATAGGGAGGGACAAGTAAGAGAGAGAGTGAGAGAGAGAATATGAAAAAAAAAGAGATGAAAATTGATTTTTCTTTCCTTAGGAAAGGGTGTTTCCTAAGGAAAATATTCCTTCAAAATTTTCATCCAAACACCCACTTAGGAAAATCTTCCTATCCTTCTAAAATTCCCTAAGGAAAGCTAAATTAGGCTATCCCAACAGGCCCTAAGTTTTTTCTTTAACAAACCACATGTAGATCTTACACTATAGTGAAGATTGACAGTTCCTCTGCTACTATCTCTACAGAAAAGGAAAGCAGAATCAATGCTCAAGGATATCTAGAACAGAAACATTTCCCTATAAATTTTATAACTATTGGATATAAAAGATAGAGATTGCCAGTAAGACTGGTCTACAACAGTGTATAGAAATGATCGCAGCTAGTTGTATTACCTATCAGAGTACTTAAAAGAATAGCAATAGACTCTAATCTAATTCATAGTATAAGTTAGAACTACAGACATTGTTATATTCTTAAAAGAGAAGTGCAAATACCTGTGGTACGTCCACTGGCATAAAGAGAAAGGACAGCTTGAATTGCAACATACATAGCAGGGACATTGAAAGTCTCAAACATAATCTGTGTCATCTTTTCCCTGTTAGCCTTCGGGTTTAGAGGGGCTTCAGTGAGAAGAACTGGGTGTTCCTCGGGAGCAACACGGAGCTCATTGTAGAAGGTGTGATGCCAGATCTTCTCCATGTCATCCCAATTACTAACAATGCCATGCTCAATAGGATATTTCAAAGTAAGAATACCTCTTTTGGATTGTGCCTCATCACCAACATAGGCATCTTTCTGGCCCATACCAACCATGACACCAGTATGACGTGGCCGACCAACAATACTTGGAAATACAGCTCTTGGTGCATCATCCCCAGCAAACCCAGCCTATTTTAGAGCATTCAAGATTTAATGGTTAGATTTAAGAAGTGAAGAATTATCTGATTAGTTGTATATAATCTCTCACCTTCACCATCCCTGTACCATTATCACAGACAAGGGGCTGAATGTCATCAATGTCCGCCATTCTTTATCCTGAAGATTTTAGAATAGAACTATTGGAACAAAGCAAACAACCCTTGAGAAAAAAAAAAAAACAAGTTCCATGAGGATGGGGATGCCCCAAAATACTAGCAAGCAACACTATCAACAACAAAGAAATTAAGAATTGAAAATTACTAACAAAACCTGGAAATATCTGTTCTTTTCTTTTGATTTACTAGAATAATTATTCCCATTTTTCATTCAGGTGATTTAAGCGGCCACTTGGTGTGAAAATAACTGTGGGTTTTCCTCACCATCTCATATCACCAAATGGCCTAGCCTTTTAACGGGGATACAGCAGAAATCCTATACAATTGAGCCTTGCTAGGATTTCCTGTTACTCTATTTCCACTATATCTATTAGCATGGGTTAATGTATCCCTTAGGTAATGCAACTTACCCCTCCACTGTAACAACTTCCCAACAATTCATCAAAAAACAAATTCCCAAAAAGACAAATTAAATGAATTAATTTACATCAAACTAATTCTCAAAATAAAAATTTCCACTTACTCGTCTAGTTTGACAACCATACGTAAACTTTTCTGCTATAGAGCATTTTTCACCAAATGGTCTAATATTTGTTTAGGAGGACGATCTGATCATCCTTCCAAGTGAATATAATGATAATCTCATTCATTTCCACTCTATTCTATATCCTGGCTATTCAAATCGCTTTGCAGATCCATTTTCCTACTCCATTTAGATATCATAAGATTACTTAAACATATCCTCAAACTAAACAGCTCCTAAAACACTAGTAAAGAGTAAATTTTCCGATTCGGTAATTCATCAAACAAAAATTTTGCGCTTGAATACACGCCCGAGGCCTCCTGCTGGACTCGGTTAAACACCGGAACAACATCACCAACAGTCCGAACCCTAATTTAGCACATCAAATATGACGCTCCCTATCACGTATGCAGCATATCATATGCTATCTATGCATCAAAAAGAGAAGCATCTTCATCTAGATTTCGGAGTTGTGATCAAAAAGCAAGATGCAATGATGAAAGCAATCAGATCCGCCAACAAAGGGCACGAGATAGACAGAGAGAGAGACTTGTAGAAGTGTGAGAGAAGACAACCTTTCTGCTTCGGAGATGGCGATCGCGGAGAAGACGAGGGAATGTTGCGTTTCGGAGAGAGGAACGAGGAATGTATTGGGGTTATAAGTAGCAGGCAGTGGGGAAGTGCAAGGAAAAGGACGGCGGCCCCAGGGTCGGCGGAAATTTAAGCCAGAATGGAGGTTTGAGTAACGCACATGAGCTGTCAGAACTCTTCTTTGTTTTTTTATTTAGAGAAGTAATGTTTGAATAGGTGGATGTCGTCGATAATATGAATTATTTTTTATAAAAAAATTGGAAAATTTTATTTCGCCCATTCGTTTTTACCTTACTTTTACTTCGACCGTTATTATTTTTACTGTCCAAATTGACCTGCTTTTTCTTATAATTTCAGTTTCAGTTAAACCCGACAGATTATTAGCACATTTTTAATATTATTGGGATTATAAGTAGCAGAAAAAAGAAATAACCCTGTACTACTCTTCATCATTTTTTTACATCGTCTTCATCTTGTACTTCATATACTACTCATATTCATTATTATTCTTCTATTTTTTTTTTGTTGCTCCTTTTTTTTTCTATCTTTTTATTATTCTTTTGTTTTTCATAAACAAGTCTTTATAATTAATTTTTAATTAATAAAATAAAAGATTAATTAGAGATAATTGTGAGATAATTAAGATTAGTTAAATAATAAAAATATGACTCTATATGATTATTATTTATTTCTATATAAAGTATAATGGTAAAATATTACAAACCGGCTTGATCTAATCCGTAACGGTTCTGAACTAGATTGAGGATATGACTTTCGAAGAAAGCTACAGATGATCTAGCCGTTGGATCTTCCTGAATCTTAAATATGTTGTAGCTCTTGAAAAGAACTTTCCAATGAATCTAAAATCTTAAAATTTGGATAACTAGATCAAGAGATATTAATCGAACAGTGGCCGAAGGTCGAGTGAACTCTAACTTAATAGCCCTTCAATGGTTAGATAAGTGATAGGTTAATTCCTCGGAGTGAAGGGGGAGAAGTTGTTGTAGAAGAGAAGGATTAGGAGTTAGAAGAAGCCGACTAAAGACTTGGGTGGTGAAAGGAAAGAGATGGAAGAGGGCACCAATAGCTAGAGCAAGAAGAGAAAGAGATAAATACATAATGCCAATTTCAACTATCGGATAAACTCCAATTAGAGTATCCTCCACATATTTATAGGGGCTCATATTAGGAACCCGTCAACTAAGTTAAAAACCCTAACAACCCAACAATTTTCATCGTAGTGCATTCGAATGGGGAATTACTCTCTGTCGTTGTGAACGTGTGCAAGCGTTCGAACAACCGCATTTGAATGACCCGATTCCGTTCAAACGCACAGTTTGCGTTCTCTATTTTTGTGAACGCATGCAGGCGTTTGCATGGCCCGTTCGAACACGATCCTTGCATTTGAACACCCCACGACAAAAAAAAATTTATTTCTTCAATAAATAGGCTCATCCCAATAAACCCAACATCGTGAGTGGGAGCCATTATACACCAAATTGTATTATAAAATATGTAAATTTTGAAGTGTATAGAAAGTGTATAGAAAGTATATAGAAAGTGTATAGAAAGTGTATAGAAAAAACAAAAGAAGTTGTTAAAAATAAGAAAGTTTATTATATTTAGGAAAGTAGTTAATATATTTTCTTTTTTTTCTTTTTCTTCTGTTTCTTCTTCTTCTTAATCTACCACTTTCTTTTTCTACTTCTATCCCTTAATTATTCTCTCTTTTTTCTATATAAGTCTATCTAATCACTTTTTAATCAATAAAATAAAAAGTTAATTAGAGATAGTGATGATATAATTATGATAAAGTAAGAACTAATCCTAATTATCTTACTAGTACCTTTTATTAATCTCTCACGTTATTAATTTAAAAAGTGATTATAAAGACTTATATAAAATAAAAACAAGAGAATAATTAAGTCATAGAAAAAAAAGAAGCAATAATATAAAAGAAATTAATCAGAGATAGTGATGAGACACTTTATTCTTAATTTTTTCTATACAAATCTCTATAATTATTCTTTAATAAATTAAGAGATTTTTTAGAGATGGTGATGAGATAATTAGTGTTAGTTAAATAACAAAAAACATGACTCTACATGATTATTATAATAGTGAAGTATGTAAATTCTGCAATATAAAAAAAAGCAAGTGTTGTTAAAAATCATTGAAAGTTGTTATTATATTTACAAAAGTTGTTAATATATTTTTTCTTTTTTTCTTTTTTTCTTTCTACTTATTATTATTATTATTATTATTATTATTATTATTATTATTATTATTATTATTATTATTATTATTATTATATCCCTTAATCATTCTCACCAATATTTCTGAATTAGTGTCTTACTCTATTAATTAAGAAGCAATTAGAAAGACATGTATAGAGAAAAATATAATGATTAAGAGATAAAAAAGAAAAGGCAACAATAAAGGAGAAGAAGAAAAGGGCACACATCATACAGTTTTTGTACTTAAACTATAAAATTCCAGTTTAGCACAATTTCAAAAAATATATTTAGAAGATAATCATCTAATATTCAAATATTATAAAACCAATAGGATAAAATCAATGACATCACAATGTAGAACTTTTTCATTCAAACTTTCTTAGTATTAGAAATCTATCTACAGCGAAACGAATAATTTCTAGTTTAAGTACGAAATTTTAATTATAATTCATAATTTTATTTAAGTAGATATCTTAATTTATTTATAATATAGATTAAATTCTAAAGAAACTATGAACACAAAAGTAGTAGATCATAATGTCACCATTTTTATCCATTTAGATTAATAATTTTTGGACATCAAATAATTATCTTCTAAATATTTTTCCAAAACTAAGCTAAGTTGAAATTTTATAGTTTAAGTATGAAAACTATGTGACCGTACCCTTTTCTAGATGTTACATTTGGAAAGCCTAGAGTTGCATTGACTTAAGGGCGGGCACGTGTGGGGCATGTGCGCCCCTTCCCATTTTTCTTCCCTCTCTGCCTTTCTTTCTTCTATTCTTTCCTTCTTTCTTTTTCTTTCTTCCTTCTCTCTGCTAGCTCACTCTCCCTCTTTCTTCTTTCTGCCACATCGAAGTGCCGCTGGAGCCGTCGACCCCATGGATTGAATTACCGAAGCTGCGTCTCTTATCACGTAAATTTAATTTTAAAATATGTTAGCGTTTGAGTTTTTCTCCTTCAAAACTTTCTCCTCTTGGAATCCGGCCAGTCAGTAGCTTCATGTCTTGCTATGTCGGTCCAGTGAGCTCCCCTTCTTTGTGAGGATGTCCTCGATGGCAGTGGTCCGAGTGTATCTGTATTAATTGCTCCTATCGGAGAATTAATACATATAAATGTAGGAAAATGATATTAAGCAAGTTGCATTTTTTTATGAAGCTTATTAATTAAATATTGTCTATGCGATCTTCCGTAAATTTGATAATAGTGAATTGGACGATAATTTGAGGAGAATATTTTTATTACGTTTAATAACGCGTTAGGCATTGGTACAGTTGTGCTAGCTCTACCTGATTAATAAAGGTAGGAATTATGAGATGGACCTACCCAAATCTATAGTGCACATCAATAAAATTATTTAACTAATTAGTGATAAGAATACTGTTCTCATGCTTTTCATTTACTTTTTTTATCGAGATGGACTCCAGACTCTATGAGGATGATGTCATGGCGTACTTACAGCTAGTATTAGGAAACCAGTTTAGACAAGTGAAACTTTTATAATTTAGGAGAAGTGTAGAGAAGGAAATATCGTACTTTATAAAATAATCACATTCATATTATACATATGTATACGTTTTCCTTACCATTATTATTGTACGTCATGCATGGTAATTAGTTTTTGGGATTCGGTATGACTTCACATATCATGATGTCTACGCATATTTATTGGGCATGATCATGTGTTTAGCATGCAAAACATGATAATGATGGGTGTTACGTTATGCTTGCTGTGTTGGATTATATCATGCTATTTGCACACATGGACAACTATAAAGAGAGCAACTACTGCATCGCAACGGTACCCGACACCTCCCCAGCCAAAGTTAGGGGCGAGGGATATTCTTATACTTATATATATTAAGGCACACATCTGAGGTCTTAGTCTATTGATCACAAATAATAATACAATCGTTTCGTCGAGCGATGGACGATTTACTATTGATCGATGAGAGTCATATCCTTTTAAGATATTTAGAAAGAGAAAGAGAAGGATAGAATGACATAGACCTAGTAGTATCTGATGACGAAGGGTGAAGGCGTCCATGAGCAATGGCTCATGATTTTCATACGATGGTGCAATGATGTGGAGTTGAGAGCTCAGGTGATAGTATCGATGTGCTATACTAATCTGGGTGATAGGCTTATGACTAAAGTCCTTAGTTTGCGGTAGCGAAGAATCGGTCATGTTGTTCGTTGGGTGATGGGCAGGCGACTCTACTATTAGAGTCTAATTCTTATTCTTATTCTTAGTTTATTCATGTAAATTAAGCTAAATGGTTTGTAGCTCCTGTGTGAGTTTTATCTTATTTTGGTTATGGATATGTATTTTGAGATTGTTGTGGCATTGGTGTTATGAGCTTTTTGTCTGTATTATTTGTAGAAATGTGGGCTTTTCGCTTATATATTGTGTTGAAACACTAACTAGTAAGTCACGTGATAATCATATGGTTTCTACCCACGTAAGGGGCACATATTTGGTGGCAGGTGTTACAGCAAGGCTAGAGCTAACTAGATTTTGGATGGTGATAAAAACACAATTTTTTCAAACTACTACTTTGATTAAGTACAAGAATAATCGCATTATTTCCTTGATTGACAATAATGGTGTTATGATTAATTTGTGGAATGATTTTGCGGGGTGTTTTTTGGGAATATTTGGACCATTGGTACCATAGGGGGGCCTAACAGGACCTAGCATCATTTGCTTTCTCTTAAGCCGAATCGCAATGATGATCTCACCAAACCTTTTACCTTGGAAGAAACTAGGATTACTTTGTGGTCTGTGGTTGGGAATAAGGCCTAGTTAGACAGTTACCATGTTGAGTTTTATCGCAATTACTAGAATATTGTCAAGGTATATGAGGCTTTCCTCCACTTCTAGAGCAATGCTCAACTAAGCTCGAAATAGGGAAGCACCCATATTGCCCATATTCCTAAGGCTCCTAATCTTGTTACTATTAATGACTCCAAACCTTTATCCTTGTGTAAAGTCTTGTATAGACTATTGGCTAAACTCATGGTTAACCATATGAAACCTCTCCTTTCCAACTTGGTGAGCCTTGAGCAATCAGCCTTTGTGGCGAGTAGATCCACTACTAATAATACTATTTTGGCTCAAGAGATTGCACACTCTATTTAGAGGGGTAAGATAGAGGACCCCTTTATGATTATTAAGATTGGTACGAAAAAAGCCTATGATAGGCTTAGCCGGGAAGCTATCCTAGAGGTTATGTCGATTATGGGTTTTTCGCAAAATTGGATTCACCTTATTAAAGCTTGTATTGAGTCCCTGACTTGTGGTTTTCTAATAAATGGAGTTGTTACCCCCTTGGATTACAGGTAATTGTGGAATTCGACAAGGGGACCCTCTTTCCCTTTACCTCTTCATCTTATGTGCTCAAGTTCTTACTAGATTACTTAATGGTGTTATGAATTCTGATATGCTTGATGGTTTTTTGTATCTCACAATACTAAAATTTGCCATTTAATATTTGATGATGATATTCTCATTGTAACTATAGCTAATACTATAAACTGTGATGTAATTAATAGCATTTTTTATAAGTATTATTTGCTAGCCAATCGGAAAGCTAATAGGAGGAAATCTGCTTTCTATCTCCCTTCGTGGGCTAATGCTAATCTTGGGCAATCCTTGGATAAGTCTCTTAATATGCATCTTGGGTCCTACCCCTTTAATTATCTTGGGATTTGATTCAACCTACTAAGCCTAGAATTAGAAATTTTGTTAGCTTAGTGGCTAGAGCTAAAACTAAGTTGGCTGGCTAAAAGCTTGCTACTTTGTCATAAGCTGGTAGACTTACCCTTCTCAAGTCATATGGGCTAGTTAGTACAGATATCCCAATCTTTATTTTGGATAAGATTGATAAAATTTCCAAGTCTTTTCTTTGGGGCAAGGGCACTTCTAATAAAGGGTTACACCTTATTGGGTAGAATAAGATCAGGCGCCCCTCTTTGAAGGTGACCTTGGGGTTTGTGACCTCCGTTAATTACGTATTAGCTTTTAGGCCCTAAAGCCTAAGAGCTTTTCGAGCATGTGGATAAAAGTTAGGTTTAGCTCATGGTGTACAAGTATAATAATTGTAAACCGTGGTATAAAATTCGTGCTAAAGGTAAGAAGTCCTCTATCTTTAGGTGCCTTGCTGAGTCCATTAACACTATTAAGAAGGGCCTCCTAAAATCAATTGGCGATGGTCAGACTACTAGTGTGATGCAAGATCCGTGGGTGTCTAGTATCCCCTTTGCTCACAAGCCTAAGTTTGTCAATATGGCCATCTCCTTGAAGAGGAAAAAAGTGACTTGGCTAGTTGCTAGCAATAGATAGAATAATGAGCGAGTTATGAGATGTTTTGGGCTTATTCTAGGTAGCGCTATTTGTGCTATTCACCTTCCTCATTTTGCTGCCAAGGATACTTAGCTTTGGTCCCCCCATCTGAGGGGCCATGCTACTTCTACCTCTATTGCTAAATTCCTAAAGGACGAGAGTACTATGCCTATGGCTACTTAGGATGGCTTGCCTATACTTTGGGGGCTACCAGTTCCTCCTAAAATCAAGATTTTCCTTTGAAAGGTTACATGGAACCAACTGCCCACTAATGTCAGACTCCACAACCTTAGCTTTGCCCCTATGAATAAGTGCCCTATATACTTAGACCATGAGGAAACCGTTGAGCACCTCTTAGTTAAGTGTAAAGGTGTTGTTGAACTATGGGGTGTCATGGAACAACAACTTGATGCTAAATTCTTTTACAGAAATAGCTAGTGTACTGGTGACTAGATAAAGGAGAGAGGGGGTCAGACTAAAGATGAACTCACCCTCATTAGATGCATCATTGCACATGGGCTTTGGTTCCTATGGAAGAGATGCAACAATTTGGTTTTCCAATCAAAACCCCCACCAAATAAGTTCTTTATCAAGTCGTTGCAATGGCAATTGAGTCCTTCCAAGTTTAAACTAAACTTGGGAAAGACCTTACTATTAGAAGGTGTGCAATGAAATGGATCCCTGATAACAAGGTGATCAAACTGAATGTTGACGGGGCTTTTTGTCCCAATGATGGCTCATCTAGGTACAGCTTCACTTTTAGGGATCAGATGAGAACCTACTAGCTGGTGCTATGATAGGATCCTCAACTGAGCCATTCCTTGCTGGGATTCAAACTCTTCAGGCTGCGTTGGTTCAAGCAAAGCAGCATAGCATAGCCTCTTTCTCCATTGAATCTAATTCTCAAATGAAGATTAATATCCTACAAAATAGAACTCTATACCCATGAAAATGACGTCCTATATTCTTAGACATTTTCTCGGCAATCAAATATTTTAATATTTCTTTTTTCTCCCACTGGTATAGGGAGGCTAATCTTGTTGCACATGAATTAGCTACCCTTGGAAGAACTCAAATATTTTCTTCAATTTGGGTCGATACGACCCCGATACTCTAGGTTTGGCTAGTGTATTTGCTAGGGATGCTCTAGGTATTACTATGAATACCTAAAGCGTTTTTGTGTCCTTTTTGAGGTAATGAAGTTACTTATTTTAACAAAAAAAAGACTTGTATAGAAAAAAAAAAGAAGATCAATATATAGAAGAAAAATAGCAGGAAGAGGAGAAACAACAACAAAAGATAGGAAGACGAAGAAGAAGAACTAGTAGCAGCATAAAAAGAAAAGGAAGAAGAAGATGAAGAAGAAGAATTTGGTACAAATCATTTTCCTCTTATATTATCCCATTAGCATTTAATAAGTACTAAATAACAGAAGCGCAAACTTAGAAGAAATAAAGGAAAAAAAAGTCTTATCTACAATGGAAACTTAACATAGTCTTAATTTACCAAAATGATAACCAAGTGGTTTTTTAATGCAAAAAAACTCAAGATTAAATAAGAAATAATCGCAAAAATAAGTTAACATCTTAATATCATTAATGATCACTCAAACTACAACTGAAGCAACAAAAAGAAGAAGAAGAAGAAAAGGGGCCTAACAAATAAGCAACAAATATCACATGAAAAAGAGAAAAGAAATGCATGGGAATAAACTCAAACTACTTCTTATCCACAACTCTAAGTCTTTAGGGTTATTTTCACTGAAAACCAACTTGGTTTTCAATTTGGCAGCCTAGGATCATTTTCTGTTTTCTTTGCACTTGATGTTTTTTTCTTACTTTTCTTCCAACTTTACCCTTTTGGTCATTTAGTACCTCATTAAATATTGATGGGACACTATAAGAGAGAGAGAATGACCCGTACTCATCTTCTACTTCATATGCTGCTGATAATTATTATTATTTTTCTTCCTCTTCTTATTTTTCTTCTTCTTCTTCTTGTTATTATATTTGCGAAAGTTGTTATCATATTTATAAAAATTATTATTCTATTTATGAAAATTGTTATTATATTTGCAAAAGTTGTCAATGTAAGTTATTATTATATTTGTAAAAGTTGTTATTTAATTTGTGAAAGTTGTTATTATATTTGAGAAAGTTGTCAATGTAAGTTATTATTATATTTGTAAAAGTTGTTATTATATTTGTAAAAGTTGTTATTATATTTGCAAAAGTTGTTATCATATTTGCAAAAGTTTTTATTATATTTACGAAAGTTGTTATTATATTTATAAAAGTTGTTAATATGTTTTTTTTTCTTCTTATTTTCTGTTATTGCTTCTTCTTCTTAATCTACTTACCATTAAAGTTATTAAAAGACAACAAAATATGTATAGAAGAAAAAAAGAAAATTGTTAAAAGACAACGAAATATAAATTTTCACTACTATTGCTGATTAATTTCTTACTTTATTAATTAAAGAGCGACTAGAGAGATTTATATAGAAAAGAAAAAAATAATTAAGGCATAGATAAAAAAGAAGAAGAAAGAATAAGAAGACTTATATAGAAAAGAAAAAAATAATTAAGGCATAGATAAAAAAGAAGAAGAAAGAATAAGAAGACTTATATAGAAAGTGTATAGAAAAAATAATGAAAGTTGTTATTATATTTGCGAAAGTTGTTATTACATTTACGAAAGTTGTTAATATGTTTGTGAAAATTGTTATTACATTTATGAAAGTTGTTAATATGTTTCTTCTTCTTCTTCTTATTTTCTATTGTTGCTCTTTCTTTTTAATTTATTTCATTACTGAAGTTAAAAGACAACAAAATATGTATAGAAAAAAAATATGAAAGAAATATAAATTCTCACTACTATCTCTTACTTTATTAATTAACCAAAAGCATAAATTCTCACCACTATCTCTAATTAATAAAGTAAGAGATTAATTAGAGATAATGGTAACAATTTATATTTCATTGTCTTTTAACAACTTTCATTTTTTTTTTCTATACACATTTCATTATCTTTTAACTTCAGTAATGAAATAGATTAAAAAGAAAGAGCAACAATAGAAAATAATAAGAAGAAAAAACATATTAATAACTTTTGTAAATGTAATAACTAATTTTGCAGATATAATAACAACTTTCATTATTTTCTTCTATACGCTTTCTATACAAGTCTTTCTTCTTCTTTCTTCTTCTTCTTCTATGCCTTAATTATTATTATTTTTTCTATACAAGTCTCTCTAATTGCTCTTTACTTAATAAAGTAAGAGATTAATCAAAGATAGTGGTGAAAATTTGTATTTCGTTGTCTTTTAACAACTTTCATTTCTTTTCTTCTATACACATTTCGTCGTCTTTTAACAACTTCAACGATAAAATAGATTAAAAAAAAGCAATAACAAAATAATAATAATAATAAGAAATATATTAATAACTTCGTAAATATAATAACAACTCTTGCCAATATAATAACAACTTTTGCAAATATAATAGTAACTTTCGTTGTTTTTTCTATACATGTTTTTATTAATTATTCTTTTTTCTATACATGTCTCTATAATCACTTTTTAATTAATAAAGTAAGAGATTAATTAGACATAGTAGTGAGAATTTATATTTTATTATCTTTTAACAAATCTTTTTTTTTTCTATACACATTTTATTGTCTTTTAACAATTTTAGTAGTAAAGTAGATTAAGAAGTTGCAATAACAAAAAATAAAAAGAAGAAGAAACATATTAACAACTTTCATAAATATAATAACAATTTTTGCAAATATAATAACAACTTTCATAAATATAATAACAATTTTTGCAAATATAATAACAACTTTCATTGTATTTTATATACGCTTTCTATACAAGTCTCTATTAATCATTATCTTTTTTTTTCTATACAAGTCTCTATAATCGCTCTTTAATTAATAAAATAAGAGATTAATTAGAGATAGTGATGTAAATTTACATTTCATTGTCTTTTAACAACTTTTATTTTTTTAATATACATTTTGTTGTCTTTTAACAACTTCAATGGTGAAGTAAAAAGAGCGAATAAAGACTTGTATAAGAAGAAGATTAAAGATTAGAGAGCAATGAGAGATTTGTATAAAAAAAAAGAATTAAGGGATAAAAAATGAGCAGTAGAAGAAGAAGATGATGATAAATAATAATAATAATAATAATAATTACCAGCAACATATGAAGTAGAAGATGCAGAAGATAAGAAATAGATGAGTATGGATCATTTCTCTCTCTCTTATAGTGTCCTGTCAATATTTAATGAGGTATAAATAATAGAAAAGGCAAAGTTAGAGAAAAAAGTAAGAAAAAAGTCTCAAATATAAGAGAAACCTAAAATGACCTTGTTTTGCCAAATCGAAAACCAAATAAATTTTCGGTGCAAATAACCCAAGTCTTCGTTCACTTGTGAAATTGAGTTTTCTTAAAACAAGTCTCCTTTTACTAGTATAATAACTAAATAATTACTTAGACTTATAGTAATTCTTGTCTCTCTTTCCTCCCACTTTATTCCCCCAAATTATTTTAGTTTAATAATATACATCCAATCACCTCTCTAATGAAATCAAATTGGCATCAAAATCCATCATTGTGAAGCTTCTCGAAACAATACTCTCTTCTCTCTCTCTCTTCCCTCAAAAGTCAGCCAAGTATGTGAAATCTCCCACCACCAATCTCTCTCCTCCTTCAACCAAATCTCACCACACTTCTCCTCTGACAAGACTTGGTGTTGTTACTACGACGTGAGACTTGTGTTGAACTAGAATATTAGGAACTTGGAATGATGTAATCTTTTGAACCTACTTTGTATTAGTTAGAATGTTAAGAGCTTTACTTTTGTTGTAACAAACTCATTAGCATATTAATGTCAGCTAGTAAATAAATTTTCTCAGATTTGTGCATTATTCTTGTGGAACTTTGTTATTCCCTACAAACAATTAAGATTCGTGTTATTATTGTAAGAAATTTCTAGTAAGAATGTTAAGAATGGTTGACATCTATAAAAATATGTTCTCCAGCAAAGTAGTTGTTAAGATATGCAAGGAAACATATCCACACTATAAGGAAACATGCCATAGGAAAATACGTTTGCACTACAGGGAAATATATCCACATTAAACGAAAATATATCTACACTGTGGGAAATATATCCACATTAAACGAAAATATATCTACACTGTGGGAAATATTGCCGACACTATGAGAAAATATATATGTAATACAATGTTATGAACTAGTTTAGTTCGATTCAAAACAGTTCTAGACTCGATTATGCTCGTAACTTTCACAGGGATTAGCGAACAATCGAATTGATGGATCTTTCTAAATTTTGGATATGTTGTCGCTCTTGAAAAAAGCTTTCTAATGAATTCAAGATTATAAGATTTGGATGGTTAGATCTTGAAATATCAACCGTACAATGATCAAAAGTCAATTAAACTCTAGCTTGATAGCCCTTCAATGGCTAGATAGATGCTAAGTTAAATTCCTAGTGTGAAGGAGGAGAAGTTGTTATAAAAGAGGAGGATTAGGAGTTAGAGGAAGCCGACCAAAGACTTGGGCGGTGGAAGGGAGGAGGTGAGAGAGGGCGACAATGGCTAAAGATAATTGAGAAGGAGATAAAGACACAATGCCAATTTTAATTATTAGATAAACTCCAATTAGGATTTTCTCCACATATTTATAAAGGCTTACCCTAGGGACCCATCAACTAAGTTAAAAAATCCTAACAAACCAGCAACTTTCGTCGTGGTGCATTCGAACGCGGAATTACAATTCTCTGTCATTGTGAACGTGTGCGGGCGTTTGAATGATCGCGTTCGAACGGCCCAATTCCATTCGAAGGCACAATTTACGTTTTCTATTTTTTGGACACATGCAGGCATTCGCATACCTATTCGAACGCCGTCCCTACATTCGAATGCCCCCCCGGCAAAAAATCTTTTTGTCTTCTAATAAAACTCAACTAGATAAATAGGCTCATCCTAATAAACCCAATGTCGCTAGTGGAGCCAATATGGACCGAGTCGTATCACTCCACCATGCTTTCGTTCACCTTGTCCTCAAGGTGTCAGCTCGGGATAGCAGTTCATGAAGTTGGCTTCAGGCATCCAAGTTGCCTTGGCCACTATGCGTCCTCGCCACTCCACCAAAATCTCAGTCACCTACTCATCCTAGACTCGAGTGCATCGTTTGGCTAGGATCCAAACTAGAATAAGAGTATTCGGTTCTGCTTTTGACTCGTCAGCTTCAGCCATTGTTGGCTCAGGTGGAATAGCTCCAATCGGCTCAGTTGGGGGAACTCGAGTCTTAAGACTTGAGACGTGAAAAACTATGTGTATCCACACCACCTCAGGTAAGTCTAGGCGGTACGCCACTAGCCCAATCCTCTCTATCACCTGGTACAGTCCATAAAACTTTGGAGCTAATTTTTTATTAGGAAATGGGTCTAATTGAGCTTTACTGATATGGTTGGAGCTTGATGTAGACCTAGTCCCCAATTAAGAAGGACCTCTTGGTGCCGCTGGTCATAGACTTGCTTTATCTGGTTTTGAGTAGCCACTAGGTCCATCTTGAGTCTCCTCAACACCTCATCATGATCTCGCAAAATTGCATATATCTCAGTTTGTATAGCTCGGGTCGATGGCAAGTATGTATGCAAGGTCGGACGTGGCTAACCATAGATGACCTCGAACGGGATCATGCCAATGGCCGAGTGAAAGGCCGTGTTGTATGACCACTCAACCCATGGCAAATAAGATAGCCACTACTGCGGTCGCTCATCGATAAAGCACCGCAAGTACCACTCTAAGCAATGGTTTAGCATTTCAAATTGGCCATCCATTTGAGGATGATAGGTTGAATTCATATGAAAGATAGTCAATTGGAGAGCAAAGAATTCCTGCCAAAATTCATTCATAAATATAGGATCATATCTGAAACAATTGATTTTGACATAACATGCATTTTGGCCACGTCGGACATAAACGTCCGTGACCTTCTTTGCTATCTAAGAATGCGCCAAGGTTAAAAAATGTGCATACTTGCTAAGGCGATCTACCATCACCAAGATCACAAAATGTCCTCTAGCCTTGGGTAGACCATTAATGAAATCCATGGCGATATCCTACCAAACCTTCATTGGAATCAAGAGTGGTTGTAGCAATCTAGCAGGTTTTGCCGACTCCATCTTCGCCCTTTGACACACCTTATAAGCCTTGACGTAGGCTTGTACATCCTTCTTCATTCTAGCCTATGTGCAACTCTAACTCAGCTGTTTATAGGTGCGTAACACCCCTTCATGCCTAGCCATGGGGGAGTTATGGAAGTGGCGCATCAGCTCCAAGCACAAGTGGTGGTCAGCTGGAACAATGATCTTGCCTTTGTCCACCAAGAGCCCGTCCTTCACCACTACTCCTTGCACACAGCTGGGATCTGTAGCAAGGTCATCCAACATTCTTATGGTATTTAGATCGTTTTTGTAGGCCTCCCGTAGCTGCTAGAAAAAAAGGAAAAATCGGCACCGAAATCGTCACCAACTCGGCTAGATTTGGGCACCTAGATAAGGTATTGGCGGAATTATAGTTCTTTGTCGTTGCGAACATGTGCAGATGTTCGAACGGCCTGATTCCATTTGAATGCACAATTTGTGTTCTCTGTTTTTGTGAACACATGCATGCGTTCACATACCTGTTCGAACGCGGTCCCTATGTTCGAACGCCCCCCGCCAAAAAATCATTTTATTTCTTCTAACAAAACTCGACTAGATAAATATGCTCATCCCAATAAACCAAATATCGTGAGTAGAGACAATATGGATCGAGTCGTATCATATAGGAAATATTGTCCGAAATATAAGGAAATTTTTGCACTGCTTATGTAAGTATGTAATACAATTAGCCTGCTTTTATAAGTTTATTGTAAATTAATGTTAAACATTCTTTACTACACAAAATCATTGTGTATTGTTGCTAGAAAAGGATTTTACTAACGTAATGAGGGAAATATATATTATGTATGTAGTCTGCAATTTTATTAATAAAAATTACCATAAGTACATATTTATTCAATATTACTACTTCTTTGGTATTTTGATCTTTTGATTTAATAAGGTAGTTCGGTTCTTTGATTTAAAATCTCTCCGATTCTTAATACAATTTTACTATTTTTTATTATTTTAATATTAATTTTATACTATATCATTATAATTATTAGTCCTTATGCTAGTATACAACTAAACTCTAGAATAGCTTATACTAGTATTACCTATCTTCTAATATTAGCCTTATTTCACAAGTGAAGAGATCATAAAAGAAGAAACCCAGATTACAAAACCTATTATCCAATAGAAGAAAGAAAACAAAATAGAACATTTTGGTTAGAAATAATCGAACCAAGATCCTAGAGTTCGATAAACAGCAAAATGGAAGGCAACAATAGCAAAGCTCATAAAGTAAATGGAAGAATTTTCCATTAAAGAGAAGATAACCCTCACAATGCAGGACTACGAACATTGACATCGCCCACTACGAACAAGAGCCTCGATAACTGAGGTTAGCTCCGATAATGCATGACGCAACCTGCCACATTGTGGCCGGCCTTGTGCTTAAGTTAAGCCCCGTAAGTGAGAAGTTTTCTCACCTGAGCGTATCATGCCCACCCAACTGCCAGGCCACCCAATCCGACCGGACCAGCTGGGCCTAGCTGGGCCCGCAACTGTCGCCACGGGTGGCAAAGCTCTTTCTTATTTATTTATTTATTTAGATATTTCTTTCTTAATTAATGCAAATAGACTATCTACACATTAATTATTTTAATAATAATATATATTCAACAATTTTATTATTAATTATAATTAGTATAATTAATAATTAATTATGTTGCAAGCTATTACATATAAATTTAGGTAATACTTATATTTATTTATTTATATTTCTATTATATTAATAAATAGATTTGTAAATTATACTCATTAGATTTATAGATGTATACTAATATTTTTATGATATACATTATAAGCAATTCTAATAATTTATTATATATTATTATTTTGTAACAAATAAAATATTAGGCTTATTTATTTATTTATTTATTATTTTATAAAGTAAAAACTACATAGTCCCTAATTAATTAAGATAGAGTGAGAACCACAATTTAGTTATAATTAGATTTTTATCTATATTTATATATTTATTTATAATTATAATTATATATATATATATATATTTAGCCTTTTATTTTATTTCATTTTATAATGTCATACTTAGACTATTTTTTTTATCTAAAAGGGCAACCCTTTTATTCTTATTTTGGCGGACTTGAAAGATACGTGTTTTGTATCTATCTTCTGATTAGACTGTAAGTAGTCTTATCCCCTAGACACTATTTTCAAATTAGAATATATTATATAATTATATATATGTATATTTTGGCCTCTAGTATGATTATATGACCTTATCTAAAGATGATTTTAGTTGAGCATATTTTGTCATGCATTTGATTAGACTGGTCTGAGTGAGTATATTGGTGATATATAAAGATAATTAGACATGACTATATTATTATGAGTTTATGCTGAGATATCTCCAAAGGAAATATGATGTAACAATGTAGTCTCTAACCATTTATCGATCACATGCTTACTCATACTACAAATTAACCGGACTAATAGAATATGTACAATATTCACCTCTAATTATTTCTAAATCATCTACATACTTATGCCCGAGATCAACCTAATGAATGAATGATAAAAATATATTCAATTATAATTATCTTTATATAAAATCATATACTTATGCAGGAGGTCAAAATAGAGTGCAAACATATAAATATCTAATATATCCTAATTTGAAAAGGCGTTGAGGGGATAAGACTACTGATAAGAAGACATAATACACATATCTCTCATATTTGTCAACCACGCGTCAAATCCTCGCTAATAGGGTCCATGAGATCTCAAATAATGGGTTCAAAATTTGAAAATATTTAAATAGTATAAAGTTAGCCATGTATCCAACTAAAACCTATTGGTGTAAATTATATTCGTTTATTAGGTTTAGAATTACTTTTTTAAATTTTTATTAAATAATTAAAATATATATTATATATATATACTATGAATATTTTATTAATATAAAATGCTAGTTAGGAAATTAGGAAAATGATAGTTGTTCTCCCTTTTTTTTCATATAAAAAGATGAAAGGCTAATTACAAATAAAAAAAATAAGTGGAGACAAAATCTAGTTATAGTTACCTTTTGTGATTCTACTCTTACTTAACAGATCCCTAATTATATGTAAAATAATAATAATTCGATCATATAAAAAAATTATCAAAGTTTTATATTCATTTTTATACAAAATAATATTTAACAATAAGGTGCTCGAAATACTTTGTGTGTATATATATGTATATATAAACATGAATATAAATATATATTGGTTTGATTATCACTAATAAGATTATACGTATTAACCTAATATAAGCCAGTTGTAGATATATAGCAATTACAATTAATCAACATTATGCTTATCATACTTTGCTAATAATTGTGTTTGTGAGTACATATTATTTAAAAGAGAGAAAAACTATCGATTATAGTGCTGGGCTCGGCCAGCACTATAAGCTACAGTGATGGGCATGCAGAGAGGTGGAGGTGGAACCGAGGAGGAAATAAAAGGAGAAAAAGAAAGGGATAAAGAAGAAGAAGATGATGATGAAGAAGAAGAAGAGAAGAGAGAAAAGAAGGGAAGGAAGAGGGCAAAATTCGAGCCAATAGGGAGGGGTTGCCGCTGGCCAGCCGACGGCTCAGTTCCAGTGAACCCAGCCAAAGAGCCGTAGAGAGAGAGAGAGGGAGAGAAAGGAAAGAGAAGAAGACAAAGGGTAAGGAGGGAGGAGGTTCAACGGCATTGGTTGCTCGGTGGGGGTGACGGTGGCATTCCAAGTATGCCGGCGGTTCGAGAGATAAAGAGAGAGAGATAGAGAGGTTGATGGGGAGGAGAAAACAAGAGAGAGGTTGGGGGGGTTGTGGCGGCCATAGGCCTCGCCACACCCAGTTGGCCTGACCTGGTTTGTCGAGCCAGCGGCTGAGGGTGTGTGTTGCCCTCAGCGCGCTTGCCGCTATGGCTGGCCATGTTATGTCATGTATAATTCTTTTTTGAAATTTTCCCTTTAAAATTTTTAATTTAATTATATTTATATATTATTATTGTTATTATTTTATTATCATATATTACTATCATAATTATTTTATTTGTATTACTATTCTTTATTTATTTATTTTTATTATCATTTTATTTTATATTTTGGTTTAGGTTATTACAGCTAGTACCGAATTGCTCTTCAAGGAGCAGACATCATCTTAGGTGTCCAATAGTTCTAGAATATAGGACTGGTAGCTTTTTATTTCAGATGCATGCATATTGCATTTTAGGGAGATCGCTGCTTACATTTTAGGGAGATGGACGAGACTCGAGGGCACAAGGACGAAGACGAACCCCACCTTGAAATCTATGGTGGGGCTGCCATGATCACTAGGGGCAAGCCCGAAGGTGGTGAACATGATGGAGGTCTCACGCAAGGCCAAGATAGATGCGGTCACATGGGAGCATGGGTTGGATTAATGCCAAGTCGATCTAATCAACTTGGTTATATATTTACATCCAAATTTTCTTGGTGTTTTAGTCCTTAAGAGAGGACCTGTGGAAGGAGTAGTTGTGATTTAGTTTGAGTTTGGGAAGGTGGAACCTGACCTCATTAGACTAATGCAAATGGCTTGGCTCAACAGACCAAATACGAGCGTGAAGGGATCGAAACTGTTTACTGCACCGAGTTGAAGTTGCCGAGTTTAAGACTGTGATGTGGTGGACTGGACCTAGGCTGAGTTTGAAAGTAATGAGGTTGACCCAACTCAAGAAAAGGCAACTAGAAAAGAGTCGAACCAAACAAAGACATGACCCAACCGAACTAAAATGAGTGAAGGAAGCCAAATAAGCAGCAGCGGCTCAAGTAGACAAAATGGCATTCATGATTTGGGAACCGCAAGGAAGGGTGACTCACAATTGGCACAGCCCGGCGATATAAGGAGTTTTTCTTCCTCCTGGGGGTAGTGGGAGGGCAGCCACAACTCTGGCAACCGAGTATTTTTTCCAACATGCATCTATTCAAAGTTGGTGCCTAGAAGTGGAAAAAATGCTCTACTATTAATTGAGGAATTGTGAGGAGACATGGAACTCAAGTGGTAATTCAAAATTGACTTTCGATAAAAGGCTCTCAAAGCCAATGATCCCTAAGGAAGATCATGCAATAGGAAGTGTCAAAGTGATGGCTGCAATAGGGACTGAATGCTTGTCCTTGTTTGGTTTGCAAACCACACCACATGGAAGGTCAGCAATTCAAGCTGGGATCAGCATTCAGTCACCCATGCACGAATCATCTTGAAGCTGAGTAGCCAAGAACCAATTGCTAGTAGGCTAGATATATCGTTTTGTGTTGGCATTTGTGGTAGCTATCAGTCTTGTCGTAAAGAATCTCACTTGACGTTAGTGATTCGAATTATCATATATGTAAATAGAATATCAGACTTTAGAATTTAGTATACGTCAGATACTAGTTCTTCTATAATTGGTTATTCATATGCAGATCGGGCCAATTCTTCAGACGACATCAAAGTATCTCTAGTGGGTTTTTTTATGTTGAAAATAATTTAGTTTTTTGACATAATAAAAGCAGAATGTAATATCATTATCTACAACTAAGGTAGAGTGTATAGTCTTAGGTAGTTGCTATACACAATTGTTATGAATGAAATAGATGGTCAAAGATTACGAGATTGACTAAGGAACTATGATACTATTTTGTGACAACATGAGTGCCATTAACATCTCTAGAATAAAATATATTGACATTAGGCATCATTTTATCCATGAAGTGGTAGAAGAAAAGAATTTTTTTTTTGAAAGAGAATGTAGAGGAAAAAGTTACTTTAGAATATTTCAGTAATAATCTCCTTTCTGTACTTTAGACATTGTCTATAGGGGTTTGCATATTTCAGTAATTTCTTTTTACATTTTTTTTCTTTTTTTAAAAAATAAAATATAAAATTATATGGTGTGTTTTTGGTTTTCTAAAAGATCTTGTTTCTTGTGGATTATACTCTTTTAATTTGTGACATTGAACAATTGTTGGATTAATGTTCGACAAGATGTCTCTTATACATTATTTATCTATAATTGACTTCATATAAATTGTATTTTTTTATTAGATATTTAGATCTACTCATATTTATTCTTTGATTTAAACATAATAGACACGAGTTATTTTGGACGGGCATATATTTTGTACTCTCTTCATCCTCTAGTTTAGGTTTTTTAAAAAGCACTATATTGTCTGGTTTATTAGTGTAGATCAATAAAAAGGGCTACTGTGAAATCCGTCTTGTTTAAACATTGTCCAGTTTTGATATTCTCTTAAAAACTTGATTGTTCATTTGAGTGGGAGAATTAGCCTATATCATTTTTTAAACAAAAAAAGGCTACACTTATGAAGAGTGAAAGCCGCTACTGATTTAAAAAAAGAATTAATTAATCCTAGAATTTTAAGGAGTATTTTTAATCTTGACTTACTTTGAGTTGACTTATACATTCATTTGTTTAGATCTTCGTTTCAAATGTGGATTAATCTTCCATTTGGCTCTCATTAATTTATTGAATTATTATCTGTTTCATAGTCTCTAAATGAATTTGTGTGATATTTTAAAATAATAATATAAATAAAAAAAATAAAAAAATTTGGATGCCAGATGGGTGGTCATAACTAGTTAGGCGTTCGAGCACCTAGAGTTTTTTGTGCCGAACTTTTTTTCACAAAAAAAATTTAGCTTTTTCTTTCAAGGCCTTTTCACTCTTTTTTTTGTCCACCATTCTCTTACCGATCTTGCAATTGGTTCTTGCAAATCTTAGTCGAATTATTACTTGGATTTCCCTTGAAGGTAAGATCTTTGAAGGTAAGACCTCCTCCCTTTCTCTTTGGATTGCATTTTTTTTGGGGGGTGTTTTTCAGGAGTTTGATTTATCTTACCTTTAATGATAATTCCCCAAATATTCCTTTTAAGGGTTGATTTTCAATGCATATTACTACATCTTAGGCTTGATTGTCTTTGATTTGTTGCATGTTAAGAGTTAGACCCTCTTTCATGTTTTTGGGATTTTCTTTTTGGATTTTTGGTTCATATTTTTGAGACATTTTTCTTATATGATCTAGTTATCACTCAGGGGTGCTGCCAAGTTGCCCATGACAAGTTAGGAACATAGTTCTAGATTGTAACTTGATGATAGGAAAATTTAGAAGAGTCAATTTTGTTCACACCTATAAGGAAGGGAACAGCAGCAAATTACGGTGCTAAGAAAGGTAGGTCAATGAGTCATAGTATGGTTTGGAGAGAACCCAACCCATTACCGGATGAGCTGAGATCCATTGTTAATCGGGATAGCTCAAGAGGTGGCAAATGGGTTAGGTTTTAAGCATGTTCGAATTAGGTTAGATTTAGATTAGGTTAGCTTCACCCTAACATAAACACGACTAAATTATTAAACGGGTTACATTTGGTAGAAATGAATACGACCCATTTATTAAATATATAACACGATATGATTCATGTACCTCGTTTGATAAATGGGTCTGATTAATACGACACAACCTGTATAACTCAATTAATAAATGAGTCAAATTAACATGACATGAATATTTAATTATTTATTGTTTTACTTTATATAACAATTGAGTTTTACAAATTTACCCCTATATAAATAATATATTATATAATAATCTCTTTTCAACTCAAAATTTACACAATATAAAAGCAATAATTCTAAGTATTAAGCTATTAACCATATATTCAATCCTAACACAAATACATTCAATCTATTATACAATAGACTCTTAGTTATACAAGCAATTAACCCACAAATCCATTCGTATAATAGACTCTTAGTTAAACAAGCAATTAACCCACAAATCTATTCTTTTAATTACATCAGTATCAACAACCAACAACATTAGCTAAACTTGAGTCACAATATTGGCGATGAACTTCGGATCATACTCCTTGATAGCGGGGATCATACAAGCCATTAACCAACAAATCCATTCTTTGAATTACAACGGTAACAACAACCACCATTAGCTAAACTTTAGTCCCAATATCGGCAATGAACTTCCACTCATCCATGGAGAGATCATACTCCTCGATAGTGGAGATCGAAGATAGAGATGGTGAGATCGGATGGTGGGAGGGTAGGAGATTTAGGTGTAGGAGTAGGAGAGGTAAATTGAGCGAGGCAAGGCCGCAAGAGAGAGGACCGAAGGAGATCGAACCTTGGGATTTCAAAGAGTGTGAGAAGGTGGGAGGCCCGTCGAAGACCTAAGGAGGGTAAGGCGTTGGAGGCGAGATGCCATAGGAGGAGATTGGGCCTTGGGATATTCCACTATTTCAAGTGCCAGATCACTGGAATCTAATCGACAGATCACTGGAATCTAATAGACAGATCTATCGGCTGGTGTAATTGTATTCCTTTCTAGGTATTGGCCTTTCAAGACTCATATTTGTTTTACTTATTATGCAGCTGTAGTCAGCCATGCGAAGGCTTGATTCTAGAGCTTTGCTCTCTTTTGTATGAAAGTTTGTTCTTGATACATGGCTTAAATTATGGTTCATAGGATTCTTACCATATGAACCATATTTCCCCTGACATTTCAGTTTGATGATTGATTTTCAACACACACACAAAAAGAAAAAAGAAATTGCTATTGCAATTTCGGGATCCCTATAATCTAAAGAGTAGAGAATTCTATGAAATCCGAGGAGTTGAGAATTCTCTTAAGGAATAATTTTTGAGATCTTTATCTGAGATCGAGTCTAATTTGGTGCGAATTGTTCGTATTAACTGCAATTTTATGGAAAGCAATTGCTAACAACTAGATATTAACAGAGTTCATCCATCCAATTGCATCTCAATTTGTTTGATTAAATGCTGATAAGTGTGAAGCTAACCAAGTAACATTAGGAAGACAGCCAGCCAATAAACAACAAATTTCCTAATCAACCGTAGCACTAAGCATGCATTGGTTTTTAAGATAAAAAAGATTAGGTTTCTAAAATAAACCCCAAAAATAGTATGATAGGTTTCTCATCATAGATCAATCTTAGCACTAGAAAAACAGAAACAGTAATAAAAGATAAATTAAAGGAACAAAAAAAATTTCATATAAATGATATCAAACGAATAATCAATAAATTATTCTAACTAGAATTTAAACCCCCCCCCCCCATGATGAACTTGGGTTAGGATGGATAATGCTGTGCTTAAGCCCCATTAGACTAACCTCAAAGAGGAAGAGAGAAGAAGTGGTCTACCTTCTTACCCCCTTTCTCTCAGCCAGTCGGAAGAGGCGAAAGCGAAGAAGAATTAATCTCCGAGCAAAACAACACCTCCGATGCCATCAGAATTAGGCAAAGGGGCATCTGCCACATTGCTCGGTGGCGTTTGAACATGTAATCATGCACCAAAAATTTTAAAAACATAATAAAAGGAAAGAGTAAAACAAAGAAAACAACATTTAAATTGAATAAAACAAGTATTATATCGCGGATGGATGTGCACCCAAGAGAGATGGACACACCTTCCCAAGGGGGCAGATAGTATTAGGTTTTTAGTGGAAGTCATATTATATACTACAAATTGGAGTATTCTAGAATAACACGTCTGCGGAGATGATTGGTAGCAGCACCTAATCGTTAGAGGCCACACATGCTGTATCTGCTGTTTGGGCGATTCGATTCCCCGTTTTCCGGATTGGAACGAAAGATAAGAACGGAATACCAACAACTCTTTTCTTCTCGAACTCCGAGGTCATCGAGTTGAGCTCCAATAATAAATAATATTATTAAAAAAATTAATTGGCGGTTTACTGGTTTAGCTTAACAGGTCGACAATATAATTAATGGTTTGACAGTGCAGTTCACTTAGAGAAACAGTTTAGCAACACGACAATTTAGAATAGGTCTTGATAGCGTTTAATTTGAAGCAATTATATTCAACAACACCATGTCTTAGAGCTTAATTTATGCAGTTTATTATATTAACTAAAATTTTTATTATATTGAATAAGATAGTTTATTTTATAAGTCTGAAATCTAGGCTAGATTATGGTTGGCATTTTATCCCACCTATATCTTACTTTTAAATTCATAAATGATAAAAAAAAAAATTAGCAACCGAATTGAAATGCAATTTACCTGAGGTATTGTTTTCATTTTGCACCTACAATATTTGTTTATAACTTTTAAATTTTTTTACGTAATTGCCCTTGAAAATTTTCAAATTATTTTGCCTCTATATTCTTCAAGATATCATAACTGAGACCCAAATCATGGTGCATTTGAGAAAAATACCATAATTGTTATTTTTTTTATCAGCGATTAGTACTAAAAAACTCGTTAATTTTTATATTGGCAAATATGGGCTCATCTATTTCTGAATTATATTTTTGGGCATCGTTTTACTCATAATACCTAATTTATTATTTCCTTAATCCAACCCAACCCAACCATACCATTTAATGAAATCTCTATCTACCCAAAACCCCATTCTTCTTCCTTTGATTTTTTTTTCTCTCATCACTATCAAACCCAATTTCTCTTTTACGGATTAAATCTTTCTTTCTCCTTTTTCTCTCTTTTCTTCTTTCTTAACATTGTTATTCCTTTCTCACACATCAAACCATAATATATACATTCAACTCTTTCTTATTCAATCATTATTCACTTCTTCTCTTCTCTTATTTACCATTTTTTACCATTTTTATTTGATCCTATGGCCTCTCGACAATGGCGCAAGACAAATCTTTTAATATTTTCAAGTAATTAGGATTATGATTAGTATAAACTATTTATTTTTCTCTACAATTTTAGAGTTATTGCATCATTATCATATATGAGTAAAAATATGGCTAGGAACATACTGTTTTTATAACGGAGGGTAAAAAATATACATTTTTGGTGTAATTGATTTTCCTTAAAAAAATATATTTTTTTAGTGTAATTGGAGTTGGCCAATTTAGAAACCCAATATATAACTAATTTTCCTAAAAATTACAATTTTATTTATCATGAATTCTTGTAGCACAGTACTTCTAAACATTTATGATCATATATACTTTTCTAAAGTAACTACTTTAAGGACACTTATATCAAATAACTCAAAATCTCTATTAGAAAATTGATTAACGAGATCTAGTCTGGCATGTGTCAAATTAAACTAATTCAAGAATAAGAGTGCAAATAAGTCTAAAATGTGTATCGAAACGTATTAAATACTTTCCTATCTAGTGATAAATATATAAATGATACCAACAATATAGTAACTTTTTTATGGTTGTTAGAATTTGATAAGTACATCTATTCATGCATGCACATATTGTAAGTGATCATCTTTCTAATTAGCACAAATAGATGTACAACCGAAGTAAAGTTGATGTAAAAGGGAACTAGAAAATAGTTTGAGATTTTTATAAATCACACCCTACATTTTGCTTATTTTGTGATTCGCATCCCGTCTTTGGGGATTTTATAACGCGACCCCTCATTTTTTCCATAATGTTCATTTAACACCCCCAACGTTACTTTAGCTAATTGACATTAACCATGTTATATTGTTTATGTGACTCTAGTTTAAAGATTACTAAAATACCCTTAAAAAGTTCTGAGCTAACCTAAATCCCCATAAAATCCTTTTCTCCAAACTAAACCCTAACCCCACAAAATCTAAATCCTCTTATCTATAACTAAACCCTACCTCATAAAATTATAATATCAAAACCCACAACCTACAAGAATCCCCCAAAATCCCTACCACGTACAAGCCTTAGAAGCTTTCCCCAACTTTACCTATTTTTCTTCATCTCTCTAGCTCAAACCCTTTTTTTTTCATCTTTCCTCAAATTTTCTTCAACTCCCTCCCGATCTTTAAGGTTGCAAGCAACAAAATCGGCTTAGCGTTTGGGAAGTTCTAAAATCTCTATGGCTTGGAGTCTGGAAGCTCTAAGATTGGCTTAGCATTTATGTGATATTCTCCATGGTTTGAGAAAAAGTAATTAAGTATGGATGTTTATGTTATGAATAAAATTAGAGATAAGTATAAAGGTAATTTAGGAATGTTATAAATTACATAGTGGATTATAACAGAACATTCTCTTTCTAGTATCATTCAGTTTGATTATGGTTAGGTTAAATTAACTCAGGATGTTAAATGAACATTATATGAAAAAGGAGGGGTCGTATTATAAAATCCCCAAAGACGGGTGCGAATCATAAAATAGGTAAAATGTAGGGTGTGATTTATAAAAATCCCAAATAATTTCTACTAAAAATATCCCATAATAATGATGAGTGTATGTATTTTATTTATTTTCCATCTTATTATATCTAAGTTATATCACCCTACATGGACTGACAAGGTTGTGACATATTTGTCTTACAATATAAAAATTATTTACAACAACGTTTGTAGTGTTAGTGTGTTAAATAAATACATATATGGTTTTAAAACTTATTGTTATAAAAAATAGCTGTCGAGATTGATTATGATGGATTGGCGCGTAAACGAGGGAGTAGCAAGAAATTATAAAACTATATCTTGTAACTTGTGTGTAATTGTAATATTTATGGTATAACATACTCGGTGATAATTTATTGTTATTAGAATTAAGTTGTGTTATTGTGTAGTTATGTTGTTATAATTTATTATTTTATATAGTGTGATTATTTTAGTGATAATTTATGCTGTAACATACTCAGTGATAATTTAGTATTTTATTTTTAGAAAATAAAATGGTTTTGGGCTACGGGGGACTCCTTTAATAGTTTTGGGCCTTTAGTAAAGGGACGGGTGGACCTCCATGACCGCCGGCCATGGACTATGCCTCGCCGCCCCGTCGGCCATCCCGGCCATGGGGCGAGCTGCTCTCGCTCCCCCGTAGGCAGGGAGGACGGATAGCGACTCCACCGCGGGCTAGAGCTACGCCCTGCCACCATCGAGCCGAGCCCTCCTCCTCCTCTTTCCCCTCCCCTTCCCTCTAGCTAACCACCTACCTCGGGTGATAGACGCAAGCCGCCATCCTCGAGGGTGGGCGATTGGCGATGTGGGCCATCAGTAACATTGGGACCTCTTTTCCCTCCTCTGTCTCCTTCCCTTGAAAGGAGATGGTGAGGGAGGATGGGGGTTAAATAAACCCCCACCCATCCCTTGGTAGGCTACAGTTTAGACCGCAGCCCATGAGGCTACTGGGCTGCGGTTTGGACCGCAACCCATGATCTATACCCCCCTTGCCCTATTAGGCTAAGCTCAAGCCCAATCAAACACACCATCTATGCACCAGCCTAGGCACAATGGGGTTATTTGGACCCTATAAGCCCTATTTTTTCTATCATCACATTGTTAATTAGCTAATAGCTCTCTTAAAGACAAATTCTTATTACCTAAATAGTGTGAATTTTATGATGACATGGAACTCACCCTAGGGAACCCTTGACTCATTTAATGTACCTAAATCTAAATTCTCTAATAAGATAAGTATTTCTATTAATTCGCTAACCTTACGTATAGCACACTATGTGAAGAGGATTTTGCGATTCCAGAGGAGCGGGCTAGTTGAGAGGAATTAGAGTACTATGGAGACCCCCAAACGAGTAGAGTTTATATGAGTTTAGAATAATGTAGCTGCTGCTATTATACTTTTCCTGATATTATAAGAATGATCGTATTAGTGCATGCATTTAGTATAACTATTATGTATCCCAGTATGTGTAGATGTTGATAGTATACTTTTCATGATATTGTAGGAATGTTAATATTAACACATGCATTTAGTGTATCATGATGTATCTTGGCATGTGCAGTTGTTGATAGTATACTCTTCATAATGTTATGGGAATGTAAATGTTATCACATGTATTAGTGTAATTATGATCTACATGTATCCTAGTATGAGACACTCTTGCATAAATATCTGTAGTGAATATAGAATGTAATGATCATGATGACTATGATATGACTTATACATCCACAGACACTGCACTACTTCCACCTATCATAGTAGTCATGTTATGACTAGGCAGTGCCCTCTACTTGCTCAGTCCGGATTTAAGGGTAGAGTGTGTCATGTATGACTTATGCTATTAGCAGCCCACACCTGGGATTATGATGATAGTAAGAACATGATTGTGAGGTAGAGATATATCTCTAGCGGTACCCGATGATGCAGGATTATGGCTTCCATTGATGAGCTGAGGGCTCTTGACTATTCTGCTGAGGACGGTGATGATTTAGAGATAGTGAAATATGGGCCTACGACAGGGGTCCTTAGTCTGATGGCCACAAACAATCGGTCACATATAGCGTCACCATTCATGTTTGGGTGACATTACTGCTAGATGTGTATATATCCCTCCTCGATATATGAGATGATGGATGGTTATGTGATGGATAACTTTTAGAGAATATCTAAATTATGTGATAAATAGCTCGATGAGCTATGATAAATCATGATTAATGTCTTAGTGAGTATATAAGAAAAATTACTCTTTTTATTTTTAAGTATAACATGTAAATGCTACGATTGAGATTTGTATGAATAAGAAATTATATCAAACTTTATACTTGTATAGACTTATATTGATATGATTAAGAGTTGGCATGTTCTAGGATAGTGTCGTGTAGTCTATATCGGTTGCATTGATTTAGTAAATCATTGTAAATTATTTAAATAAACTTATCATATTGTTAGCAACTATAGGTATGCATTGGATTTCATTGTTATAGATTATTTGGATTCTACTCGCTAGGCTGTGTGCTCACCACCTCTTGGTGGAATCATTTCAGAGTTAGGGGAAGTAGGTGTGGGTAGCAAGAAGTAGCTGCCTTTACTTCATTTAGAGTTATTTATATTAGTTGTATTGAGCTCTTACAAGGGTGTTATGATTGGAGTTGTATTTTAGATATGTATCTTTGAAGGCTTGTTGTGGTTTGTGAAACTTGTATTTGGACTCATATTTGCTTGAGATTATTTATGGTATGAATCTATATTTCTATATGCCTTATGGAAACATATTACTGACAGGTTATTTGATGCGCTATGTGGGGGAATTTACCCACGCGGTATACACGTGTATTTGAAGGTTTGAGTGTTTCATTTAATGCCCCTCAGCAATTCCAGATAATTGCCTTCATCATGCAAAATAGCATAAGTAAAAAGAGGGTATGAGCACCGCTCATTGGATCTTGCCTCTCTTCGAGGTATGTGATAGCTTCTCGTCTATTGCCCTACTTGTTGGCATCACCATCTTCTGCTGGGACAGCATGCTTGATTTGCTCTTCTTATACGCTACAAAGGTGAGTTGAGTCTTGTTTTGGTCTATCTCCATGTCCATTTGCTCTCTCTCACCGCTTTGAGTAAGGATCGTTTTTAGTTCTACAACCATCTTTCCATGGTTCGCATCAAGTTTGTCCTTGGCGCGTCTATTCGGTGCTGAGCTAGCATGCGCTAGCCCCTCCCTTAGAACGTCTTTAGGTAAAATGCCTTGGTCGGCCCAACTTGGGTCCTTCCTTTGCTGGTTCGCACATATGTAGAGCGTGGCTCCTGGTCCGACCTGATCCTAGACGCACTTGGACCCCGTTTATGGCCACTAAGTTCGGTTCCACTTCAATCAGAGCTATTCTATTGTTATTTTGAGCACATATATCCTATGTATTACCCTCTTCATGCTTTGGGTCATGTCCATCATCCTTGTCAGCTTGACTTTCACTTTTTTGGCAAGTTTGTAGGTTAACGTTCTAGTGCGAAATATCCGATGGTGAGATTTTTGCTAGGCTCGAGACCGAGGGTGAATCCTACATTTTTGCCTTCCCTTTGTTAGCTGTGGTGGATGTACCTATCCTCATTTTAGGGTTTGCATGGGGTTGGGATTCGTGACTTAGGGGATTGGGTGAAATGTCACTGTCTACATTGGGTGTAGTGGGCCCTCCCCTACTGCTATTGGTTGGTTTTGCTGGTTTAGTACTTCTTCTAGGAATAGAAGTCTCTTGAGATGGTTTCTCTCCCTCCTACCTTGGACATTGATTGTGGGCCATCCTTGTAACTGCTGATCCATCAAAGTGTTCTCTTTGTTTACCCGTTGGACCATTCATTGGCCTGTGAGTCATCTCTCCTCTACGAATGGATTCTTGTTTGCTAGGTTATGTACCATCCATGTCTCTTCATCAGTCTCTTTCTGCTTTGCGGATTTCTCCTACTCTGCCTCCTTGTCTTGTTCCCTCTCCTTGTAGTGCTCCGCTATGTGGCTTGCTCACCCGCATATGAAGCAGTATAATGGGATATTCTCATACACTACTATTTGGTCCAAGTTTTCCATCTTTGGCCCTAGTCTTCAATGGTTTTGGTATGCTCACCTCCACACATACTTGGGCAAACCTGCTCCATGTGTGGTCAAGAGTAGTTTCGTCCACCCACAACAGTTTCCTAAAATATGCAGCAACTGGAATCAAAGCCTCCAGCTCCTAATATTCTTCCGATAGATTGTATAGTTGGATCCGAATGGGTGGCGGTGGTGAAGGCATCCATAGGTGGCTGGAAGTTATTTTGCCACGGTATTAAGTTGAGCACCATTCCTTGCACAGTCCATAGGCCTTTGTCAAGCACATATTGCAAGTCTATTTCTCTCTCGAACCAAAAGACAAAGAATCCATCTTCCATGTCTGAGACGGAGAAGCCATCAATCCTGCACCAGAGTTTGGCTAGGATAAACTTTAGCATAGTCAATGGGATACCATTGCTAAGGAATCGCCTGAATAGGGTGAGTCTCCATCTTTCTCTATTAACACCTCTAGTTCAATGATGATGCAAGGGCCTTTAGCTTTGCCAATATTGCTTTTGGGATTCATCCTTCATCCCTGTGTGCCAGTGGGGTGCTGGTTGCGAGCAGCCACATTCACCTAGGCTTTTGTTTGTTTGGGCCTTTAGCTTTGCCAATATTACTTCTAGGATTCATTCCTGTGTGTCGGTGGGGTGTTGGTGGCTACCAGCATTCACCCAGGTTTTCTCCTCTGGTTGTCTATCCTTTGTTGATTTGGATGATGAAACTCGCCGGAAGGATACATCCTCTCCTCCTACTGGAGCCGATGGTGTCCGTCCCATTTTTCCTTGCCAGAAGGTTTTTGTTGGGGGAAGATTTTGATACCCATAATCTGTATGTTTAATGGAAAGACAAGGACCCAACTGAAAACACATAAGGTAGGATCTTCTCAACGTGAATTCACAGGAAAAAGGGTGTAAATTGGAATAAACACCTCGATAATTCTCGAATATGTTGCTCCGCACTGAACCTTTTCTTCTGATTGTAATAAGATCAAAGAAAAGGTATTTTATCTTTCAACATCCTGAGTCCGAGCTCCGAAGGAAACCATCTTTTAGACGTCAGGATATCAAGCAATTTCACGTTTTTTGTTCTTTTCTGTCAAACATAGTACTACGCAGCTTGTAATATGAATGAGATCCTGAATGGCTCATAAAAGCTGGAACTCCTAAACATGAACTTAATTAAGAATCTACTTAACAGTAAAATTATAGGAAATTCTTTAGCAGCAGTGGGTAATCAAATTTGGGGCACCTAAATCAAAATGCCAAGAATATCAGAAATAGGAACAACTTAGGCTACAAAGAATTTGCAGCCAACCTTTCGAGTTCCCTTTTCAGTTTGCAATTGTTGTCCGAAATGTTTGTGACGATTCAAATGTTACCAGCTGAACTGAGCGAATGGAGGAAAAAGGCTAAGCATCTCTACAGGGTAAGTTGAATCTGTAACAGCTCATAGAAAAATCCTAAATATTATAGTCATAGGCCAAGCATTTCTTGAATTTATCTTTGATCGGAACGAGTTACAAGATTAGTCAGTCTCTGTATATCTATGATAGAGAAGAGTGTCACACTGAAAATAATGTCCACCCATGGGAAAGAGATAAAAGCAAGTGCCCATCATTTCCTCTTTCATTGCATTTGACAACTTTTAAAAATATCGCACATGAATGAATGAAAAAAAAAAATTCAGAACAAGTTTAAAGCACAAACTGTAAATACTCACACTATACATTACTGTATCTTGTAATGATTAAGTAAACTAAAAGGCGAGATGTACAGAAATAGGCAGAACATGAAAGAAATGTAGGAACCTATCTTATATAATGCTATTATGCTCAAAATTGCTCTATTGGTGAAGTTTCCAGATTTGAAAGCTTGGTTGAGGATAAATTCACAAGTCATGTTTTCTCTTCTAACAAGCTATTCCAACGTTTCTTGAGGATCTCACATGCCTTTGAACATGGAAGAGCGACTATCTTGAGGTTTTTATCGACAGGGATCTCGATAACCAAGCCCAATCTCAGCAGTGTATCCATAGCCGAGTTGATAGGCATTTCAATCTGCAGAAAATAAAACTTGAGACTCAATCCTACTTTGTCCATCACATAACTAAGAAAAGTTTCACTTCTACCTTCTCTTTAAACTTATTATACATAAACTGCTCGCATGCCATCGTGATGCTTTTACGACATGACACCTGCAGAATAAACAATAAATCCATAATTTTTTTGGAGCGACATAAAAATGTATATCCTGGACCTAGTTATACTTCCTCCCCCACAGGAGATAAAAAGATTACAAGCCAGGCTCATTTGGAAAAGAACTAATAACATCTTTCTATATTACATAGAAATAACTCTTAAGTTGCTGGGACACAAAAGTGTGATTACCAAATTAAGTGTTACATGTTGGCATGATCAAATAACCATGGTATTCTCTTCTCAGTGTCTATAAAGAAGTGTCAGGCTTTTATCCATATGACATATAAATAACTCTTAAGTTGCTGGAACAAAAAAGTTTGACTACCAAATAGAGTGTTACATGTCAGCATGATCAAATAACCATGGGATTCTCTTCTCAATGTCTACAAAGTGTCAGGCTTTTATACTAATACTGATTTACCTGTTAAAAACTGAAAAATGAGAAGTACAATTAAAAATATTTGACACAAACGCCTAGCGTGTGTGCCACTGTTCTTCTTCCCACTCTACAATTGAACTATTACGCTAGGTAGCAACTCCTCAATCATCACATCATCTCCGGCAGATCCACCGGATCATGTGATCAAGCCAACTAAACTCTTGTTCTTCTCCTCACTCTACAATCAAACTATTGCACTAGGTTGCGACTCCTCAATCATCGGATCATCTCTGGACTCCGGCAAATCCATCGAATCATAACTGAGTCAACCTGTACTCAATCCCTTTAAAAGCACTAACAACCCTTTCACTTTTTCCTCTCTTTCCAATCCGAGGCTAACACTAGCAATACTCAACAATCTCTCCATTTACATGTGAAATAAACATCAATGGCTCCCCCTTGAATCCATGTACAACTCTTAAATAACCCTTATGGCCAATTTATCTTCCAGTTATCCACCAGTCTCAAGAGTCCATCTCTTTAATCCATCAACTGCTCTTGATGTGTCATTGTGAACCCACTCGTTCAAGTCCATATATCATTGTTTTAAACCAGGATTCTTGCTCCATCAGACATAACTAAGCTTTTACACACCAATCCCGTGTGCTGAGCCTAACCCAGGGTCTTTAGCTTCAGCAGTCGCATCACACCACGACTATTGTGTTACCATAACTCTTCTAGAAGAGCCCGCATATCGATTAGAGCCATCAAATTGGTTACACCAAACTGCTTTAGAGAGTAAACTGGGATCGCAGAACCATCAGGTAGGATATCACTTGTTGGGAGATAGGAGAGTCTTAGTTTGAGTGAAACAAAGTTTTATATAAACTTTAGAATCTAACTCGACTCAAAACCTTTTGGTACAAGCTAAAGAATCTATATAAACCTTTCCACTTTTTTCTCTCTTTCTAATATGGGACTAAACTCTCAAATATGATACCCAATATCTACCTCCCCTTTAAATTAATTTCATTTTAGTTGCTTAGAATAGCCATAGGTTTGCTTTTGTGATTTGTCCTTGTTGGAAAATTTTGAACAGGTCCAGGAAGCTTTGCTTTATAAAGTTTGTGTCGTTGGTACCTTTCATTGCTACCCTAGTGGTCGTTTGTTCATGTTGGACATCCCTATAGCCACCGACCATGGAGAAGTTGTACAGCTGTCGTTGCCCACCTTAGCCGATGAATCAAATACCTCATTTTTGTTCCTTTCAACTTCCTCTGCCTTTGGGAACTTGTCCTAGATTGCTTTCACCCTTGATTTTGTTTTTAGCTTTCTCCTCTCTCAAGTGAAGTTCCTTTTTTAACTCCATTTTCAACTTCGGTAGTGTCTCTGCGAAGAAGAAAATAGGTAGTAGGTTGGGAAAGCCCAACCCACACTAGTGGCTCTTAGGTTGAGGGACAATCATAGGTCAACTTGGAGTTGGGCCATTAGGCCCAACCTGAGTTCTAGCCTTGGTGGGTTGCAGGTGAACCACAGGCCCAGCTTAGCTTTGGGCCCAAGTACTTGGATTTGGTGGGCTGTGGGCTACCTGCACAATAACAAAGCTACTATTTGACCTATACAGCAAGCCCAAATGAGTTGGTTGATTTGTAGTTTATTTTTTGTTCTTTCAGCCTATTATTTAGCTTTGACCATAATAACTTGAGGCATTTAACTATTAATGTTTCCAAAGTTGTAATTTATCTGTTTATAATAACTGCCATAAGTCACCATTAATCAGCATAGCTGTTAACAAGAGTATATTTCGTATATATTAGTTTTCAACTTCCTTAGATGGTGATTATTAAGATCTCATCTGCTTAAATAATTAATGTAAGAACCTCAATTAGTCCCACCCAAACTCAAAGCATGTAGCATAGATCATATCTAATTAACTAGTCCTACTGTCCTAGGTCTGTTTCTTTCTTATGCTTTGATTTCTTCCTAACTTTGTGGATCTGTTGCTATAAGAGGATCTATAATGCATGAGCCAGATAATTACAGTTTGTTTGCTTCAGTCAGATACAGTTCAGACAAGTGAATTCTTTGTAGTCTAAGGATAGTATAAACATAGTGTGATGATCTAGCATCATGATATTATAGATATCTGGGAAGTACGGACACACTAAAACGATTGTTACGGCCATGTCTAACACATTAGGGACACATATCAAGTATGTCTGGGACACGTGTCGAACATGTTGAGTATTGACAATAAATAAAAATAAAAAATAATTTCAGATGTGCTGGGATACTCCAGGAGACATCTAGGACACGCCCAAGTTGTGATCCCATATCTCTTCTATTCGTTGTGGCTACAATCCGTTCGATGACGTGCAGAGCGATCTCCCTCAATGATGACTACTCTTCCCCAGTGATCTCTTCCTCGGCAATGATTTCCATTAATGATGACCTCTTTTCCCATATCTCTTCTATCCGTTTCCTATTTTTTCTAAGATTTGTTGTACCCTAGAGGCAGAGTGTATATGTATATATATAATACCTATATATTATTGGTTTATGTTTGAAATCGTTAATCTACAGAGGACAATCAGGTAAGTTGTATGCCGGGTGTGAGCAAGCATAATTACTGCCTCATATGACGATCAAACACTTGATGATCTTGAAAAAGATAATTGTGAGATAAGTTTTATATTTCTAGCGATATCTGATAACACAGAGTTAGGTATCTTTTTCAAACTAAGTGCTCCCAATCTAGCATAGGATGCTATGATTAGTGAGATGAGCAAGGGTTTATGACTAAGTTCCTTAGACTGATGATTATAAATAACTGATCATATGCAGTATTGTCACGTATGCACGGGCAACATTATAATTAGATATTCATCACTCCTCATTGTGTGATACTTTAGGATAGCATGTGATATTATTTTTTGTGATGCTCTAAGAGAGCATGTGATGTTAATATTTTGTTTGTATCATATTTTTTTTCAAGATTTGTTGTACCCTAGAGGCAGAGTGTATATAAAATACTTATATATTCTTAGTCTACGTCCGAGATCATTAGTCTATAGAGGACAATCAAATAAGTTATATGCCGGGTGTGACCAAGCGTAATTACTACCCCATATGAAGGACAAACCCTGATGATCTTGAAAAATATGATTGTGAGATATGTTTCATATTTCTAACGATACTCAATGGCATAGGATTATGGTATTTTTTCCAAGCAAAGGGCTCGTAATACGGTACAAGATGTGATGTTTAGTGAGATAAGCAATGGCTTATGACTAGGGTCGTTAGACTAATGACCATACATAACCAATCATTTGTAGCATCGTTAGGCATGTACGGATAGCGTTATCACCAGATATTTATTACTCCTCGCTGTATGATGCTTTAGGAGAGCATGTGAAATTTGTGTGATGATCTAAGAGAGCATGCGATATTAATTATAGCTAGCTACGTGAGAGCGTGATGTGATAATCTTGAGGTTGTGAGATAGCATATTATTCTGGCCGGGTTTGATCATTGCTATGATACCAATGTGAGGCATGATTTACTTTCAATTCTTAAATTATGTGGACTATTGTTATTATTTTTATAAGCATGTTGTACTAAGTGTTACTATTAGACTATGATATATTTTTATTGCATTATGTGATTATCTTTAGATCGTAGATGTGTATACTTCTTGGGCTTTATACTCACTACGTTTTAGTAGAATATGTTTTCAGATCAATAGATGATACTGGAGGCCATGGAGGAGCAGACTAGGATTAGATTTCAATTTAGTTTCCTTTTATTATATATGATTGTATTAGTTATGTTGCCCCTACACAAGGGTATTTTCCACTATTTATTATGTTATGGACATATATGCAGAAGGCTTGTTGCAGTCAAGGATGGTCGTGCCGGTCGGCACGCCCCGTGCTGACCGGCACTTGCCGTGCCAGTAGAGGCACAAAACTTGGCATGGGGTGTGCCAGTGGCACACCCCCGTGCCGAGCCGTGCCGGTCTGGCACGGCCACGTGCCGTCCGGCACAGCCTTGTGCCGGTCATGTAGAACCCTTTTTTTTTAACTTTTTCTTATTTCCATCAATTAACTTTTATCATTGGTCATTTTTAAAATGACAACTTATTTGTCATTTTTTAAAATTGGAATGACAATTCATTTGCTAAACCTAGACAACCACAAAGCTGAATTTATCAAAGATAAAAAAAGAAAGAGACCATCTCAAGCTCAATATGATTATAGTCAAATGAGAGAAGGACTTGAGTCTATAGGTAACAGGACATCAGGAGATGTGCGCCCACAGGATGATATGAGTTCATCATCATTACTATCATATCAATCACACCCACCAGAGCCACAACACCCTTATTATACTTCATATCCACAATCTGCATATGCTAATGGTGTGCCTATGCCTGTGCCGGTCGTTCCTGTGTATATTCAATATTCATATTATATCATCGAAAAATTATAAAATTCTTATTTCTATGAAGACTATGTGAGACGTTATAACGAGCAATATTATCAGTGGATAAGTTTTGAAAAATATCGACAGTATTTAACGAAACATTCTCATGTTATTCTTGTGCTAGCAAATGAAGTCATTGATCCTCCTCGTCATTCTACATTCAACTAGATATTAGTTTTAATTATTGAATTATTATCAATTATATATTGAATGTTATTATGAGTTCAATTATATTATGGAGTATTCAATCATATTATGGAGTGTTTAATCACTAATATTAATTTTAATAAATGTATTCAATCATATTATGTGTTGAATAATATTTATATTCAACTGTTGTTTTATCTTTAATAAAATAGGTTATTTACAAAAATAATTTAAAGATTAAACATTGTAATGTAGATTTTAAATTTTAATACATATATTTGGACAAGAAAAATCAAAGATTGACATCCCAAAGACCCAAAAACATCTCTAAATATCCTAAAAAATTTATTAAAAATATTATATGGGGCGTGCCACTGGCACGGGGCGGGGGGGGGGGGGGGGGGGGGGGGGGGGCGTGCCGATAATGGCTCACTGGTACTTGCAGTATGTGGTACTTTTAAATTTACTTTGCTTAGTTTATTTTTTTGGCTTCTTATTTCAGATACTATACACAAATATTGATTAACAAACCACATGAATACCACGTGGGTACTCCCTATATGAGGAGCATGCGTATTTGATGGTGTGTGTTTCAAATTATAGTTTGAAGCACATGACATCAAAGTAAACAAAGAAAGAAAGAAAATATTAGACTATTCAATGAGCTAGAAAGTGATGTGATCAACCAAAGTAGGTAGTTCTTCTTCAAGAGGCACATAATGGTGAGTGTATGATGAACCTGGATTTTACTATACAGCAGCAATTCCCTTAAATTACTCGCTCATAACAGAAGGCACAGTATACAAGCAAGAGGTAGTCACAGATATTTGAACTGAGGAATTTTTGGGCATAGACAAGGCTAGATTGATTTCAAAGGATAAGAAAGCTTAGTCATTTGGGCATTAGGAAATATGTGCAATTAGCAGCCACCATTGCCACATGTCAAGTTCAGTGAGGAAGCTAATCTTATAATGGGAAGACAAAGGAATAAATGTTAGGAAATCATTAAAAACCATGGCCAACTAGGCACCCACATAATGCAAAATCAACTTTGACTGCAGGAAGAGAATATTAGCTAAGCAATGGCAAAATGTTGAATTTTCTGAGTATCAAGAAAACCTTGCATCTGACAAAAAAAAAACTATATGTAATAAACTAATGAAGTAGCAAGTGATGAAAGTTATTCAAGAGAGATACAGGGATAAACCTTGGAGCATTTCAATGCGAGGCAAGAAGGAGACACTAGACCAAAAGCAATGAAATACACAGATAAAAAGCGTAAAAGCCTTAAGAATTAAGACGTATGTCAATTCAGTACCACTGTGGGTGTTCATTATGAGTGCTTATGAAATTTGTCGTCTTGAATGTCTCCTGACTGACTTGTCCTTGTAAGTTTCCTAAATAACAACCTCTAGCGCAATGGATAGAGAAATTCTTTATGTTCATTTACAAATATAGAAGCTAAAATGATGCAAAAGAAAGTTGTTTAAGTTACAGATGCACTAAAATAAGATTAACACTGAATATGTGGGCTGCCCAAAAGAATGAGACTAGATTTACAAGAACTCAGATTGTTTGGCACTAGCATATGGAAGCTATTTAAAAATGTCTCATAAATAAAGTACCTGATACTTTCCCGGACAGAGTAAAAGTGCATATACCAAAAGTGCTTCCTTGTACTGTACAAAAGTAATGACATTAAGGACAAAAAATGAAAAGAGCTATGTTAAACCTGGATCTCCTAAATAATTATAAAGAACATTAATTATGAGATTTTCTTACTTTTTGCTGCTCAGAAGCATCAAGAAGAAAGTGAACTGAACCAAAACCACTTGCTAAAGTTTTCTCGTAAAGAGTCTTATTGACCAGAAGCTGTACCAAAGTATTTGCAATGAGAAAAATGTTGAACACTGAAATTGGAATATATGATTATTACAACGCCACTATCCAATAATGAAATATTTATGTATGTGAAGCTACAAAAGAGCCCAAGGATTTCTACAGTTTTGTTACAGAAGGGGCAATTATCATTCTTTCTCATTATAAAATGTATAAATAATCTGCCCCTATGGTGATAACACAAACATAAAATGATCTGATCACTCTTTACATAACTACTAGCATGCCACAGCTCAATGGAACCACTCAAACTAAGCACAAGATGCCTATTTGAGTCCACAATAGCATGACAAAGTCAGCAGATGGAAGTACAGATAGTCAATATAGAGGCTGGATATAAAGTGTCTCAATCAAAAATAGTCATGAAGAACAACATTCTTCACATCCATTTGGCACAAGAGCAATGAAGAAATGAAGCCACCGCAAGAAAAGTATAAGCAGTAGTCATCTTAGCAACTAGAGAAAATATCTCATTATAAGCAATGCCATACTCCTTGTAGTTCCCATAGTAACAAGGTGAGCTTTTTTTCAATCAATAGAACCATTAGGCATATTGTAAACTCACTTATAGCTAATGGGTTTAATACCAATTCATAGGGAACAACTTCCACATATGAGTACATTGAAAATGTTGACACTCCTTAAACATAATAGAGCACACTGAAGATGAAATGCAACATCTTGATAAGAACTAAGCTCACGATCTCCATAAAGATAATACCCAAAAGTCATGAAACTCAAAACAATAGCATGTAACATCAACATAGCCATATCTAAGAGGATCACAATAATCACACTAGGATCAATGAGGACTGACAACTAAGTGCTAAGAGGATGAAAAGAGAGAAATATTAGGATACCTGATAGTCAAACAGTAGGCTCCTTAAGAGATTAGGAAGCAAGAGCAAGCAAAGATTCAAGTGAAAGTTGCGGAGAATATGGATGGTTAAGAAAAGTGGGATCCTAATTCTCTATATACGATGAGCCAAAAAATCATAGCATCAATAACCTTTATACTCAGAATTGTGCCCAAAAAGGACACATCGTATAAACTCATTGAACAACTTCTCAAACTCATGAGTGGCACACCCCCCCAAGCTGTGCCTATTGGCATGAGTATTGTCGACACATGTCAATGTGGAACCCATTTTTTCAAAAAACATTCTATTTTCATCAATTATTTTTGATATTATTCTTATGCCGGCAAATGAAGTCTTCAATCCTCCCCGTCATTCTACATTCAACTAAATAGTATTTTTAATTATTAAATTATTATTAATTAATATTATGTTTAATTATATTATGAAATATTCAATCATATTATGTATTAAATAATATTTATATACTATATCTGTAATAAAATAGGTTATTTACAAAAATAATCTAAAGATAAAAGACTGTAATATAGGTTTTAATACATATATTCAAATCAAAAACTAAATATTGATGTGCTAAAGACCCAAAAATGTTTTTTAAAATAAAAAATGGCTCATGCTGCGGCACTTGTTTGCCGTGCCACAAGAGGGGGAGATAAAAAAGATGAGGGAAACTACTCACCTTTCACCTTTCGCCGTTTGCTGCTCATCGTTGACCTCGCCATTGCCGTCGCCGACCTTGTCTCTTATCGCTTGCACCCATGCCCTAACCTGAGGAAGAAAGGGAGGAACCGCAACTTAAGTTTTCATTTAACCCGATCTGACCCACTACTCCTTTCTTCCTCCTCGGGTTAGGGCATGGGTGAGAGCGATGAGAACTCGATGGGCGGCGAGTTTGAGCAACGATGACGAGCAACAAAGCTACTAGGATAGGGTGTCATGCAATACCCCTCCTGCCATATGCCAATACACCACGACACGATAAACGCCAACTAGCACATCTCATACCAATTGGAACAACCATCGTAGCTTTAAATATCATAAAATTTTTATTAAAATTATGTTAAAGGCATGTTGGTGGCACATAGGGGCATACCACTAGCATGTAGGGGCATGCCACTGGCACACCATTGGCACAGCACGAGTATCATTGGAGCAAAGTAGATACACCCAAAAACATGAATGTAACTATAATATGGCTTAAAAAAGAAAAGAACCTCATGAAAAGAGCGATCTTACAGAATCGAGAAGGCAGTAAAGCTTCTGTTCAAAAGGAACGAGAATCACATGAATTGAGAGACTAGTATCTAAGATGTATCGATGTTTCTATCAATCACACCATTTTTTTCATCTGCGTAGAGACAAGAGTGCTCTAAATATATGCCATGAAATGAAAGATGGGATGTATAGCAGCTCAGGTGTACTCTAGATAGACCTAAAAATATTAATGCACTTGTAATATATATACAAACATGGCTGTGCCAGTGGCGTACTGGCATGTGGCACGAGGGGTGCTGCATGGTACCCCTTCTAACAATGATCAGCTTGTTATTGCTGCTCATCGTCGCTTGCCCATCGCTCACGCCCAGTTTGAGGAAGAAGTTGCTGCTTGTGTTGGGATGCTCTATCTCGAGGAGGAAAAAGGAGAGGGCAAGGTTGAGTTGGGTTGAATAATAACTTAAGTTATCCCCTTTTTCCTCCTTGAGCTAGGACATCCCAACGCGAGTTGCATCTTCCTCCTTGAACTAGGACATCCTAATGTGAGCTGCATCTTCTTGCTCGAGCTAGAGCACGTGAGCGACCGGGAGGCATCAATGAGCTCAACGGCAAACGACAACAGTTAGTGGCAACAACAACCTCAATGGTGAGCGACAAAGGGCAAAAGCGAGTAGTCTCCCTCCTTTTGCTTTCCCCCTCTCTTGCGACACAACGGCAAGTGCTATGACATGTGCTATGCCAACCAGTGGTCGGCTTACAATGGTATCTTTTTCTGATTTATATTCTTTCCTTTAATTTCTTGACACTTTCAGAAAAAATTGCAAGAATTACAAATAATCATTTGGCAAATCTACTATTGAAGCTTGAACCAAGTTTCTAAACTTGCAAGTGTTGATAGTTGATACATTCAGCAAATGGAGAATCATTAATGTCACTACTGATTACAAGTAAGTCAATAAGAAGAACATAATCTACTCACCTGGTACCTGTCCCAAGTCTGTTTGTAGCCCAACACCACCCGAAAAACATATATTACAAGTGCACTAACAGCAACCACATCAAGAAAAAGAGCTGACCTGCAGAGTCATGGATGTAGTAACATCATGAGTTATCTTGATAGATAACATATAAACCTAATTACACCAACAGTATATGAGCTTTAATAGAAAAAGAAGACAATATTTAGAACTTACATGAAATTGAAAAGTGCTAGCTATAGGGAATCACACTTTCGAAGTTCACATAGCTCATTTTTCTAATCTTTAGTAAAACTAAAAACACTACTACTAGATAATCCATCTAGCACTGGAGGACAAAGAAGGGCCTGCCTCATGATGTAGATTGGCCTGGCTGGGACATAACATGCTGCTAGGCAATAATAGCAGGGTATGATAGAACAACATTTGGCTGATAACTTATGTTTTAGCAAAAAGACTAGGAAAGAGGGAACATAGAGAGAGAGAGAGAGAGAGGTTTCCATACTGGAATGAAGGATACACTGCCACTCCTAGGCCATGGTGGTAATCCAAGAGCTGGTAATATAACATGTTTCACTCCTTAGAGAGAAGTAGATTTAAGTATTTAACCAAACAGATAAAGGACTTTCCGCAGCTTTGACCGACATAAATTCACCAGGTTTCATTGGTTTGTTTCATTTCCTTAGCCACAGAATATATACAATCAAACTAACAATATATGATTTTGCTGTGCAGTAATTGCACTGGCATGTTTTAGACTAACCAGTGAATTAGAATTCAGACAACATTGATAGAACACAATGGCGTATGTACCAGCGAGGGAGATATCGACATTTGAATATTTGATGATCCTCCCTTTAGGGATCTAGTTCTAATTGAGAGTTTATGTCATTTAATTTATGGGTGTTTTTGTAATTTTCTGTTGTCTAGGGTGTCTTTTGTTTATTATCATTGTAAGATCTATATATAGACTTATTGTGTTTTCTTTTAAGGTTAATAAAGATTTTTAATTGCTCTCTTTAGTGAAATTGGTGAAAAATCATTTTTAAGGGTGAAGATGTGAAACCCCATTCCTCTTCTATCTTCTTGCTTTCTCTTCCACCTTCTCACCAACATGTTTTGACCATGGCTATTCAATAACTATATTCATATCTATGGCCGTTCAAATATGTGTATGTTTGAACACGAGAATAAGAAGATTAGAATTCTTCCCTCGCAGTCTAAAAATGGCAATACCATCTAGCCTGAAAGTAGAGTCAGCTTGATTAGCGCTAGAAGTGTTGAAAATGAGATGAATAAAGGAACTCAAATTCTGATTCTTGTTGCTCGAGCAATCTCGAACAAGTCTAATGAATTGCTCCTTTTTGAGATCACTCTCATGATTGAGCAATTCTCTTATGTTTTCCTTAAGGATCTCTCGGATAAATTACCACCAATACGGGATATTCAGCATGCTATTAATTTTGTCCTGGATACATATCTTCCTAACTTGCCTCATTACCGATTTAATCCAACTGAACATGCTGAACTTAAATGGCAAGGTGATGAATTATTGATAAAAGTCTTTTTTAGGGAAAGACTAAGTTTTTGCACGGTTCCCAGATTCAATAATGTTTCATCTCCATCATCATCACTACCAGACTGAGTCACACTATTATCATCATCACTATTATTATCTCTAGTCTTATTTCTTATCAATTTTATCTAAGCCTTTCAAATGATCAACTGATCAATTGATTAATAATGATTGATGAAAATAGAAATATTTTTTTAAAAGGGTTCCACATGGCACAATGAACGGCACATGGCCGTGATGGACGGCATGGCTTAGCATGGCACTTACTGTGCCAGTAGTGGCACGACAAGTGCCGACCGGCATAGCCACCCATGGACTCAAGTACTACGACCCTTTATGGAGCAAATTTTGGTTGTATACTTTGATAACATCCTTATTTACAGTCGATCTCAGAAGCAACACATAGGCCATCTTCATCAAGTCTGCATTCTTTTGATGAAAAATTGACTATATGCAAACCCTATGAAATGTATATTTCTGATAAACAAAATTGTTTTCTTGGGCTTCATTGTTTCATTTGAAGAGGTCTCTGCCAATCCTAAGAAGGTCAAAGCTATTAATGAATAGCCTGAGCTTCGTACCATAAGAGATGTAAGGAGTTTTCACAAGCTCACTACCTTCTATCATCGGTTTATTATTGAATTTAGCACCATCATGGTTCATTATAGAGTTTTTCAAGCTCGCTAACTTCTTGAATTTGAGTAGTCAAAAAGTGCTACCAAAACTTTCACTAAAATCAAGAGAAAAATGATGGTCATGTGACTCGCCAATTTTTCTAAAGTTTTTGAGGTTGCATGTGATGTATCAGGAATTGGTATAATAGGTAGAGTTTTGAGCCAAGAGTCATCCAATTGCCAACATAGTGAAAAATTGAATAAAACCAGGCAGCAGATACATCACTTATGATATAGAATTCTATGCAGTGGATCAATATCTTCGCTACTAGAAGCATTACTTGCTCCCACAAAAATTTGTTATTTTCTTTAACCATGAGGCTCTTTGTTACACAACTCCCAAAAGATGCTCAACACCAGACACAGTATGTAACACCCCAAATAAATAAAAAAAAATCCCTCTGACTGACGCACGTGCCGAGCATGTGCGTCAGCCCTGCCACTCTGCCCGCGTCCTCTCTTCTCTTTCTTCTTCCCTTTCCCCTACCGTGCACGCTACCCTCCCCCCACCTCAATTAACCTCCACCTTCCCCTCCCCGACCGCGTCATTTCCTCCACCTCGCTATCTCTCTCCCTCTCTCGTGGTTGCCGACGCCGGAGCCGACAGCCTCGGAGCCGCCGAAGCCCCGGACCGAGAGCCTTCGAGCTTGCCGACCAACCCCCCCTTCCCTAAGCCCTCCTACCCCCTGCCATTAAATTCTGTAGTGTAACGCCCCTCCCTCGCCGTCATCGGAGTCCACGGCGAGCCACCAATCTAAGAAGCTCCAGTGGAGGGAGAGAAGCCCTCTCTCGGCCATGGAGCGCTGCCCGTCGCCGTCGGCCCTCCTCCTCCCCTTTTTCTTCTCCTTTCCCCTCTTTCCTTTTTTCTTTTCCCCCCTACTTACCTGATGACCTTGTGCCGCGCCGCCAGCCTCGTGCTGTGCCGCCGGCCCCGTGCCGTGCCATCGGCACCGTGTGCCTTGTGCCGCGCCGCTAGCGTCGCAGCCCCTCGGGCTTTCCACTTTCCCTGTTGTCTCCCTCCTTCGAAAGAGATGGGGTTGGGAGATGGGTGTTGGTGGGCTGCAGGCCGCAGCCCACCTGGACTGGTTTCGGGTGGGCTGCAGGCCGCAACCCACCTGGCCTTGGATCCGGGTGGGCTGCAGGCTACAGCCCACTAACCCAAATGTTGGGTGGGCTGCAGTCTGCAGCCCATTAATCCAACCTTGGTGGGTTATGGTTGGGCCCCCAGCCCACCAAGGCCCTCTTGCTTATTGGGTGGGGTTTGAGCTCACCTATTGCCTCTAGCCTAGCCCATTTGGGGTCATTTTGGACCCTATAACCCTGTTTATCTTTTTCACCTGATTTAATTAGTCCGATCCCTCGTAATGACAATTTAGTATCATGTGAATTTTTAGGATAACATAAGACTCGCTCTAAGAGATCCTTGACTTATGTATTTGCCAAACATAAATGCGCTAATAAGATAATTAATTCTACTTGTTCGCTAATCTTACGACTTACTTGCATGAATTAATAGGATTGACATCGCGTGAGGGGGATTTTGGGATTTTGAAGGAGCCGGCTAACTGACGAGATTTATCATACTGTGGAGACCCCCCAGGCGAGTAGAGTTATACAAATCTAAAATAATATAATTACAGTCATTATACATGTCATGACACTGTAGGAAATGTCGGTATAAATGCATGCATTTAGTACACCATGTTATATCTTTACATATGTAGTTATTGATAACTTGCTCATCATAATATTATGAGAATGTTATAGCATAAGCATTAGTGTGATAATGCTCTACATGTATCCTGTATGGTATACCCTTGCATAGATGTACATTTGTTGTGAATATAGAATGTAACGATCATGATGACTATGACATGCTTTATACACTTATGGACACTGCACCACTTCCACCTATCATTAGTAGTCGAATTCTGACTAGACAGTACCCTTACTCACTAAGCCCAGATTTAAGGGTAGAGTGTATCTTATATGACTATACTATTAGCGGCCTACACCTGAGTTCGGAAGCCTGTGTGGCATTCAGGTAGTTATACTGCATAGTCAGGACTAGATTATGATGATAGAAGAATATGATTGTGAGGCGGGGATATAACTCTAGCGGTACCCGACGACGCAGGGTTAGGGCGTCTGTTGATGAGCCGAGGGCTCCCGATTCTCCCGCTGAGGGCGGTGATGATTTAGAGAGTGAAATATAGGCTTACGACTGGGGTCCTTAGTCTGATGGCCACAGATAACCAGTCACATGTAGTGTCGCCATACACGTGTAGGTGACATTACGGCTAGATGTGTATATATCCCCTCTCGATGTATGAGATGATGGATGATTATATGATGGATGATTATTTCTTGAGAGTATTTACCCTGTGTGGTGAATAGCTCGGTGAGCGATGATAAGTATGATTAATGCTTTGGTAGGCACGAGATGACTAAACTGCTATATTATTGTTATGCATAACATGTAAACCCTATGATTGAGATGTGTACAAATAAGAGATTGCATCAAGCTTTATATCTGTGTGGACTTATCGTGATACGTTTAGGAACTAGCATATTCCAGGATGGTGACTGGTAATTTTTATCAATTGGATTGATTTAGTAACTCATGGTAAGTCATTTCAACAAGCATATTGTTATTGTTAGCAAATATAGGCATACATTGGATATACACATATGATTTCATTATTTTAGATTGTATGGATCCTACTCGCTGAGCTGTAAGCTCACCACCTCGTGGTGGCATTATTTCAGAGCTAGAGGATGCAAGCGCGGGTAGCGAGGAGTAGCTGCTTTTCTTTTTCAAAATGTATGTTAGTTGTATTAAGCCCCTGCGAGGGCGTTATGATGATGTTGTATTTTGAACTTTAGCATTGTATTTTGGATGTATATTTGGAAAGCTTGTTGTGGCCTGTGGAACTTGTATCCGGTCTATTATAGTTGAGTTTATTTATGGTGAAATTGTGCTATTGTGTGCCTTGTGAAATCTTTGTACTGACAGGTCATGTGATGCACCGTGTGGGGAGGGATTTACCCACGCGGTTTACACGTGTATTTGAAGGTTTGGGTGTTTCACAGTAGGTGGGTTGAATTTCTCCAAGATTATACACACACTTGTTCCACAAATCTAGAGATGAGAACATAGTCGTCGACACACTTTTGACTAAGGTTCCAAAACTCGGTATCGGTATCGGGATCGGGATCAGCCATCTGAAAAAACGATACATATCGATTGTACCGACTGTATCAGCCGCTCGTATTAGATCGGACTATGTTTTAATCATAGAAATTCTAAATATTATTTAAAAATACAGGAAATTTTCTAAAAATTTAAAAAAATGATAAAAAATAATAAAAAAATAATAATTATTTACATAAAAAGTCTAAAAACTAAAACTTACATTAACTTATTCAAAACTTTGATGAATACTAAGTTGGTTCTTCCTTCTCTTTCCCCTTCTCTCTTTTCCTCGTTCTCTATTACTACAAAGGCAAATTTATTATTTTTTAATTTTCTTTCCTTTCTTCTCACTACCTTATCCCTCTTTTATTGCCACAAGGCAAATTTTATTTTTTTATTTCTTCTCTCTCTCTCTCAATCTCTCTTTCTCTATCTTACTGTCATAAGGTAAATTTTTTTCTCTAATTTACTTTTCATTTCTTCTCTTTTCCTTTTCTTTCCCTCTCAATCTCTTCCTCTCTCTCTCTCTGTTACTCGCTCTCAATCTCTTCCTCTCTCTCACTCTCCACTCTCTCTCGTCTGTCTATCTCTCCCTATTACTGTAACAGATTTTATACTATAGTAACAGAGATTGAAGGAGAAAGAGACTAACAGAGAAAGAGATTGAATAAAAGAGAGGAAGAAGAAGAGGGAGACGCTAGAAGGAGAGAGTAGAGAGAAATGAGAGAGATGCGGCACCGGTGAGAGAAGAAATGAAAAATATTAGAGAGAGATGGAGTGAGAGAAGAGAAAGAGAACCCATGTCGGATGGGATCAGCTGATGTGGCTGATCCCGACCCAATATGGATCGGGTATCGACCAATCCGATCGACACCTAGCCGAAACCAATCACTACCATGGATCAAGATCGGCTATGGCCTATCCTGATCCGATCAAAATACTTTTGACACCTTTCGATTTGTGAAAATCTATTTTGATAAAATCATTAGGTTGTACGGGCTTCCAAAAACTGTTATGTTAGATAGGGATGTGAAGTTCACCAGCTACTTTTGAAAAACCATATGGCATAAGATGAGAACCAAGTTTCAGCATTCAACTGCTTTCCACTCTCAAACTAACGAGCAAATTTAAGTAGTCAATAGGAGTCTTGTCGGCGAGAATCTAAGAGAGTAGAATAAAAAACTGTCAACTGCTGAATTCTTTTTAATAATTTTGTTAGTAGGTTGATAGGTCTTAAGTCCAACTGAGGTAGTGTATGTTTATAAGCCTAAACAACCTATAGATCTCATTCTGATGGTCTATTGTCATAGGTTGTCCGAATCTGCATTTGCATTTGCATAATATATTTATGATTTGCATAAAGAAATCAATAACTGAATAACTCAAAATAATGTCAATTATAAAATGAGCTAATCTAAAAAGGAGATTCAAGGAATTTAATGTTGGAGACTATGTGATGGTCCAGATACATTCGAAACGGTTGCCTCCTAGAAACGTCAAAAAGTTGCATGCATGGAATGCCAAACCTTTTTAGATTCTCAAGAAAATTAATGATAATGCTTATGATTTAGATTTACTAAATGATTTTAGTATCAATTCTACTTTTAATATTGAGGATCTATAGCTTATAAAGGTCCAAATTTTACTCTACATAATCCAATAGCTAGTAAGCCTATCGATGAGCCTATTTTATGAGAGACATTCCTTATCTCCACTTGCTAACATTCCACCTAACATAACAGACGAAATTGATAAAATTTTCGATGATGATATTATCTCAACCAAAGAAGGTAGAACCTAACAGTATCTGATACGTTGGAAAAGACAAACTACATCTAATGATATGTGGCTTGATCAAAATGATTTAAAGAGACACCATCCTAATATCCAAGAGTAGTATGAGAGCAACAGGGGGCATATTCGACGGAGTGGAGTTCTCTCCCACCTAAGGAGAATGATGTAGACATCACTGATAGGACACAATGGCATGTGTACCAACGTAGAAGACACATACATATGATGATCCCCCCACCCCACCCCACTTAAGGGATTTGATTTATGCCATTTTATTTTTATGTGACATCTATGAGTGTTTTTATATTTTTCTTTTATTTAGGGTATCTTTTGCTTATTCTTATTATAAAGGTCTATATATAAATTGGTTGTGCTTTCTTTTGAGGTTATGAAGAATTTTGATAGCTCTTTTCAATGAAATTAGTGTGAAACCATTTTTAAGGGTAAAATCCAATTCCTCTTCTATCTTCTTGCTTTCTCTACCATCTTCTCTCCACCACGTTTTACATGACAACGCTTCAAGAGAGCGCTTCTCATCATCACAACCAAAGCCATCTGATAAACTTCCTCAGAGAGCCCTCTCTTTTCCACTTTCTTTTGACGACCTTCAAGAATGCTCCATGGAATTTCAGCAAATGGCTTTGGTAGCAATAGCAAGAGCCAAGAGGCACACTTCTTAGGTACATTTGTTCCAGTCTTATCTCAGCGATGACATCTAGTCTCTTCTTTAGCTAAGAGGCTCCTCATTTCCTCGACAAGGATGAGATGAAGTTACCAATCGCATCATTTCCATTCTCGAAGAACAAGACTTTAAGTAGCAATTTTGGGATCTAAATCGCTCACTTGGAGAAAGGACACATATCAGCCATATTGGTCATACCAACCGTATCAATTGTCTCGGTATCAAGTTATTTTATTATATAAAATTTTAAAAAAATTGTTATAAAATGTAGGAAAATTCTAAAAATGACATGAAAAATAAGAAAAATCACCCATGCCTATCTCTCTCTCTATATATCGTAGTAAAGGTAGGGCTGCTACAACAACAAGGATAAATGGAGAGAGATGGGAGGCGAGGAGGGTAGGGAGAGAGAGGAAGAGGTGAAAAAAAGCCCTTGCCAAAGAAGAGAGAAAAAAACACCTTTGCCGGAGAACCCATCACTAGAGGCCTATCTCTTGGAAATTACTTATTGCTCGCCGTCATCAGATTGAGGGATGGATGCATCAAGAGAAAGAAAGAGATGAGCATGAGAGAGAAGCGAGAAAGTTATTATATATTAATTGGGTTTTGAACCTGAGTTGGATTTGACCCATTAATACTAGTATGTTTTGCCTCGTTTCAATTGAAATGGGTCTTAAACTACTCAATTTCGGCTCAATATGCTGATTCCAGCCGAGCATAGATCAAGACTAGGCATGGCCAATCATGTAGTTTTCATCTTTATAGAATCGGTTTTTATGGTTTCTTTCTTATAAAAGATATCATTGTACTTTTGCTTCATTTTAAGAATTACACCTTGTGTTTTATATTTACAAAGTGATTCCTCCTTATAGCTTGAAGTTGAAGGGAATAATTTTTTAAAGCTGGAAAACATGGACTTTATGCAATGTCAAGCCATAAGGATTTCTTTTATAGATGTGAAGGAGAATTACCATGCTAGTCGGCATGCCCTGTGCTGATGGTGGCACACACTTAGCACAGCTCTACACTGAGGCGTGCTGACCACCATGCCGAGCCAGCACAACAAGTTTGCTGACTGATGATGGGTCACATGATGTGTTGGAGACTCCAATAAGCCAATAAAACCTCCAATAACCCAATAGCTCATTAAAGGAATAAGTGTTAGTGATGATGCTCCAATAACCCATTAATGGTTAGTTTTTTGTCTCATTATTTGTCACTTTGGCAGCCCACACTTTACCAAATTTGGGATGAAAGTGATAGAAAGGTGAGAGAAAGTGAAAGAGAAGAGAAAAAAGGAGAAAGAGGAAATTAAAGAAAAATTTAAGTTTTCTTCTTAATATCATGTCATACCAGAATTATAAAATTTATGTTTGTATGAAGATTATGTGAAACATTACAATAAATAATAATACTAATAGATGATTTTTAAAGATTATCGACAATATTCAACATTTTTGTGTTATTCTTGTACCGACAAATGAAGTCTTTGATCCTTCCTATTATTCTACATAGGACCAGGTATTCATTTTAATTATTAAATTATTGCTAATTAACAAATGTGTTCAATTATATTATGTGTAAATATATTTCTACTAGTTTATTACTATATCCTTAATAAAATAGGTCATTTACAAAATTAATCAATAGATAAAAGATTAATTTAGGCTTTAACACATATATTCAAATAAAAGATATCTCTAGATACTATAAAGATGTACTAGAGATGTATTAAAGGTGTCTCAATGGTGTGACGTCCTAGGGTTGGCATGGCAATCCATATATAAAACCATAGGGACCACTTAATAAAGTTGCAAATCACATGGATCCCTTTCATAGAAATGAAACCTTAGAACCTGATTTATAAGGTCAAAAACCACATAGATTGATTTAGTTATTTTTCCCTAAAATTGGTCAAAATGACAAGTTGGCAACTAACTCATGCCATCCAACCCTCACTCCCTCCTATTTCAACTGAACTTTATTTTCCACATAGCACATGGACTTTTATACTTCATAAAATCATGTATACATGTACTTCTTTCAACTTAAAATTCACAAGATTATAATAACATTGTCTTTTAACTTACTATGAAAAGTTGAATTATGAATCTCATGGTAGCACATCAGCACTGTATGACTGATAGTCATGCACGTTGGGGTGCGCTTCCATTTACTACATTATTATTTGGCAAAAGAAATGAATATATTGAAATTATCAAACTAAGCAGCTTACTAATCGTGTCAAATTGGAGTATAGGTGGAAAAAATCTAAAATTCTTCTCATTGGTATTCATTAGAAACATCTGTAATAAATGCTTTGCAAAGTTAAAAGAACAGAGTAAAAATGAAATCAAAAGGCACCTAGATATGATAATTTCATTGTTCGAGAAACTTCTGACCGAAAACAGTGACAGTCCATACCAAAACGTCAAACTATACTAATTTACAAATGCTAAATGGAAGTTGAAAGTCAAAACTAAAACCATACTGATACTTACGGAGAGGAGGCTATGCTCAGAAATTTGTAATTAACCAAATAAGCAGACAACCCTATGATGGTAGCAGCATCCAACCGCACCTGCGACAAGTATTATTGACAAAGTACAAGACTGTCAGATGATTGTGTCTAGATATACTACTATCCTTTGGCCATTTACAGAACAAATTCAACATAAAGTATAAAAAAATATCACTTGGTCCTATCAAAATGATCAATAACCATCTATTAGCATTCTGTGAAGAGAGAACAACCACAGCTATTACTTTGTTGGATGAAATATTATAGCAGTGCATTTAAACATACAACACAAAGTAAAAAAAAACATAACATTAGAAAGAATTGTTGATTCTTCTGAATTCTGAGGTACTAAATGTCCTAGGTGTTCCTTTCTCTAACATTCATGGCTTATATAGAGCATAGGCTAGAAGAATGACTTTGGTATTTTCTCTGGCTTTTGTTTTATCATTCCTCATGGGTTACCTCGCCCACAAATCCTCTAGAGAAGTTTTTCTTGTCCCGTCTCATATTACAAAGTCATTTTGAAAAGTCAAACTCTTCTCACTAAGCATACTGCAAAATTTATTAAGAGAGGCAAACTCTTCTCACTATAATGTTTCAGAAACCTCATGATATTATACAAGTGACGAGTACTTTGCTCCTTCCACAGCAGCACCTATGTAACCAGACAAGATTAAAGCTCCAATGTTAACTAGTGCTCAAGGATATGATCCAATCACTAAACTGATTAACCAAAAGTGATAAATTCAACAAGGATAAAACAACAAGCTATCTTTTAGTCTCAATGATTTGGACAGTGTTGCCTAATAAGATCCACAAGGGTAAGAATTGTATATACCACAGAATTTCCAATAAAGTGGTATCATAATTAAAGATAATAATTTGATTAATGAGTGCAGTACACAGTCAACTAGGATAGTCAATCTGAAGATTAAGAAGATTGGAAGAAGGGCAATTTTGTGTTGTGAATGCTTGTATGGATCAACTAAGCCTCATAAGGTGCTGATATCAAAAGCCAAACAGACAGCAACATGAGTAATAAAAACCGAGTCACTAAATAGAGCTAGATGGTAAGATGGTAAAACAGTTAGGTAATTGTTGTCAAGGAATGATGAGCAAGGTCAGCTCATCAAAAGACAAGAAACAATGTATGATGGAATTCAAATTTTGGTCATGCAGAAGGTATGCAAGATAAGTTGTCCCTAGAAGGAAATTGATGAAGTATCACTGAAGAGAGAGCAAGCATCTGCTACTAGGAAAACTTCATTTAAGGCATCTTCTTTTACCTCATTCATTTCTAGTTTCCAACCACCAACTAACTACCTAACTACCGTTAACTGTTATAAAGGAGTTCAAACCTCAGGAAGATGGTAAACATTTTTGCATACAAAGATTAGTTAAAACTTAAAAGTTACCATAAGATTAAGAGAAGATGGAATGTTTTGAGTTATTGGCCAAACTCTGCGATTAAACTGCTGACTCATCATAATAATGTGAATGTTGCATAAGAGGCGAGGACAACATCCATAGGTGAATAATGTCAATTATCTTTCCCCTTGCATACTAACTAGTATTATGATTCAAACATTCCTTACATCTTCATTGTTCACATCACAAAAACACAATGATTTGTAACCCTATTGTTGTAAATATCCTAGGGACCTAGTCTGGAGAAAGTTTCATATGCCAAACTACTTTTCTGAATTAATTTGGACCTATTACACAAACTCAAGTGATTGTCTAAAGGAAACAGACTCCATTTATTAGCTATATCAATACATGTTCTCAAATTCATACAATTTTACAGTTTAAAGAACAGAAATCTTAATGTTACTGAATCTGGCTTAACCGTTAACTGAAACTAAAATATTAAATAAGTGTAATTATGTAGTAATTATATCTACTCGATGCTACAAAGGTTAATGTAGTTGCCACATACTCATTTTTGTAGGTTCTAGTACTATTAGTTGTTTTATGAGGAAATCCTTTCTTTGATTCATATGCTTTAACACCAACTTAAGGAATTATATTTTTCCCCTCTATAAGTCTGATATCAATAGATCAACAAATTAAACAACACTATGGAAAAAGAGAAAATTTCAATAAATAAAGTCAATAAAATCAAGAGTACTCTAAAAGAAAATTACTGTATCAAGGATCCGAAAGGACAACTTCTTGTGAGGAAAAACAACCTGCACATGAAAAGATTTTTTACTGTTATAAAATTTTTCCAAGTAACAGATCTGAAGGCGACAGTAAACAAGTATACCACAAATCTAAACTGTTCTTATAACTGTTTAATCCAGGGTCTCATTTAATTACGGGAAGATCAGGAATAGGTATCCGCTCATATATCTTTAACTGCAATGGCAACATATCTATTTTCTCTCTAGCTTTACTCTGACTTGCTTCATCAGTATAAAGAAGTATCAGTTCTTGAAAAGCTGGCTCCTGACAAAGAACAAAAGGCAAGTAAACTACCCACACCAATAAAAACAACTCAAAGGTCAAATGGAAGAGCCATGAAAGTGAATCTCATTATATATCTTCATTTACAATATCGTAAAGAAAATTCAGAAAAACTACAGATTGAACGAGAGATGATTACATTTATGGAAATTGTAAGTTGCAAAATTTGTATTCCCTCTAAGTGGTTTGTTGTCCATATCTAACTGATTGTCCGACAACATTACTAGACATTCAAACTCTTATGAAAAGTAGAAGAATACTTACTGTTTAAGGTAAAAAAACTAAAAAATCTCATATCCCTTGAGTATAGTATATGAAACTGAAGGGCTCAATGCTTGAGGATCAGGGAACAAGGAATCCATGTTTCCTTGATTTATCTTTTAATAATCAGAATGAAGTAAACAAACTGAGGAACTTATGATCATATCAACAGTTTGAGATTTTTATTGCATTCTACATATAGCCCTGCACTTCAACCTTTAAGACATCTTATATGAATTCCTGGAAGAAAGGATTGTTAAGGTATTATGGTCATTCTGTTTATGACGACTGCATCAAGCAATTTACACAGTAAGATATAGATAGTACTTCATTAAAAGTTTCAAGATCCTCCAAGGGACTGTTGGAGAGATGGAACGGAGGACCAAAGCATAGAGGCTTGGGCAAGAAAATCCCTTGCATTGTTGCCCATGAAGAAGATGGACCCGGAGGCTTGCAGTTCAGGTAAAGACTTCCAGAAGTGGAGAGAGCATGACTCGTGGTCGTCTAGGGAAAAGCAGTGCATTTGCAATGTGGAGGATTTATGTGCACATGGGATGAGGTGATGCACAATTTAGCTGGCCTAACTATTTGGGCTTAAGAGTTTCTGGTGAGCTATGTTGTTTCAATTTTCATGAGGACTTTGAAAGAGAGTACATGAGATGTTTACTCTTAAGTTTGAAGGAGATAAATCTACCAATTAGATGTTTTCCATATAAATCTTGTATTTCCCTTATTGTTTTTATCTCTTTTACAGTATGGTACTATATGGTCCCAACATGTAAAATCCAGCTGTGCACAAGTGGTATTACGGTCAGGTTCCATGGATCTTATGCTGATAGTGAATTAGTGACACATGGGAAGATGCTGACAGAAGAAAAGATGTCAACTAAGTTAGGTAATGTTAGGGAGGTAATTAAACCTAACTAGGATGATACGAACCGGATCAGTTCGGGATCATATCAATAAAGATATTGAACTCGATGGATCAAATCTACTTATATTTTAATTAATTCATGTTTATTTTTTATGTAAGTTTTTTAAAATAAGTCTAGTTAAGTTATATAAGTCTTTAAGGCAGGTTTAATTAAATCATGTAAACCTTTAAGATAAGTTCAATTAAGTTATGTAAACCTTTAAGACAAATCCTAGTTTGAGTCGTGTAAGCCTTTAGGACTAGTCCTAATAGGACGCATTATAACTGGCATCTATATATAGGAGAGGTCAGTCTCTGTTTAATCATCCGAGCATACATGGAATTCGAGTATCGAAAGATTACTTTAGCCTTAAGTTTATTTTAAGAGTAAAAATAAAATACTCTAGGAGTAAGTAAATTAAATGTAGTCGTTTATTTTCTTAGAAGTAGATATAACTTAGAATTCTAATTCTATCTTCAAACCCTAGCCACCATTACCTCCACGAGTCACCCACTCATACGGTCAACCTCCACCACTTCACAGCCGACCAACACCCTCCAACGACCGCCACAACATTGAATTACCTATTCTGCCCAACTTCAACTCTTCTCCACTATTTCATTCATAACTTTTTACCCCTCTCCCTCAAAATCGTTTCATTCCAAAACCATTAAATCCATAACACGCAAGGCAACATCCAATAAAAATTTCAAAATTTCCTACAAATGGATCGACCCCAATCTGGTTCGTATAGTGGTATCAGACCATACGTTCATAACAATGGTATACCCTTGTTGCGAATCGACTCTAATCAATTCATGCAATTTGGTATCAGAGCCATCATTTCTCGACAGATGGTGAATATGCAAGACAAAGCAAATCTGAAGATCACTACAATAAAGGAATAAGATCTCATCTCCATCCCTATAGAAGCTTCCTCGGTGCCACCACCAAACCATGGCCAAGACAGCTCCTCCGACCACAATGGAGCTCCTGCCTAGACGTTGTTCTCCCATCCGCAATGGAATATGATGCCCAAACCCTAGTTTTTCGCCAACACTATTTCATGAGCTTCCAGCCCAAACCACTACTGCCTACCTCTTCCTTAGGTCCTCCACACCCGAGCCATGGGCTAAACTATATGTTTGTGACTAGGATTTGGCCTAAGCTGCCTGCAGCTAGGGCAAATTATGATTCGAACAAGTGGGCCTTAGAGTAGAACCCACCATGAGGCCCACTTCCATGTGGCAAACGATACTCATATGGAGATCAATGACATGTAGTTTGAGAGCAATAGAAGGTTTGGAAATCATCATGGACACCTTAAGAGCAAGGTGATAGGAAGCGTGCTAGATTGATGCAAACCGGATCAGGTTGGATCACACCAATAGAGGACATTGGATTTGATAGATCAAGTCTATTTATCTGTCAATTAATTCATATTTATCTCTTATGTAAGCTCTTAAGGCAAATCTAATTAAGTCATATAAACCCTTAATGTAAGTGTAGTTAAATTATGTAAACATTTACAGTAAGTCTAATTAAATCATATAAGCCTTTAAGGCAAATCCTAGTTTGAGTCATGTAAGCCTTTAGGGCTTGTCTTAGTAGGGCTGTATCCGACCTCTATATATAGGAGAGGTTGGTCTCCTTTGTTTAAACATCTAAGCATCGAAAAATTATTTTATCCTTAAATTTATCTTAGGAGTAAGAGTAAAATAATCTAGGTATAGAAGTAACTTAATCGTAGTCATTTATTTTCCTAGAAGTAAATCTAACTTCGAAATCTAATTCTACCTCTAAATCATAACCACAATCACCTCCACGAGTCACCCACTCATACGACCGACCTCCACCACTTCACGGCTATTCACCACCCTCTGACAACCGCTGCAACGTCGAATTAATTGTTCTGCCTAATTTCAACCCTTTTCCACTATTTCATTCATAACATTTTACCCCGATCTCAATCACTTTATTCTAAAGACGTTAGATCCATGATTTGTGAGGCCACCTTTAGAAAAAATATTAGATTTTTTCTATGAATAGTTCGGCCTATATCTAGTTAGTAACAATGGTATCAGAGAAAACCCTTGTTGCAGACTCTAATCAGTTTATAACAATTTCTTCATTTTACTAAACCAAGGTTCATTCCCTGCTCCCATTTAAATAACGGCTACTCCTATTTATAGAAGTGAAGACATAGTGGTTCGGATCCAAATCACTCTACTAGGTTACATATGCAAACTATCTGCTTTAATTAAAATTTAAAGACAATAGGCAAAAATCAACCAATTAGACTAGGCTCGACTCAACCTAGCTAACTCAACTCTCATAGTTGGATCGTATCATACCACTTGTTATGAATCCGTTCTCAAAAGGTAGTTTGCATGGGGTTGCAAGAATGCAATCTGCACAATCAGTGGTGAATATTCGCCAAATATTCGTCCAAAGTCAAAAAAACTACAAAACCATATGTGTTCATACTACAACTTCCCGATTTACTTCTTTTTTTATTCACACCCTTCTTATATTCGGACCGTATCTAGATCTAAAAACAGCTATATTTTGATGGTGTTGTTAGAGGTAGGTGGAGATGATTTCGGGTTAGAGGGCTAAAGGTAGAGTTCCAGGTTTCTAATAGTGGTAAGGATGTGGTGGAGATAAGGTTCATGGATGAGGGTAGGGAAGAAGGTTTAGGATGAGAGAGGGTAGTGGAAGAGGGCAGTGAGGCTAGGGAATGTGATGGAAGTGGCGGTGGTGGCATACGGCTTGATTTGTGGCTTGCGGCTTAGTGGAGATGATGGAGATGGTGACCAAAATGTGGACAACTCAAGGTATTGGTTGTACTTGATAAGGAGAGAAGGGGGACAAGGTGGTTGGTCCTAGGGAAGAAGGGAGGTTCGACAAGGGAGGCAACCGCAAGTATTTCGCTGCATGTGTGACCCCCTCCCCTCTCCCTCTTCAGTACACAACGAGGCAGCTGCAAGTATTTCGCCAAATCTAAATCTAATTTAGATTTAGATTTTTCTCTATAAATTAAACCCTAAATTCTCTCTCTTCTTTACCCTAGACTCCTTTTCCTTTGTCTTCTCCTTCTTCTCCTTCGTCTTCTTTCTTGCCGTCGAAGTCACAATGTGGGTTCGAACCATCGGAGCATCGTCAGAGTAATAGGGGACCATCATGCTAATTGAGCCGGCCGGCGGCTTCGGGTCGTTGCCGCTTGTGTGCCATAGCCTTGCGTTGTCGGCCTCGTGTTGCAGGCACGCTTCCCTAGAGTCTTCGCTGCTCGATGTGTGGTAGAAGACGATTCCATGGCCACCGGCCATGGAGTCGAGCTGTCGACCGTCATCTACGGCTTTTCCACCTCTCATAGTCTACTGAGTCACGAGGGTGTCAGGCAGCTTAGGGTGCGGCCAACGGACCGTCGTCGATAGGGGTTACCGACGGACTCTCTCTGTCTCTCTCTTTTTCTATCTTCTCTCCTTCGCGTCGAGTGTGGGGAGGGATTTGGTTGGGCTCGGGTGGCAATACAACCCAGTCCACTGTTTTAGATGGGCCTTGGCCTAGCTCAATCAAATTGGTGTGGACTACGGGCAAGCAGTAGCCCAGTCCAATCCAATAGGTTTAATTTAACCCATTTAAACTTTTTTTAAAGTTTTAAATCTTAGAACTAATGATATTAGTTAATTTAAAATTTAATTGTCGTTTATTATTAAAGGTGGTTATTTTTGACACATGAACTAGAGATTATAGATTTCAATTATTTTACCTAGACTCAGGTGAGTGGGTTCACTTATATATTTATTTATATTATATTTCGTACCTTTATTAGACCATGTAATTTGTTGTGTGCAAATTTATTTATTTATTTTTCTTTATGTGCAAATTTAATTATTACATTTTCTGTGTACATTTAATTATTATACTTAGTGCATCGCCATACCTTATGCAAATTACAATTTTATTAGGGAAAAATAAAACTAATATTGGTATGACTTAGAAATCAGTCCTAGTATAGATCGCTTGCGGCTTTCCATGATGACTCAAGTCTAACTGGAAATCCAGAGGAAAGTCCTATTTCAAATCACTAGAGTGACCTTCTTAGGTGACTCTAGTGAAGTTAGAGAACAATCCCATGATAGATCAAAAATTTTTTAAGATGACTCTAACCTCTTTCAACTGTTAGTGAAATAGACAGGGTGTGTTTATTACATAGTGATACCTCTAGATAACTCTAACCGGATCAGCTATGAGGAAAAAATCCAACTATCATCTCGAAATGACTTCTAGTTGATGTGGATCCACAGGGTATAGATCCACTGAGACAAATGACATCATTATTTTGTAGAGAGATATTAATATCTTGAAACTTAGCAAGGCTATAAATTAATATTGTAGTTATTTTAAGAGCATACTTATTAGAAATTATTATTGTTGAACTTAGGTTTTATTTAACACTATAAAATTTTAGAATTAATTAGTTTTATAGTAAATTTTACTCACTGAGTTATAGTTGTTAGCTCATGGATTTCTTTTTCTCTCTTCTATTATTTCAGGTATGATGATCAGTGTGGCGACTAAGCAAGATACATTGGGACCCTACCTCTACTTAGGACCTACCTGTTTACCTTTCTGTTCTTTTAGTCTTATGTTTTCGATTAATTGTTAATTTAATTTCGTTTAGAGACAATAATAATGACATTATTTTATTTTCATTGTAATTAGTTTAAATCAAATAAGCAGATTCTCTTCTTTTATTTATTTTTGTCATTGTACATTTAGGAAGTATTAGTAAGGTTTCGCGTATCTCAAGCATATTGAGGTGCATAGCCGATCATGATTCCGATTTCGGGTCGTAACAGGAGATTAGGAAAATTATCAAATCTCAATTCATTCTTAATCTAGGTTGCATTCCATATTATATATTAGAGGCTAACTGGTTAACTCAAACCACATAATTAACCAAGGCCATCAAGTCCAACATTTAACCAAATCGACAAAAACAAGCTGACATTAAATTAGATATTGAATTAAATAACTAATTAGATAAGTGGCTATAAGTCATAACCTAATATTCACGAGGTGGTCTAGTCTTAGATCATATCACTCCAACATGTTTCCGCTAACTTTATGTTCACGAGGGAACATAAAGGTCATCATGTGAAAAATTCCACATATTAGGTAGAGAAGCATGACATGTTCTTTGTATGGGTGAAGCTACATTTCAAGCTAGAAAATTCCCCATGAATGTAGAGTTACGTGGCTCAGCCATTCGGTGAATTTTTAGAGAACTCTCTTCGGAGTTTGTGGGAACTCATAAAGAGAGCACATGAGATGTTTTACTTTAGTCGTGAAGGAGAAGGATCTAGGTTTTTTGTCATCCTTATTCCTTTTCATCCCTTTCACTGCATGTTCTAGACATGTGAAATCCTACTAAACATAAAACCCTATAAAAGATATTGCTATTTTGAAAATATCTTTCATATAGTGCCTATTGGACAAATCCAGTGGCGTCAATAATTGGTCCTATTAATTATCAGCCTGAAACCAATGAGTTTTGGCCGTTTAGGCCAAAATAGGCCAAAACATACATAGTATTAAGGTATAAATGGGTCAAATTTGACCCAAATCCAAAACCCAATTAATAAGTTTCTCTCACCTCTCACACGCTTAAAACCCTCCCGACTCTCACTCTCTCTCGATGCTTTGTTACCTCTCAATATGACAACGACGAGCAACGATGAGCGACAAGTAATTTTTTGACAAGAGGCCTCCAGTGACGTGAGGTGTTTCTCTTTTTCTCTTCTTTGGTTATTTTTTCCTTTCTTTCTTTTATCTCTTTGCCTCTTTTTCCCTCTCACCTCCCCTCCTCCCCTTCCATCTCCCTTTCTCTCTCCATCTCTCCTCGCTGCTGTAGCAGAGCTATTTTTGCTGCTGCTATAGTAGCCAAGAAAGAGAGGGAGAGAGAGGTGTGTGTAAGAGAAAGAGAGAGTGTGAAGGAGAGCGCGAGTGTAAAGGAGACCGCGAGGGTGAGGGAGAGGAGAGCCACTATGAGAGAGTGAGAGTGAGAGAGAGGAGAGAGGGAGGGAATGGAAGAGTGTCTGGGAGAAAGAAATGAGAGATTAAGGGAGACACGGTAGATGGGAAGTAGGAGATGAATTTTTTATGTCAAAAAGAGAGAAAGAAATGAGAGATTAAGGGAGACACGGTAGATGGGAAGTAGGAGATGAATTTTTTATGTCAAAAAGAGAGAAGAGAGAGTGGGGGAGATGGAGATAGATGAAAAGCAAGAGTAGTATTTTTTTTATTTTATATGGAAGTAATTTATATTTATCTATTAGTAATTTCTAGATTTTAGACTTTTATATATTATAATATAATCTTTAGAATTTTTACGCAATTAAAAGATAGTTTAATACTAAAATACAAAACTGTAGGTCGAAACGCGCAATTTTCCAAGGTTCAAAGTATTGGAATAGGGATCTGGATCGATCATTCAAAACAACGATACTTATCGATCATATTGATTTATACTTTAAAATAATTTATAAAATCTAGAAAATTTCTAAAAATTTAAAAAATAATAATAATAAGATATAAACATAAATTTTTCATATATAAAATCTAAAAAAATTAAAAAATAAATATTATTTTCTCAATCTCTATCTTTCTCTTTCTACCACTCACTCTCTTCCTCTTATACAAATAAATACTCACTTACTAACTCTCTCTTATCGAACTCTCTCCCACTCTCTTGCAGTCTCTTTTTTTATTAATTTTCTCTCCTACTAACTCTCTCTTATTAACTCTCTCACTATCTCTCTCTCTCACTCTCTCACCAACTCCCTTGTCACTCAAATTAACTCTCTCGCTCTCCTTCTCCCTCACCAACTCCCTTCTCTCAATCTCTTCCTTACTGTCTCTCTCTCCTCTCTCTTTCTCCTACAAACTCTCCCTCTTCCTCACCGACTCCCTTCTCTCTCGGTCTCTCCCTCTGCCATTCCCTCCTCTCTCTCAGTCTTTCCCTTTACAGTTCTTCTCTGGTGATGCTTCATCAACAAGCTCCGATGAGCTCTCTTTATCTCTCTCTCCTCTCTCTCTTTCTTCTTACTCCCCTCCCTCTCTCTCTCTTTCTTTCTCTCTCCCGATTTCGGTCAATTCAACCGATACAGCCGATCCCGACCTAAAACAGATCGAGTATCAGCTAGATCGGCCAATAGCAGGCTGAAACTAGTCCCACTCAGGATTAGCCAAAACTTGGAACCATAGTTTTGTCAAGTGGCCAATCCCGAACATGGTTTATAACCTTTTTGTTAATTATCATTTGTAGGTTGTAGTTTTATGTGTTTCACAAGAACATAATGATGCTCAAATGTTATTTGTGCATAAAAGTTTATACAATATGGTTCCACACATATCATTTAATACATTTATACATATATTACCTTATTTTTATGGTTCCAATGACCGGTTTCGGCCTAATATTGGTCGGATCGACTGATATCCGATTCGTTTCAGGTCCGTATCGGCTGAAACTGACCGAAATCGGGAGAGAGAAAAGGAGTAAGAAAAAAAAGAGAAATAGGAGAGTGAGACAGATAAAAAAGCTCGTGAGTGAGAGAAAAAGAGAAAATGCCTCGTCGAAGAAGCATTACTAGAGAAGAATCAGAGAGGGAGAGAACAAGAGAGTTAGTGGGAGAAAGAGAGAGGAGAGAGAATCGGAGAGGGAGAGATTGAGAGAAGAGAATCAGCGAGGGAGAAAGAGAGAGAGTGTTAATGAGAGAGAGGGGAGTCGGTAAGGGAGAGGGAGTGGTAGAGTAAGAGAGAGATTTAGTGGGAGAGTTAATAAGACAGAATTAGTGAAAGGGAAGGAGAGTTAGTGGGAGAGAATTAATACGAGAGAGAGTGCAAGAGATTTTGATAAGAATGGGTTAGTGGCGGAGAGAATAAGAATTTCTTTTATTTGTATGAGAGGTAGAGAGTTAGTGGTAAAAAGAGATAAAATTTAAGAAAATAATATTTATTTTTTGATTTTTAGGTTTATATGTGAATAATTTATATTTATATCTTATTGTTATTATTTTTTAATTTTAGAATTTTTTTGTATTTTAAAAATTATTTTAATATACAAACTGATACAGACGGCCAATACCGCCATTACGAACGAAACGTATTATTTTTTTGGACAGCCGATTGCAATCCCGATTTCGATACTTAGAACCTTATTACGAACCAAACTATACATACAATATTTTATTAATTAACCAAAACTTACATAACGTATAGATGATATCATATATAAAAGTTTTAATATATTAAATTTCTAAACCACATATATATGCCCTTGTACCACCTTTGCGCTATGTGGCTAGGTGAAAGCCCATATGCCATAGGCACTATGCGCAACATTAGAGGGGCTAGTTGAGAACATTTTATTGTAAGCTCAAATTTACCAGTCATTGTTCAAATGAGGACTTCAGAATTTCAAAAACCTTGCAAATGAAGAACCTCTGGTTGAACAACAAGAAAACTGGATAATGGATACCTTGGGCAAGAATTCATCAATAAGGTCACATATATGTAACTGCTTTGGTTGGAAGCACGGAAAAAAAAGTCATTATTAACCCTAATAGATGGTAATTTCTACCCATATAGATGTATTAGATAAAAAAGGAAGGGACAATTATCTTTATAGTTAGAAAAGATAAGGCTTTACAATAGCTGGGGTCAAGGATTGTCGTGCCATAGGCACCGCCCTTGCCGATCAATCGTTAGCACAGCACGATGTGCTGCTACACATGCCTACCATGCCACAATGAGAATGGACACATTTACCTTCCACTATTATTTCCTCGCTCCTCCCATCTCCGCCACCTCCTATTCTGCCCCCTTCTATTCTGCCTCAACCTCTACCTCCACCTCCACTTTTCTTCTGTGTCTGCTCCTCCCAAAACCAGCCGAAACACTAGAATGAGAGAAGAATTAAGCTACAATCTGCCAAAGCGGATCGTAACTTATTTCTCACGATCAATCTTGTGAGTAAATGAAGATCTTCTTCAAAGAAAGAAGATCTTAGCTTATTCTCATTGGGGTCTCATGATCTTCTTTAAAGAAAGCAGATCCTAACTTATTCTCATGTCAACCATGAGATTAGAATGAGGAGTCAATTAGGATCGCCTTCTTCCTCCCATAAGAAGCACTAAAAGGTTGATTTATAGGTTGCAGATGGACCACCCCTTGCCACATGTCGGCACCCGGCAACAATCCTTGGCTAAGGTTACTAGCTATTAGGAGGACCTCCTATATGAAAACAGTGATTAGTGATAGCTTTTAATCCAAAAAGTCTTATCTGTATTTCTAAGATAGAAAAAAGAAAGCTTATTTGGTTGTTATTGCACTAATGGATTGCTTCATTGTTCATCTAATAAAGCAAAACTACTGAAAGAAATGCACATCAAAACTCCAGCTTAAAAGGAAAAGTACCTGAAGAGTTGATTGTTGAAATAAAATGGTGAAAGAAGCTTTTAATATTTCCACGAGATTGTTGCCACACGATTCTCTTGTTGCAGGTTCCCATATGTTAGCAAGAGTTATCCTAGGTAGGAAATTCGGCCTACAAAAATATGGTTTAACAATCGAAGAGAATGACAAGTTATAGATGAATCATGTTATGCATGTAAAAGCTCATTGCAGAATAAATTACATTACTTGCAAGCACACAAAAAAGGCCTAAATATGCTTTCAAATGTATTTCTATTGTTAAAAAAAATGACAATAATATGGAGAAAATCCATTCTATCATGTGAGATATCTGATAATTTGAATACTTCAATAAAGGCATTTTTCTAACAAGAAACTGGTTACTTAGGCCTTGTTTGATTTGAAGTTAAGCCCGAACTTAATTGGCTAGTCTCATTTCTTAGTCTTAATTTAAGTACATTGAATTAAGTTAAGAAAATATAATATTTGGTTGTAAAATAGGCTAAAGTGTAACTACTACGTAATATGAAAAGGTATTAATTTCAGAGGAAAATAAACAATATTTATTATTATTTATCAATAAAAATATTATTGATTTTGCTGATAAAATTTAATATTATTATTTTATCAATAATAAAAGTTTTAAATTATTGCTTTGCATGACATGTACTCAATTTTCCTTAAAAATAATTATTTTTCCCTTTTTCAAGTCATATGAAGGTAATAATTACCCTATTTCAAATCTTATTTCATTTATCTCTAATTTCCCTCCAAATTTTTTTTAAAACTTACTAAATCTACAGATATTGAACATCATAATCCTAATGAAACAAATGAGGAGGATGTATATTCTTCCTTATCTAGTCGTGCAATTCCTTCAAATCAAGTAATATCTGAATTCTTGTATACATATTTGTAACAAATCGTTATATTTTATTTTAATTGGCTAATAACACATTGTACTACAATTTCGTCTATAAAAAAGGAAGAGTTTTCAACATAACAACTCAAGGAAAGTAAGTCATTATGTAAACTTTCTCTCATATGTACGACATTGCATATATGTTATCTATGATTCTTATTTTATTCATGAGTGTGGTAAATGTCAATTTTTTTATAGGGTGGAAAATAAGTTCAATTGTTATTTATTAGAAAATCTCATCGTCTAGTAGTAAAAAAAAATTTATTTAGCAAGGAACCAGATACGATCATAGGTGGAGAAATGTTAGGACCAAAGTTCGAAAAATCAAAATCGGGATCGGCCTTTTGAGAAAATGATATGTATCAACTGGATCGGCCATATTGGTCGCCTGGATCAGATCGGACTTTTTAATTACATAAACTTCTAATTATTATTTAAAATTATTGGAAACTTCTAAAAATTTAGAAAAAGGTTACCAAAAATAAGAGAAATAAAGAAAAAAATTATGGTGCAATAAAAATAAGAAGAAAAGATTAGAAAGAGAGTGGAGAAAAACTAAACTAAAGAAAGAAAAACCATAATGCAATGAAGAAGAAGATGAAGAAAAAAATAGAAGAAAAAAGAAGAGAGTGAAAGAAATGAAAAAAACTGAGAGAAATAAAGATATAAATTAAAAAATTATATACCGAAGTTTACCGAAGTTAGATCTACGTCGCCAAAGTTCGTTAGAACTAGATTTCTCTGTAAGAGAAACAATAGTTATATAGTAAGGAGAGAAAAAGAGAAAGAAAGAGAGAAAGAGATAGGGAGAGAGGGTGAGGGGAAAGAGTGAAAGAGAAAAAGAGAGAGAGTTCGGATTGAGCCTAGATCAAAATCGGATCCAAATCGGGAGGTCTATGTTGAAGCAGCAATTGTGGCCAATGAGAACTTAATTCGCACTATAGGAACTTCAAAAAAAATGGGTGATGATGTAGGATAAACAACTGCTTGGCCATCATATCTAGTATATGGTAGTTACTTGTTTTACATATCCTTTAATTGAATAAGTTTTTTTATCTACAAATTTGCAACTAATTATATGTCATATTTTTCCTATAAATTAAACAAACGGGTAAATGAAGTAGAGTAATGTCGTAGATCTCAAGCTTTTGGTTTTCTATTATGTATTAAATATATATATATATATATATATCTTCTTTGTGAAGACAATATTGTTATATTTCTATTTAAAGTGAATTGCAATCATGAAATATTAACTAGTTAAGAGGATATATTTTTTCTATATTGGACATATACGTCTTCTTTTGATAGTTAATTTCTCATTCCTTTGAATATTATGTTGATCTAGCAAGTTATTTGATGTATTATTTGTTCATCCTACTAATATCTTTATTTTTAGAATTTAAAAAAGTTTCAAATATTGTTCTAGAGTATCTATACGCTGGCCAAGCAACATATGCTGATATTTCTATATGTCGGCACATAAACCTTCTACGACATATAAACATGATGTGAAAAATATTTTTGCTAACATTTAATAAACATCGCACAAGCAATATTTGTCAGTGTATCTAAATGTTAAAATAAAAACCTTTTGTAGAATATAAATCTATTGATTAAAGTTATGCTTCTAACTTTTTGTAAATGCTAGTACATATATTTTGCCTGGCGTGTATCTAAATGCCAACACAACTTTTTCTTCTAGCATTTATAAATGTTGGCTATCCAATTTAAACTAATTTAATTAATTGACAGTAAAATTATTAACTGGCGTTTATAATTGTTGGCTAAATTATTTTTGTCGGCGACCATTTCTGCTGGCTAACATAATTATTGTGGCATTTAAACTGCCAGAACATGTTTTACCGCCGATGTGTATAAGCACTAAGAAAGAGCTTTTGCCTAGCATTGACAATTAAACGCTGGCAAAAACCTGTACGGTTCAGGGTTTACATGGCATTTGCATATACACCGATAAAACTTTCATTCTTGCATTTAAATAGTTTGTTGACAGCATATAAAAACTCTAGCAAAAATCTATCTTGTCGTAGTGACTAGATTGATCAATGTCTTGTTGCAATTGCATGATAGGAAAAAATATTAAAATTAACTTGGAAAGGGCCACCTTGAATATAAAAGTGAAAACCACCTTGACGTGGGCATTCAAGAAAATTTTTACTCATCGTGGCTTCACAAAGTGAAGAAAACGAAGTAGAAAGGATAAAAACTTTTGAAAATATATATATATGTATTACATGAAGCATGTTTTAAAAAAATTAAAAGAAAGGGTTACCTTACCTTATAAATGTGAAAGTCACTATTATATATCTAAATTATTTTCATGCATATGTTATGTGTTGGCTTGATTTCTAAATTGATCATATATATTAACATATTAGTACATGATATGATCTTTTTTGAATTTAATACTTAAATCATGCATAATATGAACGTATTTGATCTCCGGATGCTTCGATTGATTTTGACGTCTCTAATCAGAGTTTAATATGCTTCTATTTGACTAAAACATCTTTGATTAAATTTGGAAAATATGAAATTGACGAAATTGGAAAGTTTGAAAAATCATGTAATGGATTTTAATTAATCATTGACTTATGTGTTAAGGTTTAGAGTTTATTGGATATCTTTTTGATAGTTTTGCTTGGGAGAGTCCGTTGAATATATTTTACACTCAGCTTTGCATATGTTTAAACTGAACACTATGGCTTTAGAAAATCAATCTGAGGAATTGATTGTTTTATCATTTTGTCGAATTGATTTTGCCTTACACAATTGCGTGTCATGGGTATGTTTTTGTATTTGATCTTCACAGGAATATTTTAGATCTAAAATAAGAAGAATGTCTTGATCATATGAAAATTGTATTGGGTTGAAAAATTGTTTAGGAAGTGTTTTGTCATAAAATTGCCAAGGGAGAAATTGTTAGTGCAATTGCATGTAATGGTAAGTTCATGGACATAAAACATTTTGAAAAATAATATAAATTATAAAAATAATGTATCATCAAGTCACACTTATAAGAAGTGAATGTGTGAAGAGAATTAAAAACATAAGAATTCAATTAAAAAAAACTCAATTTCAGTCTTTGCTACAGTAAAATCACGCATTGCTATTGTGCGGGGCACACCATCGCATAGTTTGCACAAAAATCACTTTGAAACTTAAGTTCGGTGAACAAGCTGAGAACTTAAGAAAAATTCTATATCACTTTCAAACTTGGATTTTTCTTGTGAGATTAACAAATTTATAAATTTCTTTCACAATATTGTTAGTACTAATCACTTCTCTCTTGATGACAATTTAAATTTGATGCTTCGTCAATTATTTATTACAATGAATTAGCAGTTCACTAAACAAATGAATTAGTATAAATATACTCTTAGACCTAAAGTGTTGTCTCCTAAAATTTCAAATGTGGCTTGTTGTTGTACACTTGTACAAATATTTTATTTGATTCTTGGGCCTCTCTTCCAATTACGTAGTGTCCATGACCATGACAATATTTATTATTTAGTTATTTCCTAAACTACTATCCAATGAAGGCCATGCTGGTGGCACGTGCCGTGCCGTGCCGTGACGTGCCACCATCAGCACAGCATAAGGTGTGCCAATGGCACGTGCCGTGTCGTGCCACCATTGGCATGACACAAGGCATGCCAATGGCACACGTTTAACATATTTTTAATAAAAACTTTGGGATAGAGAGGTTAAGTTTAAATATATGTATTAAAACCTATATTGTAGTATTTTATCTTAAAATTATTTATGTAAATGACCTATTTTATTAAAGATAAAGTAATGGTCAAATATAAATATTATTCAATACATAACACATAATATAATTGAATATAATCATTAAAACTAATTTTAATGATTGAGCACTCCATAATATGATTGAATACTTCTTAATATAACTAAACACATAATAACATTCAACACATAATATTAACTAATAATAATTCAATAATTAAAACTAATATCTAGTTAAACTTAAAATGACCAAAAAGATCAAAGACTTTATTTGATAATGATTTGATGAAAATAGGAAAAAAAAAATTTTAAAAAAAAAAGACTCCACATTGGCACGAGAGTGTGCTACTAGCACACTTTGTGCTAGGTGCCATGCCATCACCGACACGGTCATCCTTGCTATTACCTTTGTTTTGTCATGTGTACTTAGAAAAGGATCAAAGGAGGTCACCCAACTCTCATTCAAAAATGTTCTCCGTAGGTACTATCTAGCAATATTGTTGTCATGTCTTTAATGACTGAGTGAGACCCAAGCATTATCTTACTATCTTAAGAGGATATTGTTATTCTTTCTTTTTCTCTTCCACAACTCATACTTCTGAAAGATTAAATAAAGTACTACAGGCAAAACAGGAAAAGAGAGTCAATACAAGAATGATAACAACAGAGAGTATGTCAGCACTAACCTCAAATAAGCTTCCAAATAATTCTTCTCCGTATCATGAGTAACTGATGCTTCAGGTAATGAAGGAACCAATCCAGTCCATGTTAGCAATTTCCTTATAAGTCGACCTCGGGGTCCAACAGGTGACAGAAGTCCTTCATAAAGAGAGACTGCCTTTTGTGCAGCAATCCAAATAGGAAGGTCTTTCTCTGCTACTTGATCAGACCCAAGCGGACCCTCAGAAGTCCTCTCTTTGTAGTACAATGAACTCTCTGGAAAATATTGCTCTTTAAGCCAACGCTTCATCTTCTCGATCCAGATTTGCAAATCTGGCACCCCAGTTGAGCTTTTTAATGCCTGACATGAACTAAATAATTATGTCTGATTAGCTGAACATGACCAAACACCATCTTAGATTAATCAGATAATGGATACACTGAACATGATAGGTATCACATGTTCAGCTACTGCACCACTTTCACCATGTAAATGACAAAACTATGCAGACAATATTAAGCTTCAGCTCAGACTTAGAAAATAACAACTAAAGAATATGATATGCTATGTATGGAATTGATGGATGCAACACCACTCAACTAGGAAGACTATGAGAAAAGAAAAGGAAATTTTCAAGGAACATTTAAGAGTTTGACTAGAATTGAACTATAAAAGAAACTTAAATTAAATGAACAAAGAGCACACAAAAGTCAAAAGGGCATAGACCCGTCTGGGTTTGGTGTGGGACTCCAAGGAGTATTAAAGACAAGGTGGGAGAAATATAAGGCAATCCTTGCAGCCTTGTAGGTAGTTTAGCCACACTTATAGTTATAGGTAATGAGGTGTTGCCCCACTATTATAAGCAGAGAGGAGAGCGCAAAGAGAAGAGAAGAAAGGAAAAGAAAAGACAAAGAAAGAGCTATGACCTCCCATTGTTTGTCTTGATTTTATTTTTAAGTTAAATTTGATCTTTCTCTATGTTTTGATGGTGTCTAAGATAACTTCTCAATTTATTTTTCTTTGGTTTCGAGAAGTCATTTATTTTCATTTTCAAATCCATATCAGTATCAGTACGGACTGTCATGCTCAAGTAAAATTTTCTACATTACTCTCAAGGAATTTGGTTCTCTCAATAGGATGGCCATGCCACAAGGAAGGCCCATGCTAACCACTGGCTATGCCGCAAGAGAGGGAGAGAAAAAGAGGGAGACTGCTCACCTTCACTCTTTGACCTCATCGTCACTACTCGCCGCAAACCCAAATTCTCAACTTAAGTTTTTATTCAACCCGACCTAACCAAACCCACTCTAGCCCTTCTTCCTCCTTGAGCTAGGGCATCCGCATTGGATGCAATCAACACCTTGATCAGCAAGCTCAAGCATGCGAATGATGGGCAACAATGAGGTTGGCGGCGACAAAAAGCTCGACGGTGGTTGATGGCGAATAGATTGCTGCTAGAAGGGGTGTCATGCTGCACTCCTCCTGCCATGTGCCAATTCGTGCCGGTCAGCACGACCATCGTTGTCTCTCACAAGGTTTATAGTTTAAGGTACTATATGCATCGACTTGCAAAACCAATGCCATCAAGGTACGGCATGAGAATAATTTTTTATTGCAATATTAATGGTTGTCAATTTTGTTTATCAACAAAATTCGCTCACTTCCTTTTGGTTGCTGAGAATTGAGAATATCGAAGAGATATGAAAGGTAAAGATAAGATCAAGAAGTTATGAGATTCCCTGTTTCTTAGAATCTTAATTGTTTCTAGTTAATTACATGTCAAGGAAAACACATTTGTTTCATATTAGATTAAGTAATTATCATTATTTAGAAATTATGGAACTTAATAATGGAAAGATTTGGTAAAAAGATTATTTATTCCTTAAACCAGTTATAATCCTCTTTCTATTCGAACTAGTCGAATCCAAAACACACTATTCACAGGCACGACAAGATTTATACTATGCTTAACATGAGAATTAAATTGAGTATTTATCCCTAAAAGAGTTAAAATTTATCCAAAGTAAAAATATTGTCCTTCACCCCTTCATTTTCTATTTAAAGGTGACCAACAGGAAGAGATAAAGATAATTGATAAACTTTTTATGCGAACCAAACTCAATTTAAAGAGTTCGGCCTCATTTACTTTAGAAATAAGATCAATTCTAGAATAGGTATTTATTTTTGTTATTCCCAAAATGAGGTCTTTATTATAGGAATAACTATTCTTATATTCACTTGTATTTTAGATATAATCAGAGATGGTGAATTGAAAAATAAATGAGGTAAATATACTTATTGATAGGTGTTGATTGTGTAATTTAAAGTGAAGGTATCACAATGGTCTTATTACATTCTAAGAATAAATATTTGAAGGTGCATTTATTTGTTAACTATGCATTTATGCATTTCTCTCTTTTAAACAGATTTGGAGGTCGTTGACAATCCAGTTCCAAATGTTGTACAAATAGACATGCAGATACTATATAAATGAAAATAAGAATTACGTATTTATCTCTTTTAAGCAAATTTGAAGGTATGATAATCCAACTAATACATATTTGATTCATAAAGAGAAGTGTGAATGAAGACTGAAAATAATTTTTTGTCATTGTCTTCTCAATTTATTACACTAGACTAAAAATATTTTTAGTTTTGTTACTCCACAGATTGGTTTGTTTGATTGGAGCTGGGCTATTATATGCAAGTTGAAAAGGATAAGGAAAGTCTTGGTTTAGTATACCAATTCATTTTGTATTCATTTTTTAAAGTGTTTGGAGAAAACAATTTGAGATGTTTGTATTGAATTCTATTTAAATTTTCAAACTATTTAATGCAATTGTCATTTTTTTTATGAATTAGTAACAATGTAAATCAAAATGGTGAATTATTGTAATGTAATACAGAAACAAATAGGTAGTATAATAGCATTGTTTGCTGGCTTAGACTCTTTTACTTGTCTTATGTTTGTGAGCTTACCAGGCAATTTGCGGGCTTAATCATGAAGAACTCACAAATTGTGTTCCATTTGCGGGCTTAATTGCAGATATTGTGTTCTGCTTGTGGGCTTAATAGTCAAGCATTGTGTTCTATTTGCGGGCTTAATTGCAAGAACTGTGTTATGTTTGCAGGCTTAATCGTAAGACCATTTAAGCGCTTAATAGTTAAGCATTGTGTTCTATTTGCGGGCTTAATCGCAAGCATTGTGATCCGTTTGCAGATTTACTAATCAAGCATTGTGTTCCATTTATAGGCTTGATTGCAAGAACTGTGTTCCATTTGCAAGCTTAATCACAAGAACTGTGTTCCATTTGCGGGCTTAATCGTAAGCATTGTGATCCGTTTACGAGCTTAATAGTCAAGTATTGTGTTCCATTTGCGGGCTTAATCGCAAAAACTATATTCTATTTGCAAGCTTAATCGCAAGAACTATATTCTATTTGCGGGCTTAATCGCAAGAATTGTATTCAATTTGTGGGATTAATCGCAAGCATTGTATTTCGTTTGCGGACTTAATAGTCAAGCAATTGTGTTTTGTTTACAAGTTTAATCGCAAGAAGTATATTCAGTTTGCGAGCTTAATCGTAAACATTGTAATCCATTTGCGGGCTTAATAGTCAAGCATTGTGTTCCATTTGCAGGCTTAATCGTAAGACGTGTTCAATTTGCGAACATGATTTGCGGGTATAATAGTCGAGCATCAATCTGTTTGCGGACGATTTGTGGGCTTAATAGTGGAGCATTGATCCATTTGCGAGCTTAATCCCTCCTAGTGTTTTGCAGACTTGATTTGCAAGCTTAATAGTCAAGCATTGATCCGTTTGCGAGCTTAATCTCTCCTAGTGTATTCAGTCTGCGGACTTAATTTGCAACCTTAATAGCCAAGCATTGTTCCATTTGCAAGCTTAATCGCAAGATTTGTGTTTAGTTTGCGGGCTTAATAGTCAATAGCTGTGTTCCATATGCGAACTTACAACAAGGTCATTGCGAGGTTAAAGCTGCATGCACGCACTCTTTACTACATAATGCAGAGATAAGGCTGGTCAGCGCTTAAATAAGATGCAAGGCAGCAAATCTATTGAAATATTCACTTAAGTCAGAAAATTGCTATTATAGACACCATATAAGCATGCAAATAATTTAAAAATTACATTTAAGCCCACAAATGGCTATTATAGATACCACACAATATTCATAAATTATAATAATGTCTACCATCATTACATGAAAAGGATAATTTTGTCCATTAAATTTACATCTTATCCATTTCTCTCCAAAACCAATATTCTTTTTACTTTTTCACATCACATGATAAATAATAAATATACTCTTAACCTAGTTCAAAACCAAACACCAAATTACCTTAAATTAGTTTAAGGTACCCAAATCAAAACTAAGAAATGAGACTAACTAACCGGATTTGGGGCTTAGTCTCAAACCAAACAGGGCCTTACTGCCTTACTTTAAAAGCGACTAAATTCACACTCAATCATAAACTACTAGGTTTTGTGGAAAGATCTGAAAACTTTCTCATAAAATTTCTGGCATAACAATGTCCTGTCTCCAAACTAATTGTGGTCAAATGTAGTAATCCTTTTACTCCATTCATTTATATTTCATGGCATCATATAAAATTATAAATCCTCCATGAACAAAAGCATTAATAAAAATAAATTGAATAAGTAGTGAAAGGTAATCAAACCTATGCTATTCAAAAGTTCAAACTAAGCCTAAACATGAACTTTTTCTTTGGAAGCAAGTATGAACATTAATTTGCAACCTTGGAACACCAGAGAGCATGCGTTTTCCTGTTACATTAAGATAAAACAAGCTATCTCATTGCGAGGAATTAGTCACACAAACAAATTTGCAATATAGATCATTGTATGCTGAGGTATTCCTTAAGCAATCTGGAGTTCTTCAACTACAGCATGGTTTGCATATACACAAACAGCTACAGACCAACCCTCAACAAAAGAGTACCTAATTCAATTGCAAATTGGCCTCCAACTCATCACTACTGATTTTGATGCAAAGTCTGCCAAATTTGATGCATAAAAGTAATGACCATCTAAAGGAAGAAGATGCTGAAAGCTGTGGATTGCTTTAGTAATGTTTGCGATAGCCAAAATATGTGAATAACAAACATCAAGCTACATGATGCATGAACATGACATCTACATTAGGCAACCCAGCAGAATAACATTAACTTTCTGAAGGAATATCACATTGAAGTGTCAAAAGAGATTTCTTCCAACTGACCTGATTAAGCCATTCACCAATATTCTTTAAAGGCTTAGAAAGACTAAAGAAGATACTCTGCAAGAGCTTTGACTGCAGATAATCAAGTTTTTCAACTATAAGCAAGCCCTTCTGTCTCTCAGTTGCATATCCACGCCTGTATTCGTTGAAATAATCAGATTCACCCAGAGATGATGAAATCATAATTGTTGGAAAGTGGAATTATTAAATTTTCCCATCTAAGTGAAATAGACATTGAGATAAAGCTCAGATGCATCACCTAAAAATTATTGCTTTGGACTCAGATGCCTTTTTCCAGTCAACATAAATTGGCAGTGTCAATAGATAGTCACTATTTAAGGCATAAGTCAACAGTAAATCCCGTTCTGATAGTTCTTCAAATTGAGCATCATGAAGAAGTTTCATGAAAGAACGCTGAAAACTAGTTGCAAAAGCAACTCTGCATAGTATCACAAATCATGAGCTAGTTATGAATAATTAGTCAACATCAATAAAGAATGCAATAGCAATAGCCAACTTATTTTGCGTAAGAATGAGATAGCATGAAAGGTTAGAAAAGGGTCACTAGCAGTTTAATAGCAACACATCTCAGAAGGGAAAAAACACCATCTCAAGAAAACAAACACATTTGACATCCTCGTTTATTAAAACCTTTGTGAAGATATAAGAAATTCAAAAAAAAAATTACAAAAGCATATGGGGAATACAAGAAAAACAGGAAAAGATGGAAAACTTCACATAGATTGATGAAAATATAGTATTAATAGTTGTTGTCATGTTGTAACATTTCGGAAATAGATATGTGTAGCATCTCTCAGACATTTGATTAAGTGATGGAGACAAGATAGTGGATCATATTTTAAGCTTCTCAGGTCAAGAGGCAAGAGAGACTGAGCAAAACAAAGTGAAACCCTGGATGGCACCTTTCCTTTATACAAAATCCTCTATAGGTCGGGTGTAGCATGTTTCTTCTTATTATCAAGGTTTACTTACTACATTGCACTGATCTAAAAGCCTCGGCATAATAAGTGATGTGGCCTAGGGACGAGGAAATATGCCGATACGGAAAAAGATAATGATCTACCTAGATCCACCGCCAAGGAGAAAAGATTGGCCTCTATGAATCTCTTCATCTACCTCCAAGTACCATTTTCATACTTGCATAGCTAAATAGATAAAGATATAAAATAACCCACCAAGGCGTAAGAGAAAGAAATTCAAATCCACATAAATTGTGGGGAACAAATGAAGCATAGAATCTACTACAAAATACAGACGAAAATATAATTTCTCAAATTTTTATCCTTTTCTTCGGAGATAAATGTGGAACCCTCCACGAATATATTATTTCTTAAATTTTCATCATTTCTCTTCCTTTCAGAATTCTCATCAGCCATGTATATACGGATGAGAAGATTACATCAAATCACAATTGATCTTATTCAGATTTTTTCTAATCTAAATATAACTAAATTATGACTCTTTTAACTTAAAAAGTAATTAGATCCTATCAAACTTACCTCAAAACAAACTAAAAATCAAATCTCCTAGATTTTAAGGAGTGTTGATAAAATTTGGCACTCTAAAATCAAATCTAATTTTTTAGATAAAAATACATTTAAAATAGAAAAAAATGAAAATCTAATTCTCATCATTGGGTCACCAATAGGCTGGGTATTCTATACATTTGGAACAAATCCATCCAAAAACTGACACTGATTTCATAAATTATCATTAAGCCATTTCAATTGATCCTGCCTATTTTGGTATAAGCTAAAAATTGTTGCGTTGTAGGCGCAACTAGGTATGCTACTAGAAACATTGGCATGCCTATTAATATGTATTTCAACATAATTTAGGTTCGAAGAAAGCTATCCATGTCTGCATTAGGGCTTTTAACCCTAGATAATATTGTAAGCAACGATAGTCGTGCCAATTGGCATGACGTGCCGACCAACACTGTCGGTATGGCATAACACCTGGCACGGAGTGTGCCGACCGGCACGAGCAGCACGAGTGTGTACCGATCCGACAAGGGTGTCTGCCGATCCGTGCCAATGTTGAGCCCATTTTTGTTTAACTTTTTTTCCCATCAATTAACTTTAATATTATTCGTGTGCTAGCAAATGAAGTCATTATCATCAATATGATTGAAAACTATCGACAGTATTTAATGCAATCAAGGTTTTCAGTTTCGGTCGATCTCGCCAGAAACAAGTGGGAATAGGTCGGATCTGACCACCACCTGCCCCTCTCTCTCTCTCTCTCTCTCTTTTTACTTCTTTCTCACCTCTTCCACCAGCGATCAAGTAGATCTCCGGTGACCTCGAGTGAGTTTTTTTTCAGTTTCTAGTTCCTCTTATTTCCTCTCTCTTTCTCTTCAAGCGGTGAAGCAACAGCAGGTGCTGCAATATTTATCAAGGTTCTAAATTTTGAATCAGTTCATACAATTTTTAAGTCTTTAGGCTTCATATGTGAGTAATTTCTATTTTCTTATTTTCTTGTCATTTTTTCTAAATTTTTAAAAACTTTCTACATTTTAAAATAATATTTAGAATTTTACATAATTAAAAAATATGTCTGATCCGATACGAGCCGATACATATCGTTTGTCCGAACTACTTATGCCGATCTCAAACCTGATACTGGAAGCCTTGAATACAATATTCTTATATTATTCTTATGCTGACAAATGAAGTCTTTAATCCTCCCTGTCATTCTAAGTTCCATTAGATATTAATTTTAATCAATATACAATATACGTATCGTTGGTTGTAGGATATCTATTTTGTTAAAGATATAGCAATAATCAAATAGAAATATGATTGAATACAAGCATTAATTGACACTCAATTTAGGCCCCAAAATTGTTTAAATTCCAAGTATAAGAATAGCTAGAGGATAGATCTACTAGGTTACACTTAAATGACCTACCACTTCTAAGTCTAGAAACTTACATAATTTGTGAAAAAAATTGTGGAAAACAATATCATCAAATAATCTCTAATTATACAGAAATTTTAACCCAAAATTGTAAAGTTCAAGTTCAAATTAATTCAAGTGGAATTAATCTAATATGTTCCTACACCAATTTTGACCCAATTTGAATAATTTTGACATATTAATCTCTAACTTTTTGAAATTTCCATAAATGTTGGTCGGCATGGGCACACTCAGATGTTTTTAGGTATTCGGTATGTTAATCTTTAAATTTTAGTTTAAATATATGGATTAAAGCCAATATTATGATGCTTTATCTTTAGATTATTTTTGTATATAATATATTTTATTAAAGATAAAGAAAGTTATATATAAATATTATCAACACATAATATAATTGGATACATTCATTAAAAGTAATATTAATGATTGAATACTCCATAATATAATTGAATAATCCATAATAAAATTAAACACATAATATTAATTGACAATAGTTCAATAATTAGAACTAATATCTAATTGAACGTAGAATTACGAGGAGGATCAAAAACTTCATTTGTTGACACAAGAATAACACAAGAATATTACATTAAATATTGTCGATATTCTTTAAAACTCATCTACTAATAGCATTGCTCATTGTAACGTCTCACATAATCTTCATACAAATAGTAATTTTATAATTCTCCTATGATATCATATAGATATTAAATATGTATAGGAATGACTGACACTAGCATAGACACAAGCACACCATAAGCATATATAGATTATACATATAAAATATGATAAGAGCGTTGCGGCTCTGGTGAGTGTGATTGATATAATAGAAATGATAATGAACTCATATCATCATATGGATGCACCTCTCGTGATATCCTGCTAATCCTGTAAAAATAATGTCTTTTTAAGAAGATTGTGTAATAAAGACGCGTGTCTCATCTCCATTATCACCACCACCAGACTAAGTCACATCATTATCACCATCATAATTATTATTTCTAGTCTCACCATCATAATTATTATTTTTAGTCTCACCATCATCAATTGTATCTAAGCCATCTAAATAATCAATTGACTAGTTAATTTAATAATGATTGATTAAAATAGGAAAAATCAAAAGAAAAAAGTTCCACATGGCACAATGACCGGCACACAGTTGTGCTGGACTGGCACTATTCAGCACAACACGAGGCATGTCGACTAGCACGACCATCTATGTTGGTCGGTACACCCATCCTGGGAAGAAAATAAATTTTAAAACCAAGTCAACTTGCTGGTTTTGGGGGTGATTTTAGATCAGATGGGGCCAAAAGAGATTAAAGTCCGGAATTTAAACCATGACAATATCATGATTCTCAAGAGTAAGTACTATCATACTAATTCAAGTACAGTTGGAATGTACAATATGATTATCTATATCCTCTCTAATTCTAGTGATAGTACCAAAACAGAGGGATATTTGAGTTGAAAAGAAGAAGCAATCTCCAAATTTATCTAACATAGACATTATGAAGGAACCAAATTGTTGACCATACTGAATTTTATTATTCAACAGTTACATAAGAATAATCCAACCTGGGATTGACATAATTTATCCTATTCTATACACAGTTTGTGATAAAGTTCAAGTATTGTAAGTTTGTAACCCTACTAAATAATATGCAGCAACCCTAACTTATAATTCAGTCTCATTCTTGTCGTTGTACTTCAAGTTTTCAGTTATTAACAAGTAATATCCACTATTATTAACAACTTTACTAATTTTAAAATAAATTATTTACCTATTATCTATTGTTGAAAGACAGGTACATATGCTTGCACACAATCTTATTTATAGGCAATAACAGTCTCATAGAGAACCATCAACTCCTATTACAAGAAAGAAACAGTTTATTTTAGAGTTAATTTGGGTGTTAGATTCCATATAGGACTTTTCTTTCCAACTCTAATGACATATGTTCTAAGCTGTCCATTCAAGTAAGGCAAGCAATAATAAGATTTCACAGTAGAAAATGTCAATGTAATGGTCTATGGAACAAAGATATACATACACATGCACCCAACAAACCTATTAGGAAAGTGCTACAGCTTCTGTGATAAGTATTATTTCTGACAAGTATGACTAGTCAAAATCCTGATTCAAGACTAATATTCACCACATCATCCTCCCAAACAATTAGCAGTAAATGCACACCAGTGATAATGGCTTTCTTATCTAATATGACAAATGGAGGACTCTAATGACAACATTCCCAACTAACCTCGACTCAGAAACAGGAACATTAGAATCTAACCAAGGAGATGATCCAAGAAGGCTTTTCAGATCCAAGCTATTCAGGAAGGCCATTGTCTTATCATCTTCAGCATTTTTGCAGCTATCCGTTGTATCCTTCCCTGAGAAATTAAAATCATCTAACACCATATGATTCACAGTCGATCCAGCTTCCTCCATATCAAATGAAGAGCGTTCAATAGTTTCTTTGTCTTCTTCGTGATGTGTAAGCAAGTAAAACTTACGCATCTCTTCAAGCAATACTTTGTGTTCAGCATGGAGAATAGCATCTAAGCACCTATATATTGAACAGGGATGATTTAAGCGGCAAGTTTCAAAATACAAAATCTACTATAGCCTGATGAGCAAATTGAAAGTAGCGAACTAGAAGTATTTAAGGCATTATAACACAAAAAGATGCCAAGAAAAACCTCCAAATCCGCAAAATAGAAATAAGCATTTAGAAACCTACAAGCTTGATTGTTGGTTACCTCCTTTCCTCGCAAAGTGCTGGAGCAAGTTTGCTCCATGCTTCTTTTCCTTTCATGTTTCTGTCAGACTTCTCTTCGAAGGAAAAGAGAGTAGTGAAAAGTGGGTCCATCACACAATAACAAGGTTGGCTATCTGATCCTTTTCTTCCAGCAATCCCTATCTAATTTAAGGTATTTGCTAGATTAGATTTTATCATGCCATCTCCTCTATCAACACACCTACCTCAATAAAGTGACTCCTCTATAGGTCACTTTTGAACATATGCCCAAACTACCTCAATTGATTTTCACACAAGCAAACCTCTATATGAACTACCTTTTTATGTCGAATTCACTAAACTCTTACTCTATCCGTTAGAATATAGAATATTAAAAATATAAAAATCACTGTTCTCTACTAGCTTAAGTTTTTGAAATAGTTGGTGAATCAATATAGTATTGGATAAAAGGTTCTACATTTGAATTTACTAGACTTATCTGTCGTTTAGAATATAAAAATTTCACCCATAAAATCAAGTCCATGACTTAGGTCCATCAAAATGCCTCAGCTTAAGAGTGAGGTTGAGTGTTAGAAACTTAGAATATAAAAAGACAAACTATCATTTTTTAATAGCTTATGCTCTTAAAGTACTTTGTGAGTAAACATAGTATTAGAACAGAGGCTCTGAATTCAAATCCCTCCAAGTCTATCCGTCATCTAATATGTCAAATCTCCGTTGAGTTAAGTTAAGTCCACTTCTTGGACATATCAAATTATCTCAAGTCCAAGAGTGAGAGAAAAGTACTAGAATGTAAGATATAAAAAATATCATTTTCTAATAGCTTAGGTTTCTAGAGTAGTTGGTGAGTCAATATAGTATTGGAGAAAAGACCCTAAATTGGAATCCCGTCAAGCCTTTTTGTTGTTTAAAAAAGCCTCCTCTAATTTAGGTCGAATCAATTTCTTGAGCATGTCTCAAGCCCAAGACTGAGAGGGAGTTTTAAAACACAAAAATAAAAAAAACCACCGTTTTCTAATTGCTTAAAGCTTTTAAGAGTAGTTGCTCAATGAATGCTATCTTTTCTTGTAATTCCAAGCATGGTTACTCTTATAGCCATAGTAATAAAATTTCTCTCTAATTTGGGGTACATGAAAAAGTCACTAGAAGAGCTTCTCTATTTACCTTTTGTGCCAAATTTATGTGAAATGTTCTCATCAGTTTCTGCTTTTTGTGGACGTATAGGTTCAATAAGACATACTTCTTCATCAACAACAATTCTTTCATGCCCTATATATCTAGACTTAACAAAATTGAATTCCATATATCTAGAGATAGATCTACTTAATCAATATTCCATAATCTTTAGACTCTTAAGAAGGTTCCAAACAACTTCCAATATCTTAGTCTTTTTGTGTTTAGACCCCTACATCATCACATTTTGTAATGACCCTGGTCTTATCTCCTTCTCAAAACCAAGGGCCTCTACTTTCCTTACCATGTCATGCCATCCCAGACTTATTCATTAGGCACATCATTAGAGAAACTCATCAGAAAAATTAGTCAGTCAATCAAAGCTACTTATTAGGCAGGAGTTTATACTTTTTAGGGGTTTCGTAGTTTTACATCTAAACTTAACTAACCTGTCCTATGATCAAGGTCTATTTGCAAACATAATGGCATGCGATATTCTAAAAAGGAAGAGATTTTACAGAACGCAATGATGCAGGGGACAACAAAAAAAACTATAAATGTAGGATTATTTGAAATTTTCCTGAAGTCTAAATTTTTCTCCATACTTCTATCTTCTTGTTCCACCCAATCTTAAATTTATCAATTAAAATGATAACTATCATCATCAATAAAATACACTATGAAATCTCATCATGAACATCCTTATTTAATCCGTTTATACCAATCCAAGAAAATAAGAATTTAAATATTCAATACTAAACCTTGATGCAACCCTATTGTTACAGGGCTGGGACTAGAGGGAAATTAAAAGATCTATGGAGGGAAAGAGAAGAAGAAGAGATAGATGCATGGCAAGGATAGAAACAATGAGGGGAAGGAATGACTGCACTACAGAAATTAAAAAAGGAAAGAGTGCTATGTGGCGGGGCTCAAGTCAGGTTTTCATGTCATAATTACGGTTTCTGCAGGAGCTGATTTCTAGACCATTATTGGGCTCAATTGAAAGAAAATAGGACATTCAATTAGAAAACTATAGAAGATCAATTAGGAAAATAACTGAAAATTCAATTGAATTACAACTCCTACCAACAAAAAGTTCTTTCCAACAGTGAAAGGCTGGTAACACTATTTCCTGGCCTATAGAATGCTACTAATCTAATGGCTAATCAAACAGCTGGAATAAGTTGACTTCAGGTAGGAAAGCTGACTCTCATTGACAGAAGAGTTGCATTCTAGATAAACCTCTATTGCAAGATTGTTAGATCTCATTGGATAAAACAAGCATACTCAATGATAGCGATATTCCACCTTCTTCCCAACTTGAAATTATGATGCCAGGGTTACTTACAAAACATAATGCATTGTTCTACAAATCCTTAAACTTGTCTACCATGAATCAGACAACCATCTTAAGAGAGGATGCATATGATTGGAAGTCAAAAATAGTGATAGAAGACTACAAGTGCCAAGTAGAATGTAACACAAGAATGACAATCTCGACGTTCTGCAATTAGCTTCTACAAAAGATTTAGCTACTGGGAAGGATCATATTAAATCTTTATATAGCATATCTACTGATATCAGATATAGCTACAATGACATAAGAGTTATAAAATAAGCTTTTCTATATAATTGAATACACACCCTCAAATTTGTGATCAAAAGTTCCATCCTTTTTCATTAAGGCTGGCACAGGAAATTCTGAAAAAAGCGAGATCTCTTGTTTCAATGCAATGCTAAAAAACCAATTTCCCTAAAAACTTATGTGGTGTTAGTTCACGCATAAGAACTATGCATGAACTACTCATTGATAAATAAACTCTCCCTTATATATATTTTACAATACTCGTAGCATGTATATTTTAGTCAAATCTTTTATAAAATAAATGATGTGATAAGTTATGCACAAAATTTTATTACAGGTGAAGAGGTATGATAAAGTTATGGACATTTCTAAGCAATATTTCTATTAGCAAAAATGACTAAAATATTCTCCTCTATCTATACCTAACCTCTTTCCACTTTCCTTTTCTTCCACCAATATGCAAAAACCTTATCTAACTTGCTTTTCTACATTCAAGCGCTCTCATCTCCTCCAAAAAGGGTCGATTTTGTGATTGCAGCACTAGCTTTGGTCTAAAATATTAGTGATCTATTAAAAATGACTAACAAAAATAATCCTCTTTGCATAACAAGTTGTAACTATTTATCTAACTTCTCCCATTCAATTTCACACTATTTTTATGAGGGAATTATAGTCATTTCATCTTAAAATGACCTTATTAACCATACTTATCACAATTTAATAATCAAACACAAATCCTTATATAAACTTATGAAAGGTAATTATTACAATTTTATCTAAATTTTGTAATCAAACAAAATGTGAGTAAAGTTATAACGATACCTGATTTGCATTTAAGAGTTCCAAGTAAAGTTATCGTTGGCAAACCTTGTACATTAACCAAACGAAGCCTTAAGCTTTTGCAATCATACTACTCTTTTCAACAGAACATACCTAGCAACACGGGCAAACTCCTCTGCATCTTCCTTGGAGTCAAACAAGGCAAGAATGACATCAAGAAGCTCCCCCTTGGACACAGATATATACTTCTCCCTCGGCACGTGTATCCCAGGTATCCTCCTCTCCTCCTTAGCCCGCGTCCCACCATTATGTCCAGCATCCTTCGTCTCCTTCTCTACCGCAACTACTCCTTCCTTCTCCGGAGAGGATTCCTTCTTGGCTTCGATCCTTAGAGGATCAAAAGACACTCTCTGTGATCCGAGGGAACAGCATACAGGAGGAGAAGAGCGGGAGCAAGTAGCGGTGGAGAGGGATGAGTTCTTGGCGGAGGAGTAGGAGGAATAGGATACTCCGAGAGCAGTGATAGATTTGACTGATATCATGGCTAGTTGAAGTGAGGGAATTTGAAGGAGATGGGTGAGACGGAGAGGGAAAGGGTCGAGGCTTCGAGCATACCGAAAGACGTTTTAGGGATTTGGAAAGGAGAAGTTATGCGCGCCACTCCTAGGATGGTTGTCAGGTGTGAGGGCCTGAGGGGGAACCAAATGGATTTGGAAATAGCGAACCAACGGCTAGCAAGCGTTTCCAAAGGTGAGCGGATCCTGTGGTTCCACGTCCTCCTTCTCCCTTCATCATGAGTCGTGCTGCTAGATTGCTTGATCTGATTGATAACCTGATAGGAATTGAAAGCTTTCAGAGATAAAAGTAAAAAAAACGTTTTCTGCGTGAGTGTGTATAAAGCATTGTCCGACACGTTTGATATAATAGTTTCTCTTAGTTTCATATTTTTATTAAAAAAATCACCTAATTTTACTATTTTCTGACTAATTTGCTATTGCCTTACTTTTTGAAAAAGAAATAGACAGCTCTAATTTTAATTTAATGCAGTATAGATAATTGATAAATGAACGTTACACATACCTGCTCATTGGATGTTAGACCATAAATTATTTTAGAGAAAAAACTCTTATTAATAGAGGAAAGAGTTGTGATCATTGTTTAACCTCTTTGTTCTCACTATTACTATTTAATTTCTAACTACTGTTGAAGCTCTTCATCCATTTTACTGCTATTTTAAAAACTTTATGCACTATAATTATTAAGTTCTTCTGATACGATTTGATCCATATTGGCTCCACGTGAGACATTGGGTACATGGGAATGAGCATATTTATCTAATTGAGTAAGTAGAATCAATAAAATCTATTTTTGCCAGGGTGCGTTCGAACGTCTACATCATGTTCACATCGACAGAGAATGGAATTGGCGCGGTCGAACGAAAACGGGTGCGTTCGAACACCACCGTTCGAACGTCTGCATCACGTTCGCATCGACAGAGAACGGAATTGGCGCGTTCGAACGTAATTGGATTCATTCGAGCACACCGCGACGAAAGTATGGGTTAAGTTAGGGATGTTAGGGTTGTTTGGGATGTTTTTATGTTAATTATGGAGTCCTTAGGGCGAGCCTCTATATACATGTGAAGGAAACCCTAATTGAGATTTTTTTTATCTGGACTGGAATTGGCTTTAGCCTCATCTCCTCCTTCTCTCTTGATTCTAGCTATTAGCACTCTCTCCCACCTTCCTTCTTTCATCGCCCAAGTTTTTGGTTGGTTTCTTCCTCTCTAACCTCTCTCTTCCACAACAACTTCTTCCCCTTCACACCAAGAACTAACCCTAGCATCCATCCAGCTATTGAAGGGCTATCAAACTAGGATCTAAGTTTTGAAACCATTGCGGATCGGATTAGGCCAGTTCGTAACAACTGGTATCAGAGCCAACCTTCCTCGGACCACTATGGCTACCACAAGATCCAAGGCGGCTAAGCTAGTCAGTGATCAAGGCGTGGAGACTGATCGCGTGGCTGTGTCAAGATCCCCATCCCCTCATAGTTCTCGAGGACGAACAGAAAGCCCACCTGATCTCGCGCAAACCCTAACACTTATGGCACAAACTTTGTTGGAGATCAAAGCCACCCTTACAAATAGAAATGAATACCTTCCAAAGCGTACACCTGAGCATTATCGAAGACATGAAGAACCCCCCTTACCTAGAAAGGGAAACCAACGAGGACCGATCTTGGAGGCACCTTGGAGACAACGCGACGAGCCGCATGAGCGCCGCGCCGACTTACCTCCCTTTCACCCAAGGGAAGCTATAGCCCTATACCCAGAGGAGGAGCCTTAGAATGAGTAGAAGGAACTTCCTCATCACCCAAGGGCCCAACATCAAGGGTCGCTTCATCGAGGACGTGAGAACGGGCACAACCAAATGCTACAACTTCACACCGTTCGAATTGATTTTCCTAAGTTCAGTGGTGGGGACCCGTTGGATTAGATTTATAGAGTGGAACAATTCTTCACATATCAAGAGACACCTAATCATCAAAAGGTGTTATTGGTCTCATTCCACCTTGAAGATGTAGCGGTGAGGTGGTATCAAGCAACACATCGAGCTCGTCCCTTCGCCACTTGGGAGGAGTTCGTCAATGCGCTTTGTGTACGTTTCGGACCATCGGACTATAAAGACTTCCAAGCCACTTTGACAAAGCTAACCCAAAATTCTTCGGTAAGAGCCTATCAAGAGGAGTTCGAAAGGATAAGCAATAGAGTCCATGGGTGGTCGGACTCGGCGCTTAAAAGTACTTTCATCTCCGGGCTTCGTCGTGATATCCAAGCGAAAGTCAAGGCTAACCATCCTACATCCTTACTATAGGCATTCTCAGCGACTCAAATGATGGAAGAAAAGATAAGGGAATTGAAGGCTACTCACCGCCCCAATTAGAGCATTGCGGACCCGCGTGTTAACACCAGACCGTCGGTTTTGGGAGTGGCATGTTCGGGGTGGGCTCGGCCAAACCTTAATTGGCAAAACCCTCCACGTACAGGCTCTAACTCTCAGGGACAGCCAAGGGTGACAGGGTGACGCCTCACACCAGTAGAGGTCGAAGATCGGCGTTCTAAGAGCATATGCTTCTATTGCGACGAGCGATTCACACCAGGCCACAAATGTGCCAAACAACCTGCATCCATCATGCTCATGGAAGAGATGATTGAGGAAGATCCTATTGAATATATTAAAGGGCAGCAAGTGGAAGAAATGAATCACATCGAGGAAGACAACTCGCTAGAAGTTCAAGCCGAACTCTCCCTCCATTCGCTTGCCGGTAAGTCGACTCTGTCGGGTCGAAGGTATGATTAAGAAAAAAAATGCACTAATTATTATTAACTCAGGAAGCACCCACAACTTTGTGGATCTACGGATGGTTAGGCGATTGGGTTTAGAATCGGAGCCTTCTAATGGCTTTGATGTGATCATCGAGGACGGCACCGTGTTGAGGACTGATGGAATATGCCGCAAGATACAGCTGCAAATTCAATGCCACACCTTCCGAATTGACTTCTACCCATTGGCTTTTTGAGGGACCGACATGGTGCTTGGGGTGCAATGGCTACGGAATCTTGGACAGTCACCTTCAATTTCACCACCATGGCGACGAAGTTTAGATACGAAGGCAACCCGATCCAATTAACAACTGCATCAAACAAGGAACCTTTTGGAGCCCTACAATCCCTAGAAGGGTTGCCGAAACCTAGGTGTCGCGGGTTCTTCATGCAACTCATCAAGGGGACCCAAAATATGGAGGACTCAACACCCTTACCTGCTAACTTAAAGGTTGTTTTGTAGGAATTTGAAGATGTGTTCCAGCAACCCCATTGACTGTCACCACTTAGAGCGCAAGACCATCGCATCGAGATCTTGCCAAGGGCGGGTCCAACCAATGTGAGGCCATACCGATACCTATTCATCCAAAAAGAGGCTATATCAAAGATGGTCCAGGAGATGTTATCTAGCAGGGTGATAAGGCCAAGTAGAAGCTCTTATTCTTCACTCGTCTTACTTGTGCATAAGAAGGATGAGTCATGGTGGTTCTGTGTGAACTATCGAGCTCTCAATTCCATCACCGTCAAGGATCGATATCCTATTCCGGTGATTGAAGAGTTGTTGGATGAACTAGCTGGTGCATGTTATTTTTTGAAGTTGGATTTGAGGGCTAGATACCATCAAATTAGAGTCAAACCATCCGACGTGCATAAGACGACATTTAGAACTCATGATGGACACTATAAGTTCTTGATCATACCTTTCAGTCTTACCAACGCCCCAGCCACTTTTTAGAGCTTGATGAATGATATATTAGGCCTCACCTAAGGCAATATGTGCTGATATTTTTTGATGATATATTAGTATACAGCCGGACATGGGAGGAACATTTGGACATCTTAGGACGGTTCTTGGACTATTTTAACAGCACGAGCTAAAAGCAAAGGACTCCAAATGTTCATGGGGGCAGTAAATGGTCGATTACTTGGGTCACATCATATCAAAAGATGAAGTGGAAGCAGACCCTAAGAAGATCCAAAGCATGGTGGATTGGCCATTGCCAAAGATTACCAAGGAACTACGCAGTTTCCTTGGTTTAACCGGTTACTATCGCCGGTTTGTAGCGAATTACGGCAAGGTGGCAGCTCCCCTCACGACGTTGCTATGAAAGGGGACATTTTCATGGACGGACAAAGCCAGGAAAGCATTTGAAACCTTAAAGAAGGCAATGGTTTCAGCCCCGGTCCTTGCCTTAGCAAATTTTACCAAACCATTCACCATTGAGTGCGATGCATCCGGAGTCGGTGTAGGGGCAGTTTTAATGTAAGAAGGAAGGCCTATAAATTTTACCAAACCGTTCACAGCTGCTATCAACCTATGAAAGAAAGATGCTTGCCATCATTCATGCTATCACCAAATGAAGGTCTTATCTCATTGGGCGGCGTTTCACAATTTGCACAGATCAAAAGAGTTTACCATATTTTCTTGGGCAGCGCATTCACACACCAACCCAACAAAGGTGGGTGTCTGAGCTATTCGGATATGACTACGAGATTGTAAACAAAAGGGGGACTGAAAACAGTGTCGCCGTTGCTTTATCCAGATGCCTAAACCCAACCAAGTTAGCAACCATTTCAGCACCGATTTTTTCCAGCAGCTATGGGAGGCCTACAAGAATAATCCGAAAGCCAAGAAGATGACGGACGACCTTGCTGAAGATCCTAATTGTAAACAAGGGGTGTTGGATAAACTCTTGTTAGATAAGGGAAAAATCATTGTTCCAGTTGACCATCAATTGCACTTGGAGTTAATACGCCACTTCCATGACTCTCCTATGGCTGGACATGAAGAGGTGTTACGCACCTACAAAAGGTTGAGTCAGAGTTGCATATGGGTTGGGATGAAGAAAGATGTGTAGGCCTATGTCAAGGCTTGTGAAGAGTGCCAAAGAACAAAGACGGAGTCGGCCAAACCTGCTGGATTGCTTCAACCGCTTCCCATTCCGACTAAGGTTTGGAAGGATGTCGCCATGGATTTCATTGATAGCCTACCCAAGGAACATTTTGTTATATTGGTGGTGGTTGATCGCCTCAGCAAGTATGCGCATTTTTTAGCCTTAGCGCATCATTACACGGCGAAAAGGGTGGCTGAGGTCTATGTGCGCGACGTGGCCAATATGCATAGTATGCCAAAATCAATTATTTCAGATCGTGATCCTATATTTATGAGTCAATTTTGGTAAGAATTCTTTGCACTCCAATGGACAACCTTTCGAATGAGTTCAGCGTATCATGCTTAAACGAACGAGCAATCCGAAGTGCTGAACCATTGCTTAGAGTAGTATTTGAGGTGTTTTGTGGGCGAGCGACCACGACGGTGGACACTTAGCGAACCAATGACAACGGAGGCCGAAGAGTCTGAATCCGAACCAAGTACCCCTACTCTACTTCGGATCCTAGCTCGCCGACGCACTCAAATTTAGGACGAGTGGATAACTGAGATTTTGGTGGAGTGGCAAGGACGCCCAGTGGAGGAGGCGACATGGATGCCTGAAGTTGACTTCATGGACAGTTATCTGGAGTTGACACCTTGAGGTCAAGGTGCGTGGAAGCGTGGTGCAGTGATACGATTCGATCCATATTGGCTCCACACGGGACTTTGGATTTACAAGAATGAGCCTATTTATCTAGTTGAGTAAATAGAATCAATAAAATCTATTTTTGCCCGGGTGCGTTCAAACGTAAAGACCGCTCGAACGGGACCGTTCGAACGCCTACATCACGTTTGCATCGATAAAGAACGGAATTGGCGCGTTCAAACGGAAATGGGCGCATTCGAATGCGACCGTTCGAACACATGCATCACATTCGCATCGACAGATAACGGAATTGACGCATTCAAACGCAATCGGGCGCGTTCGAACGCACTACGGTGAAAGTATGGGTTGATGTTAGGATTATTTAGGATATTTTTATATTAATTATGGAGTCCTTAAGGTGAGCCTTTATATATATGTGGAGGAAACCCTAATTGAGATTTTGTAATCTGGATTGGAATTGGCTTTAGCTTCATCTCCTTCTCTCTTGATTCTAGCCATTGGCGCTCTCTTCCACCTCCCTTCTTCTACCGCCCAAGTTTTTGGTTGGCCTCTTCTAGCCTCTAACGTCTCTCTTCCACAACTGATACATTACTATCTAAAGAGATACTATTCGAATTATAATCAACATCCTCAATAATTTTCATATTGAGTTATTTCTAATATTTGCAATAGGATTTTAAAAATAATAATACATATATTATGATTCTAACTAATATAGTAATAGATGGCAGGAGCAATAATGATACCTACTAAATTTTATCTTTCAATTATGAGATATACGTGTTCTCATTCCTTTCTACAATAATAAAATGCGAATTAGGATAGTATAATAATTAGAACAAAAATCTTTCATATAGAAATATTATAAATAAAAAATATCATCATAATATGTTATGATGGTTAACCATAAAAAGGATCAACATATAATAAACAAATAAACAAAAATCAAATCTAAGGCAGTACAAAGAATTAGTGAAACTTACTTTGGAGCAAAGCAAGCTCTCTGAGAGGATATGGTTGGTGGAGAAGACGGTACTCATTGGACGTGAGAATTATTGAAATGTCGTTGCAATAATTGTCATTGCTTCATTGAAACGGTATGTGAATAGCGGGTCTGGAAGTGAGAGCGAGGGAAAGATAGTGTTGAATTTTCTTTTCCAAGATCTCTCATCAGCTATGCCAATAGCTCATTGATAAACATAATCTTCTAACCCCACAAATTTTACTTTAAGTCTGCATACTTGCGGCATATAAACCTGCAAATATTAGAGTAAGATGGCCTCCAACTTTTGAACCTAGCAAAAGTGATTCACATGATATTTATTATACAACCCTAGATGTGTATGATTTATTTATTATGACTCCTCCCTCTGTATTGCTTTATAAGTCCCCAAAATAGCATCACTTTTGTGGTTTGCAAGCTTCTAATTCTAACATTTTTTTAACTTTTTTACATGCTTCTCTTTCAAGTTAGTAAACCAAAAATTATGACCTACTTTAAATTTTTTTGAAACGGTAAGCCGGTGAGTTATTTAGTTTTATATCAATATCTATATTAAACCTATCAGTAGATTATATCTAATAATTAAAGCACTATTTTTTTAGATCTCTACAGTTAATTTTTTGTAGGTTTTTCTACATCCATGATGAAAAATGTCCTCTTTTAGAAGAAAAAGAGGAAAGACAAAAAAAGAAGAGAGGATAGAGACGGTAACACAACATGAAATTTATATATATAAGTCATGTTAAAAGTAAAATTAGAATGAATTTGAATTAATATTAAGATTTTATTTAATTTTTTTAATTTTATATATTGGAGATGAATTTAAGAATAAAAAGATACTTGATTACTTAACTTCGCAAAATGTTGTTGACTAAGTTCAGGACCCAAGCTCGAAGCAAACTAAGGCTTAAATTCTTAAAAGTGCAAATTTACTTATATTATAAAGACTTTTGTACTTATAGTATGTAAAATATAAATTCATTTACTTTCTTTACCTCTTATAGTACAATATAACAAGTTCACACATATTATAGTGAATGTTGTAATTGAATATTTATAGTTTAATATGTTTGCAGCAATGTTTGAGGACTCAAGGCATTTTGTGATAAAATAGTGCATTATATAAAAAAGTTAGTTGGCAAATAAAATAGAAATATTACCTGGCAAATAGTAATAAAAATGATGATAATTAAAGAGATTATATTCCAAATGTACAATGTTTTTGGTCATTTTTTTTATCTTAGTTAAGTGAGATTAAAATAAAAACTTCATTATCTATTTTTTTCGAATTGAATTAACTACCGACTTCATGTGTATGTTCCTCAATGTTACAGTCAACAATTATATGTATATTTTGCACTTTAATATTTTTGTTATCTTTCTCCTTTTGTTCCCTCACATTATGACTTTTGTAGCTAGTTTTTTTTTTCTCTTTGTTTAATCATTTTGTAGCATTTTTTTTTCTCTCCTCCAATGTCTGATATTTTTGCAACTTAGCAATTAGTTATAAGAAATTGCTTGAATGGTAAGAATATTTTTACCTTTAATGCACTCCACTTTCGTGCTAATTTATAAGCATGGTATGACATATAGTATCTAAATAGAGTTTTCGTAAATTTCAGACTTGCAGCCACTGTAGACTCTTTCATAACTCGGACGCGCCGTATGTGAGCTACACCCAATCGAAGGTCTACCAGTCGCCAAAGATGTGGTGTCCCTGCGTGTCGGTCATCAAGGCCCAGGACTACGGGTCTCGTAACTGCCACCCGACATGATGTTCAATGTGCGAGTCAAGGTCCAAGTGGGGTTCCAGTCGACACATGAGGAGGTCATCAGTGAGAGGGAGCTAGTTGACCTTCTCATGGAAGGAGGATCTCATGTTCATGGCGTCAGAGCTGCTGGCCGACAACCTGATCATGCTCATCGAGGATCATTCGATCAAGGAGCCTACGCTCGTCAGCCATGCGATGGTCCCGATGGGCTCCGTCGAGCAGTGGCTAGATGAGTGCCATGTGGAGGCTAGCAAGTGGTTCAACCTGGAGGTCGAAATAGGGACTATAGGGCTCGATGTGGTCAACTGTAGCGCGATGACGACAACAACCAACTATTGCAGTCGAGTGCATCTGAGGTTGTGCTTGCAGGGTGGGTACCACGTGCTAGATGAGATGATGCACATGTGCAGCGACTATCACTTGGAAGCCACTAGTGGGGACGCTAGAGCTCGGCATAATCAGGGCACATGGCCTCTTCCCAATGAAGACCAAAGGCGGGCCCAGGGGATCGACGTCGTTCGAGTTGGTCTAAGCTCGGCGGCGTCAAAATTGGGGTTCAATTGACAACGTGCCAACGCAGTAGGGCTTGGCGTCGTTCCAGTCGAAGGAGGTGAACGGTGTGAAAAAGTCGCCGAACTTGGAGCTAGGGCAGATTTCAAATGGGATAAAGGAGGAGGAAGGAGAAATGGAGAAGGAAAAAAAAATAGTAGAAAGGTAAGGGCATATTTGTCGCAAATCCTACACGTGAACCACATGTGACTATTTTTATTTCAAAAATGGGATGTCGGCATAACGGAAGTGCAACACTATAATGCCCTGTTAGCTTAGAGGGTCTAGTTGTAGCGTTTTAAATGTTAAGGGGTGACTGCGATATTGCCCTATAGTTCATGGGGTGTTATTGTAATTAAATCTAATTTTTAATATTCATATTTAGGAGTTAGTGGTATCTACAAGTGCATTAAAGAATAAAGTAGCATCTACAAATTTAAGATGGTGTTAGTAATAGTGTTTTTAATGATGATAAAACAAAGAAGTTGATGTAAGATGTTTAGAATAATTTTGAGAATGTTGAAATCACAAAGGTAATTGATGAAAAAATAGTTAGCAAGTGTAAAATAATATGTAAATTTTGTTAAAAGCAATTTAGTAGGAAAATTTGTATGAGAATGATGCACTTGAGGGACCATTATAAAAAATAAGTATAGTAGAGAAAGTAAGCAAATATTACTCGATTTCACAAAAGTTAGAAAAGTGAAATTTTAGAGTAATACAGGTAGTATAATGAGAAAATAAGTAAAAAAAAAATTACCACAATGATGATAATGCATGAATCTACTCTCTATTGCTTTTCTAACAAAATCAAGGATTATTATTAGAAAAAATATTTCAAAACTAAATGTTAAGCAAAAAAATTTATATAATATGTTTGTTTTACTTTCATGTCGTATGAGTACTATTATGTCTAGACTTCTAGAGAGAAAGGGTTATTTGTGTGTTACCATACATTTCATTAATGATGATTAGAGTATTAAGAAAATAATTATAATGTCATGCATTTAAAAGGAAGATATACAAGATTAAATCTATGGAAGCATTTTTAAATAATATGATTAATTGAAATATTAATCAGAAACTCTTTTCATTAACTCTGGATAATGATCATGTTAATGATATTTGTGTTAAAGATGTGGCTGGTTAGCTTAATAAATAGCAAACTCTTGTTTGTGATGGTATATCTTTTATATTAAATGTGCGACATATATTATCAATTTAGTTATGTAGGGCGATTTGAAAAAAAAGAAGATGCAGTGAAAAATATTTGCCATATCATTATAATTATAAAAAATTTAACTTAGCATCTAGAGGATTTTTAAATGAGAGCAAATAAATGTAATTTAGATATAAATAAAGTTCTTTCTCTTGATGTATTAACAAGATGAAATTCTATTTATTTAATGCTTAGAGATATTATATATTACAGCAATACATTCAGAAGACTTCAAACCTATGATCTAGTAAATTTGTTGTATGCCCAACAAATGAACGATGGGATAAAGCTACTAAATTATATAAATATTTGAAAAGCTTTCATTAGATAGTTAAATTGTTTTCAGAAACTTCATATTCAATTATTTATTTTTTAAAGAATTTTATGCTATTTAATTAATTAAATAATGGTGCTAAAGTTTTAATGAATGCCAACACTAATAAAAGAGAAATTTAACAAATATTAAAGGTAAAGCAATCTTATATCAGTTGTGGCTTCGTTTTAGATTCTCGGTACATAATAAAATTTATGGTATATTATTTTACTAAAATGTATTCTCTCGATGATATTAAGAAATTTGAAAAAGTTTGTAAAGTTATAAAGAAGTTGCATAATGAATTTACATCTAAATTTTTCTATTACTCTAATCGTGAGGTGAATATAAATACTAAGTAAAGCTTTCCAAAATAGTACGACTGTAGCGCTTTACTCATCTACGTGGTGAGCATACGACATACACCTGGCCGGTGAAAGGACAGAAATGTTACACAAAGATAAACAAATATTTAAGGTAATATATCCCAAAGGTCATATTACAATTCACATAAATATATTAGCACATAAATATCTCAATTTATTGTAACAATACTAGACCACTACATAATTTAACAGAACTTACATTGGCCACATCAAACTATCGAGTTACGATAAATATACGAGTAAAATATAATCCAACATGTTTTATATAAATAACCGTATGATATAATAGAATACAAATATATAACATCAATATAACTCAATTTCTACCTAAGCTATCTTCTATATTATTTTACGTCTAACTCACCTCATCCTTACTTTAAAATGTTTCTTCACGATATCTAAAATTTATTAGATACCACATCTCTAGGTATTAGGAAAAAAATAGAGTCACAAGCTAAAAATTCAGTGAATAGATCTTATACCGAATCAATAACATCAAACAATAGTAAATCATATACTAGTTAATATAAATAAGAAATGAGCATCATATCATATATGAATATATAAATATATCATCAATAACATATAAATAGATAATAAGTCTTATAGCATAAATGAGCATATACTTATACAATCATACTATAACTTTTTCAATATATTAATAAATAATGGATTCCGACCATGAAAATACTATAAAAATCCAAATGCTATATGATGCATGACAACCATTAGATAATCATGTATATCAATATATGAAAGAATTAATGCATTTTTCAATATCTTTCTCATCAGTATTAATAAGAATAACATAATCATACTAGACCACCATGCACGGCCATATCTAATGCTCAGTCTTATCATCATGTCTAAAGGTAAGGGCATATACCATACCATCTGGTAAGAATATGTTTTGAGGATAACTCACCACATATACTTTGGAGCCTACTTGGGTATTCTCACACTTTTAATAGACTATCATATTAATGAGATTTTATGCTAGCATAATAATAATACATTTATCTAGTACTATAACAAATTATGTAGAGGAATTTAAATATAATATAGAGGAATTTAGGTGGTAAAGAAGTTAAACAAAATATGATGTAATGTAGTTTTAAATTATATCTGCATACTTATGTCTAAGATCATCCTAACAACTGAATGATAAAAATATACGCATATATAATATACTATATAGGATCATATGATCATACTAGAAGCCAAAGAATAATGTGTATATATAAATATAAAACATATCATATTATGAGAAAGCTATCTATGGGATAAACCTACTCACAATCTGACGAAGATATAAAGAATACACGTCTTTCGTCCATTAACTAAACGTCAACTCGTCGCTAGCAAGGCCATGTGGTTTTAAATAAGAAGTTTAAGATTTCAATTAGTATTTATTCATATAAAATGTAATAATTTACTAGGTTTAGAATTAGTTCTTTTATTTTTATTAAATAACTAGATTTATATTATATATTTAATTCTGATAATATTAAATATGATACTACTGCAAGTTATATTCTATTTATTAGTTGACCTTGTTATGCTAATTAGAAAGTAAACATAACAGTTATTCTCTTTATATATATATATATATATATATATATATATATGTTTAAATGCTATTAGTTATAGTTAATTACTAATTGTACTAAATACATTAAGCTAATAAATATATTAGTGAGCATATAATCTTACAATAATTAGTCGATTAGCTAATCAAATTTCTATTGTGGTTTCTGATTATGATATTGATTGGACCTATCCAACCCGTATTGAACTAGACCATTTTTGTTTTTAAAGAATAAGGAATTCTAGCTAAAGCGTTCGAACAGCCGCATCATGTTCGCATATACAAAGACACTATTTTGGCTATTCAGATGGCTTCTCAAGGTTGTTCGAATACCCAACGATTGAATTATTTCGTATTAGAATTTATTTGTTATTTTTGGACGTATTATTAGCCTCTAAATATGTGGAACGATAGCCACTTTGGTATTATTGATTATTTTTGGTATTTGTTTTGCATATAGGCTTAAGCCAATCTTCTCCTCCTCCTCTCTCCCCCTCAGTACCCACTTCGAGATTTAACCCGCGATCGAGGTTACACCTCTAATGCTTCTCCCACCTCATTCTAGTAATCAAGTCCACTTGGAAGCCCTCCCTTCCCCTCTCGACTTGTTCAAGGTACTATCTCATCTACCATAGCCACTTTCCACTTCTAAAGGAGCAATATTTCTGAATCTCAGATCATTTCAATGGTTAGATCGATTCCTATTACTTTCAAAAGTCTCATATCAATTTATGTCTGGAGCTGCAACTTAGATCGCTATCATCTTCCTAGCTGGTTAGCCAAGGACAAGAGAAAGAGACTACATTCTAGCCAACGCTAGGTGAGCCTCGCCAGTGAGCGCAGTTTGAAGACAATGATGACGATGATCCTTAAATTGTGAGGGATGGTGAGGAAGATCAAGGAGTTGATAGAGGATGTCGGAGGAATCATGTATGGCCAGAGAAGCACCCACCTCCGATTAGGGCTGGAGCAAGATTTGACGCCAATCGCAATACCGGCATCCATGCGCGCCGTTTGATTAGAGTTTCCTAAATTTTGAGGTGGAGATCCAATTTATTAGCTCTATCATGGCAACCAATTCTTTGTCCTCCAAGGCATGGATGAGGACTAAAAGGTTCTCCTCGCATCCTTTCAGCCCAAGGATGTGGCGTTATAGTGGTTTCAGTTAACTACCATTATAGGCCGATCAAAACATGGGCAGAGTTTCACCGCTTGGTTTTCAAATGGTTTGGATCGTCGGGCTATGAAGACTTTCATGCCATTTTGATGAAGGCGGTCTAGAAGACAATAGTGAGAGCTTATCAAGAAGAATTTGAGTGGGTGTCCAACCTATGTACGCCACATGGTCGGATATTTAGCTCAAATCCATTTTTATTGTTGACTTACAGGAGGACATTCAAGCCGATGTACGAGCATTGCAACCTATAAATCTAGGGAAAGTAATATAGGATGCTCTATTTATGGAGGACAAATATCAAGCACTTAGAGGGCACTTGAGGCAGCCATGGAGCAGCTAGCCACAACTAAAGTTGTCACACACTACTAGTGGCTCGGTTTACTCGCTGCAAGCTCCTATTGGTGCAGTAGGACAACGGCCACCATTTCACACTTTCATTGATGTGAAGACAGCCCCTAGGCCATCTATGCGTACTCTAACACCCACCCAGGTGGAGGAGCAAAGGGTAAAATGGTTGTACTTCAGGTGTGACAAGAAGTTCACCTCGGGGCACTGTTACATGTGGCAAATCGGTTCAATGATGCTTATTGATGGTGAGGTTGAGGACAATGTACATGAGGATAAGGTCGCTCCTGGCGATGAGCATAAAGATGTGAATTAGCTAGTGGCCGAGGAGGGGACTGTTTCGAAGGAAATATGGGTGCGCATCTCATTGCATGCCTACTCTAGAGCCGCTACATCGTCGAAGACCTTACAGGTGGACGGCATCATAACAAAGCATACCGTGCGCATCCTTATTGACATAGGGAGTATGTACAACTTCCTAAATAAGCGACTAGTTTGAAAGATCAGGCTCACTTTCGAACCGACGGTAGGATTTGATGTCACCATTGACGATCAGACAATGCTCCGAGCTAATATATTTGTAGTGCTATTTAGGTGTGAGTCTAAGGACACACATTTGCCATGGACTTGTATCCGACTGCACTCCATGGAACGGATGTCATCTTGGAGACACAGTGGTTATTGAGCTTGGAATTAGCCACTTTCAACTTTGGAGAGATGTGTCTCACCTTTAGGCATAACGATGTGAGGTTGCAACTTAATGGCATTAGGCCGCATTAGGGAGCTACATTGCAGGTCTTACTTGGCTTGCCGAGCACCATAGACCTAGCTTACTTGATGTAGCTAGCTCCTACTAAGCCTAAAGAGATACATGAGTCAGGTATAGCTGATGATTTGGCTCATATCTTACAGGAATATTTGCTCCTCCTTGAGGAGCCAAAGAGGTTACCACTAGTGTGTAAGGTGGATCACCACATAGAGATTATGTTGAGAGTCGGATTAGCAAACGTGAGGCCTTATCACTACCCTCACATTTAGAAAGAGGAGATATCTAAACTATTGACTAGGATGCTGGACTAGGAGATCATTAGGAAATTCTATCTCCTCTCATGAGCAGTCTCTAGTATAAGACTCTCCTTTAGCTGCATTATCACTTTAGCCATTGTTGGTCTTTGAGCTGAGAATTTTGCCGTGCAACTCACTGCTAGGTCCATAATCTTCCATAGAGAATTGGCATCATACTTTCCTTGCAGCCTTCAGTCAACAATATCATCAATATTTCCCTTGTCAAGCTTTGGCTTCATGCGTTCTAGAATGTGAACCTTCTCTGAGCATTGCATAGTTGGTGGTTCACTAGTAATTATCTCCAATTAAACAATTCCGAAGCTGTACATGTCACTCTTCTCACTGAGTTTCAATGACTTATGGTACCTACGAAAAAGCATAAAGATTAACCATGTGTAAGGAGCCACAAAGGACAATGTTTGCCTGCACATCTAGTGAGAAAAACTATCTCATACTCTTCCATGAGATATTATCTTAGATCCTTCTTCTTAATAAGGAAGTTCTTCCAGTTCTTGCCCGAGGAGATATTTCAACTAGATTATCTACTTTGTTGTGTTCCAAGAAGTCCCAACTCTCAAGCCATCAACTTCTATTAGAAGAAAATGAATATATGAAAAAGAGACATACTCTGCATCAATGTAGCCTGGTGTGCCAACAAGCGTTACTGTTGACACGTATTTGTACATTGCTTAGAACTGCCTTAGTCCGAAATCAACTATCTTTGCCTCTAAATTGTGGCCTAAAAGAATGTTGCTAGTCTTTACATCTCTGTGAATTTTTGGTTGCTTTAATCTTTTGTGCAGATAATCCAGGCCTACATCATTAGAGTCAAAGGAACTGGATGAAAAGAACTATGTAGTTTAGATCTAGAAAAAGAGATGAAACAATGCAAAATGTGAAACACCCAAACCTCAAAATACATGTGTATACCGCATGCGTAAATCCCCCACGTGGTGCATCACGTGACCTGTCAGTAATAGGTTTCCACAAGTCACATAGAAATATAGGTTTATACCATAAATAATCTCAAACAAGCATGAGTCCAGATACAAGTTCCACAGGCACAACAAGCCTTCAAATATACACATTCAAAATACAACGGCCAATTATAACACCCTCGCAGAGACTCACAACTAATAGAAATAGTCATAACACATTCAAAATAAAAGGCAGCTAGCTACTCCTCGCTAGTCGCACCTGCTACCCCTAGCTCTGAAATGATGCCATCAAGAGGTGGTGAGCACACCGCCTAGCGAGTAGAATTCATACAATCTATAACAATGAAATCACAAGTGCATATCTAATGCATACCTATAATTACTAGCAATAAAAATACATTTATTTAAATGACTTACCATGAGTTACTAAATCAATACAATCAATAAAGACTACATGTCACTATCCTAGAACATGCCAACTCCTAATCATAATAAGTCCACACAGGTATAAAGCCTAATATAATTTTTTATCCATACAAATCTCAATTATAGCATTTACATATTATGATTAGAAATAAAATAGTAGTTTCATCGTTTCATGCTTACCAAGGTATTAAAAATGTTTTATCATAGCTCATCGAGCCATTCACCACACAGTGTAGATATTCTCAAGAAAATCATCTATCATATAATCATCCATCATCTCATACATCGAGGAGGGATATATACACATCTAGCGGTAATACCACCCAAACATATATGGCGACACTACATGTGATCGATTGTCTGTGGCCATCAGACTAAGGACTTCGGTCATAGGCCCATATCTCACTATCTCTAAATCATCACCGTCCTCAGCGGGAGAATCAAGAGCCCTCAGCTCATCAATGGACGCCCTAACCCTACGTCGTCGGGTACAGAGATATATTTTTGCCTCACAATCATGTTATTCTATCACCATAATCTAGTTATGACTATATAGTATAATTACGTGAATGCCACACAGGCTCCCAACTTCAGGTGTAGGCCGTTAATAATATAGTCATAAATGATACACTCTACCATTAACCCCAGGCTGAGCGAGTAGAGGCACTACCGAATCAGAACCCGACTACTAATAATAGGTGGAAGTGGTGCAGTGTCTGTGAGTGTATAAGTCATGTCATAGTCATCATGATCGTTACATTCTATATTTACAACAGATATTTATGCAAGGGTTAATCATACATGATACATGTAGATCATCGTTACACTAATGTATGTGCTAATATTAACATTCTCATAGCACATGTAGATCATCGTTACACTATCAATAACTGCACATATCAAGATATATCATAGCACACTAGATGCATGTAATAATACTAACATTCCTATAGTGTCAGAGAAGGTATAATAGCTGTAACTATATTATTACTCGCCTGAGGAGTCTCCACAGTACTCTAATTCTCTTTAGCTAGTCGGCTCCTCCGAAATCCCAAAACCCTCCTCACGTGGTGTCCGTCCTATTAATTTACGCAAGTAAAGTCATACGTAAGGTTAGCGAATTAATAGAATTAATTATCTTATTAGAGAATTTAGGTTTAGGCATATACATGAGTCAATGGTCCCCACTATTTAGGTGATGGAGTGGTTAGGCTAATTAATCAGGTGGAATAGAGAAATAGGGCTATAAGATGATCCCAAATGGCCTAAACTGGGGTGTTGGGTTGGGCTTAGCCTAACCCAATAGGCAAGGGAGTCCTTGGTGGGCTGCAGCCCACAAGGTTGGCTGAGGTGGGCTAGGGTCCAACCACAGCTCACCAAAGGCTTGGTTGGTGGGCTGTAGTCTGTAGCCCACCCAACCTAGGCCTAGTGGGCTGTGGTCTGGACCGCAGCCCACCAAGGGAGGGCTTGTGGGCTGTGGGCTGTGGTCTGACTGCAGCCTATAAGGGGCTTAGAATAGGCTTAGTGGGCTGCGGCGCTGCGCTGCCGGTGCCCCTTGTGGGCTGTAGTCAGACCACAGCCCATAAGCCCTCCCTTAGTGGGTGGCTAGCCGGAGGGAAGGGGAGGGAAAAGAGAGAAGGAAATCGAGGAGAGAGAGAGAGACGGCCGCCATCGAAGTTTATGGCACCAGCGGCGGTCGAGGGGGTAAGTACAGGGAAGAAAAAAAAAACAACAAAAAAAAAGGATTTACTGAGGGGTCGCGCGGTTGGCCTCGTGGGCCGTCGGCTGTGGGGCTTCGTCGGCTCCGGCGTCGGCAATTCGAGAGAAGGTGAGGGAGGGAGAGATGGTGCGGTAGGGGGGGGGGAATAGGGGGGGGGGGGGGAATAGGGGAAGGTTGTGATGGTGGCGTGCACAGCAAGAGAAAAAGAAGGGGAGGAGAAGAGGAGGATGGGTCGGACGGGGTGGCAGGGGTGTTGGGATGCACGCATGTGCTCGACGCGTGCGCGGGTCCCTCCCCCTTTTTTTTTAATTTTTAGGGTGTTACAAAATGTTCAGGATAATCTGGAGACACTCTCTCCAACTCAATGGCCTAGCAAGGCCAGTTTTACCTATGAGAGAACAAAGAAAATCCATTATTGATTTGCAGACCAACTAGCTATATCATCCTATTAATGATGTCTTTCACACAGAAAAGTTATCAGATTGGGATGCTTGAAGCTTCTAAGAAGAAGAAGAAATGCTAACAATATATCCAATTGACTATCAGGCTTCACTGATTCATCCTTTTACCAATTTTTCAACAAAACACCTAAAAGAACACGAAGTGGATTTTAGACCTAATGGAGAGTGATATGCTTAAGGCCCCAATACAGAAAATCCTTGAATACGAATTCAATCAACTAATGCATGACAAAAGAAACTAAAGACTAAGAGAAGCAATCTTAAAAATTGGCAAATGTCATCAAAACTACAAATAAATAATAGTGCAGTAAATACATGAGAGAAAACCAATCAAACCAATCATCAAAATAAGTCAAACTAAGTTATCACATTGGGGCCAATGCTTGAACAGGCTAGGTTGGTCTGTGCTCTCCATGAAGGTATTTAAGCAAACTAAATGAAGAAAATAAGAAAGAATACCTACATGTATTTGCCGTGCAGCGAAACCACACCCTACAAATCAAGTTGGTATGGCAGTCAGTACACCTTCAATTTATATTGATTAAGAAAATTACAACTATAAGAAACTGGACCGGATAGGCAATATACCTTCAACTAAGCATTTATCTCATAATATAATTGATTACATGCATAGTTATCAGAATCGAACCAAGACCATGTGGTCAAACTAGAGAACAAATGAACCGTTCATCAAATCGATTTGATTTTTTGTTTTATTATTAGACTAGATAAACAATCAACCTGGTAAAAACTTACAAACCTAGTGGCTTAATAAACAAAACCTGATTGGTTCGCTGTTTTTTAGCGAACCAGGAAGGTCAAGTATATTTTATTTTTATACTACTTTATAGATATTTCTATTTTTAAAATTACATAGAACAATTTGTATATTATTGGTTCAACCGGGTCTCTAACCGAGTCAATGTTCAGTCCGGTTCTGTTAATTATGATTACATGGATTAAGACTACAGCTTGTTCATCTTGACTGACCTCTGAGATGATCATGAAGGCTTCCTTGAGGCATATATTCAAAGGCAAGAGCTAGGTTCCCCATCGGTTACTAAAGAAACTAGGTTCTTATGGTGAATCAACTGTCAGATAGAACTTTGCATAACTAGCATCAAGAAGATTCTACTTCATGATGATGTTCTGTACAAAGCATTTATAACACTTTTTACATCTCAATTTTGTCATGTTAATTCAATCCTTGCATGCCATATGAAGTGCCTAAGCACTGATTTAACATCAGCTATAGCACAAACCTTTGTTTCCAAAGCTCATCATCACATTGCTAAAACCCATCTCATTTCTGAGAGAACAGACACCAAACAAGATTCAATTTAGTTACTTCAGCCAGAAATTCCTTCTGTCCTTGTGATGATGATCCGAAGAGCAGCTTGGCTGCAACCACAGTACCATCTTCCATGTAACCATGTAAACGGTCCCAAATCCTCCTTGTCCGATGACTCGCATAATTCTGTTGGTAATGTTCGTCAACTGGAAGTATGTGAGCTGCCTAATCTGAAGTTGCACATGATGCTTTTTTAAAGATCCACATTACTTCCAGGATCTTCTTCAATATGCGTCCTTGTAGGGGCATTTGGAGAAGATACTTCATAAAAAAAAAGGGGAGATTATGAGATAAACATCACAGATAAAGGCTTCAAGTTCAAAATATAACTGGAATAATATTCGAGTAAAATGAAAATGAGAAAGGGATTATTGCAAAGTAAAGCTTGCAGTTACAAGTAATAACCTTGTGGCCTTCCTCTCAATATCAGTATGGTGAACACCACCACTGCCAGTAAGACCACATGAACTACTGAAATAACTACAATGACTGGCATAGTGATCTTCTTCCCCTTTGAAATAGACTCGGGTGAGACACCATTGCCACATGTATTAGAACTGTTGTCAAATCTAGCACCAAGAAATTTTAACAAAAGTTGGCAGTAAGCAAGCTCAAGAAGAAAAATGCTAGAAGGCAAAAATAAAAAGGAATCCCATGAATGCAGTTCACTCCACATTAAAGTGCAGCAAAAGAGAGAAAAAGATATTTCCTCACATTATGATCTGGGATTCTGGCATATTGCATTTGCCTCTTTCTTCAAAAAGCTGGAGTTGAGTCTATTACCTATGTGCAACATGTGAAAACAACTTCTACCCATAACCAATGTCCACAAGCAACACTATGTTCCCCTACTTGAGGACTTTAAGCTAATTGAAATTTGAAAGAATCCCCAAGCATCTAATAACTACTTAACTAGCCTATTAGAATTATTAGATTTAAATTATCTAATTATCTTATTTCATGCTGACTTTGTATAAATAGGGGTCAACCCTCTTTGATAAAACGTCGAATACAAAATATTTCTCACCACTCTCTTCTCTCCTCTCTTCTCTTCTCCTCTCTCTTCTCCTTCAACCCAATCTAGGGTAATCCAACTATTGTTTCATGGTATCAGAGCGTTCCGATCTCTAGCTCTCACTCTCTAATAGTCATCTCCCCCTTGGATCGTTTTTTTTTTCACCATCGTTGAGCTTGGGAGCTGCCGCCTCACTCCTCGAGCTCGCTGATGCTACAGCAGCCACTGCCGCAGCCTCTATCACCACAGCCACTGCAGCAGCAGCCGCAGCCCCCACAGCAGCAGCCGTAGCCACCGCAGCAGTAGCCGCAGCCACCGCAGCAGCAGCAACAACGACAGCTTGCAGCTGCCCCTGTTTTCAGCAGCAGCAGCACATCTATTCTTCCTCGCGAGTTCCTGCAACTACAGCAGCAACTACAGCAGCCACAACCACCGCAGCAGCAGCAGCAGCAACAACGGTAGTCGCAGCTGCCTCTGTTTTCAGCAGCAGCAGCAGCAGCACGGGCATCAATTTCCTTCCTCTTCTTAGTTCAGAAGCAACAGTGCAGCAACCACCCTTTAAGCTGTTGTTCTTGATCGAGCTGCCTTTCATCTCCTTTAATCTGACAGCTCGGCACCACTGTTTTGGCTAGCGCCCACCAAGTGTTCGACGAAAGTTCCCTGCCTCCACAACACTCTTTTTTTCTGCAGTTCTTTGATTCTGCACTTGCAGGATTATATTTTCACCTACTGCCCACTAAGTATTCGACGAAAATTCACTGTATTCTCAGCTCTCTTTCTGCTGTTCTATTCAAAACTTTCCGCTCACCAGGTGTTCGACGAAAGATTTGAGTGGGCTAAGTGGAAAATCTTACATCACTCTCAAGGTGGCTGATCAATTGTCGTTCCTTCCAATGGCATCTTATGTTCCGGTCGATCGTGAGAGTGTATCATTAGTCGGTTTTCTACTTGTCACCGAGCAGGATTGGATCACATGGGCATCTTCTATTGAGACAGTCCTCCGCGGGCGACGTCTTCTCGGACACATTGACGGCATCTCTACGGGATGTGCTCCCCCTCGCACTATCATTCAGACTACCATTGTGACCTCTACTGAGTCTGACACACCCAAGGCTGTTCAGTCGGAGGTTCCGTCTTCGGAGTATGGTGAGTGGGAGCTACGCGACATGGAGGTTTGCACCTACCTCATCTTGCAGGTTGATCGATCGTTTCGACCTCAGCTTCAGACCTTGTCTTCTGCTCAGGCCATTTGGGCTCATCTTAGTCGTCGATTTGTTCAGTCGAGTCTGATGCGTCGCTTTCAGCTTCGTCGCGATGCTCAGGAGGTCAGACAGGGTCAGCTCTCTATCCAGGACTTTTACGCCCGCATGACTGACATATGGCGTGAGCTTACGTCTATGGAGCCCACTTTCAGCCACCCCTCTGACTCGATGTCCGCTCAGCGCCACCGTGATGAGGATCATCTAATGGATTTTCTAAATGCTCTTCGTCCGAAATTTGGGGATTTGACTCGTCATTTATTGCATCGTTCCACTTTGCCAAGCCTAGACAGTGCTATAGCTGAGTTACAGGCTGAGGAGCTTAGGCAGCGTCTTACACCACCTTCTGTAGCCATAGAGAGTGTGCTTGGTGTTGCTCCTGCTCCTATATTAGTCACGCCTGATATTTCGACTGCTGCTCGCGTCACTCATGTGCCTGGACGAGATCACCACTCATCGCGTCCTATGTGCACTCATTGTGGTCGTCCTGGTCATCTTGCCGCTCGTTGCTATCGACTTCATCCTGAGCTTGTTCCCCGTTCTAGCAAAGGGGGATCAAGCAAGGACAGGAGTCGTCACTTAGCTTCCTCTACCGCTGCACCAAATATTAGTCCATCTGATCACTCCAGCAATCTCACCTTCAGCAGTGCGCAGCTCCAGCAGATTCAGCAGCTCATTCATGGAGCTCTCAGCTTCACTGGTGCCTCTACTTCTGCATCTGCTGTCTCTGGTATGACTAAGCCCTGGATTTTTGATTCTGGCGCCTCACATCATATGACTGGTGACCCTTCCATCTTTACTAGCCTCACCTCTGCCCCTATCACTCTTCCTCATGTTCATACAGCTGATGGGACCCATTACCCTATCTCTCATATTGGTTACATTACTCCTACCACGGATCCCACGAGTCGTCTTACTTTATCTGATGTTTGGCTTGTCCCCGGCCTAACCATGAGTCTTATTTCTATTACTCAGCTCTCTGACTCTGGTTACACTGTATCCTTCTCTTCTACTTCTTGTGTTGTGCAGGACCCGTCTACAGGCCAGAGGATTGGGATCGGTAGTCGGATACATGGGCTTTATTACCTGGATCAGCTTCACCTTCCATCACCTCGTCCCAGTGCTTGTCCAGTCACTCCTCTCTCTCCTTCAGACTTGTGGCATCGGCGTCTAGGTCATGTATCGAGTCAGCGTCTCAAGACCTTGTCCCGATCTGGATGTTTAGGCAGTGGTCATTTTTCTTGTTTGTCCCCTTGTACTGGCTGCAGGTTGGCAAAACACCGGGCCCTTCCGTTTCCTCTTAGTACAAATATCTCTGATTCCCTTTTTCACCTTGTGCACTCTGATATTTGGGGACCTGCTCCACTCCCTTCGGGTCTTGGTTTTATCTACTATGTGTGTTTCATTGATGATTTTTCTCGTTTCACTTGGGTTTACCTTATGCGTCAGCGCTCCGAAGTGTGTCAGATTTATCGTGATTTTTCTTCTATGGTTCGTACTCAGTTTGGTCGGTCTATTAAGATCTTCCGATCTGATGGTGCTCGTGAGTATCTTTCCTCTGAGTTTCGTTCCATTCATGCTTTTGCCGGTACTCTACCTCAGCAGTCGTGTCCCTATACCCCTGCTCAGAATGGAGTTGCCGAACGAAAACATCATCATCTTCTTGAGACCACTCGAGCTCTTCTCTTTGAGGCTTTTGTTCCTCGTTCTTATTGGGCTGAGGCTCTTCTTACTGCTCTCTATCTCATCAATCGAACTCCATCATCTGTCCTTGATGGTTTGACTCCATACGATCGTCTCTATGGTACTTCCCCCTCGTATGGTCATCTTCGTGTTTTTGGGTGCACCTGTTTTGTTCTTCTTCCTCCAGGTGAACGTAACAAGTTATCCCCTAGAGCAGCTAAGTGTGTCTTTCTAGGATATAGTCCTGAGCATAAAGGTTATCGTTGTTATGACACTTCTGCTCATCGTCTTAGGATATCGCGCCATGTCACTTTTCTGGAAGAGATACCTTTCTTTAGCACTGATACCTTAGCTCCATCGGATTTATCTTTTTTAGATCTCCCTACTCCTAGCCTATCCTCCATCCCCTTCGAGGTGCCTGGTTCAGCCCCACCATCAATATCCCACATGCCTCAAATTTCTCTACCCATCGACACGCCTTTACTACCAGTTCCTTCTGCTCCACCAGACCGCTCTCTCGCTGAGTTCCCAACCCCCCCAGAGGAGTACCCCCCTCCCATGACGACTTTGCCCTACTTCTATACTCGCAGGTCCTGTCCTCCTCCCACAAATGAGCCCCCCACTCCTGGCAGTATCTCTGCCTATCAAAAGTTTGCATTTCTTAAAAGAACTGACCTCCATTGAAAAAAATTCCAGCTCTGCAATAAAAGCAAAAATTTTGCAAAGCGCCTATTGCATTGTTTAATCTTCATCCTCCTATGGTTATTAGACAATTTATAGAAGTCCTCTAAAAAAATCTCGCTTAACTTCTAAATAACAGTCTGAATCTCTCCATCTAATCCTATATAATTTGTTTCTTTCTTCACAAACACTTATTGATAATAATTTGGAGCTCTTAAAGCTAGTAACATTCAAAGTAATTTTAAAGACAAAATGATATACTTCATTCACATAACACCTAATGGCAGAAGTGGATTGAATTCTTGAAGAAACTATATACCCTTGTTCCATCATTAACATCTAACCACGGTTATGATAGTGCTTACAGCAGCGTTCATGTAATAAATGCCAGTAAAGAAGTGTATTTTGGCCTGGGACTATTTTTACTGGCATACCCTACCTCACATTAATGGAAAAAGACATGGGCAATGAGGATGCTACTTTTATTAACTACAATAAAAAAAATTAGTGGAGTCTTTGACGGAGGTCCACGAGAAGGTATCACATAACACATTAGTAAAAGAACCTCAAGAAGAACATCAGGGACTGGTCCAGTGAAGCAATTGCCCGTCAAGTCCCTGCCTAGAAGTTGATAGCATTTAACCTCCAAATATTTTTTTTCTTTCCTAAAGTCTGAAAAATAAGCTTGATCTGAACAGTTATAGTGCCTGAAGGGAAGATAAATTTGCTAGAAAACCGGGCATTGTCCCATTTAACTTTTTGTAAGACAAATCCTAGAAACAAAATACCAACAATGTACAATTGTCCTAGAGGCTCTCCATCTCAAGATGTATAACTATTAGTTAGTAATGTACTGCATAAACGTGTTTCTGGGATAATGAAAACACTACAAGATCTAAACAACTGATTCAGGAAAATTGTAGATGATCTTGAAAATAAAGAATAAAATGAAAATGACAAGGCATATTATTGCACATCGTTGGATATCGTGAGTAAATAACTATAAGTCTATAACTCATCCATCAGAAATCTTAGCAGCCCCAAAAGAAAAATGTGTACCTTACCATTAGTGGCTTCAATTAGACAAGACCATCACTTGCTTAATAATGATTTGCTAACAATTTCCACAGAGGGAGTAGCTCAAAAAAAACGCCAAAGGCAAGTTATATAGAAGGTTGCATAGTTGATGGTTCTATTTAAAAATTATATAAATTTCATTGTGAAGCTTTGGGAAGATCCTACACGGCACAAGGTATGGGATCCAGATCTGATTACAAATCTTACACAACTAAAGTGTCAACTGAAGTGCGAGATCTCTAAAAGTATGTTCCAGCTAAATTTGGTACTAGTAAACTGAACGTTTCAAGTACACAACCAATAAAAAAAATGCTAAGAATAGCTAGCGAATCATTCAGATGCAAGGCTTGATCACATTTGGATCTGTTTTACATGCTCAAATGCAATACGCCATTGAATAGTTGAGATTCCATTAACATGCTTTTGGTCATTCACCATCATGTTTGCACGGGAATTGGTATGTAGATCCGAAAACTGTTTCTTTTAACAATCAACTTTCTGGAAGAGTGAAAGAAATTGGCAGATATAACTTTTTGGCAGAGAGCTAAAACTATTAAAAAAAGGTGGCCCGTGGCCATACTTACTGTAATGCCTTCGCCTGGCACATGCACATGCACGCCCACATGGCACGTGCGACGCACGTGACAGGACGGGCGAGGCCCAACATACACAAATACACTTACACTCAACATAATTCATCTCAGAGATAAATCATACTATCAACCAAATAAACATATTAACATAGATAAATCATACTATCAACTAAATAAACCTATTAACATATGAATATCCAAGTACACAACAACCATACTAGACAGCTACATAATCTAGCAAGATCCACATAGGCCACAACAAACTATCAAAATACAATTTAAAATTATTAAAACATGAGTACACTATAATCCGACCTGTATTATATAAATTATCGTCTAATACAATAAAGTACAAATATCAAAAAATGATACAACTCAATTTCTATATAAACTATCATCTATACCGCCTCGCATCTAAATATCTTTTTAGGATATCTCAAGTCGCTATTACGTACCACATATTTAAGTGGGTTAGAAAAAAATAAAAAAAGTCATGAGCAAAAGGCTAAGTTAATAGACCTTATCTTAAATTAGTGATGCTAAATAGAGAGTAAATCATATACTAGATAATATGAATCAGAAAGAGCATTATGTTATGAATGAATATATAAATGTATTCTCAATAATATATAAATATACAGTGGATATCATGTCCTAACTGATCAGATATATAATTCTCGACAATGTACTCTATGTCATACTATTACCATAACTCTCTCAAATATGACACATCATATGGTGCATGCTGACCACGATCATGTTATGATATCAAATGCAATAACATATAATGCATAATAACCACTCAATAAACAGGTATATCATGTATATCATATGATAATGAAATTATATATATTTCTCAGTATCTCAGTTATTAGTATCGACTCTAAATAATATCATCATACTAGACCATTATGCAAAGTCAACACCTGGTACCTAATTTCAACATCTTGCTCATAGACTTAAAGCATACCATGTCATGCGTTAAGAGTATCTCAATCATAATCATACTCTGTCATACACTAAGGGTATATCAAAATTCATCTAGATCGGATACTCTACCAGTTAATAGAAATCACATGAGGGTAACTCGCTGCACACATGCCTTAGCGAACAACAGGTATCCGATTGTCTATGCGTACAGATTCAACTATTCTAAGACATGGGTCACAAGATATCGCATATCAGCGACCACCCTTAACCCTAGCGCTTACTCAAGTATCCTCATACATTTTCTATTAACTTTTCTATTAATGATATTTATGTATTTTTTTCCATATAATTGATCACGTGCATATATCAAGTACTATAATAAGTCATGTATATCAAAAATATAGGTGGTAAGAAAGTCAAGAGAAAAATAATGCAATATAGTCTCCAACCATATATTTAACACATGCATATCTCTACTAGTCTATCACATTTATACTCATGCTAGAGATCATCTCGGTATAAAGTTATAACAGTATAATCATCTCTAATCATCTCTATATGTCATCAGCATACTCATATCATAGATTAGTCTAATCAAATACATGATAAAATATGCTCGATTGAAATCATCTCTAGATAAGATCATATAATCATGCTTGAGGCCAAAACATGTATATATATAATTATATAATAGATCCTAATTTAAAAAAGGTGTTCAGGAGATAAAACTACTCACATTTGATCAGAAGACACGAACCACGTGACACTCACATTCGACAACGGAGTGTCAACTCATCGCTAATAGAATCCATAAGGTCTAACATAAGGGGTTTAGAATCTGAAAATATTTAAGTAATATAAAATTAGTCATTTATCTCATTAAAATATGTTTGTGTAAAATATGATAATTTTTTGAGCTTTAGTGTTTATACTTATCTTTTAAACTTTTAATGTTAAGATTATACTATGTATTATAAAATGGTCGGTTATAAAATGAGAATAAAAGAGTTGCTCCTTTTTAGATAAAAGAATAGTCTAAGTATGACATTATAAAATAAAATAAAATAAAAAAGCTGAATATATAAATATATATATATAATTATAAATAAATATATAAATATACATACAAATCTAATTATAAATAAATTGTGGTTCCCACTCTATTTTGATTAACTAGGAACAATGTAGTCGTTACTTTATAAAAATAAATAAATAAATAAGCCTAGTATCTCATTTGTTACAAAATAATATATAATAAATTATTAGAATTGTTTAAAATATATAATATGAATATTAGTATACATCTATAAATCTAATGATTATAATTTATGAATCTATCTATTAATCTAATAGAAACATAAATAAATAATAAATATAAGTATTACTTGTATTTATGTGTAATAGCTTATAACATAATTAATCATTAATTAATTATAATTAATAATAATCATATTGATGAATGTATATTATTATTAAACTAATTAATGTCTAAATCTATTTGTATTAATTAAGAATGAAATACCTAAATAAATAAATAAACAAAGAAATAAAATTAAAAAAATAAAGGAGCATTGCCTACTACACTATTGTAGAAAGATGAGGAGAAGAAGCTACGGAAGAAGGAGAAGAAAGGAAGGAGAAGAAATAAGGAAGAAGAAGAAGAGAAGAAAGGAAGGAGAAGAAATAAGGAAGAAGAAGAAGAGAAGAAAGGAAGGAGAAGAAATAAGGAAGAAGAAGAGAAGAAAAGAAGAAAGGAAGGGAAGGGAGGAGGAGCCAGGTCAGCAGGGAGGGGCTCAGCCGTTGTTGGCCAGCTAGCGGTCGGCCTCTCGCTGGTGGCCTAATTCTAACGAATCCGAGAGGGAAAGAGAAAGAAAGGGAGAGAAGAGAGAGAGAGAAGAGAGAGAAGAGAGAGAAGGGGGGGGGGGGGGAGAGAGGCTCACTAGCATCAGTGGAGGTGGCGACAGGCCGGCGAGGCAACGACGGTAAGAGATAGAGAGATGGTGTTAGGTGAGGAAGGCGGCGACGGCTACGACAGTTGTGAGCACGCGTGGCGCCCTCAATGCACGCCTACAAACTGCATGGCACAAGCTCGTGCTATACAACACTAAATTTATTATTATTATTTTCTTTCTTTTTTTTCTTTTTTTAAATTTAATTTATATATTATTATTATCATTATTATTATTTTATTATATATATATATATATATATATATATATATATATATACACTTACAAAGTCTTGATTGCTTTCAGAATAGAAAATGAAATGGATAAGTGACCCGTCAATCCACTGGAGGAAAGATTTCTGCAACATTTGAATCCATTAATTATCTTATCCTAACTAATTTCCAACAGAAGCTTTCCTTTTAAAAAAATTTATAAAGTTTCCTTCATAGATACAGAAATATGATCCTTGAAGCATTCGCGCCATAAATATAAGTCAAGCCATCCCTAGCATACTTATTTGGAGCACAGGGATCACCCATCCAATTTCTCTTCATCTGGCATTGCACCTTGATTGCTGTAATGGCATCAACTGGTACCACAAAAGCTTCATGCAAAAAACCTAGATTATATTGATTGAAAATATTTTTTTACCTAGGTAAGATCTGATTCATATCTAGTTTGTATCAGTATTCGTATTCGTTTAAGATTTGATTCACATTCATTTAAAATTCAACTCATATCCTATCCTATTCATCCAAGATTCGATTCATATCCAAAATTATTCTCACCTATTTAGTTAAAATATAGTTTCAACGTTTACTATTCATATCCGAATTTTTCAAATATGAATTGAGCATCCGATCCGCTTTCACCCGATAGAAATGCTCTTTGGCGGGCCGGGCGGCCCGCATTAGGGGGAGATAACGGTCGGCGTCGGCCGGGCTATCGGTCAGGACAAGTATTTGGTTAGAAAATAACCGATTAAAAAGAAAAACCCTCCCTCGAGACTTTAATCCCTAAATCCTCTCCGCTCTGCCTTTCTGGATCTCTCCACTCTCCAACGGCGCACCGGCGGCGAGTGGCACACGGCGACGACATAGGTACGCCCGCGGATTGTTCGCTCTCTCTTACTCTCTCGCCACCCCCACTGGCGGCCGCCGCCTCCCACAACTCTCCCATCTCTCTCTCTCTCACCTGCATTCTCTCTGACTCTCCCACTCCCACAAGTCGCTCCCCACCGGCGACCACCCCGCCCGCAGCCACCGGGCCACCTTCCCACTCTCACTCTCACCTTCCTGCTGCCAAAGCTCCAAACAATTTCTTGATTGCTCCTTGATTTTCAATCTTTCTTAAAGTTGCTAGGCATGACAAACTTTCTGCCCATTACCGCTTGTGAATGAACAGTCAACTGATTTATTATCTAAATTGAATCTCTGCTTTGCTTTTTTCTCTAACGATATTAACTGTTTATTACATTAAAATAGAGTAATGTGGTAGGAAGTTCCAAAAAATTGCAAGAAGCATAGTCAGAACTCAGAAATATCCTGGGATTTAACCAAGATTTCAGTAGATGTAGATTAGTATCACAGTATTACTATTTAGTGAATGTAGATTACTGCTAATTACTTAATTATTTATTAGATGTATATTCCTTAAGAATAGTCTCTGTGTGCGTGCGCGCATGTCTGCGTGCTTGTGCTTGTGGAGATCTCCCTCTTACCTGCTTCACCGTTTACCATGGCTTTCACCCCCTCCTCTACCACCTGGGTGTACAGTTGGTTCTTCACTTGAATACTGTTGAACTGTGCTTTTTAATCGATCAGTAATCAGCCAAGGATCTATACTGTGCATGCATGATGAAATTAGTTTTCGGTGATTGGTTATATGATTCATGCTTATACAATTTCATGTTGATTTTTATTTTTTATTTTTCGAGTTACTCTTTAGAATTTTCTGGCTAGGAGCTGTTATCTTTTCTCGACATAGATTTTGTTGCCACTTCCTTAAAAAGTAAAAGAAAGAAGGCAGGAAAAACTTGTGGATGAATGTGAATTTGAATTAATGTAGGACATCACCAGATTCGGAGGGCTTAAAGAGTACGATGAAGCTAAAGGTTGTCTGCAGGAAATTATATGATTACATTCGATATGATCTAAAGGAAATTGCTTTCCCTTCATCCCTGCCTGACCCTCCCCATCTCAAAAAACGAAGAGAACTGACCTGGAAAGAACGTTGGTATGTTTTGAAGGAAGCATCCAGGCTTTATGCCATTAGCTGGGTGCGAGATATTGGCCCTGACCTCAGACCAAATGACTATAAAAAGGATGTAGAAGAACCTCATGTAGAAAATGCTAGATCTCGCCAAAGTGAACCTTCAACATTGGAGGATCTTGCAGTGGCCGCAAGAGGTGGAATGGAGACCCTGAGACCTGCATTGCAACGCATCTATATGATGCGTGCTTCTGCTTATAGAGATGCACTTAAAAGCTTCATAGAAGGTTATCAAGAAGGGGTAGGGCGTATCATGGAAGAAAAAGCAGATGCTGCGTCTCAGCATCAAAGTGATGAACCAAAAAAATCTACGTGATCTCTGTCTATGAAAAATTTCTGTAAGTTATTTGTAATGTCGACACTATTAGCCATAATTTTCAGACATACAATAGAAATGATTCTGACTTTCTGATTGTTGTAAACAGAGGTATCTCTTTCACAATTTATGACTTCTTAATAATGGCATTCTCAGCGACCTACCCCCTGCAGCCATAATTATCGCCTCCTATTCCTTGCAGTGCGTTGGTTGTGCTATTCTTCTGTTCTTAATGTAGATAGGTACATGTTGTCGATCAGTCATTTGTTTCATAGAATTTAAAGGCACAAGTGTTGAATGGACAAACAAGTGATGCTTTCGTCATCTTCGATATATATATCTGGTTGTGATTTAATGAGCTCAGAATGTTTTCAGATTATCATGCAAAACTTCTGTATGTGGATGTGCAAGTTTACAGATGCATGCTTTGTAATATGGTTTATATTGATAGTACAATAGTACACTTAAAAGGAAGATGCTCTTCTCAGTCGCAGTTTGATCATTGTTGGAAACAAAATATAAACTTTATTCACACATAAATTCTAGACTCTACTCATAATAGAGTTGATATAAGCAGGGACATTTGCACTTAATCGAATATTCAACTGCTGCAATATATCCCCAACATCCTGAAAAAAATAAAAAGAAAAAGAAAAGAAAAGAAAGGAAGAAAGAACGAAAGAAAGAAGTGAAAAAGACAAAAGGGGAAGACTAGGTGGGGCCAAATAAATCTTCGCACATCTTGGGTTGGGATTCAGTTGTGCAGGTCAGTCCAGGCACGCCAATACATTAGTCGCGCTTATTCGATGGCTCTAATCAATTTTGCTCACATACTGACCTTGGATATTTCCTTTTGGGCACAATTGGAACCGTCGGATGCATGCAACCGTATCTTGGTACACATCCGACGGGCACCCGGACTGAAATTGAGCTCTTTAATCTTGACTTATGCCTACATATACCCAATAAAGCTCATAAGACTCATAATTTCTTCCGTGTAGTCGGAGTGAGCACCCACCCACTATTCGTGCCTGCTCTCTTAAAAGTTTGCAGACTGGTGTAGGCATTTTGTCGAACGTTTGGCGTGCACTAAAAGAGGAGGCGATGAAGACGAAGGCCGTGGCCCTCTCTGTCGCTGAGAGATGTAGAGTAAGACTTTCATATTCCTCTCCTTAAAACTCCATTCTTACGTAAATACTCTAGACCTTTTAAATGGGTCTATTTGGGAGCCGACGCAGAAGAAATAGTCGATCTAGTAATGCTTTCATGGCTTCTTTTTTGCAGAATATTTTGGCTTCGAATTGGCAAGCTCATCTCAATACCATCAAGGCAGATGTGAAGGGGAGGTGAATGTCACATAAATCGATTTCTTTGATCATATGGATTCATTCTGTTTCTCTTATTATTTTGAACAAATTGATCAATTTCCCATTATGATGGTACTTTCTATTTGTACATTACCTGCAATTATTCAAGACACTGATGTTTTTCTGTTAAACTGAAAAAAGCAAGAATGACATCTACACATCGAAGGTTTACTACATGATTCAGAAGGGCAGGCCATACTTGTGGATACGAGATGGGGACTTCCACAACACGGTATTGTGTTATATATCTAGCATTTTGATGTTCTCTTGCTATGTAACTATGCTATTTTAGATGAGCTGAGACTAATTAGAGTCCAGTCAAAATGTATGATTTATGTCTGAATTTGATGCTTTACAGATGAGATTCTGTGTTGCAGTTTAGTTAGTCATTGTTATGTTTTTGCTTAGTTTTGGATATGCAATTTTGACTTTCACCCTGCCTGATAGATTAATTTTGCAGAACACACTTATCGATGAACGTGGTTCTCTTTCCATTTCTACCCTGATCCCTGGTCCTCTTATGGGCTTGCTTAGATCCATAAAAAAGGTTGGTGCTTCACAGATCTCCAATTATTCCATGTGACTGTTTATGCATCTGAAGTTCCTTGCAAGACTTAGTAGATGAATCGCTACAGAAATTTATCTTTCCATTTTCTTAACCTATCTCCTCGATTGTGTAAATCTCATAGAGCAATTTATAGAATTGTCTAAGGAATTTGCAATTACTGATTATATTGTTAATGAAATGGTAATAGCAGAGGGATAGTGAGCTCGTATTCTCATGGTTAAAGTCTGCAGTTAAAATATCTTAATGAAATATCCTCCCATGTCCATGTTTGTGTTACACTACAACTATGTAAAGCTACCTGCTCATTGCTGGGAAAGGTAAATAAACTTGAATTATGATCTCTTGAGATTTGGATATGGAGATGAAAATGATAAAACACACGTGCACACAAACAATAGAGATAGGCAAAAAGAGAGTACCATGCTAAACTTCTATATGAGGCTTTCTTGCCTGTCCGAAGCTTTTTGTGAGGTTCACATTGGGTGAAAATTTGCTGATATTAATTTCAATTTCAGTATCTGTACAACAGTTTCTAGAGTAGCCGATCCCGATCTAGGCCGAAACCAGCCGATCCCGACTGGTTTCGGCCTGCAGCAGCTGTCACACAGAGAGAGAGAGAGAAAGAGAGAGAGAGAGATTAAAAAAAAAGAGGGTGAGAGAGAGAAAAAAATGAAGAGAGAGTGAGGGAGAGGGAAAGATTAAAAAAGAGAGAGAGAGAGAGAGAGAGAGAAAGATAGGAAAAAAAAAGTATGGAAGAGAATGAATATTTCAGACTAACAGTTAGAAGGATAGGAAAGAAGAGAGAGAGGAAGAGAGATTTTTATTTTTTAGGCTTTATATGTAAGTAATTATTATTTCTTATTTTCTTATAATTTTTTCTAAATTTTTAGAAATTTCTCAACATTTTTAATAATATTTAGAATTTTATTTAATTAAAATAGTCTAATCCGATACAGGCGGCCGATATGGCCGATACGGCCGATACGGCCGATACGTATCATTTTTCTGGACGGCCGATTCCGATCCCAATACCGATTTTTGGAACCTTGCTAAATACCTATGTTGAATTCACATATTTCTGCTCAAAATCCTCAGTAATTTAGTAGCTTGTCTGTAATATTTCATTGCTAAAAGAAATTGAACAGCATATATAATTTTGATAAACTCGTTCTATGGGCACAATTTCCTTATTTGTATTGTTTCTTATCTTGTGTAGTTGCCAGCTCGGGTTGCTTTGTCAGGTGATGTCATACGTATGAAAGATAAAAAGGTAGCTCTTTACACAATCTTAAGAGAATGCTCCACTTTCATCAACATTCTTAATTGGGCTTCATCTAGGGGTTCAAATGCAATCTCAGTATTACTTCTCTTGACAGTAGATTATTGGGATTCATCCTAAAGGATTATATTGTTTGTCATGATTTTAAGTATTCACTTGTAAGGTGATTTAACAATTGGGTGTTTCTTTTGCTTCTGAATTTTGATACTTGATACAGGTCCAGGTTGTTAAAGATAGCATAAAGGAATCCATATTATCAGAATATAACACAGCTAGCCAAGCCAGTTATACAGTCTCTGCTATACTAAGTTCTGCCAGTATCAGTTGCAGATCAAGGAGCGAAGGCTTCGTGGACATACTAAACACAAATGATTGTTACAATGTTTATAAGTTTGATATTAGGTATGACAGGCTCATTTATTTTAATTTTTGTAGTAGGTAGTTTTAATACATTTAGCAAGTAGCATGCATAAGTGTTTCTCTTGATTTTTTCCCTTTGTTGGCTGAACACTTGAACAATTATTTGGAGTTTGTGTGACTGAAAACTGTTATCTCTCTAAGCCCTTCCTTTGTTTCTTCATCTACTAGTGACACAAGGAGATCCTACCAATTTGGTTGTTATGATTGAAACCATTATAACATGGGAAATTAACCATCTAATGTGCTTCTTAATCTTATTTTCAGTTCGTGCACTTATATTGATGGCAGTGGGGACATACATGATGTGGAGCTGGATGATATTGAAGCTCCTAAAGCTGACTTGCTATGTATGACTTGCTATTTGTAGATTTTATCTGTGCATTTTCTTGACACATTTTCTAGTGTTCTTGAATTCTTTGTATAAAAGATGTCAGCTAGTTTATTGATGCCAGAATATAATGTGCAATCATTCACTACAGAAAGTATCAATTCTTTAACTAAGACTAATCCTTTTGTTTTCTAAGCCTGTAGTCACTTTTGGGATCTAAATGTTTCTGTCTCTGCCTAGTGCCCTTCTCTGGGAAGCTCATCGATGGTATCAATCAAAGTCAGACAAGACGGAGAGCATTGATTCTTTTCTGTTTTGAATATTACAATATGACTGCACGAGTAAGTGAAAGAACTTTGTCATATCTTCAGACAGAAATTCTCTGCTCATTTATTATTAAAGCTGATTTAAAAGTAGAGACCAGTCAGTTAAAAGTCATTTAATCATGCTTTTGCTTCGACTATGGTAGGTCACTGTGGCCATTACTATTGATATTTTATTTAAAATGTTAGTGCAACTTAGTGATATTGCAGACAAGAAACTACAAGACGTCCATGTTCTCTTTTCATCAGTATGTATGTCATGCAAGTTAGAGATGCTTCCTTCCTTCTTATTCACTTGTCATTTGTTAGGTCATGGATTTTGAGTCTTCACTTGCTTATCAATACTATGCATGAGTACGATTTGGCTGTGATATGGGATGAGATCTAAGTGGTTCTATTCTGTTTTTCTGGTGGAAAAATTAGAGTGACTTGGAGGACTTGTATGGTCCATGAATATATCCATGTAAATAAAATCGTGGAAAATCAATTTTATGTGGTATATCTTATGAAAATCGGACAAAAGCCACGACTGATTCTAGGCCACTAGGTAATAATCAACTTTGGTGCATGAATGATGCATTGGTATCCTGGTTGACTATAATTAGGCTCCGAGTACCACTTTATAGTCATGTCAGGTATGTGACCTCTTTTTATGTGAAAGGACTTTGACTTGCTTTTGTCATACAGGATCGTTTGATTTTAGAAGGTTGTGGCAGGAAATTCATTTATTTGTTAATGGCGGAATCCTGAAAATGTTGTTGACTTGATATTATACTTTCTGTTCGAAGGACGCATTGATGCTTTCCATTGACCGAAAGGGATTTGACGTCCTCGCGAAGGTTCCGGAGACTGCGGCGAGCAGTAGTCTTCCTCAACACTACCAATGGAAAGAGTTCAGGTTCTCATTCAAGGAAGAAGCAAAAGATATTGAAGCTTTTTGTAGCATGCTGGTTGACCTGGAGGAAGAAGCTCTTCAAAATGTCAAGAGTTACAGCGGGCTAGGCTGAATCAAAGATATAGAGCAGAAAAAGATGCAACCAGCCTCACCATCTTTACTTTTGACTTCACCTGAATCCGATCTAAATAGCAGCATGATCGAAGGAACTGTATTAACATATTCGATTAAGTGGTTAAGCGCTTGCACTTTTGGGTCGATCAATTGAAATTAACAACGCGAATGATTATTCTAATTAATAGGAATGCCTGCCTGCAGTATTCGATTTAATCTGTTTTTTTTTTTATTAATCTCCTATTTGTCTAGGCTGCTAGTAATGGCATGTACATAAAAAACAACAACGTCAAAATGACATCACGAATGATTTATCCCAAACAAATAAATTGGTATAATTATAATTTTAAAACCATCACATAACAAAGATGGATGTACAACAATCTCTATTCTCCCGGTATACCGTTAATTTCTTCCAAATAAAAGAAAGAAAATCAAGAAAAATGAGTTCCCAAACACCTTATTAACTAATAGGATTCACTCCCATTGCCGACAGGCCGGCGGATCCGAGGATTCTCCGGGCAAGGGCGAGCTCGTCGGAGAGGGCCTTGACGTGGACCCGATAGGCTAAGGCATCCTCGACCGCCTCGGCCTCGAGCTCGCCGAGCTGGACGCTGAGCCGCTCCTCGGCCTCTTCGATAAAACTCAACCGCGATCGCATCCTCTCCAGCTCCGCCCTCGCCTGCCTCACCTCCCTCTCCAGCTCCTCGTTCCTCCGCCTCAGCTCCTCCTCCACCATCGCCTTCTTGGCAATTATACAAACACTTGTATGTATATGGACCGACTTAAATTTGTTTCCCGGGTAGGAGGGAACGAGCTTAATTCCCATTTTATAGGGCCGGAAGATGAGAGGAGGGACGGAATTGCGTCCAGATACAGGAGGGATCACTGATTGCTGAGTCCATAAATTATTGGAAAAATTTGTGGAATTTTTTTTTTATATCAAATTAGCCCTCTTTCTTAAACTTTATTTACACAACACCCCTCACAATACAAAAACTATATTTATTATAATTATCAGTAAATTAGGCTAGTCCAGTATTTTATCTTCTAAATATTTATTAAAAAAACCTAAAAAAATTTAGTGATTATAAAAAATAAGATTCTATATTTTTATGCATAAAATGCTAAACAAATTATGTATCTTATTGTGAAAAATGCTAAACTATTCAGCTTCTTAATATTTCAAATTAATAGTCTATTTTGGATATACTGTTACAAAGATAAAAGTATAATAATTTTGACCAGAGCTTAATCAGACTTTTAACGAGAAAAATGTAAGTAAAAATATAAAGAAAAAATTTTAAATGTTATAATTTTATGCTTGATTATCTATTTTAGTTATTAAATATATCGTCGTAGTAATTCTTTGAAATCAATCTGCACCTAGAATAGCAACAAAGAAAAGAGAAGAAAAAGGAAATTTCTTCTAATTTTTTGCTAACAAAATGTTGAATCAAAGAAAAGTAAGTCCCAAAGAAAAAAAATTTCCGTACCATCATCTAACAGTAAAATACTAATAAATTCAGCGTACGGCTATAATAAAAACTAATTTTAATATTAAGTTTGTGATAAAGATATTTCAGTAAATAAAATTTGTGCAAGGGCTAATTTAGTCAAAACCTCAGATTTGCGTGTAAAGACGGACTTTTAACTATTCTAGGTCTGGACAGCAGAGAATGTATCAAAGTAGGATTGTTACAAAGTTATTTACGAGGTCAACAGACTCTTGGAAACTACGTAAAATATTCTCTGGAAGTAAACAAAATTCGTTGTTTTCTCTAAGCTATTTAAGATATTCGTACATAAAAAACTCACGTACTTCAGGTAAATAAAAAAAATAAAAAAAAAATCACGAAAAAGATGTCTATTTAGAGCTTTGTGTCCACATCTCGTCTGCTGGATAACTTTTCCTGCATCTCGCAACGGGTCAGGGGTAAGAACGACAGTAAATTCGATACAAACTAAGTACTACGTACTGCTGATTAGAGAGATGCCTAATTATAGATAGAGAGGGCAAACGATTGAGTGTGTCGTAGAAGTAGAGGTTCACATCTCACTAGTTCCTTATTTGCGGGGATAGAGATAACGTTACACGTAACGCCATGGGTTTGTGTGCAAGTTATACATCTGCCATGACCCATGAGGTAGATTTTCTTCATTTTTTCCTTGTCAGTGTTGCTGTTCTTGGATTCGGAATATCGAGGGGATAATTGCTCTTTTCCTTGTTGTTCTGCTTTCATTTGTTATAACCAAAAAGACTTGATCTGGAATATTGACGTGATTATTGCCATAGTTAACCAAAGCAAATTTTGTTATTATGTTATCTCAGAAATTGAACAAACACACTACATTTTATCTTCATTGCCTTCACATTTTATTTCTACTATCTTAAAATATTTTAGTTAATTTTAATCTAAACACCATAAGTCATAAATAAATCATTTATTTTAAATCAGAAAATGAAAAGACGAGCTTCGCAATATATGTAGCAAACCCAAATCCTCCCATCCTTGGATTCAACAGTAAATATATAAGATAGACTCGGTCAAGTTAATATATATATATATTTCTTTTTTCGAACTCTTCTAGCAGTCGAAGTATGGAAAAAGAAGCCCTGTAGACTGCTGTCAAGTCCACAGAGACAAATCCACCTCAGAATACACATAAACTGAAATGCTAACGTCGTCAATGACGAATAATGAGTCAAAGATATTAAATGCAATTTTCATCACGAATATTGTGGGAAATTACTTCTATTAGCCCCGGCATTCAAAACATAAAGAAAATGATATAACGTTAATTCTATAATAAAGTTATGATATCTGTCCATGCAAATCACTCACAAATATCTAGTTAATTATATCATCAACAGAAAAAAGAATTTGATAATTTTTTTAATATTTACAAATTGAGCCCTCCATTTTTATCAAATATTTCTAAAAAACACCCTACTATTAGTTAGATTAAAAAATTATTAAAATATCTTACTTTAATCTAAAATGCTCTTACCAAAAAAAAACCTCACATAAGCTAAGAAATTAGAGGAGAATAACTCACTTTAATTTTTGCTCAGATTCTATTCTTTGAGATTTGATGTTGTAGGAGAAGATGAATTTCATTGTATCCTAGAGGAAAGTAGAAGATATAATTTTTTTTTGATATTTTAGAAAATAATTGTTTATAGTGGACGGAGTATTACCATACCAAATGATGTAAGCATTAACCAAATCCATAGTATTTTCCACGTATATGTGGTAAAACAAAAAGATCAATTTGTAAATATTAAAAATAAAAAGAGGTAACCCAAAATAAGTAAAAAAGATAGGGTCTTAAATGCAAATTTTCCTATTCATTTCTATTTTCCAAAATATCTAAACATTATTGCGCTCGTCTAGATTTCAATCTCTTGGGTAATTTGCAACAAAAAAACTTTTAGTTTTGGCAGAGATAAGCACACTCCATTTATTAAATTACAAATTCAGACATTTTTTTTACTGATTTAGACTAATTTGCCATTTTAATCTTAATACGCACATTTTTAAAAATGAGCATATCTTTTGCATAAGCGATACATATAAATTACATAGGTGATACGTGATATTTTTTTTTTAAATTTTGATGCACACATCGTTGATCATTATAGCATATATTTTGTATAGGCAATGCGTATATATTATATAAGTGATGTATGACATTTTTTTTTTGAAATTATAGTGTACATTTTGCATAGTCAATGCGTATAAATTATATAAGTGATGTGTGACTTTTTTTTTTAAAATCTCGATACGCATTTTTAAAAAAAAGTTAGAGCGTACATTTTGTATAGTCGATGCGTATAAATTACATAGGTGATGCATGACATTTTGAGGATATGATAGTCTTTTTGGGATTTGTTAGAACTAAATCAGTAAAAAATAGGCTATCTATTTACATACACTCGAATGACCCCTTCTCATAATAAGAATGTACATAACCCTATTCTGGTCTGGTCCGGTATGGAATGAACTTATAATCTGATGATCGAGTCAATTCCATGATTATAAGTTTATAACCCCAGCCCATTCCCATTTTGGGCGGAACAGATCTACTAATTCTTTTATTTCAGTTAGTAAGAGCGATCTCCCAAAATTACACTTTAATAAATGGGATGCCCTATTTCTGCCAATTAGAAAACTAAAAGGCTTTTTCCTGTAAATTGCCCCAATCTCTCATGTTTTTTTTTTTTGAGGTAAAAGTCATTTTCATTGATCAGGTCAATTACATATTGGAATCAGCTCAATAGTAGACCAATCATGAGACCCTCCCAAAGTCGTAGCGACCTTAGTGAGCGAATGGGCCAAAGCATTGTTAGAGCGGTTTGTGTAATAAACCTTCACCATACATAGGTAGCTAGAATCTCTTTGTAGTCATGCACAATATGCTCCACTCTCCGGTCGTTGCATTTTGCACCACTTACCATATTGACAAGGGTCTGAGAGTCACTGAAGACATAACACTACCTAATAACCTTCTGCTTCTGCAGCTCCTTAAGTCCTTCCAGTAGAGCAAGGGCTTCCCCTACAATGACGCATTCACATTATGATACAATCTCCCATTTTGGCTAAGGTTCGATCTCTTTCAATTCTCTGATCTGAACTAGATCTGGTATGGAACTTTATAGAAAGATCTCGAAAGATGTCATTGTCGGATCAACGTGAAATTTGGATATGTTGGAGCCCTAGAAAAGAGCTTTCCAACAAATTAAGTTTTAGGCAAATCGGATGTGGGAATCTCGAGATATCGTCCGATTAGTGGACGAACGTCAGGAGGTTTGATCAGTATCCGTGGATAGAGGCACAAGATCCTAAGATGATGGTGATTGGTGGTGGACCGATGTTAATGGGGTGGCACCGGTGAAAAGCGATGGTGGAAGGGTTATGGTTAACGGAAGAATTAGGGCAAGTGTTGGATAGATTGGAAGAAGGGGAAGGAGAGGGCCACCTCTAAGGGACTAGAGTGATTGACTGATCGAGGGAGGTTAGAAGCGGCGTCACTGGAGATCGAGAGAACGAGAGCGAAGAAGACGAAGGAGGCAAGGCAAAAACTCAATTCATCAATAATAATCTCTGGTTGTCATCCACATCCCTTTTAGAGGCTAACCAAATAACTCAAAATTAACCCTAAACAATATAATTTCGTCGACCGCGTTCGAACGCGCCCAATCGCGTTTGAATGCACCGAGTTCGCTCTTCTCTAGATTTGCGAACGCAATGTAAGCGTTCGAACGCACTGCAGACGTTAGAATGCACGACTGAACACATCTGTTTTCCACTTCTCTAGATTTGCGAACGTGATGCAGGCATTCACAGTGCGTTCGAACGCATAATGCACACTCTCACAACTACATTCACAACCGCGTTCACAACGGCGTTCGAATGTGACTTACAGAAAACTTATTTTCTTGGAAATTAAACATTAAAACAAGAAACAAAGACACTTCTAAAGTGAATCAATACTCGAGACGACATCGGTGAAGTCCACATTGTATCACATTATTCCAGAAATATAGCTTTGCCCAATATAAACTTGTATGGATGCTCACTAAGAAAAATGCCAGCTCCCCCATCATGGCGACCATGCCATAAGGCATCCATCCAGCACATAATCTCTCACACTCCATCTGCTAGGTCATAGTGGTTCACTTGTGCGCACTCTACGCCCTTTGACTACAAAAGGACAGGGCACAGCTCCTTACTAGAGATGTTTACTGCCACTAACATAATATCTGTGGGAGACACCTCTTTCTTTCTAAACACTAGATTGTTATGAGCTTTCCTTATGGCTCACATAACAGCGTATAGGTAAGCTTTCTAATTTGGCGAGAGATCTTTTCTTACCAAGAAGAGCTAGTCATCTAAGCGGTGAGTTGTGGCACTGAGCTAGAGGCCAAGGCGACTAGCAAACTAGGCTGCCCTTGCATGGTCGCACTTAAGAAGTATATGCTCAACAGTCTCTTCATCATCCGTGTAGTGCTGTAGTCATTGCTTTTTTCAATTCTTCAAATACCTTTGTTGCTACCTTAGTCCATTGGAACTCCCCTTTCTTTAATAGTGATGTTAAGGGGGTGGCGATCTTACCATAGTTAGCAATAAATCGACGGTAATAGCTCGTCAATCTAAGGAAGCCCCACAATTCTTTTAATGTCTTTGAAATTTGCCATAGCACCATGTTCTGCACCTTAGAGGGATCAGCTTCCACTCCCTCCGCTGATATAATGTGGCCAAGGTACTCCACCCTTTGCTGACCCCATAAACACTTGGACTCCTTTACCTTTAGCTCATTGTCTTTCAAAATCTGCAACACTTCGCAGAGGTGGACAAGATGCTCCTTCCATAAACGGTTGTATATTAGGATGTCGTCAAAGAAGACAAGCACTTACTGTCTCAATAACGTCCTAAAAACATCATTCATCAATTCTTGGAAAGTGGAGAGGGCATTAATGAGTTCAAAAGGCATGACCTTGAACTCATAATGCTCGTCATGTGTGTGAAATGCAGTGGTGGCCGGCTTGCAAGTCTAACTTGCTGAAGTAAGAGGCCCACAAAAGCTCATCCAAGAGTTTTTCAATGACAGGAATAGGATAGCTATCCTTCACCGTAATGGCATTGAGTGCACGGTAGTCTACGCAAAATCGCTATGTTTCATCCATCTTTCGCACTAGAAGCATCGATGATAAATATAAGCTCCGACTTAGTTGAATGATTCTATCGTCTAGCATCTCCTTAACAAGCTTTATGATCTTCTCCTTTTGTACAAATGGGTATCAGTAAGGCTGTACATTAGCTGGCTCAGCTTCGGGAGTAATCTCAATGCGGTGGTCTTGGGGTCAACCTATCACAGTTCTGCCAAGCCTTGGATTCCTTGAGGAGATTGGCTAGGAAAGTAAGACTCTCATTAGAGGAGGGGCAAATGTTACTATACTTAAAATCAAATGCACTTTTGAGCACCTTTATCACATATTGTCACCCACAAGAGAGTAGAGCCTCGGCATACGTTTTCACTAAAAGAATCAAGCCATTGCGAGCCTTTTCCTCATGGAAGGACTAGACCACCAAGAGATCGGATCAGATGAAGGGGATAGAGAACTACTATTCGCATGGTTCTTCAAACACCTCGCTGAAGTCCTTCAGCAAGGCAAACAGATCAGCGGGTACTTCTTCCTTTGTATGGTCCACTTGACTCTAGATTAATTGCATTAGAAGGCCATGGGTCCCAGCCCTTGGCGGTCCCACCATCGGCTAAAATTGGGCTCTAAGTCGTAGTCGAATTCTGTCTAACCGTATTCATTTGCCACTTCGCTTGAAATTCATCCATATTTTGAAAAAGTCAAAGGTCACTAGGCCCAAACTTTACAATTAGTGACTAATTAAGTAAATGTAGTAATCACCAAATAATTAAATTATACTTAGATATCGTATGTACTATATTTTTAATTATATTATTATATATTTAGTCTTTTATGTTTTATATCAAAGAGATTAATTATTATATGCCTAATATATGATTAGGAAACTAGAGTCCTTAATAAACAACTATAATTTATAGTAACAACATATCAATGTTATCATAATTATATATATATAATATAAATTATTTATTTAATAAAACCTAATAAATCATTATATGTTACACGAAAACGAATTCTAATTGAATAATAGCTAACATCATACTAATTAAATATTTTCAGACCTCGAACCCTCTTATTAGTGATCCTGTGAACCCTAATAGCAATGAGTTGACACTTGGTTGAAAGACACAAGGGTTACGTGGTTTGTGTCTTCTGATCGGACATTGAGTAGTCTTACCTCCTAGAAAGTTTTCCTATATTATAATATATTACATATTGTGTATATGTATTCTGCTTTGACTTTCAGTGTGATTATATAATCTTATATAAAGATTATTATAATCAAGCATATTTTATTATTTATTTAATTAGACTAATCTTAGATATGAATATGTTGTTGATATCTAAAGATGATTAGAGATGACTATACTAGTATGATTTTATATTGAGATGATCTATAGTATGAGTATGCATATGATAGACTAGCATGGGTATGCATGTAATAGATATATGATTAAAGATTGTATCGCATCATATTTCTTTTGATCTCTTTACCACCTAAATTCCTAAGATGCATGACTTGTTATAGTACTGGATAAATATATATGATATATCATTTAGAAGAAATGAATGAGTTCTCATGGATAGGATTCTAGCTCAGAACAGAACCTGGTTCACTTCTCTAATTACGTATGTTAATGTCTTCTTTCTTGCTTTTCTAATAAAAAAACCTCCACCCAATAGAGCCTAGTCTGAGAGACGAGTTCTCTAGTGTAGCTGGTAGAAAGGATAAGGATACTCGAGAGGGCGTGAGGGTTAGGGCATGCCTATAGTTGACTAATCGCTTGATATATTTGTAATTCTATGACCTTATGTCCGAGGTCAGTAGTCTGCATTAGCAAATATACGGACACATTTCGTTCGCCAGGTCATATGGGCTAAGTTATCCTCATATAATTTATATCAGCTAATTGGGTACCCAGGTCTTGATAATAATGACACATTAACGATTGATAGCATATGATTATATTATTGAGATACTTTTAACAGTTGGCAAGGTATACTCTAAGCCTTCAAGTTAGACTATGAGACCGGGTACCGGATGTTGACTATGTATAATGGTATAGTATGATGATGTTATATCAAGATAATATCAATGATTGAGATATTAAGAAATTTATATGATTTCATTATCATCTAATATATATATATATATATATATATATATATATATATATATATGATTATCGAGTATCATGCTCCAAATATGATTGCATTTGACGTTATAGCATGGTCATGGTCGATATGTATCACATGTTATATTTGAGAATGTTATGATGATGGTATGATTAGAGATTTATATATATATATATATATATATCTTATTAGAAATTACATACTTGATCAGTCATGACATGATGTCTAACGTATATTTATATAGTATTGATAATATAGTTATATATTCATTCATAACTTAATACTCATTTCTTATTCATATTATTTAGTACATGATTTACTTTTTATTTGACATCATCGATTTGGAAAAAAATTTATTCACTGAGTCTTTAGCTTATGGCTCTCTTTATTAGTCTTTTCTATTCCCTTTAAATATGTGGTATGTGATAACGACTTAAGATATCTTGAGAAAATATTTTAGAGTAAAAGAGGTGAGCTATAGACGTCAAATGGTATAGAAGATAATTTATGTAGAAATTGAATTCTATCAATGTTGTATATATTTGTATCCCACTATATTAGACTATGAGTTGTATTACTTGTATTAGTTGGTTTGTTGTAGCCTATGTGGTTTGTTTCACGATTTTGTATTAGTTGTATTACTTGTATCTTGGTGGTTTATTGTAGCCTGTGTGGATCTTGTCAGATTATATAGTGATCTAGTGTATATTATTATTGACTTAGATATTTATATATTAACGAGTTTATTTGGGTGATGTATAATTTATCTCTAAGATGGATTATATTGAGTATAGGTGTATCTATACGTGACGGTGCTCCCCGTCCTATTGCATGCGCCGCGCATTCGTGCAGATGCATGGGCGAGCACATGCCTATGCCAGGTAGCGACGTTACAAGATTGGTCCAGATTTAGTCCGTAACATTACATAAGCACCCATGGAAAAAATTAACTAACTTTGCAAGAAATAACTTTCTAACGAGTCTTACCTTCTCGGTTGTCAAATGAGGTACAATAGTTGCGAGAACATCTTACCGAAACCTATGTATACCAGCCTATCAAAAATAATTCTGAGTCATGCATAGAAACTTGGGTCGCAAAATTTTACACCATTCTAAAAACTAAAATTGTGATGTGAGAATAAAGTTAGTTAAAAAAAATATAAAGTAAACAATGTAATCATTGGCAAAATTTGTGCCTGTTTATAGTCAATATAACGGTACAACCGTTGATGTACACTTTATTTTTTTTAGATTAATCTTCTCAACTGTCAGTCAAATGGAATTACGGAGGAAGCCATGGATTGCCAATTCCTAATTATATTTAGATGTATCTTGAAATTTTTTAATATAAGACATAAGTTATAAAGGGCAAGCATAATTTCTTATTGAAATATAACAGAAATGAATACATACAAAACGTATGCTCTAATAAAATCAAGAATATTATCTTCGTCTTCCAAGCGGGACAATCTCACTTACATAACCTTCACTTACTTTCTCACTATTTTTATTTCATGAACAAAGTGCCTCTTTATAAAAAGAACTTTGTGGACTTATTTAGTACATTTTTAGTCTTAGGATTGCTCATGTGGAATAATACCTATTCACCATTCAAAAGTAATCCAAAAATTACACGAAAATTTTCACTACCTTCATGTAAACCTTCATTTAACTAAAAAAATGTTGATCTAATCTTTCATCTCTTAATTACCTTTTGGAGGAATGGTGTGTCATGTGGGATATGAGAATAGTCAAATCCAAATTTAAAAAGTATTATGAAATCAATCTCTATATGTCAATTACACACCAACTTGAACACTTCACTCATATTACGTGTATAGCAACGAGAAGAAACTACCACACATGCTTTCAACAACCTATATATATATATATATATATTTCTAAAGAGATTCAAATTTAGCCTCTTCAGTCTATATGATGAATGGGCCTAACTTGGTTGAATTTTCTTATTAAAGGCTCTATTAGATCCCATCCCTTATTAGTCCAAATCTTCTTTAATTCTTGCTTTTCAAGTTTACCATGATAAGTGGAGTCCTTCTTTCTAGTATTTGGCATTGTATTAATTCAAATTATCTGAATAAATCATGAGAACAAGTATTTTCAGATAGATAATAGGAATATATGTCCCACAAGGGTTATTTACAATAATTCAATAAATGTGAATTTTGCAATTAAACTGCCAAATATAACTTACAACTATTGAAGTAACTTATATTCACTAAATATTGCGAATTATGTTCAATAATCGTGAACTATCATATTAATAAGTGCAAAAATTATTAATTAACTGCCAACAACTATACAACAAATAGTCTTAATATTACCCATAAAAAGCATAATCCCTACGATAAATAAAATGATCATAGTAATAGTCCACAAAATCAAGAAGACATTCTCAATAAATGATCTTATAAATTCTTATATATATATATATATATATAATATTGCTTGTGAAACATTGATGAACTATGAAGAAACATAGAAGAATAAATTAACAAGAACCTTAAAATATTCAGCATTGCTAAATAAGTGGAGAGTACCTTGTACCTACAGTGAGAATGTAAAATACCTAGCTAAAATAATGGAGGTGGAAGATCTTGCTTCCTAATGATATATAATAGCTTTTGATTAAACTCTAGAAGATAAAAGATGAAGCGAGATAACCATGAACCATAATAACATCATCTAATTATGAACCATAAGGACAGTTTTTATTTATTGTTTAATTATGAACCATAATAATGAATTTTTTTATTCAAACTCATTTAACTGTTTCTTTATTCAAACCTATTGCAACACATTGCAATAGGTGGTTCTGACCAGTCTTTATTCAAACCAGTCTTTAGATATCCAACTTCTACGTTCTTCTACTGCAGAATTAATTTTTTCAGCTAAATCCGGAGCTACTTTTGACCAAACTGGTCTAGTTCTGGAGTTTATTTACCAATACAAAATGCTTCTCAAACCTACTACCATGAGAGTCTATTACACTGTAGTCTTTAACAAATATTAAACTTATAAGTATTTTATCTTTAAAATAAAATGCTATTAAAATAAATATGTTTATGTAAAAGTAAAATTTTAACTTAAGCTTGTTACTAATAGTTATATTTACCGAATTAGTAAAAATATAAAACACCTCGGAATTGCTACAGTAAAAAAACCTTATTATATATTTTGGTAAATAAAACTTAAAATAGGGCTAGTTTGGTCTCCTAAATAAGTCTTTTTTTAAGTCCGTAGACGATTCACTGAGAATTACAACCACAATCCCACGATCAATGAGAGATAGGATTCTGGCTCATAAAGAACAACTATGTTGACTACACTTTATCTAAATATACTTGAATACATTATTTTCTCCCATAACTAATCTGGTCAAGATCTCCATTCCTGACGTCAAGTTAACATCCTTCTCTTCATCTTCCTAATAAGACAAGTCTTCTGAACGAACAAGTATCTCTTGGGACCAGGAAAAATCTAACTTTTTCTGGAAACTGGGACCATCAAAGTGCTTTCTTTACTTTTTCTCTTCTTGTTTTTTTGAGAAAATTTAAATAACACCTTACATTTTAATTATTTTCTAACGAATATTCGATCTTAGAGAATTTTATAATTCAACCTCTCTTTTTCCTATAGTTTTTGGATGACTCTCTCACTTATAAATTCAATTATTTTCAAATAGAAGAATGTAAAAACATTTTAAAGGTATTTTAGTTATTTAATTAGTAGAGTTATATAAATTATAAGTCCGAGTTAATAGCCCTTAGTCAAAATAATAGTAGAGTATTATAAAAAAATTTATTGGGAAAATAAAATGTATAGGTATAAAATCCTGAAAGACAGTAACAACAAATGATAAAAGTATTTCTTAGATAGTATTATTTTAATCTAGTTAACATGATGGATACAGAATAGAAAATAGGATAATTACCCCCCCCCCCCCCCTAAAGAACCCTTTTTTAATTTCCAAGATAGCGCCATATAATATAAATATAATGCACATTTTCAATTAAGATATTACTAAATAATATTATATTCTCACCTGGCCCGCCACTAAATTTCTAATAATAAATCCTGGCAACACCCTTGGTCAGCTAAACAGGCTTCTCTTTTCTTCTTCCTTTTGCCAATTTATTATCTCTTCTTTAGGTAGAATATGATAGTATTATAATTTAACATTATAAAACAAAGATGCAAATCAGCATAACCAATGAGACATAACCCCAAGATGTTGGATATAATAAGGACAGTCAGTGTACTGCATGGAAATATTAGGTAGAATAATAGATTTTCTCCCACCGGTACTGCAAAGGGTTATTCTTCAAGTATGGTTCTTGCATTATTTTTAATACTTACATTTTGAACCATTGGTGTTATTCTCTCAACCAATTTACTTAATGGCCAACATCGACACCAATCATATATATATATATATATATATATATATATATATATATAGTTGCGAAATGGCTAAGCAGGCTGAACGGTAGTGATGTAAACAATAATTTACCCTAGAATTAAACAGTCTAAAGTAAGAATTTTTGGCTTAATCTAACCTAGATGTTGGATATAACAAGGATTCCGAGTAGTACAAATATTTTGTAGAATGATTCTATTCTGGATTTCCCTTCAACCTTTTTATCATGGCTGCAGCAATCTAGCTAGCATGCACTACAAGATCCACCATAGTATCATGGAAGCACTAGATTTTGACTTTCTCACTAGAATTATGACACCACCGGTAAATGAGTACGGATAAAAATAAATTAAATTAAATTAATATTAAAATCCAAGCAAAAGAAAAAGTACTTTTATTTTAACAATTTAAGAGCTGAAAAGCTAAGATACAGACAAGACAAATATCAACCATCTTTTTGAATATGGAAACATTTAAGCACGAATAAAGTTTAATTAATATATTAAATTATTATTTCGAAATAAACATTGTTAATGCATTGCGGAGCTATTAAAATAAATCAAGAAAAAGAATCACCACTAACTCACCAACCCATCCATTAACAAAAGGGCAGCAGATCCTCTGCATCCTTCGTTGAGGAAATCTATTACAGCCAGAAACTTGGCAAAACCTGAATTGGCTACCAAAAGACAAAGTACTCCGGATGTAGCAAGTTCCTGAAGTTAAAAGATACAGACGATCTGGCCCCGGTGAAGTAGCCAAATCTAACTTGTAATCTTGTACTAGTAACAGGAAAGGATTCGGTCCCCAACGCACTCCTTAAAACTCGCCACCTTCTCCTCCTCACATTTACTTGCGCCTCGTGTGCATTCTCCTCTTCCACTTGGCTTCCTCGTCGCGTTTCCTTCTCTCTCCATTGTAACAATATCGAGTACTACCCAAATCTATTGCCAAAATCCACTCATCCATGAAGAGGGAGGAGTTAGATTATGTCTTGGTTCCTCTCGGGCTCTTGGTGATGTTGGGTTATCATGTATGGCTCCTCTTTCGCATCTTGAGGCATCCCACCACCACCGTCGTCGGCATCAACTCCATCAACCGCCGCATCTGGGTCCGCACCATGATGGAGGTTATTTATTAGGCCACCACCTTTTTAGTTACCACTGCTAGATTATATTACCTCATCTTGTACCTCTAAGTTAGCTTGCCAAAGAGTCCAGCTCTTCCGTTGCTTACTTATCTATCCTCGTTTTAATGAATCTTACCTAGTTAATTGTTTGAATTCGTTTCGGACCAGTTTCGTTGCGGAATAAAAAAAAAATAGTACTAAGTCTAGAATGAGGAGTTATTTCGAGATAAATGAAATTTTTTATCCTAAACGATTATCTTATCTCACAACTATTATATTATCATATCATGATTATTTTTAAAAAATTGATCACAAATTAATTTAACTTAATGTCTCATGTTTGCATAGTATAAATACCATCACAGATGAATATCTCATATCAAAATTATTTATTTATAACTATATTTTAATATATTATTTAAGAGTGTAAATTAATTATTTATCACTTATTCCATTTTCTTGTTGCATTTGCTAATGATGTAGTATTAATTTTCTACAATAAAGAGGTGTATTACATAGCCTCACTTATTCCACTCTACCAAATGGTCTTTTGAAAACAGTCGCTTATTCATATGAATATTTAGAAAATATTTCCATTTTCCGGTAAGTTACTGTCTGTATTTCTCGTATAAGATGGTGTCTTCCATAAAAGAAAATCTATTGGGAATAGCAACCTTTTGGAAATGGCAAAAATACCTTTCTCTATGGACTTGTTTAAATAGAGATGAGTCAGAAAGGATCAACTTTAACAATAATTTTTATTTTTATTTTCTTTTGCAAAGGTGAGAAAATAATTAAGATGGCACTAATTTTAGTCATATATATATTAATATATTATACGTACTAATTAAGATATATATAATTGATGTAGGACTCCGCCAAGAACGGCGTCTTAGCCGTCCAAACCCTCCGCAACAACATCATGGCATCGACTCTCCTAGCCTCCACCGCCATCATGCTCAGCTCGCTCATCGCCGTCCTGATGACGAACAGCAACGGCAGCTACCGCGGCCTCCGCGGCGAAGCCTTCGTCGTCGGCGCCACCAGCGACCTCGCCCTCTCCGTCAAGTTCTTCGCCATCCTCGTCTGCTTCCTCCTCGCCTTCCTCTTCAACGTCCAGTCTATCCGCTACTACAGCCACGGTAGCATCCTCATCAACGTCCCCACCAAGAAGAGCTCCCTCTCTCCGGGCTTTGCGGCGGAGTACGTCGCCAAGGTGTTGAATAGGGGGAGCCACTTCTGGTCGCTTGGGCTGCGGGCGTTCTACTTCTCCTTCCCTTTGTTCTTGTGGGTGTTCGGGCCCATTCCCATGGTGGCTTGTTGCTTTGTTTTGGTGTTCATGTTGTACTTCTTGGATGTGTATTCTGAGTGGGGAGTGAGAGGTGAGGACGGAGAGTGTTAGAGCTCGCACTGCCCAATTATTAAGTGGCATCCTGTGGTGGTGGTGCAGATCCGATCCGAGTTCAACGGTCGCTGAATGCGGATCTTAATATGTCATGCATTATTTGTTACCTAGATCTTTGGCGAAGTCATGCATCAGGACTTTGGTATAGTGAAGTCATGCATGTGGACTTTGGTATAGGTGAAGTCACGCATTACGTAATCTTAATGTCTTCACTTAATAAACTATATGCAACAAAACTTTTTGCATGGTGCCAAATTGGGCAACTCTAGAGCCGCCTTCTTCGCATTGACGTCAAGAAAAATATAAAATAACTATATATTTTTAATTTAGCTAAATAATGATATAATAGTTATTCTTGATGCTACGTAAAGTAAAATTAAAGCTAACATTTTTTTTTGGTCTTATATAAATTTATAAAAATATTTTTTGATATGACATAAAGTGGAATGATGGAATGAATAGAGATATACAATGGCTATATATTATTGTTATTTATATCTGCAATGGTTATATGTAATAATCTCTATGTATACAATGATTATATATTAACTGAAGCAAGATATGCAATACCTGTAAGCCCCCGTAGGTATGCAGTGCTTGAAATGATGGAATGAATTCGAGATATACAATGGCTAGATATAATAGTTGTTTATATATGCGATGGTTATATATAATTGTCTTTTATGTATACAATGACTATATATTAATATAAGCTAAATATGCAATGCTTTTAATGTCTTTGTAGGTGTGCAATGCTTGAGAGAAAAGTTATCACATGTTCAATGATTTATAGGGAAGCCTTTACATGCACAATGCTCGGTAGCGTGCTATGTAGATATATGCAATTGATATATACATCTAACCAAATATGTATGCAATCAATGCACTCATACGTACAATTCAGTATACAATTGATGTATAATACATCCAAACAAATAGATATGCAATATGTAACACCACCCACAGGCCACATGCTCATGTGCCCACATAGTATGCATGACTCGTATGATAGAACGAATAGTTGGGCATTAGCACATGAAATAAGCATATACTCAGGATGCTGCGATTCTTGATTTAGATACAAATTGGACACGATCAAACTACTTCAAATTATATTATTTTTTATCTTTATTTTAGGAAAATAAGATGACTTTTGGCAGCTGCGTTTGAACGCAACTGGAGGGCATTCGAAAACGGCGTTCAAACGTTTGATTCGCTCATCCATAGCCCTATTTTTGGATGTTCGGATGCAATCAAGGGGCATTCGAACGCGTGATGGATAAGTTATGTCGTAAAAGGATTTGTTTAGGGTTTTTGGATAATTGGCTAGCCTCCAAATATGTGAAAAAATAATAAACTTGAAATTATTAATTATTGAAACTTGTTTTGCATCTAATTTGAGCCAACTTCTCCCTCCTCCTTCCTCTATCTCGATATCCAACCTAAGCTCTTGTCAACGGCCAAGACTAATCCTTTGTCGCTTCTCCCTCCTCTCTTCTAGTGACCAGCCACACCTAGAAGCTCCCTTCTCCCACCTTATCTTGTTTAAGACACTAATCCGTCCACTAAAGCCATCATCGTCTCCTATAACTCTAACCATATAATCCACGTCTATCCTACCACCTCTTGACCTTTGGTCATTATCGCCTTCATAACTTTTGATCTACTAGCCTGATCGACGAGATTTCGATTGCGTTGGATTTCTGACTTCTAGAGAAACAACATATCCAAACCTTAGATCGTTTCAATAGTTAGATCGATCTATATTTCTTTCACAAGTTTTATATTGAGTTCTGTTCAGATTAACAAATTGGATAGACAGTCATCTTACTCGAGGGTGACCGTAACAAGTTGGTATCAGAGACAGCCTTCCTTAGCACACATCCACAATGATGTCAACCACTAGATCTATGACAACTCGAAGAAGAGAAAAAGAAAAGGAGACATCCATGTGTGTAGGAGAGAGGAACTCTAGACCTCCATGCACTGCCACCCAAGGGCAAGAGAACCACGCAAGACACAACGTTGCCTCCTCCACCCTTATTCACGAATCCAAACATGGAGATGCTATCAAGGTCCATTAAAGTTTTGGGATAGACGTTCTCCACTATTCTCATCCAAACCATCGAAATCTTGAGTCAAATGATCACACAACAAAACGCCAGTTTGTTGTGAGCGATTTGAGAAGACCAATCCGAGGACATGAGGTACACAGATCTTCCACACTAGAACCCCCTTTGATGGTTTCACCAATCGACCAAGAATAAGAGAGAGAGACCACGCCTGAGTCAAGGTAAGGTGGGCCTCGCCGACGAGCACGATTTGTAGACGAAGATGATGATGATCCCTGGATTAAGAGGGATGAAGAGGAAGATCGAGAAGCTAATAGAGGATGTCGGAGGAACCATGTATGGCTAGAGGAGCACCCACCTCCAATTAGAGCTGGAGCAAGATTCAATACCAATCGCAATACCGGCATCCACAAGCGTGTTGATCGATTGGAGTTTCTAATATTTTGAGGTGGAGATCTAGTAAATTGGCTCTACCATGCCGAACAATTCTTCATCTTCCAAGGCACAGAGGAGGACCAGAAAGTTCTCCTTGCATCTTTCCACCTCAAGGATGCGGCGCTACGGTGGTTTCATTTGGGTACCACTCATAGGCTGATCAAAACATGGGCGGAGTTTAACCATTTGGTCTACAAATGGTTTGGATCATCGGGCTACAAAGACTTTCATGCTATCTTGACGAAGATGGTCTAGAAAATGATGGTGAGAGCCTACCAAGAGGAATTTGAACGAGTGTCTAGCCTATGCACACCACTATATTTGGATATTCAGCTCAAATCCACATTCATCACTAGTTTGCAGGAGAACATTCAAGCCAGCGTACGAGCGCTATGAAATACAGATCTAGGGCAAGCCATAGAGGATGCTTTACTCATGGAGGAAAAATATGAAGCACTTAGAGGGCACTTTGAGGCAACCATGGAGTAGCAATCTACAACCAAAGCCGACGCATGCAGTTGATGGCTTAGATTATCTGCATGCAACTAGACAGCGGCCACCTTTTTGCATTTCTAATGATGTGAGAACATCCCCTAAGACTTCTATACAAACTCTAACACCTACACTGGTGGAGGAGCGAAAAGCCAAGGGGTCGTAATTTAGATTTGACGAGAAGTTCACTTCGGGGCACTGCTACGTGAGACAAACCAGTTCAATAATGCTTATTGATGTAGAGATCGAGGAGGATGTGCCCAAGATGAGGTAGCTGTTGGTGAACAACACAAGAATGAGCAATAGCTAGTGACCAAGGTGTTACGATCCTTCCTCGGCTATAGGCTCTGATACCAGATTGATACGAACCCTCTTTTGGTGCTATGGCTCTGATACCAGATTGTTACGATCTTGCACGGAACTTTGAGATAAGATCCCTAAATATCCCGCCGTTGGATCGCTGTGAAATTTTGATATGTTGTAGGCCCGGAAAAGAGCTTTCCAACGGATCTAGTTTGAGGCGAATCGGAGTTGGGGATCTCGAGATATCGTTCGTTTAGTGGACGAACGTCAGGATACTCTGTTTTTGGATTCCGTGGATGAAGGCACGAAATCCTAGGTAATGGTGGATTGTGGAGGGCCGGTGTTGATGGGGTGGCACCGGTGTAAAAGTGATGGTGGAAGGGTTATGGATGATGGAAAGGTTGGGATAGCGATGGATAAATTGGAAGAAGGGGGAGAAGAGGGCCACTCCTAAGGGACTAGGGTGATTGGCCTGTCGAGGGAGATTAGAAGCGGCGTCGCCGGGGAGATTGAGGGAACGAGAGCGAAGAAGATGAAGGAGGCAAGGCAAACTCAATTCTCAATATTCAATAATAATTTTGGTTGCCCTACACATACTTTTATAGGCTAACCAACAACTCAATCTTATCCTAAAACACAATCTTATCCTAAAACACAATCTTATCCTAAAACTCAATCTTATCCTAAAACTCAATCTTATCCTAAAACTCAATCCAAACTCGAGACGACGTCGGTGAAGTCCGAATCGTATCAATCCACCACGCTTCCGCAACCTTGTCCTCAAGGTTTGAAATTTGGGAAGCGATCCATGATGTCTGTCTCTAGCTCCCATGTAGACTCGTCAGTAGGTTTGCCCAGCCACTCAATCAGCACTTCAGTCCCTAATCTGGATCCTTGGCGTCTTCTCCTACGACTTAGGACTCGAACCGGCTCATTGGAGCCATCTTCCTCCATTGGTTCGGGTAAGGTCGAACCCACTACATGGTTAGGCCCGATCTGGGCCTTCAATGCCGAGACATGGAAGACGGGATGTATCCTGGTTCCTTCAGGTAGGTCCAATCGGTAAGCTACTGGACCGATTCGTTGTAGCACTCGGTACGGACCATAGTACTTGTATCCCAACTTTTGGTTCAAAATTGGCCTCAATGTGGATTGTCGATACGGTTGAGCTCGAACGAACACCAATTGATCCACCTCAAATTCTCGCTCACGTCTGCCTTTGTCATGCGTTTGCTTCATGCGGTTTTGTGCTGTGGCTAGGTGAGTCTTGAGCCGTCTCAATGTTTCATCTCGATCAGCAAGCTCCAAGTCAAGCTCAGTCCTATCCGTCGCTGCGAGTCTATCGTAGGCACGCAAGACAGGGGGAGTGCGCCCATAAACCGCCTCAAATGGGGTCATGCCAATGCTTGAGTGATGAGCGGTATTGTATGACCACTCAGCCCAGGGAAGAAATTTGACCCAATCCTTTGGTCGATCCGCCACAAAGCATCGCAAGTATTGCTCTAGTCCACGATTCACCACCTCGGTTTGGCCATCCGTCTCGGGGTGATAAGCTGAACTAAGATTGATTTGAGTCCCTTGCAATCTGAAGAACTCGGACCAAAACTCACTTATGAAGATGCGATCCCGGTCTGACACGATCGTCCTAGGCATCCCATGCAAGCGTGCCACTTCCCGAACAAAAATTTCAGCAACCCTTTTTGCTGAAAACGGGTGAGACAATGTTATGAAATGTGCGTACTTGCTCAGTCTATCCACCACAACAAACACCACCGATTGTCCTCGAACTTCCGGCAGCCCCTCGATGAAGTCCATGGAGATATCCTCCCAAATACGCTCTGGTATCGGTAGTGGTTGCAGTAGCCCGCTAGGCTTGAGTGCCTCCGATTTGGTTCGTTGGCAGATTTGACATTCACGCACATACTTCTTCACGTCCGTCTTCATCCCAGTCCAAGTACAGTTTTGGGCCAGCCGCTTGTAAGTACGTAATACCCCTTCATGACCTGCTATAGGAGTATCATGGAAGTGTGCCATCAATAGCCTCCGTAGCTCTTCGTTTCGGGGTACCTTGATTCGCCCGTGCTCTAGTACTAACCCATTGCGCTCCTCGTGCTCGGGGTTGCTTGAGGGGTTCGCTCTCAACTCCTCCATGAGTCGGACCAGATCACTATCCTCTGCACTGGCTCTTCGTAGATCTGAAAAGAAAGGAAAAGTGGGTGCCGAGAAAGAAGCGAGCTCCCTTTCTTTTGAAAGTTCAAGCAGCGGTTTACTTCCATCCAACAACACTCTCTGATCATCTCTCCAAAAGGTCAATGTGAGGCTTATAAAATCAAAGGTCACGGGCCCCAAGCTCCGAAGCCATTGGGTCCCTAAAACAATATCGGCACCTTGCAAGGCCAATGGATAAAGATCCAATGTGAAAGTTTGGCCTTGCACCTTCAATTCTGCACCTCCACAAATAGAATCTGCTCGCAAGGTGGTGCCATCTCCAATCGTCACATCGAACCCTTCCATGGGTTCCGACTCGAGCCCAATCTTCCTAAGGAGCCTCATGTCAATGAAGTTGTGGGTGGACCCGGTGTCAATCAAGATTCTCACTGTGGTTTTCTTGATTACACCGTTCACCCGCAAGGTCTTTGGCGCGGCTGTCCCCGAATAGGCGTCGAGGGAGATTTCGGCCTTCGTGTCCTCCACGTGTTGTTGCTCCTCAACTTCTTCTCCTCGATGTCCAGCCACATCTGCACCTTCAGCTGCCATGGGTGGAAGATCGTGGCCTTTTCCTTTGAGTTGTAGCTTGGCAGGGAGCTGCAACGTCATCACCGGTGACGAAGCTGTCGTGGTCGACTGTCGATTGACCGAGGAGAATGGTAGAAGATCGCTGGAGGCCATATGCGATTTCTTCTTAGTTGCCGACTCACTATGGTTGCAAAGGGAGCTAGTGAAAGGCGGCCCAAGTGTCGAAATTCGCGATTTCGGATCATCTCCTTCACCACTGATGAGGATTCCTGATGAGGGATATCCAGCGACCAGGTGTGGGGTAGCCAGCACTTCGCGGTTTGTCGACGAGGTCTCCGGTGCATGGGAAGATGTGGAGGTTCCGAGGGCTGCTACAATGGTTGAGGATCTCATTGTAGCCGGTGGCAGTTCGTTGCGGCTGACCATAGGTCGAGGTGTAGAATCTCGCTCTTGCTGGATAGCCGAACTTTCCCCTATTTTTGTGATGAACGGGGAGGCCGTGGAGGATGTTGGGTATGTTGTGGAGGGTTCCCAATGCTGTCTTGTGATTGCCTTGCTTGTTGAAAAAGGTTTCGTCCATGCCCGTATTTCCTGCATCATCTCCATCATTATTTGCTTGTTGATGGCAATCTGTTTGGAAATAGACCCCAACATGGATAGAACGCTAGGTTCTTCCGTATTCCTATTAGATCGAGTGATCGTCATTGGAAGCGCTTGTCCGAGGAACGGTGGCTCTGATACCAGCTTGTTACGATCCTTCCTCGGCTATAGGCTCTGATACCAGATTGATACGAACCCTCTTTTGGTGCTATGGCTCTGATACCAGATTGTTACGATCTTGCACGGAACTTTGAGATAAGATCCCTAAATATCCCGCCGTTGGATCGCTGTGAAATTTTGATATGTTGTAGGCCCGGAAAAGAGCTTTCCAACGGATCTAGTTTGAGGCGAATCGGAGTTGGGGATCTCGAGATATCGTTCGTTTAGTGGACGAACGTCAGGATACTCTGTTTTTGGATTCCGTGGATGAAGGCACGAAATCCTAGGTAATGGTGGATTGTGGAGGGCCGGTGTTGATGGGGTGGCACCGGTGTAAAAGTGATGGTGGAAGGGTTATGGATGATGGAAAGGTTGGGATAGCGATGGATAAATTGGAAGAAGGGGGAGAAGAGGGCCACTCCTAAGGGACTAGGGTGATTGGCCTGTCGAGGGAGATTAGAAGCGGCGTCGCCGGGGAGATTGAGGGAACGAGAGCGAAGAAGATGAAGGAGGCAAGGCAAACTCAATTCTCAATATTCAATAATAATTTTGGTTGCCCTACACATACTTTTATAGGCTAACCAACAACTCAATCTTATCCTAAAACACAATCTTATCCTAAAACACAATCTTATCCTAAAACTCAATCTTATCCTAAAACTCAATCTTATCCTAAAACTCAATCCAAACTCGAGACGACGTCGGTGAAGTCCGAATCGTATCACAAGGAGTTAGACTCGGTGGAAATACGAGCAAGCAACTTGTTATATGCCTACTTAGGAGCTGCGACATCGTCGATAATCTTACAGGTGGATGGCATCATTAGGAAGCATACCGTGCATATTCTTATTGACACGGGAAGTACGCACAACTTCCTAGATGAGCGACTAGTTCTAAAGATCACTGAGTACGCACAACTTCCTAGATAAGTGACTAGTTATAAAGATCGTGCTCACTTTCGAACTGATGGTAGGATTGGATGTCACCATTGGAGATAGCTGATACACTTAATTAGGATTTTATCTAATTAGTTAAATCCAACTCTGCGCAGTTTTGGAAAAATATTTGTAGAATATTCGACACATATCCAAATAATATCAAACTAGTTGGATAAGGTCGACAACCTCTAGATCTACAACTTTGATATTCATGACTTCTCCATATTTGGAATATATCTATGACAAAATGAAAGCTTAATCCAAAAGGTATTCGGAGAAGATAATGAATACTGGTTTAGTTGGTTTGTTAGGGTTTCATATTGTTTTAGAACTTGTTGGCTAGTCTCTATAAATATATGGATGGCACCCAACTTTAGATTGCTATTGGATTCTTGATTTATTGCCTCCTATCTTCTCTCTAGACTCCTCCCTCGTCCCTCTTCAGCATACTTCCACCTCTACCGTTGGCAAGGTTTCTTATCGCTTCTAATCTCCCTCGACTGTCGAGCCACCCCTCTTCTTTGAGATCTTGACCACTTCGTTCCCTTAACCTACTTCCCTTAATCACTTCTACAATCCACCCTCATCTTCATATCCATCCATAACCCTAACATCCGCTCCACCTATCACCACCACCATCACCCACGTTGTTCCGTATTTTCGTCCTGGCTACAGTTCGAATCTGCGAAGGGTGTAAATACAAAAGTTGTAGATTAGGAAGATACGGATCTAACCCAATTAGTTTCATAATTTGCTACCTACCAGAAAATATCTAACGAATATTTTTCCACGGTTGTGCGGACTACTTTCTACTATAAATTCATATCTTAAGGAACTATTCCGTAGCCGATCTTTTAGTTTTAGATCCCATCAATTTGGTATCCGAGCCTTAAAAAATTGGTATCAGAGCCTATCAATTGATGTCAGAGCAGGCGAACCTCAGACCTCCATTAATGGTTGAAACAAGGAAGATGACATCAACAAGGAGACCTATGGAGAGCACACCGACAAGGGATGACTCAATGCACGATGATCCTAACCGTGAGGCCAATTCCCTTGGAGCGACCACGGTAGGACCAAGTCAACCAACGTCTATAAGTTCGAATATGGATGAACTAAGGAGCATGTTCCAAATATTATTGCATAGAGTTGACAACATACAAAAGGATCACAATAAATTCAAGGAATATGTCGTGAATCGATTGGGTTCATTATCTCCTCGACGACAAATGGAGTTTCAAGAGAGACCAACGGTGGGACCCCATCGAACCGATACCCCACAGGTCTAGGTGCGTCATATGAGTGTCAATGATCCCCTCCTACCTATGCCTTCACATCATCCCCCACCTCCGTTATAAAACCCAAGACCGGCGGTGGTGGAACCCGAGAGGCGTGAGGCACCAGTGCGCTTCGTCGATGAGGAGGATTGGCATTATGAGGATAAGCTTGATTCCTATGGAGATGGTGATGGACGTGCTCGAGGATTTAGAGAAGGTGATCAACATGCACAAAGATTTAGATCTTAACCAAGGATCTTTCGCGAACCTGACAATGCTATTTGGGGGAGAACCGCACGTTTGGACTTTTCAAAATTCCAAGGCGGTGATCCAACAGATTGGGTATTTCAAGTTGAACAATATTTTGATTGTCAAGGTATAGCGAAAGATGCAAAAGTCCATATGACAAGCTTTCACCTCCAAGGAACGGCATTGCATTGGTATAGATTGATTATTCGTGGTGGTGGATTTACCGGATGGGTTGATTTTTGTAGGAGAATTACACGCAGATTTCGGACAGCGGTATATGAAGATTTTGCTGCCACATTAAGCAAGATGGTTCAAAGGACTACCGTATTGGAGTACCAAGCTAAGTTTGAAAGAGTTAGTAGTCGTTGTGAGCCACCGTGGCCTGAACATACATTGATGAGTACATTTATTTTAGGGCTGCGAGAGGAGATACAAGCGGATGTTCGTGCTCTATGTCCTACTACTCTTGAGGAGGCTTTTGAGAAGACCGTGAGGATAGAACAAAAACATAGGACTCTAAAGATGGCAGCGAAAACTAATTGGGGCAACCGAGATGAGCGGTTTGCACCTAGAATATCGGCTGCAAATTCCTGCTTTTCAAAAACAACGACTGCGACTACTAGACCATGACCACCTTTGAGACCTTCTTCCGATGTTAGAGGAGACACTAGACCCCCCGTTCAAAATCTCACACCTGCCCAGGTGGAGGAGCAAAGAGCGAAGGGCCTTTGCTTTCGATGTGATGAGCGTTTCACCCCCGGTCATTGGTGTTCTAAACCGATGGGGAGTGTGATGCTTATCGATGGTCCTGAGGAGGATGATGAGATTGATGATGATGGAGAGTGTCCAGAGGAGACCCATGAGGAGACCGTTGAGGAGGCGTTGAGAAAGATATCCAAGCTGAAATATCGATGCATGCATATTCGAGTACTTTTGCGCCAAGGACGTTACGAGTAGATGGACTCGTTAGAAAGCATTGTGTGCACATCCTCATTGATTCGAGGAGTACACACAACTTTCTAGACGAGAGGTTAGTGAGGAGATTAAGTTTGAATGCCAAACTGACTACGGGGTTTGACATTGCTATTGGAGACAGCACGAAGCTTAGGGCGGAGAGCTTGTGTCACCGAGTCAGTATACGGGTGCGAGGACATGACATCATTGTGGACTTGTATTCGTTGGCGCTACGAAAAGCAGACGTTGTCCTTGGTGCTCAGTGGTTACAAAGTTAGGAACCCGTCATATTGGATTTCAGGAGCATGTGGATGAAATATAAACAAGGAAACAAAGATGTGCGACTTGATGGTGTACGGACTACGCCGATTCTTGCGATGCAGCCTATGGTGAGGCCGCTTGGTGTGTATGATTTGGCCTATCTTATTCAGTTAGGACCAGCAGGAGATGAGTCTCAAATGAGTTCAGGTACTATAATTGAATTGTCCAATTTATTAGATAACTTTTCTGGACTGTTTGAGGAGCCGCAGGAGTTGCCACTAAGGAGAGTGATGGACCATCACATAAAGATTGTACCCGGAGCTGCATTGGCGAACGTGAGGCCATATCTGTATCCACATGTGCAAAAAGAAGTTATCTCAAAGATGATAGCCGAGATGTTGGAGCAAGGCCTCATACAACCAAGTCATAGTTCATACCCATCCCCCGTGCTATTGGTGCGAAAAGGGAACGGAATATGGCATTTTTGTGTCGACTATTGAGCACTAAACGCTATTATTGTCAAGGACCGGTGTCCTATTCCGATTATCGAGGAGTTGTTGGATGAGCTTGTAGGGGTGACTATATTTAGTAAGCTTGACTTGAGGGCCGGGTATCATCAAATTAGAGTTCACCCGGCGGATGTGCATAAAACTGCATTTCGGACTCCGAACGGGCATTACAAGTTCTGAGTGATGTCTTTTGGTCTCACCAATGCTCCAGCTACCTTCCAAGGGCTCATGAATGATATATTTTGGCCTCTCTTGCGAAGGTATGTCTTGGTATTTTTTGACGATATTTTGGTGTATAGCAGGACTGAATTGAAGCATTGGCGGCATTTGGAGGACGTGCTGAATTTGTTGGAGCAAAACTAATTGAAGATCAAGAAGTCCAAGTGCTTATGTGGAGTACCAAAGGTGGAGTATCTATGCCACATCATTTCAGCAGATGGTATAGCGGCGGATCCTCAAAAGGTTGCATGTATGACCGCTTGACCTATTCCTACTACTACCACCTGATTGAGAGGATTTTTGGGGCTGACTGGTTATTATCGTCGATTCATAGCCGGATATGGCAAGATCGCTGCTCCTCTCACTTCTTTGTTGAAGGACTCTTTTAGATAGACGGATGAAGCCACTTTAGCCTTTAAAAAATTGAAAACAATAATGATGACAGCACCCGTTCTAGCGTTACCAGACTTCACCAAAGAATTCATTGTTGAATGTGATGTGTCGGGTGTTGGCATAGGAGTTGTACTAATGCAAGAAGGACGTCCCATTGTCTATCTTAGTAAGGCTTTATCGCAAAAATCTTAGCAGTTATCGACTTATGAGAGAGAGATGCTAGCAATTCTATATGCTGTGACAAGATGAATGCCTTATTTGATTGGTAGACGATTCATTATCCGAACCGATCAAAAGAGCCCTCCATACTTTATGGGACAGTACATACACACTCCGGCATAGCAGCGATGGGTCACAAAATTGCTGGGGTATGATTATAAAATTCAATACAAGAAGAGAACGAAAAATAAAACAGCGGATGTACTATCGCACCAACATGTTACCATCAAGCTTGCAGCCTATTCATCTCCTACCTTTCCCTTCCTTGATGAGCTGAGGTATGCTTATACATCTGACCCAGATATTTTGAGATTATTGTAGGAGGTGATGGATGATTCGGAGTGCCATCCTGAGTTGGAGAATCGAGGCAGTTTGCTGTTGGACCGCGAATGCATTCGAGTGTTGGAGCGTATTGGTCCGGTTGCATATCGTTTAGAGTTGTCGGAGAGGTCGAGAGTGCACCTTGTCTTTTATGTTTTATTATTGAGAGAGTGCATTGGAGATCATGAGATTATTGGATCGGTTCTACCGGAGCCATTAGAGGAGATAGAGATCGTAGAGCCAGTTCGAGTACTTGCTAGACGCCGACGACGACATGGTACCAGATTGGAGATAGAGATTCTAGTTGAGTGGCTTGGCAAACCATCTGATGAGGCGACATGAGAGTTAGAGACTGATATCTTGGAGCGTTTCCCTGACTTTTCACCTTGAGGGCAAGGTTGGGGAAGCGTGGTGGGCTGATACACTTAATTAGGATTTTATCTAATTAGTTAAATCCAACTCTGCACAGTTTTAGAAAAATATTTGTAGAATATTTGACACATATCTAAATAATATCAAACTAGTTGGATAAGGTCGACAACCTCTAGATCTACAACTTTGATATTCATGACTTCTCTAGATTCGGAATATATCTAAGGAATACTAGTTTAGTTAGTTTGTTAGAGTTTTATATTATTTTAGGACTTGTTGGCTAGCCTCTATAAATATGTGGATGGCACCCAACTTTAGATTTCTATTGGATTCTTGATTTATTGCTTCCTATCTTCTCTCTAGACTCCTCCCTCCTCCTTCACCATCCTTCCACCTCTACCGTTGGCAAGGTTTCTCCTCGCTTCTAATCTCCATCGACTGTCGAGCCACCCATCTTCTTTGAGATCTCGACCACTTCGTTCCCTTCGTCTACTTCCCTTAATCACTTTCACAATCCACCCTTATCTTCATACCCATCCATAACCCTTAACAAATCGGTATCAAAGCCTATCAATAGGACGACACTCCGAGTTGACTGTATCTATAGTGATATTCTAGTGCGAGTCCAAGAGCATTCCTTTGACATGGACTTGTATTCGATTGCACTCTAGGGAGCTAGCGTTGTCTTGGGGACACAGTGACTATAGAGCTTGGGGCTAGTCACTTTTGATTTGGGTGAGATGTGCATTACCTTCAAGCACAACGGTAAGAAAGTGCGACTTAATGCCATTCGACCACACCGGGGCACAACCTTGCAGCCACTTCAAGCCTTATCGAGCATCACTAACCAGGCCTATTTGATGCAGTTGGCTCTTACCGAGCCTGAGGAGACACACCAAGAAGGTGTAGCTGATGATTTGTCTTATCTTTCTCAGGAGCTTTTGGTCCTCTTTAAGGAGCCGAAGGAATTACCACCAGAGCGCGAAAAATGAGGTTCTAGTAGAGTGGGTTAGACGGAATACCAATAATGCGATGTGGGAGATGAAGAATGACTTGATGGATCGTTTTCCTCACTTTGCACCTTGAGGACAAGGTGAGGGAAGCATGGTGGGTTGTTGTGGTTCTTGATTTAGATACAGATTGGATATAATCAAACTACTTCAAATTGTAACATTTTCTGTCTTTGTTTTAGAAAAATAAGACGAAATCTGGCATGTGTGTTCAAATGCAAGTGGTGGGTGTTCAAATGCCTAATTCGCACATCCAAAGTATAATTTCTCCCTCCTTCTTCTTGCCCCTCGGCTTCCAACCCAAGCTCTCATCTATGGCCAAGGTTAATCCTTCGTCGCTTCTCCCTCCTCTCTTCCAGCGACCAGTCATACCTGGAAGCTCTCTTCTCCCATCTCATCTTATTCAAGGCACTAATCCATCTATCATAGCAATCATCATCTCCCATAACCCTGGCACATCATCCACATACATCCCACCACCTTCTGAACTTTGGTCATTATTTTCTTTATAACTTTCGATCTACTAACTCGATCGACGAGATTCTAGTTACGTTGGATTTCCTAACTTTCAAAGAAACAATATATCCAAATCTCAAATCGTTCTAATAGTTAGATCGATGCCTTTTGCCTTCGCAAAGTTTCGTATTGAGTTCTGTCCAGATTAACAAATCGGATAGATGGTCATTTTCTTCGAGGGCGACCGTAACACAAGATAATCCATTCAAAAGATAAATAAGACTAGTATCAAAATAGAATTTTTAGCATAAGAATTCACATTTATGTCATAACAAGGCTAACCAACAATGAAATTTGGCATGACCCACATACACCACGACGAACTGTCAAGTTTATGACTAATCCATGAATAAAAATATAACCGAACATATATAATATCCTCTATTATACAAATTATGATCTAATATATTGAGATACAAATATATAAATATTAGTACAACTCCATCCATATATAAACTATCACATGTACCAACTAATTACTAGCTCACCTCATCTTTTTTATAATTCTTAAAAATCTATCAATTTGCTTTCAAGTATCACATTTCTAAGGGTTAAAAAAAATAAAATCATGAGCCAAAAGACTTAGTGAATAGACCTTACACCGCGTTAGAGATGTTAAATAGAGAGTAATTTAGATAGTGGCTATTTATGAATTAGAAATTAGTATCATGTCATAAATAAGCATGTAAATGTATCATCAATAATATATAAATCTCATATGATATAATCATACTATAATCTTATCAAATGTAACAACATACGATGCATAAGAATCGTAACTAGATTACAACAATTCCAAATATAACAAAATATGTTGGATGACAGCCATTTTATAGTGACATTTTATAAACGCCAGTGGAGACATAACTCGTGGCATTTAGTCAATCGCCGGTTAAAAAAATAATAATTAGTTGCATTTCCTTAAATACCGGTAAATCGTGGCATTTGTGAAAATGTCGCTAAAACTAACATTTACAAATTTTATGATAGAATTCATCAATATATCTTTTAAAATCTCAATTACTAATGTCAACTCTAAATGATAACAACTATACTAGACCACTATGCATTGCCCACATCCAATACTCGGTCACATAATTCTACCTAAAAAATCAACATATACTTTGTCATACACAAGGGTATGACAATCATCATTATAGTACTCTGTCATATACAAGAGTATGTCTATCTTCAATTTAGACCATCATATCACTCGAATTGATAAAAATCACATAAGGATAATTTTCTACGTATGTCTTGGACATGTCTTATGTGTGCATTAGACTCAGCTAACCTTGAATGCAAGCAATGAAATATCGTATATCAATGATCATAATCATTTCAAACACCCCTATCCTTGGCGCTTACTCAGGTACTCGCATATCAACTATCTTACTGATATAACTTCATGAATTCTTTCTGAACAATAAATCATGTATATTTATCTAGTACTGTAATAGACCATACACCTCGAAAAATTAAGTGGTAGAGAAGTCAAAAGAAATATAATATCATGCCTTTTCTAATTATATATCTTTCATATGTAGGGGGTGTTAATGAGTCGAGCCTGAGCAAGCAGGCTTTTGCTTAGGCTCGACTGAAAATTAATTTCTAACTAGTATTTTTGTTAAGACTCAATTTAGTTCTAATCAAACCTAGCTCAAGCCAAGCTGCAGTAGTCGAGCTTTAAATGAGCCTCACCATCCTCTTTGAGCATGTTGTTATGAAAGAAATTAAATGACAATTTGCACAAGAAAAACCAATATAATTTTCCTTTTACTGCCCTTGCTCGTTTGAGTTTACCCATTCTATGTATGACTATAATATCCCCATTTCTTGTTACGAGGATATAAAACTATCTTCATATTTATTGTGACATTAATTATTAATTAGCTTTGTCTTCTGTGTTTGTCATTTGTTATGAAAAAATGGCATTTATATAAAGGGAAACTATTAAATGTCATTTGGTTTTCTTTATTCTTTTTCCTTACAACAACAAACAACAATTGTATCATCTTCTTCTTTCCTGTAGCAACAAACAAGAACATTTCTTTTCTCCCTTTGAGACTATTCTTCAACAAATTTTTTTCTTGCCTTTACGATCAAAACCTTATCAATAATCATTTCAAACAACTATTTCTATAATATTTATTTTACGAGAGAATCTATTCTATCCACAAAGAATTTTAGTTGGATGACATATTCTTATATGTTAATTTTTTATCTTGAATAGTGAGAATCAAACTGAAGCAAAAAGATAAGAAAAGAAGACCATTCCAATACAAAAATGCAAAGGTAAGAAAGAAGAGAATGCAAAATAGAATGGCACAACATAAGATCTTATAAAATATCTCCGATGATGATGCAAATAATTAAGTGTTTGCTATGTCATTATATCTAACATCAATCACGACATTTAATTTTTTGTTTTAAGGATTCTCTTGTAATTATACTTCTATATGTATATATTGATTTCTTTTATATAATATATATTCTTACATCTATAAATGGATAATGAGATTTAACCAAGTTATTTTCTATGTATTCTAAAATAATATATGTTACTGAAATATTATGTATGGTTTCTAAGATATTGTCCTAGGATTTCAAAATTAGTATTTGTGGATTCTGCAGTAATTCCGCAATAATATCTGTAGATTTTGTAAATGCATATATTATGAGAATATTAATTTAATATAATTTAACTATCATTAATTATCTATAGATATTAAAACATATACGGATTACTGAAATATTATCTTTAGATTCTGGGATATTATCTCTGAAATCTGAGATAATATTTGTTAGTTTCAATAAATACATTTATGGATTATGAGAATATTATTTATGAATTCCATAACAAATTACATAAATAAATTAGTAAAATCTATGGAGATAAAGTGACAAAACTCTATAATATTATATATTCTAATTACACAAAATAAACTAACATATCTATAGATAAATTAACATAAATAGATAGCTAGGAAGAAAAGAAAACTGTTAGAGCGAAGAAGGAGATTGTTTAGGTAAGAGAGGACAAAAGGAAAATTTGAAATGAAAGGTAAAAATGGAGGAGGATGTTAGGGTAAGAAGGGAAGATGAAGCTAGGATAATAAGTAAGGAGAATGCAATTTAGGCAAGAAGGGAGAAGATGAGTTGGGAAAGAATTTTATTTTTTAAAACCCTTAACTTTGCTTCTTCTTCTTTTTTTTCTTGAGTTGTGATAGGTTTTCTTTTTTAGGATTTCTTAGATTTGACTTGTCATCAACTTATTTCTATCTCACACACTACAAAAAATTTCTTGGATTTAACTTCTGGTAGCTTTGTGTAGGATTTCTTGGATTTGACTTATCATCTTCTTATTTTCTCCTTCTCTTTCTCATCTCATCTCTACAAATCCATCGATCTCTGCCATTTGAAGAATAGACCTTGAGCTCTAACCCACATCAACCAAAGAGCCCCAAAGCCTTATAGTCATTTTCTACAATCGTGGCACCTCGTTGAAAGCAAAAATCTTTTGTAACTCAAGGTAATATGATAGTTATTACCTAGTGTATGTTTTTAATTTATGATGCACAAATTAATGTTGGATGGAATTATGCCCTAAAGCTAAAGTTGCTGAAATAATATATTTTTTTAGTTAGTTCGGGAAACCATTGAGTAACATTCCTATATCTTTTAGTAATGTCAATGGTTCATCTTATGATCTGAAATTTGAACCTCTGCATTAAACTTACCATATATATCAGTTACATTTAATGTTTGATTTCTTTATAGATTAACCTAGTATTATAATTAGAAGCTAACATCTAATTGGTTAGGTGATGTTTAGATAATTTTACTTGTATTTTTTTTTTAATTAGGAGTTGATAGAATTTATGAATCTTTCGTCAATTGATTTTGACTTGTTATTCTCTGTATTTCTTAAAATAAAAGAATTTAATATGCTTTGTGTAATCTAAACAGATATTGAATTTTTTTCAGCAAAGAATGTGATTTTGTTCTTTTATCCTCTCAACTTTTTAGCAAAATTTATATTTAATGCGTCAAGTTTTAGTACAGCTATCGGCTCTACTTGATTAATAAAGGTAGAAATTACGAGATGGACTTACCCAAGCCTGTAGTAAACATCAATAAAATTATTTAATTAGTTAGTGATAGGAATATTGTGCTCATGCTTTTTATTTACTTTTTTTTATCAAGGTAGACTTCGTACTCTATGAGGATGATCTCGTGGCGTAGTTACAGCTAGTATTAGGAAAGCAGTTCAGGCAAGTGAAACTCCTATAATCTAAGAATAGTGTAGAGAATAAAATAACTTATCTTATGACATCATCACATTCATAGCATGCATGTGCATACATTTTTCTTACGGTTATTATTGCACGTCATGTATAATAAATTATTTTGTTGTTCGGTAAGATTTTGCATATCAAGATTCTGCGCATATTTATTGGGCATGCACATATGTGTTGGCACCAAATCATGATAATGATGTGTTTCATTATGTTTATTACAATGTATAATATCATGTCACTTGCACACATGCATGACCATAAAGGGAATGACTGCTGCATCTCGACAGTACCCAACACATCCTCAACTAGGGTTAGGGGCAGGGGATATTCTTATATTTATATATATTAGGGCCCATGCCTAAAGTCTTAGTTTATTGATCCTAAATAATTAAACAACCGTTTCGCTTGGCGATGGGCGATATACTGTCGATCGACAAGAGTCATACCCTTTAGGGTATTTAAGATAGAGAGAGAAGGATAGGATGACGTAAATCTTGCGGTACCTAATGACGTAAGGTGAGGGCACCCATGAGCGATGACTCATGATTTTCGCACGATGGTGTGATGACGTAAACCGAGGGCTCAGATGGTAGTATCGATGTGTGATACTGACATTTGTGATGGGCTTATGACTGAGGTCCTTAGTCTGTAGTAGCAGACATTCAGTCATACTGTTCGTTGGGTGATAGGCTGGTAATTTTACCACTAAGGTCTACCCTCCCTTGGAGTATATATGTGGTCGGGTATGAGAACTAATGTGGCCTATGGGCGTAGCTCTACATAAGCCTATATTACAGACTTAGTAGTTTGAGATAATACATATTATGTGGGGTGATGTTGACATGGTCTATGAGCGGAGCTTAGTGTAAGCTGGAGTTTGAGGATTTGATAGTCCGGATTGATTGCATGGTAGGTTATTGACTACTAATGCATGTGCACATTAGATGAACATGTTGTGTATGAGATATTGATGCACTGATTTGATCATGATGCGCATATTCATATCTACTTATTGTTGCATCATTCATCACACCATCAAGCTGCACATCTTTGTTTTCATGTTTAAATTTCATCCATACGCTCCGGAAATCAAATGGACGGGTCCAAAACTCTATAACCACTGAATGCTAAGGACAATGTCCGCTCCTCGTAGTGCCAACGGATATAAGTCCACAATGATGTCGTGTCCTTGTACCCGTATACCGGCCCAACAACACAAGCTCTCCGCCTTAAGCTTCGTGTCGTCTCCAATAGGTCGCTTCGGCATCCAAACCGAACCTCCTCAGTAAACTCTGGTCTAGAAAGTTATGTGTACTCCCCGAATCGATGAGGATGTGCACACAATGCTTTCTAACGAGTCCGTCTACTCATAACGTCCTCGGCACGGAAGTATCCGAATATGCATGCATCGATATTTTAGCTTGGATATCTTCCTCCACACCCTCCACAACGACCTCCTCGTGGACCTCCTCTGGACACTCTCCATCATCAATAACCTCATCATCCTCCTCAAGACCGTCGAAAGTATCACACTCCTGATTGGTTTAGAACACCGATGACCGAGGGTGAAACGCTCATCACATCGAAAGCAAAGGCCCTTCGCTCTTCGCTCCTCCACCTAGGCAGGTGTGAGAGTTCGAACGGGGGGGGGGGGGGGGGGGAGTCTTGTGCCTCCTCTAAATCGGAAGAAGGTTTTAAAGGTGGTCATGGTCTAGTACTCGCAGCTGCTGTTTTTGAAACTGTAGAATTTCCAATCGACGTTCTAGGTGCAAACCGCCCATCTCGGTTGCCCCAATTAGTTTTCGCTACCATCTTTAGAGTGTTATATTTTTGCTCCATCCTCACGGCCTTCTCAAAGGCCTGCTCAAGAGTAGTAGAACAAAGAGCACGAACATTCGCCTGTATCTTATTCTGCAGCCCTGAAATAAATGTGCTAATCAATGTCTGTTCGGGCCAAGGTGGCTCCCAACGACTACTGACTCTTTCAAACTCAGCTTGGTACTCCAATATGGTCGTCCTCTGAACTATCTTGCTTAATGTGGCAGCAAAATCTTCATAAGCCGCTGTCCTAAATCTGCGTGTAATCCTCCTACAAAAATCAACCCATTCGGTAAATTCACCATCACGAATAACCAATCTATACCAATGCAATGCCGTTTCTTGGAGGTGAAAGCTTACCATCTGGACATTTGCATCTTCCACTGTACCTTGACAATTAAAATATTATTCAACTTGAAACACTCAATCCGTTGGATCATCGTTTTGGAATTTTAGAAAGTCCAAGCATCCCCTGAATAGTGTTGTCGGGTTTGCGAAAGATCCTTAGTTCAGGTCTAAACCTTTGGGCATGTTGATCACCTTCTCTAAATCCTCGAGCACATCCATCACCATCTCCAAAGGGATCAAACTCATCCTCAAAGTGTTAATCCTCCTCATTGACGAAGCACACCGGTACCTCATGCTTCTCGGGTTCCACCACCGCTGGTCTTGGGTTTTGTAACGGATGTAGGGGATGATGTGTAGGCATAGGTAAGAGGGGATAATTGACACTCACATGACACACCTAGACCTATAGGGTATCGGTTCGATGAGGTCCCACCGCTGGTCTTTCTTGAAACTCCGATCGTCATCGAGGAGATGATGAACCCAATCGGTTCATGACATATTCCTTGAATTCATTGTGATTCCTTTGAATTGTGTGAACTCTATGCAGTAATGTTTAGAACATGCCCCTAAGTTCATCCATATTCGCACCCATGGACGTTGGTTGACTTGGTCCTACCGTGGTCGCTCCAAAGGAATTGGCCTCACGGTTAGGGTCATCATGGATTGAGTCTTCTCTTGTCGGTGTGCTCTCCATAGGTCTCCTTGTTGATGTCATCTTTCTTGTTTCAACCATTAATAGAGGTTTGAGGTTTGCCTGTTCTGATACCAAATGATAAGTTGTGATACCAATTGATAAGCTCTGATATCAATTTGATAAGCTCTAATACTAGATTGATGGGTTCTTGTACCAAAGATAGGCTATGCAATGATTCCTTCAAGATCTAAATGTATTACATGAATCAGTCCGTATAACTATGGAAAAATATTCGTCAAATATTTTATGGTAGTCAGAAAATTACAAAACTAATTGTGTTACATCCATAACTTCCTAGTCTACAACTTTCATATTTACGCTCTTTACAGATTCAAACTACAACTAGGATAAAAATATGAAAGAACGTGGGTGATGGTGGTGGTATGTTAGGGTTATGGATGGGTATAGAGATGAAAGTGGATGGTGGATGTGATTAAGGGATATAGATAAATGGAACGAAGTGGTTGAGATCCCAAAGAAGAGGGGTGACTCGATAGTCGAGGGAGATTAGAAGTTAGGAGAAACCTTATCAACGGTAGAGGTGGACGGATAGTGAAGAGGGAGGAGGGAGAGAGCTTAGAGAGATGATAGGAGCAAGAAATCAATAATCCAATTGTATAATGAAGTTGGCTGCCATCCACATATTTATAGAGGCTAGCCAATAAGTCCTAAAACAATATGTAACTAAGTGTTTCATATACTTATATATATTATGGCCCATGTCTGAGGTCTTAGTTTGTTGATCCTAGACAATCGATTGACAAGAGTCATACCTTTTAGGGTATTTAAGATAGAAAGAGAGAAGGGTAGGATGACATAGACCTTGCGGTACCCGATGACGTAGGGTGAGGGCGTTTGTGAGCGACAGCTTATAATTTACGCACAGTGATGCGATGACGTAGAGCTGAAGGCTTAGATGGTAGTAACGATGTGCGTTACTGACCTTCGTGATGAGCTTACATCTGAGATCCTTAGTTTGCGATGGTGGACATTCGGTCATGTTGTTCGCTGGCGATTCTACTACTAGGGTCTACCCTCCCTTGGATTATATGTGTGGTCGGGTGTGAGGACTGATGTTGCTTATAGAAGTAGCTTTGCATAAGCCTATATTACAGATTTAGTAGTTTGCGATAATGCATATTATGTGGTGTGGTGTTGACATGGTCTATGAGCGGAGCTTAGTGTAAGCTCAAGTTTGAGGACTTGATAGTCCGGATCAAGTGCATGGTAGGTTATTGACTACTAATGTATGTGCATATTATATGAACATGTTGCATTTGAGATACTGATGCATTGATTTGATCATATTGCACATATTTATATTTACTAATTATTGCATCATTTATCGCACTACTTTTAGACTGCAGAAGTAGAAACTTGCTGGACTTTATGCTCACTACCTTTTGATGGAAATATTTTCAGATTAGTTGATGAGCCAGAGTTCATAGAGGAGATGACGAAGAAATATCATTAATTTCTCTTGTTTATTTATTCTTGTAAATTAAGCTAGATGGCTTGTAGCCCCTACGTGAGTAAGTTTTTATCTGTCTATGGATATGTATTTTGAGACTTGTTGTGGCTTATGGTGTTATGAGCTTCTTTTTGTCTATTTTATTTGTGGAAATGTGGACTTTTTCATTTGTATATGGTGTTGAAATATTGACCAGTATGTCTGAAACACCTACTTCCATAATTCATGTGTTCCTCACGTGGAGAATTTTCACGTGATTCTCATGTGACCTGTTAGTGAAATAATCTCACAAAGTATTTGAATAAGTTAAGAAATACCATAATAATCCAACAAATAATCTAGAATTATAATATCACAGACCTCAACAAGCCTCTAGGAATACAAGTCCAACTAACAAAATTTTAAAACATAAATACCCTCGCAGGGGCTAAGTCCAACTAAAAATAATAGAATAAACAAATACTAAAATAAAGGAATGAATCTGCTACTCCTCAATATCCGCGTCCTCCATAATTAGCTCTGAAATATTTCCACCAAAATGGCGGTGAGCACGGGGCCCAGCAAGTAAAATCCAATAATAATCTAAGAATATTACATGATAAATAGAAATGCAAATCCATAACACGTCAAGGAAAGTGTACATTATGACTTTTAACTTTCATCATTATAGCTCATTTTACATAGAAATCCACACAGAAGTCAAGTCACAATGATATATCTCACAAAGCACCATAAAATCGAGGCGGACTAGTCATCTAGCGGTATTATCACCCATACATGCCTAGCGACGCTGCATATGAACAGTTGTTTGTGGCCATCAAACTAAGGACCCAAGTCGTAAGCCCATCAACACCGCTCTAGTAATCATCGCACAAAGCGGAATCATCACATACGGCGGATAAGAACACATAGCTTAATAGATGCCCTAACCCTACGTCCTCGGGTACCGCTAGAACTACAATCCCTACCTCTCAATCATCTTTTCTAATATCATACTAGACTAGTCTCCAACTAGGGTAGTGTAGTCATCTGAATGCTCCACCAGCTACCGACCTCAGGTGTAGACCGCTAATATAATATTATATAATACACTCTACCCTTAACCCCGGGTTGAGTGAGTGAAAGGGGCACTACCTAGCTGGGGACTTGACTAACAATGATATGTGTATATGGTGCCATGCCCTCTATTATTTATTTACTAGAATTATTAAAATAACAGGTATTATAAACAAGCATAGAGTCTATCATATATGTGCATTAAGTGATAAATAACGCAAGTAAGAATTGACATGTAATTAAATGCAAGTATGAAATGTCATGTAATTTTCACAAGTAAGAAAACAACATTTAATTAATACAGGTAAGAAATGACATAAGTATGCATTTTTCGTAGACTATTATAGAATTCTACTCCCCTGAGATATTTCTGGAATTCGTCTTACTCTCCTAATCAGTCGGCTCTTCTTGATTTTCGAGATCCTTCCCGCACAAAAATGGATCTAATAATTTATAAATAAAATAAACATAAGATTAATGGACTTATAGACTAACTATCTTGTTGTATGAATTTAAGTTTGATTTTCTAGGTCCGAAATATTATTTGTCTTAAATTAAAAAAAATAATGGTCATTTAGAGTCGTTTACAATGTAAGTGTCGAAGATAATTGAAAACACTAATAAATTCAAATATCTAATTTAATGATGTATAAATCCTAATTTTATTAATATCATGGTTGAGAAAAATCAATTAATTATAATTTATGTAGCTAACAGAATTTAAAAAAAATAACAAACTAATAAATAAATTAGTTTTAGGGTTAATGGTTGGGTTGGGCTCAAGGCCCAGCAAATTAGGTGAGAGAGAGTGGGCTGTAGACCTACCTGCAGCCTACTGGACTAGAGACAATGGACTGGGCTTAAGAGCCGAGTCCAATAGAGTGAGGAGGTGGGCTGCGGTGCGAGCTTACCGCAGCCCACCAGGTTCTAAAGCACTCTGGACTGGGCTCAAGGGCCCAGTCCAGCAAGGTGAGATGGTGGACTGGGCTCCAGAGCCCAGCCCAATAGAGTGAAAAGGCCTACCGTAGCCTACCAGAAAATAAGGGGGTGGACCAGAGCCCAATCCACCGAGGCCTTAGAGAAGGTCTGAGGACTTGGGCTGCAGCGTAGCCCACGCCACAGCCTAGAGAGAGAGAGCGGTGGGGGTTGGCCCAACCCCCACCTTCTCCTCGTCTCCTTGCGAGAGAAGAAAAAACAGAGGAGAAAGGGGTGTTGCTGCTAGTGATCCTCGTCACCGGCAGCTAGACGTGATCATCGGGCAGGCCGGGCCGGGTTCGGGCAGGCCGGGCCGGGTTCGGGCAGGCCGGGCCGGGTTTGGGCCGGGCTAACCGGGCTTAAACATTTGTCCATGGCCCGACCCACCAGTCACTCGGGCTGGGCCGGGTTCGGGCTGGGCTAGAATAGTCTAGCCCGTTAATGCCCGTCGGCCTGTGAGATATCGGGTTGGCCGGGCCGGGCTCTACCAATTAAGATTTTTAGCAAACCCGACCCGTGAGATATTGGACAAGATCACAAGAGCCAGGACGTTGGCTTTGGCGGCAGCGCCACGGCGGAAGGGGCGAGATCTCGCGACCGAAAGGCGGGGTCAGCGACAGAGATCCATATCTCCTACCTCCGGAGCCATAATGTCCTGATGAAGCCACGGATGTCGAGAACGGAGTAGAATTCCGACGGTCGGCGACGCTCCACCGTAGATCTCAGGCGGATCTCACGCTGCTCAAGTAATGCCTCATGCGAGGTGTCGTCGGAATAGCCTCTATTGTGGTATATCGACCGGAAGAGATGATGCCGACGAGTGCTCTAAGGGACAAATAGGCCGATCTGAAATCGACGCCGAGATGGCGCCGCCTGAGGCTGAGATCGAGGAGTTCTTCGCTGCGGCTGAGCGGCGGCGGTTCGCTGACGACAAGAATGGATCCGAGTGGACAAACACAAGGGTCCAAGGTATTGAGGTAGGTAAGCTACCGCTTTCGACCACGAGATCTCACCGGACTCGCCCCCTCCGTAGCTTGGACGGTTGGACCTTGGCCAAATAGGCAAAATGACATATGAAGATTGTCAGATTGGAGAGACAGAGAGAGTGAGAGAGTTTGGTTTTGTGGAGTCTTGTCATTATGTCATAGTTGATAGTTGTGCCATTGTGGGTGGTGGCCAGCTGTTGCCAGTTGGACACTACCTATTTGGCCAATTCTTTTTTTTTACTCGGGTTGTCACTTGGCGGGATTTTTTAGAGTTTTATATAAAATACTCCATATTATTATTCACCTAAATTTACACAGTACCGCGTTCACACCGCGTTCGAACGCGAAAAACAGGCGTTCGCACATACAAAGAACGCATTGTAAATAAAGTAAATGAAAAATTAGAATTAAAATAAATAAAAATAAATGAGCAGATATAAAAAATAAATAGTTAAACAAATGAGTAAATAGAAATATTTTTATAATTAAACAAATAGTTACACCAAAATTAGGAGGATATTTTTTGCATCACTATAGAATGAGCACATCCCAACTAGGTTGGCACCTACCCACCTATCTATCATTTGCATAATCCATCCATTAATTGTAAAAAGTAAAATAAAATTACATTAGTCATTGAGATTTAAAAACTCAAATTCTATATTTTCTATTGCAAAATGGTCGTCCATTTGCGATCTAGATTCGGCAGCATACCAATTTTGTAGGCACATCAGCGCTTCAATTGTTTCTTTTTCCAAACATGATCGACGTTGATCAATTAATCATTCACTTGTACTGAAAGCATATTCTAAAGGTACAATAGACACAGGAATGGTCAATATATCATGGGCCATGGCAACAACAATTGGAAATCTCATCTCATTTGTCTTCCACCATACTAAAGTATCTATTTCATCATCACTTACAAAATGATTGTAATATGCTTGAAGCTCAATGATTCCCCCCGACATTGATGAAGTTCTCCTAATTTTAATTCGGGCAAGCAATGACTTCTTAGTACTACCACTTTCAGGAGGAATAACAGAAGATGAAGGCGTAGAGGAAGAAGAACCATATATAATAGAATAATCATTAAAAAGTCTTTCAAAATAACTTTTAATAGTTACCGCATGAGAAATATAGTCATCTTGTTTATCTTCATATAAATCATTAAAAATATCGAAAAGGTCGGTCTCTTTAAGTTAGGTTCTAATAAAATGCCAAAACCAATAAGTAAAGGAAAAGGTTCAAAATATTTAACATATTTAGTTTCCATTTTTTGTAAGATATTATGTAAAGTCCGATCATTTTTAAAAGCAATAAAAAGTTGAACAATATTAACAAGTTGCATACCAGGAATTGTAATTGTAGGAGAATAAGAGCTTGATAACATATTAGTAGCATCAAAAAATATTTTTAAAAAATCTTTTATTTTTTCTGCATTTTCCCATTCTAAATCAGTAGGACATTCTAGTTCGTTATTAATATCTAAAGAAACATAAGAAATTATAGGTTTTTGATATTCAAGTACTAATTCTAACATTTCATAAGTAGAGTTCCATATATGTTGTACATCAAATTAAAGTTTTTTAGCTTTTAATCCACACCTTTTACACATATTTGCAAATGTTCTAGCTCTTTTATCATTAAAAATAATATGATGTATAATTTCTCTAATTTTATGAATTAACTCATCAATTTTTTTAGACCACTTTGCACAATTAAATTTATAATATGACACATGCATCTATTGTGTAATAATTCACCGTTACAAAGTAAAGGAAGAAAACATCGAAGATTAGAAATTGTGGAATCATTATTAGATGCATTATCAAGAGTGAGAGAAAAAAAATCTTATTTTGAATATTATAACTTATTAACTCTTGAATAATAGTACGAGAAAGATATTCACCGATGTGACTCTCATCAAGCTTTCGAAAAGAAATTATTAGTTTTTGCATTTTCCAATTATTATCAATAAAATATGCGGTTATATACATAAAAGACCAACGTTGGCATGAAGTCCAAATATCACTAGTAAAAGAAATTCTAGATTTTAATTTTTCAAAATCTAAAATTAATTTTTCTTTTTCTTCAGTAAAATATTTTAAAACATCTCTTCTAATTATATGATGAGAAATTCTTTTAAAAGCCGGAATAAAACCTCTTTGTAAACAACCTTCAAGTTTTGGATCATCACCCATAGCAAAAGGTTTATTTCTACGAATAATATATTTAACTATTTCTTTATAAGCATTTTCATAATTCCATTGAAAATTAGAAATATTTCCGGAAGCACCTTGATTAAGCAACATTTGACTAATATCAAGTTAACCTTTTTTATGCTTATCTTTAATATGCCTCATTAGGTGAGTAGTGTCATTCTTAGTTAATGCAGAAAAATCATGATTACATTGAAGACATTTAGCTCTACAATCTATAGCATTACTTTGGCCATCTTTCGTTTCAATCCTTTTGAAATACTTTTAAACTTCGGACTTTAATCTCTTAGAACTGTCTGATGATGAAGCTGAAGCCAGAGTTTCCAGATCAGGTTGAGGTTGAGATGCGGGTGTAGGATTAATTGAATCTCCGCCCTCCAATTGAGATTCTATATGATCATCAAAGGAATCCATATTGGAGAGACTTTGCTAATTTGAAGACAAAAAATCTTGAAACCTTTAATTTGGAAAGAACTTGAGAGATTAGAGAATTTGAGAATGTGTGATGAATTTAGAAAAGTTAAAATTACCAAAATACCCCTATAAACTAGTTGTTTATTTATGTTAAAAGGGTAAAATGGTAAAAAAAAGTTGAGGTCCTATTTTGCTAATTTTCTGAATTTTTTAGCTATTTTTAGAATATGTTTTACCGTTACATATTTTTTTAAAATATATTTTTGTTCTTCTCTGTTTAAAAAAAGTATATTAAAAAAATTAAATAGTACATGGGCTGATATGTGATGGGAGATGGGCTAAAAAATTTAAACAATACTTGTACTTTGGGCTGAATTGTGATGGGAGAGATGGGCTAAAAAAAATTATAAAACGGTACAATGTACAAAATTTCCCGTTATTTTTTACTGTAGCAGAGGGCCGAACGGGCGGGCGGGCCTAACAGGCGGGTGGGCCGAACGGGCGGGTTTTCGGGCCGAGCCGGGCGGGCAAAGGGTTGGCTCGTACCGCCCGTTGGTAGTTCGGGCCCGGGCCGGGCATGGGCAGGCTGGGCCCAATGATCAGGTCTACCGGCAGCCCCAGCTTCGGCAACTTCTCCCCAAGTCGACTGGGTGCAGGAGTGATTAGAACCTCCGGCCAGTGCGACTGGAGGGTGAGAGTTGAGGAACTCCATGACCGGCAACGATGGAGCTTCCTGACTCAGTGCTAGGTGGGCTTGAAGCCCTCATCTTGAGTACCTACCTCTTCCATGTGAAGAGGTGGATCAGTCGAGGTTGACGAGCGAGGTCACCACTGCCGGTGGTGGCCGCTTGTGCCAAAGAAACCCGGTGGTGGGAGGCGACATGGCATCGCTTCCCTCGCGCCCCGTGGGTACCCATAGCAAGGGGTTGAAGCGAGGAAACTTCCCGGACCGGTGGGTGGTCGATCTGAGGCCGTCGGGTGGCAAATTTCTCCGGTGAAGGAAGACATAAATCAATTCCTAATTACACATGATTAACTAGGCTATTTTCAAATTAAACTAAAGAGGGGATGGAGGCTAACCCGAGGATTGAGGTGAGGGGTTTTGGTTGGCTGTCAGCGCTTCGGTGACTCGCTGCCCGCGGCGAAAGCGTCGGCGGCTTGGGAGAGAAAAGAGAGGAAGGTAGAACGAGAGAGAGGAATTTCGAAGAGTGAAACCAATCTAGAAGGTGAGGGGGGAGGGGGTTTAAATAGGGTGAGGCCGAGAGGGCAGCGGAGTGTAGTTAGCTCCACTTCGACGCACTCTTCTCCCACCTCTCGTAACCAACTACGAGAGGTGGGGGTATTTTTATTATTATTTTTTTAAAAAAAAAACGGGTGTTACAAGGTCACGTGGGAATCACGTGGTTTCTACTCATGTGAGGGCCACATGTTTAGTCGCGAGTGTTACATCAACTCCTTGTCTTCTACCTCCGGCTCTCCCTTGCAGCCACTCTCTCAGTCTCTCACGTCGTTGTTGCTGACCCATTTCTACGGTTTCAAGAGCTCCTCTCCTCATCGAACTCTATTCATCTTCCCTTCTTCGAGTCGGAGACATGGATCCCTCTAGTCCTCCCGACCTCCCCTTATTGGAGGATTTTGGGAAGAGGGGCAACCTCACGAGGCAGAACTGTGATATTTCTACACCTTATCAGGTATTGGTATCGGAATTGCGTTGCGATAAATGAGGAGCTCGGTAGCGAATCGGACGGTGGAGGCCAAAGGAGAGGAGGAGTTCTATGAGTCGTTGGATCGGATCCTATCGTCCTCTTGCTCCTCCACCTCTACCTCCGATGATGACACTAATCACCACCATACATGGGGTCTGCCTCTGCCTCTGCCTTGATCACCGCATACATGGGGTTTATGATGGTGCTGGTGGTGAATGATACGATCTCCCCTTAGGCTAAGGTTTGATATCTTCCAATTCTCTGATCTGGACTAGATTTGACACGAAACTTTAAAATAAGATATCAAAAGATGCCGCCGTCGGATCAACATGAAAGTTTGATATGTTGTAGCCCCAGAAAAGAGATTTCCAACAAATCTAGTTTCAGGTGAATTGGATGTGGGGATCTCAAGATATCGTCCGATTAGTGGATGAAGGTCAGGGTGGTCTGTTTAGGATCTATGGATGGAGGCACGTGATCCTAAGTGATGGTGGTTGGAGGCGGACCGACGCTTGTGAGGTGGCACCGGTGAAAAGTGGTGATGGAAAGGTTATGGTTGATGGAAAAGTTAGGGCAAGTGTTGGATAGATTGGAAGAAAGGGGAGGAGAGGGCCGCCCCTAAAGATCTAGGGTGATTGGCCGGTCGAGGGAGGTTAGAAGTGGCATCGTCGGAGAATAAGGGAATGAGAGTGAAGAAGACGAAGGAGGCAAGGCAAAACTCAATTATTAAATAATCAATAATGACCTCTGGTTGCTTTTAGAGGCTAACCAACAACTTAAAAATAACCTTAAACAATGCAATTTCGCCGATCGCGTTCGAACCCGCTCGACCGCGTTCGAACGCACCGAGTTTGCTCTTCTCTAGATTTGCGAACGCGATGTAGGCGTTCGAACGCGCGATCAAACTCGCTTGTTTCCCATTTCTTTGGATTTGCGAACGCGATGCATGCGTTCACAGTGCGTTCGAACGGGCATTCGAACGCACAATGCACACTTTTCACCCACGTTCACAACCCTGTTCACAACCGCGTTTGAACTCACTTTACCCGCGTTCGAATGCGACTTACAGAAAACTTATTTTCATGAAAATTAAATACTAAAATAAGAAACAAAGATACTCCTAAAGTGACTCCATGCTCGAGACGACGTCGGTGAAGTCCGAATCGTATCAATGAATGTTGCCATGGTAGTAGATCTGGCAGTGGTGAACAACGATCTTGTTTTTAAAATTATTTTGTTATTGTGTATACGAATTATTTTGTTGTGAGCTCATTTTTTGTTATTTTGCATTTGTTATTTTGTATGCCTATGTTATTTTGTATTTTGAAACAATAATGATGTTTTTTTGTTGTATAAATTATTAATCGGGTTAATCATGTTGGGTTGATGTGTTAACCCGACACGACCCTTTTATTAAACGGGTTACATATGTCATGTCGTCTTACCCGTTTAATAAACAGGTCGTGTTCATATCTATCGAATGCAACCCATTTAATAATCGGATCATGTTCGTGTTAAGGCAAAGTTTACCCAGCGCGAATCTGACCCGATCCGGACCTAATTGCCACCCCTAACTGAGTGGTAGTTGATTGGTATAAGTATAAATTAGTCTAAGAATAAAGAAAGTAATACCATATCAGAGGAAACTGTGCCCCGGAGAGAGATTTTGTGAACGGCCAGTTCGCGCACCGAGCTAGAGCTCCATTTCGAACGCTTCCTCGCAATCCTCTATGGCGACTCCTCTCTCTCTCGTTCGCCAACCTCTAATTCTAATCCCATCGAATCCCCTCCTCCCTCTCCTCTCCCGCCCATTTCAATCTCGTCTCCAATGGCTTTCCTCCTCTCCACTATCCTCCCTCGCGATGCCTCTCCGTAGCGTGGCCACGGACGCGGCCCCAGTCGTCGTCGTCGATGACGAAAAGTACGGGAAGAAGCAAGTCATCAGCCTCACCTCTCAGCTCTACGAGTACGTCTTGTCCAACGTTCGCGAGCCGCCGGTAACCATATCTTTTTGCTTGCTCTTTCTATACAACTTCCAATATAGATTCAGTGCTTATTTGTTGGAAAAGTTAGATCCTAAGAGAGCTCCGTGGAGAGACATCAACCATGCGGGGGAGCCAAATGCAGGTATAAGTGCAGTTTGATTGGATATATTATTTGTGTTTTCTTAAGATTAGACTCCAACTTGGTGGGTGGGATTGGAAAATGTTTGATGTTGGGAGGAAGCAAGATTGTCTTTTGAGGAACTTCTATTTGTTCGTCTTTGTTTTCTCTATAAAAACTGACTAAAAGACTGCCCTTAAAAAGCTAGCTCTCGAATTTCAATATCATTTTTTTGAATCTTTTGATTATATTATGATGATTAAAGTAATTGTAGTAGTAGTAGTTTTGTTTCTTCTTCTAGGAACTTCCATTTTGCGCTCGGACATTATTGATTTATTTTGGATCAAGTCCTACTTTTCTATTTCTATGTTGAACCTGTGTTTCCCAAAGATGTTTAAATAGCACTGTTGGCCATGTTTAATCTAACAGATACTAGCAGGAGATAGTAAAAGGATTAGTCCTTGTCCTTTATAAATCTAAATGTTTGTGATTCCCATATTGCTTTGCTCATTTCTTTCTAATCCAGTTATTGCAACATCAAGCCTGTTTGGGATGGGCTTGGTTTGTTTTGATTTTAGTCATATTTGTATCTGTCAGCTTCTAATCAAGTTATTAGGGGCATTCCAGTAATTTGCTTTTTGTGGTTACGTTAAATAAAGGGGGTAAGGTTACAATCTTTCATCCAAATAACAACTTGAGTGCTGCTGTACATTTTCAATAAAATATGAGGCTTCATTTAGAACTAACAAAAAGGTAGGGTGGAGGGTTCAAATCCGAATAAGCGCATAAGGCATTATGTGAAATAGAAGTTCCCTTATTTCTACTTCTTACCTAAAATTTTGTCTCAGATGAGGTGTTATAAGATTGCAACACAAAGAAGAGAATTCTATAATTTTTATCTGAAAAAGATGGATTTTACATTATATTCTAACATGTTTCTCTTTGTCCCAAGATTCCTTGTAATATTAAACACTTGGTTTGTAATTAAACATTGTCTAACACTACCTCCCACATGTATGCTCATATTTTTTCTTTTGGTTTAAAAGATGAAACAGAGGGGTTCTAACTGAACTGTATATATCATTCCCTCTATTTGGGCTCAACATCCTTATTAAGGACAATGTGTGTTGAATTTTATAAAAGATTTTATCACAAACTTGGTAATTTTCCAAATAGCCTGTTTTGCATTTAGCTTAAGCTATTGAAGAGTTATTATTTTAAAGTGGTTTTCCTACAGAAGGGACAATCCAAAAGTTCTATGGATGTCAGTTAAAAATTTATGCAAGAACTCTTTCATACTTTCATTCATGTCTCTTTATGGGTTTGGGCCTAAAATGAAAGTGCACTTCTATAGTTTAGTTGTGATACTTCAACCCCTTGGGTTGCTAATTAGTAAGCAAATGTAGATGGATATAAGAAAACTTTTAAAGGCACAAATGCCTATATGATTGTAGCGGTTGAATCTTATTCCAAATGTTGAATAATGCGGGAGGCTGTTATAGCAGGCTTGGTCTTGACTTCTCAAGCAGATTGGTTGCTTCATGAATAATGTGGCTATGGTGGCTATATCAGCCCCTCTCAATTCCTCTTCTCTAAGCTAGTGGCGCAACCATAGGGAGGTATTTGGTTTTGAAGGAAGAAGTTGCAGAGATGTGTTGGGGTTTGAAGGGAGGAAAAACAAAGAGAGAAGAAAATGGATATATAGTAGTGGGGTAATTTTCTCATGTTTGAAGGATTGATATCATACTATCAGTCTATCATCCATTACCAATCTGAAACAGGGACCAAGACTGGGTTTTCCCTTGGTTTCAAGCTTTCGGCCTAGTATGTATTGGCCATATCAATCATACAGTCCAAATTTTGATTTCATTTATGCAGATTAGATGTAGGTCAAATCATAAGTTAGATTTTACCCAAGTCCAACTTGGGGCATCAATTATTGATATTCCAAGAGCTTAGTTTCTTTTTCTCCTTTTACTACCTTTGCACTCACCTCTATTGGGGAGGTGACAACAACATTTTATTTACCGGATCCACCCGGAGTTCGATATGGTCTTATTATTTTTACTCTTTATATTGCTACTATCTTATGTTAATAATCTTAATTTTCTTACTATTTTGCTAATTTTTTATTTTTTCTGAACTTTTAGGATTTTTTTACATTTTATATATATTTTCAAAAATTTAAGTAATTAAAACTTAAAAGAATAGTTTGTGACTGAAACTATCAGTACAATAGTTGTTGCTATCTTGTTAGTTCATAATCTAGTTCTGATAGTCTCTTAAGTGGATTTGCAGACCATGAACCAATCAAGTGAAACAATGTAATGGTTAGATAGGAGGTAGGCAGTTGTGGCTAGCCTAGGTGGTGGCTAGGGCTTTTACAACTTGAAGGTAGTCGATCGAACAAGGAGGAAGAAGATGATCTTGTAAAAATAATTCAATAATCCAAGATGACTAACCAGGTGCACACTATATCTATTTATAAGTGGCTCTTTGACTTGATTAGACTTGACAATAAATACGAACATGCTTAAATTTTATTGCCTAATATAAGCAAAAAATATTTAATTTAAACACCTAAATGGGGCTCCTCGCCGTTGGGCATTCGAACAGTCTTGAGAGCATTTGAATGCCTAATTTAATTTTTTGGTTCTCTGATAAATTTGTTTGAATGGCCTTGAGGGCGTTCGAATGCCTAATTAACTTTTTACTATCAGAAATTTGTGTTCGAATGCCTATAGGGGCTGTTTGAACACCTTATTACTTCTTTTGCTCTCGGGAATTGGCATTTGAATGCCCTCAAGACCGTTCAAACGCGCAATCCCGAGATTGATTCTTTTGACTGTTGGAATCTTTATTTCCTTCATAAGTAACTACTATCTAACCATTACAAATAATTTATTCGCTATGGAAGTATATATTGGATACTGGTGTTGTAACTTTCTATTAAAAATGTCTTACATTCTTGGTGATTTTGAGTGGATGAAATTTATGAGATTTTATTATCTGTTCTCACAGAGAATTAATCCCACATATTAAACTTATTCTTTGGTGTTTAGTCGACTTTGGTAGGTGAAAACCATATATTGCCTTACAATCAATATGAACCTAATTGGAAATAATCTGTTTGTTTTGGAAGTAGGTATCTCCTGACCAGGCCCAACTACTAGCAATGCTTGTGCAGATTCTTGGTGCACAAAGGTGCATTGAAGTTGGGATTTACACTGTATGTTTGAATTTTGATAAACTATTTCCTAATTAAGCTTATTTTGTGGCTCAAATAGATAAAGCATTCAATTTAATTGATATTCCTGCTTGCTTTGAATTACAGAATATAATTCCTCAAGCTCTTTATGCTAATTGCATAGATATTGCTGTAATGCTTATTCACTGTCGATGTATGTATTGATCATTCAAGTGCACACTTACTGAATCTGTGGAATTGGAATAAGAGCATTCTAAATTGGAACATGCTAAATTGTATTTAAACCTTCTATGCGGCCTTCATGCTTATATCTTGGTATATTTTCATAATTTAGCAGAATTTTTGTTGATGTACTTGAACCAATCATGACAAATGCATGAACCAAGCACATGAGTACAGCCATACAGGAAGAAATAAAGAAATATTGGATTGGTTACTGAGTTACTGAGAAAGATATTTAAATTTCTCATTGCCTGTTAACATTTTTTGCCAACATCATCTACAATATACCGTATGATACAGTCCATTAATTGGTTAGATATTGAAGAGATAGTACACATAGATATTGGGAACTGGAGTGATTAACATTCTCTTTTTAGGTAAATAGTGCTGGTAAGCTAACATTTTCTTTTAGTTATCCAAACTAATCTTTCTGGACCTTCTAGGGAAGTACTTGATCTCATTTTCTTATGTACATAGTATGCTTGAATAGACAATTGGGAATGCAAGACACCATAAACTGAATTTAGCATATTTTGGCTTTAGAATGCATGTCAATTATGCAAGAATTTCTGGATGGGGAAAGCAGTTTATCCTTCAAAAGATAGACTGTTAGCGTGATGTTTTCTTACTTGCAATTTCAACAAGAGACTAGTATATGTGATTCCACTCATGGTTTTTAAGATTATACTGACAGTTTAGTGCATCGTAATGTTTATATTAAAGACTTATGCAGTTGGATATCTCTTAGTGTTTGACAGATTTAGATTCATAGGTTAATAACAGTAATGCATGTAGAATTGTAAAAGTTCTGTTGTTCATGTTGTGCTTTAGGTTGACAATCATGATTCTACTTTATACTGCCTGCTTTTGGGATGTGTTCACAATAATGTTCTAATGTTTTGCTCATGCTAATGGTCTTGTTAGATTTTATTATTAGTATCACTAGTATTAGTTTATAATTTCTTCTGAGAGGACAATATGTCCATTTTACCAGGGATACTCGTCATTAGCTGTTGCATTAGCGCTCCCTGAATCAGGTCATTTGGTTGCTTGTGAAAGAGATGCAAAATGTCTTGAAATTGCGAAGAAGTATTATGAACGTGCTGGTGTCTCCCACAAGGTTATAACTCACATCTTTCTGTTTGTGGACAACTAGTCATGAATTACTTTTATCTTGTTCACTTGTTTTATGCTTGATTCATAGATACTTTTCCCATAATTATAAATCAATGAAGGGTGGTTTGTAATGTGTCTTCTTATATTTTCTGATTTGAATATCTTTCAAGTCCAGTTTGTTATTATCTGACCACGTAGGTTAAGTCGAGTCAAGTTAGTTAGTTAGATTTATTTATTTATTATTTTTAAATTTAAATAAAGTGGATTATTCATATGTGGATCCAATCTATTAGGACTTCACTTCTATTTATAGGAGTAGTCATGAGATGATTATTATTGTGGAATAATCAATATAATTAAGTTATTTTTAATATTGTATTTACCATTTTACCATAGCAGTTACATCATTCTTATCTTTATAAGAGTAGATCGTAATCTTAGATCCACCTTTAAGCACCAAAATCCTAGCCACAATCCCCACCACGAGCCACTCTATTATACGGCCGTCCACCACCACTCTTGGCTATCCGTCACCTTTCAATGACCGCCGCAACATTGCATATTTATTGATTTGTCTCAATCTGATCTATTTCCACTGTTTTATTTTTAACTTTTCATCCCAATCTTTAATTTACATAAAACTAAAGCCATTAAAACTCCTAACTTCCAAAACCACCATCTACATAATTATCATAATTCTTTTACGTTCTGATTGATCAAGATCTAGTTCGTAACACAATTTATGATTTTTCTTTCTTCTCTTTTTGGATGGCTAAGCACACATTGTTTCCCAAAGTATATTTTCTAAGGTTAGTGAATGTTGAATATTTTATAGTGAGGAAAATTTGACGTAACCTATGACAATCTATATTCTCTCTTGTGTAAGTTTATCTTTATTAAGTTCTCCTTTCTGTTTTCATGATGGTGTCATTCTCTAGAAATAATAAGGCTTGCCAAGATAAACTTTGTATTTACAAGTTTGATCTGAAATTATTCTCCTCCAAAAGTATGGGTAAGGTTGTGTATAAAGGGTTCTAAGTGCTGTCTGCATGAGTAATGCCAGCTGATGGCCTGCCTGCATGTTATGTCAACACACAGTTCAGAATAACTTGCATGTCCGGTGTAGAATCAGGCTTGTTTGCATGATATTTGCCAAGGGTAGTTACCATAGCACCCAGCACTTAAACCATGCTATGTACATCTTGTCTTCCATGGATCTTACATTTGCTGTGTGACTTGTGCCGTGCTTTAATCTTCATTTCTGACTTCATATAGAGGTTTGGAAAATCAAATGTTGATGTTGATGATCTTCTTGTTACCAATTTTTAAGTGCTGATACTACATGAGGCTCATCATTACTTAGCATGTTTCTTTGCAGTAAATGCAATTGACACCACTCCCTTGTCAACAGACATTAGCTTATACTTTATATGTTAACAAAGATTTACAAGAATGACACCAATTGGAAGATCTATTAATCTGATCTGATTTCTTCTATAGTGAGGAGAAAAGATATTGTGATATCTTCTGTTTGTTAGTAGCCTTGATTCATGACATATAGATTAAATCATTGTCTTATTTAGTGTTTTAGATGTATCATGCTCCTTAATTAAGAAGAGGAAAGTTATTTGAAAAAAAAATCATTTAGAGAAATGAATATAAGTTTTTAGAGTCATCTTAACTGTTCTAAATAGAGGTTTTCTGAACTAGAAATAAGGCCAAATTACGTGGTTCACAATGCTATTCAAGATATTATAATGCAGTTGTCCCTATAATTGATAACTCATGCTCCCGCTCGCTCCCTAATCCAACCACTCCTGGAGGCTTATATTGTGTTAGTGCCTTACCAACATTGGTTTAGTGGTCTTGATTATCATGCCTCGATTTGGGAACATAATGGCCACAAATCTCTATGGTAAAATTTGGAAAAGCACAAAATTGCAGTCGATGATCAAATCTTAAAATAAGGTTGATACAATGGAAATGTGCTTAATCCACTACCGCCAAGACTGACTCTGCATGGTCAATCCTCAGTGTGTTAGTCTTATGATCTGATCATTTAATAATTGGTCAGATATATTATGTAGCTTAAATTTGAGATGGTTCCATAGAAAGATTGACCTTTTTCATGTGGCCAGTGTTTGATTTGATGTCATTCACCTAGATATTGGTGCCAAGTTCCTGTTAAGGGTAATTTATTTATATTTTATAGAAGATTGCTTTAATCTACAGGGCTAGGTGGTTAATAGATAAAGCTATAAATTGATGCCCTTTATGATCACAGAAGGAAAATAATCTCTTGCAAGTTCCTTCAGAAATGGAAAGGGTCTAGATGGAGGAAAATTAATCAACTTCAGTCTTTTACACAGCGATTTCTTTTTATTTATAAGGAATAAAAGATCATTTACTAACCCCATTACTTTAGAAGTGCTCTATCTGATAGTTAGTAAATTGGTACTTTTACCTGTTAATTGCAATAATTCTGGAGTACTGTTTCTAACTTTCTAACTAAAATGTGGAATTGAAGGTATAGTTACTGCCATTTTTCTTTCCTGTGTTTTCAACAATGTTTGTGACTTTCTTGGGACTATTTCTTACTAATAATTATCACTTAGGTTGATGTAAAACTGGGTTTAGCAGCAGATTCTCTAAGAGCATTACTTTTTAATGGTGAAGCTTGCAGGTATACTTATGAAAACCTTGTCTTTTAACTGATAATATGAGCACCACATATATAATTCCTAACTCTCTAGGTTTTCTTCCTTCTATGGTAATAATCTGAAATAAGCTATCTTGTGTCATATTTGGTTACTTTCGGAAAGTGGACATAGGCTCTATCTTGTTTTAATGTCTTTGTGCATAGAAATATTCAGTTATAAGTCTTGATATTGATTAAACATGTTAATTAGCACTAGTGGAAACTCTGATTACTTTACAGTTTATACTTCCTAAATCTTAAGCATGTGCTTTGCATTTTCCATCTAATTAATCAGGCTTCCAGTCTTCGAAACTTCTATCTTCTTAAGATCCTTAAAATTGCTACCAGAAGTTCCAATGTTCATTGAAACAAGGATAATAAGAGTTTCTCTATTATATAAGAAAGATTCTGTAGGTTTTACAAGTTTAATTAAGATTACACATTGCAACAGTTACTTGGCATGATATAGAATAACAAAGGAGATAAAACTCCAGTGCCTTACAAAAGAATAATCTCAAAAGTCTTTTGGTGATCGCTGAACAGCAGTTTTTAAGTTTTGGTGCTGAGGTTAAATTTATGGAAGAGTGGATTTGATAAACAATGTTTTGATCCTTTTGGAAGGAAAGTGTTGGTGGTGAATATCCTGCTAGCTGCAATTTGCATGAAACCTGATTTTGAGTGAATATGAAAAAAAATATTATTTGGAAGAAATTAACTGCAGTATAGGCTTTCAGATGGTTATGAAGAAGTATGATAAAGCTGAGGATTCTATTATCATCCAAAGGGTAGAGATGTGAAATTTCTGAAGTTTCAAGTTAAAACTGAAAAAGAAATAATGAGAGTAGAAGTCTCAACTCACAAAATACACCATATTTTGGCTTTTTCATTGGACATATTGTTAAAGGTTTCAAGTTAAAGCTGAACAAGAAGAAAAATAATGAGAATAGAAGTCACAAAAACACACCATGATTTATTTTTATTTTTTGGTTAGACATATTATGTTTTTGCTTTTAATTTTTCTGTTTAGTGATTTTTAAGATTATAGCATCATTATAATTGTTGTATATAATTTATTTGACTCCAGTAAGCTGCATTCATCTAAAAGCGTCAAATTTATATCTGAAGCCCACCATTAATGTAAATTAATTTTGTTGAGTTCTCAACAACTTAGTATACAATTTAATTTCTTCCTTTCCAAAGAAGATATCAAGCATGCAAACAATAAAAGAAGTAGGATAACTAATGAGGTGTCTAGCAAATGTAAGATAGGCATGTGATGTAGCATCGAGGCTTTCCTAATGACCATAATTTCCTAGGTGATGCAGTTCCTTGCTGTTGAGTTTATCGGTTGCACTGTTATCTTATATATGTTATTTCCATAAAACTGGGTCACCTTAAAGATTTACTAGCGCAAATCAATTAGTCAAAATTGTGCAAATTTTCTCCCTAGTCTCTGTGGAGTCCTATAATGAAGCCTAGAAGGTTATTTATTGGTTAGGCTCACTTGCTACTGGCCAAAATTTCAGGTGGCCTTTTGAAACCATCGTATTACTCTTCTTACCTCACTTTGCTGTTTACTTGCCTTAAATATAATTCTTTAAAATACAATTTAAATGTTTTTCAATTAAGTGCTGGGTGGTATGCTCCATGCCCGCCTAGTGCATACTGCAATGATAAGGTTCCAACAAAGCTTGGCAGGCTGAGATTACGGAGAAATGCCAGGTTTTGATGCATCTATCTGTTGCTATAGTAGTATGTCATTGCATTAATCTGCACATAGGCAACACTTAAGACCTTTCTTCCATGTCCATATTTGATTTTCATCTTGACCTTTGTTTCAATGAATGCATAAATAAGATCCAGATAGAAAAACTTGAATTTCAGAATAATTCGTGATTCTATTATTACTGAAGATAATAGGCAAAAAAAAGTTAAAAAACTTTCTCCCAACTAGCTGGCATTGGAGCAAAGGTCATCTCAATTGAGTTTGGGTATGAGCTCATCTCTTTACTGTAGTTGCATCCTCTTTCTATCAATTCTGTTCACGAGGAATCCAGGCATCAAGTTCTTTTTGAATGTGATCGAAAATCTCACACTTCTTAAGTGGTCTTGTATTGCAATCCTTTTCTCCCTCTTAGATTAGTGATCATGAAGTATTTATTGGCCAGGACATACTTTGCAAACTTTGAAAGCTTACTCAAGTAACTAAGGCGCCACTTGAACGTGCCTTTCTTAGAGGTCGAAGATCCTGGCAATTTTTCATCCAAGATGTTGGAAAATAAAAAATAGAATTAATTAAAGTGGAATTGAGGAAGGTTTTGTAAGATTTAGCTTTATTTTATTTCCGTATTTGGGACCCAATGATTTAGCACGGTACTATACTTTGATAGTACGGAGAGTAGCCATGTAGGGTCCCTAGGATAGGGTGGGGAAATGCACATTGAATTGATTCCGTTAGGAACACCTCTCTAAATTGTCCTGTGGCCACATGACAGGGTCGGATCCTTCTAGATGGTTGCACAATCCACATACCCACTTTTAGAGGTCATGTAAACAGAGTGAGAAGATGAACAAAGTTTCTGATTTTCCATATTTTTAAGGTTAATTGCTCTTTAACCCCTTAAATATAGAAGATTTTCATTTTCACACCTTGACCTTTTTGTCTCTATCGGCATACCCCTGTAGCTATTTCAACTTGTCAAAATGGACCATCCCTTCATCTCTTGTTAGGAATTAGGAATTAGGATTCTATTAGAAAAATTTAACACGTACTTGTCATTTGTCCAAAATCAAGCTTTGTAAGGACATAATTGCCCTTATTGAAAGAGAAGAAAGGATATTATTATTTTACTCATAAATTGCTGTACCTATTGGCACGACTGATATGGGTTGATACGTATCGTGGTAGTGAATTATCGGCACAGATATGGAAGGAGTATCTATCTCGATATTCCCTCATGATTACTTATGTCGACAAGTGCCATTAGGAATTGAGTATATCTTATTTAAAACAAATCTAATTTTGAGATTTTTTTTATCTCTTTTGATACCTTTTAGCTTTGTGGTGCTTGATCTATATAGTTTATATTTTAAATTCTCGAAATTAAAGTTTTCTTTTTTACTTTCCCAAAATTATTTACCCTAACTTAGAAGATCCCAAAAAACTTAGGAAAATGATGAGATTAGAATCTAATTGCATATGTTATACTAATAACTAGTGTTGAAGGACTTTATATTGGCCCTTTAGTCTATTTTAAAGTCATAGAAAAGTTTTTAAATTGTTTTCTTGATACGTCAAGACTATTTAGTATGCCAACAACACATTGACTTGGCATGACACATGCTAGTGCTGCATACCGTGTTGACCCAAGGTTAGCTAGCATGCCCCATGCATTTCGCATGGCAATCCTCAATTTTACTGAAATACCCTTTTCTCATCTTTATCTTTCTCGTTCACGCGCACTGGTTCCTCTACCTCTACTGACCCTTTCACCGGCTTGCACAACCCCTCACCCATTGTTTCTCATCCTCTTCCCCCTACCTTCCTCCTCCGTCTCATTTCTTCTGCATCCTCTTCCCTATCATATTCCATGAACTCAATACCCACCTAATCATGAAATCCGCTCGTCCTTCTTCTTGCTCTCCTTCTCTTCTTTTTATATTTCCCAACCCCCCCAAACCTTGACCTAGAAATCAGGAACTTCCCCAATCTATGGAAGTTGGCGTAGTAGCTGAGATCTACTAGGTTTGGACTAGAAACCTTGAACCGAGCTTGCTAGGATCCTCCAAATCGTTGATGAGTAGGCAAGTAGCCCTTTTGTCACCATGGCCAGTTGTGAGGAAAGCACTAGCATCCCATCATTTGATTTATTTCTTCTGACTCATAGCAGTAGCTGAATCAACAAAGGTGGCTTGACTCTAGTGGTTTAGAACTTCAGATGTAGTTCAAACTGGCAAAAGTATATCTAGGTAGAACAAGCATACAATTTGGAGATTTGTTGATGAAATGACAAATGGATATTATAATTTCTAAGCCTTCACTATGTTTAGTCCCTAATACTATGAAACAAGAGGAGTTGGATGAGTTTCAAGATGCTACACTCATGTCTTAATGACATGTCACAATAATAAATGTATTTAAACAGTGACACAAGCTTATCATATGTCTACTTAAGATAGAGTTTTTCATGCAAATGTATATCTATAAGTTTTTCTTTTCTCATCTTTGACTTTAACCACCTGACTAACCAGTATTTTTTTATCTGCTAGTTATGATTTTGCATTTGTTGATGCTGAGAAGCGATTATACGAGGAATATTTTGAACTGCTACTACAGCTAGTAAGTTCATTTTCTCTTATTCTATGCAGAGATAATCATAGATTATGGATCTAATTTGTCGATGCCATATTTTCTTTCGGTTAATGTATATACTCCTATGCTATGCCTGAGGGATAATATACCCTAACCATATATTTATACTTATTCTCAATGTGAATACATTAGAGTTCTTCCATTCGTCACATGGTATTAGAGCAATTACTAGGTTATCATCTTTAACCTTCTTCGTGAACTCGTAGTCGATCGATCTCTCCGGTTGACGGATCACACTCATCGACGCTGCCTCGCCGCCGTGAGCTTCATATCCTTTGACACCTCACCACCGTCGATTGTCGTGAGCTTCATTTCCTTTGACGACTCGCTGCCATTGATTGTTGTGAGCTTGAGTGGCAGCGAAAGGTCTCCATCGGCGCCCTCATCGACTTCATAGATAGCTCCAAGGTCTCCATCGACGCCGCCGGCGAATTTGTTGACTCTACCCCCTTTCCGTTGACTCTGCCTAAAACACCCAAACCTCCAAATACACGTATATACCACGTGAGTAAATCCCCCTATGCGGTGCATCACATGATCTGTTAGTAACATGTTTCCACAAGGCACATAGAAATGTAGGATCATACCAAAAATGATCCCAAGCAAAATATAAGTTCAGATATAAGTTCCATAGGTCACAATAAGCTTTCAAAAATACACGTCTAAAATATAACTCGAATTATAATACCCTCGCAAGAGCTCAATACTACTAATAGAAATATAAGTAACTCTAAATAAAGTAAAGGCAGTTACTCCTCGCTATCGCCATCTGTTTCCCTTAACTCTGAAATGATGCCACAAAGAGGTGGTAAGCATACGACCCAGCGAGTAGATACCATATAATTTATAACAATGTAATTATAAGTGCATATTTTAATGCATGCCCATAATTGCTAACAATAGAATAAGTATATCCAATTGACTTACAATGACTTAATCAATGCAAAAGATAGAGACTACACGGTACTGTCCTTGAACATGCCAACTCCTAATTATATCAAGATGAGCTTACATAAGTATACAGTTCGATACAAATCTCTTATTCATACACAATCCCAATCATAATACTCATATGTTATGCTTAAAATTAAAAAAAGATAGTTTTCCTTATATTCACGCAAGTCAAGGAGGGTTAGATATCACATGCTCACCAAGCTTTTAATCATGATTTATCGTCGTATGCTCATCGAGCCATTTACTACATAATTCAGATATTCTCCAAGAGTTATTCATCACGTAATCGCCCATCATCTCATGCATTGAGGAGGGATATATACACATCTAGTGGTAATGTCACTCAATGCATGGCGACGCTGCATGTGACCGGTTATTTGTGGCCATCAGACTAAGGACCCCGGTCGTAAGCCCATATCTTACTATCTCTAAATCATCACAGCCCGCAGCGAAATAATTAAGAGCGTTTAGCTCATCAGTGAACGCTATGACCCTGCGTTGTCGGGTACCGCTAGAGATATAGTCTCATCTCACAATCATGTTTTTACTATTATCATAATCTAGTTTTGACAATGCAGTGTAATTACCTGAATTCCACTTAGGCTTCTGACCTCATGTGTAGGCCGCTAATAGTATTAGTAATATACGATACACTCTACCCTTGACCCCGGGCTGAACCAGTAGAGGGCATGCCTAGTCAGAACCCAACTAGCTAATGATAGGTGAAAGTGGTGCATTGTCTATTAATATGTAAGTCATGTTATAGTTATCATGGTCATTACATTCTACATTCATTACAAATATTTATGCAAGAGTGTCTCATACCAGGATATATATAATAGTTACGCTAATGCATGTGCTAACATTATCATATTATAACATCAAGAAGAGTATACAGCAACTGCACATACTAGGATACATATTAGTTACACTAGATGCATGCGCTAACATTATCATTCTTATAACATCATGAAGAGTATACCATCAACAATTGCAAATACCAGGATACATAATAGTTTTACTAAATACATATGCTAACATTATCATTCTTATAACATCATGAAGAGTATACTATCAACAATTGCATTATTCTAGACTTATATAAAGTCTACTCGCCTAGGGATCTCCACAGTACTCTAATTCTCTTCAACTAGTCGGCTCCTCCGGGATCCCAAAATCCTCCTCGCGCAGTGTCGAGCCTAATAATTAATGCAAGTCATACATAAGGTTAGTAAATTAATAGAATTAATTATCTTATTAGAGAATTTAGGTTTAGCTCTTAAGTCTAGTGGGGCGTATCCGGTCTCTACTTTAATCCTACCATGTTCATCAGATCACTTAATATCATTTAAGGGAGATTATCTGGGGTATAACCCAAATCCTATTCAGTTACATGAGTCAAAGGTTTTCTAAGGTTGAGTTTCATATTATTGTAAAATTTACACTATTTAGGTAATAAGAATTTATCGTTAAGGAGGCGGTTAAGCTAATTAATAAAGTGGAAGTAGGGAAATGAGGTTTATCAGGCTAAAAACACCACCCACGGGCCTAGATTGGCTTCAGGCCTAGCCGGGCTTACCACAGGTGCCGAAGAGGTGTGTTAGATTGGGCTCGGGCCCAATCCAATAGGGCAAGGGTTTTGTGGGCTGTCGTCTAGTCCGCAGCCCACACCAAAATGGCCTTGGTGGGCTGCAGTCCAACCGCAGTCCACAAGGATTTTGGTTTTGGTGGGCTGCGGTCTAACCGCAGCCCATCAAGGATGGGTTTGTGGGCTACGATGGGGTTTTACTTAACCCCCCCACCTCATCATCTCCTTCCAAGGGAAGAAGACCGAGGAGGGAGGCACGGCCACACCGAGGCTATTGGTGTCGGCGGTGCAGCCATGAGGCCAGGGGGAGAATGTGACAACGCTCATCACCTGATGGTGGGTGGCGGCCGGAAAGAGGGAAGAAAATGAAAAGAGGAGGAGGGGGACTCGAGCTCAACGGCGGCGAGGGCGTAGCCCGCGGTGGAGCAGTTTGAGGACCATCCGCCCTGCCTACGGGGGAGCTGGAGCAGCTCGCCTCGCGGTCGGGGTGGCCGACGGGGGCGACGGGGTGCACTCCATGGTCGACGGCCATGGATGTCCCCCTCTCTCCCTTCACTAACAGGCTCGAAGCCCATCGAGAATGTATCCACTTCTCCCATGCTGGAGCTCTTGGATCGGACGGGTAGACGTGAAGTCGCCAGCCGAAGAGAACTCCGACGAAGGCGAGATGGGGGGAGATAACTACCGTAAATAATGAAGAGGTTTAAGGGCTTACCAAGGAGGTCTAGGACTTGGATCCGCATGGCTTGGCTCTTGGTCTAGGGCTTCGTTGGCAACACGAGAGAAGGAAAAGGAGAGAGATGGTGAGGTGGAGGAGGAAGTAGGTACGACTCTCCTTCAAAGCGTCTTTACACACTTGCCAATGATCCGCACTGGTTGCTCCTCATAGGAGAAGTCCTTCAGCTGGATAGGTTCCTCTCTCAAAACATGTGATGGGTCATACAGATACTTCCTCAATATTGACACATGGAATATATTATGAATCTGAGATAGTTTTGAAGGCATATCCATCCGGTAAGCAACCAATTCTATCCGTTCCAAGATCTCATAAGGGACTATATATCGAGGGCTCAGCTTGCCTTTCCTTCCAAATCGAACTACCCCTTTTCACGGTGAGATCTTCAAGAAAACCTTATCCCCGATCTGAAATTCTAGATCTCGTCGTCGACGGTCAGCATAGCTCTTTAGTCGACTTTAGGCAAGCCGCAAATTCTCTCGCACCTTTCGCACCTTATCTACGGTCTTCTGAATCAGCTCTAAGCTCTCTATCTTTCGCTCTCCCACTTCGTCTCAACTGATATGTGTCCGATATTTCTGTCCATATAAAGCTTCATAGGGGGGCATCCCAATGCTAGAGTGATGACCATTGTTGTAGGCAAACTCAACCAGTGGAAGGTGTCGATCCCAACCGAGTCCGAAGTCTGCAACTGAAGGATGTAACATGTTCTGTAAAGTTTGGATCGTCTTCTCCGACTGGCCGTCGGTCTGAGGATGATAGGCGGTGTTGAATTGCAGTTTAGTACCTAGTAATTTAGTAAAATGCTGCCACAGTCTAGAGGTGAACTTGGGATCTCGGTTGGAAGTTATAGAAACTGGTGCCCCATGGCGGGCAAAGATCTCATCTCGGAATAAAGTGGCTCGACGATTCATAGAATCAGTGGTACTGACTAGAAGGAAGTGAGCTGATTTGGTCAATCGATTACCCATATAGAATCTTTTTTCTTTAAAGTCTTCGGCAAGCCCACCATAAAGTCCATAGTGATATGCTCTCACTTTCACTTAGGAATGGGCAAGGGTCTAAGTGTCCCAGCAGGCCTTTGAGATACAAATTCTGCAATGCTCTTCTTCAATCCCGGCCACCAAAAGGATCTACGAACATCATGGTATATCTTCGTCTCCCTAGGGTGTACACTGTAAGAGGTCTGATGAGCTTCTTCCAAAATCTCCCAACGGAGTTCTCCTACATCCGGTACATAGAATCTATCTCTAAACTTTAGGATTTCCATTTCATCAAGGCAAAAACCCTTTTTACCTAAGGTTTGAACCTGCTGGAAGACCTGTAGTAAATGTGGGTCCTCTGCCTATGTAACTCTGATTCTCTCCGCTAGCGTCGGTCTTATAATTAACTGAGCAAGCAGTCCAGTACCCACATCTTTAGCTATAATATGTATATCCATGTTCTGCAAATCTCTCAAAGTGCTGCTGCTGTGTAATCAAACTAGCCAAATTTTTCGTTGGCTTCCTAGTAAAGGCGTTAGCTACCACATTTGCCTTCCCAGGGTAGTAGTTAATAATGCAGTCATAATCATTCACCAGCTCAAGCCACCTGCACTGTCTCATGTTCAACTCCCTCTGAGTAAATAAGTACTTTAAACTCTTGTGGTCAATGAAAATCTCACACTTTTCCCCGTAAAGATAATGTCTCCAAATTTTCAAAGCGAACACTACCGTTAGCTCTAAGTCGTGAGTAGGGTAATTTCGCTCATAGTTCTTGAGTTGCTGAGATGCATAAACGACAACTCCGCGCTCTTGCATTAGAACACATCACAGTGTGAAACAAATTGGATTACTTTCTCCTTAATCTACACAAAAACACACAACTGATTGACAATGGAAAGATTGAAAAAGTTAGTTTTTTGTTATTATAATATAAGATTGAGAGAGAGAAATTTAATAGGTTCTTGGTATCTTAAAATCTACACCCGGTGGTACAGTGCTATAGTAGGTTCTTAGTATCTTGATATCTACAGTACCTTTTCATTGCACTCTAAATATACGGTAGTTCTTCTCTTTATTTTGTGTTGATTGTGTAGGTTTAAAGTTGGGTATATTCACATTTTTAAAAAGTGATTCATGTGGCCACATATATGACTGTATAGGTGGTGGCAACGGGTTAGCTGCCCCAGCAGATGCACTATGAAGGCTTGTATGCAATATGCACCTCCATGTACTGCATATTGACCAGACTTGTAGTGAACATACACATGCCCACAAAAGCATATAATAACTGTATTTTTGTTATATTTATTGTACAAAAGCATACAAAAACAACCTCTTTAGAAATAAGCGTAAGATTGGGTGCAGCTTCCTCAGGCTCCACATAAGCTAGAGATTCATTCATTGGGTTCCCCCTTTTAAGGTGGCTTTCAACTTCTCACATTTTGTTAGAAATGTTTACTTGTTTGTTTAATTGGGCAATCAATAATAAAGCTCCTTGTGAACTTGTGAAATACCATTTTGATGAAGATGATTCTTCATATATTAGTTAGCTACTTTACATATTTGTTAGTTTATTCATAAGTGTATATATAAATGATGACGGCGCAATACTACATGCATCTCGGAGTAGGGGATTTGGAGAGATGTCATAATATTGTGGTGGTTTGAGAATTTACATTCGTTTTCATGGAAGAGCACAATGAGGATGTGGGTGCCTTAAAATTCTCTCTTTTAGTTCCTTAATTTTTTTTCTTCTGTTTGAGCTCCTCCTCTTGTTAATATGTTTGAGATATTCTGAGCACATCAGCTAATTTGGGATAGTTCAGCTGAAACCAACCTTAAACAGGCTGACACGGTGGTATCAGCCTAAACTAGGCCATATTTCTGTTCTGGAGTTGATTTTATGCAAGAAAACGTTATGTTGTAAGTTACCTTTTGCAATTTCGAATCCATTTCCACTAGGTGGTGCTTGTAAAGGAATTTTAATCTTCCATCTACATCAAATGGTTGGTTTGTTACTGTAGTAATTTATTTTCTCTTGCTCTAATGTATATATATATATAAATAATGTTGACATAATGTTGCTTTGCAGGTCAGAGATGGTGGTCTGATCGTCTTTGATAATGTTCTCTGGCATGGAAAAACTGCTGACCCCCAAGTTAGTTATTATAGTTATGTATATTCATAGTACAGATCCACTGGTTGACAAACTAAATAATTTGTTGTTCTATGTATTGAACAGGTGAATGACCCCAAAACAGTCAGCATAAGAAATTTCAACAAGAAGATTCTAGAGGATGAGCGGATCAGCATCAGCATGGTACTCCGTACTCACTATCTCAATACCTCTGTCCATATGTATAGATAGAATTGGACTTAAAAGTTTTATGTTGAAACGGTGGAAAAGTTTTATTATTTTCATAGCCATCACTGGTGGTACCTCAGGATAATACAAAAAGTAATCCCAATGTGGAGAGATCATAACTGACGGCCCAAACATTGCTAACCACCACACAAAAGCAAGCTGTAGTTAGTCAAACCTCCTGAAACAGCCCTTGGATGGGAGAAATCAGCAGCTCGAAGCATAAAGTTGCTTGGCTATATATATATAACTCTATATGCATGTACGTTTGTGTGCTGCACCTACTGGACTTATACTAAATCTGAAACACCCAAACCTCCAAATACTTGCATATACCGCCTGGGTAAATCTCCCCACGCGGTGCATCACGTAACAATAATATGTTTCCATAAGGCACATAGAAATATAGGTTCATACTATAAATGATTTCAAGCAAAATATGAGTCCGGATACAAGTTCCACAAGCCACAATAAGCCTTCACAGATACACATCCAAAATACAACTCCAATGTCCAAAATATAACTTCAATCATAACATCTTCATATAGGCTCAATACAACTAATAGAAATAACTCTAAATGAAGTAAAGACGGCTACTCCTGGCTACTCGCACCTGCTTCTCCTTATTTTGAAATGATACTACTAAGAGGTAGTGAGCACATAACCTAGCGAGTAAAATCCATACAATCTATAACAATGAAATCATAGGTACATATTCTAATGTATGTCTATAGTTGCTAATACTAGAATAAGCTTATTTTAATAACTTACAATGAATTACTAAATCAATACAAATGATATAGACTACACAGTACTGTCCTTGAACATACCAACTCTTAATCATATCAGGATAAATTTACACAAGTAGAAAGTTTGATATAATCTCTTATTCATATAAATCTCAATCGTAGCATTTACATATTATGCTTAGAAGTAAAAAGAGTAGTTTTCCTCGTATTCATGCAAGTCAAGGTGGGTTAGTCATCACATGCTCATCAAGGCATTAATCATGATTTATCATAGCTCATAGAGCCATTTACCACATAATTTAGATATTCTCCAGAAGTTATGCGGTAATGTCACCTAAACATGTATGGCGACGCTGCATGTGACCGGTTGTCTGTGGCTATCAGACTAAGGATCTCGGTCGTAGGCCCATATCTCACTATATCTAAATCATCACCGCCCTCAGTGAAATAGTCAAGAGCTCTCAGCTCATCAGTGGATGCCATGACCCTGTGTCGTCGGGTACCGCTAGAGATATATCTCCGCCTCACAATCATGTTCTTACTATCATCATAATCTAGTTTTGACCATACAGTGTAATTACCTTAATGTCACTCAGGTTAATGACCTCAGGTGTAGGCCGCTAATAGTATAAGTCATATACGATACACTCTATCCTTAACCTCGAGCTGAGCGAGTAGAGGGCACTGCCTAATTAGAACGCGACTACTAATGATAGGTGGAAGTGGTGCAGTGTCTGTTGATGTATAAGTCAGGTCATAATCATCATGGTCATTACATTCTATATTTACTACAGATGTTTATGTAAGAGTGTCATACCAGGATTCATGTAGATCATAGTTACACTAATGCATGTGCTAACATTAACATTCTCATAATATTATGGAGAGTATAATATCAACAATTGCACATACCAAGATACATAATAGTTACACTAAATGCATGTGTTAATATTAACATTCCTACAACATCATGAAATATATACTATCAACAACTGTGCATACTAGGATATATAATAGTTATACTAAATACATGCGCTAACACTATTATTCTTATAACATCATGAAAAGTATAATAGCAGCAACTACATTGTTCTAGACTCATATAAACTCTACTCGCCTGGGGATCTCCACAATACTCTAATTCTCCCCTCAACTAGTCGGCTCCTCCGGGATCCCAAAATCCTCCTCGCGCGGTGTCGATCCTAATAATTCACGTAAGTAAAGTCATACGTAAGGTTAGTAAATTAATAGAATTAATTACCTTATTAAAGAATTTAGGTTTAAGCATATCACATGAGTCAAGGGTCCCCTAGGTTGAGTTCCATATCATTATAAAATTCATACTATTTATGTAATAAGAATTTATCTTTAGAGAGTGGTTAGGCTAATTAATAAAGTGAGGATAGTGAAATGGGGCTTATTGGGTCCAAATAACCCCATTGGGCCTAGGCTAGTGCATAGGTGGGGTGTTAGGGTTGGGTTCGAGCCCAACTCAGCAGGGCAAGAGAGGCCTTGGTGGGCTGCAGTCCCATAAGGGATTAGATGTGGTGGGCTGCGATCCAACCGTAGCCCACCAAGGACTTGGTTGTTGGGCTACGGTCTGATCGCGGCCCCACCATGAAGTAGGTGGGGGGATTTTGTTTAACCCCCCCACCCTCCTCCCTCATCTCCTTCCAAGGGAAGGAGACAAAGAAGGGAGGCGTGGCCACCACTGAGGCCGATGGTGGCGGCAGCATAGCCACGAGGCCAGGTAAAGGTACGGTAGCCGGAAGGCGGTAAGAAAAGGAAAGAGAGAGGACTTGAGCTTGACGGCGGTAGGGTGTAGCCCGAGCCCGCGGTGGAGCCGCTGTCTATCTTCCCCGTTTACGGGGGAGCAGGAGCAGCTCGCCCCGCGGCTTGGGTGGCCAACGGGGCGCACTCCATAGCCAGCGGCCATGAAGGTCCCCCCTTCACCGAAGCTCTCGAACCGAGCGGTTATACGCGAAGTTGTCGGCCGCTAAGGACTCTTATGATGGTGAGGGGGAGGGGTTGATTACCAAAATTTAACGAGGGGTTTAGGGGCTTATTGAGAGGGTTCTAAGGCTTGGCTTCGTCGGCTCCGGGTCGGGGGCTTCGTCGGCTCCGACGTCGGCAGCACGAGAGGAGAGAGAGATGGTGGGGTGGAGGGGAAATAGGGAAGGGTGTGTAACACCTTGAAATATAAAAAAAAGGAAATCGCCCACGTAGCGCGTGCGTGCATCCCAACCTGCCACCGTCCTCTCTTCCTTCTTCCCCTGTAGTGCACGCCACCAGCCACTCCCTACTCTATTTCTCTCCACCCCACCATCTCTCTCCCTCTCCTTCTCTCGTGTTGTCGACGCCGGAGCCGACGAAGCCAAGTCATACGACCCCCTCGGTAAGCCCTTACTCTCCGTTAAATTCCGACAAATCAACCCCTCCCTCGTCGTCATCGGAGTCCTCGGCGGAAGGGGAACCTCCATAGCCATCGGCCATGGAGTGTGCCTCGTCGTCCCGTTGGCCACCCCAACCGCGGGGCAAGTTGCTCTCGCTCCCCCGTAGGCGGGGAGGATGGACAGTGGCTCCACGTGGGCTCAGGCTACGCCTTGCCGCCATCGAGCCCTCCTCCCCTTTTTGTCTTTCCCTTTTTTCTTACTATCTCCCAACCTCGTGGCTGCACTGCCAGCACCGTCGGCCTCGTGGTGGCCGCGTCTCCTTCCTCTGTCTCCTTTCCTGCTTGGGGGGAGATGGTGAGAGGGGGTGGGGGTTTAAGCAAAACCCCTCACCCACTTCTTGGTGCTTGGTGAGCCGGGCCCTTGGTGGGTGACCGCAGCCCACAGCTAACCTTGTGGGTTGCAGTTGGACTGCAGCCCACTAAGGCCTCACTTGCCCTGTTAGGTTGGGCTCGAGCCCAACCCAACACCCACCTATGCACCAGCCTAGGTCCAATGGGGTTATTTGAACCCTATAGCCCGATTTCCCTATCCCCACCTGATTAATTAGCCTAACTACTCCCCTAAAGACAAATTCTTATCACCTAAATAGTGTGAATTTTAGGATGGCATGGAACTCACCCTAGGGTGACTCATGTGATATGCCTAAATTTAAATTCTCTAATAAGATAATTAATTCTATTAATTTGCTAATCTTACGTATGGCTTTACTTACGTAAATTGATAGGATCGACACTACGCGAGGAGGATTTTGGGATTCCGGAGGAGCCGGCTAGTTAAGGGAAAATAGAGTACTATGGAGATCCTCAGGCTAGTAGAGTTTATACAAGTCTAAAATAATGTAGTTGCTGCTATTATACCTTCCATGATATTGTAGGAATGTTAGTATTAACACATGCATTTAGTGTACTATGATATATTTTGACATGTGCAGTTATTGATAGTAAACTCATCATGATGTTATGAGAATGTTAATGTTAGCACATACATTAGTGTAACTATGATCTACATATATCCTGGTATGGGAAACTCTTATATAAATATCGGTAGTGAATATAGAATATAATGACTATGATGACTATGATATGACTTAAACACCCATAGACACTGCATCACTTCCACCTATCATTAATAGCCGGATTCTGACTAAGCAGTGTCTCCTACTCGTTTAGAGTGTATCATATATGACTTATATTATTAGCGGCCTACACCTGAGGTCGTTAGCCTAAGTAGCATTCAGGTAATTATACTACATAGTTATAACTAGATTATGATGATAGTAAGAACATGATTGTGAGGCGAAGATATATCTCTAGTGGTACCCGACTATGTAGGGTTAGGGCGTTCACTAATGAGCTGAGGGCTCTTTGACTATCCCGCCGATGGCGGTAATAATTTAGAGATAGTGAGATATGGGCCTACAACTTAAGTCCTTAGTCTGATGGCCACAGGCAATCAGTCACACGTAGTGTCGCCATGCATGTTTGGTTGATATTACCGCTAGATGTGTATATATTCCTTCTCGATGTATGAGATAATGGATGGTTATGTGATGGATAATTTTTGGAGAATATCTACATTATATAGTAAATGGCTCGGTGAGTTACAATAAAACATGATTAATGCCTTGGTGAGCATGTAATGACTAAACCTCCTTGACTTGCGTGAATACGAGAAAAACTATTCTTTTTTACTTCTAAGCATAATATGTAAATGCTATGATTAAGATTTGTATGAATACGAGATTGCATCAAGTTTTATACTTGTGTAGACTTATCCTGATATGATTAGGAGTTGGCATGTTCAAGGATAGTACCGTGTAGTCTTTATCGGTTGCATTGATTTAGTAACTCATTGTAAGTCATTTAAATAAGCTTATTCTATTGTTAGCAACTATAGATATGCATTGGAATATGCACCTATGATTTCATTGTTATAGATTATATGAATTCAACTCGCTGGGCTGTGTGCTCACCACCTCTTGGTAGCATTTTTTCAGAGCTAGGGGAAGCAGGTGCGGGTAGCGAGGAGAGCTGTCTTTATTTCAGTTAGGGTTATTTCTATTAGTTGTATTGAGCTCCTGCAAGGGTGTTATGATTGGAGTTGTATTTTGGATGTGTATCTTTGAAGGCTTGTTGTGGCCTGTGGAACTTGTATCCGGACTCATATTTGCTTAAGATCATTTATGGCATGAACCTATATTTCTATGTGCCTTGTGGAAACATATTACTGACAGGTTACGTGATGCATCGCGTGGGGGGATTTACCCACGTGGTATAAACGTGTATTTGGAGGTTTGGGTGTTTCAACTTAGTATCAGAGCCGAGGTTCACCATAAATCCGGCAAGTCTTCCAAGATATTGTCCATATGCATAGGAAAGTAATAATAATAATAATTAACTAGGAATAAATGAACATCAAGGACATGTACGATATTTGACATACTTGTGAATTAAGAACTAAACTGCGTTGAACTTACCAAGAATGCCGCCTAGACGTGCTCGGTCTGTGTGTGCCACTGTTCGTGGATGAGCTTCAGCCCTCGTTGACGAATCGGTTGCCGGTACTTCAGCCAGCATTGAGGCCCTTGGACAGCTTGTCAGACAGCAGGAGAGACTCATTGAAAAATTAGTTTGGGAGCGCACGACAGTTGTGTCTAGAATGCACATATCGAGGGAACCGTCAGAGTAGGTTGCTTGTAACACCCCAAATTAAAAAAAAAAAAAAAATTCCCCTCTGACTGACGCACGTGCGTCAGCCCTGCCACTCTGCCCCCCTCCTCCTCTTCTTCTTCTTCCCCTTCCCTTGCCGTGCACGCCATCTCTCTTCTTCTTATCCCCTTCCCATCACCGCAGACACCTAGATTTTCCCCCCCATTTCTCCTCCTCCACTGCTTTGCCTCTCTCCCTCTCTCTCGTGGTTGCCGACAGCCGCGGAGCCGCCGAAGCCCGGACCGAGAGCGTTCGAGCTTGCCGACCAACCCCTCTTTTTTGGTAAGCCTCCCCCTCTTGCCATTAACTCTGTACCATAACCCCCTCGCTGTCGGCCCTCCTCCTCCCTCTTTCTTTTTTCTTTCTTTTTTTTCCCCTTTCACTTACCCGTCGGTCTCGTGGCCACCGCCGGCCTCACACTGCGCCGCCGGCTTCGTGGCCGTGTCATCGGCCTCGCGCTGCGCAGCCGGCCTTGTGCCGCGCCGCCGTAGTCCCGCAACCTCGTGGACCTCTCTCTCTCCGCCTCGACCTCCTTCCATCGGGAGGAGATGGGGTGGAGGGGTGGGGGTTAAAACCCCCACCCATTTCCTCCTTAGTGGGCTGCAGTGGTCTGTAGCCCACTAATCTGGTTTGGGGTGGGCTGCAGACCGCAGCCCACCAGCTCGGTCTGGGTGGGCTGCAGCCCACCTAGACTCGGGTGGGCTGCAGACCGCAGCCCACCAGCCCGGTCTGGGTGGGCTGCAGGCCGCAGCCCACCTGGCCTTGGATCCGGGTGGGCTGCAGGCTGCAGCCCATTAGCCCATTGTTGGGTGGGCTGCAGGCTGCAGCCCATTAACCCATTGTTGGGTGGGCTGCAGTCTGCAGCCCACTATTCCAACCTTGGTGGGCTGTCGGGCCCCCGAGCCCACCAAGGCCTTATTTGCTTTTGGGTTGGGTTTGAGCCTACCCATTGCCTCTAGCCTAGCCCATTTGGGGCCATTTGGACCCTGTAATCCCGTTTATCTTTTGCACCTGATTTAATTAGCCTGATCCCTCGTAATGATAATTTAGTATCATGTGAATTTTAGGATAACATAAAACTCGCCCTAGGAGACCCTTGACTCATGTAATTGCCAACCATAAATGCGCTAATAAGATAATTAATTCTATTAGTTCGCTAATCTTACGTATGGCTTACTTGCGTGAATTAATAGGATTGACACCGCGTGAGGAGGATTTTGGGCTTCCAGAGGAGCCGGCTAGCTGACGAGTTTTACCATACTGTGGAGACCCCCCCAGGCGAGTAGAGTTATACAAATCTAGAATAACATAATTACAGTCATTATACCTGTCATGACACTGTAGGAAATGTCAGTATTAATGCATGCAGTTAGTACACATGTTATATCCTTGCATATGTGGTTATTGATAACTTGCTCATCATATCATTATGAGATTATTAATGTAGCACAAACATTAGTGTGATAATGTTTTACATGTGCCCTGTATGGTATACTATTGCATAGATGTATGATTGCTGTGAATATAGAATGTAATGATCATGATGACTATAACATGCTTTATACACTCAGACACTGCACCACTTCCACCTATTATTAGTAGTCGAATTCTGACTATGTAGTACCCTTACTCACTCAGCCCAGGGTTAAGGGTAGAGTGTACCTTATATAACTATACTATTAGCGGCCTACACCTGAGGTCGGGAAGCCTATGTGGCATTCAGGTAGTTATACTGCATAGTTAGGACTAGATTATGATGATAGAAGAATATGATTGTGAGGCGGGGATATAACTCTAACGGTACCTGACGACGCAGGGTTAGGGCGTCTGTGGATGAGCCAAGGGCTCCTGATTCTCTCGCTGAGAGCGGTGATGATTTAGAGAGAGTGAGATACGGACTTACGACTGGGGTCCTTAGTCTGATGGCCACAGACAACCGGTCACATGTAGTGTCGCCATACACGTGTAGGTGACATTACCGCTAGAGGTGTATATATCCCCCCTCGATGTATGAGATGATGGATGATTGTTTCTTAAGAGTATTCACCCTGTGTGGTGAATAGCTCGGTGAGCGATGATAAGTATGGTTAATGCTTTGATAGGCCTGAGATAACTAAACTGCTATTTTATTGCTATGCATAAACATGTAAAACCTATGATTGAGATGTGTACGAATAAGAGATTGTATCAAGCTTATTATCTGTGTGAACTTATCATGATACGTTTAGGAACTAGCATGTTCCAGGATAGTGATTAGTAATCTTTATCAATTGCATTGACTTAGTAAATTGTGGTAAGCCATTTAAATAAACATATCGTTATCATTAGCAAATATAGGCATACATTGGATATACACATGTGATGTCATTATTTTAGATTGTATGGATCCTACTCGCTGGGCTGTAAGCTCACCCCTCGTGGCGGTATTATTTTAGAGCTAGGGGACGCAGGTGCGGGTAGTGAGGACTAGCTGCTTTTCCTTTTCAGTACGTATGTTAGTTGTATTAAGCCCCTGCGAGGGTGTGATGATGACGTTGTATTTTTGGGCTTTAGCATAGTATTTTGGATGTATATTTGGAAGGCTTGTTGTGGCCTGTGGAACTTGTATCCGGACTCTTTTAGTTGAGTTTATTTATAGTGAAATTGTGCTGTTGTGTGCCTTGTGAAATCATTGTACTGACAGGTCATGTGATGCACCGCGTGGGAGGATTTACCCACACGGTTTACACGTGTATTTGGAGGTTTGGGTGTTTCATTGCTCTAGCCGAGTTGACCGGAGGTGGGTCCACCTGGTCACTAAACCGTCGTTTCATGCAGCTCAATCCTCCTTTGTTCAGTGGCACAACGGACCCAATGGAGGTAAATAGGTGGATAGTGGATGTGAGGAAGATCTTGACTGCTTTTGAGTGCCCAGAGAGTCGTCAGGTGATCTTTGCGACTTTATTTCTCTGCGGAGAGGCGAAAAAGTGGTGGAGGGCCACTGAGCGTATGATGTTGGATCGCCTTGCTGGGGAGTACATCACTTGGAATGCGTTTTCGGATTCTTTTGATCAGAAATATTTCCTTGCATCCCTGCATTTCGAGCTGACGAGAGAATTTATCTAGTTGAGATAGGAAAATATGACAGTGGCACAGTATAAGGACAGGTCTAACACCCTATCCCATTTTTACCCCAGTGTCATACATGATGCTGCTAGGGCTGACCAGTTCAAGATGGGCCTCCGGATCGAGATCCACAATCAGGTGAATATGGTGAAGAATCTGACCTATGCGGAGCTGGTGGAGAATTCGGGGATACCTGAGAGGGACTTACTAGAGGAGTGCTTGCAGCGTCAGGAGCGAGTAGTTGGACATACTGGCCACTTTGATAGGCGTCCGCTTGGAGGTTATTTTGGTGGGACCTTCCTGCGAGCGAGGTGTCATCCCAATACTGGTGGTGCAGGCTCTAGTGCTACCCTGATTAGACCTAGCCCTCTAGGTTCAGGCGAGCCTAGTAAGGCTCGACCTTCTATTAGTGGTGGGGGGTCGACAGCAGTTTTGAGCAATTCCGGCAGTGGTGATTTTGCACGGTCGTCTACCCCTGAGGGTAGGACCTTTTATGCTTACGGCAAGAAGGGTCACATATCTCGTGATTGCTTTAGTGCTCGCATTACCTACTTCTAGTGTAGAGAGTCTGGGCATGTCTATACGCAGTGTCCCCTCTTGGTCAAAGAGCCAGTCACTCCTGCCACATCATCTATATCTAGAGCATTGGGAGCCAGTACTGCTGCGAGTACGGGTTGCGGTGGTGCGTGATTGGGGCCTTCTAGCAGAGGGTGGGGCAAATGTATCGGCCGAGTTTTCACGATGACCCTGCAGGATACTAAATCGTCCAATGAGATGGCCATAGGTAACAGAATAAATTAATCATGTTATTTAAGTTTTACGTATGATATTAGGCCCTCCTTCTTGACCTTGTGCAAATTTGCATAATGTGAAAATTGCATTTTTCTGTTGTAGTTAAAACTTATATACGTAATGGCAGGTATTATGACCTTATTTGTACACACCGCTAGGATTTTGTTTGACTCTAGGGCCACCCACTCTTTTATTTCTACGTCCTTTCTAAAATATGCGGATGTGGCGCTGGGACCTCTTATTAAGCCCTTGGTCATAGCCACCCCACTTGTGACTTTCTAGAACTTCGCCATGTTTATCGATTTTGCACCTTGACATTTGGCGAGTGGGATTTTAACGTGGACCTCCTATCTCCCTATCTATTGAGATGCATGACTTTGATCTAATTTTGGGGATGGATTGGTTAGTCGCCTACCATGCCAGTATTAACTGCTACAGCAAGGAGGTTATCTTATAGCTTAATGATGGCATGGAGTGTCGATTGTGTAAGGATCGACAAGTAGATCGGTCGCAGTTGGTGGCAATCATGTTTATTGAGTCTTCAGGGACCTAAACCCTGACTGACTTGCCAGTAGTACGAGAGTTTTTGAATGTTTTTCCAGAGGACATCCAGGGGCTTCCTCCAGATAGGGGAGTTGAGTTTACCATCAACCTGGTCCCGGGGGCAGGACCGATCTCTAAGGCACTTTGCCGTATGGCTCCGAAGGAAATAGAAGAACTCACATAGCAGATTGATGACTTGCTAAGTAAGGGACTCATCCGACCTAGCTCATCCCCTTGAGGCGCTCTAGTCCTGTTTGTGGAAAAGAAGGATGGTACCCTTTGCCTTTGCATTGATTATTGGCAATTGAACCAGTTGACTATGAAGAACAAATACCCCTTGCCTCGCATTGAGGACTTTTTTGATCAATTGCGGTGGGCGCGAGTCTTCTCTAAGATTGATCTGAGATCTGGGTATCATCAATTGAGGATTAAGAAAGCGGATGTCCCAAAAATCGCTTTCCGTACTCGGTACGGGTTGTATGAGTTCCTGGTCATGCCTTTTGGCTTGACCAATGCACCGGCTATCTTCATGGACTTGATGAACCGAGTCTTTCGCCCTTTCTTGGATCGGTTCGTAGTGATCTTCATTGATGATATCTTAATCTATTCGGCCTCGGAGTAGGAGCATGAAGAGCATCTTCGGTTGGTACTACAGGTACTAAGGAGAGAAAAATTATTTGCTAAGTTCTCCAAGTGTGAATTTTGGCTAGAGGAAGTGGTGTTTCTTGGGCATGTGGTCTCAGGAGAGGGCATTCGGGTTGATCAATCCAAGATCACAACCGTTCTCAATTGGAGGCAGCCGAGTATCATCTCGGAGGTCCATAGTTTCCTGGGTTTGGCCGGTTATTACCGGCGTTTAGTAGAAGGGTTTTCAAAAATTGCCAGTCCCTTTACTAGGCTGACCCGAAAGGATCAGTGTTTTGTATGGACAGCTGATTGTGAGGAGAGCTTCCAAGAGCTGAAGAGGAGACTTACGTCTACACCTATCCTTATAGTTCCTCGTAGTGGAGGGGGCTACCAAGTCTAACTGCGATGCTTCACACTCGGGTTTGGGCGGAGTTGTCACTTATGCATCTCGGTAGCTCAAGAACCATGAGCGAAACTATCCTACCCATGACCTGGAGCTAGCAGCGGTAGTGTTTGCTTTGAAGATTTGAAGACATTATCTCTACGGGGAGAAGTGCGAGATTTTCACTGACCACAAGAGTTTGAAAAACTTATTCACCTAGAGGGAGTTGAACATGAGACAATGCAGGTGGCTTGAGCTGGTGAATGATTATGACTGCACTATTAGCTATCACCTTAGAAAGGCAAATTTGGTGGTTGACGCCTTGAGTAGGAAGTCAATGAAAAATTTGGCTAGTTTGATTACTCAGCAGCAGGGCATCTTGTGAGATTTGCAGAAGATGGACATGCATATCATAGATAAAGATGTGGGTGCTGGACTACTTGCCTAGTTAACTGTAAGGCCGACTCTAGCGGAGAAGATCAGAGTTGTACAGGCAGAAGACCCATATTTACTGCAAGTCCTCCAATAAGTTCAAGACTCAGGTAAAAGGGTTTTTGCCTTGATGGAATAGGAATCCTGAAGTTTAGAGATAGATTCTATGTACCTGATGTGGGCGAACTTGATGGGCTCTGATACCAAATTAATGAGATCTGGAACCAAAGATAGGCTACGCTAAGATTCCTTTAAGATCTGAATTTATTACAGGAATCAGTCCGCGCAACCGTAGGAAAATATTCGTCAGATATTCTCCGGTAGTCAGAAAATTACGAAACTAATTGGGTTAGATTCATAACTTCCTAATCTACAACTTTCGTATTTATGCCTTTTGTAGATTCGAATTATAGCAGGGACGAAAACACAGAATAACGTGGGTGATGGTGGTGGTGACGGGTGGAGTGGATGTTAGGGTTATGGATGGGTATGAAGATGAGGGTGAATTGTGGAAGTGATTAAGGGAAGTAGACGAGGGGAACGAAGTGGTCGAGATCCCAAAGAAGAGGGGTGACTCGACAGACGAGGGAGATTAGAAGCGAGGAGAAACCTTGCCAATGGTAGATGTGGAAGCATGGTGAAGAGGGAGGAGGGAGAAGTCTAGTGAGAAGATAGGAGACAAGAAATTAATAATCTAATTCCATAATGAAGTTGACTGCCATCCACATATTTATAGAGGCTAGCCAACAAGTCCTAAAACAATATGAAACCCTAACAAACCAGCTAAACCAGTATTCCTTATCTTCTCCGATTACCTTTCGGATTAAGCTTTCGTTTTGTCACAGATAGATTCCGAATCTAGAAATGTCATGAATATCAAAGTTGTAGATCTCGAGGTTGGCAACCTTATCCAACTGGTTTAATATTATTTGTATATGTGTAGAATATTCTACGAATATATTTCCTGAAAAGTTTAGCTAATTAAATAAAATCTTAACCTACTAAGACTCTAACTAAACAAAATAACCAAATAAGATAATTAGACTCAATCCATTGAGCAATCTCCTTTTGATGTGAGATGTGATCCGATTTGATCCAATTCGTATCAGAACTTCGTCGGAAGATTTTGGAGGAAGCTCACCAGACCTCTTACAGTGTGCATCCTGGGGAGATGAAGATGTACCATGATGTCCGAAGATACTTTAGGTGGCCGGGACTAAAGAAAAGCATTGCAGAATTTGTATCTCGATGCTTGATTTGTCAGCAGGTCAAGATTGAACATTAGAGGCCTGTTGGGACACTCAGACCCTTACCCATTCCTGAGTGGAAGTGAGAGCATATTACTATAGACTTTGTGGTGGGCCTGCCGAAGACTTTGAAGAAAAAGGACTATATGGGTAATCGTGGATCGATTGACCAAAGTCAGCTCACTTCCTCCCAGTTAGTACCACTGATTCTATGGATCATCGAGCCACTTTATTTCGGTATGAGATCTTTGCCCGCTATGGGGCACCAATTTTCATAAATTCCGACCGAGACCTCAAGTTCACCTATAGGCTGTGGCATCATTTTGCTAAGTCACTGGGTACCAAACTGCAATTTAGCACTGTCTATCATCCTTAGACCGACGGTCAGTTGGAGCGGACGATCCAGACTATAAAGGACATGCTACGTGCTTCGGTTGCAGATTTCGGATTCGGTTGGGACCGACACCTTCCACTGGTTGAGTTTGCCTACAATTATAATCATCACTCTAGCATTGGGATACCCCCCTATGAAGTTTTATATGGACGGAAATGTCAGACACCTATCAGTTGGGACGAAGTGGGAGAACGAAAGATAGAGAGCTCAGAGCTGATTCAGGAGACCGTAGATAAGGTGTGAAAGGTGCGAGAACATTTGCGGGCTATTCAAAGTCAACAGAAGAGCTATGCTGATTATCGACGTCGAGATCTGGAATTTCATATCGGGGATAAAGTTTTCCTCAAGGTCTCGCCGTGGAAGGGGGTAGTTCGATTTGGGAGGAAGGGCAAGCTGAGCCCTCGATATATAGGCCCTTATGAGATCTTGGCACGGATAAGACCGGTTACTTACCGGGTAGATTTGCCTCTCCGGAGCTGTCTCAGATTTATAACGTGTTTCATGTGTCAGTGTTGAGAAAGTATCTATATGACCCATCACATGTCTTGAGAGAAAAACTTATCCAGCTGAGGAAGGACTTGTTCTATGAGGAGCAACCAGTGCAGATCATTGACAAATGTGTGAAGACGCTTCGAAGAAGAGCCGTACTTTTGATCAAGGTTCTTTGGCGGCACCATAGTGTAGAGGAAGCTACATGGGAGCCCGAGGAGAAGATTTAGTCTATTTACCCTCATTTATTTTTCGACTTAGGTGGGTAATTTCGAGGGCGAAATTTCTTGTTGTTGGGGTTAGTTGTAACACCCTAAAATATATATATAAAAAAAATCGCCCACGCAACACGTGCGTGCGTCCCAGCCTGCCACCGTCCTCTCTTCCTTTTTCTTCTTCCTCTGCCGTGCACGCCACCAACCACTCCCCACTCCTTAATTTCCCTCTACCCCACCATCTCTCTCTCCTTATCCTTCTCTCGTGTTGCCAACGAAGCCCCGGACCTGGATCCAACGAAGCCAAGCCGTACGACCCCCTCAGTAAGCCCCTACTCCTTGTTACATTCCGACAAATCGACCCCTTCCCCCTCGCTGTCATCAGAGTCCTCAACGGCCGACAACTTCGCGTCTAGTGGCCGGTCGAAGAGCTTCGGTGGACGAGGGGGCGGAGAAACCCCCTTAGCTGGGCTTCGGGCTTTTAATGGAGGAGGAAGGGGAACCTCCATGACCGCTGGCCATGGAGTGTGCTTTGCGGCCCCGTCGGCCACCCTGGCCGCGGGGCGAGTTGCTCTCGCTCCCCCGTAGGCGAGGAGGACAGAAAGTAGTTTTTGGGACATCCGCTTCCCTAATCCTCAATTGATGATACCCAAATCTCAGATCAATCTTAGAGAAGACTCGCACCCCACGCAATTGATCAAAAAGGTCCTCAATGCAAGGCAAGGGGTATTTGTTCTTCACAGTCAGCTGGTTCAATTGTTGATAATCAATGCAAAGGCGAAGTGAAACACCCAAACCTCTAAATACACGTGTAAACCGCGTGGGTAAATCCGCCCACGCGGTGCATCACATGATCTGTCAGTACGAGGATTTCACAAGGCACACAACAGCACAAATTCACCATAATTAAACTCAACTATAAGAGTCCGGATACAAGTTCCACAGGCCATAACAAGCCTTCCAAATATACATCCAAAATACAATACTAAAGTCCAAAATACATCATCAATCATAACGTCCTCGCAGGAGCTTAAAACAACTAAAAGACATATTGAAAAAGAAAGGTAGCTATTCCTCGCTACCCGCACCTGCGTCCCCTAACTCTGAAATAATGCCACCACGAGGTGGTGAGCTTACAGCCTAGCGAGTAGGATCCATACAATCTAAAATAATGAAATCATATGTGTATATCCAATGTATGCCTATATTTGCTAACAATAACAATATGGTTGTTGAAATGACTTACCATAAATTACTATCAATGCAATTGATAGAGATTACTAATCACTATCCTGGAACATGCTAGTTCCTAAACGTATCACGATAAGTCCACGTAGATATAAAGCTTGATACAATCTCTTACTCGTACACATCTCAATCATAGTGTTTATATGTTATGTATAGCAATAAAAGAGCCGTATAGTCATCTTATGCCTACCAAAGCATTAATCATACTCATCATCGCTCACCGAGCTATTCACCACACAGGGTAAATACTCTCAAGAAACAATCATCCATCACATAATCATCCATTATCTAATACATCAAGGGGGGATATATACACATCTAGCGGTAATGCCACCTACACGTGTATGACGACACTACATGTGACTGGTTGTCTGTGGCCATCAGACTAAGGACCATCTGTAGCCATCAGACTAAGGATCATCTGTAGCCATCAGACTAAGGACCCCGATCGTAAGCCCATATCTCACTCTCTCTAAATCATCACCACCCTCAGCGGGAGAATCGGGAGCCCTCGGCTCATCAACAGACGCCCTAACCCTGCATCGTCGGGTACTGCTAGAGTTATATCCCCGCTTCACAATCATGTTCTTCTATCATCATATCCTAGTCCTGACTATGCATTATAACTACCTGAATGCCACACAGGCTCCCGACCTCAGGTGTAAGCCGCTAATAGTATAATCATATAAATACACTCTACCCTGGGCTAAGTGAGTAAGGGTATTGCCTAGTCAGAATTCGACTACTAATGATAGGTGGAAGTGGTGCAGTGTCTATGATTGTATAAAGCAGGTCATAGTTATCATGATCGTTACATTCTATATTCACAATAGATATATATGCAAGGGTATATCATACAGGATACATGCAGAGCATCATCACACTAATGCTTATGCTACATTAACAATCTCATAATATCATGATGAGCAAATTATTAATAACTGCGTATGTAAAGATCCACATGGTACACTAAATGCATGTATTAATACCGACAATTCCTATAGTGTCATGACTGTAACTACATTATTCTAGATTGTATAACTCTACTCGCCTGGGGGGTCTCCACAGTATGCTAAATCTCGTCAGCTAGCCGGCTCCTTCGAAATCTCAAAATCCTCCTCACGCGGTGTCAATCTTATTAATTCACACAAGTAAGCCATACGTAAGATTTGCGAACTAATAGAATTAATTATCTTACTAGAGCATTTATGTTTGGCAAATACATGAGTCAAGGTCTCCTATGGCGAGTCCTATGTTATCCTAAAATTCACATGATACTAAATTGTCATTACGGGGGGTTAGGCTAATTAAATCAGGTGGAAATAGGTAAACAGGGTTATAGGGTCCAAATGGCCCCAAATGGGCTAGGCTAGAGGTATTGGATTAGGCTCAAACCCAACCCAATAGGCAAGAGGGCCTTGGTACTAGGTTGCAAGAGGTGGGCTGGGGGTCCAACCACAGCCCACCAAGGCTTGCTGTGGGCTGCAGTCCAACCACAGCCCACCACAACCGAGCTGGTGGGCTGCGGTCTGCTACCCACCAAAACCGAGCTGGTGGGCTGCGGTCTGCAGCCCACTAAGGGGGGATGGGTGGGGGTTTGTTTAACCCCCACCTTCCCACACCATCTCCTCCCGAGGGAAGGAGATCGAGGCGGAGAGAGGAGGTCCACGGGGTTCCGGGGCTACGGGCGGCGCAGCACGAGGCCGGCGAGTAAGTAAGGGGGAAAAGAAAAGGAAAGATGGGAGGAGGAGGGCCGATGGCGACGGGCTGCGCTCCATGGCCAGTGGCCATGGAGGTGCCTCCTCTCCTCAACGAGGGCCCGAAGCCCAGAGAGGGCTTCTCTCCCTCCACCGGGGCCTCTCGGATCGGCGGCTAGACGCAAGGTCATTGGCCGCCGAGGACTTCGACGATGGCGAGGGAGGGGGAGGTTACACTACTGAAAATAATGGCAGGGGTAGGAGGCTTACCGAGGGGGGGTTGGTCGGCAGGCTCGACGGCTCCGAGGTTTCGTCGGCTTCGGCGTTAGCAACCACGAGAGAGGGAGAGAGGTAGCGAGGTGGAGGAAATGGCACGGTCGGGGAGGGGAAGGTGGAGGTTAATAGAGGTGGGAGGAGGGTAGCGTGCACGGCAAGGGAAGGGGAAGAAGAGGAGAAGAGAGGACAGGGGGGTGGCAGGGTCGGCGCGTGCGTCAGTCAAATTTTTTTTTTTTTTTTTTTTTTGTGAATTGGGGTGTTACACGAAGGGTACCATCCTTGTTTTTCACTAATAGGACTAGAGCGTCCCAAGGGAATAAGCTAGGCCGGATGAGTCCCTTACTTAGCAAATCATCAATCTGCTCTATAAGTTCTTCCATTTCCTTTAGAGCCATACGGTAAGGTGCCTTGGAGACCGGTTGAAACACCCACTTCCAAAAATTCACGTGTTCTTCACGTGGAGCATGTCCACGTGATTCCCACGTGATCGGTCAGTGAAATAATCTCACCAAGTATCTGAATAAGTCAAGAAATACCATAATAATCCAACAAATAATCCTGAATTATAATATCACAGGCCTCAACAAGCCTCTAGGAATACAAGTCCATCACAAATTTGCTAAAACATAATACCCTCGCAGGGGCTAAGTCCAACTGAAATGATAGAATAAACAATGCTAAAATTAAGGAATGAATCTGCTACTCCTCGATGTCCGTATCCTCTATAATCATCTCTGAAATATTTCCACCAAAAATGGCGGTGAGCACGGGGCCCAGCAAGTAAAATCTAATAATAATCTAAGAATATTACATGATAAGTAAAAATGCAACTCATAACATGTCAGGAAAAATGTACATTATGACTTTTAATAGCTTTCATCATTATAGCTTATTTTACATAGAAATCCACACAGGAGTCAAGTCACAATAACATATCTCACATAGCATCATAAAAATCGAGGAGGACTAGTCAACTAGCGGTATTATCGCCCATATATGCCTGGCGACGCTGCATATGACCGGTTGTTTGTGGCCATCAGATTAAGGACCCCAGTCGTAGGCCCATCAACACCGTTCTAGTAATTATCGCACAGAGCGAAATCATCACATACGGCTGGTAAGAGCACACAGCTCAATAGACGCCCTGACCCTACGTCCTCGGGTACCGCTAGAACTACAATCCCTTCCTCTCAATCATCTTTTCTAATATCATACTAGTCAAGTCTCCAACTATGGCAGTGTAATCACCTGAATGCTCCACCTGCTACCGACCTCAGGTGTAGGCCGCTAATATGATACTATATAATATACACTCTACCCCTAACCCCGGGTTGAGTAGGTAAAAGGGCACTGCCTAATTGGGACTTGACTAATAGTGATACGTGCACGTGGTGCCATGACTTCTAATATTTATCTAACATAATCATCACAACAACAGATATTATAAACAATCATAGAGTCTATCATACATGTGCATTAAGTGATAAATAATACAAGTAAGAACTGACATGTAATTAAATGCAAATATGTGATGTCATATAAGTTTCATAAGAAAACGGTATTTAACTATCACAGGTAAGATATGACATAAGCATGCATTTTTAAAGACTATTATAAAATTCTACTCGCCTGGGGTATTTTTGGAATTTGTCTTACTCTCCTAATCAGTCGGCTCTCCCTGAATTTCAAGATCCTTCCCGCACAATGCTGAATCTAATAATTTATAAATAAACATAAAGTTAATGGACTTATAAACTAACCGTCTTGTTGTGTATATTAAGTTTGATTTTCTAGGTCCGAGATATTATTTGTCCTAATTACTATAATAATGGTCATTAGAGTGGTTCGCATTGTAAATGTGAAGATAATAGAGAAGACTAATAAATTCAATATTATTTTGATCTTGCAAAAATCCCTAATTTTATTAATAACATGATTGAGAAATTATAATAATTACAAATTGGGCAGCTATCAGAATTTAAGAAAATAACAGACTCAAAATTAATTAGACTAGGGTTAAAGAAAAAATGTTAAAGGTTGGGTTGAGCCCAAGGCCCAGCAAGTTAAGTGGGGGTGAGAGGGAGAGAGTGGGCTGTAGACCCACCTGCAGCCCACTGGACCAGAGGTAATGGACTGGGCTCAAGAGCCCAGTCAGGCAGGGGGAGATAGTGGACTGGGCTCCAGAGCCCAGTCCGACAATAAATAAGGAGATGGGCTGCGGGGCCTCCCGCAGCCCACCAGAAGCTAAGGGAGGGGGTGGACTGGACTCCAGAGCCCAGTCCACCGAGACCTTTAGAAACAAAAGGGACTATGGACTTGGGCTGCAACGCAGCCCATGCCACAGCCCAAAGGGAAAGAGAGAGAGAGCGGTGGGGGACCCAACCCCCCACCCTCTCCTCGTCTCCTCGACAGGGAAAGAGAAACAGAGGAGAGGGGTCTTGCTGCCGGCGTTCCCCGTCACCGGCAGCCCCCTCCTCCCCCCGGCTCCAGCAGCAACTCCCTATGTCGACTTGGGCGCAGAAGTGGAAAGAACCTCCGGCTAGTGCGGTCGGAGGTGAGAGTTGAGGGACTCCATGGCCGGCGGCCATGGGGTTCTCAACCTAGTGCAAGATGGGCTCGAAGCCCCCTCCTCGGATACCCAACTCTTCCAAGTGAAGAGGTGGGTCAGCCGAAATTGATGAGCGAGGCCACCACTGCCGGTGGTGGCCGCTAGTGCCAAAGAATTCTGACGGTGGGAGGCGACATGTCATCGCCTCCCACGCGCCCCGTGGGTACCCAATTTGGGTACCTACAGCTAGGGGAAGAGACCGGGAAGCTTCCCAAACCAGTGAGTTGTCGACCCGAGGTCGCCGGTCGACGAATTTCCCGGTGAAGGTAAACTAAAAATAAAATCCTAAATACGCATGCTTACTAAACTATTTTCAAATTAAACTAGAAAGGGACTGAAGGCTGACCTGACGGTCGAAGAGAGAGGGTTTTGGTTGGCTGCCGGCGTTCCGGTGACTCGTTGCCCGCGACGAAGACCTCGGTGGCTCGGGAGAGAAAAGGAGAGTAGAGAAACAATGAAGATGGGGAGATTCCGCCAAAAGAAGAGAACCTTAGGGGGAAAGGGATTAAATAGAGGAGAGGGGAGAGAGCATCGGAGTGGAGTTACTCCACTCCGGCGCTCTTCTCTCCCACCTCTCACAACTAACTGCGAGAGGTGGGGGAAGAAGGAGTCAGCGGCGCACGCGCCAAGCGCGTGCGCTGCGGTTAGGGTGCACGCGCATGGCGCGTGCGCTAAATTTTTTTTTTTTTTTTTTTTTTTTTTTTTTTTTTTTTTTTTTTTTTTTTAAACGGGTGTTACACCGGTCCTGCTCTTAGAACCAGGTCGATGGTGAACTCAACTCCCCTGTCTGGAGGAAGCCCCTTGATGTCCTTCAAGAAAACATCCGTAAACTCCCATACTACTAGCAAGTCAGTCAGGGTTTGGGTCCCGGAAGACTCAATGGACATGATTGTCACCAACTACAAATGGTCTACCCGTCGATCCTTACACAATCGACACTCCATGCTATCATTAAGCTATAAGATAACCTCTTTGCTGTAGTAGTTAATACTGGCATGGTAAGCAGATAACCAGTCCATTCCAAAAAATTAGATCAAAGTTATGCATCTCAAGAGGTAGGAGGTCCGCCTTAAAATTCCACTTGCCAAATGTTAGGGTGCAAGATCGATAAACATGGCAAATTTTCAGAAAATCACCAAGTGGGGTGCCTATGACCAAGGGCTTAATAAGAAGTCCCGGCGCCACATCCACATATTCTAGAAAGGACGTAGAAATAAAAGAGTGGGTAGCCCCAGGGTCAAGCAAAATCCTGGTTGTGTGTGCAAATAAGGTCATAGTACCTCCCATTGCGTATATAAATTTTAACTAAAATAGAAAAATGCATTTTTCACATCATGCAAATTTGCATGGGGTTAGGAAGGACATAATATCATGTGTAAGTAGAACATACGTAAAACTTAAATAACATGATTAATATACTCTATTACCTGTGGCCACCTCATTGGACGCTTCAGCATCCTGCAGGGTCATGGTTAAAACTCAGCCAATACGCCCACCCCGCCCTCTACTAAAAGGCCCCGATCGCACGCCATCGCGACCCCTACTCACAGCAGTACTGGCTCCTGATTCTCTAGATATAGATGGTGTGGCAGGAGTGACTAGCGCTTTGACCAACAAGGGACATTGCATGCGAATATGCCCAGACTCTCCACACTGGAAGCAGGTAATACGAGCACTAAAGCAGTCACGAAATATATGACCCTTCTTCCCGCAAACATAAAAAGTCCTACCCTCAGAAGTAGATGGTCATGCAAAACCACTACTGCCAGTTCTGCTCGAAACTACTGCCGACCTCCCACCACTTACAGAAAGTGAAGCCTTACCAGGCCCTCTTGAACCCTGAGAGGTAGGTTTACTCAGGGTAGCACTAGAGACTGCACCACCAGCATAGAGATGACACCTCGGTCACAGGAAGGTCCCACTAGAATGACCTCCACGCAGACGCCCATCAAAGCGGCGAGTGCGTCTAGCTACTCGCTCTTGATGCTGCGAGCGCTCCTCCAGTAAATGCCTCTTAGCTATCCCCGCATTCTCTACCAGCTCTGCGTAGGTTAAATTCTTCACCATATTCACCTACTTGCGGATCTCGATCCGAAGGCCTATCTTGAATTGGTCAACTCTAGCAGCATCATCAGGTATAACTCTGGGGCAAAACGGGATAGGGCCTTAAAACTTGTCCTCATACTGTGCCACTGTTATATTTTTCTATCTCAGTTGGGTAAATTCCCTCGTTAGCTCGAAACGTAGGGATGTAGGAAAATATTTTTTATCATAAGAATCTAAAAATGCTTTCCAAGTAATGTACTCCCCAGCAAGGTGATTTGACATCATACGCTCAGTGGCCCTCCACCACTCTTCTACCTTTCCGCACATAAGGAAAGTGGCAAAGGTCACCTGACGGTTCTCTGAGCATTCAAAAGCAGTCAAGATCTTCCTCACATCCACTATCCACCTATTCGCTTCCATAGGGTCAGTCGTGCCACTGAACAAAAGGGGGTTGAGCTGCATGAAACGGTTCAGTGACCAAGCGGACCCACCCCTAGTCTGCTCGGCTGGAGCAACCTGCTCTGACGGCTCCCTCGGTATGTGCATCCTAGACACAGCTGTCGTGCGCTCCCGAACCAATTCTTCAATGAGCCTCTCCTGCTGCATGACAAGCTGCCCAAGGGCCTCGATGTTGGCTAAAGTACCGGCAGTCGGTTCGTCAACGGGGGCTGGGGCCCGTCCACGAACAGTCGCACGCATAAACCGAGCATGTCTAAACGGCATTCCTGGTAAGTTCAATGCAGTTTAGTTCTCAATTCACAAGTATGCCAAATGTCATATACATGTGTATACCGCGTGGGTAAATCCTCCCACGCGGTGCATCACGTGACCTGTCAGTAATATGTTTTTACAAGACACATAGAAATATAGGTTTATACCATAAATGATCTCAAGCAAAATATGAGTCCGGATATAAGTTCCATAGGCCACAATAAGCCTTCAAAGATACACATCCAAAATATAACTCCAATCATAACACCCTCGCAGGGGTTCAATACAATTAACAGAAATAACTCTAAATGAAGTAAAGGCGGCTACTCCTTGCTACCCGCACCTGCTTCCCCTAACTCTGAAATGATGTCACCAAGAGGTGGTGAGCACACAGCCCGATTAGTAGAATCCATATAATTTATAATAATGAAATCACAGGTGCATATTTCAATACATGCCTATAGTTGCTAAAATAGAATAAGCTTATTTAAATGAGTTACTAAATCAATGCAAACGATATAGACTACATGGTACTGTCCTTGAACATGCTAATTCCTAATCATATCAAGATAAGTCTATACAAGTATATAAAGTTTGATACAATCTCTTATTCATACAAATCTCAATTACAGCATTATATGTTATGCTTAGGAGTAAAAAGAGTAGTTTTTCTCATATTCATGTAAGTCAAGGAGGGTTAGTCATCACATGCTCACCAAGGTATTAATCATGATTTATCATAGCTCACCGAACCATTTACCACATAATTTAAATATTCTCCAGAAGTTATCCATCATATAACCACCCATCGTCTCATATATCGAGGGGGGAATATATACACATCTAACGGTAATGTCACCCAAATATGCATGGCGACGCTGCTTGTGATCGATTGTTTGTGTTTATCAAACTAAGGACCCCGGTCGTAGGCCTATATCTCACTATCTCTAAATCACAATCGCTCTCAGTGGAATAGTCAAGAGCCCTCAGCTCATCAGTGAATGCCATGACCCTGCGTCGTCAGGTACCACTAGAGAAATATCTCCGCCTCACAATCATGTTTTTGCTATCATCATAATCTAGTTTTGACCATGCAGTGTAATTACCTAAATGTCACTTAGGCTAATGATCTTAGGTGTAGACCGCTAATAGTATAAGTCATATATGATACACTCTACCCTTAACCTCGGACTGAGTGAGTAGAGGGCACTGCCTAGTCATAACATGACTACTAATGATAAGTGGAATTGGTGCAGTGTCTTTGATGTATAAGTCATGTCATAGTCATCATGGTCATTACATTCTATATTTACTACAGATGTTTATGCAAGAGTGTCTCATACTAGGATACATGTAGATCATAGTTACACTAATGCATGTGTTAATATTAACATTCTTATAACATCATAAAGAGTATACTATCAACAACTGCATATACTAGAATATATAATAGTTACACTAAATGCATGTGTTAATATTAACATTCCTATAACATCATGAAAAGTATACTATCAACAACTGCGCATATTGGGATACATAATAGTTATTACTAAATGCATGATATCATTCTTATAACATCATGAAAAGTATAATAGCAGCAACTACATTGTTCTAAATTCATATAAACTCTACTTGCCTAGAGATCTCCACAGTACTCTAATTCCCCTCAACTAGCCGGCTCCTTCGGATCCCAAAATTCTCCTCGTATGGTGTCGATCCTAACAATTCACACAAGTAAAACCATACATAAAGTTAGTGAATTAATATAATATTAAACTTTATTAGAGAATTTAGGTTTAGGCATATCACATGAGTCAAGGGTCCCCTAGGGTTGAGTTCTATATCATCATAAAATTCACATTATTTAGGTAATAAGAATTTGTCTTTAGGGGAGTGGTTAGGCTAATTAATAAGGTGAGGATAAGGAAATGGGGCTTATAGGGTCCAAATAACCCACTGGGCCTAGGCTGGTGCATAGGTGGGGTGTTGGGGTTAGGCTCAAGCCCAACTCAGCAGGGCAAGAAGGGCCTTGGTGGGTTGCAGTCCAACTGTAGCCCACAAGGGATTAGATGTGGTGAGCTACTGTCTAATCGCAGCCCACCAAGGACTTGGTTGGTGGGTTGCAGTCAGCCCACCAAGAACCCTGGTTTGTGGGTTGCGGTCAGACCGTAGCCCACCATGAAGTGTGTGGGAGGGGGGTTTGTTAAACCTCCCCACCCTCCTCCCTCATCTCCTTCCAAGGGAAGGAGACAGAAGAGGGAGGCGCAGCCACCACCGAGGCCAATGGTGGCGGTAGCGCACCCACGATGCCATGTAAAGGTACGGCGGCCGGAAGGCGATAAGAAAAGGAAAAAGAAAAAGAGAGGAGGTGGACTTGAGCTCGACGGCGACGGGGCGTAGCCCGAGCTTGCGGTGGAGCCGTTGTTCGTCCTCCCTGTCTATGGGGGAGCGGGAGCAGCTTGCCCCGTGGCTTGGGTGGCCGATGAGGCGGTGAGGCACACTCCATTGCCGGCGGCCATGAAGGTCCCCCATCCACCGAAGCTCTTGGACCGGGCGGTTAGACATGAAGTCGTCGGCCGCCGAGGACTCTGATGACGACGAAGGGGAGGGGTTTAGGGGCTTATTGAGAGGGTTCTAAGGCTTGGCTTCGTCGGCTCTGACGTCGACAGCACAAGAGAAGGAGAGAGATGGTGGGGTGGAGGGGAAATAGGGGAGGGTGGCAGTAGTGGCGTGCACGGAAGGAGAAGAAGAAGAAGAAGAAGAAGAAGAAGAAGAAGAAGAAGAAGAAGAAGAAGAAGAAAGAGAGGACGGTGGGGGGCAGGTTGGCTCGTCCGTCGGCGATTTTGTTTTTTAATTTCTCGGTGTTACAAAATCTTTCGAAAAATATTGAACACGTCTACAGTCATTGAATGCACCTTCAGATTATCTCATCCTAAAGGTGAAATAAGATCATGCACTTCATCTCATTGGATTAGCTTTCCACAATACCGAGCCACAATCAATGGCTCAACAAGTGTTAAAACTTTTCTCAAAGTTTACATAAAATTTTCTAGTCTGACTCTCTCTCTCTCTCTCTCTTGGAAAATGTCTTCTTTTGTTCTCGGATTTTATTGTCTTGGGTTACTTTACTAGTTCACTGTATCTTTTGTAATCACTCTGTAATAAACTAGCAGGTGCCTATTGGGGATGGAATGACAATATGCCGCAAAAAAGGCTGATAATGAAACTTGTAAGATGTCCTGTACTCCAAATCATGTTACATTGGTAACCAACCTTGAACTTTTAGGCTGCCATAGTGGAGCAGGCTAACTTTGTTACAATTCTTTTCATTATCAGTACCTTCATTTTTCGCCAGCCAGAGTTTTCGTTGGAAGACAATGAGATGGGCCCATAAAGATATATTCCTCATGAGCTAACGAACTGATCCATTCACTTCCAATGCAACTGGTATATAGATCCGGAAAACTGCAGATTTCCTGGTGTAAATGGCTGATGTATTTTTTTCACTTTAGAGATTAAGATGTATCCCGCATATCTTTGAGAGAGATTGTAGACTTCCAAACTAGTTGTGCATATCTGAGTTGGTTGTTTCTGCTACTTAAGTTTGTGTGAGTTATTCTTATTCATGTTTTGTTTAATTTGGTTCAATATGGATAAAGAGAGATAAAGGCCAAATATCAAAAATGTCCCAGATCCTTTTAGGAAAATATCCGTGTTCTTTGCTTTTATGGTTAAGTCCCTCTCTTATTACAACTCCAAGTTGGAATAGGAAAATATGGATAAGATATCATGTGACGGGATGTTAACCATGTTTTGAGTTATGCTAAGTTAAGGTGGTGTTTTGTTACAAATCATGAATAAAGGGATAGTAATCCATGAATAGAAGTCCCTTATTCCTAAACCAATTCTAAATTTCAGTTTCTTATGTATCGTAGAAAGGGAATTTTCTCATTTTCCCTATTGTTTGAAGTCAAAAGACTTCAAACATGTATTGTCACAAAATTTCAGTTCCAAATATGCCCAATTTTTGGACCAGATTCCTTTTCTCTTTCTTTTTTTATTTCCTTTCTTGTGCCAAATTCATATATATTTTTTAGAGGAAAAAAGGGTTTATGATTAAAGGTTGACCAAAACTTACAAATTTGCCTATTGTTCTCAAGCCAATTTGTAACTCGGTGGACTTCTCGTTATACATTTCTGAGGATATACATCTCCAAATTTTATTGTTTCTTTATCTTTGTGAAATCAGATATAACCTCCTACGAGTTTGTCCTTGATCAAACAACGAGTATCAGAGAGTAGAAAAGAACAAAAATTTAAAAACAGAACTTGTTTATATAAAGCAAGTAGGTTAGAGCTTTAGGACAATGTAAGACTTGAGAAAGATGTTACTTAGATTTTGATGTATTGAGAACAAGAGAATTAATGATGTGAACAAGGATTGGTGATGTTTGCTCCACTATTTATAAATCAAGTATTATTATCATAAAGGATATTTGATTGCCGCACCGTAGCTGCCAGTTGTTAAGGGGGGTATTGTGCATGATGACTCTGTAATCATAACTATGGAAATAGTCAAAGACAATGTAATTTTTCCTAGCACAAACTTGGGAAGTAGATCGATTTGGATTTGAGGTTGAGAGAGTTGGACGAGGGGATGGTGTCCTATTATTGTTGTTCAGATTAAATAATGTTTTGAGATCATTGTGGATGAGGTGAGTTAGAAGAAAATGAGAATGGTTGCCAACTATGGCAGTCACTGAAGTTGATAGTTTTACCGCATACACTCATGAAGAAAATGATTTTTTGTTTTAGAGGTTCATAGACATATATGGTTACTTTTTTCTTGATTCAATGAAATATATGTGAATATTTTTTTCTTAGCTCAAGAAGTGTATATATATGAGCAAAGAAGTTCAGAGAGTATATAAAAAATAATAATAGATTTAAGAGTCTAAATAAAATTATACCTTTAAATAAACTAAATACAACTCTTACTGCCTTGTTATCGTAGAAAGTAGTGCAAGATAATGGAATATATTTTCTCACTTTATTATTGTACTTTGGTATGTATAGTACATGAGCTCATCTAGTGAATATTAGCGTGAAACTAAGCCGTTGTTTGGTTTGAGTTCAGCCCGAGCACCTTTAGTAATTAAACATCATTTTATTTCTAATCAAATTTACTCCCTAATAATCAATAAAGAGAAAATAAAAAAATATTTCAATTTGAATTCAAATAGATTTTTAATTTATCTTTGAAATTATCGATATTTAACACTTTCATATTCTCTCCTTTCTCTTCGCAAAGAAATGCATGTTTTTTATTATACCTCTTCACCGCAGCCGACTAAAAAAAACCCTCAAAAAAATATTCATACACATGGATGGAAAAGAAATTAAAAAATTATTATTTAATATAATTTATTAATATGTTTATAATGAGTTTAAAATAGTTAACATGTATTTATATTTTAAAGTTCTAATAATAATATTTTGATACTATTTGTACGACAAATATTCAATTTCCGTCAAAAAAAAGTTTTTACTTTTTCATTCGACATCAAAATAATCGTTACATCTCTATTTCAAATCCCCTTTCATATATCTTCAATTTTTCTCCGGTAAGTATATTTCACTCTAAAAAAAAAAATTTAGAACTTATTAAGTCCATAATACATTATAAAGTATTTGGAGGCTTGTAAAATTTTAAGTCCGCAATAACTTACCTTTTTTATAATAAAGTTTGCAATACTAAGAACTTCTTAAAAAATATTAGAAAAATAATGTAGCCTTATACATGGGCTTATAGCACAAAATAAAAATAAAACATTAACCTTACATTATTATTTAAAAGAAAAACAACAATAAACTTACGTTATTTTAGAAAAAATAAATTTAAAGAGAATGAATATGTAAGCCTACAAGCGGGCTTACCTGCATGCAATACATCTTAGGGGCTTAATACATGCTTGTAAGCCCCCCAAGTGGGTTTACATGATTGCATGCTCATATTGCGGAGCATACAAACAGTTTTAAAAATTTTACATGCTTACAAAATAGCTAATACATCTTAAGGGCTTAATACATACTTACAAGTTTTTTTATTAATAAAATAATTTTTTTTAAAATTTTATTATCAAAGTAAAGGATATTTTGGTCCATTAATTTGTATATCATCTATTTCCCTCTAAACCAATATTTTTTTTAATTTTTTCACATCTCATCAAAGATAATAGACTTTAGCTCACCTCACAACAAAATATTTGTTACGAATCAAATCTAATTGATCTAGATGTAATAAAATTATAAAAACATAGACGATGGTAGCCTCATGAGTTAGGATTATAATATCTCTAGTTTCACCTAAATTAGAGATTTTGATGAAAAGATATAAATAAAATAGTGGAGTAAGATCAGAACGAGGTAGAACGGTAAATATCTAATATTGCGGCGGTTGTTAGAGTAGCGGATGGCCAATAGTGGTGGTGGTGGACGACCGTAAGTAGGGTGGCTGTTATAGAAAGGTGGTGGCTAGGGTTTGGGTGCTTTGAAGGGTTCTATAGTTACAATCTATTCCTATAAAAATAAAGATGAAGATGATTTAACAACTAAGATAAAAATAATAAATATGATAATAAGAAAATAATTAAACTCAATTAATTCTTAATGCTTAGATGCTTAGATGAATAAACTAAGAAGTCTAACCTCTCTATATATAGAGGTTGGTTATAATAAGTCATACTCGGATTTAACCCTAAATGCTTATACGACTCAAACTAGGACTTACTTTAGAGGCTTACATGACTTAATTAAATTTACCTTAGTGGCTTACATAGCTTAATTGAAGTTGTCTTAGTAGCTTATATGACTTAAATAGACTTACCTTAAGGGGTTACATCAACTTGAATCAATTAAAAGATAAATAGGCTTATAATCCCAATGTCCTCATAATGCGATCAAATATGACCCGATCCATATTAATATTATATTTGCTTAGCATAATTCAAGGTTTCTAAATCATGACAAAAGAAAAAGAGTAAACTAGCCACATTTAGGACTTAGACTCAAGTCAAACAAACTTTGAGTGTAACAACATATCCTTTAAAAAAAATAGTTGCATGGCACGATGTTGCCGAGTTGAGGGCCCCACGCCGCTCCCAGCAACCAGCCGAGCTAGTTGTTGCGGCAAGCCCTGCTGTCGCCATAGTCGCTGCCAACTCCCTTCACACTACCTTTCTCTCTTTTGGTCTCCTCTCACTCTCCCCTCTCTCTCAAACTCTTTCTCTCTTTTGGTCTCCTCTCACTCTCCCCTCTCTCTCAAACTCTTTCTCTCTTTTGGTCTCCTCTCACTCTCCCCTCTCTCTCAAACTCTTTCTCTCTTTTGGTCTCCTCTCACTCTCCCCTCTCTCTCAAACTCTCTCTCTCTCTCTCTCTCTCTCTCTCTCTCTCTCACTCTTATGGGCGCCAGCCTATAGCTGTCATCGCCACCACTACCTCCACTAACACTAGTGAGCTTCCCTCCTTCCTCCCTCCTCCTCCTTCCTCCTCCTCCTCTCTCTCTCTCCCCCATTTCTTCCTCTTTCTCTCAGGTTCGTCGGAATCAAGCTACCAGCAAGAGGCCAGCCACTAGTTGGCTAGCAGTGGTGAGCCCTTCCGCGCTAGCCTAGTTCCTCCTCCCCTCCTCTTTCTCTTCTCTTCTTCCTTCTCTTCCATTCTACTCCTTTTCTTCTTCTTCTTCCTTAATTCTTCTCCCTTAGTTGTGACAGTGCTGGTCTCGGCCCAACACTGTTAACAGACAATACTAGGCCGAGCCCAACACTACCGTAGTGTTTCTTTATTTAGTTAATGCAATAGATTATTTAGACATTAACTATTTTAATCATATATATTCATCAATATGTTGTTATTAATTACAATTAGTATAATTAATGATTTATTAGGTTATAAACTATTACACATAAATATAGGTAATACTTTGATTTTATTTTAATTTATGTATTCTTCTTTTTGTTAACACAACTAGATTATTTAGACACTACTTATTTTAATTAATATATACGTATATTCATTGATATGCTTATTATTAATTTTAATTAGTGAAATTAATGATTATTTATGTTATACATTATTACATGTAAATATTGGTATTAATATATATATATATATATATATATATATATATATATATATATATATATATATATATAAGTAATTTCATACAAGCATCTTTCAAGTAAGAGAATGCAGTTGCTTATACTGCTCAATGAAAGGGGAGGGGTAGAGACATGCGAAAGGTGAAGTGCTATAGTTGCAAAGATTATGTGTAACACCCCAAATATTAAAAAAAAAATCCCGTGACGCGTGTGTCACAGGCGCCTGCCACTCTGCCCCCCCTCCTCCTCTTCTTCTTATTCTTCCCCTTCCCTTGCCGTGCACGCCATCTCTCTCATCTTCTTATCCCCTTCCCATCACCGCGGCCACCTCGATCCTCCCCCCCCCCCCCATTTTTCCTCCTCCACCGCATTGCCTCTCTCCCTCTCTCTCGTGGTTGCCGACGCAGGAGCCGACAGCCTCGGAGCCGCCGAAGCCCCGGACCGAGAGCCTCCGAGCTTGCCGACCAACCCCCCTTTTTTGGTAAGCCTCCCCCCTGCAATTAATTTCGATAGTGTAACCCCCCTCCCTCGCCGTCGTTGGAGCCCACGGCGGCGAACGACTTCGCGTCTAGCCGCCGATCCGAGAAGCCCCGGTGGAGGGAGAGATGCCATCTCTGGGCTTTGGGCCCTCGTTGAGGAGAGGAGGCGCCTCCATGGTCGTCGGCCTTGGAGCGCGGCTCGTTGCCGTCGGCCCTTCTCCTCCCCTCTTTCTCTTCTGTCCCCTCTTTCCCTTTTCTTTCCCCCTTCTTACTTGTCGGTCTCGTGGCCATGCCGCCGGCCTCGTGCTGTGTCGTCGACCTCGCGCTGCGCCGCCGGCCCCGTGCTGTGCCGTCGGCCTTGTGCCGCGCCGCCAACGTCGCAGCCCTCGAGCTTTCCTCTTGCCCTGCTGTCTCCCTCCCTCTAAAGAGATAGGGGTGGGAGATGGGTGTTGGTGGACTGCAGGCCACAGCCCACTGACCTAGTCTCTGGTGGGCTATAGGCCGTAGCCCACCTGGACTTGGTTTTGGGTGGGCTGCAGGCCGCAGCCCACCTGGATTGGTCTCGGGTGGGCTGCAAGGCGCAGCCCACCTGGCCTTGGACCCAAGTGGGCTGCAGGTTGCAACCCATTAGCCCAATGTTGGGTGGGCTACAGTCTGCAGCCCACTATTCCAACCTTGGTGGGCTGTGGCTGGGCCCCCCAGCCCACCAAGGCCCTCTTGCTTTTTGGGTTGGGTTTGAGCCTACCCATTGTCTCTAGCCTAGCCCATTTGGGGCTATTTGGACCCTATAACCCTGTTTATCTTTTTCACTTGATTTAATTAGCCTGATCTCTCGTAATGACAATCTAGTATCATGTGAATTTTTGGATAACATAAGACTCCTAGGAGACCCTTGACTCATGTATTTTACCAAACATAAATGCACTAATAAGATAATTAATTCTATTAGTTCGCTAATCTTACATATGTCTTACTTACGTGAATTAATACGATTGGCACCGCGTGAGGAGGATTTTGGGTTTCCGGAGGAGCCGGCTAGCTGAAGAGTTTTACCATACTATGGAGACCCCCCAAGCGAGTAGAATTATATAAATCTAGAATAACATAATTACAGTCATTATACCTGTCATGACATTATAGGAAATGTCGGTATTAATGCATACAGTTAGTACACCATGTTATATCTTTTGCATATGTAGTTATTGATAACATGCTCATCATAATATTATGAGAATGTTAATGTAGCATAAACATTAGTGTGATAATGTTTTACGTGTGTCCTGTATGGTATACCATTGCATAGATGTATGATTGCTGTGAATATAGAATGTAATGATCATGATGACTATAACATGCTTTATACACTCATAAACAGTGCACCACTTCCACCTATTATTAGTAGTCGAATTCTGACTAGGCAGTACCCTTACTCACTCAGCCTAGGGTTAAGGGTAGAGTGTATCTTATATGACTATACTATTAGCGGCCTACACCTGAGGTCGGGAAGCTTGTGTGGCATTCAGGTAGTTATACTGCATAGTTAGGACTAGATTATGATGATAGAAGAACATGATTGTGAGGCGGGGATATAACTCTAGCGGTACTCGACGACGCAGGGTTAGGGCGTCTGTTGATGAGCCGAGGGCTCCCGATTCTCCCGCCGAGGACGGTGATGATTTAGAGAGAGTGAGATATGGGCTTACGACCGGGGTCCTTAGTCTGATGGCCACAGACAACCGGTCACATGTAGTGTCGCCATACACGTGTAGGTGACATTACCGCTAGATGTGTATATATCCCCCCTCGATGTATGAGATGAGGGATGATTGTTTCTTGAGAGTATTTACCCTATGTGGTGAATAGCTCGGTGAGCGATGATAAGTATGATTAATGCTTTGTTAGGTCTGAGATGACTAAATTGTTATTTTATTGCTATGCATAACATGTAAAACCTATGATTGAGATGTGTACGAATAAGAGATTGTATCAAGCTTTATATCTGTGTGAACTTATCATGATACGTTTAGGAACTAGCATGTTCTAGGATAGTGACCGGTAATCTTTATCGATTGCATTGATTCAGTAAATTGTAGTAAGTCTTTTCAATAAGCATATCGTTATTGTTAGCAAATATAGGCATACATTGGATATACACATGTGATTTTATTATTTTTAGATTGTATGAATCCTACTCGCTGGGCTGTAAGCTCACCATCTCGTGGTGGTATTATTTTCAGAGCTAGGGGACGTAGGTGCGGGTAGCGAGGAGTAGTTGTTTTTCCTTTTCAATAGGTTTGTTAGTTGTGTTAAGCCCCTGCGAGGGCGTGATGATGATATTGTATTTTGGACTTTAGCATTGTATTTTGGATGTATATTTGGAAGGCTTGTTGTGGCCTGTGGACTTGTATCCGGACTCTTATAGTTGAGTTTATTTATGGTGAAATTGTGATGTTGTGTGCCTTGTGAAATTTTTGTACTGACAGGTCATGTGATGCACCGCGTGGGGGGATTTACCCACGCGGTTTACACGTGTATTTGAAGGTTTGGGTGTTTTATTATGGCTATATTGCTGTCAATTGTATCATGAAGTTTTGCACTTATTGTATGTATAAGCAACAAGGACATATCATCAAAGAATATCCAACTTGTCCTCAAAATCGTCAAGTTAATATTTATCATGCTTTTAGCAGTTCTTGGAATGAACAATTTAAGCACCAACAACCAATTCTCAACTATACTGATTAACGCTCTTACAATTGCTGAATCATTTGTCCTTCCCCCTGCAATGGTATAACAGATAATTATCTCAGCCTTTTCAGCCTTAGGGTGCAAAGTAAAGGTGCTCCTCCATCTCAACCTTACTTTATTGATTTTGTTGCCTCAAATAATATAATGAGTTCCTTAAATATGCCTAGCAATATTTGTAAGTATCATGGTTCATCACATGTTTAAGTTGCTAATGGATATATTTTGCCTATTATTACTATTGGGAATATTACATCATTTTTTGCCAATGTTTTTATTTCACTTGGACTTTCTACTAGTATTATTTCTGTTGACCAATTAGTGGATAATAATTTTGATGTTTGTTTCTCTCATAACAATTGTCGTGTGTAGGATTTGGTGTCGGGGAAGACAATAATGAACGGGCCTAAAGTTGGAAGACTATTTCCGCTATACTTTTCCACTTCTAATATTGTATCTTTGACTTGTAATGCTATTTCAAATAACTGCAAAGTATGGCACAAATGCTTAGGCCATCTTAATTCCATTGTTTTCTTTCATATATTAAATTTTAGTTTGTTGCGCAATAAAAAATATTTTTCATCTCTTAATCTTTCTTTTGATTGCTTTTCATTCAAAATATGGAAAAGTAAGACTTCCTTTTCCTTCTCATGGGAGTTGTGTAGAGAAGTGCTTTGATATTATTCATAGTGATATATCTAAGCATTACTCCTATTATTTCTCTAGGTCACTATAAATATTTTGTGACATTTATTGATAATTATAGTTTGTATACCTGGGTATATTTTTTTATTCAAAATATAAGATTCTTACTGCTTTCAAGTCTTTTTTGGCATATGTTGAGACTCAATTCTCCACTAATATTAAGATCTTGTAATCTGGTAATGTTGGGGATAATATACCTAATAAGTTTCATGATATTTTACATCAGAAAGGCATTATTTCTTAATATTATTGTCCTTATATGCTGCAACAAAATAATGTTGTTGAATGGATGAATCATCATCTTCAAGATGTTGTCCAAACATTATTACTTGAATCTTCTGTTCTATCTAAATTTTGAGTTAAGGCTTTATTTATTACAATTTATTTAATTATTAGACTGCCCTCTCAGGTGTTAAACCTTACTCTCCATATTTTTATCTACACAAGCAACATCCTAATTATCAAAATTTGCATACTTTTGGATATATTTGTTTTATTCACTTGCCCCCTCATGAACATCACAAACTCTTTGGCCAGTCTGTTAAATGCGCCTTTACAGGTTATATCGTTAGTCAAAAAGGTTTTGTTTGCTATGGTCCATATTTTAACAAATTTTATGTTTCACATAATATTGATTTCTTTGAGAACCAATATTTCTTTCCTAGTCATATTGCATCATTGCTACCATTCCTATTCTTCCTAACTTTGATGATTTGATTTCTTGATACGAACCAAGTTGGGTTCAATCCAAATCACGAGGAGTTCTGCATAATTGGGAAAAGATATTTGACTATTCTCCTAATAGTGAAAAATTATGAAACCAGTTGGAATAGCTTCGCGACTTTTCAATCTGTCTTTGGTAATTTAGACCTTTCCAAATTCAAATAAGGTTTGTGTCTAATCTAGATGAAAATTCAATGGTGGTGTTGGTGGTGGGTGTAGTAGTGATTGTAATTTAGAGGGTAGCAAGTGTATCGAGTTGGAGATGGTGATGGTGCATGGATGGTTATGATTACGGTGATGAATAGGTAAATTGATACTTTATAAGTGAAGAGATGGAAGAAATAGGCCGGCCCTATGGAACTAAGAGGATTGATGGACGAAGGAATTTAGAAGCAAGATGAGACCGTTCCGACAGGAGAAGCATTGACAATTAATGAGAGGGATGAGGGAGATATTGAGGCCAACAATCAAGTTGAGAGGGGAGAGAGCAGAGGGTGGCAAAGGCAGAAGACAATTAATCCTTCATGAATGTATTCCTCAATTAGGGTTGTACTTCACATATATATATAGGCTAATCCTAAACTGATTCGTATTAGGATTTGCTTTAAAGACTTACATAATTTAATAGAACTTGTTTTAAAAGGTTACATGACTTAATTAGAACTTGTCTTAGAAGCTTATATAACTTAATTAGGACTTGTCTTAAGAGCTTACATGACTTAATTAGGACTTCCCTTAAAAGCTTGCATTACTTAACTAAACTAGCATCCTTATCTTTTTCATATTAATTCTCCGTTTTACTAAAGATAGAGTCTGAATCTGAAGTTCTATATCATGAGGTCTTGATCTTATTCAATTGGTTTCATTATATTTAGACATCAAATAAATATCTTCTAAATACTTTTCAAAAATTATGCATAACTAGATTTAGCTAATTAAACAAACTCTAACATACTCATAAACTAATAAGATAAATAAACTCGATCCATCGAGCCCAATGTCCCGATGATATGATTTGACTTAACCCAATTCTGATCATTTCTCCTCCTGACCAGTTTTACTTAGATTTGTGTATCAATGACATCAACCAACTTCACCCCTTGTTGAGTCTGATTCGGCACCTACTCCTGTTTTGCCTCCTCTTTAACAACCTGGTCATGTTTCATATCCTCCTACTTAATATGGTTTCCACCATATCTCTCTAATTGTGGCCTTGTCCATTATTTTAATTGTCACAGGCCACTAATAGGTAGTTAAGCATAAGTGTTAATAGAAAGCTATGCAGGATGATGATGCGAACCAGATTAAATCGAATCACATCAAAGGGAGATTGGGCTCAATGGAGTTGGATTTAGCTAATTAAATAAAATCCTAACCTACTAAAACTCTAACTAAACCAAATAACCAAAGAAGATAATTAGACTCAATCCATTGAACCCGATCTCCCTTTGATGTGATCCGATCTAACTCGGTTCGCATCAGATGAACTTCAAGTCATTCAAGAGAATCAAACATGGGACATTGTTCCTTATACATCTAATGTTAAGCTTATTGGGTGTAAATAATTCTATTTAATTTAGCTTCGTACTTATAGGTTTGTGAATTGTATAAGGCATGTTTGGTTCTCTTGATAATCAACAGGAGTATGGTGGGCACTAGGCCAAAATGACTATTATGCATACAATTATTGTGATTGTTACTTCATAGGTTAGCCATTTCATCAAATGGATAACAAAAACACATTTTTTTCATGGTGATGTCCAAGAGGATATTTACTTGACACCTCTATCTGGCTTATTTTCTTAATCTGCTTCAGTTGTTTGTAAGTTGAAGTTGTCTCTATATGGCTTGAAGCAGACTCCCAAATCACGATTTGAGATATTTCAATCTATTTTGGTTCATATCTCTTTTGCGTAGAGCTAATATGACTCCTCTTTTTTTTTCTTCAAAAGACATGCTCTAGTGTAATCCTTCTTATTTATGTGGATGACATTGTTAACTCTAAGATGGATTATTTCCTCAATACTTAGCTTCAACAAAATCTTATTAGTTCTTTCATATGAAATATCTTGGTCCTCATTAGTACTTCTTGGGATTGGAAGTTCACACTGATCTATCTGGTGTGTTCTTACATCAACACAAATACATAGATGACTTAATTGCCTTGGCTGGTCTATTGGACTCCTCCACTATGGATACTCAAATGGAAATAAGCGTTAAGTATCACCATGAGGACAGTGACCTTCTTTCTAATCCTCCTTTCTTTTAGTAGTTTGTTGGTAGTTTGAATTATCACACTATTACACAGCTTGATATCACATTTGTTCTCCACCAAGTTAGTCAATTTATGCATTCTCCTCTCTATCTTCATTTAGTGGTTGTTCATTATATCATTTGGTATGTCTAAGGCTCTTCTCACCGTGGCTTGTTCTTTCTTACTGGTTCTTCTCTTTGTCTTATTGCACTTAGTGATGCCAATTGAGCCAAATGGCCTAATACTTGTCTTTATGTCACTGGTTAGCATATGTTTCTGGGAGATTCTTTAATCTCTTGGAAGAGTAAGAAGCAAGATGTGTTTCCAAATCTTTGACTAACTTCGAGTATCGTGCAATGTCAGTTGCTTGCTTAGTGCAAATAACACAAGTGCTATTCAAATTGCTACAAATTCTAATTTTCATGAACATATAAAGCATATTGGTGTGATAGGCATGTGGGCTGCCAACTCACAAACTACCAAATCATCTCTCAAGTTTCTAGCTTATGGTAGCAATCGTCTACGGCCACCATCACCAATTAGTTGCATATATTACTAAATTTGCTGTATAGCTTTGGAAAGGAAACTATTGTAACTATTTTTCTTGTTTGGAGTGATTACATTCCTTATTTGGAGGTGCTTTTATTGGAAAGATCAATTAATTAGGCTGTTAAACACTCACGGATTGAAGTTTTTCTTTTGCTTGAAATTCACGTATCGATGAACTACTTGGTGAAATAGATTGTTCCTCATTGGTTGTACTAAATATGACATGGATCATGTAACACCCGCCACTAAACACGTGCCCCTCACGTTGATAGAACCCACGTGATTACTACATGAACTACTGATCAATGTTTAAACACAATATAAAAATAAAAAAGCCCACATTCTTACAAATAAAACAGACGAAAAAAAGCTCATAACACTATAGGCCACAACAAGCCCGAAAATACATATCTATAGACAGATGAAATTTCCAACGTAACAGCTATAAGCCATTTAGTTTAATTTACAATAACAAATAAATAAGAGAAATTAATATTATTTCTTTGCCAACTCCCTTATGAACTCTCTCATCTATTAATCTGGAAATATTTTCATTGGAAGGCAGTGAGCATAAAGCCCAACAAGTTTCTACTTCTATAGTCTAAAAGTAATACAATAAATGATGCAATAATAAATAGATATGAATATACACATTATGATCAAATAGAATACACTAGTACCACATAATTGTCATACTTATCCAATGAGCACATGCATTATCAAGTCATCAAACTCGAGTTCATATTGAGCTCCGCCTAGAGGCTATGTTAATAATACACCACATAATATGCATCCTCTCAGACTACTAAGTCTATAACTTAAGCTTTTATAGAACTATGCCCGTAGGCCACATCATCATCTCACACCCCACCACACGCATACCCCTAAGGAAGGGTAGATCTTAGCGGTAGAATCGCTGACCTATCACCTGGCAAACAGCATGACCAATTGTTTATCACTACAGACTAAGGACCTCAATCGTAAGCCCATCATATAGTTTAGTATCGCACATCGATGCTACTATCTGAGCTCTTGATCCACATCATCACACCACCATGTGAAAATCATAAGCCGTTGCTCACGTATGCCCTCACCATGCATCATCGGGTACCATTAGGTTTACGTCATCCTATATTTTCTCTCTATCTTAAACACCCTAAAGGGTATGACTCTCATCGATCGATAATAAATTGCCATCGCCTAGCAAAATGGCTACTTGATTGTTTGTGCTCAATAGATTGAGACTTTAGGCGCGGACCCTAATATATATAAGCATAATAGTTTCTCCCGCTCCTAACCCAAGCTGGGGAGGTGTCGGATATTTTCAAGACATAGCAGTCACCCCTTTTATGACTGTGCACGTGTATAAGTAGCATGATATTATACAACACAACAAGTATAATATAACACTCATTATTATCATGTTTTGTGTGCTAAATACATGATCATGCTTAATAAATATGCGTAGACATTATGATATGTGAAATCTTATCGAACTGCAAAATATAATTACTATACATGCCGTGCAATAATAACGATAAGGAAAGCGCATGCACATGCATGATATGAATGTGATAATTTCATAAGATACGATATTTCATTCTATACACTACTCCTAGATTATAAAAGTTTCACTTGCTTGAACCACTTTCCTAATACTAGCTGTAACTACGCCATGAGATCATTCTCATAGAGTACATAGTCCACCTCAATAAGAAAAGTAACTAAAAAGCATGAGCAAAATATTCCTATCACTAATTAGTTAAATAATCTTAGTGACGTTCACCATAGGCTTGGATAGGTCTATTCCATAATTCCTACATTTATTAATCAGGTAGAGCCAGCACAGCTATACCAAGGCCTGACGCGTTATTAAATGTAATATAATATTCTCAAATTATTGCCCAAATCATTTTTATCAAATTTACGAGAAATTGCATAGATAGTATTTAATTAATAAGCTTCGTCAAAAAAATACAACTTGCTTAATATCATTTTCCTACATTCATCTGTATTAATTCTCCGATATGAGCAATTAATACAGAAACACCTGGACCACCAACTCCTTTGATAAAATTGAATTAGCCCAAAATTATAATCAGCAAAAGTTAATATCCAATCAGAGCTGGTTCCTGATATGTGTTATTTGTAATGGCACTCTTAAGTCATGGTCTAGCTTATTAAGATTAATTTATAAAATAATTAATATAGCGAACACTTCTATTAGCTAAAATCATTGATTAATTAAGGTTCATGGTCAAATTTATTAAAATTGATTCACATCCATGATATGTCTAGCAAGCGACCCTCTAAAATAATTAAATATATTTTCCATTGACATAGATAATTAGACCAAGGATTTGAAATTATTTAAAATAGATGGAAAACAATTGATCTATTTCAATCAGGCCTAAAGAAAGGGGCTAGGCCGCAACCAACCCAAAGACCACCAACTTGACCCACTAAGATATTCACCTGAAGCCCACACTGTCCACTAAAAACACATAGGCCAAGCTACAATAATTTAGGGCTAGGCTACCTACAGCCCAAGCTTGGGTTGGGTTGCTTATGGCCCCAAACCCACCACTCACCTAGGCTAGGCCGCAGATAGCCCAACCCACCCCAAGCTCGAGTTAGGCTGCACCCAGCCCAACCAACACTCAGGTTGGGCTGCACCTAGCCCGACTTGACACTCGAGCTGGCTGCACCTAGCCTGAGCCTGACCACCCCTTCCTCGACTCAGATTAGCTAAGGAAGAGAAGGAAAAGTGCTACCAGCAAGCACCGCCGCCAGCAACCAAGCCGGTACATCGGTCGACTCCTCGTCGGGTGAGGAAGGCACCACAGTACCAACCGGCTGACAAAGGAGGCGACAGCTGCCAACAAGGCAACAAAAGCCCCAACAGTGGGAGGGGAAGCTGCCAGCTGTCCCAGCGACCGACGTTCTCACTCAACCGCGCCAGCACCCTCCCTTCGGCTAGTAGAAGCTAGTTGAGGGGGAGCCTAGCTGCTAGAGGCGGCCGATGGTGAGAACCGCCCTTGCCAAGGCTACCGACGAAAGCAAGGGGCTGTCAAGCGGTTTCGACCACGAAGGCTCTAAAGGATGCCACTAAGGGCATTCTTGCGAAGAGGAGAAGCTCACCGAATTGGCGCAACAAGGCACGAAGCTGCCGGCTGTCCAGATCACAGCGAAGCTGAGAGGGGAAAGTTTCAAAGAAGAAAAACTCAAATGCTAACACATTTTTAAATTAAAATTTACCTGATGAGAGAGGTAGCTCCAACGCTTCAATCTACAGGGTTAGCGGTTTCGGCGGCACTCCGGTGCGACGGGAAGAAAAATGAGGGAGAGTGAGCTAGCGGGGAGAAGAAGGAAGAAAGAAGAAAAAGAAAGGAATTAAAAAAAAAGAGAAGGAAGAAAAGAGAGAGGGAGGGAGAAGGAAAAGGGCGCACGTGCGCCCAAATTTTTTTTTTTTTTGGGTTGTTACAAATCAAACTCTAGAATTTTTGTCGGTGTAGATGTCGATGTAGACAACTTGGTTCAGCTCCTCTGATGCTTGATGGTAAAACTTTGATACAGCCTACCACATGAACATAAATAGATAAGTCTCATATTTTTGTAGAAAATATGCTCCGTGATCGAACTAGAAACTCTTAGGTGATGAACTTAAAACTCCTCAAATCTTCTCTAAATTGATCCTACTTTTAACCTCTAGTTTAGCTCCTCTACAAGTTGTAGATAATATTTAACTAGTAATTGGACTCAAATTATTCTTCACACAATGATAGAAGGTTGAAGGTCCTTTTGGGGATGGATCCTTAAATGGATGGATTTCTTTCCGCTGCTTCTAGATTCTTTAAATAAGTGTGGAGGGATCTCTGCAATTCATACTAGGAGAACCTCAAAAGGAAACACCAAGTTTCAACCTATTCTACTCTTCTTGTTTTTATCAGACCTGTAGGGGGTGCATTAGACTTACTCGGAGTGTGTCAACTCCAAATTACATAGGAACTCTTATGTCAATTTTGTGTCAGGATGCACATATATGCAACCTGCAGAACTGAATAGCTGATTTGCTTTGATTTTAGTTCCGTTCTTTGATCTTCTTCACACGAGCATTCTTTCACAAGTCATACATTTTGATCTAACATCAAAACTATTATACATCATATTTTAAAGTGTTTTATGTCCACAATTTTTTTCATGATATAATTTTATACTTAACAAATTAAAGTTTATTGGTGTTATGGGGTTTTAGCCACAGATAACAAGGACAGTCAGAAACTCAGTTTGAGAAGTTTATTGGTGTTATTGGTGTTACGGGGTTCTAGCATTGTAACACCCCAAAATACGCGTCCTCTCTTCTCCTTCTTCCCTTTCCCTTGCCGTGCACGCCACTTTCCCCACCTCCTCTATCTCCTTCTTCCCCTCACCGCAGCCATCCCACCCCGGCCTCTCATCTTCTCCTCCACCTCACTTCTCTCCCTCTCTCGAGGATTGCCGAAGCCGGAGTCGACGAAGTGCCGTTGCCGCCGAAGCTGGACCGAGAGTTGCCGAGCCTGCCGAACCCCCCGGTAAGCCTCCCCCCCCTGCCATTAATTTTGATAGTGTAACCCCCCTCCCTCGCCGCCATCGGAGCCCACGGCGGCCAACGATCTCGCGTCTAGCTGCCGATCCGAGAAGCCCCGGTGGAGGGAGAGAAGCCATCTCTGGGCTTCGGGCCCTTGGTGATGGGGGGAGGATGGACTCCCCATGGCCGCCGGCCATGGAGCGCGGTCGTCGCCGTCGGGTCCACCTCCTTCCCCTTTTTTCTTTCCTTTTCCCCTTTCACTTACCCGTCGGTCTCGTGGCCGCCGCCGGCCTCGTGGCCGCGTCGTCGGCCTCGTGCTGCGCCGCCGGCCTCGTGCCGCGCCGCCCGTAGCCCCGCAACCCCGTGGATCCCTCTCACCGCCTCGACCTCCTTCCCCGGGAGGAGATGGGGTGGAAGGGTGGGGGTTTAACCCCCACCCATTCTCTCACACCACCTTTCTCCTACACATTTCATTTTTCTTAGATTTCTCGTCTCCTCCACCGGAAATGTATCATTTTATTCTTGAGTTAGGTAAAATTTAAAATTTTGATAATATTCCAATTGTAGATAAGCAAATATTGAAATGTAATAAAAAATACAGTGTACCGCCTCTCTCTCTCTCCTCCCCCCTCCCCCCATTTCTGAGAGAGTTCAAAATTTCCATGGCAATCATCATTATTTTGAAGAATGTAATGGTAATTGTGATATTTGAAAAAGTTTTTAATGACAATTGTGTAAATTTAAGAAGAAAAAAAGTTGGAAAGTTGGAATTTTGCATTTTATTTCTCTAACAACTAAAAGGGAAGAGGAAGTTCTCTCTCTTTTCTACCTGAAGGAGAACTGTAAATAATTTTTCGGATTTTCCTATTATCTCCTAGCCTAAGTACTCTGTTCTACAAGTTACAGGCTGTTTAGCATCTGAAAATGATAGAAAAATAATATGTTACTAAGCCATATAGTTTGATTAGTTTCATGTCCAAGTGTTAAGTTAGAAATTTCTTCATCTCAAATTCTCACTTAGGGTCCTGGTTTGTATTTGATCCAGCCTTGCCCATGCTTTCTAGAACAGGTCATACTGACAAGGTTGTGCAACAATAAAGTGTCATACTGTCATTATTCTTAAGAGTTAAGACCTTGCTTTAGTGTAAATGAATGGATGTTTACTTTGATTGACGATGATGTCATAGTTTTGGCCTTGAAGATGTGAGATTTTCTGATCTAGAAGTGATTTGAAGGTCCAAAATTGAGTTGTCTTCTGTTTTGCTTCATGCTCCTATAGTTGCCCTTGCTTAGATTATCTCTAATACCCCTATCTGAACTATTTTTGCAATAATCGTACCAGCTTGAATCACTTCCCTTTAATTATCTTTTCATGCTTAATATCATAATCATATGTTATCATATGTTTACTTTGGTGCTTGATTATTCCTTCCCTTTCTTAGTTCTTGGCAAAAATCCTATAGTACACAAAATTCAACCTTGCCGTTGGAAGGGATTTGCGTTATTAGGGTTATCCATATTGAAAGTCTAGCAGCCTCTTTGCTCTTAGACTCCTCTAACATTAGATCCTCCAATATAGAGTTAATTTTGTGTTATGATTCAATCACGTGGGTTAAGTCAAGTCAAGTTGAGTCGAGTCTATTTATCTTTTAATTATTTCATGATGTATGCTTCTTAAGCAAGTTTAGTTTAGTTGTGTGAGCCATTAAGACAAGTCGAAATAAGTCATGACAGTTCTTAAGACAAGTCTAGTTAAGACAAGTCCAAATAAGTCACGACAGCCCTTAAAGCAAATTTAGTCAAGTTAAGTAAGCTTTTAAGGCAAGTTTAATTAAATTATGTAAGCCTTTAAGGCAAGTCATAATTCAAGTCGTGTCAGGCTTTAGGGTTTATCTTGGTGAGACTCGTTGTAACTAACCTCTATATATAGAGGGGTTGGGCTCCTTTGTTAAGCATCTAAGCATTGAGAATTAATTAAATTTAGTTATTTTCTTATTACCGTATTTATCGTTTTATCGTAGCCGTTAGATTGCCTTTACCTTTTTAGGAGTAAATCATGGTTATAGAACCTCCAAGGCTTTCAAATCTTAATCACCACCTTCCTCCAGCAGCCATCCTACCCTACGGCCGTCCACCACCATTAATGGCCGTCCGCCACCTTTTCGATGACTGTCGCAATATCGGATATTTACTGTTCTATTCTATTCTGACCTATCTCCATTGTTTTATTTTTAATTTTTCATCTTGACGTCCGATTTAGGTGAAATTAGAGCCATTAAAACTTTAACTCATGAGGCTACCACCATGTAAATTTTTATAATTTTCTTATATTCGGATTATTCTATATCTAGTTTGTAACATTTTGATAACTAAGTTGACAGTTTGTAAGTTTCTCAATTAGCTAGTATGGTTGTTGGCAGAACACATTTATGATTGTATTTTCTAGCGCAAAAGTTAATTTATTTGGTCATTTCTCAAGAAAAATCATTCCTTTGCCCCTATATTATGTGCTAATCCTTAGGGGCTGATATAAATTCAAGGGGAATATTATATATCGGGGTTGTATTTAATTGAATGAAACACTTAGGAATGAGTTTTCCATCATGTGTTGTCTGAGTGTGGCCCAGCCTGGCATGCTATTGGCACACTTGCATGGCCTTTGGCATTCCCTAAATTAATCTTTAGCCATTTTAGAGCCTGAATATCCTGGTCATTGTGTGAAAATAGGAGTACAATTGTCGAGACATATAAATGTTTTGAAATAAAAACTGCATACATGTTTGAACTATAGATCAGAGGACAATAATGTGGCAGATCTTGTTGAATAATACACTAACTAGACTCCAATTTGATGCTTTCCCCATTCTCTTTTTCTAGATTTTCTTATGTCGGCAAAAAGTTTTGGCAAAACCAATTTTTTTTTGCGGTTGAAATTTTAATCAATAAATTTCTGAATTTGTGATGAGAGCAATGCATAGAGAGTAGATCTACTTGAATCCTGCACCAGTTAAACAACAATTTAATGATTTCCTATTTTCTTCTAATACTTTGCAAAATTGGGGCAGCTTGGAGAAACCCAACTTTTCTATCTATGGCTAAAATTTTGAATAATAATTGCAATATCTTGGTTTAGTCAAACTGTATGTGGTACATCTACTTGGATCTTATAACAATTAAGAGTTCATTTATGATTTCTTTAATTTTTCTCAATTAATCTCAATTCTAATTTCCTCATTTCTCTGATTTTCTCCTATTTACTTTCGTTTCCTTCTCGGGTCAATAGGCAGCCCGGAAATCTGGTATAAACCCCGGGGCCTTTCTGTTGGTGTCTCTCTCCTCTTGTGCTCTGTAGGATGGGACCTTTCTGTTGGTGTCTCTCTCCTTTTGTGCTCTGTAGGAAATCGTCTATCATGAGCTAATGTAATATGAGAACCCTTTCCAGTAGCTTCTTGATAAAAGTTGTGCTGATCGTTTTCTTTTGCTGCAGAAAAAGCATGTCCGCGATCAGTCGGAATTTTATATTAGATCTGCTTTGGTATAGCCTTCTGTGTGGGACCCCCTTAATGTTAGTAGTGTTAGTAATTTAGTGCCACATGGTAATACTGCTTTGGCTTTAGGGATAATATTAAACTTGCTCTAGTTGCACTTGTTATATGATTGTGGTGGTCTGTGATTGATGCCACCAATATTTCATGATATTTGTCTTAACTCTTTTCCTTCAGCTTGGCTTGATGGAATTCTGTTGGGCTGCCCATACTCCATAGACATTTCCTTTATAATTTACCTCTAAATAGCCATTTGAATTAGCTAGATTGAGAAAAAAAAAGTTTAAATGTCCCAGGAAAGAGTGATATGGTAGGATGCTTTTTATGATCCATTATGAAGAATGAGATAATAATACTTCAGTATTTTCTTTGGTCATTTCCTTGATATGTTCGAGGTGAGTTGCTTTTGATTATTCTTATCCACATTATGAAGATAATGTGATGTCCTGTACATTTAAAATTCTGCAGGCCTAATAAAGTTGGTTGGTATAGATTTCCACCTTTAAGTTGTTCCAAATCCTTTTTCATTGTTTGTCTTGTCTTGAACTCTTGCTATGAAGAATTGATGTAGCAGGTATATTGTAGTTTATAATAATGTTATTATTTAGGTTTAAATCACGTACCATTTAAAATGCTACAATTAAATTTCCTAAACTAATTGAGCATTGCAATTTTTCTTCTGTTATACTGGCACCTCACTTATTGGCTCAAAATTGTCACACATGGTGCACGTGAGTGATTTGTAACAATTATGCCCTTAGAATAAAAAAGTACTTTAAATTATGACAAAAATACCCTTTTTTGTTATTCCTTCATTTTCTTCATTTTCTTCATTTTCTTCATTTCTTCATTTCTCCTTCCTTCTCCACCCTAACTGAAAGCTTTCCCCTTCCTCAACCCTAACCTGAACCTAAACCCGTCTTCCTGCTGACTGCAGTCCACTCCTTGGTGATGGTCTTTATCATAGTGGCTAGCATTGCCCATGCCAAGACTAGCAATTTAATCCCCTTCCTCTCATTTAGTGTGCAAGGGGTAAGCTGCTGCAATTGTGCATTTCGTCTATGGTGAATTTGGTAACATAGCAACAATGGAAGTGGAAACTAGAAGTCCTTAAAGAGTCATTACCATTAGGCCTACTAGTGTGGAGTAGGTACTTAATAATACAATGTGGATAGGTGGGACATTTTGTGCCTCTATGTAGGACTGCAAAGGTTTAGAGAGTGCCATTAGTGCAATGGATGTCATCTTTGTCGATTGCAATTAATTTGTTACTCATGGCCCTTTGGAGTCTCAGGCATTCATTTGCTTTAAAATATGCGGTGGGATAGTGCTCATCTACTACTATTTTGGAGTGCATGCAACTTATAATATGGCTCACGGCTATGGGCAGTATGATAAGGCTGGAGAGACGCAAGCAGAGGAGAAGAGTGGAGACATGGTGAAGCCAATGGAGAGGAGAGAAGTTTGATGTTGTCCTTTCATCTTTAAATTGATGTTAAGCAATAGGAGATTTTAAGGCAGATGATTTGGAAATAGAGAGGAGAAAAGGAAGATGAGATTAAGGTGGTGCAATTTCAAAGTGGAGAGGAGGAGATGAGAGAGGAAGGGGATTTGTACTCCCAAAAAATCACATTGCATCCATTAACAATATAGGGTTAATGGGCATTTATATTGTCTCTAGTATCTACCAATAGGAATGCAGAATAATGCCATGTGGACAAGGATAAAAGAGTAATATGCCATGTTTCGTTAATGCCGTCAATTCTGTCACACCCCCTAATAATTTAAGGGGTTTGTTGTATTATTTAAACTGTAGGGGGTCACTGTAATACTATCCTATAGCTCCGGATGTGTAGGTGTAATTAGACCTATTATTTATTAACAACAATACAGCTTCAAGTTATAGTTGTTTGGGGCTTACTGTGAGTTTCTTTCTTTTGTTCAGCTTTTATTTGGTTCATACACTTTATATATAAGAGCCACTATAATTTTCTTACTGTTTTTTCAATCTTCTTCCTAATTGTTTTTGTTCCTCTTTATAAAACCTGAAATGTGTGAAAAACTACTTATATTTACTCTCTTCATGGAAGTTAGAAAATAGTTGCCTATGCTTTGGACTGTTGTTTCCATCAAGGCTATGTAATCTAGCTTTTCTTTGCTTGTTTCTCATCTTTATTTCTTTTTCTTTTTGTATGCATTGGTCTATTATATTTCTACATGGATTGTAACTAGCTGTTATTCATTTTTTCATGTTCTGCATTCTGGTTTTAAGCTCGCATTTTGCTTTTCTTCATGTGCAGGATCTAGTTAACTGAACTTCATCACATAAAGGAATTCATGAATGGTGCTTCTACATCTGGCAATAGCTTACGAGCAGCCTTCTCTTACTGCGTACAGCAAGTCCGCAGTTATGACTACCACCACTACCTTTGCCTCCTCCACCTTCCACCAGCTATGCGCAAGGCGGCATTTGCCTTCCGTGCTTTCAATGTTGAAACTGCCAGAGCCGTGGATGTTGCATCCGATCCCAAGATAGGCCTCATGCGCCTTCTATGGTGGCAAGAGGCCATAGATAAGATATTTGCTAGGAAGCTAATAGAGCACCCTGTAGCGCAAGCTCTTTCTTCAATTACTGTGGAGCGAAAAATTAACAAGCATTGGCTGAAAAGATCTGTGGATGCTCGAATAAATGATGCAAACCGAGATGACTGTGCCATTCCTGAAACCGTTGGTGATTTGGAGAGATATGCAGAGGACACCCAGTCTACCATGCTATACATGACTCTGCAAGCTGGTGGAATACAATCCACTGCTGCTGATCATGCAGCCTCACACATTGGTAAAGCTAGTGGACTCCTCTTGCTGCTCAAATCTCTGCCTCATCATGCAAATCGCCTAGGGAGGATACCATATATTCCAGCTGATATAGCTGATAAACATGGTTTGCTTATAAGAGAAGGCAGTCGGTCTGAGGTCAGAATGGAATCTGGCGAGGCACTGTCTGATGCAATTTTTGATGTTGCATCTATTGCCAGTGTTCACTTGCAGAAGGCACGAGAATTAGCTCCAATGGTTCCACCCGAGGCCATTCCGGTGCTCTTGCCAGCAGTACCGGCTCAGGTCCTTTTGGATTCGTTAAGAAGGTGTCAGTTCAATGTTTTTGATTCAAGGATATCACGAGGTGTTCTGGGTGTATCTCCTCTGTGGTACCAATTGAAGCTAAAATGGCATGCATGGCGAAAAGATTATTGAGGCAATTAGATTGAGGTTTTTTTTTTGTTTTTTATGCAAGGAGAATTTCATCTGCTAGTGTTTATTCACCATAATAAAACAAGAGTTTTTAAGAGCTTTTGTACAAGAGATTGCATTGCTGGAGAAAAAAAAATTTTGATTTGAAGTTTTAATAATTTTACGTCCTTTTTTAAGGTTGTACTAAATAAGGTGAATAAATTTTAAGCAATCCCTGTGTGAAGTTCTATGTCAAATTTTGATTGAACTGGTTAGAAGTTTGTGGAGAAGTCGCAATATGATGTATCACTGGGATGATCTCGTCGAGGAAGAAACATTGGCTACAAGGCAGAGCATCTGATTGCTCAAACTTCAATTAAGATAAATGATCATGATCTAAGACTTAACTTTTTCCCATCTCCCATCTCTTGTAGGTTTCAGCTATGGATCTTTAAACAATGAAGGATCTGGAAGTCGGGAGAATTTGCTCAAAGAAAAGAGGTAAAATATTATGTATGCATGATAACATTATTCTCCTTAAGATGTTCTCGATCAATTTGAAAATTTAAAATCTTACCCACAAACAAACACTCTATAAACATTTCTATAAAACAATGTAGATGTGACATCATCAAATACGTTGATAAGTATGATCACAAACTGCCAGGAGTTAATAAATTACACCATATTATTCCGCTTGTAAAACGTTTGGTATGTAAACTGTTTATAAACATAGCATCACACAATCAATCAATCGTATGATCACCCATACGACTTCCATACTATTCTCTTTCCATGACTATATATGTCTACATGCATGCCTTTTCGTGGAAGTGGTAAAGCTCTGTTACAATCTAAACTCCTAGCCAATATGGGACACCAGTCTCCGGAATCCATGACCTCCCTTCTATAAACCTCTCAACAGTGAACGGAGCAGCATCACTAGGATCCTTCAACACATGGAAACCGACCCACTTAACTCTTCCACCAGTAAAAGCACCATCCCCACTGTTCATATACTCTCCATAATACAAACTATCCAATGCAAAGTCTCCTTCCCACTTTGCCCACCCTTCCGGATTCACCAACCCATCAAGCTCCGTCTTCATGAACACCACCCTCGAGTACTTCTTCCATGGCCTGCCCAAGTAATTCTTAAATGACCCTTTTACCCCTTCGAAGTCCGGCGCCGGCCTAACGCGAGATGCGTGGATGGAAAAGCCGGTGTTCTGGTTCGGGTCGTCCCTGCCTTGGGCTGTGATCATGTTGGCCTGGTGGAGCATCGGTTTCCGCACGTAGATGTCGCAGTTCTGGAGGACGGCGGCGGCGTTGCCGAAGATGAAGTCGACGGTGCCGGAGATGCGGCACTCGCGGTAAAATTGGCGCAGGGAGTGGGCGAAGAGGGTGTCCTGGTAGCCTCGGAAGCCGCAGCGGTAGAAGGCGGCGTGATCGGCGGCAACCCTCAGGGCGACGGCTTGCTCCTTCTCGGGGCCCGCCGTGTTCTCGAAGGTTATGTCCCTTGCCCAGAATCCGTCACCTGAGACACCTGTAGAAAAAAAGTTCATTAGCATTCATTAACTCGTATTCCATAAGGAATTTTCCCATGGGAAGAATGAATTCTACATTACCAAATGTGGCCGAGCTGAAGGTCGTATAACCATCCGGGACATTCCGGTTACCCGTCACGATGGTCTTGTCGATGCCATCGCCGACGACCATCACGTTCCTCATGCTCGCGTCGATCTCGACGCACTCTTTGTATATCCCTGACTTGACGTAGATCACCACCCGCCTCAGCTGGCTGTTGTATCCTATCTGACGCTGCTGCTTGCCGCGTGTCGCAGCGACGGCTTCGTTGATGGTTCCGTAATTGCCTGTCCCATCTTGAGCAACCACGATGTCTGCACTACTACTTCGCATTGATATGTTCCAGGATGCCAGTAGTCCAGCACTATCCACGGCTGTCGACTTCCATTCGAGTGAATTAATTGTGAAATTTAAATTTTAGATGAAGAGTTTACGTATTTGGGATTAATCGACACAACTCACCGTGCTTCTCCTTGGACGTCGGTGACACGTGCAACGCCAGCGCCCTCTGAAGCACGGCTCCAAGTTTCTCGGCTGGGCTTATTAGTGATAACGTAGAGTGGTCGTACGCCCCCAACCCATCCATGCACGTCGAGTGCGCCGTCATCGCACCGCTCAGCCACGTGGCAGCATCCGACGTGTCATACTCCCCCGTCGCCAGCCGTCCGATCCGCTGCTCGCTGTCCGCGTAAAGCCGGGCGCAGTCGGCCCACGCGAGGCCTCGTGATTCGCGGAGCCCGTCGGCGTTTGGGCCCACCGAGGCGGTCCAGTTCTTAGCACTTCGCAGGGCCGCACGTGCCTCTCGGATTGCCTCTCGTCTGAGGCTTCTCAGCTGATCTGAATCTTGAGAGGTAGAGGAGATAGTAAACGACATGAAGCCAAGTAGTAGAGAGACAAAGAGTCTACTGCTGCTAGCCATATCGTTACTATATTTCCTTCTGTTAGTTGCTAATATCGGTAATTGGAGATAGGATATAGAGATAGCCTCCTTTTATCCAAGTATTCCTAAAGATTTTGAGGAGGATCTCTGAAAGGGCTTCTTTTGCCACCTGGACTTGTTGGTAACCCAAGTGGCAAGTCTCTGGGACTAGAGACTGTATGCACGTGCAAGGGAGCTAGGTAGTAGGTGTTGTGTTGGGTGGAGGAAGTGTCGAGTGGAAAGACGTACCATGCGTCGAGTGGGAAAATATTTATTGTTCTTGATTCAGAACCTAGCATTGAACGTATCTGCTTCTCAAATAGTAGAGTAATATATATTTCATTATTTATTTTTAAGATAGTTTGATCTACTTCCACTAATTGGTTTGACATGATCTTATTGTATCCTTGTATGACAAATTAGCAAACAATGTACTTGCTTTCAGATAGATAATCTTGGATTAATCTTGTAAATTTTAATAGGCTATTTCAACATTTATGCAATGAGGCATTTGTATTGGCGTTTCAAATAAAGCAAGTGCCTTATGCTGAGACTCTATAATGAAAAATTGGCATGCTGTTGTAAGAACAAAATCTAAAAATTTATTTAAAAAGAATGAAGATGTGCCTCTAGAAAGTATAGAGATGTTTGTTCTTAAGAGCCCAATAAAATTTATTAGAGAATACACATATGTTTGTTAGCAGTGATGCATTAAACGCTACACTAAATGCTAGAAGATGATGTTGTTACAGATCGAATGATCCTCGTCAACCTCCGTAGTTTTGCCAACCCTTGAAGGATAGGAGCTAGAATTAGCATGTTGCGGGCTTTCTGTCCAGAACAACCCTCTTTTTTTTTATAGAGAAAGTTTGTAGATAGTAAACTTCACACCCAACTATATTAAGCAAAATCACATAAAATAATACATCAAGGCTAAGAGCACCAAGATAACATTGCTAAAGAATGACCCAAGCTCTATAGGGGTGAAAACGGATCAAATATGGATCGGATAGTACTCAATCCATATTCGGATCTATATTTATAGTCCAGATAGAAATTCGGATATGGATATTGGACGGATAACAAAATTTAAAACCATATCCTAACTAACTAAATGGATACGAATAATTTTTGGATAGAGATCGGAATAATATAAAAAGAGGATATGGTGTATACTTTATTCGCATATTTTTTTGAATAATTTATACTTTACAGAATGATTTGTTAAAGCTCGGATACCAAATTGATGGGATCTAGAACCAAAAAATCGGCTACGGATCAATTCCTTAATATCTGAATTTATTGTAGGAAGCAGGCCGTGCAACTGTGGGAAAATATTAGTCAGATATTTTTCGGTAATTATAAAATTACGAAACCAATTAGGTTGGATCCGTATCTTCCTGATCTACAACTTTTGTATTTATACCTTTCACAGATTAAAACTGTAGCAGGGACGAAAATACGGAATAACGTGGGTGATGGTGGTGGTGACGAGTGGAGTGGATGTTAGGGTTATGGATGGGTATGAAGATGAGGGTGGATTGTGGAAGTGATTAAGGGAAGTAGACGAAGGAAACGAAGTGGTCGAGATCCCAAAGAAGAGAGGTGGCTCGACAGTCGAGGGAGATTAGAAATGAGGAGAAATCTTGCTAATGGTAGAGGTGGAAGGATAGTGAAGAGGGAGGAGTCTAGAGAGAACATAGAAGGCAACAAATCAAGAATCCAATAGCAATATGAAGTTGGTTGTCATCAATATAGTTATAGAGGCTAGCCAACAAGTTCTAAAACAATATGAAACCCTAATTCTAGAGGATTCCCGTCAATCGCGTTCGAACGCACTCAAAAAACCCCTTCTTTAGATTTGCGAACGCGACACCAGCATTCACAAGTCGTTCGAACGCGAGCGTTCACAAACGCGGGTGTTCACAACGCATTCACAAAGCGTTCACAAGGGTTCACAAGCGTGCAAACGTGACTCTACCTGCGTTCGAACCCGACCTATAGGAATTTTATTTTAATAAAATTAAACCCTAATGCAATAAGAAAAGATCCTAACTAAGTGTATAAGCCCACCACGCTTCCCCCACCTTGCCCTCAAGGTGAAAAGTCAAGAAAACGCTCCAAAATATTAGTCTCCAACTCCCATGTCGCCTCATCAGATAGCTTGCCAAGCCACTCAACTAGAATCTCCATCTCTAATCTGATATCATGTCGTCATCGACGTTTAGCAAATACTTGAACTAGCTCTACGATCTCTATGTCCTCCAATAGCTCCGACAAATCCGATCCAACAATCTCATGATCTCTAATGCGCTCTCTCAACAATGAAACATGAAAGATAGGGTGCACTCTCGACCCATCTGTCAACTCCAAATAATATGCAACCGGACCAATACACTCCAACACCCGAATGCATCTACGGTCCAGCAGCAAATCGCCTCGATTCTCCAACTCTAGATGGCGCTCCAAATCATCCATCACCTTCTGCAATAATCTCAAAATATCTGGGTCAGATGTACATGCATATCTCAGCTCATCAAGGAAGGGAAAGGTAGAAGATGAATAGGCTACAAGCTCGGCGGTATTGGGTTGGCGCGATAGTGCATCTGCAATTTATTTTTCGTTCCCTTCTTGTATTAAATTTCATAATCATACCCCAACAATTTTGTGACCCATAGCTGCTGTGCTAGAGTATGTATGCGCTGTCCCATAAAGTATGGAAGGCTCCTCTGATCAGTTCAGATAATGAATTGTTTACCGATTAAATAAGGCCTCCACCTTGTCATGGCATGTAGAATTGCTAGCAACTCTCTCTTATAAATCGATAATTGCTGAGATTTTTATGATAGAGCCTTACTAAGATAGGCAATGGGACGTCCTTTTTGTATTAGTACAACTCCTATGCTAACACTCGACGCATCACATTCAACAATGAATTCTTTGGTGAAGTCCGGTAGCGCTAAAACGGATGCCGTCATCATTGCTGTTTTTAATTTTTCAAAGGCTAAAGTGGCTTCATCCATCCATCTAAAAGAATTCTTCTTCAACAAAGAAGTGAGAGGATCAGCGATCTTGCCATATCCGATGATGAATCGACGATAATAATCAGTTAGCCCCAAAAATACTCTCAATTTAGTGGTAGTAGTAGGAATAGGTCAAGCGGTTATACATGCAACCTTTTGAGGATCTGTCGCTACACCATCCGTTGAAATGATGTGGCCTAAATACTCCACCTTTGGTACTCCCCATAAGCAATTAGACTTCTTGTTCTTCAATTGGTTTTGCTCCAACAAATTCAGCACGTCCTTCAAATACCACCAATGCTCCAATTCAGTCCTGCTATACACCAAAATATTGTCAAAAAATATCAAGACATACCTTCCAAGAGAAGCCGAAATATATCATTCATGAGGCCATGTAAGGTAGCTAGAGTATTGGTGAGACCAAAAGGCATCACTCAGAACTCGTAACGCCGGTCTGGAGTCCGAAATGCCGTTTTGTGCACATCTGCCAGGTGAACTCTAATTTGATGATACCCGGCCCTCAAGTCAAGCTTACTAAATATAGTCATCCCTGCAACCTCGTCCAGTAACTCCTCGATAACCGGAATGGGATATCGGTCCTTGACGGTAATAGCGTTTAGTCCTCGGTAGTCGACACAAAAATATCATATCCTATCTATTTTTCACACCACAAGTACGGAGAATGAGTATGAGCTATGACTTAGTTGTATGAGGCCTTGCTCCAACATCTCGGCTACCATCTTTGGAATAACTTCTTTTTGCACATGTAGATACCGATATAACCTCACGTTCGCCGATGCAACCCCGGGTACAACCTCTATGCGATGGTTCGCCGCTCTCCTCGGTGGCAACTCCTATGGCTCAAACAGTCTAGAAAAGTTATCTAATAAATTGGACAATTCAATTATAGTATATGAACTCGTTTGAGGCTCATCTCCTACTGGTCCTAACTGAAGAAAATAGGCCAAATTATACGCACCAAGCAGCCCCACCATAGGCTGCATCGTAGGATTCAGCGAAGTCCGTACACCATCAAGCCACATATCTTTGTTTCCTTGTTTATATTTCATCCACATGGTCCGGAAATCAAATGTGACGAATCCCAAACTTTGTAACTACTTAGCACCAAGGACAACCTTCGCTCCTCGTAGCACCAATGGATACAAGTCCATAATGATGTCGTGTCCTTGCACCTGTATACCGACTCGACGACACAAGCTCTCTACCTTAAGCTTCATGTCGTCTCCAATAGCAACGTCAAAATCCGTAGTCGGTTTGGCATCCAAACCTAATCTCCTCACTAACCTCTCATCTAGAAAGTTGTGAGTACTCCCCGAATCAATGAGGATGTGCACACAATACTTTCTAACGAGTCCATCTACTCGTAACGTCCTTGGAGCAGAAGTACCCGAATATGCATGCATTGATATTTCAGCTTGAATATCTTCCTCAACGCCCTCCTCAATGGTCTCATCATAGGTCTCCTCTAGACACTCTCCATCATCATTAATCTCATCATCCTCCTCAGGACCATCGATAAGCATCACACTCCCGATCGGTTTAGAACACCGATGACTGGAGGTGAAACGCTCATCACATTGAAAGAAAAGGCCTTTCGCTCTTCGCTCCTCCACCTGGGCAGGTGTGAGAGTTTGAACAGGGGGGGGGGGGTCTAGTGCCTCCTCTAACATTGGAAAAATGTCTCAAAGGTAATTGTGGTTTAGTAGTCACAACCGTTGTTTTTGAAACCGTAGAATTTGCAGCCGGCGTTCTAGGTGCAAACTGCTCATCTCGGTTGCCCCAATTAGTTTTTGCTGCCATCTTTAGAGCCATATATTTTTTTTTTATCCTCACGGCCTTCTCAAAGGCCTCCTCAAGAGTAGTAGGACATAGAGCACGAACATCCGCTTGTATCTCCTCTTGCAGCCCTGAAATAAATGTACTCATCAATGTACGTTTAGGCCACGGCGACTCATAACAACTACTAACTCTTTCAAACTCAGCTTAGTACTCCAATACGGTAGTCTTTTAAACCATCTTGCTTAATGTGGCAGCAAAATCTTTATATGCTGCTGTCCCAAATTTACGTGTAATCCTCTTACAAAAATTAGTCCATCCGGTAAATCCACCATCATGAATAATCGATCTATACTAATGCAATGCCGTTCCTTGAAGGTGAAAATTTGCCATCTAGACTTTTGCATTTTCCGTTGTACCTTGACAATCAAAATACTGTTCAACTTAAAATACCCAATCCGTTGGATCATCGCCTTGAAATTTTGGAAAATCCAAACGTACGGTTCTCCCCCGAATAGCATTGTCAGGTTCGTGAAAGATCCTTGGTTCAGGTCTAAACCTTTGTACATGTTGATCACCTTCTCTAAATCCTTGAGCACGTCCATCACCATCTCCATAGGGATCAAGCTCATCCTCATAGTGCCAATCCTCCTCATCAGCGAGGCGCACCGGTGCCTCACGCCTCTTGGGTTCCATTATCGCCAGTCTTAGGTTTTGTAATAGAGGTGGGGGATGATGTGAAGGCATAGGTAGGAGAGGATCATTGACACTCATATGACACATCTGGACCTGTGGGGTGTCGGTTCGATGGGGTCCCACCGTTGGTCCTTCTTGGAATTCCGTTCGTTGTCGAGGAGATGATGAACCCAATCGATTCACGACATATTCCTTAAATTCATTGTGATCCTTTTGTATGTTGTCAACTCAATACAACAATGTTTGGAACATGCCCCTTAGTTCATCCATATTCGAACCCATAGATGTTGGTTGACTTGGTACTACCGTGGTCACTCTAAAGGAATCGGCCTCATGGTTAGGATCAGCGTGCATTGAGTCCTCCCTTGTCGGTGTGCTCTCCATAGGTCTCCTTGTTGATATCATCTTTCTTGTTTCAATCATTAATGGAGGTCTGAGGTTCGTCTACTCTGATACCAATTTGTTAAAGCTCAAATACCAAATTGATGGGATCTAGAACTAAAAGATCGGCTACGGAATAATTCCTTAAGATCTAAATTTATTGTAGGAAATAGTCCGTATAATCGTGGAAAAATATTCTTCAGATATTCTCCGGTAATTAGAAAGTTACGAAACTAATTGGGTTGATCCGTATCTTTCTAATCTACAACTTTAGTATTTACACCCTTCATAGATTCGAACTGTAGTAGGGACGAAAATAAGGAATAACGTGGGTGATGGTGGTGGTGACGGGTGGAGTGGATGTTAGGGTTACGGATGGGTATGAAGATGAGGGTGGATTGTGGAAGTGATTAAGGGAAGTAGACGAAGAGAACGAAGTGATCGAGATCCCAAAGAAGAGGGGTGGCTCGATAGTCGAGGGAAATTAGAAGCGAGGAGAAACCTTGCCAACGATAGAGGTGGAAGGATAGTGAAGAGGGAGGAGGAAGGAGTCTAGAGAGAACATAGAAGGCAACAAATCAAGAATCCAATAGCAATATGAAGTTGGTTGCCATCCACATATTTATAGAGGCTAGCCAACAAGTCCTAAAACAATATGAAACCCTAATTCTAGAGGATTCCCATCGATCGCGTTCGAACGTACTCAAAAAGCTTCTTCTCTGGATTTGCGAACGCGACACAGGCGTTCACAAGCTGTTCGAACGCGGGCGTTCACAAACGTGTTCACAAGGCATTCTCAAACACGGGCATTCACAAGACGTTCACAAGCATTCGAATGCGACTTCACCTGCGTTCGAAAGCGACCTACATGAATTTTATTTTAATGAAAATAAACATCTAATGTAATAAGAAAAGATCTTAATTAAGTGTATCAGATTTATACTTTATCCTCTTTTTATTTTATCTATTCATGCATGATAGCGCATTCAGAACAATGAGACTCATCTATCCCTTTTCACATGCATAGGAAGCAACAACATTCATGTTATTTTTCCCTCTCATAGCAAGGTTATGTTCTTGTTATTTTTCCCTCTCATAGCTATGATAAATTTTTTTCTTGCATTATCTTATTTCCTTTTACCTAGCTACCAATCACTAGGTTTAAAATTTTAAATTAGAGTATGTCATTTTTAACTGCCTACTAGATCGATCACCATCGGTGATGATCAATCTCTTTCTCTGGTAGGTTGTACTCTCCAATGTTTAGAGTTGTCATCCTTCAAAAAAAACATCATTATTGCGCTATAAGTGAAGAAGTCATTTAACATTTTGCTCAAGATATCCTTTGGTTGTGGAAACGAGATTTAACCAACTTGAAAAGAATTTATGATGGTGATGTTGGTGATTATAATAAATCTCTATGAGTTTTGTAGACAAATGGACAACCTACTTCAAAGAAACGAAAAGTTTGACTCCTTAGTGAAGAGAAGGTTGATCAAGTTTAGTGCTATATGCTTACTCAATTATATGAAGTAATTCTTTTTGTCAAGTGAGAAGATTACTATTGAGTTTATAATTATCATATTTGTTATGCTCAAATTAAGTGTTAATGTTTTATTTTTACTAATTAATGTGTTTCAGATATATGTAGAGCTTTGATTAATTGAATTCCATTTAACTGAAAATAATCAAATTTGAGTTCCAATTAGATTTAGACTTAGCCACTTAAGCTTATTGATCAATACTAACCAACTCAAGTCAGCTCTCATCTACTCTGGTCAAGTTGAGGAGTCAAACTCAATCCATTATTCATCTTTTTCTACCCAAATCGGAATTTGCTTGGAAATAAATTTTTCTCTTTTCTCTTCCTCCCAAAATATAGTGGATATCTAGCATTGGCAGCAGCAAATTGGATCTCCATTAATATATTTATTTACCAAGTTGCAAATTTTTAGCAAGATCTCTCTAGCAAATACAACAACAAACCTCTAACAATTACAGCAGCAGAATTCTGATTTTAGCAAGCATATTTCCAAAAGTAATTGTAGCAAATTTCCAACATATTTTATGCAGATCTTTAATAGATATCACGCACATTTTTAGCAAATTTCAAGTAGTAATCACAACAGATTTTTATGAGTCTGAAAGTTTATAAAAAGAGGGGTTTTTATAGATAAATATCCAAAGTAGATTGATAAATATCCAAAGTTGCGGCGGTCGTCAAAAGGTGGCATACAACCAAGGGTGGTAGTGAGCGGCCTTATAGTAGGGTGGCTACTGGAGAGAGATGGTGGCTAGGGTTTGGAAGATTTGAAGGTTTTCTGGCTATGATTTATTCCCAAAAAGGTAAAAACGATCTAACTATTATAATAAAAGGGTAAATGTAATAATAAGAAAATAATTAAACTCAATTAATGCTTAATGCTTAGATGCTTGGATGATTTAAACAAAGAAGCCCAGCTCCTCTATATATAGAGGTTTGGGTACAAAGTGTTATGAATGAGATATGGACAGTAACATTGGCATCAGAGCCGACATTCCTCGGACAATGCTGAACATGTGATACAAAGCTAACCCAGCGAAGATCGCAACCATGGAAAACCAAGAACTTGTCTCCATTCCTATGAAGGTTTCCTCAGCACCACTAGAAACTATCGACGATGAGCCGTTAGCGTGAGCAAAAGTATTTTTAAAAAAAAAATTCACCTAGTCAAAGGAGATCCACACTGCCCTCAAGGACTCAATCCAAACCATCCTCAAGGACTCCTTTTAGGCATTGATAGAGGTTCTCCTAACCCACTACAATCACCCCACACTACTTGTGTCGTCGGCCACGCTAGAATAGCCCACTTATGAACCAAGAATGGGAGAAACCACACACACCACAGTGGTTGAACAAGAGTGCATCGAACCAATGGTAGACAGAAGCACCCCTTGAGTGAGCACCTCAAGGCTCGGCACCACCACATGATGACATGCCACTAGTTGAAAACACACCTCGCCTAGTGGCTAGGGCATGCTCTAATTTGACAATGCCTAGGGCTATGGCAAAACCAATTATAGCTATAGTTAGACGTGATCATCGAGCGGGCCGGGCCGGGTTCGGGCCGAGCTAACCAGGCTTAAACATTTGTCCACGGCCCGACCCACCAATCACTCGGGCCGGGCCGGATTCGGGCCGGGCTAGAATAGTCTAGCTCGTTACCGCCCATCAGCCCGTGAGATATCAGGTTGGCCGGGCCGGGCTCTTCCAATTAAGATTTTTAGCAAACCCGACCCGTGAGATATTGGACAAGATCACAAGAGCTAGGACGCTGGCTTTGGCAGCAACGCCGCGGCGGAAGGGGCGAGATCTCGCAGCCGAAAGGCAGGGTCAGCGGTAGAGCTCCAGATCTCCTACCTCCGGAGCCGTAATGTCCTGATGAAGCCGCGGATGCCGAGAACGGAGTAGAATTCCGATGGTCGGCGACGCTCCACCGTAGACCTCGAGCGGATCTCACGCTGCTCGAGTAATGCCTCCTACGAGGTGCTGCCGAAATAGCCTCCATTGTGGTATATCGACCGGAAGAGACAACGCTGACGAGTGCTCTGAGGGACAAATAGGCCGATCTGAAATCGACGCCGGGATGGCGCCGCCTAAGACCGAGATCGAGGAGTTCTTCGCTGCGACTGAGCGCGCCGAGCGGCGGCGATTCGCTGAGGTAGGTAAGCTACCGCTTTCGGCCGTGAGATCTAGCCGGACTCGCCCCCTCCGTAGCTTGGATAGTTGGACCTTGGTTAACTAGGCAAAATGGCAAATGAAGATTGTGATTGTAAGATTGGAAAGACAGAGAGAGTGAGAGAGTTTGGTTTTGTGGAGTCTTGTCATTATGTCATAGTTGATAGTTGTGCCATTGTGGGTGGTGGCCAGCTGTTGGCAGTTGGCCACTACCCATTTGGCCAATTTTTTTTTTACTCGGGCTATCACTTGGCGGGATTTTTTAGAGTTTTATATAAAATACTTCATATTATTATTCACCTAAATTTACACAGTATCGTGTTCACACCGCGTTCGAACACGAAAAACAGGCGTTCACACCGTTGTAAATAAAGTAAATAAAAAATTAGAATTAAAATAAATAAAAATAAATGAGCAGATATAAAAAATAAATAGTTAAACAAATGAGTAAATAGAAATATTTTTATAATTAAACAAATAGTTACACCAAAATTAAGAGGATTTTTTTTGCATCACTATAGAATGAGCACATCCCAACTAGGTTGGCACCTACCCACCTATCTATCATTTGCGTAATCCATCCATTAATTGTAGAAAGTAAAATAAAATTACATTAGTCATTGAGATTTAAAACTCAAATTCTATATTTTCTATTACAAAATGGTCGTCCATTTGCGATCTAGATTCGGCAGCATACCAATCTTGTAGGCATATTAGCACTTCAATTGTTTCTTTTCTCAAACATGATCGACGTTGATCAATTAATCGTCCACTTGTACTGAAAGCAGATTCTGAAGGTACAGTAGACATAGGAATGGTCAATATATCACGGGCCATGACAGCAATAATTGGAAATCTCATCTCATTTGCCTTCCACCATACTAAAGTATCTATTTCATTATCACTTATAAAATGATTGTAATACACTTGAAGCTCACTGATCCCCCCGACGTTGATGAAGTTCTCCTCATTTTAAGTCGAGCAAGCAATGACTTCTTAGTACTACCACTTTTAGGAGGAATAACAGAAGATAAAGGCGTAGAGGAAGAAGAACCATATATAATAGAATAATTATTAAAAAGCCTTTCAAAATAACTTTTAATAGTTACCGCACGAGAACCATAGTCATCTTGTTTATCTTCATATAAACCATTAAAAATATCGAAAAGGCCGGTCTCTTTAAGTTGAGGTTCTAATAAAATGCCAAAACCAATAAGTAAAGGAAAATGTTCAAAATATTTAGCATATTTAGTTTCCACTTTTTGTAAGATATTATGTAAAGTTCGATCATTTTTAAAAGCAATAAAAAGTTGAACAATATTAACAAGTTGCATATCAGCAATTATAATTGTAGGAGAATAAGAGCTTGATAACATATAAGTAGCATCAAAAAAAGTTTTTAAAAAATCTTTTATTTTTTTCTGCATTTTCCCATTCTAAATCAGTAGGATATTCTAGTTCGTTATTAATATCTAAAGAAACATAAGAAATTATAGCTTTTTGATATTCAAGTACTAATTCTAACATTTCATAAGTAGAGTTCCATCTATGTTGTACATCAAATTGAAGTTTTTTAGCTTTTAATCCACACATTTTACACATATTTACAAATATTCTAGCTCTTTTATCATTAAAAATAATATGATGTATAATTTCTCTAATTTTATGAATTAGCTCAGCAATTTCTTTTAGACCACTTTGTATAATTAAATTTATAATATGACACATGCATTTATCATGTAATAATTCACCGTTACAAAGTAAAGGAAGAAAACATCGAAGATTAGAAATTGTGGAATCATTATTAGATGCATTATCAAGAGTGAGAGAAAAAAATCTTATTTTGGATATTATAACTTGTTAACTCTTGAATAATAGTACGAGAAAGATATTCACCAGTATGACTCTCATCAAGCTTCGAAAAGAAATTATTCGTTTTTGCATTTTCTAATTATCATCAATAAAATGTGCGGTTATACACATAAAAGACCAACGTTGGCATGAAGTCCAAATATCACTAGTAAAAGAAATTCTAGATTTTAATTTTTCAAAATCTAAAATTAATTTTTCTTTTTCCTCAGCAAAATATTTTAAAATATCTCTTCTAATTGTATGACGAGAAATTTTTTTAAAAGCCGGATTAAAACCTCTTTGTAAACAACCTTCAAGTTCCGAATCATCACCCATAGCAAAAAGTTTATTTCTACGAATAATATATTTAACTATTTCTTTACAAGCATTTTCATAATTTCATTGAAAATTAGAAATATTTCCGGAAGCACCTTGATTAAGCAACATTTGACTAATATCAAGTTGACATTTTTTATGCTTATCTTTAATATGCTTCATTAGGTAATGCAGAAAAATCATGATTACATTGAAAACATTTAGCTCTACAGTCTATAACATTACCTTGGCCATCTTTCGTTTCAATCCTTTTGAAATACTTCCAAACTTCGGACTTTAATCTTCTAGAACTACTTGATGATGAGGCCGAAGCCAGAGTTTCCAGATCAGGTTGAAGTTGAGATGCGGGTGTAGGATTAATTGAATCTCCGCCCTCCAATTGAGATTCTATATGATCATCAAATGAATCCATATTGGAAAGAATTTGCTAATTTGAAAACTAAAAATCTTGAAACCTTTAATTTGGAAAGAACTTGAGAGATTATAGGATTTGAGAATATGTGATGAATTTAGAAAATTTATCATCTATTTATAAGCACGAGAAAAGTTAAAATTACCAATATACCCCTATAAACTAGTTGTTTATTTCTGTTAAAAGGGTAAAATGGTTAAAAAAAAAGTAGAGATCCTATTTTTCTAATTTTCTAAATTATTTAGCTATTTTGAGAATATTTTTTACCGTTACATATTTTTTTTTAAATATATTTTTGTTCTTCTCTATTTAAAAAATATATATATTAAAAAAAATTAAATAGTACATGGGCTGATATGTGATGAGAGATGGGCTAAAAAATTTAAACAATACTTGTACTTGGGCTGAATTATGATAGGAGAGATGGGCTAAAAAAAATTATAAAACGGTATAGTGTACAAAATTTTTCGTTATTTTTTACTATAGTAGAGGGCCGAACGGGCGGGCGGGCCGAACAAGCGGGCTTTCAGGCTGGGCTGGGCGGGCAAAGGGTTAGCTCGTGCCGCCCATTGGTAGTTTGGCCCGGGCCGGGCATAGCCCGGTCCAAACCGGGCCAAGTCGAGCTAGGCACGGGCGGGCTGGGCCCAATGATTAGGTCTAGCTATAGTTTGGTTCGAATCACTCACGGCTAGGATTTGGCTCGAGCCACCCGCGACTAAAGCGGACTATGGCTCAAACCAACGGGCCCTAGAAAAGAAACCACCATGAAATAGGATGCGCAAAGAGATCAAGGACATAAAGTTCGAGAGCGAATGAAGGTCTGAAAACCACTATGGACACCTTGAGGACAAGGTGGACGAAAGCATGGTGGATTGATGCGATACAGATTGGATCGGATCACATCATAGGGACATTAGGCTTAATTAATCGAGTCTATTTATCTTTTAATTATTTTATAATGTAAACATTTTAGGCAAGTCTAGTTTAGTCATGTAAGCCCTTAAGACAAGTCAAAATAAGCTATGACAACATTTAAGACAAGTCTAGTTAAGTCAAGTAAACCTTTAAGGTAAGAAGTCTAATTAAGTTATATAAGTCTTTAAGACAAATCCTATTTCGAATTGTGTCAGCCTTTAGGGCTAGTCCTAGTGAGACTTATTATAATCTACCTGTATATATAAAGAGATTTCCTTATTAAGCATTCATGAGAATTAATTAAGTTTAGTTATTTTATTATTATTATATTTATCATTTTATCATAGCCGTTAGATCATCTTCATCTTTCTAGAAGTAAATCATAGTTGTAGCACCTTCAAAACTTTTAAACCCTAGCCACCACCTTCCCCCAACTGCCCCGTTCTGACCTATCTCTACTATTTTATTTTTAACTATTCATCTCGACCTTCGATTTAGGTAAAACAAGAGCTATTAAAACCTAACTCATGAGGCCTACCACTACCAAATTTTTATAATTTTCTTACATTTGGATCGGTTCAAATTTGGTTCGTAACATAAGGACTAGCCTAGCCTCTAAAAACTTATACGACTCAAACTAGAACTTGTCTTATAAGCTTACATGGCTTAATTATACTTGTCTTAGAGGTTTACATGACTTAATTGAACTTGTCTTTTGAGGCTTACATAACTTAACTAGACTTGACTTAAGAGCTTACATAAGTATGAACCAATTAAAAGATAAATAGGCTCCACTCAACTGACTGGACTAACTTAACCCCCATGATTGGATCATAATATTGATAAATTCCTATTAATCTAAACTTTGAGTTGTCCTCATAGCTAAATAGGTTTTTTTTTCCTTGTACTATAAATTGGTTGATAGATATTAGATATTGATTGTTTTTCTCAAAGTGATATATTCAATTATTTGAAATTCTTACTCCATATTTTCTTAAGGAAAGGAAGTACTTAGTTTTTATGAATATTGAATTGTTTATTTAAAGATAATCTTTTGATTCACCAATAATTCATTTCTTGGAGAATTATAGAAAAGTAAGAGATTTAGATTAGCTAAAAGAAATGTGTTATCTACAAAGTGGATTCAAAGACTTTATTTCTCTCACACTTAATTGAAAATTTATAAAAATATTTCTTTTCCAATAAATCTCCTAAATTCTTTTCCAACTAGGTTAAAATTATTTTAAATATTTTCAAACTCTTTAAGTTTTCAAATAAGTCATTGTGGGATCGATACTTTGCTTGTTGATCTACTCTATATATTCGTGCACCTGTAAGTGTTACTTAATTTGTCACAACAATTATTTTATCTATTATGTATTGTATTAGAATTTTTTTGCAACATGCAATCTAATCCACCCAAATAGATTGTACCATTATTAGAAGGTATTTTACTTTTATTTGAAATTATTCCATGATTATTATATTGTATTACATTGTTATTAAAAACTATTTAATAGTTATTTTACGTATTATTTTGTTTATCTCTTTTAATCCACTGGTTATATCTCCCTATTCCATAGTTAACTTTATATATTAATAATTTCTCTCTTTTATTTCTTTCGTAATTCATAATTATTCTACATATTATATAGTTTTCTAATTTTAATTTCACAAGCGAATTTAAATTATTTTTAATTAATACAGTATCTTTCCTAGAGAGAAATAGAAATCTAATGGTATCTCACTAAATACTAATATCGTTGCGATTCGAATTCAGAAACTCTTAGAACATGAGTCCTTTTAATTAATTAATTGTGCACTATCTTTCTAATAATTAAGAAAATACTTATATATCCAATCAATGGTAATGTGCATATAATACAACTGATAAATGTACTGTACAACTATTTCTTCTTTTCACATGAGTTGAGATTAAACTGTGACAAAAGAAATATAAAAGGTTTTCCATAAAAAGAAAATGAAAGGTGGGATTCCCTTCTAAAGCCAAAATTGTAGTGGATTTTGTTAGTATTATTATTTAGATGGCAGCTTCATGATTCCCAAAACTCATTTAGAGCTTATTTATATTCAAGGTTAAGGCAAAAGATATTTAGATCACTAGAGTAAGTTTTAAGTGTTAGAAGTCAAAAATTTAGAATTTAGTAATTATTCTTCAGAAGATAAACTAACGACAATTTCAGCGATCAAACAATTGGGCTTGATCGAAGGCCAAATGAAGCTTGGTCAAACGGTCAAAATAGAAACCCTTACATTCCTCCATCAATAGATTAAACAATATTATCATGTTCGATCGATGGCACTACACTAATGTGGAATAATAAATTTTATTAAGGAATCTCAACCATCCCTCTGTTAGATCTAGGTTTCAAAGATTACTATTTAATTTTGATGATTAACAAATGAGTAAGTTAGTTTTATTATTTCAATTATAGCAAACAAGTTATAAGAGAAATTTGTATTTAAAGCAAAAGGTGAAATAATTCTAAATAAGCGATAGTATGTTGAGCATAATTTTTAATTAATATATGATATAAATATAATATTTTTATCTAGAAAGTATGCTTATTTATCTATATTTTTAATATAGTACATAGTTTTGAGTTCTCAAGTTTTATTTATCATAATTATGCCACAGCTAATATATCACAAATTTGTATTTCTGGTTGATAGAATTTGGCACTTGTTTGTTAATTTAGTCATTACTTTCTATAAAATGATTTGCTAAATATAATATTTTATATGTGGAAATTAGACTTAATATTATATAACTTTCATATACTAATATACTTAAATTTCTAATGTTAGATATGTAAAATGTGAGCTACAAACTAACCATCCATAATTCTATTTCATACAATATTTGGAGACATGTTTACTATTTTAATTATAATTTTTCAACCAAATATCTTTGTGATGTGACTCCTATCGGGTTAGAAAGATAACTAAAATATTTACAAATATCTTCAGCGAAATTTAATTTAAAACTCTTTAGCCATTAGAAAGGCATTGCAAAAAAGAAACCATAATTTAATCTAAATTTGCGATATTAAATGCTTTGAAAAAAATCTTAATTGCCTTTAACACTTTAAAATGAAAAAGAGTTTTCTTAAGCATATACAAAGAGATCCATTCTATTGGTTGAAGTAAGATTTTTAAAAGGCAAATAAAGAGATAAAAGAAAAAAAGCATTCTAGTTTAGCGCAACATTAGAGAAGATAAGATCTTAGCTAGATAAGCTTCCTATATCTTTTTTTTATTCTATTTCTTCGTAAACTTTATTGCAAATCTAACTCCTTGAGGGTAATTATACACCTTATGTGTGTTTGCTTTGAGTGTATTATGAAGAAGGTAAAAAAAGCTTTATAGTTTGTGAGTGAGAGATATAGTAAATCTCTTAAAAGAATTGGTAGACTTCATGACTCAAAGTGATTTTTTGAAGAAAAAAATTTGGGGAATCAATCTCTTGTAAGAATCGTTAGCATCTTACGAAGATAGTAATGTATGTCTTTAAGTGTGTATTGAATTCCTAAGAGAAGATTCTTAAATAATAGATGTAGGTATTAATAAAACCACTATAAATCCTGCTGTCTTGTTTCCTCTCTTTTTATCTTACTTATTTATGCTTTCATACCATATTCATCTCATAAGCATGAAGATTATTATTATTATTCTCAATTTACCTAAAGCTTTGATTCATCTATTATTTTTATAATTTGTATATGCATTTACATACTTAGTTTTTATCCTTATTTTTAATTTGTAAACCTAATTTACTCCCTCTTGGGTTGCCAAATCAGCCCAACACAAGATCTCTCCTACTATAATAAAGGATGCTTGGGGCATTATAATTTAGATATGTTATTGTGAAAGAAAGTCCTAGAGCCTAGGAGAAAGAAGAAAACTAGAGGAGACGAGAGATTCATAACTATCATATGCCAATGTTCATTCTATTAGAACTTTAAAATCAATGACCTTGAGAGCTAAACTTATTTTCACTACCACCACCTATCTAGAAGAGAAGAGAGAAGAATTGAAGATTAGGGAGAATTTTAAAGAAAAGACATTGAGAGAGAAAGATTGATTCATCGGAGAGGGTTTTAAGCAAGCGCCTTTAAAAGGGAGCCTTATAATTGACCATATGGAATTAACTCATCATATGAGATCAATGTGAGTGAGGATTATATGTAGATTATTTTTATATTGCATCTCACTAATGATTTGTTCAAGTAGGTCCGTACTTATTTCTCCAGGATTTTCATTTAAGTCTTTGTGTTTACATTATGGTGATTGTTCTTGCATATTTTAATTTTTTTTCTTAATATTCTTGATAAGACAACATATTAAGAAGCTAATTCTTTTATATAATTATGTGTGCATTATTCTATTTTGAGAATTAGACCTATGTAAAAATGAGCATGTAACATGTTGTAGTTTAATTAGCACAGATGTACTCGCAAATTTTATTTGTAAATTACCTAGATTTATTTTTTCTGAATTGTAAACCACCAAAATTTTTAATTTAGTGACAAAAAGGTCAAAATCTTCTCCACAATCTCTATCTCTTCTTCCCTATTTACAAGAAGTTCAAACATGCCCTATTAGAGCCTCGCAGAGCTTGATGTCTTTTATCATTGGCCTCATCCCGTTTCCTTTGTCATTTGTAAGAAAATTAGGTTATTTGGCGTCAGTCAACAAATCAACTTGCAACCGTTTTTCAATTATTCATTTTGAAAATAAATTATCTTATATGTTTATGATAGCTATCATTGCCTCTGTTTCCATCTTTTACTCTCTATTATTTCAGGTAATTTTACAAATGTTTGCAAATGTTGAGTTACGTCCTATGAGGTTATAAATTATAAGGATTACAGATAATCATAATAGCATGTAACACTCAATAATATTTGACTTATTAGACAAATTCATTTTGTCACTATAAAAGAGGTGACTTCCTTAATTATTATAAAACAGTTTTAGATGCATTCTTTCCATTAGAGTAAGAATCTACAGAGCAATAAATTCTTTTAATCTATGTATCTAGATAATGCTATCGGTCATTCTAATTTTATGTTTTTTCCTCTTATCTTTTCTTATCTTATATTATCTTATAGCAGCCACCAAATTAAAACATAGGGATAAAAATATCTAAGTTATCAAATTTATCACTTATTAATGTTCAAACATTTTAGTTTTTAATTTTATCATCAATATGTAGGTTAATGGAAAACCAAAACTAGATCTTTTTAGATTTTGAGATATAATTTATGTAGATAGATAGATGTATTACAACTCATCCAATAATACTAAATATAGAAATAAACTAAACTTTATTGCACACACTTCCAATACAGATGTGAGTTTTTTAGCTAAAAAAAAATGAATAGAATATTATTACATTACGGCGTGAGATAAAAAAGGAGAAGAGACAAAACTACCGTTTTCAAAGTTTACATCTTGTCTCTATATTTATTCCCATCACTTCGTAAAGTACATATTCTCTTTCCTAACTAATATAAATTAACAAGAATTTAAAATAATATTTAATATTATAAATAATGTGACTTTGTCCATTTATTTTAGAATAACAATTAAACGTTATGATAACCCTATTATGTAATACAAATACTATTCATCAAAATTATATCTTAAACCACCCGCTAATTTAATTACTAGTTTATCTTTGATATCTATCACATTAATCTATTTTATATCAAATCAAATTGTATTTACGATAATTTTATAAAAAATAAAATTTTATTTCATTCATTTTATATCACATCAAATATAATTAATTATTAAATTTTTATTTTAGAATATAAGTGAACATAAAAAATAGTTATTCTTAGAATAAAGATAAAAAAAATAAAGATGAATAATTATTTTAAAATTAACGTTATTGCCGAAGGAAATTAGGTCTAAAAGAAAATTTAAAATGAGCATAAAGTGCAAAAAAATAAATAAATAAATAAATAAATTGTACTGTGCACATCGTCCAAATAAACACAAAGGTAAGAATAACCAAACCAGAGAGAGTGACGACGTTACAGAAGAGAAGCAAGAAACCGAAGGAAACGAAACAGATAAAAGAAAAAAATTACATAAGGAAGTAAGAAAAGGCTCGAGGGAGAAGTGGGGATGGGGGATCCGAGCCTCCAGGAATCGGGGTGGGAGGAGCTGAGGAAAGAGGCAAGGAAGATAGAGGGCGATCTCGACGTCAAGCTTTCCTCCTACGCCCGGCTCGGTGCCAGATCCGCTCATTCTTCTGGTACACACTCTTCCCGATCCAACTCTTTTCTTCAAACTAATCGGATCAGTGCCGTCCTCCGATCCGGTTGCGCAGCAGAATTGGTTAATCTGCATTAGGAGATTTGAAATCTTTGTTGTTGTTATTAGATCTTGGGAAAAAAAGGGGGATTATTGCGGTTGATATCTTCTAGTGGAGTTCGATTTAGTATTCTTGCTTTTAGATGATCGTGTGACATGGACATATTTGTTTTGAAATCGACTTGCATGCTCATTGTTTATATGTAAAATTATATATAATTTAGTTAATTGCAGGCTCATCTTTTTTTGATGATGGATTGCGATAGACTCATATGTGCCTTGGACATGGTTAATGGATTCTCATCAGGCTTGTAGAATCTGATTTGAAGAAAAGATGAACATTCTCTTTTTTTATTTCCTCGATCTAGTAAAGAAAAAGAATTGGACTCCTAGTTTTCTGTTTGATTTTATCCCTTTACAGATGGTTTACAATATGTTACAAACGTTAATTTGGTATTTCGTTTTGCAAGTTGCTCCTGAGGGCTGTTTCTAAACACGTGAAGATTATGCGATTATCAAATATTTAAGTTGAAGAATAAAGCTGCCTTGGTTTTTTATCCTGTAAGTCTGAAATATTTGGTCACTAGGTCCTCGCCTTTTGGTGGGAGGAGCTTAGGACATAACTTCAGCCTCTGGTTCTTTTATTATTTTTACTTAGAGGAAGATATAGACTTTTAATATTAGATTTCGCTGGTTGCTCTTGATGACTGTCTACTTCATATATTTGGTATTATCTAATTTATTATTTTGTAATTTTATCTATGTTGGTATTAATTGTTGGTGATTGCCTAGTACTAGGTATTTGGTTAATTCCCCTTGGCATCCAGCTATTACTTGTTGTCATTCAAAATTTTGTAAAGAATCCACTAAAGTAGGGTTCTTTTGATCAATTTTAGAAGTCGCTTTCTGACATGTTTTTTTTACCTGTTTACCATTATTTCATATCATTAGGAGATTGGTTTAATGACCCAAACGATATTATGATGGATTCAGAAATTGGGCTATAAAGCAAAAAATCACCGCCCTCAAGTCATTGATTGCACAGTCAAGGGAGTAGAAAAGCATAATTGGGCTTATTTATGTAGCAATTTATAGAGGAGATCATCAATTCATCATAGAATCAGTTGATATGATAATTTGATCATTGATTGGGGTTTTATTTTACCGATTTAGTCATATTCTAGAGTCATCTTACATATCAAGTTCACTGCAAGCTAAATTGGATTCTAATAGTTGTTGAGTCATTGACTACAAACATCTGTAAGTGGTAACCAAATCACTTGTGATAAGACAGTTAGGGTATTGTTTTTTCTGTAACTTGCTATTTAAGACAGTCCATATCGAGTAGATAGACTAATAGCCCAAATGCCTAATAGGAATTATCTTGGGTTTGCAATGTGTAATTAGGCGGATTAAATTCTGGAAATGGAGTGTTGGTCCTATTTTCTTCTTCTCCTTAACTGCAACTTTTGCTACTCTCTTTTCGACTTGAACTCTCTCTAGTTGCCATCTTTTACAACTTATTTTTATCTCGTCTTGACTAACCAATATCTATTATAATCCTTTTATTATTTCTTGTGCCATTTATGATATACTAATGGTCATATCAAATAAATCTATCTGAGGTTGCATCCAATTTTCTTTTATTCTTTCATGATGCTAAATTGCTAAAAGGTTGCTTTAAAAGTAAATCTTTCTAGCTTGCTAACAAGTTTTGGGATTTTTGTATATGTACCCCTCAAAACTTCCGCATTTGCATATATATTATCTTATGTTTTGTATTTGCATGTATACCGCCGCAAAACCCTTTGTTTTTGCCTTGGTACCTTTCAAGTTATTTTTTGACAAAGTGAGTCAAAAATCTGAACCATTTAAGAAATAAGGTATGCTTGTCTTTTTACTGTTAAATAGTCCATAATTTAACTGTTGGTTTGTTTTGAGGGGTATCTATGAAAAAAGAAAAGTTTTGAGGGGTATACGTAGAAAGACAAAGTGTTTTGAAGGATATACATGTGAATATTAAACTTAAAAGGATACAAACATGTGTGTTATATTTGTTGCTGTAAAATTATTTAGTTTACTTCTGAAGTATACATGTGCAAAAAGAACCCAGCATTCTTTTGGTCCATAAAGCTAGTTTATTGGTTGCAGTAGCTGATGGGTTTAAAATTTTAAATTATCTTGCTTACTATTGAACTTGATTATTCATTGCTTAATCCATTGAAATCTGCAATACTGCTCGTTCTAGTTGTTGCAGTTTTATGTAATCGATCTGAGCTGCAACTACTATTAAGGATTCTTGTATTTTGTTTTAATGCCTTGATATTTGTGTTATATTTGTCTATATCTATATTTTGAGCATATGCCCTCTGTTTTACAATAAACTAATATATTTTACTTCTGCTCCGCAATTTGTTTATAGATAGCCGTGATCAAAGTCTATTTAATCCCTTTAGTAGAAGTTCTCTTGGTTAATCCACATGCTGTAGGTGATTCTGTACTGATCATACATCAGATGGGTAGCTAGTTATCAGTTATCATACATATCATATATTTGGTGTATATGATGAATTCAATTCTACTAGGTTGATGATTTATGGATGAACCTAATTATCTACCATCTCGATGCTGTCTATGCGTGGTAGAATCCAACCACTGATTTGGGCTCCATGTTTCCATGGATTAAACCAAGTTTTCCTTGATTTGACTTCCAACAGTAACACTTGTTCATCCATTGAGAAATGTAACTCTTGTACTTCACTGGAATGACTGTTATAAAGATTAGTGAGATAAAATACAAAAAACAGTTATAAGTTGAAAACTCCTTTTGATCTTGTTTGATCCTGCTACCAGACCCTTTTCATTTCTTTCATACTCCGATTAGTCTCATCCTACTGCTATTAAGCAACCATGCCAAATTTACTTGATATTCATGGCCACATAAGTTTGAACTTTAACTATGAGTTAGTTTCTTAGCTTAAATTACTGGACTTTAAAATACTATAACTCCTGATTTATTTATTCCTTGAACACATGGATTCCATATCAATGATTCCTTATTCTGTGAAGCTAGCAGATAGAGCCCGAAATTTGTCACTGCCTGTGAAGTATGGAAAGAGTTAAGTTGGCATTCAATCCAGTTAATAATCTACATAAATCCAAACAAAAAGATAAAAAGAAGGGTATTGAATTTCATTAACTCTACTTTTCTCTTATAACCGATTGCAGTCAAAACTTGGATTATGATTTTCAATTCTTTGGTTCAGAAATCCTTTGTATAAGTTACAGACAGAAATCTTTCTCAGATGCTTTTTTACTGACATGGATTGACTGGGTTTCCCTGATCCCTGGTGGAACCTAATATTACTTTAGTAGAAAACAATGCTAAATTGCATATAAAGATCAAGTTATATTGAGAGGGTTGACAGTTCTTTTTCCCTCTAGTGAATTGAATTCATCTTATTGATGACAGAAAAAACAGGTCAAACAATTATTATCATACACATTGTGGATGAGAGATAAACAATTTCCATCTTTCTCCAATAAAATATGAACTATTAAGAGCAGCTTATGTGATTGCTCTATATATGTATCAACACTATGAGGACTTTTAACTTCTAAGCATAACACGAAAAAAAAGAGACAATGTTTGCTATTGCCTGAACATTAATGTAATAATCAAACTTGTGATCAAGGTTCCAAAAATCGGGATTGGCCTTCCAAAAAAACAATACGTATCGGCCGTATTGGTCGTCCGAATCGGATCAGATTTTTTTAATTACATAAAACTTTAAATATTATTTAAAAAATGCAGAAAAATTTGTAAAAATTTAGCAAACATTACAAAAAATAATTAATATTCACATATGAGCATTAAAAATTAAACAAAGGTACTAACTTACTCAAAAATCAAAATCCGATAAATATCGAGTTGGCTCTCGTAAATCCTTATAGTCGTCATCATAATTGCTATAAGTTTGAAAATAATGATGTCTAGGGTTTAGTGCTTTAAAGAGCAATTGCATCATATCATTTATATCAAATGGATCCTATTGTCTATAAGGAGGATAATAATTAATATGTGAATCTTATGTCTTAGGAAACTGAGGAGAATATTGAGGAGAATGCTAACCAGCATATGAATCATGTGATTGTTTTAAACAATGAATATTTGATGAACCATAGTTCGTTGGAGTTCGCTGGAATGAGATTTGCGTCCCCGGATTTTGGTAAAGTTTGTTGGAGTTAGATCTCTCCATTAGAAAGTGAGAGTGAGAACAAAAGAAGAAAAGAGTGAAAGAGAGAGAGTGAGAGAAAAGAGTCAAGAGAGAAAGGGAAAGAGCTTAGTTCCGGGTCGGAATTAGGTCAGATCCATAATGGATTTGGCTCGATTTGATCAAAATTGGTCAATCCTAGACCGATCTGATGAACCTTGCTTGTGATGCCTGCCATGTGTCTTTCTTGTAAAAGGAAATGAACGAAGAGAACAAATGCAAAAACCAATCTAAGGTTCTTGATTATTGTCTTCATTTTCTTAATATGCAATCTAAGGTTCCATGGCACAAGAGTCTAACTCTACTGAGATATTCTCAGTCAACTCCTACCATGTTGCTAGAGACATAGCACATTGAGGAAAGATCATAAGTGCAAGTCAAAAGAACTAAAAAGAAAAAAAAAAAGTATCCCAATGCACAAGGCTCCCACCTACGTGAGGTCTTGGGACTTACGGAGGAAAGACACAACCTTACCCTCATTTCTGAGGAGATTGTTTCTAAGATTTGAATCAATGACCTCTTGGACGTAAGGGGAAAGCCTTGCTATCTTAGCCTCTTAATTTCCATTGTGCACCTTTAAATTTGCTTGAATATCTCTTCTCTCGGAAACTAGCACACATATCTAAAAGGTTGACAGTAAGTTGTCTGCTGGAGAACCCTTAACTGTTAATTTCTCTTGATGATTAGATTTGCCTAATCTCAGCTTCTGGACTCGGAATTTTTCCATCAACTGGGTGACGATTGTCTTTTACTTCTCCATTAAATAGTTGATGGTTCAAGTGCGTGACCAACTGAATGAATATCTTTGTTGATTTTAATACTGCCTAAGTTTTATTGCCAGATTATGAGAGGGAAAATATTTGGAGAATGTGTTGGTTTGTCGATAATCAAAGTGCCATATGCTGACGTAAAGCTGCTAGTGTGTTAATGCATATGGAGACTTCATGTTGGATAATTGATAGATCATCAAGACATTGCCTCTTGGTTTTGCATTTAAGTGATTTTGTATTTCAATTAGGTTCTAATTTAATCCTTTTTTCTTCTTCACTTTCTTAACAAAACAAACTGGATATGTTTTGCCTCACTTGTTGTTATGAAATTATGATCTTCACTATGGTTGGCTAAAGCTTATTATAGTTTCTCTATATCAAGTTGGATAATTGATAGATCATCAAGACATTGCCTCCTGGTTTTGCATTTAAGTGATTTTGTATTTTGGGTTAGGTTCTAATTTAATCCTTTTTTCTTCTTCACTTTCTTAACAAAACAAACTGGATATGTTTTGCCTCGCTCGTTATTATGAAATTATGATCTTCACTATGGTTAGCTAAAGCTTACTGCTGTTTCTCTATATCAAATGACTTGGTTGAATCATGCTATCTTTCTTTCGTAAATTGCTTCAGGTTATGTCGACAGTGGTTCACCAACCATAGGATCTAGCAGATCATGGAAATCTATGGAGATAGAAATCCAGTCATTGCTTGAGAAGCTACTTGATATTAATGACTCTATGAGTCATTGTGCTGCATCAGCAACACCTACCACTTCTGTGACGCAAAAGCTTGCAAGGCACAGAGACATACTTCATGAATTTACACAGGTATCTCCTTCATGAATTTACAAAGCTACTTGCTTTTGCTTATTAATCACACCATTTTATGCCACTTTACTACTTTGAGGAAAAGTAATGATGACCAAATCTCATATGTCCCATTAAGGTTCATGAAAAAGTATCATGATGTAATCCATCAAAGTTTAAGAATTGTATGGAAGATGGAAACTGACATACACTACCAAATTTTATCGACCAACCAGCATATGTATAAGAGGCTAAGAGCAAATAGTTCACACACACAAACACGAGCACATGTCTACAGTATACATTTAATCTTCATGATGTATGTGCTGCTACTTGACGTTGGAAATACTGAACACCTTTCTTATGATGCCACAGTATTATTATTATTGTGTGTTTGGAAGGGAGTATTAAGGTCTCTGGTCATGTTAGAATGACTTTTCCTACTTTGACAACTCAAATGACACTTTCTCATCAAGATATATTTTCTTTCTATGACTAAATGCAACGTAAATCTGATTTAGCATTCTTAATCATTTTATCTCTGCAGGAGTTTAGACGGACAAAGGGAAACTTGAATTCCATGAGGGAGCATGCAGAACTTCTTAATTCTGTTCGAGATGATATTAGTGAATCAAAGGTAACATGAAGAGTTATGGGAAAAGCAGAAAAAATTGTAAACAGGATATTTTTAATTTTGTAAGTTGATTATTCTGTAACTTTTGGCATCCTACAGGCATCTGGAAGTATGTCACCAAGGGTACATTTGTTAAGAGAGAGAGCTGCAATTCATGGAAGCATAACTCAAGTAAGATTATTAAATCTCTGTATACTTTTTCAAGAGCAATTTTTTATGACTACTATTATGGGTCAGAAACTGCAATTTCTTGTAAACTTGATATATAAGTAATGCTAATTTCTTCAGATGTTACTCTAAAGAAAGACTTACTTTATGTGATTTTATGCTTCACTTGTGATTTAAGTTAGAGTGGTTTCCACCTGATGTGGTTTTTAGATCGATTTGAATTGATTTTTGCGAGTAAAACTAAGTGGACTCTTCCATGCTTCTATTACTTTCTATTTGTATATGATGGAATCTGTTAAATTGATTGCTGTAGTAATTCTTCCTTTTTCATGTCATTAGCTATATTCTCCCTTGATTCCCTAATAAATGGCTAAACTATTAGTTAGAAAATCTCTTAAGGAAAAATATTACAAAAAATAGTTACACTTTTAGTCTGGTAACAATCCAGATCACATGTTAAGGAACTTGGCAATAATAGGTATATTTCCAAGCAGCAAACTGAAAAAAAGAGATTAGGGAGAGAGCGAGTGGTAAAAAACCAAACCAAAAAAAAAACTATAGTACAGTGAAGAAGAAGAAGAAAAGAGAAAAAAAATGAGATAGAGAGAGGAAGAAATGAAAAAGCTGAGAGAGAAATAAAGAAATAAAATTTAAAAATTACTACCAGAGTAAGCCAGAGTTAGGTCTGTATTGTCGGAGCTATATGGTAAGGAGAGAAAAAGAGAAAGAAAGAGTAAAAGAGAGAGAGAAAGAGAGTGTGTGAAGAAAGAGTGAAAGAGAGAAGGAGAGAGTTTGGATCGGGCATAGATCGTGATTAGGTTTGGCTGATCCCAATCTGAATCAGGAACGGCCGATACTGTGAATCATGGTAAAAACAAATCAGGTTAGATATGATCTAAGAAAGATTTTAACTTGGAACCTTGTGACGCCATAATCTAGAGTTATTCATGGCATTCCCTAACAAATGTACTTTTGAATCAGCTCCATAATCCTATATGGCATTATCATAATATAGTTTTTTCTATAATTCCTTGCTTTATTAATTATCAATTTGTCTGTTTATTCCTAAAGAATCTTACAATTTATGGAGGTAATAATACGGTAAGTAAAATTTCCAGTAGCTTCAGGTTTAGAGATGGGGTATCATTGAAGGGAAATAATCGCATGTGAAAATTAGAAAATGACACAAAGTATATAGTAAGGGCTATAAGCCTATAACTAAATTGTTTGTTATATGAATCACTACATATAGAAAGGTTGTTTTCTTGTGGTTGAAAGAAGGAATCTTATTGAACTCAACTTGTAGATTAAATGCCAAATATTGATGGGAAATTTAACATTTTCTGAATTGCAATTTGGCAATTCGTATAGGATTCATCTGACAATATTTATTTAATTTATTAAAGGACGTCATCCTATCACTTGCTTGGAAAGAAGGAAAGAAAACAAATAGTTCCAAGCAATACTACTGGAAGCTTTGTAGCATTTTTAAATTTTTATGGGTCTAATCCTGGTTAGTTTGTTAATACTAACCACTGCCACATTGTTAGAGGCGAGTGTTAGACAAATATTGGGAATGACAAAGAGAGAAACCTATTATTTTATGCAACTGTTTGGTTTGAGAAACTCTAAATTTAATTTCTATCAAAATTTTGCAAGGAAATTGGGATAAAAATATAATGAACTTTGGCCAAACATGTGAGATTGTGCTTAAACATTGACACAATTAGGTATGTAGATGTGCTGTCCCCACAAAACAGGTGTAGCTGTACACCATGTTGGCATATTTCTACTGTGCTCACGACACGTCAGTTCTTTCTTACAGCAAAATGTTTATAATAAATGCACCAAAAACAGCGGTATGATATGACATGACATTTGGCAATACAACAAACTTTAAAACAATATGCAAAATCACGATGAATATAGAAAGATGATTCTTTATCATGATATATTTCTTCATATTTAAGTAATTTTTTTATGATCTTGTACTGTATTTTATTTTCTTGATATCCCATAAAGTAATTTTAAAGCAAGCTGCATAAGCACCTTCATATGGAGCAACTCATTGTGCAGCTGCTACCTACAAAATGCAGCCCCGTTTAGTACAGTAGAATCGATCTTAAATAAAAGAGTACCTGATACAAAATATAGGATTTATAAGGACATCTCGTTGGTTTTATAGGGAAATATTAGTGGTCCTACAACATATCTAAGCTAATCTGGATGAGGAATAATTAGGATTGGATCATTATCGAGAATTTAGATTCTCACAGAGGATTATTATCCTAGATTAGATCATAGGGATAAGCAAATCTTGCCTTCTCAATGAAACTTGAATTCTAGCAAATTGAATTCTTTTCCTTAATTTATTTTGGTGGAACATGGTGTAACAAAAACATGTATGGTGACAGGTATGATAGAGAAAGAGGAATAAAAACATTATGCAAGTCATTAATGTGATGAATTCAAGGATATGAAGAAAGTGAAGTGGTATCATTATATTGCCTTGGCATAACCGGTGATTTTTTTTTATCACTGCCACAAAAGTAGAAGAGAGAAAATAAGTCAAGTAAAACTAATTATTTTATCAAAAATGGTTTGTTCTTTTTCATACACCATCTCTACTTTAATAGAGAACAACCCTAGGAAAATAAGGTTCCTAAAGAAACTAGGAATACAACCTAAATAGAAAAGTAACAGCTATTAGGAAACTAAATAACTAGTAAACCCTCTCGACATAAGTAACCTTTGATTTTAGGAAATGCTTGGTACTACATGCTCTAAGATCTCCAGTTCTCCACAACTTCTGCTATTCTTGTTGCATTTGTCTTCATATTTGAAAGCCTTTAACTAAATTGCAATTGTTATGATGAAATTTGATCCAGATTGATGAAGTGATAGGTCAAGCACAAGCTACAAGGTCAGTTCTCGGTACGCAGAGATCATTATTTGGAGATGTACAAGGAAAAGTCAAGCAGTTGGGTGACAAATTTCCTATTATTCGAGGCCTTCTTGGTACCCCAATTATCCCTATATTGAACCATTTCGTTCTTCTACAATGTTATGCTGGTCCTTAGTGCTTCTGTCCTTCTAGGTTCAATAAGAAGGAAGCGCTCAAAGGATACGCTAATCCTTGCTGCAGTAATAGCGGCCTGCACTTTGTTTCTGATTGTTTATTGGCTTTCAAAATGATGGGTGGCTGTGGAAGGCAACGATGAAGATGACCGCATCTCATAGTTTTCTACCTGTTGAGATGTAAAATCATAGCTAGCTCTTTCTTTCTTTTTTTCTTTTGTTGCCTCCAAAGCTAATAAGTCAATATTGGATTGCATGACATGGAGAATGTTAGGAGTAGTGATGTTTGTCAGAAGGCAAGTGAAAAGGTCGGTAAAATATATCTTGTTTTCTTTTCAGTTCTTTACTTGATGTACAGTGTCATGTGAAATTTTGCAATTTGAACACTAAAATTTCTTTCCATTGCAAAGACCACTTGTTTAGATGCAAAACCATAGTATTTTGTGGAACTGAAGGCGTCTTAAAATATACTGCTTCTCACCTCTGGTACATCTTTCTGTATTATATGGTCTTACCTGCAAATTTGTCAGATTGCGAATTGTAGAGGGCCTTGTTAAATTTAATTCAAGATTTACGTAGGATGTTTTTCTATTACTTTTCGTGATTATGACAATTGTAAGGGGAAAATAATGACCTCACAAATGCTTTACAAACATTTTGCAAATTGTGGTGGAAACATCAGATCATCTTGAGACTTCGTCAGGATATACAATGAGAAACCAGTGATGAGTGAGATGCAACTCTGCTTGTTTGAGGTTTTCACTGTTTTAAGTTTGCCCCTAATTTTTCTACAGGTCTAATTTATTTTGAAATTTAAATATGAGATAATGTGTTTCGAAAAGAAATGACTTGTATAAAGAAAATTTCTAAATTTTTTTTAGAGAATTTAAACTTTCTATATAAATCGCCAATCTAATTAGTAACTTATATTTTATCAAAAACGTACGCTCGTTTGACAAAAGTGTATAAAAGTGTGCATATACATAGTATCACACTAAAATTAAGATAGAGCAATACGAGTATGACCAATAAAGAATTGCTAAGATCAATAACTGAGAGTGAAACTATCACATATTTATCATTTGGTATGAAGAAGTTGTGGTTGCTCCATCAATTGGAAATTATATATGAGATTTATTTCTTCCTTTTTCCAGTGTTGTAATTCTACCTAGAATAATAAAAAAATAAAAAAACTTGGTGTTATAGTGTCCGGAATATCTAAGTTGAATTACATCTCCATGTGCATATGAAATGTTATTCTAATTTGTATGCCTTCCTCTTCTTAGTTTAATAATTAGGATTGCAACACGTATTTATGTTATACAAGTAGAGATAAAATTTATGTACTTTATCAAAAATCTTAATAGTCAATGCGATACTAAACTCACTTTCTTTTATTTTTTATTATTATGATAGACATTTTAAAGCTAATTTTATATTATTTTATTTCTTAGATTTGAATAAGTGATACATAATATTAAGTACTCTTTGAGCTCCTTTTATTTTATCATTAATCCATCATAAATAATGTGTGGATCCTACTTAATTTCTATCACAAAGTTCATAAAATGTTTCAAGATCAAATTATAATTTTTCGAATAGTATAGAGTTTATCATTATAATTTTCAATTTGCATAAAGTTTTGATTTATTAGTTATCTTTGCAATTAGCACATATACTTATACTTAATTTATATCTTTATTTTTTTTTTCCTTTGGAAACCTAATCCTCTCTCCTCTTGGGTTATCTAGTCAAACTAACATATCAATTAATTGACTTATACATAAATCGAAGTTCTCAGATTTGAAATTTTAGTTTTATATAGAAACAACATATATTTTTACAATTTTAAGTTAAACTTAATTTCATTATGAATATCAAATTCTAATTTTAGTAAATTGTGGCTCATAGTAGTATTATAATTTAGTTCTCATTTTCTTTTTTTAACAATAGTGTTATACCCCATTCTTAATATGACTAATTTAAATCTATTGTATATTTATCCATCCAACATTCATAGATAAGCTTAATATAGCAAGATAGATTAGTTTGCTCGATGAAGTAGTAGTTCACGATTGATTCACTAAGTTATAATCGTAAGTTTAGTTTAATTTATTATTCGGAATTAAACTTAATAATATATTTTTTAGTTATTCCTTGATATGCTCATATATATAAAGGAATTGAAAGAATGTTGGAATTGGGATGTGAAATAGGATATCTTTTGGGGAGAAAAAAGCTCATGGGCAAAGAACTTAATACCAATTAAACTAATACAATCTTAACACACACACAAAAAATTGAGTTACTACCTATGAACAAACTCCACAATTTGGTAATCATTTAAGTACCACAAAAAAGAATATATTGCAATAAGTTCAAATGGCACAAAGAAAATATAATAAGATACACAAACCAATTTCAACTATACCTCACTATCAATGCCTAGTGGGATGAGGTGTAGGGTGGGTGTGGATTTTTCTATATTATAGAAAGCTCAATGTTACAAACTTAATCATGCTTAATTCACTAGTTCATATGATACTCTAAATTCTTCGCAAGATAGACTCAGTATGGAAGTGACTAACATATAGAGGCAAAATTAGATGTAAATAATATTGTTAAAATACAAAGACAGTATGAATTGTGAAACTTTTATTTTTATTACAATAACTTTTTTACATTCAAATTGGAAAAGTTAGGTCTTCATATAGAGACAAATGAGACATAAGTATAGTATGAGAATTGAGTGGTATGAGAGCTCAAAACTATGTTGTCTGCCATGATGTATTGTAGTTAGAAAATTTAGTGAAGCAATAAGTATATATTTTGGCTACTAAAAGGGAGTAAGACTGTTCCTCTCCTAACTGAAATGATCAAATAAGAGGAGAATGAAGAGGCAAACGCAGTGGTGATTAGAAAAGAATGTCAAAAAATCTTAACAGAGTGTTGAATACACTTTTTTCACATAATATCAAATATAACTAAGAGTTATAATGTGAAATAATTGATATTAAAAAAAAGTCCTGTAAAAATTAAAAACTGGAAGTATGTCAAAGAGTTGAAATATAATAATGCGTTCTATTATATATTTTTACTCTATTCTTTCCATATCATATTTTCTAATTCTTTATAAATTGACTCTCTTATCTTAGTTTAATAATTACTTTTATTAATAGGATCATTATACTTGTTTATTAGCTCAATTTAGCTATGATTATTACTTATGTCTTAATTCGTTATGCAACTTTATATTTAACAAATTATATTATAGATTAGCTTTTTAATCCTATATCAATAGTATTAAAGCCTTAACTTTTTAGTATAATCTTTTTTATAAATTAAACTCCATACTTACAAAAATTTTGATAGAGTCAAAAATTAAAAATTGTAGAAGTTCAGCAGAGTAGCTATCTATTATGTTAATTTTGATTTTATACATATTTGAAATTATATTTATCACTCTCATTGATTGGTTTAGAAATATGTTTAACTTGATTGAAAAATATGTTTAACTTGATTGAAAAAATATAATTGCATTATTGATTAGATTAAAGAATTCATGATAAGACTTCCTATTATTAACATAGTGGTTGATTCCTAAATTGAACTATTGATATTACATAAAATTTTAATTATAAATTTAGCTTTTTTTAAGAGGAGGTCAACTGACCTATTTATTTAAATTGAAACCCAGATTATAATGAAAATTAGGATGGGGATTAACCCACTCTTTAAAAACTTTCTTGATAAAAGTAAATGATGCTAGATTGTTAGTTATAACGTTGTCGTTTCTACTAGTATCTACTAGTAAAACAGAACTTTAGGGGAGGGGTTTTGGGTTAGAATAAGGGAACATTCCCTAACAATGAGTTCTAGCACCCATTTAGAACTATCTTGGCTTAAATCTGTTACCATTCCGATCAGCTTCTCACAGTTAGAAAATAACTAAACATTCTTACCATTCACAACATTCATGGCTTCTTTCAGTAACTCCCAAAGAGCTAAAGCTTCACCGTGTAAGGCACTACTACAGTGCTCCAACAAAATGGCTTTACGTAGGCAAAAGTCAGAGGGATACTTTAATAGTACTACGTTTATTCCTCCAGTGTTTGAACCTTTCCATGCTGCTTTCGACTAGCCCATTGAGTCCTTTTATTATATTCGCTTGTTGCTTATCTCTAGGGGGATTAGAGAGAGATAAGTTCGAGGGCCCCGAAGGGATATCGGAGTGATCAACTGTGGGTCTAATTTCTGTGATCAGTAGGACCTTACTTAGATAAGGCTTTTATCCTCTAAAAATGAGATTGTTTCTACTTCTTCATAGGCTGGAAAGGATGCTAAAGCAGTACGACGTATCCTTTTTAAATTTAGCCATTTTTAAAATTTATTTATGGTTTACTTTTGTTGGGATAGATGGATCTAGTTGTTTAATCCTAGACAATATCTTTTTATCAGGAAGGATTGACTTTTATTCTATTTATACTTAGCTTATAGGCTTATTAGTAATTAAATAAGACATATTACTTGGTTCGGTCACGTAGATCTAGGATTAATAAATCTCATTTTCTAATATTACTTTAAATAGTATCACATATAAACTTTATTTAATAACTAAAAGGATATCAATAAAATGTGATATTTAGTCACATATGAAAATGAAATAATATGTGACATATTTAATAAATGGCATAAATCCACAACTTATATTTGAAGAAACTTATTTAATATTTACCTACTTTTTAATCTGGTTTTATTCAAGGGATGAAATACTAATTTTGACTTTTTCATACCTCTTATTTTACTAGCCATATTTTGCAATGCTAAGTTGGATCATGAGTGTTTATTTTTTTAAGGTGTTAAATTTATTTAAGCAAGTAGTATGAAAAATAAGTTTGGAGTTATACTCTTGCAAATTTTAATTGAGTTTGTATATTGAGTCTTACTTTCAATGGATTTGCTCATTTATATTTACGCAATAAATCTTTTCAAAGTCAAGGTTTAAAGTGGTTAATTCGGTGGTAATTTATTATTTTTGTTCAGAATTGACAATTAATACTATTATGATAAAAGTATAAAAACTAAAATTATTAGTTCATTAATAATAGAATCACACTTATTATTTAGCTATTTAGAGTTCACAAACTATATTTATTTAGTTGTCATTGATTATCTCAAACACAAGGTAAGAAATTCTTAAACTTTCATATAAAGTTAGCTTTTAAAGATAGGACCAAAATTATAATATTAAATGATTAATATTAGGTTATGGATTTACAATATCTTAGTTAAAATTTTAATTTGTATTTAGTGAGACTAGCTTAAAGACTTAATAATCATAAAAATATTTTTTTTTAACTTTTTTCTATGATTAGCTTGATGACTCTAAAAACTTATCATTTTTTTATAGTAAAGCAATTATGAAGAGTAGCGAATGATAACACTAATAATTTTAGATTATGACAAAAGTGTGTGGGTTAATTTATAGGTCAATGATGATATATTTATAGTAATTATTAAACAAACATAAATAAATTGAACATTTAAGACCAATTTGATAATTAAAAGAGAAGTCAAACTCAAGATTGATTAAGAGTAGTAGTTGGTACATAATAGAAGGTAACTAATATAGATGGCCATATTTTTAGAAAGAACTAAAGTAAAATAATCAATATAAGAGTATAATACTCATATACAATGACTTAAGCTTTTAAATTGAATACAGATTTCAATCTATGCTTCTAATACGTTTTTCTTAATTTGTATTTATATTAGCAATAGAGCTAGCTTAAGTTAGTTTATATTTTTTATTTAATTTAATTTTTTTGCTGTTGTTATATTATGATGGAGATTTTTTTTTTTTTTTTTTAACAAACAAACTACTGCATCTCTCATTTCATTGAAACTTAAAAAACTATTAACTTCTAAACATGTTATCAATACTATCATATACTAACATACTAGCATACTGGCATACTAGTATACGAACACATACTAATATACCACCTTATAAGTACAAAGTATTCAAATCTATACAGCAAACAAAACCAAGCTAATTTCCAAATCCTAAATCAAAACATAGCAATATAACAAAACACCATACTGAGATCCACACACAAAAAAACTAAATGTTTAACGTAATAAAACAGACTCTATTAATACATTAGAATGTCAATCTAAAGCGATAAGATCCGTCGCCTCACCCCTAATTTGCCAATAAGCACGTTTCACAGCCTTCATTTCTTGAATCCCTGTCCAGCATAAGAATAATGTCATTACTTTATAAAATAAAACATCCAAAGTTTTAGAGTAATTCTTAAAAATTTTGTTGTTACTTTCAGCCAAATTGATCATAATAATGTATTTAGCCAAATCAGCCACGACTTAATCTTTTTAGCTACCATGTTCATATTATTCTTTTCAAACTAGTTTTTGATATGTTTAGCCTTACCAATTATTTCCTAATTATTTTTCATTTTTTCTATAATTTGTTTCACATAACTACATCTAACAAATAAATGGTCTACAAATTTTATTTACTCACAGTTACACATTTTAGAGTACTCAACTAACATTTCCTCATCAAATTATCTCTGGTCAACAGCCTATTATTATATACCAGTCATAGGAAAGCTCTAATTTTAAGGGAATTGTTATTTGCTAGATTTTAGCAAATCTTTTTAAAATAATCTCACCATTATTTAATAAATTATAAATAGACTTTACTGTGAATATACCATCCTTTTCAAACCTCCAAATAAATTTATTTTTCCCAGCAGGAATCTGAACATTGCTATTACTAATCCAATTTATCATATTTTGTTCCTCCACAATCAACTGCTCTAATAAATTTTTTTTATATTTGAAATTTAATTCTGTCCATTTTATATCTCTTATACTAGAATATTCTCATCCTAGATAATATTAAATAGATATGGATAACATTTAGCTAGAGGGCAATATCCAATCCAAATATTCATCTAAAATTTAATCTTACTGTCCATATTAACTTACCATTATAAGCCAACTTTGAAAACAACCCCTAGTACAAAACACCTCTCTAAAAAAGGAAAATTATAGTAGAGTTCATCAATTTGAACCGATTCCACTTTAACATTCTTATAATATCTTTGTATCACTATCAGTGACCATATTTGATTATCCGAATTCAATAGCCTTTACTACCATTTTGCTAACAAAACCTCATCTAATCCTTTTAGATTAAGAATACCCATATCACCATATTTTTTTTTCCTCATATAAACTTTATCACAGTTAACTAAAGCATAGTATTTTTTATCAATTTTAGTCTCATGCCACAGAAAATTCTTTCTCGGCTTATCAATCATTTTCCTTACCTAGACTGGCATATTAACAAAAGTCAAATAGTATAAAAGGACTATACTCAAGACTATTATGATTAGGAGTTATGAGACATGGTTGTCGACGACCTATTATTCAAGTTGAATTTCACTTTATTATGCAAATAAATTTTAATTTTAATTTTTATGACTTCTATTATATTTTGCCATATTGTAATAATTATTATATTGCTATTAAAGTTTTGATATTTATTCATTGTTGATTTTTTATCTAATAGCTTAATTTTTTAGATTAATTAGTTATCTAATATGGCATTAATCCTTAATTTTTTAAAATTTTAGAGTTCATGTCACGTCTACCTCAATTTAAATCATTCTTTTATATTATCTATTTCTATACAATGATATACATCTTATTATCTTTTATCTATCCACGTATGGTATATAAAGGAAGGTTACACATAGAACAATATTATTGGTTTATTACCTAACTATTAAACCAGTTAACAAATTACAACTTTTCAGTACTGTTGTAGCACAAATTTAATATGTTTATCCTCTTATTAGTTTTATATATTCTATGTCCAGATTTATAACATTTGTTGATGGGCTCAATAGAATAATATTCAGTATATAACAATTAAGTACATATACTTTCTATACTAGATGCATATTTCGTTAAATAATAAGATATATTCAGTATGGGACGGTGCACACTAAATTTCATGAATAGCAAATAAAAAAAATTCACATGCTATTAAATTGGGTATGAAAAGTCCCACTAAAAGATTTCTACATCACCTCACTATTTATACTCTTTGATTCCTCCATAAGGGAGGTTTATTCTGCTCTTGGATCAGTATCTAAACAAATTCCTTTAGCCAAGGTAAGAATTTAACCCATTATTACGTTGCAACAGTAAAAAAAAATAAGAAAAAGGAAGGGAAAAGAAATTAGATCCAAATGAAGCTCAAATCACATTCATTGCACTGCAATGTAATGCAAGGTAGTAGTTGACAGTTTGGCTGACAAGCTCGAATTCTCTTAATAGGAAAATTATACCTTAATTAGAACATTCAACCATCGTTAGCAATTAAAAGATTGAAAGTAAATGCTTTGTGAGACAGTAGTCTCCTTTTATTTTTGCGTAGAGGCAATTTCATGCAACCAAAGAAATTATCAAATTAGAAGAGAAAAACCCTAACAGCCAGGAAGTATCACACAAACTTTCTGCCAGAAGATGGAGCATTACTTGTGTCACATACAGCTTGAAAGAAAAAAAAACAGAACATTATGACATAACTGCAAAGCTTTAGGAATTTATCAACATAAATATACTCCGAAGACAGATTCAATTGAAGACAAGTTTACAACACTCATGGATGGTGGATTCTCCAGACAATTACTTGTCTGAGGTGAATAGAAGTTGCATTTAGTAATTGATCAGCACAATTTTGCAATAACAATGATCAAATCAGGACGAATGTGAAGAGCTAAGCAGCATTCCGCTGCACAATGAAATTGCCATCATATTGACAAGAACAGATTTGCACACTAAAACCCTACAATTGAAGCTAGTCAAAATCACACTGTGTTCCTAGGGGAGGGGGAAAAACAAAAACCCAACTTTAGGCATCACTGGATCTGGAACGATTTATAGGACAAAGGCAAATGACACCAAGAGAAACATCAGCTTGAATAGCTCGCCCCTTCTTAATGCAGGGGTAGAAGATGACTCTGATCCATGGGGGGTCTGCGCCCTGAAATATATTCAGATTTAAACATGAATGAATTGTGGATAACATGAACGATATGAAGCAAGGCATGATCAAACAGAAGTAATATGGGGATTTCAGCTACCATACTTTTGCTTATCTTTCAGGAGGCCGCAATAGAGGACATTATCTGGCACTAGCATCTCAGTCTTGTTATAGCCTTCTGGATCGGCAACTCTAACATAAACTTCCTGCCCAAGATACCAGGTGTCTAGATTTTCCACGCGCAAGTTCCAGATGCCCACATTGTCAAGAGAGACTAAGATAGCTGTCCATGCCCCTGGGAAAACCTAAACAACAGACATGGAAGTTTTACTCAGTAATAGACTAACAAGTAAAGAAAATGCTCTATGAAATAAGAACTTGGTATAACTCCTATATAACAGCTGAAACAAGACTAACATGGCAGAGAAAAAAAATGCAAAATAGACTAGTGATTAATAATGCAGGTTGAAATCCCAATTGGTCATTCAAGTTACATTATTTATACTACACAACAGAACTTAGTATTGAAGACACTAGAGTTCATACTTCTATTCTACTGATACTTACTACCAAGACAACACTGATATTTCTGCATACCTCTTGACCTGACCGAAAAAAAATCGCAAAGCAAAGGAGCAAGAAAAGCTACCATTATGTGCAGAACAAGCATAAGAACATAAAAGACAACCATTTGATTATACAATTAAATGAATAATATGAACTGCAAAGTAACATATGATGGCAAAGTGTGTCTGTGTACAATCAACCAAGCTTCAGTCCTAGAAAAGCTGGAGTGAATGAATTCATAAGTCCAAGAAATCTCAAAATAATTGATGGAAAGAATATTTTCTTTTTCTAAATGACCTTCCAAACTTAGCACTGTTCAGGAGAAAGACACAAGTATATGGAAATAGAAGTTGATAGGCAGGATAGAAGGTGCAATGAACTTATGTATCGATGAACCTATTTATTAGTTTCTTTCATTTCATGATACTAAAATTAGGTCAACATCATACATGCTACATCATAAGAATGAAATTTTCTCTACACCCAAGTGATCCAAATTACCAAAGTTCATTTATGGGCAATTAAAAGACTAGCAACTCCACAATATTCCAAACCATGACATTTCCCAAGATCTGATCTTCCCATTTCCTCCATCTAATGCTTGGCATGAAAATAACTTGATTTTGAGTCAATAGCAAATGTGTCTTGCATGTCACATGAAGACGCTAATCATTACAAAGTTCTACTAGTGGAGTCTATGATACAGTGCTTTCTATTCCTTAACATTTTTTTGCAGCATGAGAAATATGACATGACATAGGACGTATTGCTTAAAAAACTCAAAACATTGGTTAATTCTCAATGCTTAGGCAGCAAATGGAAGTGATAAACTGCAGGCTTCAGATATTCACAGAAACTATTAATAGATATTTCCTAGTTAATCAAAAAGCCAACTCGAAAAATTAAATTTTTGCAGAAACTTGGGTCTGGAAAAAAATGTTTTGTATCACTAATACAAATTATAAAGAACTTGTAAGTTGTAAGTTGTAATAACAAATAAAAAATAGAGCTCTGGCGCCCAATAAAGTGTTTTTGCTCTAACTTCACTAAAAAGAGAATGCATCCAATGGAGTCCATCAACCCCATCCGGTTCCACTCCACTAAAATGGCTAGCAGGCAGTTAAAACCAGCTATCGCAGCCATTGCATGAAGAACAGTTTCTGTCAAATCAAATATATGAAGAGGGAACTCCATATTATAGAATACATATAGGGAAATTGAATGGTTATTTAAGAGAAACAATGACTATTAAATGACCAGTTACCAGTGGCTTTTGTCTGGGACATACACCAAGATGAACCAACATCTCACATTAATTCAGTTTAGCAGAAGGATTGGATGCTGCGATTATTGGAACCAAAATATTTGAAGTTCTACCAATGGCACAGAAGGTTCTTGAACCAAATATATACAACTATTATCTTTGATATTTCATATTTGACATTCAAAAACTCATGAAGAAATAATAATGAATCAGTATTTCTACTTTGATGATATGGCAATGCTATATTTTATACTATATTAATTTCTTCCTTCGAAGATTATAAGGACAACTAACTGATATACAAAAATCAGTACGAATAAAATTTGGCCAATCAATTGGCAAGATCATTACCTTGACATCAAAAAAATAGTTTAATCAACAGAATGAAAGAAAAAAAAGAAATGCAGTACAATGTAAATAATCTTCACCATAAAAGCAATCCATTAGTGATTAACATCTGGATAAAAATCCGAGGCAGAAGAAATGCACCATAAGATAGGTAATTTCTAGGTAGATACCTGAGTTGTACAGCGAGAAACACCATCCCATTTATTATATGTGCCTCTGCTGTTTTCAGTCCACTCCCCATAATCCATTCTGTAGTTAATAAACCCCATTTTGTTAAGAAGTGTGATAGCATTCAAGCATAAATATGTCCATGAGCTTATAAACCAAAAGACTAAACGTTGTACATACCCGACTACAAAAAATGCATATCCATCCATATGGTAGGTCTGAACTATAGAGTCATTATTCTGAAATATAATCTCCATGAAACCTCTGTACGTGCCATTAATTACAGATGCTCCAATTCTAGGTGGAGCATTAGTTGGCCTGGTGGGAAAGTCAAGTGTATATACTCCCTTCTTATCGTATAGGTCAGCAAGTCTTAGTGGAGTATCTGGCGGAGAATAAGAATTTCCATTTAGTGTAGTCCGGCGTTTTCCACTAATGATCACAGGTGGTACATTTTTCAGCACATATACTTGAGTTACATTGATAGAGCCATATTTAAAAGATCCTTGAGGATTGGGGCGAGCAGCACCAGAGGTAACATTTGTCCTGAAAAATTTACAGATAGAGGTATTAGTATGCTGTGAAGCTTAAATAGAAAGAAATTATTTGGCGGATTGCAAGTTCACAAAGAGCATGTTGCTATGGGTGTTCTAAACAAGGCTCTCACACCTAAACTTCTCAGGTCCAATGAACAGGTGGCTAATGACTAGGAAAGGGTGGTTCTGAAAGACGAGACAAGAAATTTAAAAATCTCCAGCAACCTCACAGATTAGATTAAACTTTAAAGGTTTTACTTAATCAGTGAAACCACAGTATAAGGCTTTCATAGACCTATAATACCAGAAAATAATTGAAAAGAAAATTTTTAAAAAAAATTAAACAGAAGACAAGTCTTTAGATGCCCAGATATTTAACTAGATAAAATATTTCATACGAACCTGACAGATTTCGCTTGATTCATTGAAAATGTTTTGTCATAGAAATCATTAGGAGGATCAGGAAGAGGACCAGATGCTTTGCCTTTGGAGTTTGAGTAGTGCAAAATGGCAACACCAGTAACTCTGGTCCAACGCGACTCGTTAACAAACCTAGCACTAGCCACAATGTAGTAGTCACTGCTTGCATTCTGATCCATTGTAACCAAGAAAGAGTATGACTGGCCCACATGGATGTCTAGGTTGGTGAAATTCTGCTGCATAGTGTATGTGCCTTCTGTTTCAACAAGAAGCATGTTGTGATTTTGAACTCTGAAGTTCAAGCTAGTAAAGATGCCAACATTGTGGACGCGAAAGCGATATGTTTTTCCTGTTTCAAGGAACCAAAAGTGTCAGACATCTTACCATAGAGAGAACGCAAATATATAAAATAACCTGACAAAAGGATAACACAGCCACGTCACTGTAGGAGCAGCGAGTACTACGTGAAAAAGACAGTATATACTAACAAATTATGTTAAAAATTACAAAATTGAAAAACAACGAGGCGAATCTAACTCAAGAACAAAAATGGGAATTCAGATATGCACATACCAACCTAAAAAGAAATTACATAAAATGAGGAAGGTGAAGTCATATATTTTCTCCTGCGCATTTGTGCAGTACAGAGGAATAATAGGGGCAAACTGTATTTAAGTTTTAAGTTGATGAAATATTAGGATGCTAAGTAATGTTGTTTCAGTTTTTATAAAATAGATTGTATCTAATTTGATAGTACACGTGCAAATATATCAATCAAAAAGTAAGCTTTTATACTATTACAATCTGAAAGCTTGTATCCTACACGGCGAGCCAGTTTTGACAAACCAAGTAAATCCAGGATTCCATGACTACTCATATAAATGGCCATTTTTATAAAACTTCTAATATAATTTTTGGAAAAATATATAATCTTCAAAAAGAAAGAATTCTAAAGGAAGAATGAGCATTCACCTGGTTCAACATTAATAGTTTCATAGTCAATACCATCTGGGACCAGCGAGGTGTTATACCTATACGGACCCTTGCCGTTCATCAACACACCATCGGGCATGCCGAGATCTTTCCCATCATCAAGTATCTTCCTCAAGGCCTACAGAGCACAAAAATGGAAAAATGCAATCAACATCAGAATGAGACACTCCAAACAACTCCAAGATCCAATGCACCAAATGAAAATCGTGTGATTGCAACGGACCGTGTGGTTCTTGTTGAACCAGTCCCCAATGAAAAGGGTGAAATCCCCGTCAGGCTTCCCGAACGGCACAGGGATGACCTCCCTGTTATTGACGGTGATGCCGCCGTACCCGCCGGCGGCTCTTTGGAGGGAAAGGGAGGGGAAGTAGAAGTAGCTCCCAATTTGATCCTTCACTTGGAACTGGTAGGTCCAATTCCACCCTGGTGGGATTGGACAGTTGGTCCCTAAAACACCATCCTGCCAACAATTCTTCCTCTGCTGGATCCCATCCCTGCCCAAATTCCCAAAACAAAATTTACAAACAAAGCCCTGCAAGAAATCTAACAAATTAAAAAGAAAAATGGAGGAAAACCCAATAGAGATTCCACTACCATGTAATCAAAAGAGGTTCATCCAAGCTATTTAGCACATTCACCACCACGTTCCAGTTAGTGGTGACGTTCATAACCGGGCCAGGGAATTGCTTGTTGATCGCTATCACCTGCAGCCATTTTTACGGTATTCTAGTGATTTGGCTAAAAGATGAGGAGCTAAATATTAAAAGAAAAAAGAGAGAGAGAGAGAGAGAGAAAAATGGCACAAGTATATCTCACTTGTTGCTTGACGCCGAGAGGAGCCGCAGTGATGTAAGAGACGTCCCAGTCGAAGAATGCGAAGGGATCTCCGGCGAAGGAAAGTCCGAACAGAGCTGAGACACACAAAAATGGCACCACCAGTGCCATGGCCATGGCCATCACCTCTCTCTCTCTCTCTCTCTCTCTCTCTCTCTCTCTCTCTCTCTCTCGCTCCCTTTCTTGGATTCACCTACAGTAGCAATGTGAGTACTCTGGAATAATGGAGGAGCGGAGGAGAGGAGGTGAATAATAAAAAGGAGGGCAAAAATTAGTTGCTACTAGCTCAGTCTTCTCTGTCTCTTTGACTTGCTATGGTTTGTAGTGGTTGCCTACAATGTACAAATTAAGAGGATGGCGATTAAATATTAAATATTAAATATTATTTTAGTTTAAAGTTGGCTATGCAAGGAAATTTGAGTGTCTGAGGGAAGCGGAGGGGGGTGGGGGGGACGAACAGCGAGAAGCGCGTGCCAGCGAATAGCCATTAAAGCTGCTCGCGCCGCAAGTTGCCGGAATGGTCACCGCACGAAGCTGACCACGTGGCGGTGTTGGTGTTTCGTGTTATTGGATGCAGAGCGGATCATCTGCCCGAGCGCTTGGGATGCGGTGAAGGGCACATGCGTCGCGCCAGCACGTTTGCGGGGCCCGGTGCGGCTTCTACTTTATTTATTTCTCCTCTTCTTTCTTTTTTCCCCCAATTTGTGGCACGTATTTTTATTTTAAATTTCTGGGAGGGAAATTAGATCAAGTCGTATGATTTCAAACAATATACAACGGCTCCACGTAGTTCTATTTTTTATTAAATGAATGCGGATTTATTCTGCAACACTAAAATTAAATTAATTGGTTTATACGGTTTATTTGGCTTAAAAGTCATGCAATACTAATTAATAGGAATGTCTGTTACAAAAGTTAAGTAAAGAACTAATTCTACAAAGTGCCTACGATCAATCAGGTAAACCAAAAATTAATTCGAGCACTCTTTTGTTCACGCTATAGAGTCCCAACATTATAAATAAGCCCACTAAAGCTATCTCTTAATGACCAAAAAGAAGCCTTCTCGGTTGTCGCTTGGTGCACGTAAATACGTAATCCATCGGAAGACAGAAGGGCATTCACGTGATCTGAAGTTTCAACGGTCTTATCCACAGTTTAAAATGCTGGAGCCTCGTCGAACAGAGAGAAAGAACATGGAAGCCAAGCACGGCGCAAATTTAGGAGAGAGGAAAAGGCAAGTAAAACAGGGGCCCATGCCTTGTCATCTGTATCTCAGACGTGATTGGTTGTTTGTGGGAAGAGGGTGGAAGAAAGTTCAGGAATGGAAGAGAGGGAGAGAGAGAGAGAGAGAGACGACTCATGGCCTGGAAGCCTCGTGGGCCATCTCAACTTTCTTTTATTATGGTCGTTGGAGATCATTGTTCTGCTAATTGTTCTTTTCTTTTCTTTTTAATACTTTCCAAAGAGTAATGATATTGATAAATAACTGTATTCTATGATATCATAATAGATAGTTAGAATATACTAATCACAATTTACATAAAGAAAATTATATATGCACATCAATAGTTTCTTTGCATGGAGACTTTGATTGTGTCTCATGTGTTCCCATGTGGTAAGGTATGGATCCACCCTGTATACTGTTTGAATGGAGACTCCATTCTTTATGCCTCTGTTTTCCTTCTTCTTCTTCTAGTTTTGTTTATCATCATTTTCGTTAATTTAGCCTATCGTGAACTAGTTGAGCAGAGGTAAGACAAACAGAAAAGATATATATATACATGTTAATTGGAAAGAAAGAAGAACCATATGGCTTAGCTAGGGAATTAAGTAAAAAATCCAAAGACATTCATGGAAACTAAAACTACTACAGAGGAGTGTAATAAACTGGAACTCAATTAATGCTGGATGTATTAGTCTAACATAAAGATGAAACTAGAGATGAAGGCATGCAAGTGCATCTCAACGGTAAGCTTTTCAAAGTTATATTCTTTGATGTTTGAACTAATTTTATATTCAAGGCTAGGTTGCCGTTAGTTGGGAGCAGATCCAATGCAGCCCCTGCTGCAGGAATTAATGGAGTCAAGTGGATGGAAGTCCCTTTAACTGTTTCATTTAATTCTTGGGGGTTCCCAATGACGTTGATTCCTGGGAAAGCTAGATCATATCAAATTATCAATCGAAGGAATTTAATCTCATAGAAAACAGGAATAAAGCCTACAAAACGGATTTAAATACTTGCTAAAGCAAATGGGCACATGCTCTACCTAAAGAAGGAAAAACCACCGACCTTATCTTAATTTTTTTATTTTATTCACCAACCTTGAACATTAAACTTCTTCTATGTGAATAATGATAAGCAAGCAGAGTCTGAGTAGCTAATTTTTGGCTAGAAATCAATTTTGAGCTTAGCCAAATATGAGTCTCGGTTTGAAGTTAATCATACAATAGTGCATATGTTCACCATTAAATTTCAGTCCTAATGCTTAATGTTTGGTGAGTGGCAACATGCTTAATTTATTTTGTATGTTAAAATTTAAACTTACTTTAAGTTAAATTTTGATAATTTTATTTTGTTAGTTCTATGTTAAAATTTGAACTTGGTACATTTCCATTTTTATTTTGATGATTCAATAGTTAGTTCTATATATTACAAGTCGCACGTATTTATATTTTCCAACATTCTACATTGGATTTCAAGCTTTAATCAAGATTAGCCAGCCTGCTTGATTAAGACGAATTGAACGTTATATCGACTCAGCTGGAATTAGACTTGGACTGAGCTCGCCTTGAAGTCTATCGAGTTTAGCTTGAACACTAAATATAAGCTCTAAATTAATTTTGAGCTGATCAAGCTTGATCAAAGATATGTATTATTTGTGAATTTATTTGTAAATTTAATTAAGCTTAACCCTTTTACACCAGTATTATACGTGAATTTATCTGTAAACTTAATCAAGCCTAGCCCTTTAACACCCCTAATGGTCTATAAATTTAAGATTCTAATCTTTTGATCTTATCAACCAAAACCTTTTCTGAACTACCCTGTTCAAGGACATTTAGCTTATAGAACATAAATTTTGTCCAAAAGAAAGAAAATTTAGATTTAAGAGAATCAGAAAGATAGGATTTTTCATATTTTCATATAGAGTTTTTTTTTCTCTTCTTGTATCTTCTTAAGCTCCATTTTAATATATACAAATGGGTTAATATAAGGTACTTTTTCATTGGCCACCTTAAGTTTTCTTGTCATCATTATGTTGGATTTTTTATACCGTAGATACTTGAGATGGAGAGTGGTGGAATGGAGACTGAAATGGTGATGGTGGTGGTCCTTGGTGCTAGTGCAATGAAGGTGAAGGTGAGAAATGGTTAGTGGGCAGTGAATGTGATAGAAAGGAAGTAGACCATCTCTCTAGGACGAGAGGCGCTAGCCAGACGAAGAGATAAGCAACGGTGTTTGGTCCTAGGCGGTGGCTAGGTCGGTCGCAGCTTGGTCTAGTTGAATAAGGAGGAAGAGGATGATCTTGCAATATTTTGATTAATCCAAGATGGTTCAATTAGATGCGCATGCTATTATGAATCAAATTTGGACTAATTTGGATGTAAAAAAAATGTGATATTTTTATAGATGGTAGCTTTGCGAGTTATAGTTTAAATGGCTCTGTTTCACGTCAATCCAAGGTCGACCTGGAGCTAGCAGCAGTGGTGTTCGCTTTGAAGATTTGGAGGCATTATCTCTACGGGGAGAAGTGCGAGATTTTCACTGACCATAAGAGTTTGAAGTACTTATTCACCTAGAGGGAGTTGAACATGAGACAACGCAGGTGGCTTGAGCTGGTGAATGATTATGATTGCACTATTAACTACCACCCTAGAAAGGCAATGTGGTTGGCTGATGCCTTGAGTAGGAAGTTGATGGAAAATTTGTCTAGTTTGATTACTCAGTAGCAGGGCATCTTGTGAGATTTGCAGAAGATGGACATACACATCATAGCTAAAGATATGGGTGTTGGACTGCTTGCCCAGTTAACTGTGAGGCCGACTCTAGCGAAGAGGATCAAAGTTGCACACAGAAGACCCACATTTACTACAGGTCCTCCAGCAAGTTTAAGACTAAGGTAAAGATTTTGTGTACCTGATGTGGGCGAACTCCGTCGGGAGATTTTGGAGGAAGCTCACCAGACCTCTTACAGTGTGCACCCTAGGAAGACAAAGATGTACCATGATGTTCGTAAATACTTCTAATGGCCGAGACTGAAAAAGAGCATTACAGAATTTGTATCTCGATGCTTGATTTGTCAGTAGGTCAAAATTGAACATCAAAGGCCGGTTGGGACACTCAGGCCATTACCCATTCCTGAGTGAAAATTGGAGCATATCACTATGGACTTTGTGGTGGGTCTGCCGAAGACCTTGAAAAAATGACTCTATAAGGATAATTGTGGATCGATTGACTAAGTCAGCTCACTTCCTCCTAGTCAGTACCACTGATTCTATAGATTATCGGGCTACTTTATTCCTAAATGAGATCTTTGCCCGCCAATGCCCGCCATGAGGCACTAGTTTCTATAACTTTTGACTGTGACCCCAGGTTCACCTCTAGGCTGTGGCATCATTTTACTAAATCACTGGGTACCAAACTACAATTCAGCACTGCCTATCATCCTCAGATCGATGATCAGTCGGAGCGAACGATCCAGACTTTAGAGGACATGCTACGTGCTTCAATTGTAGACTTCGGACTTAGTTGGGACCGACACCTTCTCCTAATTGAGTTCGTCTACAATAATAGTCATCACTCCAGTATTGGGATGCCCCCTTATGAAGCTTTATATGGACAGAACTGTCAAACACCTATCAGTTAGGATGAAGTGAGAGAACGGAAGATAGAGAGCTTAGAGATAATTCAGGAGACCGTGGATAAGGTGCAGAAGGTGCGGGAACATTTGTCGGCTGCCCAAAGTCGACAAAAGAGCTATGCTGATCGTCGACGTCGAGATCTGGAATTTCAGGTCGACTACAAAGATTCCTCAAGGTCTTGCCGTGGAAAGGGGTAGTTCAGTTTGGGAGGAAGGGCAAGCTGAGCCTTCAATATATAAGCCATTATAAGATCTTAGCACGGATATGACCGGTTGCTTACCGGTTGGATTTGCCATCGAAGCTGTCTCAGATTCATAAGATGTTCCATGTATCGATATTGAGAAAATATCTATATGACCCATCAACTAGTGCGGATCATTGATAGATGTGTGAAGATGCTTCGAAGAAAAGTCGTACATTTGGTCAAGGTTCTTTAGCGGCACCATGAAGTAGAGGAAGCTACATGGGAGCCCGAGGAGGAGATTCAGTTTACTCACCCCCATTTATTTATCAACTCAGATGCGTAATTTCAAGGACGAAATTTCTTATTGTTGGGGATAGTTGTAACACCCTAAAAATTAAATAAAAAAAACTAATGCATGTCATAGGCCCTACCACCCGTCCTTCTTCTTCTTCCTCTTCCCTTGCCGTACAACCCCCTCAGTAAGCCTCCCCTACCTCGCCGTTAATTTCAGTAGATTAACCCCTCCCCCCCTCCCCCCCCCCCCCCTCGCCGTCGTCGGAGTCCACGGTGGCCGACGACTCCGCGTCTCCGAGAGCTCCGGTGGAAGGAGAGAAATTCTCTAAATGGCTTCGGGCCCTTAGTGAAGGGAGGAATGACCTCCATGGCTGCCGGCCACGGAGCACGCCCCACCGCCGTTGAGCCCTCCTCTCCTCTTTCCTTTTTCTTCCCCTTTTACTTACCCCTCTCGGTCGCCGTGCCTTACCCGGTCTCGTTGCTGCGCCACCAGCACCGTTGACCTCGTGGGTCCGCGTTTCCCCTCCTTTGTCTCCTCCCTTGCTTGGAGGGAGATGGTGAAAGGAGGAGAGGGGGTTATTAGAACCCCCACCCACTAAGCCCATTTCAAGCCCTTGTGGGCTGCGATCTGACCGCAGCCCACAGACCCTCCATTGGTGGTGGGCTGCGATCCCTGATTTGGGTAAACTATAGACCACAGCCCACTAACTAAACCTTTGGTGGGCTGTGGTTGGACCCCCAGCCCACCTCATGCAACCTTATGGGTTGTAGTTGGGCTGCAACCCACCAAGGCCCCCTTATTAGGCTTGAGCCTAACCCAACACCCCTAGCTTAGCCCATTTGAACCCTATAGCCCTATTTCTTTATTTCACCTAATTTATTAGCCTAACCACTCCCCTAAAGATAATTTATTATCATTTAAATAGTGTGAATTTCAGGATAACATAGAACTCACCTAGGGATCCTTGACTCATATATATGCCCAAACCTAAATTCTCTAATAAGGCAATTATTCTATTAATTCACTAATCTTACGTATGGACATTGCGTGAGGAGGATTTTGGGATTCCGGAGGAGCTGGCTAACTAAAGAGAATTAGAGTACTGTGGAGACCCCCTAGGTGAGTAGAGTTGATACAAGTCTAGAACAATGTAGTTACAGCTATTATACTTTCTATGACACTATAGGAAATGTTAATATTAATACATGCATCTAGTGTATCATACTATATCTTGACATGTGCAGTTATTGATAGTTTACTCATCATGATATTATGAGAATGTTAATGTTAGCATATGCATTAGTGTAACGATGCTCTACATGTATCTTGTATGATAAATTCTTGCATAAATATCTGTTGTAAATATAGAATGTAACGATCATAATGACTATGACATGACTTATACACTCACAAACACTGCACCACTTCCATCTATCATTAGTGGTCGAGTTCTGACTAGATAGTGCCCCTACTCACTCAGCTCGGGGTTAAGGGTAGAGTATATCATAAATGACTATACTATTAGCGGCCTACACCTAAGGTCGGGAGCTTGTGTGGCATTCAGGTAATTATACTATATAGTCAGAACTAGATTATGATAATAGAAGAACATGTTTGTGAGGCGGGAATATATCTTTAGCGATACTCGACGATGTAGGGATAGGGCGTCCGTTGATGAGCCGAGGGCTTTCGATTCTCCCGCTAAGGGCGGTGATGATTTGGAGAGAGTAAGATATGGGCTCACGACCAGGGTCCTTAGTCTGATGGCCACAGACAAATAGTCACATGCAGTGTTGTCATACATGTGTGGGTGGCATTATCGCTAGATGTGTATATATTCCTCCTCGGTGTATGAGATGATGGATAGTTATATGATGGGTGATTTTCTTGAGAATATCTCCACGGTGTGGTGAATGGCTCGGTGAGCTATGATAAAACATGATTAATGCCTTGGTGAGCATGAAATGACTAAACTACTCTTTTAATGCTATGTATAACATGTAAACACTATGATTGATATTTGTATAAATAAAGGATTGAATCAAGCTTTATAGCTATGCGGACTTATCCTGATATGATTAGGAGTTAGCATGTTCTAGAATAGTGACGTGTAGTTTTTATTGATTGCATTGATTTAATGACTCATGGTAAGTCATTTAAACAAGTGTCTTATTATTGCTAGCAACTATAGGCATGCATTGGATATGCACCTGTGATTTCATTGTTATAGATTGTATGGATTCTACTCGCTGGGCTGTGTGCTCACCATCTCTTGGTGGCATCATTTCAGAGCTAGAGAAAGCAGGTGCGGGTAGTGAGGATGTAACGCCCCCGCCCGGCATGGGCATGTGCACGCACACGCGCCCACACGGCACGCGCGGCGCACGCGACAGGTCGGGCGGGGCCCGTCACGCACAGATACACTCCTGTGCACATACAATCATGACATCATCAAATAACACCTGCTAATATATCCATGATCAAATAATCCATCACCAAATAAATCATACTCTTAACTAAATAAACCTATTGGCATATGAATATCAAAGTCCATAATAATATACACTAGACCGCCACATAATCTGGTAGGACCCACACAGGCCACAACAAACCATCAAGATACAACTAAAATAACTAATACAAGGGTACACTATGATTTGACCTGTATTATACAAATCATTGTCTAATACAAAAGAGTACAAATATCAAATATTGGTACAACTCAATTTCTATATAAACTATCATCTATACCATCTCGCATCTATAGCTCATCTCATCATCGCTCTAAAATATCTTCTCAAGTCGCTATCACGTACCACATATCTGAGGGGGTTAGAAAAGAAATAAAGAGAGTCATGAGCAAAAGGCTCAGTGAATAGACCTTACCCCGAATCAGTGAAGCCAAACAGAGAGTAAATCATGTACTGGATAATATGAATCAGAAAGCAGTATGATGTCATGTATGAACATATATATATATATATGTATCCTCAATGACATATATATGAATGAAATCAGTTCTCATGAATGACCATATTATATCCTCAACCGAAATTATATAACATGATGAAATTACCATATAACATCACCGAATATAACACCATATCATGTATAACAATTATGCTCCAATGATACTAGTCACAACAATGATGATGCATGATGCATGCCAACTACTAGATAATCATATATGTCAGAGCCAGATATAATTCACATATCTCTCACTATCACAATCATCCGTCTCAACTCTGAATATTATCCACCATGCTGGACTACGGTACCCGGCCCCAAACTCGATACACATCATATCACAAGCTCAGAGCATACCTTGCCATACGCTAAGGGTATCTCTGAAGAAAGTAATCATACCCTGCCATACGCTAAGGATATATCAATGATAGTTGTACCTTGTCATACGCTAAGAGTACAACTATCAGCCATCACCATACTCTGCCATACGCTAAGAGTATGTCCAGTACTAGTCCGGATCAGATACCGTTCCAGCCATCACATCACATCACATCACATCACATACACATGTACTTTTATGATTTCTTATACATGATAAATCATATGCATATATCCAGTACGACAACAGATCATACAACTTAGGAATTTAGGTGGTAAAGAAGCCGAGAGAAAAATGATGTAATGCAAACTCCAATCATCTATCTAACACATGCATACTCATGCTAATCTATCACATGCATACTCATAATAGAGATCATCCCGACATAAAACCATAATAGCATAATCATCTCAAATCATCTCTATATATCACCAATGTACTCATATCCCAGATCAGTCTAATCAAATGCATGATAAAATATATGCTCGACTGAAATCATCTCTATATAAAGTCATATAATCATGCTGGAGGCCAAAACATGCATGTACATAATATATAATAAATCCTAATTTGAGAAAGGGATCTAGGGGATAAGACTACTCACAGTCTGATTAGAAGATACAAACCACGCATCTCTCACGTCCGTCAGGTAACCGAGTGACACTCATCGCTAGCAAGGTCCACGGGGTCTCAAATAAGAGGGTTCGGAGTCTGAAAATATTTAAATAATATGATGTTAGCCGTTTATCCCATTTAGAATTCATTGGTGTAAAATATAATAAATTATTTGATTTTATTAAATAACTTGATATACCTTATATATATATAATTATGATAACTAGTTACTAATCATACATATATTAATCATTATTCATAAATATAAAAATGATTATCTGAGCTCAGCATTTTATTGCATAGAAAATAATATATAATAATAATGATAAGTTGCTAGAAACACATTGTATACTCAAATGTATTAAATATATGCATGTATAAGCATACATAAACATTAATAGAAACTTATAAAATTTAATTATTTTTAATAAAACTAACTATATAAAATATAAGATTATTATCTATATGATTACATGTATTAATCTAATAAACAGTGGTTATACTATATATAATTATATGCAAGTACTTATAACTATAATTAATAAATTATTATACTAATAATACTTAACTAATACTTATGCTAGAGAGTATAAATTATTAAAATAATCTATCATCCAGATAACTGATTCACCTAAATTTTAAAAACTAAATCATATAATTAATATAAACAAATTAAAAAGGGAGCAATCCCTTGTCACAGTGCTGGGCCGAGCCCAGCACTATTGCAGAAGGGAAATAGCTGAGGAAGATGAAGAAGAAGAAAGAAGAAGGAAGAAAGGAAGAAGAAGAAGAAGAGAAGAAAAGAAAAGAGAAGAAGGGAAGAAGGAGGAGGGAGGTGTGGACCCGGGCCGACGGGGAGGGCACCGGCAGCTGGTGGCCAGCTAGCTGCCGGCCTCTCGCCGGCGGCTCGGCTGCGACGGGCCCGAGCCCAAGGTAAGAAAAAGAGAAAGAGAGAGATAGAGAGAGAGAGAGAGAGAAAAAGAGAGAAGAAGAGAGAGGAGGAGAAAGAGCTCACCGGCGCTCGAGGAGGTGGCGGCGGCGGCGGCGATAGTCTGGCCTCGGCGAGAGAGAGAGAGAGAGAGAGGTTTAGAGAGAGACCAAACGGGAGAGAGAGAGAGAGAGATTTAAAGAGAGAGAGGGAAGGCGGTGAGGGGGGGCGGTTTGCGGCGGCGTCGGGGCCCGCCGCGGCCAACTGGTCACAACCCATTGGCTGCGGCAGCGGCAGCGGGCACGTGGCGCCCCCACCACGCAAGCTGCATGCGCAGCTTGCATAGGCACGAGGCCGGCCACAGTGTGGCCGGTCGTGTCGTGCCCAGAATTTTTTTTTTTTTTTTTTTAAGATTGGGTTGTTACAGAGGAGTAGCTACCTTTTTATTTTAGTTATGTCTATGTCTATTAGTTGTATTGAGCCCCTGCGAGGGCGTTATGATTGACATTGTATTTTAGACTTTAGAGTTGTATTTTGGATGTGTATCTTGAAGGCTTGTTGTGGCCTGCGGAACTTGTATTCGGACTCATATTATTGAGATTATTTATGATATGAACATATATTGCTCTATGCCTTGTGAAAATCTATTATTGATAGGTCATGTGATGCACCGCGTAGGGGAATTTACTTACACGGTTTACACATGTATTTGGAGGTTTAGGTGTTTCAATTAGGCACAGTCAACACCCATTACCCGATCTCGTCATCTTGCCTATAGACTCAAAGCATACCCTATCATACGCTAAAAGTATCTCATTAGAAATGTCTATATGGTTTGAACATGGGGTCAGAATCTGAAATTATTTATGACATGTAAAATTAGTAATTTTACTAATTACATTTAATCTGTCTAAAAAATAATTTCTCATTGTAATCCCATATTATTAATGCATAAATTCCCAATTTGATTTGCAGTTAATATTTCATCCTCATATTATTCTTGTTGTAATCCCTTGCACATGTATTTTTTCATGCTAGGTGTATTATTATTCATGATGTTTAATTAGTGATAGTGTCACTTGCTGAGCGTTAGGCTCATTCTGTGCTAATATTGGATGCATATTGACTTGTACCCTAGCGGGATGCTTAGCAGCAATTTATATTGTAGGGTGATAGACTCTTTTTTTTATGTTTTATTTTATACTTATGTTTAAGGGATGTATGTTTTCTTATTGTATCTTACTTTGAATATGTACTCTTGTAAGGATTCTCACCATTTTTATTGTATTTGGATAGATTTGTCATAGCTTGTAGGCCCTTTTTTTGCTTCCATTTAAGTTTTGGATATCTTCATTCTTGGTGGCGTGTCGTTGAGCTCTTAAATCACCACATGACGCTCACAAAGAAGGGTAAGCCTAGTGAGAGTCACAATGAAACACCCAAACCTCCAAATACACGTGTATATCGCGTGGGTAAATCCCTTATGTGGTGCATCATGTGACCTGTCAGTAATAGGTTTCCACAAGGCGCATAGAAATATAGGCTTATACTATAAATATTCTCAAGCAATTATGAGTTCGGATATAAAATCCATATGTCACAACAAGCTTTCAAGATGCACATCCAAAATACAACTCTAATGTCCAAAATATAACGTCAATCATAACACTCTCACGGGGCTCAATACAACTAATAGAAATAGTCATAAGTGAAATAACGGCAGCTACTCCTCACTATTCGCACCTACTTCTCCCAGCTCTGAAATGATGCCACCAAGAGGTGGTGAGCACACAACCTATCGAGTAGAATCCATACAATCTATAACAATGAAATCACAGGTGCCCATTCAATGCATGCCTATAGTTGCTAGCAATAAAAATACACTTATTTAAATAACTTACCATGAGTTACTAAATCAATACAATCAATAAAAACTGCACGTCACTATCGTAGAACATGCCAACTCCAAATCATATCAGGATAAGTCCACACAACTATAAAGCTTGATACAATTTTTTATTCATACAAATCTTAATCATCGTATTTACCTATTATGCTTAGAAGTAAAATAGTAGTTTAGTCATTTTATGCTTACCAAGGCATTAATCATGTTTTATCATAGCTCACCGAGTCATTCACCATACAATGTAGATATTATCAAAAAAATCATCCATTACATAACCATCTATCATCTCATACATCGAGGAGGGATATATACACATCTAGCGGTAATGCCACCCAATGTATGTGCTAATAACATACTATATTCACAACATATTTATGAAAGGGTTTCTCATACAGGATACATGTAGGTCATCGTTACACTAATGTATGTGCTAATAATAACATTTTCATAACATCATGATGAGTAAACTATCAATAACTGCACATGTCAGTACACCAGATGCATATACTAATACTAACATTCCTACAATGTCATAGAAGGTATAATAGCTGGAACTATATTATTCTAGACTTGTATAAACTCTACTCAGTGTCTCCACAGTACTCTAGTTCTCATCAACTAGCCGGGTCCTCCGAAATCCCAAAATCCTCCTCACGTAGTATCGATCCTATTAATTCACGTAAAGCCATACGTAAGGTTAGCGGATTAATAGAATTAATTACCTTACCTCCCCCCCCCCCCCCTCCTCCTCTCCACTATCTCCCTCAGCAAGGGAGGAGACACGGACCCCACAAGGCCTACGGTGCTGGTGGCGTAGCCACAAGGCCAACGGTGCCGGCGGGGCAGCTATGATGCTGGGTAAGGCACAGCGGCTGAGAGGGGTAAGTAAAGGGGAAGAAAAATAGGAGAGGAGGGCTCGACGGTGGCGGGGCACACTCCATAGCTGGTGGCCATGAAGGTCCCTCCTCCCTACTCTAAGGGCCCGAAGCCCATTTAGAGAGCTTCCCTCCTTCCACCGGAGCTCTTGGACTGGCAACTAAACGTGGAGTTGTCGGCCGCCGAGGTCTTCGACGACGGCGAGGGGGAAAGGGGTTAATCTACTGAAATTAACGACGAGGGTAGTGGGGCTTACCGGGGGGGGGGTCATGCGGTAGGCTTGTTGGCTCTGGCGTCCAGCAAACTAAAAAAAGGTGAGGGAGGGAGAGATGATGTGGTGGGGGAAAGAAATAGAGGAGCGTCGTGATGGTGGCGTACACAACAAGAGAAGAAGAAGAAGGGGAGGAGGATGGGCCGGACGGGGGATGGCAGGGGCACTGGGACGCACGCACGCGCTCAGTGTGCGCGGGTCCCTTTTTTTTAAATTTTAGAGTATTATACACAAGGCAGAGTCCGACTGTTACAATTAATAGCTTTACTATTCCAACCATACAATTTATAATCTAATTTACCCCACTTGTTTACATATTTGATAACTTCTTTTTGCTCAACTATCATAGTTAGAGATGTCCAACCATGAATAATCAAAATTCAAACTTGTTCATCTATAGATTTTAAAAAAGCTCGAATTTTAACTTTCCAATATGAATAATTAGATCCATAAAACAAAGGAGGTCTAACAGTTAATTGCGCTTTCTTAGGAAAATTCATATTCCAAAAGGTCTCTTTCTAAAGTAAGAAAGTCCTACTCTGATACCAATTGAAAAAGTATAAGGCAAACTCTAATATAAACTATATGGCCTTTAACTAGTAAACATGACGATAAATAATAAAAGCTAAACAGTAAAATAATACAAACACACAAAATTTATGTGAAAAACTCTAAACTAGGGTAAAAATCATGGATTCTTTTCACTATGATCAAATCAACCACTAATCAAAAGCAAATACAAGAACTATTTACAGATTACTCGCTGAATCCCACAGCTATATTTGAAGATCTCTTATTTGCTAGACCCCTCGATGAGTTGCTTCTAGTAGTTGATTGCATTAATCTCTATGACCCTTGAGATCAAACGTATATTGCATCAGTAACCCTCAAGACAAGGTGCACAATGTTGCAATGATCAAGAACAATCTTTGAACGCTCAAAATCTTTAGCTTCTTGATCAATGAAGAACCCCCACCCAAATCTTTGCCAAAGCTTCAATTCACGTTCTTCAATCAATACCAACTATTCTAGGCTTTAAAGACTTATATAGGTTTCCAAAATTAGATGAAAAACCTAGTTTAAGTTCGGTGTAGAAAAGCTTAACTTCATTAGTGCATTCGAACGCCGGAAGAGCCGTTCAAACACTCTTAGCAAAGTAGACCAAACATCCAAGGTAGTTTGAACGCCTATTAGTGAACACCTTAAGAATCATTCGAATGCCCGTCAAAGCCCATTGCTCTAGTCCTTTTGTATTCGAATGCCTCCAAAGACCGTTCAAACGCCAATAAATTGATGCTGCTTTGGCTTTTGCCTTCGAACGCCTCCGTTCGAATGCTTAAGCTTTACTTCAATCCTCGAGCAGGAGCATTTGAATGCCTTCAAAGGCTTTTCGAACGCCGGAACACTAAAATATTGTATCAGAAGACTTTTTAAACTTCAATATTAATTCATGTTCTTTACAAAAATCTACCTATCACAAATAAAATAAGATTTTGTTTACATAATTGCCAAGAAAATAAAGTTACGGTTGGTATTATCACCACAATCTTTTGTTAAAAAGCTTGTTGGTCAAGATGTGCAACAGAATTGCATGACAGTTGGAGAAGTGTAGCCTTTCATTATTTCTGTGAGCCAAGAAACTAAAAGAAAGGCACAAATTGCATATCTATGAAATAATGTAATCTTACATGATCTTACTTTACAGAAGCAACACCCAAAAATATACACCTAACAAACAGATCCCTCTTTACTGCCAAAAATTTCATTTACACATCTTTCAAGAGGACCAACACAACGTTGAATTGGAAATCTGCAATACATACAGTTGGAAAAGATGAAGTTGGACGAATGAGAGGATAGCAACTGGCGAGGATCTAACTCATTAGGAAACGAAGAGAGCAAGGTGAAGAGATCTTTAAGATTGGGTAGGGTAGGCATGATTGGAGGAAGAACTCATCTCCCATATGGTGAGGGACTTGGCAGTCACTTTAGCACTAGTAGCATTGTTGAAGAGATAGACTCCTGCTGCAGAATAAATTGCCTCAGTTGGGTATACACGAGATGTGATGCATGACCTTCCTTGCTGAGCGAAACTCTCCACTATAGAGTGATCCACCTGAATGAACAATTAACATGTCGTTCATTAGAAGTTGAATAGACCTTGCAAGTATTAGATGAAATACACAATCTAACAATAAGTAAAAGGCATACTTGGTATATGACCCTCCCTGCTGTTCTATGTATATATGATATGCAAATTGTCATCGTTGTCTGTATACTTAACTAAGATGCAGTTCTACATTATCACTGATCTAGTTATGCCACATTAAAGTAACCAGGGACAACCAAATCTAAAAATTGTTGCAAGATATATCTGTCAACCATTATACTGATGAACATGTATGATCTTTACAATGGTAGGAGGCATGTGTAAAACAATGCAGGCTGCAAACATCCTTTGCAGTGCACTAATGTACTTCAAAAACAAATATTCTTCCCCGAAATATATAATACCTTATGTTTTCAAGCTTTCTTACAGATTTCTCTACACATTTTCATTCCCAAATCTCAAGATTTAAAGAAAGGCTTTGAGAATAATGATAATATGCATCAGAGTGAAAGAAGTTAAATGTTGATCAAGTACATAATACTATAATTAAATAAATTAAGTTATAATTTGGATAAATGATTTGAGAAGTCCTTAAAAGATTAAAAAAATGACCAGGAAGACGAAAAATAGTTTGAAACCATGATAACTTATTTTATCCAATTTAAAACGACTTGCATTTTCTCAGTGGACAAAATCAAAAGAAGCAAGATGTAGAATGTTCCAATTTACCAATATTCTCACTGAGAATGTTTCACCATCGAGTACTGGGACAGTGCTGCCGACCACTCTCTTAACGATATCATTTGCGCTGGATGACCTACATAATTCAAACATAATACAAGTGAATTACTTTCTTCATTCTATTTTCTTGATAAGGTGCAGAGTGATAATGAGTGTCTGCTAGACAGAGGTTCGTCCCTGGGGACATATCGTGATTTCAGTATATACGAGCCTTCAGCATTCTAATAATTCATAGATCGCAACCAGCACAGTGCATAAACGATCAAAGAATGAATTCTGGTGCAGATATGTGAATGCTTGCTATCTACATACTCTTCCTAACAGTTCGTTACCTAGAAGGGGAGGTTGCCCGATACTGATCCATTGGCATATGCATGTGCTTATGAAATACATGATTACTGAGCAATAAGAATCAAGAACATGCCTTAGTTCATCCTGGCAGAAGTGAGTGCGAAAGCCACCGTCCGTTCCCTTGGAGATGAAGAAATACACCGCGGTCTGCTCTAAGTGGTTCTTGTCAGCCAAGACAAGCAGCCCAAATGGTCCAAGTGCACCCCGCCCTGCTGCACCGCCACTGGTGCTGCAGTTGTAACTTACATCCGCTTCTATTGTTGCTTCGATCGCTTCCTTTTCTACTTGAAACTCTGCAATTATGTCCAACTGCAAATGTGAAAGAGCGAGGTAAGTGACAGTCTTATGTTGCTGAAATTTTAATGCAAGGTGATCAAAGTGTTCTCCTAGCTACCTGTGCGCCGTTGCGAACATTGAGGGGAACGATAGATCCAGTATCAATGGTGATGCCACCAAAGACTGTGCTGCTCATCCTTAAGCTCTCCACTTCCTCAACAGGCCACTGGAGCAGGTTGCTTTTGGTTTTCGTGTCAAACAGCACTGTTCGAGGAATTCCCTGTCATGCAACAACCACAGACTTAAGAAAATTTTGGTGGCATTATAAGAAAGTTGTTTTCCTAGGATCCTGAACCAATCTTCGACTCTGTTTTACTATAGATTGTCATAAGAGTGTCTTAGTCATGACATGATCTTTTAGGTGGCACTGTTTTAAAAGGGGCGATGCAGTATATCAGATTCTTGCTACTATATAGATAATTTTTTTGGTCTTAGCCACATCAGATCCACGCCAGAAATCAAACTTTGACAATGTCCAACGGACTCTGGGAAATAATCCTTTTTTCTACTTAACCTCAATTAAAAGAAAAGTATCCATTGTGGACCATTCAAACCATCAACCACATTTGAAAATGTATACCAAAAGAAGAGGAGTTAACGCCCTTTTCGTGAAGATACGAAATCCTTGACCTAATCAAATGATAAACAACTTAACTAAACCCCATAAATTAGTCCAAAGAGGCTCCAAATTTGGAACTCATCAGACGCAATTATTGAATCCATTTCAAGTTGTTGTGGTTGTGGTCTATCTTGTGCTCCATTTCAAGTCTCACTCGTATGGATAGGAGGACAGGAGCGGGGGATACGTCGGTAGGCCAACCGTCAGAAATTATTGAATCCTAGATCCTACTTACGTGTACTTTTGCTTATCCTCTTACATGCTGGCACATGAAGAGATGAGTTTGCTGACTAGGACAAGGAGGGAACCGGGTTGGCTACGTGGGCCTCCTTCTCTCCACAATCATTTTCTTGGTTATCATGCTCATAGAGGTGGGACCCCCTAGCAAAAATAATTGCCCAGCTAATTAATCTAGAATTATTGGCGTATTATATATACAACAAGACCTACGAAGCGACCATTAATAATTGAACTTTCCAATGGACCACTTTCTAGACACTACAAATTCTATATTGTTGAATACTATATGATTGTTATTATTCTGACTTAAAAATATCTAGTTAACCATAATAACACTCAAAAGAAGGATATGGAAAGAATGTAGGACTTCTACGAAAGTAAAAAAATAATAATAAGAAGGAGAACAAAAGAGAAAGTGGGACACGCATTAGATCGAATAAAATTGTTATTTTGCTACTATAAAGAATATCTTATGGTCTTAGCCACGTCAGATCCACGTCAGATATCAAACTTTGACAATGTCTAACCGACTCTGAGAGGCAAATAATTGCTATTAATTATTATCCATTGGGGACCACTCAAACCATCACATTTGGAGATGTAAGCCAAAAGAAATATGAGTGAGCGACCTTTTTGCAAAGATAGGAAACCCTTGAGAGAGTCCAACCATAACCAACTTATAACTAAACCCATAAATTAATCCAAAGAAGCACCCGAATTTGGGACTCGAGAATGAGAGGCAATGAAGAAAAGCAAAGGGCAGTCCTGCGAAGAAACTGGTTGGAGAAGATGATTCAGTAGGTCTATCTGGTGCTCCATTCAAGTACCACTCTTGTGGGGAGCAGTCCAACCGTGAGAAATTATTGAATCTAGGACCATTTTACGTGTACATTTGCTAAACCTATCAGATCACATGCTCACACATGGAGAGAGAGGGGTTGCTGACTAGGACAAGAGGGAACCGGGTTGGCACATTTATTTCTTGGGTGGGACCCTAGCGAGAAATAATTGCTAAAAGCTAAGAAGCGGCCATAAATAATTGTACTTTTTATACGGTCAGCGTTCTTAGAGAAAATAAAATAGCACTCATGCATCCAACGCGTAGTGATGACAACTAGAAGCAGGAGAACAACCACCGCCAGCTTTGGCTTAGTTTCTTGTGTTTGTGTGTTTGTGTGTTTGTGAGGCCAAAGAGAAGAAGAGATGGGATAAGGAAAAGCCATGCACGCACCCGCAAGCTAGTAAGCATGACAAAGGCAACAAGTTTCCTTGTCAAAGCTCCAGGAGTTGTTTAAGAGTTGATCAAACTGGAAGTCATGGCTTTGACGGTAGCCACGTATTTACGCAACGAGAAAATTGGTTTTTCCTTCTTTTCCAACCATATAAGAGCTAAAACACGTGCGATAATTGGTTGTCAATTCAATTCACCAAAGATGAATGGGAGAAAGAAAGCGACGCTCTAACCTAAAACTTTAATTTGCAACTCAAATTGAATTTAACGACTATGACAAGTTGAAATTCTGAAAATATAGAAATAATTTTAGTACCTGTAGAGAAGCCCAGCCTTTCTGGACGTCAGCCCGTTCGCTGTCTGTCTCCCCAATCCAACTCCACAGAATCCTCCTCTTCTTCTCCGGATCGTAAAAAGTCTTGGACGCGTAAAATTTCCCCCAGTCGTACCTCAAACCCAACCCGACATCCATCTCTGCGTCATCCGGCTGCCACGTGTTCCTCACGGCGTCGTACCTCCCGATTGCGTAGTAGTCGTGGCGGTCGTCGTCCATGCTCGCCTTTAACACGTGCCGCACCTCCTCGATTTTGGTCTCGTTTCCCAAGTCGATGCCGTTCTCCGCCGCCGCCCCCTTTGTGGCCACCGGATAGAAGTCGACGCACTCCCACATACCCGTGCCGGCCACCTTGTGCAGAAGCCCCGGCACGAGTTCGTAGCTAATGAAATCTCGGGTCCGGTATACCATCACGGTACCGGCGTGGGACTCGTCTTTTGAGCCTATGGCGATCCGCCATGTGGAGTCCGAGGGTTCATACCTGTAAAATGATTATTACAACATTAAATTAAATTTTATTGGAGGTTAATTTTGAATTAATTACACCCAGACCCCTATTTTCTGATATATCCATTTTTTATTTACTTCGAAAAGATCAAATAGTTATTTTACCCTTAATATTTTTCTCTCTCTTTCTCTAAAATAAAAAAGAAACGTTCCCTAGAACTAGAAGAACTAGAATAATCAATTGCATAATTTTTCTAACAAATAAGAAATGAGTATTTCAAAAAATAAAAATAAATGAGAGAATCTACTATAAAGTAAGCAATAGTATGTAGGGATCAGATGTAGCCATCATCTTATTATGTATAGATAATAACACTATTATCCCTATTATTTTGTTTTTTTTTAGAAAAAATTATCATCTTGTTTTTGTGACAAAGAACGTCACTGTTCTGTTTAAAAAAGATGGATTATTAATAAATTACCAGGCAGTAGTGGGGTCACGGAAGTCCTGGAGGCCCACCCCGGGCGGGGGCAACAAGACCGGGTTGGATTCGGACTTAACCCAGTGGCGGAGGAGCGGGTCGGATGGGTCAGCCGGGAAGGCGAGGTTTTGAACCTGGATCGAGGCGTTGGTGGAGCCGGTGTAGAGCATGGTGAGCCGGCCGTCGGGGAGGACGGTGGCAGACCCAGTCCACACACCATTGGCGTCGTACCATCTATCGGGAACCATAGCAATGGGGAGGTGGAGCCACTGGACTAGGTCACGCGAGACAGCATGGCCCCACGAGATTTTGCCCCACACTGCTGAATCTGGATTGTACTGGTAGAAGAGGTGGTACCAGCCCTGGTAGTATACAGGCCCTACACAAACAAAATGTAACGGCCATCCAACTGTTACTACTTCATTATGAAAATTGTACCCCAATTAGTGTTGATGACTTGGCATGCTGCTTGCTACTTTTCTTGTTCCAATTCGAGATTCTTATAAAACTTTGAATCGGCTGACTGCGAGCTACTAATTTAATATTTCAAAAGTGCACATTAGAGAATATCTTATTATTGTTGACCTTTAACTCTTTATATGACACGTAATTATTAGTGTGGGAAACTATTATTATTAGAAATTCCAAAAGAGATTAAGCGGACAAAATCACAAAAGAAATAAAGCGGACTTTTATTCGATTAAATTCGGTTCAATTTGTTCCTTCTTTTTTTTCTCGTAACTGACTATGTATTGGATAAGAATATCCGTTAAAATTGGATATCTAGAAAACGAGAACTCTATGTATTTTGAATTGAGGATAACGAGAGAGAGAGAGAGAATAGGCACCGTTAGGATCTGAAGCCGAGAAGAAAAGAATCCCCGAATCACGCATCCACGAGGAGCGGAGGCATAAGAAAAAGCAAGTCAGCATTATATCTCTCAGGAATAGCTAACAATTACTTAAAAAAGAAAAAGAAAAAAAAAATCAAGGTTGAGAGGCCGAACCGTTCATCCAGTTCTTCTCCGGCTGGAAATGGAACCCAGTCCTCTGCCATTGCAGCATCGCGTTCGACCAAGGGAAAACCCCGGGTCCTCCGGCGCTGGCAGCGTCTCCGGTGAGGTAGATGCCGGCACCAGACGTCTTCTCCGACACTCCCTCCGCCTTGCCACGCGTCATCGCCGGCGAGATCTCCGAAGGCTTTTCAAGGCTTCCGGATCTCGCAAGGGGGCCTACCACGACGACGAGGGCAGTAACGGCCAGGAGGAATCCGACTGCCGCGAGAACAGAACGCGCTCGCCGTGGGCGAGAGGCATCGCTTCCGCCGTCGTTGACGTCGGCGGGGAGAGGGGCGTAGGAGAAGGGGAGGGACGAGGAGGAGAGGAGGTCTCGCGCTTCCATGGCGATCCGATCCGCTCTGCTCCTCTTCGCGATTGGGGAAGGCAAATGAATGAAGTATCGAAGAGGTGGGAGGGGGTTTATATAAAAAAAAAAAAAAAGAGTTAATTAGGGGCTCACATTTTTCATAAGGGAGAAGAGAATCAATTAAATTTAGAATCCGAAAAATGGAGGGCAAGTGCTTTGCTGGCTTAGCTGTCCTATATGGAGCAACATACAACTTGACACGTGGCAGTAAAAAGAAAAAAGAGAGGGCTTTATTTGATTGGTGGGAGTGGTACCCCCCATTCCTGGCAAGCAGGAATACATATTAGTTAACCATGTGGCAAAGTCACCACCAAATTTTATTAATTCACAATATGCTGACATGGCAGTGTGTTATGGCGGTACTTTGGCTATTATAGTTTCCAACTTTGCCTTGGATGACTTCTACTCTTCCGTAAAATTATATTGCAATTGAACATAATCAAGCTATATGATACAGCAACACTTTCTAGATAAGCATGCATGGGTCCACATAGTAGTACTCTGGGAATTTTCAAAGGGTTGCCTCATAAACATTTAATAAGGATAGTTTGATAATTTAATCAGTAATAGAGTTACGTAAATTATATAATATAATTTATATTAATTAATCAAAATAATATCAAAATATTATATAGAAAAAATAAACAAGTTGGATTACAAAATTCCAAAGACTATAATTATATTAACAAATATAATAAGAACTCATGTTGGTTGCAAACAATTTCTAATATGTCGTCTAGGTATGACTGCATAAAGAAAATAAAATTATGAACTGGAATTATCTTCCAAATCACTCTTTAATTTTCATGATAAAAAACCATTAATGTTTTTTTAAGGTATAGTTGGGAATGACAAACTCATGTTTCTTTTATGTCCACTTCTTTTCTCACCTTTGCATAGAAAATGGAAACTTAGGTTACCTTCGGATTTTAAAATTTGTTAGAATAGAAAAGATAATAGTCACCGTTCTTTTAACTGCTCATGGGAACCCTCTGTAGATTACTTAAACTTTATTAGAATATATGTGCTTTTCTTGAGAGCATTAATTATGGGTACCCTCTGTAGATCACTTATAAAAATTTAGTGCAGCAAATTAAAGTATATATTAATGTGTCGTAGTATAATAGCATGCAAAAGAAGAAATAAAGTGAAAGGACGGAACTGGGGGCTGGTGTTCATTGGAGGAAGGAATCAACCGACAAATTCCATAGGCAGGAACTTCTTAATAAAATCCTAGCAATTGCTTCACATGCAATGTTTGTTAAATATAGGACTCTTTTAATCATCAAAAGAAAAAAAAAATTAAAGAAGAAGAAATAATAATTAGAAATTACAAGAAATAAGGTAGCAGCAGACTCATCCTCAATCAATTCGGTGCCTTATTTGATGCGTATTGTATATATGATCAATATATATATTGACTGTGGAAGAACGATTAAAATATCTATATCGTGGATCACGAAGAACCACGGCAGCACCCTCCAATGACTGGATCGAGTAAACATCAACTTTCGTTTTCTGCTTTAGAAATTTGAGTACACGAAGAACGAGGAATAAGGTTAAAAAGGTATGATCACGTGGTCTTGGCGCTCCATCCTCAGTTCAAGAGCACCCCTTGAAAAGATGGCTAAATTACGAAATAGGCAATGGAGAGTCCATCTCAATCACGTTTGGACCCTTTGGTTGCCAAAATTTGACCTCGGTGACATTCAGCTAGCCGACTATACCTCCAAGGTGAAAAATCTGACGATAAATCACGAAGCTCATTGGAATGCAACCCTGGTGCGCCAGCTCTTCATGTTTATCTGGAGATGCTTGATAGGTGCCATTTTGGTCTGAACTGATCTTAACAAAAGAATGCCACACGTCGATACAACGTGTCCTCTTTGCCAAACTAGCGTGGAAACGATCCAGCTCTTACTCATCTACTGCCACTTCTCGAGAGCTATTTCGTTTCGGGGAGCCTTGGACTCCGGTTGGATTAAGAAACTCTCAGCATGGGTGATTGGGTAGGACTCCTTAGCTCGAAGCTAGCAAAAGACCACCTGGGATACACTTTCAATATGACGTGGTTCATAAGGAAAAGCAAGGAATGCAGCAGCTTTGGACAGCGTAGTGCTAATACTAGTATAATTTATTCTATAATTTAGTTTAATATTAATATAATAAATAATAATTATATTTAATATGATATAAATAATATTAAAGTATTAGAGAATAATAAAATTATATTAAAAATTGGTAATGTTTTAAACCAAATGATAAAAATACCCTTAAGCATATATTAAAGTAGTTTTTTTTTAAAAGACATTTTTTTTATAAATTTCCTCGCATTATGTAGGTATGTAGGTTATAGTACGGATATGTAGAAAGATGCAGAGTTTGTGCAAGGTTATAACAATGCACGTAGGTATGGGAGTAATACTCCATGGTGCATGGGTATATGGGATTATAATCCCGCACTTAGGTGTGTGGTGTAATACCGTGCGCTATGTGGGTATGCTAGGCTACCTTTAGAGAAATGAGAGAAGAGACAGCAACTATAACTTATATGACAAATAATTAGGTAGTGTCATCTCAAAGGGTAAAATAATAATATTAAGTTATTAATAAATAATTTTTAAAAAATTGTATGAAATAAGATGAGAGATAATATTGAATTAGTATACTAAAAAAAGAAAAAAAATTGTTTAGTTACTATAACAGAATAATAAAGTTTATTTTAGAATGAACACATTTGTATTCTACAAGTAAATGGGTGTTTATTATATACATATAAGTATATATTACATATCTATAATAAATATGAACACTTTAATCTATATAGCAAATCAAAGATATTTGAGTAATCTTATCTTAGATTACTATTAAATATTAGAATACACTATTTTAGATTAAAGTATAATTTCAAGGGTAAAAATCTAGAACAGCTATTCTGCGAGGTCATGGAAAAATTAGGACAATGATTGTGTTTATGGTGATGGTTACAGACAGAAAAGGGTCACTGTCTCCTCTTTTTCTTGTCTTCTCTTACAATAACATTAATTGAGACTCTTCCACAGATGAAGGCCGAACAATTTCAATTTCAAGGACACCAATGGATGTTTCAAGTGTGAATTATAACAGTTTAAAGTATTGGATCTTGCTCCCTTTTACCGATGATTCAGCCATTTCATGGACCCCAAAACACATATAGCAAATCAGAGAATAAACAATTGAGGGTGATCACAATAATGCTATTTTTCTAATATGATGATGACTGCAAGTACTCTCTCTCTCTCTCTCTCTCTCTCTCTCTCTCTCTCTCTCTCTCTCTCTCTCTCTTTCTATTAGAAGGATCAATAACTCTGCACCACATGCTCTGTCCAACATAAAGAAATGGACTCAATCCAAACTGCAACTACTTCTTCACATGATTGCAATCATCCACCACAAACATCAGCATCTTCCCATGCAACTCTCATCAAATCCCAAGCCGATCAAGCTTGAATAATAACAGAAAAAAGAAGAACCTGGAGCACCAAGAAGGTTCTTTCTGTGTGCCTTGAAGACAACTTAGACAATCCTATGAGATTTTAAAAAACAGTAAACAGCAAGGAGAAACGGAAAGAGAAAATCATTGGAGGCTTATAAAATTCTAATGTTGAAATGCCTCACTGTATGTGTCAGGAAAGGGCCATAACTCCACAAGATCTACTCCACATGCCTAGGTTGATTGATCAGCACATCCTTCCAGCCCAGCAGCAAGAAACAATCCGGCAAGCAGCAACTGGTTCTTACTGCATATGCATGCAAAGCTCACTTGGACTTGGTCCCACTTCACAAGTCATAACATGATGGAAGCATATGCGTCAAGAAATAATAGACCTAGATTGGAGAAGGCTCCATGCATGTGGACAACTTGTGGCAATTATTCTGTACCTTAAACCTACATTCAGGGCACCAGTACGTCGGGAATAGATAGACCTTAGTAATCTAAAAACCTTCAACAGTTCTCAAACGTACGTTAGTTTTTGATCATTCAATGACAAATCCGTGAACGAAAAATACATGTATTTATGATGTAGTTACTTTAGATTTCATGTTTATTTTATAAAGCACGTATAACTTAGGATTGTATCTCCAGCAGATTTCATTCTAGGTTCAAGATAGGCAGTTTATTAGTAAACGATTTTAATGGAGATTGTTCAAACAGTGACACAAAAGCCTAGTATCAACTGCAGGTTGTGAACACTACTGGAATAGCTTACGAATGATAATCTAAAGCTGTTTGGCCTTGGAGCACCATTCGAAGACCATTCGAATTTGGAATGCAGAATCCTAGAGGAGATGTCAAGAACATTTGAATGGTGGTGCGGGCGTTTGAATGATAACATTATTTTACTTATTTATTTTTTAAGTTAAATATAATTTATCCCATGCATTTACACTCAAAATTATTTTACTCTTATTAATTTCAAAAAGTCTCAAATCAGTTTTTATGTTTTAAAAAGTCTGAAACTAGTTACTATACTTACGAGTAAAGTAAGAGCATTAGTTTTTCCATCCAAATTAGCGGAGTACACTTAAAAAATTTTAAAAATTAATTGGAGGGTTGAATTCCCTTCATTTTTTTATTTTTTATGCACAAAAATGTCCTCCACTTGTTATACAAGCATTTCTTTCTCTTTAAAGAATACTCATATGTTTTGTTTTCTTATTTTTTAAATTGTGCTAACTATATAATAAATTTTATTAAATTTGGGTTTTTATGAAGTTTAATAATTAGATTACATCTAGGAATAAGACAAATAAAGTTTAAAAAAATTAGATAAAAAAACCATCTATTGCCTAATAATCAACGGAGACATTTTAGTCACTTGGGGGTGCTTCATTAACTTTGTCAGAAAAAGTGACGATTTTACTTTAGTCATAAGTGCATAGATTGGTTTGAGATTTTTTAAAGTACAGGAGGATAAAATAATTTTGGACATAAGTATAGAAAATAAAATGTATTTAATCTTTGTTTTTTTTGTTAACCCAATTATCTATGGGTCTCCTCTGGCTATAATTAGGGATTTGTTGACATTTAATACTGACCTCTTCATATCGGAGGACATCAATCGAAGAGTAATCTATTACAAGGAGTAATTAGGCATGTAAGGCTAGTGAGAAAAAGCATCTTCAATCAGTAGCATTGGGGGTTTAGCAGTAAGGATTGTATGTGTCTTATATCAACAATTTATTTTGCAATAAATTGATTCGTGTTTTATCGAATCCATGACATTTTTTCTGTCTAGAGAGGTTTTTCCATGTAAAAGTGCCATGTTAGCGTATGCTTTGAGTATGATCTAGTTTCTTTACTTGATTAAATTCATGTTTAATGTGATAGATCTCTAAGTGTGCTTGCTTCTTCTCCCCTCTTTTTTTTTTCCTTTCTCTTTTTCCCTCCTTCCACACTCATAGCCCCTCTCTTTCCCCTTTTTTCGTCTCCCCACACCGGAGAGCCACCAGAAGACACTGACCCCGTGGATCGACTTGTTTGAATATATTTAATTTTAGTTTAATTAAAGATTTATTATTTTCCACCCGCTTCTCATTCTCACAATTTTCATAAATTAAACTGTAGCCTAAAAGTGCCGTTACTAAATGTTCCTAATGGAATAAGCTCTAATTAGAGTTTAGCATGGTCCATTATAATATTGGTTAAATCAATTTTAATAAATGAACTAGTAGTCTGAGTGTCTTTGTATTAATTGTTCATATCAGAGAATTAATACAAATCAGTGTATTGAAATCATATTAGAGATTTTTTTATTTGATGAAGTTAATTAAATGTTTTATATTTGATTTACTTTAAATCAATAATAATTAGTGGAGCAATAATTTGAGGTAAATTATTATAAATTACTTTTAATAATGTGTTGGACCTTAGTACAGCTGTGCCATATCTACATGATTAATAAATATAAAAATTTCTAGGTGGATTTACCTAGCCCTATAATGGTTGTCAGTAGGATTATTTAATTAATTAGTGGTAAGTAAGTTGTGCTTATACTTTTTATTTCTTTTATTATTGAGGTAGACTTTATACCATACAAAGATGACTTTATGGCATAGTTGTAATCAATTATTTGGAAAGCGATACGAAGAAAGTAAAACTTTCGTAGTCTAAGAGTAGTGCAGACAATACAATGTCTTACCTTATGACATCATTACATTCATATCATACATATGCATATATTTGTTTACTATTATTAATACAAGTAGTACAAGTTAACTTTACTTGTTATGCAACATAATTTCATTTATCATAATTCTATGCATATCTACAAGCATGGTTATATATGATAACATGTAATATACAATAATAATGTGTGTTTCATTATGCTTATTTATGCCTTATAATATTATACCGTTAACACACGTGCACTATCATGAATGGAGTGACTTGCATATCTCAATGACTCATCCTTGAGCGATGGCTCATGCTTTTTTTTTTTTTATGGTGGTGCAATGATGTGGAGTCAATAGCTCAGATGCTAGTATTTATGTGCGATATTGACTTATGTGATATAGGCTTATAATTAAAATTCTCAGTCTACGGTGACAGACTATCGATCATGTTGTTCGTCGAACGATAGGCAGGTGAATTACCGGTAGGGTCTACTCTCCCTTGGGGTTGTTTGTGTGGTCGAGTGTGAGTATTGATGTGACAATTAAGTGTGGCTCTACGTAAGCATAAGTTAAAATCTTGATAGTATAAAATGATATATATCATGTTGTATAGCGTTGATATGGCCTATAGGCATAGCTCAGTGTGAGCTTTAGTTTCAGGACATGATAGCCCCGATTGATATATGTCATATTATAGATTGCTAATATGTGTGCGCATTAGATATGAATATGATGAGTATATGCTACTAATGTATTGATTGTGATCATGATGAGTATATTCATATTTACTACATTGTTGTATCTTTATTTACACTACTTTTAAACTGTACAAGTGGATACTTATTGGATTTTATACTCACTACCTTTTGGTAAAAGTATTTTTATATTAGTGGATGATCCTGAGTCTTTGGAGGAGCTAGAAGGATAGTTGGTAGTGTTTATGTCTTATTTCTATTCTTATATATTTTAGTAAGAATTGTTGTAACCCCTAGGCGGATAGTTGTATGAATATGTATTTTGAGGTTTGTTGTAGCCTGTGATACTTTGAGCTTATTTTGCTTATATCATTTGTAGAAATATCAGGCTTTTATCTGATATATTATGTAGAAACACGAACTAATAGGTCACGTAGAAACCATCTATTGGAGATGGGTGTTACAGTTTTGATATATTTCTGCATTGAGATCCATATCTAGTTAGTTCTCTAGGAATTTTCATCAACAAATGCTGATCATTGTATCTAGTAGTAATTTCTTGTTACTTCTTTAACTAGAACTTATATTTCTATCACGTTAGGACTCTTACTATTTTTCAGTGAAATATGATTCCTGTATTTTGGTAGATATTGATGTTATTTGGCTTGGCTTTTGCTATCGTGAGTGGATGAAGAACAAACAAAATTATGTTTCCATCTTTAATGATTCAAGCAAAAATTAGAATTAACGTGGGATACTTAGATATCATGTTGCAGATTCACTTCACATTATATTCAAATCGAAATATAATTTAGATGAAATCATGAAAACAAGGAAGAAATACCTTAGATAGATGAAGAATATGCAAATCCAAGCCAAAAAGTAGGCAAAATCTTGAAGTCAACGTTTTGAGATTCCAATGACTAAGATGGGAAATTGTTTGGAGTGAAAATATAGGAACTCAGACTAGTTTTTGTCTCGACCTGACAACAGTGTTCTAAGGAGCAAGAGTGTCATCTGGATGGAGCTAGGGCACTTAATCCTATGGGGTAATTTGTTCAAACCCTAATTCAAAACTAAATTTTTAGAAAAGCTTTCCAATTATGATCTAAACCTCAAAAATCTGAATCACAGTCATCTCGAGGCCTTTATAACATCCAAGCAATCAAACTTAAGGCCAAAAATGTAATATTCATAGTATCCAAGTATATTAAGAAAAATCTGATACCTGATAGTATAGTTTCTAGTTTTTGCTAATTTCATACTTTTCAATTCAATCAAAGATACATTAACGCAAATAGATATATGTTAAACTCTAATTAGTGATATCAAATTTATTAAGCATTCAGAGATCAAGCACTTTCTTATTATGCATGATACTAAGTACTGATTTTGCAAAAAATCATATTATATGCTAATTTGTTAACATAGATCAACATATGATCAATGCTAGAAGTCAAATCAACCTATAAAACATGCTTGGAGATATTTTAGGTATCCAATGGTGGCTTCACACTTATAAGGTAATTATTTTCACAAACCCCTTAACAAAGCTACATACATAATTTTCAAATTGATTGTTGTCTTCTCTTTTTTTTTCCTTTTCCTTTTGATTTAGAATAGAGAACATAGATCTATGAGGAGTATGCAAATCCAAGCCAAGAAAATAAGCAAAATCTTGAAGTTAATGTTCCGAGGATTGAACAGTTAAGATGAGAAATTGTTTCGAGTATGCAAGAGCAAATGCCAAATTCATGGACAAAAACATATTTATCTGAGTTGTATAAATTAGATCCATATATACGATCAAATCGCATAGCTTATGAAAGATCAGATTGTGTGAAGAAATTAAGTCAGAATGTAACATCCTGGTGAAAAAAAATTGAACGTGCACGTGATCAGCACGTGTGTTAAACTAAAGGGCGCACACGTGTAGAGAACATGCCCCCCTTTCCTCTCTCCCTCCTTTTCTTCTTCTCTCTTTCCTTCTTTTTCCTCACCAGCAGCCCGTTTTCCCGTTTCTCTGCATGCCTTGCCAAAGAGTAGCCAGTGGACTCCAACCCCATGGATTGAAGCATCGGAGCTCCCCCATTCATCATGTAAGTTTAATTTAAAATTTGTTAGTTAATTTACATTTCCTCATCTTCTCTCGCTTCTCTTGATTTCATTGGATTGGCTGACCGACAACCTCGTACCTCGCCGCTCTGATTTGAGAAGCTTTCTTTCACCATCTTTATGCTGAGGGTGCGGGCCTTCTAGTGCCTTGATGGAGGCTACACGTGGTAGCCTCCCCTTAGCGATTTTTGAGTTGGTTGCCAGCCATCCCCATCGGCGTCGCCCTTTCCCAAACGGTTATAAAGCTTCCCCTCGCGTGGATACCCTCATTGTCGAAGCTGTCAGGTAACCCATCCTTGGCTACCTCTAGCGAGTGGACTCCCTCTCGACTAGTCTCCCATATCTCGATTGGGTTCTTGCCCGTCTGAAGGTGGTCTTTGGTTTCACCGCCATCCTCCATTGGTGGGTGCCTTCCTCCGCCGATGGGGTGTCGATCGAGATGATGGCCTAAGCTGCCAACAGAGGTGACCATCGACAACCCTCTTTCCTTCTTCCAATCGAGGTGAGGAAGGAGGGGTGGAGTGTTTCGGGTTGGGTTGCATGCAGCCCAACTCGAGTTTTGTGGTGTGGCTGGGTTGCTTATGGTAGGTTGAGCTGCAAGCAGCCTAGCTTAAACCTATTGTGAGTTGGGGAACAGCCCAACCCAAGTGGCTTCATAGATAGTTTGGGCTTGGGGCCCAACCTTGGTAAGTTTATTATTGTTTTTGGGTTAGTTGCAGCCTAGCCCATTTTTTTAGGCCTTGGGCTGACCCAAAGGGATTAATTACTCTTTAATATATTTTTAAGTTACTTTAATCATTTTGTTTAGTTAATCATATCAAATTTGAGCCTTAATAATCATTTTTGGAGGACAACTTATTAGTTATAATATAATTGTTATGAATTAATTTTTAATGATTTAGACTGTGGCCTGAGAGTGCCGTTACTAATTACTCCTAATAAGGAATAAGTTCTAATTGGATATTAGCATGATTAATTATAATATTAGTTAAATTAATTTTAGCAAATGAGTAATCTAGGTGAATCTGTATTAATTGCTCCTATTGGAGAATTAATACAAATTAATGTGGGAAAATTATTTTAAGCAGGTTGCATTATTTATCAAAGAAGATTAATTAAATGTTGCCTATGTAATTTACTTTAAATCGATAATAATTAGTAGAACGAAAATTCACGATAAATTATTTTAAATTACTTTTAATAACATGTCAAGCATTGGTGCAGCTATGCCGACTCTACCTAATTAATAAATATATAAATTCTTAGATGGACCTACCTAAACCTATAATGAACGTTATTAGGACTATTTAATTAATTATTATAAGGAATGTTGTGCCCATAAATTATTTATTTTCATGATAAATTATTTTAAATTACTTTTAATAACGTATCAAGCGTTGGTGCAGCTATGCCAACTCTACCTGATTAATAAATATATGAATTCTTAGATGGACCTACTCAAACCTATAATAAACGTTAGTAGGCCTATTTAATTAATTGTTATAAGGAATATTGTGCCCATATATATATATATATATCAAACATGATCAAAATAATGCGTCCATATGATAGCCTGCCATATCCATAACTATAGCTCACATGTATTAGTAACAAAAAATATGTTATGCCTCGTATCAAACTATCAAATCTTTCATTTCAGGGTCATGCATAACCACAATGTGAACAACACTAGAAAGCTCACATCAAGCAACACCCATCGAAGAGGGAGGATATCTGGCGTTAGTATCGTCCACCCATTATTAAGAGAATAATTGACTAATTGGCTGCCACCTCGCAGACTAAGGATCTCAGTCATAGGCCTATTACCATCACATGAGCCAACTTGTCACACCCCGCCTAGAGACATGATATGCCATGTAGTCCGAGAAAAACCAAAAGACATGAAGCCAATGAAAATAAAATTTATTATAATTGGAATAAAGTCAAATATTTTAATTTAAAATTAATCTAACTAAAATAATATTTAAATAATTCATAAGGCAATATTTGACATGAAAAGAAAATCTAAATAACTAAAACTAATCCATAGACTCCTAATGTGGAGGATTTCAATCTTGAGCTTGGTCTCTAAAGTCCAACTTTAAATTATTCTAATTAGATCCTTAAAAAATAGATGTTTAATGAATTCGACGTTTAGCAAGTAATCTCACTCTATCTATGAATATATTTAACGACAGAAAAATCAAGTGATAAATATAATATAGTGCACAATGAATGATAACTTATATATAACAATTTTCTCAAAATAAATATATATTTTTTAGAATTTTTCCAAAATGCATGAATTATGAATATTGCAATAACTTGCAAATCTGAAAAAATCACTCTGAAAACAGAATTTACAACTATTGAAATTAATATCTTGGATATCCAACAAAATTGATAAAATGCCATATTTTCTCTTTAATGGGTACTTTGATCCATGGCCATATCACATAATCTAGTCACCATCGGGATGACGCCTGAAATTTTTCTAAATAGCTGATCCATCTAGGGTCACAATAGGTACTCTATAGTACCTTACCAACTTTTTCAATAGCCGTTAAGTAAGATTAGAGTCACTGGGACAAAAATTCAAGAATATTTTCCTAATCCTGCTAGAGTCACTTGGTAGCATGTCGTTATATTACAAATTTTTTTTCTATGGACTTATCTCTCAAAATGGGTTCCATATGTCTCTTTCACTAGTATAATCCATACTGACTCAATCCAAGTCAAATCATGATCATATACTTCTAGATTCATAATTTTTATCAAGAATTTATTATAAATAAATTAAATAATGTATAGATGTCAATGCATTTAGTTCAACATGGGCCACAAAGCACTAGGCTCAGCACAGACGCCCTCACCCTGTGTTCATCGGTACTACGAAGTCTAACAACCCCTGTCTTTAAATCATAGTTTAAAATCATCTAGTGTCTAATTTTCGTATTCGATAGTGTCACACATGCACGAATCAGCATACATGATTCATGATAATTCCCTCATAGATGTAATGACCGTAAGTATTAACGAATATAAATATAAGTATTAGATAAACGTTGCCCCCTAACCTCAAACTGAGTGAGTAAAGAGACACTACTATATAACGATAAGTGAAAGTGACGTAGTGGTAACTATCATCATTATATACACATCATTGTTATCATACACCACGAATGCACTAAATAATCCATGCATAATTGTAAAATAGTAAATAAGCATAATATGCTGTTTAATAAATAATTGTATACACATGTATGACATGAATGTGATGAAGTCCTATAGTAAAATATCACTTTAGTATCTACACATGATACAAATTGGATTAGATCACATCATGAAGATATTGGGCTCGATAGATAAAGTCTTTATCTTTTAATTGATTTACTAAGACAAATCCAATTAAGTCATATAAGCCACTAAAATAAGTCTAATTAACTTATGTAAGCCTCTAAGGCAAGTCCTAGTTTGAGTCGTATAAGCTTTTATGGCTAGTTCAAGTCGTATAAGCCTTTAGGGCTAATCTGAGTAGAATTTATTGTACCCAACCTCTACATATATATATATAGAGGGGAGGAGCTTATTTGTTTATTAATCAAGCATCAAAACATTGAGAGTTAATTAAGTTTAGTTATTTTCTTTTTTTTATTATCGCATTTATCATTTTATTGTACCGTTAGATCGTCTTTAATTTTCTAGGAGTAGATCATAGTCATAGAACCTCTAAATTTTAAAATCCTAGCCACCACCTTTCTCTAATAGCCACCCTATTATAGGGCCATTCACCACCACCTTTAGCCGTCCACCACTTTCCAATGATTACTACAACGTCAGATATTTACTAATCTATTCCGTTTTGATCTTCCTCTATTATTTTATTTATATCTTTTAATCCCAACCAATGATTTAGGAGAAATTAGAGCTATTAGAATCCTAACTCACAAGGCTAGAACCACCTAAATTTTTATAATTTTCTTACCTCCGGATTGATCCAGATCTAAATTGTAACAACACGACTCCTAGAGTACTTAGGATTTACTTGCCTAATATTACTACTTTGTTAGTTGGTTCCTGTCTCTTGAGATCATCCTTATATAATAATGGATCTAGCAATAAGATGAATGCAATTGCAAAGTGAGTAGTTACCTACGTTGGAGCTTCAGAAATAAATTAAATTACATGCTAATACTAAAGTTATTTTAGGTCAGTTTATCTATCCATATTTGACACACTACAATAAGATAGAAAGTTGATTCGAACAGCTTAACAGAAAGACACTGATTTTAGCTCCATAAACAACTATAAAATAAAATGATCAAAATTAAGTGAAATTTTTTTTAAAGAAAATAAAAACCTTTAGCATAATCTAGCATCACCATATGTTGTGATTTAAAATACTAAAATTAATATTGAAACGCTAGTAAGTTAATTCTTGTTATAAGGACCACTATGCATAGTCTGCCATTATTATAAATAGTACATTAATGGCCCAAGTTAAATCAATTTTTAAATAAATATTTAAAATAAAAAAAAGCCATAACACCAACTCAAGAACTACTCCCGTTCACTTGTAGAATAAGAATAAGCTTATTCTATAATAAGCCACCTTATTCTGGTATTATAACTAAACATCTTACCTAATTCTAGTATAGTTTTCTACTATTCTCTTATCTTATTCCATGCAACTTTTCAAAAATAATTTAATAATAATTTATAATTACTATTTTGCCCCTAGATTAGATAACACTTAATTATACATCATCTTAGCTATAGTTGAGATTATCTCTCTCCACTATCTCTTCTATTAAATATCGGTCATCTCAGCTATAGTTTAGGTTTTCTCTTTCATCTATCTCTTTTTTTAAATATTAGTTGTCTCACCTACAATTGAGATTTTATTTTTTTCAAACTAATAAATTCTGTAAAAGGAAAATAAAAAATACGAAGCCCGCACACTTTTCCCATGATGCAGATTTATGACCTCACAATACACCGCAGCGCGAGTTTATAACCTCTCAATACACCGCAGTGCAGGTTTATAACCTCGTATTGTACTGCAGTGTAGGCTTATAACCATGTATTAACCCCCTAGTGCCTATTTATTTCTTCTAGTATGTGGTTATTTTATATTGAGTACGGGCTTATATCCTTGTATTACACAGCAGTTTGGACTTATGACTTTGCGTTACATCGCAATGCGGACTTATAATTTTGTATTAATTCGCGGTGCCTCTTTATCTACTGCATTGTTATTTTATATAAAGAGTGCGAAGTTATTTTTTTACAATTCAGACTTATAACCCTACATTACCTCGTAGATTATAGTTATTGGGTATATAGAGTATTTTAAATCACAGTTTTAATAAAAAATATTATTATTTTAGAAAAATACTATTTACTATCATTACTTTAACATATACTCAAAGATATATAGTTATTTGGAATAAAACATCACTAATTCCCAATACTCATTCATTATTTTTCAATACTTTAATATCAACTTTATGTCATACCAAATGTAATTATTACTCTTTATACTAATATTGAACTAAATATTATAATTAGTTATACTAGTATTACCCATCTTCTTCTGATATTAAAAATTAAATATTAATGCCTATTCCACTCTTATTCTACAAGTAACGGAGCTAAGTGACCGAAGAATTTATTCATAACAATTATAATAGTTATTTAATGATAACTCAAAATACCAACAATATTAATGATGTAAGGTATAATAAAAGAAAACTCCCTTACCTAGATAGATTAATTACAAAAAAGTATGTTTACCACTAATATAATATTTAGGATTAACAGTAGTAGTAGTAGTAATAGTAGTATAAACGAAACAACTAAGATAGCCTGGACTACCTAAAATAAAGGAGAACATGGCTTAATGCTGCTTAGTTCCAAATATTAGTTATAACAATAGCAGTAATAGACAAGAACTATTAAGTTGACTCCATACTATAGTACTGCTATAATAGTATAATATTGCTATAATAGTAATTGTCTCCATTAGTTTTATTAGTTTTATTAGTGTTATAAGAAGAGGTAGTTGGGCTGCAACACAACCAAAACCCACATAAAACCCACATAGGTTGTTGGGCCAAAGATGGCCCAACTCACTACTATTACGAAAATGAAGAGAAAATGATAACAGTGGGAAAGAAGCACATAAAGGAGAGAGAAAGAGAGGAACTCATCTGCTAGAGAAGGTGCTCATTGCAGGTCCCACATGGGTCCGACCAGGATATTGCTCTAGGGGTGTAGAGGGAGAGGTTGGCGAGAGAGGAAACGACTATGACTGACGATGAAGCCAAGAATCGGTGAAGAAACTGAGTCGTCTGACGGTGGTCTTGGTAGGGTCAATGAAAAGTTCAGTAGGAGGAGGGAGGTGGGAGATGATGGAGAAAGTAAAGAGAGGACTTCGTGTCGGTAGAAAGAGGCAGGTGAGAGCATATGGAGAAATTAAAGATGGGAGAGGGAGTGAATCATTTTTAGAGCCCTACTCCAACTAACGTCACACTTTTAAATTACAAATTTACCCTCATCTATAATACACAATATCTACAAGTTACATCAATATCATTTTTTTTCATTTACTAATCATTTAAACTTACTGTATATTTAGTTTTGCTAATAAGCTTTTAACCAAAATTCTACCATTGTTAAGGTATCCTCCGGACCTCTAAAATAAGTCAAACATTAAATTTTCTAAAATTAAAATTAAATAATAAAATATATTTATTGTTTAGATAATAATATATATTTTATTATTATTTAGAATATGTAAATATCCCAAATTATTATTATTTAATAATAAATAAATAAAAATAAAGCCAAGAGTGCGGTGCACTCCGATGCACCGAGCTCTATATTTATTATTTATTTAATATATATATATATTATATTTTAAATTACTTAATAAGTCTTCTTAATATTCTTATTTTTTAATAAAAAATATATGGTTAGAAAATTATAATTAATATTTTTTAAATAAAATTAATATTCAATAGTTTCAGAAGTAATTTAAATTAATAATTTTATAATGAAATGCATCGAGATGACATTACATTAAATAAAAATCAAAATTATATCACACAAAATAAATATTAAAATAAGCATTACATGTGAGGGGTGTATTAGGTCTTCTGATCAGATGGTTAATAGTCTTATCCCCTAGATGCTTTTCTCAATATAATAATTAGAATCTATTCATGTAAAATATAATAATCTATTAAATTTTATTAAATAACTGGGTTTATAAATATATATATATATATATATATATATATATATATATATATATATATATATATATAATTATGGTAACCTTATTCTAATTATATATTAGACATAAAAGAATCAGATATAAAATAAATAATTGAAAATACATGTACATAAAATAACTAAGTACAATTCAATTATTTGGCAATGACTACTTTTACTTAACCAGTCACTTAACCGGTCACTAGTTATACATAAAATAAATTTTATTAGTTTATATAAAAATAATTATCATAGCTTAGCATTTTATTTTATGGAAAATAATATTGATAACAGTAAGTGCTAGAAATGCATCATATATATATATATATATATATATATATATATAAAAGTATAGATGAACATTAATGGAAACTTATATAATTTGATTATTTTTAATAAACAACATACATTAATCTAATAATGATAATTAAGCTATAAATACCAAAATACTTATAATTACAATTAATTATATTTGTCCTAATGCTTAGCTAATAATTATATTAGTGAGTATATATACATCTTTAAACTAATTAACTTTTTATTTAAATTTAATGTAAATAAAATAAATAATTTAAAAGAAAAGAAAAGAAAAATTCCTATTATAATGCTGGCCTGTGCCCAGCAATGTCAGCGCTACAATGTTGTAGCCAGTAGAGAGGAGACCAAAGAGGGGAGAAAGGAAAGAAGAGGAAGATGAAAGAAGGAGAAAATAAGAAGATAAAAGAAAGAAAAGAGAAGAAGAAGATAAGAGCTAGGCTGGCGGAAGGGGCTCGGCAGCTCTGATTAGCCAGCGTTCGACCTCTCGCCAGCGGCTCAGTTTCGGCGAGAGAGAGAGAGAGAGAGAGAGAGAGAGAGAGAGAGAGAGGGTGGTGGAGGGCAGAGGATGCCGGTGGCGGTAGGGCCTGCCGTGCTAGCTAGCCGGGCAGTGACGCATGGCGCCTCCATGGCTTGCCACAGCAGGTGAGAAATTTCTCACCTAGTGGACTCAGCTTGGGCACATGGTCGGCCACCACGTGGCCGGTCGCGTCATGCCCAAATTAATTTTTAATTCTTTTTTTAAAGGCTAGGTTATTATATATGAGCATGTAAATATGTATCATCAATAATATATATATATGTAATCAATATTATTTCATGAATGAGCATATTATATTGTATCCTCAACCAAAATTATATCTTATGATGAAATCATAATATAAGATCATGTAATATAACAATATATGACATATAATAATCATGATCAAGTGATAATAGCCTCATCAATAATGATGGATGATGCATGCCAACCACTCGATAATTATATATGTCAATGTCAGATATAATCCACATATCTCAATATTACATTTATCAATCTCAACTCTAAATATTATTCATCATACTAGACCACGATACCCAGCCCAAACTTGATGCTTATCCTTTCATCATGTCACAAGCTCAGAGCATATCCTGCCATATGTTAAGGGTATATTTGAAGATAATTATACCATATATATGCTAAGGGTATCTTTGAAATAGTCACATCTTGTCATATACGCTAAAATTATCTCAGTAATAATTATACCCCGCCATACGCAAATGGTATAATAATAATAGTTGTACCCTCTCATATGCTAAGAGTACAACTATTAGCCATCACTATACTCTACTATACGCTAAGAGTATGTTTAGTACTAGCCTAGACTAGATACCATTCCAACCATCATATTACATATATATGATAGATCACATGCATGTATCCTTATGATTTTCTTATACATGATAGATCATATGCATCTATCCAATACTACAACAAGTCATGCATATTAGAAATTTATATGGTAAAGAAGCCAAAGAAAATATGACGCAATGCAATCTCCAACCGTATATCCATCACATGCCTACTCATGCTACAAATCAACTTGACCAATAAAATGTACACCAATCTATCTCTAATCATTTCTAAATCATCTACATACTCATGTCTGAGATCAACCTAAAAATTAAATAAAAAAATGTTCAATTATAATCATTTTTATATAAGATCATATACTCATGTTGGAGGCCAACATAGAGTGCATACATATAAATATATAATTGATGTAATCTTGATTTCAATAGGAAATATTTGGGTGTAAAGGAGAGTAGAAGAAAAAGAAGAAGATGGTCTTCCCTAAGGGTCTAGGGGGATAAGCCAGTTGAGAAGATTAGAGGTGGCGTAGCCGTGGTAGGAGAGAATAAGAGAGAAGGAGAGGAAAAGATTTGGGAAAGAAATTTAATTCATTCAATAATAATCATAAGGTTACCTTCCACATATTTAGAGGCTACATTACAATCAAAACAATCAAAAGATAGCCCTAGAAATAGTGCATCCGATCATGTTCGAACGTGGTAATACATTATATGTATTCGTAAACATATGTAGGCGTTTGAAACGGGGCGTTCGAACGCAACATCAAATGCGCTAAACATGTTCTTTATATTTGTGAATGTATGCAAGTATTAGAACGGGGAGTTCGAATGCGACTTCCCTGCGTTGGAACACGAAAATCAGAAAAAAAAATATTCTAGAAAGAAAACAAAAGAAACTCAGCTCGCGATAATTAGGTCCAGTCCAAGTCATATCAATCCACCATGCTTTCATCACCTTATCCTCAAGATGTGAAATGAGGGAAGCGATCAATGATGTCTGACTCAAGCTCCCATGTAGACTCGTTGGACGACCTGCGAGGCTACTCCACTAGGATCTCTGTCTCTAGTCATCTTGCTCGCCATCTCCTCCACTTAGCCAACACATGAACTGGCTCTATAACTCTCATCTCTTCAATCAGCTCTAGTATATCCAACCACACCATCTGGTCGATGCCTACTCGAGCTTGCAACAAGGACACATGGAATATGGGATACACTCGTGACCCCTTCGGAAGCTCCAATCTCTATGCGACGAGGCCAACTCGCTCCAATACATGAAAGGGCACAAAGTAGCGATACTCTAATTTTTGATTGCGCAGTGGTCTCAACATCACTTGCTGATAAAGTTGAACGCACACAAACACAAGATCTCCGACTACGAACTCCAACTCATGGTGTCGGTGGTCGTAGATTTGCTTCATGCAATTTTGTGCTGATGCCACGTAAGTCCTAAGCCTCCGTAAGGTTGCATCTCGATCAATCAACTCTAGATCTGCCTCTGTTCACACTAATGTAACCTATGGGTCATATGTTTGTAGGGAAGGTGGGGGTTTGCCATACAATGCTTCAAAGGGTGTCATCCCTATAGTGGTGTGAAATGCGGTGTTGTATGACCATTCTGCTTAAGGAAGGTAATCGTGCCATCTCTTCGGACGCTCTCCAACGAAGCATTGCATATACTGCTCAATGTCTTGGTTAACCACCTCGGTCTGGCCATCCATATGAGGGTGGTAAGCCGAACTAATGTTTAACCAGGTCCCCTGAAGTGTGATGAAGACTCTATCACGATCGAACACAATCGAGAACGGCATACCATGAAACTTGACCATGTCGTGCACGAACACCTCTGCAACTGCCTTTGCCAAATATGGGTGCCCCAAGGCTGAGAAGTGAGCATACTTGCTCAACTTGTCTATTACGACGAAGATGACAGAATACCCTCTCACTAGCGGTAGCCTCTCAATGAAGTCCATGGAGATACCCTTCCAAATGCGCTCCGGAACAGGCAAAGGCTGTAGTGGTCCAGCCGGCCTGAAGGAATCAATCTTTGCCCACTGACAAATATCACAATTTTGCATGAATCTCTTCAGCTCATTCTTCATTCCAATCCATGTACAACTTTAGGATAGCCTCTCGTAGGTCCTCAAGAGGCCTTAATATCCCATCTTCAGTGTAAAATGGAAGAAATCCATAAGTTGCCTCCACAAATCATCATCCTCAGGTACTCGGATGTGCTTGTAATCCAATAGCAGTCCTCTTCTACTCTCGAGCTTAGGGTGACTTATGGGGTCACTCTACAGCTCATGCATCAACCTGGACACCACTAGATCCATGGCGCCTGTAGTCCTCAAATCAGCAAGAAAGGGAAATACAAGTGTTGAATAAGCCACAAACTCAGTAAGTGCGGGCTGTCATGAGAGCGCATTTGTCGCCTTGTTTTTTGCCCCCTTTTTATACTACAACTCGTAGTCATATCCTAGTAGTTTAGTGACCCACCTCTACTACGCCGGAGTGTGAACCTGCTATCCCATGAAGAATGGCAAACTCCGCCGGTCCGTTCGGATCACAAACCGTCATCCGATCAAGTAAGGTCTCTACTTAGTCACCACGTGCATAATAGTAAGCGTCTCTCGCTCGTATGTAGAAAGCTGTTGTGACCTTCCTGATATGGCCTTGCTGAGATAAGCAATAGATCTCTTGGATTGTATAAGAATAGCCCTAATACCCGACCTGGATGCATCGCACTCGATCATAAATGATTTTGTGAAATCAGGTAGCGCCAACACTGGTACGATTGCCATGGCAGTCTTCAGTTCCTCAAATGCTTTCATCGCTATCTTAGTCCACTGAAAGACATCCTTTTTCAGCAATGAAGTGACGGGTGTCACAATCTTTTCATAGCCTGCCACAAATCTGCGATAGTATCCTGTCATGCCAAGGAACCCCCATAGCTCACGAACTGTCGCTGGTTGCAACCACCCAAGCATACATGACACCTAGGCATTTGCTTTTTTTCACCTTTAGGGGGTGATCCACAAACAGTCCCAACACTAAGCACAGGTGAACTAAGTGCTCCTCCTAGGTCTTACTATACACTAAGATGTCATCGAAAAATACTAACACATATCACCTAAGGAGTGGGCAGAATATGTCATTCATCAACCCCTAGAAAGTCACCGGTGTGTTTGTCAACCCAAATGGCATTACCCAAAAATCACAGTATTCGTCTTGAGTCCGGAATGTCATTTTGTTAATGTCCCCCGCTCGCACATGAATCTGATGATAGCAGACGCGGAGATTGAGCTTGCTGAATTATGATGCTATTGTCAACTCGTCCAGTAGCTCTTCTATGATAGATATCGAGTATCGGTCCTTAATAGTGATAGCATTCGGTGCACGATAATCTACGTAAAAATGCCAACTCCCCTCCTTCTTCTACATCAGCAGAACCTTTAATAAATAAGAACTCCAATTAGGCTGGATAATATCCTGCTCCAACATCTTAGCAACCAATCTCGATATCTCCTCTTTCTGGATGTGAGGATAACGGTAGGGCTGAACATTGGCCGATTTCAATCCTGTGATTGACGTGTCACATGAGTGGTAGTCCACGTGGAACCTCAAACAGGGCAGCAAAGTTAGTCAACACAAACTCCAAATCATCACATGTACCTAAGCTAGGAAGGGTCTTAGGTTTGGTCAGTGTAATCTAAAGGAAGTACGATGGCTCGCTAGCTCGGGGAGCTCCAATCAATGGTTGAAGAGTGGGCCTTGGCTGCGTCTGAACCCTGTCAAGCTATACTACTCGTCTGTCTTGCCGAAAGGTGAGCCGCATTTGTGAAAAGTCAAAGGTCACTAGGCCAAGGCTCTGCAACCATTGGGTACCCAAGACCATATCCACTCTTTGAAGAGCCAATGCATACAAATCCACAATGAAGTTGTGGCCTTGCGCTCAGATGGAGACACTCCTATATATGTTGTCAGCCTAGAGTTTGGTGCCGTCGCCGATAGTCAACTCGAAGCCAATGGTGGGTTCCACCTCAAGTCCAATTCTCCGCATGAGTCGCTCGTCTAAGAAATTATGCGTGCTTTCCATATCGATGAGGAGATGCATGCACTATTTCTTAACTAGCCTATCCACCTGTAGGGTCTTCGGGGCGCTCTTCGGTCTTCTTAGTCACCAAGGCATCACCATCAATCTCCTTCATGTCCTCCTCATGCCCATCAATCAACATAAAATTGCCCGTTGCCTTAGCGCAATGATGGCCCAGAGTGAATCTCTCGTTGCATCTAAAACATAACCCTTAGCTTGTCACTCTTCTAGTTGTGCAGGTGTAAGAGTACGGACCCTAGGGGGTGCTCCACCTCCTCGTACTCCTGGTACAAGCCTTGGAGGGGGCCCTCGGCCCTATCATGGCCACTTGTGCTCTCATAGCAGTACTAGTCATGCCAATCACCTCGGCCACCCATTGCATAAATCTATTGTTCCAGCCTAGCTTGGTAACATTCCTCAAGGCTTGATGCTTTTGGTCCCTCCTAGTTGCATCTTCTAAAGCCTCGCTTAAGATCCTAGGTCATAGAGAGAATATATCAGCCCGAACGTTCTCGCGTAACCTAGAAATAAAAGTGCTGATTAGTATTCTTACAGCCATTGTGATTGATACTGACTATTAATTTGCTCAAATTCCTCTTGATAGCAGCAATAGATGCCTTTTGGACAAGCTTTCATAAAGTGGTGTTATTGTAATAACCCAAAATAAATAATAATAATAATAATAATAATAATGTAATAACCTAGAAAAATAAATAATAATAATAATAATAATAATAATAATAATGTGCAAAATAAATAAATAAATAAGAAACAAAAAGAAAGAAATTAAAAAAAAATTTGTTGCATGGCACGAGCTCGTGCCATGCAAATTGTGGGCGCACGTTAAGGGTGCCACATGCGCCCACAACCGCCGGCCCGGCCAACCGGGCCGGGCCAGCTGGCTGCAGTGGGCCTGGCGCCGCCGCAGCTACTGCCTTACCTCCTCCATTGCCTCTCTCTCTATAGCTCTCTCTCTTTAACTCGGGCGTTCTCTCTCACTCTCCCTCTTACCCTCCTCTCTTTCTCTCTCTCTAGCACCTCTCTTTCTCTCCTCGCCAACGGCTTCTCGCCATTGCCGTCGTCATCGTGACACCCTTCACTACCTCTCTCTCTCTCTCTCTCTATAGCTCTCTCTCTAACTCACTCGTTCTCTCTCTCACTCTCTCTTACCCTCCTCTCTCTCAATCACCTCTCTCTCTCTCAACCACCTCTCTCTCTCGAGCTCTCTCTTTCTCTCCTTCTCTCGCCGTCGTCATTGTCGTAGCTGCCGCAACCCCCCTCACCCTCTCTCTCTAAGACTCGTTCTTGTTCTCTCTCTCTTACCCTCCTCTCTCTCCCAATCACCTCTCACTCTCTTGCTCTCTTGCTCTCCTTCTCTTATCGACGCCGACCTACCATTGTCGCTGTCGTCGCCATCGCCACCGTCGAGGCCGAGGTGAGCCTCCCTCCCTTCCCTCTTCTTCTTCTTCTTCTTCTCTTAGTTTTACCTTCTCTGGCAATAAAAGACATGTCTAAATTACTTATGTTATTTAGTTAATCTAAATTAGATTTTTAGTTTAATTTTTCAAGAATAAGTAACATGGCTATTAGATAAGTGTAATTAGTATAATTTTAGTTAATTATAATTATAAATATTTGTACATAAATATATTTTTAACTTCATATATTTTTATTAGATTAATACATGCCCTTATAATTAGGTATATATATATATATATATATGTATAACTTATTATACATTATTATACATGTAATATAATAGTAGGCTTGCTTAATGTTTATATTACATGATTAAGTAAAGATTATTTTATATGCAACTCTTAATTTGTTTAGTAAGAGTAGTAGTGACAAAATAATTAAAGTATAATTATATAATATTATATAATATAGGTGCTTGTATTTTAAATTATATTATTGTACATATAGCTCTTATGTTTTGTTTTTCATCAAAAGAGATTGACTATTATATACTTAATATATAATTAGCAAACTATGGTTTTATAAATAAATCTACAATTAGAATAATAACATATTAATATTATTAAAATTAAATATATGATATAGATCAAATTATTTAATAAAAACAAAAGAGGAAATTTTAAACCTAATAAATCATCATATGTTACACAAACGGATCCCAATTGGATAAATAACTAACTTTATATTACTTAAACATTTTCAGATCCCAAATCTCTTATTTGAGACCCTGTAGATCTTGTTAGCGATGAGTGTCACTCGGTTAAATGACGGACGTGAGAGATGCGTGGTTTGTGTCTTCTGATCAGACGGTGAGTAGTCTTATCCCCTAGACGCCTTTCCTAAATTAGGTTATATTATATATTATGTATATACATTTTTATATGACTTTATCTAGAGATGATTATAGTCGAGCATATTTTTATCATGCATATAATTAGGATGATCTTGGATATGAGTATGATGATGATAAATAAAGATGATGAGAGATGATTGTACTGTTGTAAGGTTATGTTTAATTGATCTATAGCATGAGTATGCATGTAATAGATTAGCGTGAGTATGCATGTGTTGACTATATAGTTAGAAACTATATTGCATCATTTTTCTCTTGATTCCTATTCCACCTAAATTTCTATTATGCATTGACTTGTTATCGTACTAGATATATGCATATGATCTATCATTTAGAAGGAAAGCATAAAATATGATTGATAGGATAATTGATAGAAAGCGTGAAGATATCCAAGTGGGCGCGAGGGTTAGGGCATGCCTAGAGATGATTGATCGCTCGACATAGTCGCGATCCTATTGGCCTTACGCTTGAGGTCGTTAGTCTGTGTGCGCAACAGACATTCGGACACATGCCGTTCGCCAGGGCATATATGGCGAGTTATCCTCACGAGGTTTCTCTCAACTATATGGGTGCCCGATCTGGATGGATGTTGATACCCTAGCGGGTGGCGGGGTATGGTTATATTTGAGATACTCTTACAGGTGGTGGAATATGATCTAAGCCTTCAGACATGATGTTGAGATCGGGTATCGGGTGTTGACTATACATAGTGGTCTAGTATGATGATGACATATAGAGATGAAATTGATGACTGAGATATTGAGAAATACATATAATTTTATTATCATCTGATTACCTAATTATCGAGTGATTAATATACATCATATATAGTTGCATTTGATATCATAGCATGGTCATGGTCGGTATGCACCATGTGTCATATTTGAGAGAGAGTTATGATAATCATATGACATGGAGATTTATTTATTCATTGTGATGATTATATACTTTTATTAGTTATGACATGTTATCTACTTTTTATTTATGTATTATTGAGGATACATTCATATACTCATTCATGACATGATGGTCTTTCTGATTCATATTATCCAGTACATGATTTACTCTCTGTTTGGTATCACTGATTTAGGGTAAGGTCTATTCACTAAGCCTTTTGCTCATGACTCTCTTTATTTCTTTTCTAACCTCCTCAGATATGTGATACGTGATAGCGACTTGAGATATCTTGAGAAGATGTTTTAGAGTGATGATGAGGTGAGCTATTGATACAAGATGGTATAAATGATAGTTTATATAGAAATTGAGTTGTATCAGTATTTAATATTTGTACTCTTTTGTATTAGACGATAATTTGTATAATACATGTCGAATCATAGTGTACTCTTGTATTAATTGTTTTAGTTATATCTTGATGGTTTGTTGTGGTCTGTGCGAGTCCTGCCAGATTATGTAGTGGTCTAGTGTATATTATTATGGACTTGGATATTCATATGTTAACATATTTATTTGGTTAATAGTATGTTTTATTTGGTGATGGATTATATGATTATGGACAGGTTAGCAGGTTTTATTTGATGATGTCATGATTATATCTGCATAGGAGAGTATCTGTGCGTGATGAGCCCCGCCCGACCTGTCGCGTGCGCCGCGCGTGCCATGTGGGTGTGCACGTGCCTATGTCGGGCAAGGGCATTACAGTTATCATCCTCAAAGCCTACGGTTTCAAAGTGCGTAGATAGGGCATTTACGAATGCCGATCATCCATTGAATACCAAGTGGGCGCTCATGGATTGATACCAATATAATGCCGCACTCTCCAAATGGAAACATGCCAATAACACTTTGGCGTCTTCCGTTGTTCCTTGATACATAAAAAAATGTTCAGAACAAAAATCAATCCAAAGGATTACCTCCTTGGAACTTAGGGAACTCGAGTCTCGCCGTTCTTTTGTGCATAGGATTATCGCGCCCCATATCATATGTGAATTTAGGTCCAATGGCAAAAGGATGTAGAATCAGTACATCATTTTCTCGATGCTCCGGTCATCTCTCTCAAGGCGCAAATTTGGATCATCCCGATTCAACCATCTCGCGACTACCTCAACGCAGTTGGAATTTAGATTTGGACGCGCCCCTTTTGCACCTCTTGGTAGATCATAGGGGCCTTGGTAAGGTCCTTTAGAGCCGTTGGGTGGTGGCACCAAGGGTTCGTTTTGGGCGAGGGCTGCCTTGGCTCCCAATTGCGTCAACACTATCGTTGTTGGATTTACCGGCGTTGGAATTTCTAGCATGCGCATGGTGAATGCAAAGTTCCATAACTCCTCCCTCATGCCTCTCATCTTTTTCTGTAGCGTTCGTTGTAGATCTATCATTTGTTGGAAGAGGAAGACCAAGGTTGGATCCACATTAGGTGCTGAACCAGTCGAGGTCGTGCTCTTACTCGCATCCGTTCTACTCGCCTACGTCAAGGGCATATTAGGCTCGGTCTCCATGGCTGTGCATCAATTGTCCATTGCTCTTGTGGTGGTCATGGGTCTGAGAACCGATGGCTTTGATACCATTGATGTGATCTTGATTTCAATGGAAAATATTTGGGAGTAAAGGAGAGTAGAAGAAGAGGAAGAAGAGGGCCTTCCCTAGGGTCTAGGGGGATAAGCCAGTCGAGGAGATTAAAGGCGATGTAGCTATGGTAGGAGAGAATGAGAGAGGAGAGAAAAAGATTTGGGGAAGAAACTTAATTCATTCAATAATGATCATAAGATTACCTTCCATATATTTAGAGGCTATCTAATAAGCAAAATAGTCAAAAGACAACTCTAGAAATAGTGCAGATTCGCTGATTGACTTCGCACTCGAGTGCGTTCAAATGCGCTAAATACGCTCTCTGTATTTGTAAACGTACACAGGCATTCGAATCGAGGCATTCAAATGCAACATCGAATGCGCTAAACACATTCTCTGTATTTACGAACGTGTGCAGGTGTTTGAACGTGACTTCTCTACGTTCGAACATGACAATCAGAAATAAAATTTATTCTAGAAAGAAAACAAAAGAAACTCAGCTCGGGATAACTAGGTCCAGCCCTAGTCTTATCAATAATATATTCTAACTTGAGAAAGACATTTTAAGGGTAAGGCTACTCATCATCTAATCAAATGACACAAAGCATGTATCCCTTACATTCGTCAACCAAGTGTCAACTTATTACTGTCAAGGCCCTGGGATCCCAAACAAAGGGTTCGGGATCTGAAACATATTTATCTAATATAAAGTTAATAATTTTTTCAATTAGAATCCATTGGTATAACATGATCACATGATGCACCTGGACCTGTGGGGTATCCGTTCGATGAGGTCCCACTGCTGGTCCTTCTTGAACCTCCAATCATCATCGAGGAGATGACAAACCCAATTAGTTCACGAGATATTCTTTGAAATCATTGTGATCCTTTTGAATTGCGTCAACTGTATGCAGTAATGTTAGGAACATGCTCATAAGTTCATCTACCAAGCCCATATTCACACCTATGGACGTTGGTTGACTTGGTCCTGCCGTGGTTGCTCCAAAAGAATCGGGCTCACGGTTAGGGTCATTGTGGATTGAGTCTTCCCTTGTCGGTGTGCTCTCCATAGGTCTCTTTGTTGATGTCATCTTCCTTGTTTCAACTATTAATAGAGGTCTGAGGTTTGCCTGCTCTGATACCAATTTGATGGGCTCTCATGCTAAATTGATGGGCTCTGATACCAATTTGATGGGTTCTCGTACCAAAGATAGGCTACGCAACGATTCCTTTAAGATCTAGATATATTAGAGGAATTAGTCCGCGCAACCATGGAAAAATATTCATCAAATATTTTTTGGTAGTTAGAAAAGTACAAAACTAAGTGGATTAGATTTGTAATTTCCTAATCTATAACTTTCATATTTACGCTCTTCGTAGATTCGAACTATAACTAGGACGAAAATATGAAAGAACGTGGGTGATGGTGGTGGTGACGGGTGGAGTGGATGTTAGGGTTATGGATGGGTATAGAGATGAGGGTAGATGGTGGATGTGATTAAGGGATGTAGACGAAGGGAATGAAGTGGTCAAGATTCCAAAGAAAAGGGGTGACTTGACAGGCGAGAGAGATTAGAGGTCAGGAGAAACTTTGTCAACAATAGATGTGGAAGGATGGTGAAGAGAGAGAAGAGAGATTAGGGTAGATAAATGATAGAGAGGCAAGATATCAATATTCAAATAGCATAATAAATTTTGGCTGCCATCCACATATTTATAGAGACTAACCAACAAGTCCTAAACAATAAGTAACCCTAATTTTATAGGATTCTTGTCAATCGCGTTCAAATGCACCCGATTGCGTTCAAACGCATAAAAGACGTTCTCTATATATGCGAATGCGATGTAGGATATCGAACATGGGCGTTCAAACTCACCCGACCACGTTCGAATGCACAATATGCGCTCTCTATATTTGTAAACCTGATATAGGTGTTTGCAAGGGCGTTCGGATGCAACTCCTCTTGTGTTCAAACGTGACCCCTCTTGCGTTCGAACGTGACGTACAAGAATTTTATTTTAATAAAAATAAATAACTATTGCAATAAGAAAATATCTTAACTAAGTGTATCAATGCGACATACAAAATCCTTATTTTTCTGAAATAAACAACTAAACACAATAAGAAAAGACTCTCATAGGGTGTATCTATACTTGAGACAACTTGGTGAGGTCCGAATCACATCATTTCACTATGTTTCTACTCATTTTATCCTCAAAGTATGAATTTAGGATATCACTCCATCGAGATTGTCTCGAGTTCCCATGTGGCCTGCTCCTCTATCTGTCCCATCCAGCTTACCAGCATCTTTGTGATTATTCGTCCTTCATGTTTGACCCTCCTTCGTGCTAGGACCTTCCTTCTCTAGAGTGGGCTCAACTGTCTCTGATTCGGGCTTGGGTAGTTATGCTGCAACTCGCTCAACTAGACCAACTCGGGCTCTCAAGTTGGATACATGGAAAATCGGGTGAACTCAGGATGACTCAAGTAGGTCTAGCTTATATGTAATCGCTCCCACCTTCTCCAAGATCTAAAATGGACCAAAGAAGCGATGTGCCAACTTTTGGTTTTAATTAGGTCGTATGCAAATTTGTCGATATGGTTGGAGTCGAACATAGACCCAATCACCAACTTCATAGTTTCTTTCTTGATATTTGTGGTCATATACTTGCTTTATTCAGTTCTATGCCGCTGCTAGATGAAGATTGAGCTGCTTGAGTACCTCATCCCATTCCACTAGTACCTCATCTATGTTTGTGCGGTCAAGTGCGCTCGGCCTATCATATGATCTCAATGTTAGGGGTACGCACCCATAAACAGTCTCAAAAGGGGTTATCCCAATAGCGATATGATGAGCCATGTTGTATGAGTACTTTGCCCAAGGTAGGTAAGCTAGCCATCTCTTCGATTACTCCCTGGCAAAGCATCGCAAATATTGCTCGAGGCAGCGATTAACGACTTCAGGTTGCCCGTTTGTTTGTGGATGATATACCGAGCTCATTTTTAGTTCAATACCCTCACTTCTGGTTGTGGCCATGGAGGTATTTTTGCACCCGTTGCTCTCGATGGAGGCGCTGACACATGATGTGTGGCTTCTGTTTGTCGAGGCACTCCTCTAGACTCTGTGGTGCTCCAGCCCCCTTTCATCGCTATCCGTAGCTCTTGAAACTTCTCTTATATTAATTGAGATGTTGCAAAAGCCTCTAACAACATGGTTGGTTGGGCAGCCTTCACCTTGGCTTGAATGTCCCCTTGAAGGCTACTAATGAAGGTGCTCTTGAGTTGAGAATCCGACTAGCCCCACACTCAATTGTTAACACGTTCAAACTCCTCTTGATATGCTCTCATTGTAATCCTTTGAGTTAGCTTGGTAAGAGCATTCTGGAATTCTGCATAGCTGGAGGGTCTAAATCGGATGCAAATCGCATTAGCAAACTTCTCCCACAATCGATAGGGTTAAGCTCGATTTGTGGTCTGGTACCATCGAATGGCGATGTCTTCACGATAGAAAGTTGCAAATAACATCTTTTGTGCATCAGGTGTCCTTTGGTACTCGAAGAATTGCTCTGCTTGGTAAACCCAATCGAGTGGGTCTTTTCTATTGAAGGGTGGGAAGTTGAGGCAAATAGTCCCTACACGGACTCCTCATTCTTCTTCTTCATATCGGTTGGGCTCCTTTCTCTTGGGTTGAATTTAGCATCCCTAGGATGGTGTCGTGGGGTCGTTGGTTCTTCATAATTTGCCCACTCATCATAATTATCGTGGAGTGATAGATCTAGTGCTTGGTTGCGATGATTAATTGGCGGTGGTACGTCGCGGTAAAAGACCAGCGGTGGTACATTGTGCCTTTCGGCCAGGGTGGGCAGCAAGGGCCTCCTGACATGACCACCCATGGGATCTTCATGGTCTTCCTCCCGTCTGGTATAGAATGGTGGAGGCGGTGTCTCTTGGTGAAAATGCGGTTCCCTTAGTGGTGTAGCCCGGACTCGAGTAGGGAACTCGATCGCCGCCGTACCTCTTGGCGCGCTTAAGAGGGCTTGAGTCATGTTTTCCATTGATGCTTACATGGCTCGTTGTGTCTCCATCCGCAAACATCTTGATCAGATCTGAGTTGACTGTAGAGGTTGTTGGAGATGTTTCGATTGGTGAGTTAGGGTTGGCATCTGATCTGATAATCTCCGTGGCATCTCTCTCAGCAAGGTGTGGTTCATTGGGTCTTGATGCCATGGATCTGGTGGTGGGCATGGTGGACGAGGAACGGTGGCTCTAATACCACTTGTTATGATCCGAATGTCCACTTCCCGATTTGGATTGGATGTAGGAAAGTAGCCTGCGCAGTTATGGAAAACTATTCACCAAATATTTTATCATAGTTAGAATATTACGAAATTAGGAGTGGCCGATCCGTAACTTCCTAATCTATGTTTTTGGTATTTATGCCCCTTGCAGATTTTGACTGAAACTGAGATGAAAATATGTAAAAGTAAGGGTAATGGTGGAAGTGATGGGTTGTGGTGATGAGGTTAGGAATGAGAATGGCGATGGGGATGGATGGTTTGTGGTATTTAGGAGATAAGGATGAGGGGGGAGAAGGGGTCGAGATTCTAAGGAGGAGGGAGGACTTGACAAGCGAGGGAGGTTAGAAGATCACTAACGTCGAGATGGTGCACGGTTAGGGCTTGAACGAAGGGGAAAGAAGATTAGGGTAGAGAGGAAGGAAATGAGATAGAACTCAATATTTATTCATCATAATATTTTTGGTTGCCATGTACACTTTAAGAGGCTAACCAAACAAGCCAAAAATAACAAATAATAACCCTAGAAATAGTGAATTCTCGTCGACCACGTTCGAACAAGGTCGAGCGTGTTCAAATGCGCATTTCACATTCTCTACTAATGCGATCATATGCAGGTGTTCGCACGCAGGGTTTGAACTAGGTCTGCGCGTTCGAATGCACAAATTGCGTTTTCTGTCAATGTGAACGCCTACAAGCATTCGCAAAAGGTGTTCGAACACACCTCCTCCCACATTTGAATGCGACATACAGAATTCTTATTTTTTTTGAAATAAACAACTAAACACAATAAGAAAAGACTCCCATAGAATGTATCCATATTTGAGATGACTTAGTGAGGTTCGAATCACATCAGATTTAGCATTGAACCATTCTACTATTGTGTTAATCCCAAAGAAGGAATCTTTCGCTATTATAGGAGATTTTTGTCCCATTAACCTATGGAACACCTTCTACAAAGCTATTGCTAAGCTGCTTGCCAATAAGCTTAAACCTTGCCTCCCTAGCATCATCTCTCATTACCAAAGTGCCTTCACCCCGAGGCGTCAAATTCTTGATAACCAAATTTTTGCCCAAGAGGTTATGAAGTTTTTGCTCTTGCAAAGCACGGTTGGTAGCTTCACCTTCAAGATCCATGGATTCCCACACTTTCATTGAATAGATTCACTATTGCATTACAACCATTAGCCTAACTGTGGACATTAATGGCAAAATAGAGGGATTCTTCAAGCCATCAAGAGGACTTTGACAAAGCTGTTCGTTATTTTCTTTATCTCTTCATCATTGAGTCTAATATCCTCCCCCACCTTCTTGATAATAGTTTCCAACTTAAAAGAATAGATGGTCTAAAAATAGCAAGGTCCTCTCCAACGCTAATGCATCTCATGTTTGTGGACGACTTTCTCTTATTCAACAAAGCTATCATCCAAAAGGCCGCCCATATTCACTAGATTCTTGATCTCTATTGCTTGCTCTCGGGGCAACAACTCAACTATGCCAAGTCTATTATTATCTTTTAGTAAAGGGGTGGCGAATGACAAGAGATCCCAACTCATCTCAATTCTTAAAGTGAAAATCCTCGAGAGGTAGACTATTTATCTGGAGACTACTAAGAGAGGCTGGGTTGATAAAATTTTTGGTCATCACAACTTCTGCAAGGAAGAGTTGGACAAAGGGAAACCAAGGTTTTTTCATGATGGGAACATACCTAACATTATCAACCTCTCATATGATATTTCTCCACAACACCTCTCTATCACTCAGAATGGACCTCCAAGTCTAAGACGAGCAGTATTTAGGTGAGCCTTTCAGAATGCATCACGAGGGAAATATTTGACTTTAAACAAGGAAGCCCATAAGCTGTTAGGGTTGGAGATTAGTTGCCAACCAAGCTTTAGCAGCAGCACTTTGTTAGTCAGTTTCGAGCAGCGTATGCCCAAACCACCGTTATCGATAGGCCTACAAAGAGTTTGCTAGCTTTTTAGAGAATTTCTTGTCTCCATCGGTAAAGCCCCACCAGAAGTCTCTCATAAGATTGTCAAGAGTTTTGAGGATGGGTCTTGGTAGTAGGACTGAGGACATTGTATAGATACGAATTGAGCATAGGATCAATTAGATCAACACCAATTTGCTCGTGTGAGAGAGTTGCTTAGCTTTCCACCCTGCCAGGTGTTATTAAAAATTAGGAACACTTAAGGACTGACAAGTTCTCAACTACCTCGGCTTTAAGAGCTCTTGCTGAAGGAAGTCGGGGAGCCTATCCCTCGAGCCTTAATGTCTGTCGCCTTTGGAGATCTATCTAGCATTATAAATAGGTGATTCCTTGGGTCATAACCTACATGTGGCGATGTCTTGTGGAAGCGATCCGATCCGAGTCGCTCTCAACAAAAGACGGTTACCCAGGTTGATCTGCTTTGCCCAGCCTGTTTCGAGCACTGAGACTAGGTGTGCCATTTATAGTGGTAGATTGACTATAATCAAAGCCATTTACAACCCTTTCGAAGAACCAAACTAAAATATCGCTTAGGTGATTAGAGAATGTTTTAGGTGGATATAAACATGTACTCTTCCATCCAAATTTCTTTTATGAGTAAAGCCAATAATTGCACTGCCCATGACCTAGCCAGTCTAGCACTCAAAAATACCCCTTAAAATTAGACTGATCCATCGTTGCCTTGTTGTAAAATGAGATCTCATTTTAATGAATTGTCTATGAACTTTACTAAAAAAAAGTATGAGATTATCCAATCAGTTCTCGATGCACCTCTATTTTCCGATCTAAGATCAAAATATACCCTATTCGATTGACAAAATCTATGGCTCACAGGCTGAGATCCATTCACTTCGAAAACCGTAGCTCCGGAGCCCATCTTTTAGATCTCTTTTGATTTACGATCTTTACTATATTATAAAGGGTAAACTATGAGAACTTTTATTCTGCAAACATAAAGTTTAGGATTTATGTTATAAAACCACATAATACTACTTATTATCATTTTTCTTCATTTTAATTATTTTTATATTAAAACATAATAAGTTATTTTTCTATTGGTATGGAGAGAATTTATTAATTTGTTGTTGTTTCACCTTTCACTTCATGACTAAATTTTTCCTATTTTAGATTAGAGGACATTAAACATCAAATTATTCCTATTCTAGATTCAAAATAATATTCAAATTATTACAAACAAAATTCCAATTATAATTTTACTTTTGATTTAACTCAAGTTATTTTTAAATTTCTCTTTCTTCTCTCCTACTACCCACTAATCCCGGTCCACAAATAAAAAGATTAATTAAATTTTTTCTATCCAATTCTTTTGCTCAATTTTCTCACCTATCTTTTAAATCCTATCACCTATATCTTACAGGTATCCATTGTATACCTATAATAAAATAATATATATTTATAAGTATGCATAACGTACAAATAAAAACAAAAACATTCTAATTTAAATTTCTATATCAAATTAAGAGCATTTTAGTTAATTTTTATTTTTTGTCATATCAAAAATAAATATTACACTATTATTCTTTGATTACAAGTAAATTATATTTTAAAAGTAAAGAAATAAGAATAGCTGTACTAGATTGAGCTCCTAATATCAATGCCAACGGATTAAGTAAAAGTGTAAAACCCAATCATGATCATCACTTTTAGCTTGCGATCTACATTTTAACACCCCATCGTCCTCGCCGCCAGCTAAGCTCATTGAAGACAGCCACTAATATCAGGCAAAAACCAGCTCACGATTTACCCTCTCTTCCCAATATATATTTACCCTCTCTCACCTTCCCACTTGTCTTTGTAGGGGGGGTAATTGAGTCATTTTAGCATACCCCGTGAAAGAGATCTCACCACCTTCTTCCTTTCTCTCTCTCTCTCTCTCCGCGTAGATCTCTTCTTCCACCTATCGCCCTCGATTAATCCAGAGGGAGGAGGGAGGAGGAATAAAAGTCTTAAGTGGCACTTCTTTCTCTGCTCTTCTCTCCTTAAATCCATCGATCTCCTGGTTCTTGTTTCCCAGGAGGAGGGGGGAGGAGGTGAAGAGGAGAGCATTTTGTGTTCCTTTTTCCACCTTTGAGTGAGATCTGCAAGTAGTCGACGAAATGAGTGGCGAAGGTCTTCTCGAGATCCAGCCCATCGAGCTAAAGTTCCCATGTAAGCCCATTTCTTTGATTTTTCTTGAAACCCATCATATCTGATGTACTAAAATTTCCAATTTTTTTTTCCATTGATCGGCTTGGTATTTTTGGATTTTTGTGTGAGATCTTGAATATTAATTTGGTTTAATGCTCGTTTTCCTCATGATCTGTCGCCAGTCCTTGATGGGCATATCTTGCTTTCTCGATATCGTAAGTGGTGAGCTTTTGGGATGGGGAAATTAATTAAAGGAAGTATATTTCTTTTGTTGGCTTGTGGGATCTGGGTTTTCTTCTCTTTGCTTGAGTTTTTCTTTTGGGATTTCGGTTAGGTTCCTTTCGTTCTGTAAGATTTCGATTGACATAAATTGGTTGCTTTGGATCTCGAGTAGTTGAATTGAAGAAGCAGAGCTCATGCTCCATGCAACTGACGAACAAGACCGATCAATTTGTTGCATTCAAGGTGACTTATTTCACTAACTTTGATAATGCAATTCAACATTTCCGATTTGCTTTTTAGTGTTTAATACTGATTTGAGAGAGACGTCGTGTAAACATTATACTTTCTGTTGCTTTGTAGGTTAAAACAACCAACCCGAAGAAGTACTGTGTGCGGCCCAATACTGGAATTGTGTTACCTGGCTCAGTATGCGATGTAACAGGTAAATCATTCTCTAATCTATGAAGGATGATATGCAACTAAACAGCATCTAGTTCAATAACTCAAGCAATTTATGTCATTGCTCTGATTTATTGTAAACCACCCATAATTATGAAGATACAAAATGGTTCTGTTTATCGTCACTTTATTGTTGTTCAAAAGAATATATCAAAATAGCTTTCTGTAAAGACAATAGTATTTGGTTGCATATGGAGCAGTGATGAATCCAAACATCTTGTGTAGTTATAGATCTCGCAAGTTGTTGGTATGTCACGATTTATTTATACAATATATGATTCTTCAGCAAGATTCTTACTGTTTGCTTAGTGTGAAACTTTAACTTTACTGGTTGTTCATTCTTGATGTTTGTAGTTACAATGCAAGCTCAGAAGGATGCTCCTCCAGACATGCAGTGTAAGGACAAATTTCTCCTACAGAGTGTTGTTGCAGAGTATGGTGCAACGGTCAAGGACATAACCCCAGAACTGGTGGCTAGCTTTTGGCTTCTTGCTATTTCTCTTATATGTTCCCTTCTTTTTTTCTTTTCTTTGTCTTTTGGAGTGATGCATTTTTTGGGTCTCAAATATTTCTAGTTCAACAAAGAACCTGGTAAGGTTGTTGATGAATTCAAGCTGCGGGTTGTTTACATCCCTGTTAATCCCCCCTCACCAGTTCCAGAAGAATCAGAAGAAGGAACTTCCCCAAGATCATCCACATTAGAAAATGGGGCTCAAAGTCTATCCATGTTTGACTCTGTAAGTTCTTATCAATTGCTTATGGGTTTTTGTTATTTTTCTTCCAAAACATCATATATGCAACAAGAGTCTATGGCTTTTCTTGAGCAAGCTTATCTAAACTGCATACGCCAACAAAAATTTCAGGTATCCAGATCATATGAAGAACCATTAAAGGAGAAGTCCTCAGAGGTGACTTTGCTTTCCTCTTTTTCTAGTACACTTGTCTGTGTGCATTCTGCACCTTTCTTTTGCTTTACTTGGAGCTTCTGTAACTTAACTAAAACACGACTTGGATATGTCTTCCTTATTGGACAAGGCTTCTATAAATGCTGAGTGCTCACTTATAGTTTAGCTGCAATTAAAGAAAATCTCTCTAGCCTGATTTTGAATAGATTATGATCTAATTTTATATAAGCCCTACATAAAAATGACCAAGTTTTTGGTCCTGTTCTGAAGCAGAAATTAACCACAGATAAGCTCTTGCCGATACCTAGTTGTTGGCAATTTGTATAAAGGGCCATGCTTTTGTAATGTAAATGCATAAGTTTATGTCTTGGAAAATTACATCATCATCAGTAATGTTACCAAATCCAATATTGTAGCAGAAAACAAGCAAGCTTGTGTTCCTCTCCTGAAACAGAAATTAACTGTTAACAAATCTTTTGTGAATACCTAGTTGTTGGCTTTTTGCATCAAGAGGACCATATTTCTATAATGTGTAAAGGTCTGAGCTTATATCTTAGAAAGGTATTACAACATCACCACTAGTGTGACAATGTTACCAAGCACAATAATTATTGTAGCAGAAAGCACAAAGAGTTAAGATCAGATTTTTAATTTTAATAATCCATTTAATGTTCTACTTTTATAATCTGTAAAATGCATCTGGGTTTGTTAGCTTTCATTTATTGTGCCTATTTGGTGTCAAGGCTACTGAAATTGTGGTCTCAAGATTTCTGAATAGTTTTTTAACAGTCTAAGGAAATAATAGTGCCATCTGCAATTTCACTCTGCCACATGAAAATGATAGTTCCATTTTTTATATGTTCCCAAAGGAGGAAGATCTCATCATTTGTCGGAGATCTTCCTCTGTGATGCTATCAAGATCCTAGGTTGTTGTACATCCTCAGACCAGTTTGCAAATAAATTACTAAAACTACTTTGTGTACCACAATATTGTTCCAAGTTATGAAACCTCTCATCATTCTTATTGAATAAATGTTCTACAAGTTCCCTTGCTAAACTTTATCTAGTTGACACTTGGCAGCAACATGTCAGTGAAGCGTGATGAAGTTTTTCACCAATTGAAGAATTTTTAGAGGCCTTATACTTATTCACATGATTATCATTGCTCCACTTGTCATTATAAGCTAACAATTGAAGTCACATTATGTTTTCCCTTTTCTCCTGGTATGTATTGGAGACGTGGTTTTAGTAAAGATAAATTTCCCACCTAGTCAATGTTTTGACTTAAGGTTCCATCATTGAGAATGTCTAAACCTGATAAGCTACTTGGAGCTAACATTTTCAATTTAGCTATTGTTTCCAACTTGCATCATACATATATACATACTGCAAATCTGAACATCATTCTTCTGGTTATATCCTTTAATGTTAGAATTAACTCCATTTTTCTTACTCTTGTAGCTCTTAATCTGTCTAGAAGTTATGTATTATTTGTATACTACCATGGAAAATTAAAAATTTTCATTTTTGAGGGGGTTCTTGGATCATTCAGTATAAGCCATTTACTTTATTATTAGATGAAGGCTCCGAAGCAAAAGAAATATATTGGAGAAAGTCAAAAAGACTATTTTGTCTCGGATTGCTTTGCCTATGGCCAACCAAATACAATCAACTCCTAGAGGCAATCCACAGTAGAGGATCATTACTTAAGTGAGCGAATCTGAGCTTGATCGCCTCTAGGAGGTGGTGGCAATCCTTGGTTTGACTTACTAACTATAGGTGCAAAGATAACCAAGCTCCTGAGGTAGGTGCCCTTAAGTTATGGAGAATGTTACTAATTTCTTCCTTAGCAAGTTGGTCTAGGCTATTATGTTGGTCACTCTCCTAAACCTATTCTATTCTTATGGTAAATAAATAATGCATACCACCTAACTTACACTTCACAATTGTGGCTACAGTTTAAAATTATGCAATGCCATGATATCTCAAGCTAAATTAGAATTTGTTTCGAAATCTTTGTGATTGTCTAAGCATGATAATTCTTTAAAATAAACATCTAGATATGGAGACGTAGGCACAATCTTTTTACATAGAAAATCTCTCTCTAGAGAGAAAATCACATGCCCGATTACACATGGATCAATCTATTACAATGAAGGTACAAGATACATACAATCTCTACCAGTAGACACCCTATAGAGAGGAGATCATTCATACACATCCAATATCAAATTCCACGTCGGAGCCTCATTTAGAGATGTGGAATTTGATCTCGGCTGTTTATGAATTATCTCCTCTTTGTGCCCTAGTCTCTTAGGTTTTTTTTTAAATTTTTTTTATCTTGAAGAGATAGCAGGTAAAAGCCTTCAATATCCTTAAATAGGTGAAAGAAATCCAACTATAATTAGCCAGTTGGAATTTATTGCAAGTATGGGCTGATCGAATCCATTTGAAAGCTTGTGATTTTGTTCGACTAGTTATCCTGCAATACTGCAAATATGTTTTGTGCTCGAGCTGTCTTGGAACATGACTTCAAACATTTATATGTTCTCTAGTAAGTCTGTTTGTTAGGCATGTATACAGTCTTCAAATGGTGTTCTGGGTTTAGCTCTTGACAAGTTCCATGTTGCCGGATGAGAGCTATGTCTGAAAAACTGCTAAAACTGCTGCTGAATTAAAGTCTGCTGAAATTAATTCTAAGTCATTAATACCTTACAATATGTACTTAGATTCTAAGGTTCGTACAACCCAAATATATGTGTTACTATTCACGTTTTGCCACCTGTACAGATCTAACTTCTCACACTAATTACACACTTAATAAGATATATTTGCTGCCGTTGATTTGTTAATATCTAGAGTTATTTTTGGTTTAGCAGGGCAGCATAATGTCCCGAGAGTGAGATCCACAAATTTTACCTCTAGCTCTCTTTGAAGTCTATTGACTTGTTGTCGATCTACTCCCAACTATCAGCTGATAATAAGCAATGCACCTATTGAGGTTTGAGAGAAAGTAAAATAAAAGTGATATACATGGAGAACTACTCATATTCTCCTGTGATAGAAAGGTCTAGCATTCATCTGAGAGCACTCTGCTTTTCCAACTACAGTTTGTGATCAGTGTAGATGAGCGCAATAAGCAATGAGTGCAATGTTGGACTTAAAACTGAACATGCTATTGATTTTTGCGAACTATTTTTTTTTTTTTTTTTTTGATGTAGTTTCTTCATAGTTAATAATATTTTCTTCAACAAAAATCTTGATGGTGGTTCACTTGACTTTATTGTTTTCCCCCTCAATGATTTCTCTCTAATAGGCCAAGTAGTCTTATGACAGTGTTGTCTCAAGTCTCAACAGTCAACATTGAAGTAGAATCCGACAAAAAAATAATAATGTCCTTGTATCTTATACGATAGGGAAGAGAAATATGAGTGCTTATATAAAACTACAAGCTAATTTGGGATTGACTAAACTATTCATGCTTCTACTGATGCCATTCAATTATAAGAATAATCTAGAGTGTTTTTAATTGGATACAATAGGTAAGATGTTATGTAGGCATATTATGAACTTCTTTTGAAAAAATTGTCATAGTTATAAATGAAAATTAACATAATCTTGAGTGGGGACATACTGGGAAGAAGCACCCATATTAATGAATTAAAGCAAGTCTTGCTAGTAGGGCTGTCAAAAAAGCTTGCGAGGCTTGTGAGCTTGGCTTGTTTAGAGCTCAGCCGGAACTCGGGTTGAACTCTAAATAAGCCGAGCCGAGCTGGGTTTTCTAGCTCGAAATACTAATTGAGCTGAGTCGAGCTAGCCTCAACTCGCTCGAGCTCGGCTCAAATTAGCTCGATATATATATATATAATATTATAATATATATTTAATATATTATAATATATATTGTTTGTTTAAAAATTAATAGTAATATGTTATAGCATTGTTGGTAATGTACTTCAATCTCAAATAAGATGATATGGGTTCAAATTCTAGATTTTACATGTAAAGGTCTAATTTTTTAAATTGGTTGGATGACATTTAGCCCCATATTAGAAAATGAAGAGTTATAAATCATTTTTATATGTACCAAACCCTCAAAAGATTATATTATTATATCTAAAAATTAAATATACAATAACAATCTAAAAATTATATCTAAAAATTAAAGATGAACTATTAGACATATTTAAATTCTTTTACCTGCTATGGAAAAACACATTGGTCATGTTTTGACACTTGTACAATAAATTTATTAAAATTCTTGTGGAGGTATAAGACAGTAAAAATTATATAGAGTCATAGAATTTCCATTGTTGGATTATTGAGAAGCTAGTTAAGACCATTGAATAACATTTAATGTACTCTTATGTCTGAGATCTTTCTATGCTAGTACAATATCTGATAGTCCTTTTTATCCTGAAAAGCAATTATTCATAACCTTCAAAAAGAATTTGTATTAAAAAATGTAAACTTGATTGTTACTTTGTGAAATAGTTAACACCACATACACAAGCTCCTAGAATTAAGCTTATTGTTTCTACTCATGTAGTATGTTTTAATATAATTTAGATTCTAAATATATATGTGGGGATTCATAACTTTGGAAGATCGACATTAGTAGAATCTAAGTGCACTGACAACTTTAGGGTGATAATAGTTTCAAGTTTCAACCTAACAAAAACTGTTTAGGAAGGTACCCGAAGCCTAACATTTCATTTATTAATACAAGGACTCTTATATTTTGTGTAAGTTCTACATAAACCTTTGACATTGTATAACATCTGGAATAACTTGTTTTGGATGGGCATAATCACCTTGTATTTTAAAGGATATTTATGCAAAGAAACACTTGTTTTGAGTTTCCAAATTCTATTCGCATAATATATTTTTCTTAAAGTTAGTGCAGCAAGTTCATAAGTTCAGAATTTTTGGTGCCTATAATTAAATTTTGTCTTGTAGGAACTCACTGTGATTTCAAGGTTGACTGAGGAGAAAACTTATGCGATACAGCAAAATCAGAAGCTTCGCCAAGAGCTGGTATGAACTATGAATTTATTGTTTCCTAGTTCTGGAATGTGTAAATTTGCTTCACTAAATGCCAAGCATTTTATTTCTTATCGGACTTGTTTACTTACCATCTACTTGAGATTTGAGAACACATACAAGTGAAGTAATAATTCATGTTTCTGATGCCAACGGTTCAGGTAATCCACATAAATACCATTTCCGTTCAAACTCCATGTACGGTCGAACTTTAGTCATAAGGGCTGCTGCACCTTGTCTTCATGCTTTGTTTCTAATCCAACCTTATCTTTCGTTACCTGTGTAGGACACTATAGAGTCATAGCGAGATTATATATGATTTCACAGTCTTAAACATTCGAAATACATTATCATCGTGATCCTTATATCCTATTATTTCTACAAAGTGTCTCCTTTTCAGTTTTCATCCTAGAGTATGGTTCTGTTTCCAGATATTATGTGCTGTTTTTATTGCTTACCAAGTGTTACGAATCTGATCTGGAAGGATATGTTCGTAGGAAAATTATGAAATTTTAATGGGTGATAGCCTCACGTATTAGGGTTCTTTTGACTCTAGTTTGAGTGGATTTGGAGATCAAAACAAGAAGTTGTGGCCAAAAGAATGAGGGAAGGTCTGAATTGAGCTGAAAAGGATTATTCGATGTTGCAACAATCGTTAGAGAGTGGCGGACAACTGTGGAATGGTGGAGCTCGGGTGTAGAGTAGGGTGGCTCGTGAAGAAAGGTGATGGCTAGGGTTTGGAGATGAAGTTCTAGACAAGATCTATTTCTAGAAAAAATAGACGGCTACGATTAAAAGATAAAAGGCAAGATAAATAATTAGCTAAACTCGATATTCATTCCCCGATGTTAATTAGTTTATTCTCATGTCTACATGACTTGCTGGATTAGCCATAGATTTCTTGAGTAGAAACTTTACAAATAAGATATATTACACTATCTTCAACTTAAAAACTTCAATGACATGTTTCTTTTGTCTGCTTTTGCTTTGGTCAGCAATTTAGCATCAAATTCTAGATGATAAAGTTCAGGTTGATAGTCGGTCATTGAAACCTGCCAATTCCCTTGTTGCCTTTCCTTGTGCTCTAGCCTCTAGCTGATCCATATTGTTTAGCGAATTCTAGCATGTCCTAGCAATGTGTGATGAAATTCTATCTGTAGACTAGATGATGCTTAGAAGCTGCCTGATTTGGGGAATGATATGTTCTTGCGGAGTTAATATGGGCATATATAACAATAACTAGATGACTAGGGAATAGACTGGAGCTCTTGCTGATTTCAACAGTATTATGTGAAATGGAAGTTTCATTGAGCTATATGCCAACTAGGATGACTTCATTATGTTTTGACTCCACTGGGTGCTCCCTTCCTATGAGTACACTAGAAACCATGAAGAGTGAAGGGTTTGACTGACCATTATTCATAAATATATACATTGGAGCTTACATAAACAAAAAACCTACATCATACCATGATTTTTCTTTTCTCTAATTCCCTTGTGACTCTATGTTATCCTCCAGGAATTGCTAAGGAAAGAAAGAAGCAAGCATCATGGTGGCTTCTCATTCACATTTTTGGTGCTTGTGGGTCTCCTCGGAGTAATAATTGGATATATTATCAAGAAGACTTAGAGGAATGAAGTTTTCTGATTAAATTATCTTGCAAAGGTAAATGCTATCTGTTGTTGTGTTATCTATCTCCTAATGGAGTAGTGGTTCTTCCTAGAGGGTTGGCTGAGTTACCTTGTAAAAGAATGCGTTTGAATTGTACCCCATGTTGTGTCATGTTGATTCTTTGTGTTTTAGGTTAAGTTGTTTAGGATGAAGACAGAATCCAGAATTTGGGAGACATGATGCAAAATTTCTCTTGTTATGTTGAACCCCTAATTTTGGGTTTGAATGCTCACTATTAATGGGCTTTAGGAGAACTTACAATTGATATTTATGAGATATAAGGCTTGAATGCTGAGCAGTAGAAGAAATAAAGAGAAGAAAATTAATCATGCAATCAAATTTAAAGGCTAAATCACATCTCGACTTCCTGGAGTCCCAGTATTACTTATGACCCTTAAAAATAATCAAAAGGAACTCAAGAAAAATTGAGCCTTTGAAGTGGCAAGTCACTCGAATTTATCATTGGTGAAATAGCCAGTCAGGGCAATATGGGGCTTTTGTATGTAATTATATTTAATTGTTTAATTTAGCATATAAAACTGAGGTCATATATTTTTTTTATAGTTGATGTACATTTTTCTATTAGAATGCACATAATGCATGCTTTTATTATTATAAGCTAAAAAATTAAATACAATTAAATTGTAAAAACCACGGTAAATAGCTGTTTGTATTAAAATATTGAAAAAGGTCGAATTTTGCTAGAAACTGAAAGTTACACAATCCAACAACAGAAAACAAGGAATCCAGTATAACAAATTAGACCCAAATAGAAGGAATAACTTCAACTCAACCGTAGAGATTCGGATCGGAAAACAACCAGTACGAAGAAGAAAAGGTACAATGCAAGCAAAGACGACAATGGTGTGGATGAGGATCCAACGAGACCTGTGATCGCCAGTAGCCATTAGAGAGCTTCGGAGCTGCTGGGAAAATAGAGAGTGCCTTTTTTATGCTTTAAACTTGTATTAGTGGCATAGGGGCTGCAACTTTACATTTTCGCCCTGTATCAATTATTTTCTTTGCTACATAAAGCCATCATTTGTATATAAATTTTGAAATCCCAAAAGTTACTATTTCTTATTCCATCAATGCAACACCCATTAATGTGTAACACTCCTGCCCCCGGCTTGCCACAGGCCTGCCCTCATACCATGCAAAGTCACACATGACACCCCAATGCCAGTGTAACATTCGGTTGGCAAACCGCATGAACATCAAATATAGTAGTATAGAATTTAGAAAAACTAAATTCAATAACAACTACAAATTTTAAATTACATCTGCGTTGTAGGGCCCACATAGACCTCGACAAATGATCAAGATAAATGCAACTTGAAGAATACCCATATACTTTGACCTATTACACCTATACATGATTCTATACTTTTACAAAAAAATATTTATATAAACAACTATAAGAATTCTAAATTAAGCTAAGATATCATCTGGCTCAACTTAAGTGAATCCTTCTCCTGACTTTATCTAGGACATGACAAAATTAAGTCTGAAATGAGTAGAAGGTCTAATGGATAGAAACAAAGGGTATGCACAATAGCATAAAAGTATACTAGATGGCTGAATCAAGGTATAATATATCAAATAGAAATTAGAATAATTTAGCATAGTAACATATGTAAATAATAAAGAAACAAGTGAGAGTAAAAGATATCAATCAAGAAATTATAACATTCATTTGAGAGTGTAAAACAAATTTAAAATTTAAAAAAAAAAGTGTAAAAACTAAATGAGGTAAAGACACTAAGCAGTGTAAGTAAATGACCTTGCCTTTTAGAGGGTAGACTCTTTTTAGTGCATTGTAAAAATTTTGAATAGCTACTGCGTATGCTATTACTGCCCACATATTATCCAAGAGCTAAAGGAGCACAAATAGGAAACTACTCAAATCATTCAGCCATCAAGAGGATTATCCGAGCCTTGTTCACCATTTATTCTGGGATAGGCTCTATTAGAATCCCTACAAGGTTATCCGTATCATAATCGACCATCTATGATATGAACTGAGCATCTATTCTCAATCAACCTCAGATGTAAGAAATCAATCTACGCAATCGGAGGAAAATATTTTTAAAATATTCTCTCATAGTTAGAAAATTATAAGACGAATGGGGATCATTCCATATCTTCTTGATCTACGTTTTTGACATTCACACCCTTTGCAGATTCTGATTGCACCTAAGGAGAAAATAAGCAATATCGCGATGGAGGTGGAGATGATAGGTGATGGTGATGAGGGTGGTGGCAATGGTGATGGATTTGGTGGCACGAGTTATTGAAGAGATAAAGATGAGGGGGAGAAGTTGGTCGACATCCCAAGGAGGGAGGACTTGACAGTCGAGGGGGATTAGGGATAATCGGCGTCGAGATAACACACAACTAAGGCTTGAGCGAGGAGGGAGAAAAGCTAGGGTAGAGGAAGAAGGGAAGAAAACTCAATATTCATTGATAATCCCATTAGGTTGCCATCCACATATTAAAAGGCTAATCTTATAAGTTAAACTAACAAATGGTAAACTTAGAATTAATGCATTCTCTCCGATCGCATTCCAATAGGGTCGAGCGTGTTCGAACGCACAATTCACGTCTTCTGTATGTGCTAACATATGTAGGCATTCAAACGAGGGTATTTGAACGCGACCTCCATGCGTTCAAACACCTAATTCATGTTTTCAATTTGCGTTCTCTATATATGCGAATGTATGTAAGCGTTCGCATGAGGCATTTGAATGTGACCTCCCTGTGTTCTAACACAACATTTAGAATTCTTATTTTCTAAAGAAAACAAATAAACCAAAATAAGAAAAGGGTCCATAGGTTGCATCCATGTATAAGATGACTCAGTATAGTTCGAATCACATCAATCTACAACTTTGGGATGCAAGCCCTCTGATCAGCCTAGCTAGTGTGCATCCAACAACCTTGATGCGCGCCACACCCAATTCAAATCCTAGCAACCCTATTTACTTGCTAACCCACTCCTTCTCTACTACCATTAGCATCATAAGAGGAGCGACGACGAGAAGGAAAAGATCAACAATGAGACTGCCCAACTAGTGCATAGCTCCAACTATCATAAATCTAGCTGGCAGTGAAGGTCAAGACTAGCCAAAGTCTATAAACAACGTGGGTGAGGGCAGTGCTATATAGTATAGTGGGAAGCAATGAGCTTATGCGAGGGTGAATGCAATGGCATCCTTGAAGTCACATAGCAAGGAGAGATGGATAGAGGCAGCTTCAGTGGTGGGACCATAGGGGTTGATGAGGATGAAGCCAACCAATAGATGACCATGACTATGGGATAGGATAAGAGAAGGGGGAGAATAGGGAAAGAAGAGGAGAGAAAGAGAAGGGATGAGGAAGAAATAGAGAAATAAGAGAGGAGAGACAAGAAAACACCTCACAAGTGGCGAGAGAAAGCCCTCTCCTCTCTAGCCACTTTGGTTAGCAAAGGAGAGAGAAGAGTAACGAGAAAAGCAAGTGGCCATGAAGGGAGAACCCTCTTCTTGAGGGGAAGAAAAAAAAACTCTCAATCATAGCAAGCTCTTGTACCATGGTTCAGGCTCTTTTTTATTGTTAAGGAGACATCTCAGCATACCATAATTTTTACCCTCTGAAAGGACCTAATTAGATGATACAAGACAAAGAGATTTTGTCCTTTTGCTTTATTTTTAGAATAATTCTATTTTTACCTCCTAAATTATCATCATTTTCTACCAATAACCTCCTGACCTGTTTTTGCACATAATAAACCCTTAAAATATTATTTTTGGTATATAATGACCCGATGGGTTACGGTACCAAATGATTGGCTATGGAACGATTCCTTCAAGATCAGGATGTAGTATAGGAATTAATCCGCTCAATCATGAAAAAATATTTATTAAATATTCTTTGGTAGTTAGAAAATTACGAAACTAAGTGAATTAGATTCGTAATTTCTTGATCTACAACTTTCGTATTTACACCCTTTGCAGATTCGAACTGCAACTAGGACAAAAATATGAAAGAATATGGGTGATGGTGGTGGTGACGGGTGGAGTGGATGTTAGGGTTATGGATGGGTATGGAGGTAAATGTGGATGGTGGATGTGGTTAAGGGATGTAGATGAAGAGAACGAAGTGGTCGAGATCCCAAAGAAAAGGGGCAACTCGACAGACGAGAAATGTTAGAAGTTAGGAAAAATCTTGCCAATGGTAGAGGTGGAAGGATAGTGAAGAGGGAGGAGGGAGAGAGTCTAGAGAGAAGATATGAGGTAAAAAATTAATAATCTAATTCTATAATGAATTTGGTTGTCATCCACATACTTATAGATGCTAGCCAACAAGTCCTAATAATAATAAGTAACCCTAATTCTAGAGGATTCCCGCCAATCACGTTCAAACGCACAAAAAACGTTCTCTGTATGTGCGAACGCGATGCAGGCATTTGAACGCGGCATTCGAATTTGCCGAACCGCGTTCGAACGCACATTATGCGTTCTCTGTATTTGCGAACCTGATGCAGGCGTTCGTAAAGGCGTTCGAACGCAACCCCACTTGCGTTCGAACGCAACCTATAAAATTTTATTTTAATGAAAATAAATAACTAATGCAATAAGAAAAGATCCTAACTAAGTGTATCATGACCCCCTAATGGAAGGGATCCAATGAGGTATTTTTGATAGCTCAGAGAGTTATTATGTATCAAAAAAAAGTTTAAGAGATCATTATGAAAAAGAGTGATAGTTCAGTGGTGAAAAAGGAATTATCCCTTTATTTTTCTTTGAAGAAAACACCACAAGCACAGATCTCATTCATTCACTGAATATGATCTGATATATAAACTTAAAGGGAAGTAAAGGCGATAGTGTTTTAACACAATCCCCATATTTGGTTACAGCGAAACACCATAACAAGCAAAAATGAAATAACAAGCTCTTCTTATGAACCGACCATGGGGTGAACCCAACTCTAATTCAGTTTGGCTCATAGAGATGGTCTATTATCTTACATTTGCTTCTTAGTTGCTTTTGCTTATGTGTATTAGTTGTTGCTTATGTGAATTTATCGGACTTGAGCCTATTCGATCCAGCTAATCAAGTCAGGTTTAATGGTTTTATTAGAGTTGTAATTAGCTAGGCCTAGAGCCTAATCTTTGATTGATGTATTAGGATTCATTTGAGCCGGTTGGGCCTAAGCCAAAGTTGGTTAGGTTGACCAAGTCGAGTCAATTAAGTTAGGTTGCCACCAACATGTTGTGATGTGCACCTAATGGTTTGGTTGATTAGATTTAAGTCGGTATGACCCAAGTTAGCCTAGCTAGGTCGATCTAGTCAATTAGGGATACAATATAATCTGTAGTGAAACCCTAATGAGGGATATTGAATGAATGAGAATTTGACCAAAGTCCCTCTCTCCCTCGATATCTCCCTCTTGTGCGACATCCCTCTCTCTCGTCGAGCTTTGTCTTTGGTCATGGCTGCTGCCACCATTGCCATCGCTATCCTTCCTTTACGTCCAATCATCCCCTATCATCCTTGAGAGTCATTAAGTAGTTGAAAGTGCACAACCCTGTAATCTCCGAAAGTTTGATAGCATCTCCAAAATTACTCTCTAAAGATATACAACATGTTTTCAAATTCTATTTGTATAATTTTCTTCCATTCACTAATTATTTAAAGGGATAATTCCTACAGCTTATGCTGCTAGCCTCGTGCCACTACTGCCACCTCCACCATCGCACCACTTGTACCTTATCCTCCACCTCAAAACTCATCGTCACCACCCCGCCATACCTCACCTTTGTTGGTGCCTCCAACTTTCAAAGTGGTCTTCCATCATGAAGCACATTGTGATAAGGCTACTGGAACGCCTCTAGGCTTAACTCCATTTCGAACTCCATGCCTCCTCTTCGAGCGCACCATCAATGCCATCAAGAACAACTAGAATTCCACCCTTAAGCACAAGTACCTCGCTAGTGCTGACTCTACGGAGGAATTGGAGGTGATGGTCACTGAAGTGAGGAAGCAGTGACGACGCCTTGATGCTCTACTTGAGCTCAAGGAACCCTTTGGTGTTTGATCTAAGTGTGTAGAGCCACCACAGCTACCCTATTGTTTATTGCTTATTGCCTAAACTCGGCAGTATGGATTAGATTGAGAGAACCTCCAATAGCATCAGCAAAGATCCGATTACCTCTCTTACTCTCTCGTTCTCTACCCGGGTCAAATCACCCGAAGTCATCCCCATCCTCATCCTCATCCCCGTCCAATCATGAGAACGATCTAAATTGAATCCAATAGCTATCGCCTCTCTGTTATCTTCATCTTTTCCTTTAACTGTCTAGTTCTTAGCGATGATGTTAGAGATTATACGAAGCAAGGTGAAGAACTACATCTCAGGGTTAGGGTAGCCTAGAGTCAGCGACATCTCGTGCATGCCAACATTGTTATCGATCACATGCATATGAGGAGTAAAATTAGCATATGTTTGTCACATGACTACCATCGACAAATTATGGATATAAATAGATAACAGATATCTAACGGAAGGGGTGTTTTAAAGTATTTCAATAGAATCCTTATTTTTTCTGAAACAAATAGCTAAACACAATAAGCAAAGATTCTCATAGAGTATATTCATGCTCGAGACAGACTTGGTGAAGTCCGAATCACATCATATAATATTTTAACTATTTAGAATCTAAACATGTCTCAAAATAGTATATTATTTAACAATAAATATTTAAAAATAAAGTTTGGATGCATTGCGCCAAGATCTTATAGTAGCTATGATAACCAATCTCAAAGTCAACATATTCGACATAATTTTTTTTTTGATTAAAAAGAGTTGAAAATTAGCTTGAACATCTTCAACATGATATATATATATATATATATATATATATATCACTCAAGAGATAGAAGGCTAGATATGGCCAAACCAAGGGCTATAGTGCCCTCAAACATGCCAACTCACCGCTTCATGGCATGAGGCCGGCAGCACTATGGCCGGCTACGTCATTCCATGCAACAATTTTATTTATTTATTTAGATAGGTTGTTATATTTTTCTTTTCCCTTTATAAAAATTTTGACCCCGAAATTTAAATTATGCTGGCATTGTAAGAAAATCAACATGTCTTCTTACACTACCTTCTAATCAAATTGAAAATTGTTTAATCTCACTTTTTCAAATCCATAACTCATACTTTTATTACTAATTTACCCATTAACTCCTAACATTACACAACCACAAATAACTCCCATATAAAAATAAATTCCTAGATCTAGGTCAGTTAGGTAATCATATTATATTCATAGACATCTAATACCACTAGTCTGTAAGAAAGAACGTATATTGATCCTACAATATAGAAAGTGTGTGATCTATTAATTGTATCATGTTCTACACCAAAATACCTCAATCTGTCCAAATCTATCGCTTCTTCTACTAACTATAATCATATAATAACGTAATGTCATAATTACCTATGATAATACAATAAGTCTATTTAAGTAAAATATCTTTTAGCTGTTAAATGTATACTCTGATCCCAAACATGCTCAATGGATTATCCCTCAATACTATTACCTATACCGAGTAGAACGATTATTTTAAGAACATCCGAAATATTTAACTCATCAATACACTTTATATGAAATATTATAGTCATTTGTATTCCCTTCATTGTTGTCTTATAAAATAATTAATCTAACTTTTTAATAATCTATCACTTATAATAAATAATCATATCTATAGGCTCTATGAATAATTCTATTAAGTTATCTCTCCAATTAGTACCCTAAAAACAACTAACATGTCAAAGCACATAATATCTCAATTTAACATCTACAATTAAATAAACTAATATCTCATTTATAATCAAATCACTTAAACCTCATACTTCCTCGAGAGTCCCAACTTAATAATCTTTCACATCTTCTATATAAAGTCCACCATATATACTGAATAATTTAATCTTATATTATCATCAAAATTCTTCTATAAAATCATAATATCACCTAATAATCATAATAAAAGTAAGTTTATATATTTGTAACTAAAATTTATCACCCAAAATTCACAATCGTTATGCTATAATATTCTTATCCTCTAAATTAATGCTCAAAACTAAACTAATAATTAAAAAATATATTTTCACTATCATAAAAAATATGTCATGAGGCTATCAACTTAGTAACTATCATCACTCTATATAATTCGTTTCATTATCATTCTTTCTATCTAATCATATTCGCATAATTAACAACTTCTAAACTAAACCTAGTATCATGTCGTCTAGAAATACATACATTAAGTCTCAACTACTGAAATCATTCTTAATTCAAAGCATGTATCCATGCCATATATCTTTTGTAGCCATCAAGAAAATCATCTAGCAATTATTGGACAAACATATCCCTATTAAATCATCCATCTTGCCAGTATAATCAAAATTTAATACCTACTAACATAAGTATTTTGTAAACATAATTTAGCATACTAGTCACCCCAAAAATTCTTTTCTATATACACTCTACATATCACATCACATAATATCTTTTTCACACTCACCCATCCACCATCAATAATTATAACCCTCGTAAGAATCAAAATAATCTTTCTGCACATATATCTTTTTACATCAATTTTCTAATCTCAAGTGTATCCATAAAAAGATCAAAAATTCAAAAAATATGTTATATTTGTTTAGAATAACTTCAAATCTACTAACAATAATGCTTCTACATAAAAAAATAATATCTCCACATGTTTACAAATTTCTATACTTTACTACATCTTATGAATATGTATACATCTCCAATATTACGCTCCATAGATTATAACACATCAACATTAATACTTGCCCTATATAACACATCAATGCATGGTTTAATAATATTTCTTTCTATTCATTAGTAGCTCTGATAAATTCTCAGTCTACAAAGATTTTAAATTATAATTTCTATCGATATCACCAAGTATCAAAATTTTAAAAACTCAACATCATAACCTAGACCTCTATCTCAACTAATTAATATCCAACTCGTAAAGATCGATTACTAGCATAATCCTAGAATAAACCGATAACTACTATACTTGATGGTTTGGCAAATCATCCTTAAACCTAAGCTCTAATACCACCTGAATTGTAATGTCGTGGCTTGGCACAGGCACGTGCACGCCCACGCACCCATACGACACGTGCAGTGCACGAGATAGGTCGGCGGAACCCATCACACACAGATACACATGTACTCCTGTACTCAACATAATATATCTCAGAGATAATTCATGCTATAAACCAAATAAAGCTGTTAACATATAAATATCTAAGTCCATAATAATATACACTAAATCACTACATAATCTGGCAGGGCCCACATAGGCCACGAAAACTATCAAGTTACAACTAAAGCAACTAATACATGCAAACACTATAATTCAACCTGTATTATATAAATCGACATCTAATATAATGGAGTATAAATATCAAATAATGGTATAATCCAATTTCTATATAAACTATCATTTATACTATCTCACATTTATAGCTCACCTCATCATCACTCTAAATATTTTCTTAGGATATCTCAAGTTGCTATCACGTACCACATATCTAAGGAGGTTAAGAAAGAAATAAAGAGAGTCATGAGCTAAAGGCTTAGTGAATAAACCTTACTTCGAATCAATGATGCCAAATATAGAATAAATCATATACTAAATAATATGAATTAGAAAAAAGCATGATGCCATGTATGTGTTACGAACCAGATCTGGAATGATTCGGATGTAAGAAAATTATGAAAATCTAGATGATGGTAGCCTTGTGAGTTAGGTTCTAATGGCTCTAGTCTCACCTAAATTAGAGATCTGGATGAAAAGTTAAAAATAAAACAATGAAGATAGGTCAAAATAGGGCAAAAAGGTAAATATCTGATGTTGCGTGGTTATCGGAGGGTGGCGGACGACCAAGGGTGGTGGTGGACAACCGTAGGGTCGGGTGGTAGCTGGAGAAAGGTGGTGGCTAGGGTTTGAAAACTTTGGAGGTTCTACGGTTATGATCTATTCTTAAAAAGGTAAAGACAATCTAACAGCTACGATAAAATGGTAAATACTGTAATAAGAAAATAACTAAACTCAATTAATTCTCAATGCTTAAATTCTTGGATTATTGGATGAATAATAAAGAAGCCCTGCCCTTATATATATAGACGTAGGATATAATGAGTCCTATTCGGACTTAGTTCTAAAGGCTGACACGACTCAAATTAGAACTTACCTTAAAGGCTTACATGACTTAATTGGACTTATCTTAAAGAGTTACTTGACTTAACTAGACTTATCTTAAAGGTTGTCGTGACTTATTTAGACTTGCCTTAACTAGATTTGTCTTAAGAGCTATCATGACTTATTTTGACTTGCCTTAATGGTCACATGACTAAACTAGACTTGCCTAAAATACTTACATTATGAAATAATTAAAAGATAAGTAGACTCGACTCAACTTGACTTGACTTAACCCATGTAGTCGGATCGTAATAGTATGAGTATGTATATATGTATCCTCGATAACATATATATAAATATAATCAATATTATCTCATGAATGGGCATATTATATCATCAACCAAAAAAATATATCTCATGATGAAATTATAATATAACATTACCGAACATAACAACATATAATGTATAACAATCATGATCTAGTGAGACTAGTCACATCAATGATGATGTACATGCCAACTACTAGATAATCATATATGTTAGAGCCAAATATAATCTATATATCTCCCACTATCATAGTCATCCGTCTCAACTTTGAATATCAACCACCATGCTAGACCACGGTACTTGGCCCCTAACTCGATACACATTATGCCACAAGCTCAAAGCATATCCTATCATACGCTAAGAATATCTCTGAAGATAATCATACTCTATCATACATTAAGGGTATATCAATGATAGTTGTACCCTGTCATACACTAAGAATACAACCATCAGCTATTACCATACTTTGTGATATGCTAAAAGTATGTCCAATATTAGTCCAGACTAGAAACCATTCTAGCCATCACATCATATACACATGTATTTTTATACTTTTCTAATACATAATAGATTATATGTATATATGTAGTACTATAATAGATCATGCAACTCAGGAATTTAGGTGGTAAAGAAATCAAGAGAAAAATGATGCAATGTAGTCTCCAACTATATATCTAACACATGTATATCCCTGCTAGTCTATCACATGCATGCTCATACTAGAGATCATCTCGACATAAAGTCCCAACAGTATAGTCATCTCCAATCAGCTCTATATGTCATCAGTATACTGATATCCCAAATTAGTCTAGTCAAATGTAGGATAAAATATGCTCAACTGAAATCATCTCTAGATAAGATCATGTAATCAAGCTAGAGGCTAAACTATATATATACATAATTATATAATAGATCCTTATTTGAGAAAGGCGTATATGAGATAAGACTACTCACCATCTAATTAGAAGACTCAACACACGTATCCCTCACGTCCATCAATCAACCGTCTCATTACTAATAAGGTCCTGAAGGTCTTAAATAAAGGGGTTTGGAGTCAATGCTTATGTAGGTGGCAGCGGTAGGTTCCAAGGACGACGACGGTAGGTCGACATTGGCGAGAGAGAGAGAGAGACTGAAAGAGAGATTTAGAGGGAGAGAGAGAGAGGCGGTGGGCGTGTTGGCAGTGGCGGCAGGCCTACCGCATTAGCTGGCCCGGCTAGGTTGACCGGGCCAATGGCTGATGGCTAGGGACACATGGTACCCTCAAGGCATGCCAGCCTATCGCTACATGGTGTTACGATCAGACCATATAGGTTAAGTTGAGTCAAGTCAAGTTAAGTCAAATTAGTTACGTAGCTTTATCTTTCGGTTTTGAATTTCAAATAAATCAGATAATCTGCATATGGATCCGATCTGTTAGGGATTTTACTCCTATAGGGGTGGATATGAGTTGATAAGGATCATTTTGACAAATCTGAGTTTAGTCAGTTATTATTTTCATCCTTATCTTTTTTACATTAACCGTTAGATTGTTTTTATCTTCATAGGAGTAGATCTTAACTGTAGATCCCTTTCAAGTATCCAAACCCTAGCCACCTCCTACCTCCAGCAGCCACCCTACTACAAGGTCGTTCATCACCACCCTTGGCCGTCCATAGGGGTGAAAACGGATCGGATAATGCTCAACCCATATCCAGATTCATATTTTTAGCCCAGATACGGATTCGGATACGAATATTGGACGGATAGTAAAATTTAAAACCATATCCTAACTAAAAGGATACGGATAATTTTCGGATAAAGTATCGAATCTTAAACGGATATTAATTGAATTTAAAATAATTATAATATTTTATTTAGATATAATTAACACAAAATTATTAAGAGTTTTACAACAAATAATTTTTTTGTATGTCAAATATATAAAATTGGAGAAATTAATCTCTATAAATAATATAAAAAGTATTATTAGTAATAATATTAATATTTACTATTTAAATAAGCAAACTAAAAACTGTAAATCATTTTGAAAAATATGCGAGTAAACGGATATCCGATATTCGTATCTGAATCCGAAAAATATATCCGACCCATATCCGAATCTGTATCCGAATTTTTTTCAAAAATTCTATCTGTATCCAAATCGAATAAAATTTTTTTATCCGAATCCGATCCGAGTCAGGTCGGATAGCGGGTCGGGTCAGATTAACTCTGACCTATTTTCACCCCTAGCCGTCCACCATCCTCCGACGACCACCACAACGTCGAAAATTATCGTACTGCCCTCCCTAATTTATCTCTACTATTTTATTTTTATCTTTTCATCCCACCTCCGATTTAAGTGAAACTAAAGCTATTAGAACCTTATCTCACGAAGCTACCTCCACCTAAATTTTCATAATCATCCTACGGACGGATCGTTCTAGATCTGGTCCATAACACATGGCACGAGGTCGGCCATGCTTTGGCCGGCCACGTCATGCCATGCAACAATTTTATTTTATTTTTATTTATTCTTTTAGATAGGTTGTTACATTATCTCTCTAGGCACTTTGATTCGTCTTAACAAATGTCCTTTTTATTTCTAGTGGTTTTGGTTTGAGTACCCAGAGATTAGGGACATGGTGGCTGATGTTTGGGCCTCGGCCAGGACTCAGGCCACCCTCAACTCGCCTATTGTTACTCTGCATTCCAAACTCCTTGAGATTTCTCATAATTTGGCTCACTGGAACCGGACTGATCTTTGTCGTCTTGACGTCAATCTCACTAAGGTGTAGGCTGCCATTTTGGAACTAGACAGTAAGGAGAAGGTGTCCCCTCTCAATGAGGTGGATACCCTCTCCCTTGCTACCGTCAACTAAAAGTGTGTAGCCCTCGTAAGACAGATTAACCTTAAATGGCATAGCAAGGCTCGGGTTAGTTGGTTAAAAGATGGTGATGCTGATACCAAATTCTTCCATCTTTCCGCTAAAATAAGAGGGCAAAAGTTTTTATCAAAAAATTGGATTTATCGGAAACTAAGTCCACTTGTCAATCTAAACAAATTTCAAAACCTTTTGTTGATTATTACTCTACACTTTGGAGTAAGGATTCAATGCATGTCAACTTGGATAATTGGTGATAATTGGTCCTCCCTCCCTAGGCTTGACCCCACTGCAAGGATGACCTTGTCAAACCTTTCACTAGTGTCGAGGTGAGATCGGTTGTGTGGCCTATGCAGCGAGTAAGGCGCCCAATCCTGATGGCTTTTTAGTAGAATTTTTTAAGAAATATATTGTTGGTAATGATCTTGTTGAAGCCCTCTCTAGCTTCTTAGAGTTGTAGATTATCGGCCGATCTCTCTCTGCAATGTAGTGTATCAGATCCTGACTAAATTTCTAGCTTATAGGATTAGGCGTATTTTGTCTATCTGGTTGGGTTTGAGCAATCTGCTTTCATGGCGGGGCGCCATATCCGTTACAATATCATGATTGCCCATGAAGTTGTTCACTCCACGTGTTTACTTTAAAAGAAAAATAAGGTGGATTTCATAGTTCTTAAGATAGATTCAGGAAAAGCTTATGATCGTATTTCTTAACAAGCTACTCTTTACACTTTAAAAATTATGGGTTTTCCATTAAAATTCATAAACTAGATTTATGCTTGTATCTCTAAAGTTACCTTTGCGACCCTGATTAATTGATCCCACTCACAATGGTTTTGTGGCCATTCTGGTATTAGGCAAGTGGATCCTATTTCTCATTATCTCTGAAAAAACTCTTAGACACACGTATGTATCTAACCTTTAGGCAATGATATCGTTCGTTCGCTTAAGTAAAAGTCGGAAGAAATATTAAAAACGAAAGTAGAGATGAACACCAAGATTTTAACGTGGAAAAATCCAAACGGAAAAAAAATCACGGATCCAAACTCGGATCAAAACCAATCACTAGAATATTAACAGTTACAAGACTGACTCACAAAACAACCCGTCGATCCAAACGATTTTGTTCCTCTCAGTCTTGCTCGCTAGAACCCACGACTCACTACTTCTCGTGATTGGAGTCCAACCTCAGTAGCCCTCGAGATTGATCTTTCGTTTAGATAGCCCTTAAAATGAAAGATTAAGTTTTTGTAGATAAGTGGAACCTTATTCGTTAAAGAACCGATGTAGCCTCAAGAAGTCTCCTTCAATAATCTTCTTCAACCACCCTAGAGATAGGGTTTCATATATATATGATATTCAAGATAGAGCCAAATCCGAGTCTTATCCGTACTCATGATCTTCAAGATAGAGACAAATCCGAGTCTTATCCGTACTCATGATCTTCAAGATAGAGCCAAATCTGAGTCTTATCCGTACTCACGAAAATCCAAGGTTTTCAAACTTCGTTGGTGCGTTCGAACACGACAGCTTGAATTCTTCAGGTTGCGTTCGAACGCGTTTGTGAACGCAGCTCTCGGTCTGTGTGAACGCAGTGCCCGCGTTCGAACACGTTTGTGAACGCGGCTCTCTGTCTGTGTGAACGCAGATTTCGCGTTCAAACTCGTTTGTGAATGCACCGCGTTCGAACTCGTTTGTGAACGCACTGCGTTCGAACGCGTTTGTGAACGCTGTGTGAACTCAATAGCTTTTCTCTAATAACCTTGCAATTTTTCAAACCAGAGATATTCTAGATTTGTGTAAAGCTCATATACATGTAAAAAATACACTTAGAATATTTTGTACACATTTGCCAACAAATAAAAACCTAACAATCTCCCCCTTTGGCAATTTGTGACAAAATACCTAGGTTACAAGATATTACAAAGAATTCAAAATGAGCATTCAACAAGTCTAGAAGATCTCGTACTTCAATCCCTGCAAATAATAAAAATATACCAATCCAAGATCAAGTGAAAATAACTTGAAATGAATAACAATTCAAATACAAGTTATCAAGCAAGCAAAAGTTCAAAAGTACTTAAGCAAAGTTATTATGCAGTAAATATAAACAAGTAAACTCTAATAAACTCCCCCTATGCCAACACTCCCCTTATACCAGTAAACTCCTAAACTTTAAACTCGCGTCTAAACTCACCACACACTATACACTCTCCCCCTTTTTGACACAAATGCCAAAGACTAGGAACTCGGAGGGAACTAACGATGAAGAATCGTCAACACGGAGTCGAGGTAGGTGACGAAGGCAGCCTTGGTTTCTTGGTAACTGTAGCTTTTTTAGGCATTCTAGAAAAAAAATCACAAGATTCAACATATGCCCAAAGCATACAAAAAATTCTAGAAACCATGAAGACCCTAAATGAAATCCATCTTATCACGTTCAATCGCACAAGAAACATCAAGGTATTAATTTTAACGTGATCAAAATTCGAAAACGCACGAAATCAATCAAGAACAAGAGACTTAATTGAATAAAAAATAAGAAAATTGATGAATGATCATACCTCGCAAAAAGTGAAGAAAATCTTGAAGTTTCGACCAAAAGACTTTAGATCCGGAGGAGAACTACCCTCTAAAAGGGTTTGAAGTGAAAAATTTGATGAAAAAGATGAAGATCTTGAAGATTTGATTTTTTTTAAATCAGTAAAAAACACAATAAATCTTTTTGGAGATGCACTTCTAAAAAATTCAAAATAGATTCAAGACATAGAATATGACAATCAAATGAAATAAGTCATACACAGATCAATCAAATCATCAAGAGCATATTATACTCAATTCTAATGCATCACTCAAAATTAAATTAATCTTGATTGATCATAACAATAAGTATATGCAAGTTGAGCAGAGATAACATGAAACTATCTTCTTAAATAGACTTTCATAATTAACCAATGATGCAACACAGTAGTCAAACTGACTTAGTATAGAAAATTTTGCACTTTTCGACTTATTCTCCATAACATGATAGGAATTTTTCCTGTAATTTTCTAACTGAAACATTTAGGTGTAATGATGGCTTTCACACATGAGTAGGTAGCCATTTTCTTGTAGTACAAATCAAACAATATGTAAGAAGAAATTCATATATATCATTTTTTTTTGAATTTGTAAATAATGTACTGAGTCAAATTGGACTCTAAACAAGACGGCTTTCACACTAACTCATTGTAGCCCTTTTCATTGATCTTTTATGAACAAATTTTTGATGACTAAGCATGAGGTCAAACTGTGCAAATCAAAGTTAATAGTGAGCTATTTAAAAAAATAATTCATGATATCATGCTCACTCAAGAATACACATATGTTATGAGTGCATTAAATTTGGTTTCATTATTATAGAAGTCGAGGGAGTGACAAAATCAAAATTGATACAATATACTTCAAGATGACAAAATTGACTATAATAACTCATAATCAAGTAAAAAATCATACTTATATGTCAAGAATATATATTTGAATCTAGAAGTGCATCAATTTTTTTTTATGACAAAAACTCTCGACAAATCTGAAACTAAAACCAAAGAAAATTTCAGAGTAAAAGAAAACCTAAAAAAAACTTAACGAAATAAAAAGAAACTCGCAAACTAAAAAGAACATAAATCCTAATAAAATCAGTCCAAAGCACAAATCCCTAAAGAAGTACGAAGATACTCAAATCTCTGTAAATCCAAAGGTTTTGTAAACAAATCACCCAACTGTTTCTCTGTCTCAACATGTTCTAGTACTATTGTTTTGTCTTCAACTAACTCGCGTATAAAATAATGTCGAATATCAATATGTTTTGTACGCGAATGTTGAACAGGATTTTTCGATATATTAATAGCACTCATGTTGTCACAATAAAGCACCATAGTATCTTGTTCAATACCATAATCCTTGACCATCTGTTTCATCCATAGTAACTGAGAACAATAACTCCCTGCTGTAATGTACTCGGCCTCTGTAGTAGATAAAGATATCGAGTTTTGTTTCTTACTGTGCCAAGCAACTAGATTGTTTCCAACATAAAAACATCTACCTGAAGTACTTTTTCTATCATCACATGAACCTGCCCAATCAGAATCCGTGCATCCCGATATGATAGCACCCGAGTCATAATTAAACCAGATACCTAAATCAACTGTGTCACTGACATATTTTATGATACGTTTCACAGCAAACAAATATATCTCCTTAGGTTCAGATTGAAACCTAGCACACACACCGACACTAAATGCAATGTCAGGTCTACTAGCAGTTAAGTACGAAAGACTACCAATCATGCTCCTATATAGTGTCTGATCAATATTTTTTCCTAAAGTGTCTTTTCCTAGTTTGGTAGTTGTACTCATAGGAGTTCTAGCATATTTTGCATTGTTACATTTCAGATTATGTGAAGTTCTAACAACATAGCAATTATCAGATGTTCTAGATCCAAAACATATAACATTACTATCATGATCTAGAATAGTACAATCATTTTTAGAGAATTTTACCTCATAACCTTCATCACAAAATTGACTGATGCTTAGTAGATTTGCTTTCAAGCCCTTAACATAAAAAACATTTTCAAGAATAGGAACACCTGGAGTACTTACCTTTCCTTTACCTATTACCTTGGATGAATTACCATCTCCAAATGTCACAACTCCCTTTTCATGTTCTTCGAGATTAGAAAATAAGGATTTGTTGCCTAACATATGTCTTGAACAGCCACTGTCTAAATACCACAAGTCAAAATTTAAAGCTTTCAAAGCAGTATGTACAACATAACATTTCAAGTCACTTTTCTTGACCCATATGGCTTTTGTTTTCATCCCATAAATGAAAGCACTTCTAGGTTTTTGCAAAAAATTGCAATGGGGTCGAATATGCCCTAAAATGCCGCAATGAAAGCATGTTGGAACAAACCCTTTTCTACTCACCTTTCGTCGAGTAGTGTGACTAGAGTTTACCTTTGGTACCGTCGAAGATTCACCAGTTTGTAGATTCAACTTCAGTTTAGAAGGATTCATCCATGATTGCTTTGAAAATGCGATTGATGGCTTCAGGTATTTTTCCTTTTGTATACCTGTAGAAACAAAAATAGTTTTATTATTATTTGAATTACCAGTATATCCAACATCATACCTGTCTTTTCCAGAGATCTGAGCTTTTAGAATCTCGTCCAGTTTGTTCTTCTCTTTTAGAAATATAACTTCTTTATGCAATCGCTCTAGTTCAATTTCATCAGCCTTCATTTTATTTTTTGCATTGCCAAGTTGTTCAGAAAGGTCTTTGACACGTTCAAGCTCCAATTTATACTTCTCCTCAAATTGAATTCTTTCTGGTTCAATTATCTTGAGTCGTTGAAGTAGTCTAAGATTGCTTTTCTTAAGTTTAAACGACTCTAGGTACAAGTCATTATATGCCTTTTGAATTTCAGATTCATCTTTCTCAGCAGGTAACATATCAAAATCATCTGTACTATCAGTATCAATAACAAAGTCAGTATTAAGTAGAGAAGAGGCAAAGGCTACAAAGTTTTCTTCGTCCTTTTCAGAATCATTATTAGATTCATCTGAGTCATCCCAAGTAACTTTCATAGCTTTGCCCTTCCTCTTAAGACGATTAGGGCATTCTTGTGCGATGTGTCCAAAACCAGAACATTCAAAACATTGAACTTTATTCTCAGAATTCTTATTTTTCTGTTTGACATTGTTGTTGCTCACACTTGTATTCGAACTCACAGAATTCTTCTTTTTCACAAAAGCTTTGCTTTTTTCAAATTTTTCAGCATTCAACTTGTTTGGTTTCCGAAAGAATTATTGAACTTTTTGACAAACATAGCCAACATCTCAACATCTAAATCACCTTCATCATCAGACTTCTCTAAATTTTGTTCAACAGTGGATAGAGCCATCCCTTTGGACTTTCTCGGTTTTGAAAGACTGGACTCAAATGTTTGTAGATTTCCTACCAATTGTTCAATTTTCATAGAGTCGATATCCTTACTTTCTTCAATAGCTGTAACTTTTGCCTGAAACCTTTCTGGAAGAGAACTAAGGATCTTACGGACAATTCTGTTTTCAAGAATTTTTCCTCCTAAGTTGAAACTGGAGTTGACTATATCACTCAGCTTTGCATAGAACTCATCAAATGTCTCATTCTCCTCCATACGTAGAGTTTCAAAACTAGTAGTCAACATCTGAAGTTTCGAAAGTTTTATAGCTATAGTTCCTTCATGAGTTGTTTCTAAGATCGTCCAGGCTTCTTTTGCTATCTCACAAGTAGAAATTCTTCTAAACTCTTCTGAGGAAACACAATTAAAAATTGCATTTATTGCTTTGCTATTCCGGCCAACTTTTTCATAATCTGTCTTATCCAATGACTCAATCGATTTCTCAATAAACTCATCATTCACCATGTACATTGGTGGACTCCAACCGTTCACAATGACCATCCATACTCTCTCATCTATAAACTTCAAATAAGCTCTCATCCTAGCTTTCCAATATCCATAATTTGATCCATCTAGAATAGGAGGTCTAATAGATGATGATCCATCTCTATGAAAATCCATGCCTATATGATCTCTCTCAAAGGGTGAGAGAACATGCTCTGATACCAATTGAAAAAACTCCTAAACACACGTATGTATCTAACCTTTAGGCAATGATATCGTTCGTTCGCTTAAGTAAAAGTCGGAAGAAATATTAAAAACGAAAGTAGAGATAAACACCAAGATTTTAACATGGAAAAACCCAAACGGAAAAAAAAACCACGGATCCAAACTCGGATCAAAACCAATCACTAGAATATTAGCAGTTACAAGACTGACTCACAAAACAACCCGTCGATCCAAACGAATTTGTTCCTCTCAGTCTTGCTCGTTAGAACCCACGATTCACTACTTCTCGTGATTGAAGTCCAACCTCAGTAGCCCTCGAGATTAATCTTTCGTTTAGATAGCCCTTAAAATGAAAGATTAAGTTTTTGTAGATGAGTGGAACCTTATTCGTTGAAGAACCGATGTAGCCTCAAGAAGTCTCCTTCAATAATCTTCTTCAACCACCCTAGAGATAGGGTTTCATATATATATGATATTCAAGATAGAGCCAAATCCGAGTCTTATCCGTACTCATGATCTTCAAGATAGAGCCAAATCCGAGTCTTATCCGTACTCATGATCTTCAAAATAGAGACAAATCCGAGTCTTATCCGTACTCATGATCTTCAAGATAGAGCCAAATCCGAGTCTTATCCGTACTCACAAAAGTCCAAGATTTTTAAACTTTGTTGGTGCGTTCGAACGAGCTCAAGTGCGTTCAAACGCGACAGCTTAAATTCTTCAGGTTGCATTCGAACGCGTTTGTGAACGCAGCTCTCGGTCTGTGTGAACGTAGTGTCCACGTTCAAACACGTTTGTGAACGCGGCTCTCTGTCTGTGTGAACGCAGATTTCGCGTTCGAACTCGTTTGTGAACGCACCGCGTTCGAAATCGTTTGTGAACGCACCGCGTTCGAACACGTTTGCGAACGCTGTGTGAACTCAATAGCTTTTCTCTAATAACCTTGCAATTTTTCAAACCAGAGATATTCTAGATTTGTGTAAAGCTCATATATATGTAAAAAATACACTTAGAATATTTTGTACACAATTGCTAACAAATAAAAACCTAACAATCTCTTTATTCTATTCTCGGTTGCTTTTGATTCTTATTAATCAGGCCGTTAATGATGATAAGATTATTCCTTTCTCTATTGGTAACTTTAGGCTTAGCCATTTATTATACGCCAATGATATGCTTGTGACCATTAAAGCAAATGTCAATTCTTATACTAAGCTTATTCTTGTGCTTAAGCAGTTTGAAAATTTCACTAACTTAAGGGTCAATGTGAATAAATTGAAGCCTCTATCTCGACTCCCCTTGTTGACATCCTCGGGATGCACACTAGTTCCTTGCTGTTCAAGTATTTGGGTGCTATTATCTCTCCCAACTGCATTCTTATCCATGATCATGAGAACCTCCTCACTCGTATTGATCTATGGCTGGCGGGGTGGAAGAACTCTAACCTCACTCAAGCTAGTTGGCTAACTCTTATTAACTTTGTGCTCAATACTATCCCTGTCGACCTCTTATCGTCCTCCTGGACTCCCTCTTGGCATGTTAGACCATATTACTATGCTCGTTCAAAATTCTTCTGGGCCAAAGGTACTAGCCATCATGGCCTCCACCTCGTTAACTGAGACACACTGGCTCACTCTAAAATTTTTGGTGGCCTGGCCATTCAAGACCTTCATCTCATGAGCATCTCTCCTTGGTAGTTAAGAATCTCCTTTTGCTCAATGGGAGCAGTAGTTGCTGGGCTAGCCTTGTCCTAGCTAAGTATGGCCATGTTCGCCTGTGGAAAACCACTCTTTCGTAAAATTATTTGTGATGGCAAGACTACCTCGGTAGCCTCTGACCCTTGGATCTTGTCTATCCCTCTCAATAAGTGGCCAACGTTTGTTGATGTTAATGGTCTATCTAACTATAACCACGTGGCTATCCTAATCCACGACCAATCTTGGAATGAAAATATGATAATCCTTATGTTTAGTCTGAAGCTCCGTGAGAAAATCCTTAATATCCATCTCCGCTCCGGGGTAGTAATGATTATTGGATCTGGGCTTCAAACCCATCAGGCCTAGCCACAGCCAAATTGGTTTATAAGCCCCGCCCCCCCAGAATTTTGTTGGAACAAATTCCCAACCTTACTCGCTGTGAGCCATTGCCCTATCTATGGTAGAGAGGAAGAGTTCATTTATCACTTGTTCTTTTCTGGGCCATTAGGCCGTCAGATCCTACCTAGGCGGTAGGGTCCTAGCTCATTGAGAGCACTTTGCTGCCTGGATCTAATCGTGCTTTGCTCCTGATGATCATAAGTGTCTTCCTATTTTGGAATATATGGAACTATTGAAACAATATCATATTTAATTATGTTAAAGAGTTACTATCTTTAATCTAGGAAAGAACCTTCTCGCTTGCTTATGAATATTATGAGATCCTAGCACGCCTAGTGACACAAGTAATTCCTATCCACTTCATTAGTTAGGAGCCATCTCTGCTTGAATTACTCAAGCTCAACACTGACGGTTCATATTTAGGTCCCAATGAGCTTGGTGTGGCAAGCTTTGTATTGTGCTCCCCAGTAGGCTCCTGATTATAGCCGGCAATCGCTGTGGCCGTTTCACTTCCTCGCTTGTTGCTAAAGCCTTTGGTCTTAGAAAGGCTCTAGTCAACATATCTAGTCCACATAAGCCTTCGGCCTCTAATCAATCTTGATCTCACATCTCCAAGTCGAGAGTGACTCATAGCTCCTGGTCAACATAGTAAATGGGGTTCACGCGGCGCCCTCCATCATTAGAGATTGCATCTTTTAATATCTTTTTATCTATTTCTATATGTTTTTCATATCTACCGCGAAGCCAATAAGTCTGCGGATTAGCTTGCTAACTCAAGTAGAAATATAACCTCGAGGTTACTTGTGAGGGATCATACTCTCCCCCATTAGTTACTCTTTTGGCCACTGGTGCTGGCAGCACTTTTTGTAACCGTGGCGGATAATCATTAGATTGAATCTTTATTTTAATGAAAAAAACATACTCGGCATAATAACAACGTGGCCAATGCTGCCAGACGATTGAGGGAGCTGGGGAACTCTCTGCAGCGTTAACTGCTGGAAGTTGTTCCCATCGGAAATCACTACTGGCTTGCAGCTATCTATTTATTGCCAAATGGGCAAATCCTGTCAAAAATACACCCACGTCCTGCAAAAAAATAGTGGTGGCTACGTGCAGCAATTGATGCAGAGGATCTGATGCCTTTGTTGAACTTTCCGATCGATGCATGCTAATTCTTGCTAGTTGCTGCGACCCACGATCTAAATCAGAATACGTGCTCACCATTATTATGCGATGCCAATTCCTAACTCCTCTTAACATGGAAAAAAAATTCTATCCACTCCTACCATATCCCCTATAAATTGGCCTGCCAGAAATTAAGCATTAGATCCATACAACTCAACTTCTCTTGTTCTTGCTACTAACCATGGCCAAGTCCCCAGTGCTCGCTCTCGCCGTCCTCGTGCTCAGCCTCGCCGCCGCCAGCCACGGGGCACTGCAATACGGCTTCTACAAAGGTAAATGTGGCACTAAAGACGTCGAGGCCATCATTGCAGGCGTAGTCCGAGCACGCTTTGCCAGAGACCCAACCATCGTAGCGGCCCTCCTCCGCATGCAATTTCACGACTGCTTCGTTAAAGTACGTCATGTCTTGCAACATAGTTCGTGCTTCTATCATCACTCTTTATCCATCTAATATAATATAAATATACATATACATCTACCAAGGGTTGCGATGCGTCGATACTTATAGACGGGCCGTCGAGTGAGAAGACTGCACCCCCGAACTTTAGCGTGAGAGGCTACGACCTCATCGATCAAGCGAAGGCGGCGGTCGAGGCTGCGTGCCCCGGCGTTGTCTCGTGCGCCGATATTATTATTGCTGCAACAAGAGATGCTGTTGTCAGGGTAAGTGATTTTGCCCATGGTCTATATACGTGGAACAAACTACATAGAGAAGGCCATGCAAATGTTATTAATAAATAGATAATGGTGCATGAATGGCTTCTTTTTGGAACAAATTAGGCTGGGGGGTTGCAGTATCAAGTTCAGATGGGAAGGAGAGATGGAACTGTCTCGCTTGCTTCCAATGTGAATCTCCCATCTCCTTCAATCTCCGTGCAGCAATCAATTCAAGCTTTTCAACAGAAGGGGCTCAACACCTTTGACATGGTTCTCCTTCTAGGTAAGTAATTAATATTGCACTTCTATTCAAGTACTTTTTTTTTTTTGTGCAGTTCACAGCCCCCCCTGGTAATTTTTCTTGTTCAATCATATTTTCTTCTTCTAATGCAGGTGGCCACACAGTTGGAATCACACACTGTTCCTTTGTCAGCAATCGTCTTTACAACTTCAATGGATCAGGCAAGCAAGATCCAAACATGAACGTTGCTCTTGTTAACGCACTTAAGCAAAGGTGCCCACTTCGATCGACATTCAACAACGCTATCAATCTTGATCAAGGCCCATCGAGTTCATTAAGAGTGGACAATAGCTACTACAAGCAACTCCTTCTTAACAAGGGTATCCTTCCAATTGACCAGGCCTTGACTTTGGACTGGTCTACACGGTGGATAGTGCAGCTTTTGGGCAATTCCAACCTCTTCCCCAGCCTATTCAATCAGGCCATGGTCAAGTTAGGCTCGGTCCAGGTTCTCACTGGGACGCAGGGGGAAATTAGGAAATCTTGCAGAGCAGTAAACAAGCGTTAGATAAATAACTAAAAACATCACTTGAGATGATGAGAGATGGTGTGTCGTGTGATTATCTTTTTATTTGTTTCAAAATTGATTGGTTTTTTTTGGATCGATTAGCATGGTCTTGCAGGTGATCAAATAATTGTCACAGAGATGGCTACCAGCGGCAGCGTTGTCTCAAATTTTATGAGTGATGGTGTAAAATTAATTCATTAAGAAAACTCATGTTGCAAAATATGGCAATGTTTATGGTATTAGTGTTGCTCTTTACGTACCTCATGACTTGAACAAATCTAAATCTTTACATTATAAGTCTCCCCATGAAGAACTTACACGTCCTGTCTTCAAAACGGACCATGTATCAAACTTTCATAGCGGCAAAAACCACTAGAAAATTGGATATGACCAAACTGCCCAGCAAGCGAAGATTAATAAACTATGTGAGATTGCAAATCTCATGATCTTTGGACTAAGCTTATTAAGTTCGAGCCCGGCTCTTTCCGACCGCTGTTTCCAATATTGGTTCGTCTCCCAAAGAGAAAAAGAAACCATCAAGTCGATCGTGCTAAGAGTTTTGGAGTAACCCAGCTTAATTAATAGACGTGATCTCCATCTTCATACAACAGCTGTACATATACCAACAAACCAAACCCTATAAAGAACACAAATTAACAAGCCATATATTAATTGTCTCACTCAAACATTTATACATATATATTTAGCTACAAGCTAACTAGCTAAGATCATGAAGTCTCCAATGCTCCTGCTCCTAATCAGCTTTGGCACTGCCTGTCACGGTGCAATGTAGTATGGCTTCTGGAGTGGCAAATGCGGCACCAAGGACGTCGAGGCCATCATCGCAGTCTCCGCATGCAATTCCACGACTGCTTGGTTAACGTATGCAGATATGCCATTCCACGACTGCTTCCAATCCAAGGGTCTCATTACCTTTGAGATGGTTCTTCCATTGTGCAATTTAATTACATTAGCTCATCAATTAATTGCATGCCAAATTGCTTATATTTATATATGTCATGCATGCAGGTGGCCACACTGTTGGAGTTACTCATTGTTCTGTCATCAGGAATAGGCTTTATAATTTCAGAAAACTGGAAAACCTGAACCCAATCAATGTCCAAATACTTAGCAACATGATGCCGTAAGTTCTCAAAGTTGAACAAATTTGTCTTCCTTGATGACCCATCAAGTTTCCTCAAGGTGGGTGGGAAATAGATTTTACAAGCAGCTCCTCCGGAACAAAGGTATTCTCCCTATTGATCAAGCATTGGCTTCGGATTGGTTTACTAGGTCGATTGTGCAGCAATTAGCAGACAATTCGAACCTCTTCAAGACCTGATTCAACTAGGCTATGGCAGACAAGAAGAAATTGACGTCGGACAAACTAAAGATTTTATTTATCCTCCCATAGTTATAAGAAGTTCTGATGCGGAGATTGTTCATCTTAATTTTTATTCTTATCTTGGCAATGGACGCTCAATCTCTATCATCAGTGATCCATGGAATTCGCTAAATTTGTCGGAGTTAGAACTGCCCTCTAAGATTGTAGTGGTGGAAGACCTAATGAATGGTGCAACCTGGGATGATGCTAAGCTTCGAGCAGTGCTTCCTAATACTATGGCTATGCTGGTCAATTTATCGTAGGATTAGAGTCTAATTAAAGTTGTGCCTTAAAAACACCTAGACACACATATGTATATAAATCATAGGCAATGATATCACTCATTTGCTTAAGTAAAAAGCAAAAAAAAAATATTAAAAAATAAAAGCAAAGATAAATACCAAGATTTTAACGTGGAAAAATCCAAACAGGAAAAAACACCATGGATCCAAACTCGGATAAAAAACCAATTACTAGAATAATAGTAGTTATAAGACTGACTCACAAAACAACCCGTCGATCCTCACGACTTTGTTCCTCTCAGTCTTGCTCGTTAGAATCCACGATTCACCGCTTCTCGTGATTGATATCCAACTTTAGTAATCCTCGAGATTGATCTTTCATCTAGATAGCCCTTAAGACGAAAGTTTAATGCCTTGTAGAAGAGTCGGACCTTGTTGGTTGAAGAAACGATGTAGCCTCAAGAATTCTCCTTTAATTGTCTTTAGTAACCCCCCTAGAGTTAGGCAATGCTTTTATATGTATCTAAGATAGAGCCAAATCCTAGTTATATCCGTAATCACAAAAGTCCAAAAATTGTATGTTACGCAGGTGTATTAGAACGCAACTCGAGTGAATTCGAACGCGGTCTAAGTGCGTTCGAACACGGCCCAAGTGCGTTCAAACACGGCCCGAGTGCGTTCGAATGGCCTGACTTGTTCTCAGTTGCGTTCCAACATGGTGGCTTGATTTTCATAAACTGCGTTCAAACGCGCAAAAACACTCCTCTACATGTGTGAATGTGCTGTGAACGTATGCAGGGTGCGTTCAAACGGCCCTTAACTATGGTCGAACAACCTGAACGTGTTCTCTGTATGTGCAAACGCATGTGTTCACGTTCGAATGGCCCGAACGCTTTCTTTGTATGTGTGAATGCCTGTGTTCGCGTTCGAACAACCTGAATACATTCTCTCTGTATATGTGAACTCTTGAGAGCGCGTTCGAACGCGGTGTGAATACAAAACCTTTCTCCTTTGATCTTATAATTTTTCAAACTAAATACTTTCTAGACTTGTATAAATGCTCATGTACATATATAAAAACACTTAAAATATTTTATATACAATTACCAACACTAAAACCTAACAGTGCCAATAATAGTGCGACTCATAGCTTAGTCAGTCTAGTCTCTCATGTTTGTAGAATATCAGCTTGGATTGGTCCACCGGCCTAATTAAATTGTATCAAGTGCTTGAAATGAATATTAGAAGTCTACAAACATTTCTCAAAAAAAAAAAAAAAAAAGTGAAAGAAGAAGAAGAAGAATGGTAAGCATACCGAACGTGGAAGGTGCATTTCAATAACCTTCTTATCTTCGTCTATGATCGAAAGAATCCTTCAGTCTATCTTCTCTATTTATCAATTTAACAACAAGAAGTGAGTCACTAAGGAGATAAGGTTGATAAAATATTGTAAAATTTAACTGTTCTAAGTCAAGATTCTAGAGTTCATGCACTACAGAAAGGATGTTCTTTCAATTGCGTGCATGTTCTGTGATGGTCACGTAGTACCAAATTATGCAAGTAATTCACCGAGTTCATTACTAACTGCAGCACACGAACTAGCTTCCTCCTTTAGACAAGTCAAAAAATAAAAATAAATTAAAGTGGGCATTGTCTATGTTAATAGCATAACCAATAATGCCCCCCGTATTTAAATTAAAGTGATGCTGTTCTTGATCTGAAAATTAATAGAGTCAAAGGCTTATAGTGCATAACGTTCTCCTCCTGCATGACTATCAAAGTAAATGTCTAACATAAATTAGATTAAATGGGAAGGTTGCAATTCAAGCACTCTGATTAATTTGTCGGTAACTTAAACTATTTCAAGAAAAGCACACCAATATATAGTTTTAATATCTCACAAGCAAGAGAGTATTTTAGACAAATATATATAAATATATGAGGAGTGAATCTTGTATATGAAACCAACGGCTACTACGTACTGTGATGTTCTTCATTTTTTGGGCTAGAATTCATGAATAGAGGAAAGGTCAACCTGGGAATGGGTTCACACTAATTAGAAATCTGTTCGATTTTAAGATGATAATTAAGTGGTTGTTATCAAAAATGTACAAACATGGGAAAAAATAGAGTGCATTTTTCATTAACCTTATCGGAGAAAATCTCCTCCTTCCTGTATGTTTACAAATTAGCTCCTCTTTTCTGTAAGTGGAAAATATTTAAGGCCCTTTATAATCTTACATATGAGTAAATTGTCGTACGTGTAACGTGGCAAGCTGGTAAGTAATTATATGACTTAATTAATCGGTAACCATATGTATACACTTATTATATTCGTACTAATACCCACTACTCACTAATAATATTTCAAAGGACACAACAAAAGAGATGTAACGTTTCTGTTTGTATACATATGAAAAAGAGAATCTACTTTGCAATATCCGAAAACCCCAAATTATAAAAAAAATAATAGATAAATAAATTACGGAAACATAAGTTTCTCGCATTCCCTAACCGTATTCCTAGCAGAATGCCTTTTAATGTCATTTATTATTGAGTAAATTACCTGTTTACTCTTGCAACACCAGCCTATTATATATTCATAAACTTTTAACTTTAGTACTTAATAATACCTATCTCTATTCTATAAAATCGTCTTGATACTAGTATATTTTTTCCCGTCCAAAGTATAATGGCCCGACTGTTGGAATAGATGTTGGTGTGACTGTAGAAAGGTATGTTGGACATTGATGCTACTACTTTCTCAAAGATCAAAACATACTTAGAAAGTATAAAAACATCATTTGTTAACTATTTCAGCATTCTTCGTTTGTTGGGGAATTTCTAATAATACGAGGGCAGCTTAAAGTGTTCTGGTGTCTTTTGCATGTTGTCTGATATAGTTTACTTTGTGGCTCAATTATGAACGACCTCTCTAGTATATCTCTTCCTTCAGGCATCACTTATAGCTACGTCAAAGACATTATTTGTGGCATGGACTGAGATGAAGCTAAAAGTTTCTCTTTATTCCTTGGAGACATTGCTAAGGCTATTCTAATTCTCTTCTTAGGGCAAGCCGTCCGAACCGCCTTGTCTGAACGCAGAACCTGTCGAGAGTTTTCTTAGTTAAATCGACTTTTAATGATCTCTGGGATGGTGACTGGACTAGCTAGTCTCTAATCTTATTGTTCATAAGCTCTGGAAGGTTGTTTAAGGATGCAAAGAGGTTAATCCGAGAATTCAGATATTTCTTTGGCTATGCCTGAACGATGCCATCTCAGTTAGTGTCGCCTTCTCCCATCACATCCTCTCTACTGATGCTGCTCGTTCTCTTTGCCTAAACATCTATTTATGGGTTGCCAGTTTGCTTACGAGTACGCCTTCTTTATTATGCGGGGAATTAATATATAATATATAGAAGGCTTGCAATGCTAAGGTGTTTAGAGGTGCTGCTCTTCTATTGTGTCTGTATTTTAGGAGGTCAACTGCTTCATGGAAAATGGCAGCTCCCTCCCTCGACTTCTTGGATGAGCCCTCGATTTGAGCCAACTAGAGGAGACCTAGTTTATTGGTTTGACACTTTACGTTGAGGCCGGAGGGGTTCTCTAGTAGCCCGGGTTTGCTTCCTTGTGCTTATTTGAGGATGACCAGCTTAACCAAATACGTCTTCCTCAGTTACTGTCACAATGCTCTAACTGCGTAATTGCTTGCCTATTCTGAAAGGGGCTGAAACTTCTCTCTAAGCGCTTGGCTTTTATGAAATTATGATTGCCTCTCTGTGGTCAAGGTGATTGATGAGCAAACTAACTAAGTTGATTGATCTACTACTCTATTGTGTGCTCAAATATAAAAAGTAAATTTTTTCTTCTCCCTTTGGGATTTGTTTTAGGGTCACTAAGGCCTCAGTTTAGTTTGAGAGTAAGATCGGAGTTCAATTAATTAATCTTATTTTTTAATTTAATTTTTTTAAAAATAAAATTAATTAGATATAAAAAATTAAAAAATATTTAATTATTAAACCAGTTTAAAAGTCTCTGAACTAATTCAAAATAATCTTTAAACTCAAAGGAAATAAGGCCTAATAAAATAGTGGCTCATAACCTAACCAATATTGCTAACCAAAACTGTATGACCTTACAGTGGACAGATCTATCGATCGGATTTGATTGTAACTTTGATTATTAATTATTACTCTATGTCTACAAACTTTCATAAAAATAGGAAATGAAAAGAAAAAATCTGAATTTCAAACTTCTCAGCTTGGTCTGTTAGTATTGTGCATTATCCATATATATAACCACTGATTGTACTGCACGATCGATACAAATAATATAGTATGTAGTATAAGGGGGTAATATATAAAAGTGCTCCAGTTGGAAGTACTACTTGAAATCAGGTCAAATCACAACGAGATATAATATATTTTCCCAAAAGAGTTGTACACTAAATTATAGCTTCCTAATAGGATTATGTTTTAATATCAGCATCCAAAATCTATATCTTTCTCTTAATTAAATGAAAAGATCTCCTAATTTAATTACGAAAACCTATTAATCTAAGTGAAAGACAAGATTTGTTAGCTTCCAAAACGCAAATGTAAATTGCTGATATCCCAAATCCCAAATTTAAACTTTAAAATAATAACTATGGGAAACAGACGTTCCCCTCACTCTCTAACCCATGTTCGTTCCCTAGGAAAATGAGTTCATCCCTCCGATGCATCATGACAAGAATCGATAGAAAGATATAATAAATCCACTCATCAATTAAGAAAGAGAGAGAGAGAGAGAGAGAGAGAGAGAGAGAGAGAGAGAGAGTTTCCGTTGTAAAATGTCATTATAAATAGTGCCAAATTACACCCCTATAAGCTCCACCGAAGAGCTACCAAGGAGGGAAGGAAAGAAGAAATCTTGGAGACTACTCCAACGCAAGAATGCATACGGGCTCCTCCCTTTCATCCCTGGGCTTCGGCGAGGACGTCGCCCACGCCTTCTTCCACCCGATCATCGGCGCCTCCCTTCCCTCCCACTCCACCCACTGCATCAAGATCTCCGTCGTTGGCGCCGGCAACGTCGGCATGGCCATCGCACAGACCATCCTCACCCAAGACCTCGCCAACGAGATCGCCCTCGTCGACGCCAAGGCCGAAAAGCTCCGCGGCGAGATGCTCGACCTCCAGCACGCCGCCGCCTTCCTCCCCCGCGTCACCATCTCCTCCGGCGTCGACTTCGCCATCACCGCCGGAAGCGACCTCGTAATCATCACCGCCGGAGCCAGGAGGGTAGCCGGGGAGACGAAGCTCGACCTGCTGCAGAGAAACCTCGTGGTGTTCAAGAAGATTATCCCGGAGGTGACGAAGCACTCGCCGGAGGCGATACTGCTTGTGGTGTCGAACCCGGTCGATGTGCTCACCTACGTGGCGTGGAAGCTGTCCGGGTTCCCGCCGAATCGGGTTATCGGATCCGGGACCAACCTGGACTCGTCGAGGTTTCGGTTCCTGCTCGCCGATCATCTCGATGTCAACGCCCAGGACGTGCAGGTAAGCCACGCAAAGTATAATGTATATTATGATTCTTGCACCAAAGAAAGAAGAGGTTGACATAGCATAATATGTTATTGCTTGACCAAGTTATTTTTACACATTTTCTTCACAAAAAACAGTGAATTTTACACGTTTGCCAACGAAAAGTTAAGTTTAGAAATACCATAAAACTGCTATTGGACTAGTTCCTAAGAATAAACTAGGAGTGAAAATTGGTCAAAATTAAATGATTTCGAGTTTTCTGAATATGATTTCAAATTTCTTTTTCTACGTAACTATATCTAAATTCATATTCATATATGCCAGTCGCCAGATAAGTTAAAAGGGAGTCAGTCATTTTAGATCCACATTGGACAAATCTGTTTGGAAACATTGCTTTTTATGGCAGAATATCGATTGAAACATAATACCCGAATTAATATCTATATATTATTTAGGTTTGAAGATTATAAAAATAGTATTATAAAAGATTTTTTTTATATTTTTACATCAATCTCAAATCCAGTTTTCATATATATATATATATATATATATATATATATATATATATATATATATAAGCAAATTTTCTATATATTTCAAAAATTAATTAAATTTTTATAGATACTGAAAATGAACATAGATATATCTAATGTCCTATCTGTATCCATGGTTGTATTTAAAGAATATGATAATTAAGTTCACCATCCATATCAAAAAAAATATAATATATATAATTTTGCCGCTATTCAATTCGTGTTCAATTCCTTTTTGCCACTATTTAGACTTGTACTTTATTTATTTTTAGGGCTAAACATATTTTACTATTTTGTATTTATATCTAAAATTACTACTTCATTGTAATTTAAAAAGTCTTAATTTAATTTTTATATTTTTAACTAATTGTAACTATTAGTTTTTCTGTCAAATCTAATGAAGTATTGTAACTATTCTGATAATTTAGCTAGAACTTGCATATTTTGTCTAAAAAAAAATATAATAGAGGTATTTTTAATAAATTTTGAGCATAAGTACTTAAAATATACTTAACACTTATTTTTATATAGACCCCTCTTAATTGCATATAGATTAATGATCAAGATCTTTTTCTTTGGATCAAACCAGACTAGATCACCACCCAGGATCGTGCGGTCTTTCCCAAACAAAATTTTGACCTGTTTCTCTATGGGATAAGAAGAAACAAAAATAGGATTAATGTGTAGATTTATATTAGGATAATTAAATGATAGTTATATAATTACTTTCATTTTAGCGTTTGATTTGCTAATAAAAATAAAGTATAATGATTGTATAGAAGAGAACACTTCTCTCTCTTATCCCATCCCAAAAGTGGGATTAAAGTGGTGATAAAGTAGAGTTGTCACGGTTCCTCATCATATCTCTCTTATCCTGAACTTGGTTATAATTTCTATGATAGTATAAAGGGGAAAAGAAGTACAATATTTCATCTTATTCTAGAAACATAATCATATCAGAGTACGTTATTTTTTTTTATCTCATATTTCGTAGTGGCAATCATTCTTTAAACATTGAGAATGATCAATATGGATCCTCTTTGAGAAGTAACAACATTGTTTTTCTTTTAAATTTGTCCAGGCGTATATGGTTGGTGAGCATGGAAACAGCTCAGTTGCACTGTGGTCAAGCATAAGTGTAGGTGGAATGCCGGTGCTAAGCTCATTGACAGACAAACACATCCCGTTCGAACAAAGTGTGCTTGAGGACATGCGCCAAGCCGTCGTGGGCAGCGCCGAGGAGGTCATCGGCCTCAAAGGGTACACCTCTTGGGCCATCGGCTACTCAGTCGCCAGCCTTGCTTGGTCTCTCCTACGTGACCAACGACGCATCCACCCCGTCTCTCTCCTTGCCAGAGGGTTCTACGGCATCTCCGACGATCGTGAAGTCTTCCTCAGCCTCCCCGCGCAGCTCGGCCATAGCGGAGTCCTCGGCGTCGCCAGTGTTCAGCTCACGGAGGAGGAGGAGAGACGTCTTAGAATGTCGGCAGATACTCTATGGGAGATCCAACAGAAACTTGAAATTTGAGTACGGCGGTTACAAATTGATATTGGATGTGCAGCTAGTGTATATCATTATCTGCTTATTGTCGTTAAGATTCTTGTTGTTTTGTATTTTGTTATGCTTTATGTTTCTTTTCTTTTCTTTTTTTTTTTTTCATAAATGTTGATTTGATTTTCATTCATTTGGACTCAACTAATATATGTTGTTACTTGGGATGGAAGATATTGGTGTTGAAGACTTTGAATAAGTTCCAGTACTTCTGAACATGATTTTGGCTTGCCTTACAAAAGAGAGCTATCTGTTCTGCTCAAGGAAAATAGAGAGAGAGAGAGTGTGTGAAAATCACTTTTTCCATTACTGAGCTATCTTGCAATATATATATATATATATATATAACTGGAGAGTTTGTTATAACTAACTTTAGTTTAACTGACTAGTCTTAACTAATTAACTCACTTAATACATCTTAATACTCCACCTCAAGGTAGCTTGTAAATATTTTTAACAACCATCTTGGACAATAAAAGAAAGAACATATTAGAGGGAAGAGGTTTAGTAATAAGACTATGAAGTTTACAAAGTTTATCTTTATGCGTTCCTCCGTGAGTAGTCAAGTATATCCATGCTTCTTTTGAAATTTCGCCTGTAATGATATGGAGACTAAAACGGCAATCAACCAAGTTGATATTTAGACTAAATAAGCAAGAGTTTTATGAAGCCAGAAGCAACTTTGTCATAAACAAAATGACAATCAATCTTTATATGCTTTGTCCTCTCATAGAAGGTGGGATTAGAGGCAATATGAACGGCAACCTGATTATTACAAAATAAAAGAGTTGGAGAATGCACTATCACTTGAAATCTATAATTAATTGTTGAAGCCAAATGATTTCACTAAAAATGGAAGGCAAGGCTCTATACTCAGCTTCAACTGAAGAGTGAGATGTTGTTATTTGCTTCTTAACTTTTTAAGGAAATTAAAGCATCTCCAATGAATATAGAAAAACAAGTAATAGACTTTCGACTATCAAGACATGAGCCCCAATCAGCATCAGAAAATGCTAGAAGTTGTAATGATGAAGAAGATGAGAAAAAAAGTTTGACCAAGATTGTTCTTCAAGTATCAAAGGAGATGGTGAACAGCTTGAAGATGTGGTAATCTAGGCTAATAAAAATTGAGTTAACTTGTGAATATCAAAGGTTATATTTAGTTTGGACAGTGTCAAATAGAGATGACGACCAACTAATCGTTTTTGAGATATGTCAGGGAGTCAATCTCCATCAATGACACTTGGATGCATTTTAGGATCCATAGGAACAACAGTAGGTTTATAGGCTAAGAACCTAGTATCCTCAAGTAACTGCAAGGTGTAGTAGCGCTAAGATAGCACAATGCCTTGCTGGGATGCTATAATTTTAAGGGCTATAAAGTATTTGAGACAATGTAAGTCCTTTAGATTAAACTTAGTGTGAAGAAATTGCTTTAGGGCAGAAATGGCATGAGAATTGGGATTAGGGATGATAATATCATCGACATATATAAAAAGAGCAACAAATAAAGAACTAGCGTCTTTGGTGAATAGAGAGTAGTCTGACTTAGATTGCACAAAACCAAGTCTAGCAAAGCTTGAGAAAATTTAGAACACTATTTTCTTGAAGCTTGTTTAAGACCATATATTGATTTATAAAGCTTGCAAATTAACTTCTTCCCCAGTTTAGAAGGCTCCCCTTGATTGGTATAACCAAGAGAAAGATCCATATGAACTTCCTCAAAGAGATCACCATTGAGAAAAGCACAGTTCATATCGAGCTGACCAAGCTGCCAATTTTTAGAATAGCAAGAGCTAGTAAAACTTTAACAATTACTATTTTTGCAACTAAGAAGGAAAAGTCTCAATAAAATTGATAGGCTCTTAATACCAATTTGATAGGCTCTGATACTAATTGATAATCTCTTGATACCAATTTGATAGGCTCTGATATCAATTTGATAAGGCTCTGATACTAATTGATAGGTTCTTGTACCAAAAGATTGGCTATGGAACAATTCCTTAAGATCGGCTACGGAACAAGTCCTTAAGATCTGAATTTATTGTAGGAAGCAGTTCGTGCAACCGTGGGATAATATTCGTCAGATATTCTCCGGTAGTTAAAATATAATGAAACCAATTGGGTTGGATCCGTAACTTTCTAATATACAACTTTTGTATTTATGCCCTTCGCAGATTCGAATTATAGCAGGGATGGAAATATGGAATAACGTGGGTGATGGTGGTAGTGACGGGTGAAGTGGATGTTAGGGTTATGGATGGATATAGAGATAAGAGTGGATTGTGGAAGTGATAAAGGGAAGTAGATGAAGGAAATGAAGTAGTCGAGATCCCAAAGAAAAGGGGTGACTCGAGAGTCGAGGGAGATTAGAAATTAGGAGAAACCTTGCCAAGGACGGTGAAGATGGAGGAGGGAGAAGTCTAGAGAAAATATAGGAGGCAAGAAATCAATAATCCAATTCCATTCATCATCATACTCCAATTAGGGTTTCCTTCACATATATATAGAGGCTTACCATAAGGATTTATCAACTAAATTGAACAACTCTAACAAATCCTAACAAATCAACAACTAAGTTAAAAACCTAACAAACAAACTAAATCTGTCTTCCTTATCTTCTCTAATTAACTCTCGGATCAAGCTTTTATTTTGTGGCAGATAGATTCCAAATCTAAAAAAGTCATGAACATCAAAGTCGTAGATCTAGAGGTTAGCGACCTTATCCAACTAGTTTGATATTATTTGGATATGTATAGAATATTCTGTGAATATTTTTTTGAAATTATGTAGAGCTGGATTTAGCTAATTAAATAAAATCCTAACCTACTAAGACTCTAACTAAACTAAATAACCAAATAAGATAATTAGACTCATATCCATTGAGCCTAATCTCCTTTTAATGTGATCCGATATAACCCGGTTCGTATCAATCCACCACGCTTCCGATCACCTTGTCCTCAAGGTGTCCATGGTGGTTCCCAAACCTTCCGTATTTATCGAATCGTTCCTACTAACATCCAAGTTGAGTCCAAGAGCGTAAGACTTGTGGAGGAGCCCATGGCTCGACCAAGTGTAACATAATGTAGCGCGTTAATTTGTGCTCGACCAATTAATCCAAGGCTAAGATTTAACTCACCCACAATCCAATGTAGGCTCGAGTCTATTCTAGGCCTCACGCAAGAGCTGATCTGTTTAGGCTTTGGCACATTGCTTATGGGCTGATGAGGTTGTCCCTTAGATCGGTAAGGAACTTGATGGGCAGCCATGACCATAGGATCGGGCTGTCGAGGTATCGGATCCTCGATATTTTTCAAAGCTTCAATGCCCTCAATCAATGGCTCGGGTGGCGATTGGTGATGGCTAATGACTGCTTTGGTATTCCTAGCTGTTGGTGTGGGCAGCAAGGTCTCCTCTAATGGTGATGTATACCTTGGTGGCCCTTCGTTAGGCACTGATCGTCATCGAGGAGATGATGAACCCAATCAGTTTATGACATATTTCTTAAAATCATTGTGATCCTTTTACATTGTGTCAACTCTATGTAACAATGTTTGGAATATGCCCCTAAGTTCATCCATATTCGCACCCATGGATGTTGGTTGACTCGGTCCTGTCGTGGTCGCTCCAAAGGAATTGGCCTCACGATTAGGGTCATCGTGGATTGAGTCTTCCCTTGTCGGTGTGCTCTCCATAAGTCTCCTTGTTGATGTCCTCTTCCTTGTTTCAACTATTATTGGAGGTCTAAGGTTCGCCTGGGCTAATACCAATTGATAGGTTCTTGTACGAAAAGATCGGCTACGGAACAATTCCTTAAGATCTGAATTTATTGTAGGAAGCAGTCCGCGCAACCATGAGAAAATATTCGTCAAATATTCTTTGATAGTCATAAAATTATAAAACCAATTGGGTTAGATCCATAACTTCCTGATCTACAACTTTAGTATTTACTCCCTTCATAGATTAGAACTGTAGAAGGGACAAAAATACAGAATAACATGAGTAATGATGGTGGTGATGGGTGAAGTAGATGTTAGGGTTATGGATGGGTATGGAGATGAGGGTGGATTGTGGAAGTGATTAAGGGAAGTAGACGAAGGAAATGAAGTGTCAACAACTAAGTTAAAAACCTAGCAAACTAACTAAATCAATCTTTCTTATCTTCTTCAATTAACTCTCAGATTAAGCTTTTATTTTATCATAGATAGATTCCGAATCTAAAAAAGTCATGAATATCAAAGTTGTAGATCTGGAAGTTGGCGACCTTATCCAACTAGTTTGATATTATTTAGATATGTGTAGAATATTGTGTAAATATTTTTCCAAAATTATGCAGAGTTGGATTTAGCTAATTATAATAAAATCTTAACCTACTAAGACTCTAACTAAACCAAATAATCAAATAAGATAATTAGACTCAATCCATTGAGCCTAATCTCCCTTTGATGTGATCCGATCGATCCGGTTTGTATCAAAAATCCAAACATTTTTGTTGTGTATAGTCTTTAGCCACTAACCGGGTCTTATGCCTTTCAAGTGATCCATTTTTATTTGTAAATCCATTTGTAGTCAATGGTATGTTTCCCTATTAATAAAGAAACACGATCCAAGTCATGTTGGCCTTCATAGTTTCCAATTCAACCTTCATAGTAGATCTCCACTGAGGATATTTCACTACCTGATGACAAAACTATAGTTTAAATTTGAGATGAAATATTGAGAACCAGATTTCGATGGGAGCTAGAATGACCATCATACATATGTGATATAAAACATAGTTGGAGAGTGGATATTTGATCCCAAAAGTAGAAGTAGAAGTTGCTGCATTAGTAAGAAGATTACAGTGGTAATCTCTTAAATAAGGTGGCTTGGCAACTCTGGTATATTTTCGAACATGAGATTCTAGATCAATGAGATTATGAGGTTGGTCATTTAGAGAAGGATCATCAATTCAGAGAATCATTAACTTGAGCCACTGCAAATTTTCTAAAAGAACTAGATCCCTAAGCAAATGCAGCATTATAAGAATCCAAAGAGGAATGTGGCAACACTATGCGAAAAGAAAAACTTAATGAAAGATAATATCTCGAGAGACAAATATTTGTTTAGAAACCACATCATATAGTTTATACCCTTTCATACCAGGTGGATAACCAATGAATATGCACAAACCTTGGCTCGAGGTTAGAATTTGGTTATGTGTGCGTTTAAAATAGAGGCAAAGGCTAGACATTCAAAAACTCAAAATGTGAGTAATTTGGAGAGGTATTGTATAAAAGATTATATAGAGTATTGCTCTTGAGCAAAGGAGGAGTTCTATTTATTAGGTAAGTGGTTGTGAGGATGCAATATGTCCAAAATTGAATTGGAACTCTAAACTGAATAAGTGTTGATGTTTCCTTTCCACAACTGAAATTTTTGTTGAGGCTTGTCAACACAAGAATAAAACTCATATTTCACCTAAAAAGACTTAGTCAACAATAGTTTGGGAGCATTATCAAAACCGAATATCTTGATCTTGGCATTAAATTGGGTGGAAATCATATTGAAAAATTTGGGTATTATGAAGCAACTTCAGACTTGTGTTTCAAAATAAAAACCCAAGTAAAACTTGTGCAATCATCCATTAAAGTAATAAAGATATTTTGACCATTATAAGAAGCATTTTAATAAGGTCCATGTCACAATGTACTAGATCAACAGGATTGGCAGACATACTATTAGGGGGTTCAAAAGAAAACTTGCCCTGTTTGGCTAAAGGGAAAAATATAGTAAGGATTAATTTTATTTAGTTTAGAAACATCACAATGCAACTGGTCCTTCAAACTATCAAGTTTTTTGAATAAAATATGACCAAGTCTATTATGCTAGACATGGGCAGAATTATTATTGAACATATGCATTGGATACTGAATTAAAATTTTTAGTATTCAAAATATACAATTTTTCAACTTTATCACCCCTGCCAATCATCTTCTTAGTGTTGAAATCTTGAAAAACAAAGCAGTTAGGCATAAAACTGACAATGAGCTAAGATCCAGTGGCTAGAACATTCACAAAAATTAAATTAAACTTGAAGTGAGGGACAAACATAACATCTTTAAGTATTAGTGTAGAATTTAATCGAATGTCACTAGATAAGTGGACTAGAATTTGAGTATGATTAGGTAAAGTATTTTGGCTTGCTGAATTTTCTTCAAAGAAAGTAAAGGAACTTGTTGTAACACATATGTGCCCGGTAGCACCAGAGTCAATTATCAAAAATTGATTGGATGAAAAATTAGGATGTAGAGATACAAAGAACACATACTTGTAGGATAGGTAGTATGAGAAGTATCTTGATCACTATTGATTTTGGCAGAAATAGTGAGATGATTAGAGGGGATGAACATCAATTGTTGATATTAAGTGGAATTGAGATTTTGAACAAAGCCTCCAAAAGAATTGGATTGATCACCCTTGCCTTAAGCAGCAAAAATCTAATGAACAATAGCATTGGAGACATCTCTGTATCTTAGTTTGTAACCTAGATATCCATGCATCTTGTAACACCTATCAATGGTATATCTACAAAATTTACAATGTGTGCAACATGGATGATCCTTTCTTTGGCCTTTATAACCATTAGAATTAGAATTCTAATATTTAGAATGTATAGTAGAAAGACCGATAGAGTTATTGGAATCAGATCTGATTGCAAAGACTATAGTACTAATAGAATCATTGCTAAAAGGAGCAAAATTAGAAAATTTTCTCTATTGTTCTTCTTAAGAGATCAGAGAGAAAACTCTATTGATAAGAGGAAGAGGATTCATGAGCAGCAATTGTCCTTTGACTTGAGAAAAGGACTATGAAGTCCCATAAGAAAGGACATGATGTATTCCATTTGATAACGAGCATTCATATTCTTAACACCTCCATAAGTACAGCTTCAACTATTGCAAACAGGTCTACAATTGCTTAGTTTTTCCCATATAGTTTTCAATTATGTGAAGTAAATACCAATGTAATTTTGATCTTGGCACAAATTCATTAACTCTCGGCTTAACTGACCATTATGCTGTTGAAAACATTCCTTAAGATCTTGCCAGATTTCATGAGGATATTAAAAAAAAAAAACTAGCAAAAATTTCTTTCGGTACTGAGTTCATAATACAAGAAATGACAATTTTATTACTTTTGATCCAAGATTAATAAGTTCTAGATCGCTACCTTCAAGTTTTTTGGTTGATCAATCTACAAACCCCAATTTGTTCTTCACTGAGATAGTGATCAACATCACACAACTCTAGGAGGCATAATTCTCTCTAATAAGCTGTTGCGAGATAAGAACCAATCCACGACTGTCAGAATGATTAAGATAGTTACCTTCAAGTTTTTCAATTGATCCATCTACAAATCCCAATTCGTTCTTCACTGAAAGAGTAATCAACATCACACAACTCTAGGAGGAAATTCTCTCCAGTAAACTATTGCGAGACAAGAACCACTCCACGACTATTAGAATGATAAAGATAGTATGGAGTGAAAGCTCTTCAATTGCAGATCTACTTAAATTGTTCTCAGTAAGAGGAATATTTACAGAAGCTAAAGAATCGTCAGCCGCAATAAAAATAACCAAGAAGAATCAAGAAACTTATCTCAATTCATAGCAATTATCAAACGTTTTGAGAGAGAGAGAGAGAGTACCTTAAGAGAGATAAAGATAGATAAGAAGAGAGGACAAAGAATGAAAATTAGCTTTTCCATTACTAAGCTCATATTGCAACTTCAAATAAGATATATATACAGCTCTAGAGTTTGTTATAACTAACTTGAGTCTAATGTCTAATTAACTAGTCTTAACTAACTGACTCACTTAATACATCTTAATACTAACATCCATTTATAAACCCTAAACCTAATTGCAAAAACTCCTATATGGTTTCATAGTAATTATTAGGAAATTTTGCTTATAACACTCTATCTTTTAATGAAATTGTGATTTACACCCTAAATTTTTTCTATTTACATGAGCCCTATAATTTAGTAAATATGTGCAAAAAACACTGTGTTAGATTTAAACTAACACCATGAGAATATTTGTATACAACAATATTTGTATAGCTATTAATTATGGAACCGATAGTTAATTAAATATTTGTATACAACAATAAATAATCCAAAAGTTCTAAAATATTTGTGTATAACAAATGTATTTTGATACATATTCAAATATAATTTCATAATTATTAATACGATTCGGACTTCACCGATGTCGTCTTGCACATGGGTACACTTTAGGGGTGTCTTTATTTCTTGTTTTAGTGTTTAATTCTTAAAAAATAAGATTTTTGTATGTTGTGTTCGAACGTGGGTGGAGTGCGTTCGAATGCGCTTGTGAACGCCTACATCAGGTTCGCACATCTAGAGAGTGCGAAATGTGCATTCGAACGCGCTTGCGAACGCTTACATCGTGTTCGTAAATCCAGAGAAATGAGAAATATGTGCGTTCGAATGTGCTGCGAACGCCTGCATCGCGTTCGCAAATCCAGAGAAGTGAGAAATATGTGCGTTCGAACGTGATCGGGCGCATTCAAACGCAGTTGGCGAAAATATATTGTTTAGGGTTATTTTTGAATTGTTTGGTTAGCCTCTAAAAGTGTGGATGGCAACCATGGAATCATTATTGATGAATTGAGTTTTTGCCTTATCTCCTTCATCTTCTTTGCTCCCATTCTCTCGATCCCCGACGACACCGCTTCTAACCTCCCTCGACCAGCCAATCACCCTAGTTCCTTAGGAGCGGCCCACTCCTCCATCTTCTTCTAATCTATCCAACACTAGTCCTAACCCTTCCATCACCCATAACCCTTTCACCACCACTATTTCACTGGTGCCACCCCATTAACGCCGATCCACCACCATCCACCATCATCTAGGATCTCGTACCTCCATCCACGGATCCTAAGACAGACCCCTTAACATTCGTCCATTAATTGGACGATATCTGGAAATCCCTACATTAGATTCTCCTGAAACTTAATTTGTTGGAAAGCTCTTTTCCGGGGTTACAACATATCAAAATCTCACGTCGATCCGACAGCGGCATCTTTCAAGATCTATTTTCAAAGTTCCGTGTCAGATCTTGTCCAGATCTGAAATTCGAAATAGATCGAGCCTTGGCCTAAAAAGTGAAATCGTATCAATTAATAATTATGAATTCCATAACTAATAATTATAGATTCTGTAGTTATTTACTATGAATTCTATTATTAATAATTATTTATTACATAGTTATTAAGTATGGATTCCATAGCTAATAATTATGCATTTCATATTAACTAGTTCTTATAGTTCATGTTTTTTATTCTGTATATATAAATTTTGGATTCCATAGGTAATAATTATGGATTCCATACTAATTGGATTCTATAGTTCATATATTTGATTTTGTATATATTAATTATGGATTCCGTAATTAATAAATATTGTACACAAACTTTCCAAAAATTATATATATATTATTTACTGTTGTATACAAATATTTCAGAAATTCACTAATTGTTGTTGCATACAAACATTGCAGATATATATAGATTAGTTATTGTTGTAAACAAATTTTCAGAATACAACTTCATTGTTCAACATAATCTTAATTGTTCTAAATACAACTTCATTGTTTTATAAAATTAGTTTTCACTATAACAAATCAATATGTGGCTTAATTCCTCTAGTACTCTTCTTTCATGGAACAGCTGTCAAGTGAGGCATTACTTGTTTAGGCACAATAGCTATTGTTAAGGCAATTTTGGCTTCATCTTTGAACTCCCTTCCTATTTTTGACCACTTACGATGCTCGTTTTTCTTTTGATTCCATCAGTAATAATTTCCATTATAATTTCTACACAAAGCATAACCATATCATTTTGTACAAATATCATTGGTGAGCCACTTTTAGACAATTCTCATATTTTATAAAGAAAATCTCATAATCCACTTCATAAAAAAAGTAATTAATAACTGTAACAACCCAATCTTTAAAAAAAAAAAAATTCTGGGCACGACGCGACCGGCCACACTGTGGCCGGCCTCGTGCCCATGCAAGCTGCGCATGTAGCTTGCGTGGTGGGGGCGCCACGCGCCCGCTGCCGCTGCCGCAGCCAATGGGCTGCGACCAGCTGGCCGCGGCGGGCCCCGGCGTCGCCGCAAACCGCCCCCCCCCCCCCCCACCGCCTTCCCCCTCTCTCTTTAAATCTCTCTCTCTCTCTCCCGTTTGGTCTCTCTCTAAACCTCTCTCTCTCTCTCTCTCTCTCTCTCTCTCTCTCTCTCGCCGAGGCCGGACTATCGCCGCCGCCGCCACCTCCCCGAGCGCCGGTGAGCTCTTTCTCCTCCTCTCTCTTCTTCTCTCTTCTTCTCTCTCTCTCTCTCTCTCTCTCTCTTTTCTCTTTTTCTTACCTTGGGCTCGGGCCCGTCGGAGCCGAGCCGCCGGCGAGAGGCCGGCAGCTGGCTGGCCACCAGCTGCCGGTGCCCTCCCCGTCGGCCCGGGTCCGCACCTCCCTCCTCCTTCTTCCCTTCTTCTCTTTTCTTCTCTTCTTCTTCTTCTTCCTTTCTTCCTTCTTCTTTCTTCTTCTTCATCTTCCTCAGCTATTTCCCTTCTGCAATAGTGCTGGGCTCGGCCCAGCACTGTAGCAGACAGTGCCGAGCCCAGCACTGTGACAAGGGATTGCTCCCTTTTTAATTTGTTTATATTAATTATATGATTTAGTTTTTAAAATTTAGGTGAATCAGTTATCTGGATAATAGATTATTTTAATAATTTATACTCTCTAGCATAAGTATTAGTTAAGTATTATTAGTATAATAATTTATTAATTATAGTTATAAGTACTTGCATATGATTATATATAGTATAACCACTGTTTATTAGATTAATACATGTAATCATATAGATAATAATCTTATATTTTATATAGTTAGTTTTATTAAAAATAATTAAATTTTATAAGTTTCTATTAATGTTTATGTATGCTTATATATGCATATATTTAATACATTTGAGTATACAACGTGTTTCTAGCAACTTATCATTATTATTATATATTATTTTCTATGCAATAAAATGCTGAGCTCAGATAATCATTTTTATATTTATGAATAATGATTAATATATGTATGATTAGTAACTAGTTAAGTAAAAGTAATAATTGCCATATAATTGAATAAGGTTATCATAATTATATATATATAAGGTATCTCAAGTTATTTAATAAAATCAAATAAGTTATTATATTTTACACCAATGAATTCTAAATGGGATAAACGACTAACATCATATTATTTAAATATTTTCAGACTCTGAACCCTCTTATTTGAGACCCCGTGGACCTTGCTAGCGATGAGTGTCACTCGGTTACCTAACGGACGTGAGAGATGCGTGGTTTGTATCTTCTGATCAGACTGTGAGTAGTCTTATCCCCTAGATCCCTTTCTCAAATTAGGTTATATTATATATTATGTACATACATGTTTTGGCCTCCAGCATGATTATATGACTTTATCTAGAGATGATTACCGTCGAGCATATTTTTATCATGCATGTAATTAGGCTGATCTTTGATATGAGTATGATAATGATAAATAAGGATGGTTGGAGATGATTATACTGTTATGGTTTTATGTCGAGATAATCTCTAGCATGAGTGTGCATGTGATAGACTAGCGGGAGTATGCATGTGTTAGATACATGGTTGGAGACTACATTGCATCATTTTTCTCTTGATTCCTATTCCACCTAAATTCCTATTATGCATTGACTCGTTATCGTACTGGATATATGCATATGATCTGTCATTTAAAAGGAAAACATGAAATGTGATTGATAGGATAGTTGATAAAAAGCGTGGGGATACCCGAGTAGGCGCCAGGGTTAGGGGTGCCTGGATTGATGATTATGGTCGCTGATATGCGATATCTCGTGGCCCATGTCCGAGGTCAGTTGAGTCTGTGCGCACAGACAATCGGACACATGCCGTTCGCCAGGGCATATGTGGTGAGTTATCCTCACGAGGGTTCTATCAACTATGTGGGGTGCCCAGTCTGGATGGATGTTGATACCCTTAGCGGATGGCAGGGTATGGTTATATTTGAGATACTTCTTGCGGATGGCAGAGTATGCTCGGAGCCTTCGGGCATGATGTTAAGACCGGGTACCGGGTGTTGACTATGCACAGTGGTCTAGTATGATGATATTATACCGAGATGTCGGTGATGATTATGATGTTGAGAAATGCATATGATTTCATTATCATTCGGTTACCTGATTATCGAGTAGTCAATATTAATCATATATGATTGCATTTGATTTCATAGTATTGTCATGGTCGGCATGCATCATGTGTCATATTTGAGAGAGAAAGTTATAATGATTATATGACGTGGTGACCTATTTATTCATTGTCGAGGATTATGTATTCTTATCAGTTATGACATGTTATCTACTTTTCATTTATGTATTATTGAGGATACATTCATATACTCATTCATGACATGATGCTCTGTCTAATTCATATTATCCAGTACATGATTTACTCTTTGTTTGGCATCACTGATTCGGGGTAAGGTCTATTCACTGAGCCTTTTGCTCATGACTCTCTTTATTTCTTTTCTAACCCTTCAGATTTGTGGTACGTGATAGCGACCTGAGATATCTTGAGAAGATATTTTAGAGTGATGATGAGGTGAACTATTGATGCGAGACGGTATGGAAGATAGTTTAACCAGACATTGAGTTGTATCGTTGTTTGCTATATTTGTACCTTATTGTATCAGATGATGAGTTATATAGTATATGTCAGATTTTTATAGCACTCGTGTATCAGCTGTTTAGTTGTATCTTGATGGTTTGTTGTGGCCTGTATGAGTCCTGCCAGATTATGTAGCGGTCTAGTGTTTATTATTGTGGACTTGGATATTCATATGTTAATAGATTTATTTGATTGATAGTACGATTTATTCGACGATGGATTATGTGATCATGGATATGTTAGTAGGTGTTATTTGATAATGTCATGTTTATAGGTGCACAGGAGAGTATCTGTGCGTGACGGGCCCCGCCCAACCTGTCTTGTGCGCCGCGCGTGCTGTGTGGGCGCGTAGGCGTGCACGTGCCGTGTCGGGCGGGGGCGTTACAATAACGAACTTTATAGACAAGCAAACTAACATTTTAATTTTTTTTATTCTTACAAATCATATTGTTTTTGGATATAATAAAGCAATATTGTTTGTGGAGTCCATAGTATTTAATTATGAAATAGCATGTAAAAAACATAAAATAATCACAACCTTTGAAGATATAAAAATTAACTTAAGTACATAAAAGAATTGTTTAAAATAAATTGTCAAATATAATAGAGTAATACAATATGTTACGATTCGACTACCTGGGTTGAGTTGAGTCAACTCGAGTGGAGTCGAGTGGAGTCAAGTTAGTTATTTAACTTTATCTTAATATTTAAATTCAAATAAATCGGATAATCCGTATATGGATCTGATCCACTAGGAATTTTTACTCCTATAAATAGGAGTAGACATGTGTTTGATAAGAGAAGAGAATGAATTTGAGTTTAGCCAAATATTTCTTATCAACTTTATCTTTTAACTTAGTTGTTAGATTGCCTTTATCTTTTCAAAAGTAGATCATAGACGTAGAAGTATCCTGACCTTTCAAACCCTAGCATCCTTCCTCAACCAGCAATTACCCTATCTTACGGCCTTCCACCACCACCCTCCGACGATCGTCGCAACGTCGGTTAATTAGTATTCTGCCCTATTTCGACTTTGCTCCACTATTTTAACCATAACTTTCCATTTGAATCTCTGATTGACTTCATTCCAAAGTCTTTAGATTAGGAACTTCTAAGATTACTACCCCTCAAAATCTTAGGATCATCCTATAGACGGATCGCTCTAGATCTGGTTCATAATATTGGTATCAGAGTTGACGTTTCTCGGATGATGGTTAACACGCGATCCAAGACGAACGAGGAAGGAGTGACCATGGAAAGTCAAGAACCCATCTCCGTTCCTATGGGAGTATCTCTGACGTCCCCTCCACCATGAGCAACTGTCGATGATGAGCCGCTGGCATAGGCAAAAACATTTTTTAAAGAATTTTTGGCCAAGTTAAAGAAGAACGCGAAGGAGATTCATACTGCCCTCAGGGACTCAATCCAGGCCTTGATGGAGGCCCTACTAGCCTCTCTCCACCAACCTGTGCGGCCAGCGCCGCCGACCATGACGGAATCGGGCCAACAGCGGCTAGAAAACTCCACCCATGAGGGAGGTGGAAGGGAGCCCCAAACCGCGGCAACCATGACTCCTCTAGCTACGGTGGAGGCCCCTCCACCATTGTAGGCACACACTTCCACTACTGTTGTGCTGGAGATGCCGCCAGCACAAGGGTCGCGATCACCTTCCTCGCATGCGATAGAAGCTAGGGCTAAAAACCCTAGCTTCCCACAGGCGAAGATCCAGCCCTCACCGGCCCCAACCGCCATGTCCACTCGCTTCACCGGACCAATAGCACCCGGGATGTGACATGGCCTTTGTTCACCCAACAACCACTAGAAGATCGTCGATGACAGCGGTTATCGCTACAAAAAACCTACAACTAGTGATCGTGGGTCTAGCGGTCCCACGACCACCGACGACCAAGGTTGGCTTCCTTGGGCCGACTACCGACCAGTGGTGGCCGCCATAGCCGCCACCATCACAGCTTCCTACCACTATTGCTCCCATGCAGTGGGTCCATAGGCTCCTTTCGCAGTCGCCGGGGGTATTTGAATGAAGGTGATGTAGTGCAAGATTTTCGAGGCAGGCCAAATTTTCATGAACTAGTTCGACCACCTTGTGCAAACCAGTTTGGAACCTATGAACATGACCCTAAGCATGAGTACGAGCCCGAGGATGAATGGTGGAATGAGCCAGTGGGCCTACGTCATCAGACTAAACCAAACCCGTGTGCGTCATAAGCTGAACCCATGGGCCTATGACCCACGTAACTAGCCTCGACCACAAAGTCACTTCGCCGGCAATGATAGACCACAATTTGGGATCCAGGCTCAGACCGTCAAGCTTGATTTCTCAAATTCTCTAGAGGAGACCCACTAGATTGGACCTATCTAGCAGAGCAATTTTTTACGTACCAATTAGCCTCATTCCACTTGGAGGGCGTGGTGATTAGATGGTACCAGCCGATTGAGTGGACTCAACCATTAGAGTCTTGGAAGAACTTTGCGGATGAGATTTGTGCTCGATTCGGTCTGACCCAGTATGAGGACTTTCAGGCCATGTTGACTAAGCTGACTTAGTCAACAACAACTCGAGCTTATCGAGAGGAGTTTGAGCGGATATTCAATCGAGTCACTAACTTGTCTGACTCGGCCTTGAAGAGTACTTTCATTAGTGGGCTCGAGCCTGACATTTAGGTTGAGGTCAAGGCTTTGAGGCCCACTACTTCTAATGAGACCTTTTTTTTAGCTGTTCTAATGGAGTCCAAGTTGAATCAATTGAACTAGATCCGTAAGGAGGAGAAAAGAAAGAGGGCCCAAGCCCACGACCCACTAGAGATGGCATCTACCCTAACTCAGCCTACATTGACGCCTCAGCCTAATCGATAGATGATCTTACGCCACTTTGTACCCAACAACTTGAAAGAGCGCTGAAAAAAAAAGCTTGTGTTCTTACTGTGATGACCGATTCACCCCCAATCAAAAATGCAAGTGTTAGTCAGCCCATGCCATGTTCCTAGGCAGACTCAAGGAAGACGAACCTAAATCTAATGATTGGCGCGACAAGTTGTATGAGTACAAGGACGTGAAATGCTAGTCACCTTGAGGATAAGGTGTTAGAAGCTTGGTGTATTGTTATGAGTCAAGTTGAGTGGAGTTAAGTTAGTTACTTAACTTTATCTTAATATTTTGAATTTCATATAAATCAGATAATCAGCATGTGGATCAGATCTACTAGGAATTTTTACTCCTATAAATAGGAGTGGACATGTGTTTGATAAGAGGAGGGAATGAATCTGAGTTTAGCAAAATATCTTTTATCGTCTTTATCTTTTACCTTAGCCGTTAAATTGTCTTTTATCTTTTTAGGAATAAATCATAATCGTAGAAGCATCCTAATCTTCTAAACCCTAGCCTCGTTCCTCCACCAGTAGCCACCCTATCTTACAGCCGTCCACCACCTTCCGACAATTGCCGCAACGTCGGTTAATTACTATTCTACCCTATTTTGACCTTGCTCTACTATTTTAACTGTAACTTTGCATCCAGATCTCTGATTGACTTCATTCCAAAGCCACTAGGTTCGAAACTTCCGAGATTACTACCCCTCAAAATCCCAAGATCATCCTATGAATGGATCATCAGATCTGGTTCATAACACATAATATAATCAAGGAAACATGAAATATTACTCTAACCATTTAGGTTTCCATGTAAAAGTACAATTATGGGCTTATGTAATTTATAAAAAAATAAGATCATTCATATGCAAAATATGAAAGTGAATAGAAATATCCCCAAAATCCTAAAGAATCTCCAATCCCATCTAATGTGAATTCCTCTTCTAACCAACCCATTTTTTCTCTACGTCCAATTCCAAAATGAGTGAACTAATTCATCAATAAGAAACTTAACATTATAAAAGGAAAATAAGAATAAGAAAACTTGTGTAAGCTTCCCACTCTCCTATTCCCTGGGGAAGCCTCAACTGCCTCACTGGCTCTATAAGCTGCGAATAAAGGTGGGTTCGAGAAAGGGAGAGCTATCACTGGTAAGGACGAATAAGAGTTTGGATGGTTTGCTATTGTGGAGAAGAAAGGTTTTGAAATTAATATTCATTTTCAGTTTTCTGCTAGAGAAAAGTTAATTAGATTTTTCATATTTTACAAACAAAAACTCCTTGCATTTAATGTAAGAAGATATCATCAAAGTTGGTGTAGGGGCAACTTTGGTATTTTTACAAAAGTTTGGGTGAAGCTGCAAAGAAAACTTAAAATGGCTTTTTAAGCAAAATTGTAAATAAATTTGATTTATGATACAAATCGCCCAAATATAATAAGCCCTAAATTTGGGAATATCTATACTCCATGTTTTGGTTGGAATAGCATTATTCTAAAATTTTAGAATAACTCCACCCATTCTTCAATAATCCATCAGCCGCTTTCAGTATAATAAGCCTACACTTTCCCTTTTTGACGAATTTATATTAAGCTAAACATGTTGAATTAATTTAAATTATTGTTTGACCAAGAATTATAAAAATAACCATGAGAGTATAATATAACATTTCTAAAATAAAATTATAATTTATGTTTAATTTGAATAGGAATAATATATTATTCAAATTCCAAATGACTCATTTATGTAAAATTATAAAAATAACTCACCCCCTTGTTCAAATTCCAAATGACTCATTTGCTCTCCTAGTAATATATTAGAATATGGTGATATATTGTGGTTTAGATTCAAGTTGAATAATGTGATATGACTAATATATTTGGAAATATAATTAATGTGATCTAGCCCTATAGAGTCACCTCACAAGGGAGATTCAGTTTGTTAAGTCGATTAAGTTTGTCATAGTACTAATTGTTTACTATTTTTAAAAAACTTCTAGCATCTAGCTTGTGTTGTTGAACACTTTGCCAACAGCATTCAAATGGCATAACATAATAGCAGCCTTCATCGAGGTGTTTGAAAGGCTGGCCAATGGTGTTCGAACGCCATAATCCGAGAGTAGTAGAATGTGGAGGCGTTCAAACACCCCAACTTGAGAGTAGTCTTTGTCGAAGTGTTCGAATATTTGCCCACGGCATTTGAACGCCACAATCTAAGAGCACCCTTTGCTATATAGTATTCAAAAGCTCGAACCTAAAAGTATAGATTTAGAGTTTTCACAAAGCATTTGAACGCATATTGACCTACGTTCAAATGCCCGACGATGGGATCTTAGAATTAATTTGAATATTTTTGAATTTTGGCTAGCCTTTAAATATGTGGTAGGCTACCACTTTTGAATTATTAAAGAATATTAATATTTTTTACCTTCTATCTCTATCCTCCTCATCTCTTGATGGGTTACGGTACCAAAAGATAGGTTACGGAACAATTCCTTTAAAATCTGAATTTATTACAGAAAAGAATCTGCGCAATTATGAAAAAATATTCGTCAAATATTCTACTATAGTCAGAAAATTACGAAACTAAGTGGATTAGATTCGTAACTTTTTGACCTACCACTTTTTTTATTTACGCTTTTCACAGATTCAAACTGCAACTAGGACAAAAACACGAAATAACATGGGCGATGGTGGTGGTGACGGGTGGAGTAGATGTTAGGGTTATGGATGGGTATGGAGATGAAAGTGGATTGTGGATGTGATTAAGGGATGTAGACGAAGGGAACTAAGTGGTCGAGATCCCAAAGAAGAGGGGTGACTCGACAGACGAGAGAGATTAGAAGTTACGAGAAACCTTGCCAACAGTAAAGGTGGAAGATGGTAAAGAGGGAGGAGGGAGAGAGTCTAGAGAGAAGATAGGAGACAAGAAATCAATAATCTTATAGCATAATGAATTTGGTTGTCATCCACATATTTATAGAGGCTAGCCAATAAGTCCTAAAACAATAAGTAACCCTAATTCTAGAGGATTCCCACCGATCGCATTCGAATGCACCCGATCGCATTTGAACGCACAAAAGACGTTCTCTGTATGTGCGAACGCGATACAGGCGTTCGAACTTATCCGACCGCGTTCGAACGCACATTATGCGTTCTCTGTATTTGTGAATCTATTGCAAGCGTTCGCAAGGGCGTTCGAACGCGACCCCACCTGCGCTCGAACGCGATCTATAGAAATTTTATTTTAATAAAAATAAATAACTAATGTAATAAGAAAAGATTCTAACTAATTGATCATCTCTCCTAATCTTCTCCTTCAATCCAAAATCATCGCCATGAAGTCAACACCATTCTCTTCCTTCTCGACTTCCAAACCCCCTAGTCTAGTAGGGTTGGCTATCTTCTCCCCTCTCCCTTAGACCCTAGCCACCGACTAGATCTTCCCTCCTTATCCATCGATCCCCCTTCTTCTTTAGAGTCGATCACCATCTCCCCCTTCTTCTTTTCTAAATTACAGATCTACCACACACTATCACCATCTCTATATTCTTTCCATTATTTAGATTTCACAATCTCTACTAATTCCACCACCTAATCACCCACCACCATCACCACCTAATAACCCACCACCATCTCCACCTAAACTCATGTTAATCTAGTCCACGACAATTGATATCAGTGCAGTTTATCCTACGACCACCATGGCGACTACCCAATTCATGGCTTCACAACCACATGAAGGCACCTCTACAGAGGCGGAAGCGGGTAACTTTTGATGGGGATCCAATTCCCAACTCGTTTATGGTTATCTCACCCTCTACATTGCCTTAACACACCAATCTGGTTTAGATGTTGAGGAACATGAAAGCTTCGATGGAGGCATTGACTCAAGCCATTATCAGCTTGCAATGGCAACCAATGATATCATAGCCCCTCTTCGAACCAAAACCCTCCACCACATCTAACATGTGAGGGAGCTCTTTTGAGGTGGGATCCACCATCATGACGAAGCTATCAAGGCATGACCCAAAGCTATGGAACCACTGCTATCCACTAAAGCAGCAAGGCTTTTCGAGATGGGTGTCGATCCACATCAGTTTTCACCTGAGCTGCCAATGGAAGTTTTTAAGGAATGGAAAGCCTTCGATGATCCTACACCTCAACGAGCTTACCATGAAGATCTAGAGCCTAAATGGCTATACCATAACACTATGGCTATCCTCACCATGGTCGAACGAACCCAAGGAAGAGAGACCAAACAATGTGATGCGAATGGATTATGTTGGATCACATCATGAGGATATTAGGCTCGATGGATTAAGTCTATTTATCTTTTAATTAATTTATGCTTATATCTTATATAAGCTCTTAACGAAAGTCTAATTAAGTTATATTAGCCTTGAAAATTAAGTCTAATTAAGTCATGAAGCCTCTATGGCAAGTCATATTAAATCATGTAAGTTTCTAAAACAATTCCAATTAAGTCATGTAAGTTTCTAAAACAAGTCCAATTAAGTCATGTAAGTTTCTAAGACAAATCCAATTAAGTCATATAAGCTTATAAAGAAAGTCCTAGTTCGAGCCATATAAGCCTTTAAGGCTAGTCCAAGTAAGATTCATTATACCCGACATCGAAGGAGAGCTCCACGAGAATCGAAAAGACTCTCCAAGCCTTGACGGCAGCTATCCTAGCTCGACACCACCACCCCACACCGCTAGCGCCATCGGCCATAGCGGAACCAACCTCCCTACGACGTGAAAGTCCAAATCATGAGGGAGGCGAAGTGCTGGTCCAAATTGCGACGAAAGCACCACCTCTGACTATGGTGGAGCTCCTGCCATCCTTGTAAACCGTTTCCATCATTGATGCAAAACTAGAACAGTCCTTAGCAATGAACGTGTCTCTCACCCGTAGTGGAATCTAGGGCCGAAAGCCTTAGCTTTCCACTAGCAACGATCCAGGCCCCACTGGCCCAAACCATCATATCTGATCACTTCCTTAGACCACCCACCCGAGCCATGGCCTAAATTGTATACACTAAGACCTTGGCTCAAGCCACTCACGACTAGGATTTGGCCTGAGACACCTACAGCTAGGGCAAACTATGGCTCGAGGAAGTGAGCCATTGAGTAGAACCCACCATGAGGCCCTCCTCCACATGGTAGATAAGACGCACATGAAGATCGAGGACATGCACTTCGAGAGCAGCAAAAGGTATGAAAATCACCATGGACACCTTAAGAATATGGTGATCGGAAGCATGGTGGATTGATGTGAATTAGGTCATGTCAGATTATATTATAAGGACATTGACCTCAATAGATTGAGTCTATTTATCTTTTATATCAGCCCTTAAGATAAGTCTAGTTAAGTCATGTAAAACTCAAAAGACAAGTATAAGTCATGTAAGCCTATAAAACAAGTCTAATTAAGTTATGAAAATATCTAATGCAAATTCAATTAAGTCATATAAGCCTATAAGGCAAGTTCTAGTTTGAGTTATATAAGCATTTAGGGCTAATCCGAGTATGATTCATTATACCCATTCTCTATATAGAGGGGCTAAGCCTCTTTGTTTAATCATCTAAGTATCTAAGCATCTAATGAAGAGTTAAGAATTATATTTTAGCTTTAGACTATCTTAGGAGTAAGAGTAAGATAATTTAATAGTAGAAGTAAATTAATTATAGTTGTTTACTTTTCTAAGAGTATATCTAAGTTAAAAATCCTAGCCACCATCTACCTCTACGAGCTACCCACTCATACAGCGAACCATCACCATCCCAAGGCTGTCCGTCACCCTCCTATGAGAATAAAGTACTCATACTATGTGCATGATTGTAGAAGATTAATACATAGGACTTAGTTCAACGTATAGTCTACCATTGATCCTCAATCTCATATAATTATTATAAGATGCAAGTTCAAACCGTAAGGTACTTAGCACTGATACATAGTATAAAAGTTCGATATGATAATCTTGTATATATAATAATAATTTTTAAATGTTTGTATTTTTAAATCCCTTTCTAGGGGATTGTTATTAATTTCATAATTTAATTAAATTTAAATTAATAATTAAAAGAATTTAAAACTCAAATGTTACAAGAATTTTAAAAGTTTTGTAACGATCGTAATGATCATTCTAAAATGATTAATATGCTGAATTCATTTGAGAGTTACAAGTTTTTAAGAAATTCAAAAGGCCCGGGATACTTATAAATACCACATTTGTTCATGAGAGAAAAAATATAATAACAATATAAAATTTCAAGTCAAATAAAAAGCTTTAGCTACTTTTAGCTTTCAATTTTTCTCTTATATTATTAGAATTAGAGGAGCGCAGTTTTTATAGAAAAGCGTCAAAGGACTATGCTATCCGGTGATATAGGAATGAGGTTCTAGGTTGTACCTTAAAGAAAAGAGAGACGAATAACCCTGTACAAACGGCGCCACTTTCCTTTATGATAGCTATGCTTCGGTGTGCCAAGCCAAATTTCCTAAACTTTTTATTATTATTTATATTAAATAATTTTTATTTTATTTTTTCAAAATACAAAATTAGATTTAATATGTGTATAAATATTTTATTTTGAAATTTTTAGAAATAAAAACTAACAGTTTCATTTTTTTCAAAAGTTGCCAAAGAGAGTTATCAATAATAGCTAGCTAGCAAAAGCTTATTCTATTCTTTAGAATAATTGTCACATCCTTAAGCTAATAACCTCTCAACTAATTTCCATCGAAAGAGGTGAAAAAAACACATGTTAACATCCTACATTTGTGTAGCAGTGTCACAATATTAAAAAAAATAGGCCCAAGTAGTTTCAATATCATTGTTAAAAATGCTGCATAGAAGATTGATAGGCATACCGTAGATGAGGAGCCTAGCTTTGATAGACAACCAGATCCAGGTGAGTTTCCATAAGGACGTACGACTTCTTGGGGCTATAAGCAATTTCTAAATCAAGGTTCACTTAGGATTGAAGTTTTCAATAAGAAAATTATAGGCATTTTTCAGTGGCTTGACCACCAATATGCAGGAAAATGGGGAAGATGAATCTGGTGCTGGATGGTCTCACTCATAAGTAGGCCAAACTAAAGTAGAATCCTCTCAGTATGCCAATTATCCTTATGCATTAATCTAACCACTTAGTCCTAAATCATACATTCATATTAAAGAGAAAAAGGCATGAAAAATAATCAAGGATCATGCAAAATAGAATAGAAGTAGACTTGTTGGCCTTAATATTCTTAATGAATCCACCGTAAACATTAAGAATAGAGTGAAATATAAATATGAAATAGGAATTGTTATTACTAAAATGAGAATAAATGTGTAATAATTATGTTTTATGTGACATAAAGTGAAAGTAAAGAAAGAAAAATAATGAAAACACCATTCTATAGATTTAAAGTAAATTGATGGAATAGATCATAAATAAATTAATATATTTTATGTAGGTAATGCTTGGTAGTTACATATGCAATGCTAGGCTAGGACATTATATATGCAATGCTAGGCTAGAGCATTATATATGCAATGCTAGGCTAGAGCATTATATATGCAATGCTAGGCTAAGACATTACTTATGCAATCTTGGGAGATAGATATTCAATGCAATGCTAGGGAAATGCTACTCACCATTTCAAACTCCACTTGATAGCAGCGAAGTCCTCGTAATATGGGGTCTCAAATCTCTTTGTGATGCTTCTTGAAAAATTTGCCACCTGTCGATAGGGGTGTAAATGAGCCGAGCTTGAGCGAGTAATCACCAACTCAAGCTCGGATCGAAATTAATTTTGAGCCTAGCTAGATCAAACCCGAGCCGACCTCGAGCTTTGAAATTTGTTATCAAGCCATACACTAGCCTAGTTGGATCAAGCCGGTGTCAAGCCCAAGCTTGAAACCAATCAACCACGACAAGATGGAGGAGGAGGTGGTGGAGGAGGCTTGCTAATAGAGGAGGAGACGGTAAAGAGGAGGAGGAGGTGGTGGAGGTTTGCCATCGGAAAAGGAGCTGCTAGAGGAGGCGGTGGCGGCTTGAGGAGGTGGTGCCAACTTAGCGATGGAGGAAGATGAGGCAGTGCCAACTTACCAATGGAAGAGGAGAGGAGGCAATGCTGGCTTATCGACAGAGGAGGAGGACAAGGAAAAAGTGGGTGATACGACTTAGTCGAATTGGATTTACTCGCGGCATTGGGTTTATTAGAATGAGCTTTATTTATATAGTTTATGTTTGCTTGAGAGAATAAGATTTTTTGCCAAGGGGCGTTCGAATACCAAGGACCCGCATTCGAACGCCTGTATGCATTCGCAATGATAAAGAACAGTATTTGCACATTCGAACGTGATGCGGTGCGTTCGAATGCACCGCAGCAAAAATTATTGGTTTGTTAGGATTTTGTCTTAATTGTTTGGGTTCCAAAGGTGAGTCTCTATAACTATATGGAGGAAATCCTAATTAGAGTTTATCTGATAATTAAAACGGTATTGTGTCTTTATCTCGTTCCTTCTTGCCCTAGCCATTGACGTCCACTCCCACCGCCTTCCTACTACCGCCCAAGTCTTTGGTCAACTTCCTCTAACTCCTAACCCCTCTCTTCTACAATAACTTCTCCCTCTTCTCTCCGAAGGAATTAAAATAGCACCTATCTAGCCATTGAAGAGCTAACAAGCTAGGATTCATTCAACTTTCGACCACTATTCGGCTGATATCTCAAGATCTAGCAATCTAAACCCTGTGATCTTGGATTCATTGGAAAACTCTTTTCAAGGGCGATAACATATCCAAAATTAAGCTAGATACTTTAAAAGTCACATCCTCAAATTGGTCCAAAACCATTACAAATCGGATCAAGCCGGTTAGTAGCAATGGGCCGAAGATTGGAAAAGGAGAAAGGATTGGTGTGGAGAGGGGTTTTGTGAATGTTTAGGGTTTGGATTTTGGAAAATAATTTATATCAAGCCTGTCAAGCTGAGCATGAGCGGGTCAGCTCTGAGGCTTGACTCGAAATTCAAATCGAGCCTAAAGTTAAGGCTCAAGCTTGGCTCAACTTAAGCCAAGCCAAGCTGAACCCAAGCTTTGGTCGAGCCAAGCCCGAGCTAAGCTCGAACGACTCATTTATTTTGACAATCCTACCTATCGATCGTTCTCCCACAAATCAATGAAGTGCCGTCCATGAAGATGAAAACTTGCCATCTTCATCTTTGCTTCCTTTATTGTCCTTTGCAAATCAAAATACTACTCCACCTGAAATATCCAATCTGTGTGGCCTCCTCATTGGAACGTCAAAAAGTCCAAGCATATGGTTCAGTCTCGAATCTCGAGATCAATGGTACGATTCAGATTTCACCGATGTCATCTCGAGCACAAATATACTTTAGGGGTGTCTTTGGTTCTTGTTTTAATGTTTAATTCGTAAGAAAATAAGTGTTCTGTAAGTCGCCTTTGAACGCGGTGGAGTGCGTTCGAACACGGTTATGAACGCCTGCATCATATTCGCACATCTAGAGAGTCTGAATTGTGCGTTCGAACGTGCCGTGAACGCCTACATCGCGTTCACAAATCTAAAAAAGTGAGAAACAGGTGCGTTCGGACGTGCATTCGAACGCCTGCAGCGCATTCAAATGCCTGCATCGCGTTCATAAATCTAGAGAAGAGATAAATAGGTGCATTCGAACGTGATCGGGCGCGTTTGAACACGGTCGGCAAAAATGTAATGTTTGAGGTTAATTTTGAATTGTTTGGTTAGCCTCTAAAGGATGTGGATGGCAACCATAGAGTCATTATTTATGAATTGAGTTTTTACCTTGCCTCCTTCGTCTTCTTCACTCTCGTTCTCTTGATCCCCAGCGACATCGCTTCTAACCTCCCTCGACTGACTAATCACCCTAATCCCTTAGAGGCAGCCCTCTCCTCCCCCTTCTTCCAATCTATCTAACTCTTACCCTAACCCTTCCATCAACCATAACCCTTCCACCACCACTTTTCACCGGTGCCACCCCATTAATTCCGGTCCACCACCAACCACCATCATCTAGGATCTCGTGCCTCTATCCACGGATCCTGATCAGAACCCCCCTAACATTCGTCTACTAATCAGACGATATCTCGAGATTCGCACATCCGATTCGCCTAAAACTTGTTTTATTGGAAAGCTCTTTTCTAGGGTTACAACATATTGAAATTCACATCGATCTGACGACGGCATATTTTGAGATCTATTTACAAAGTTTCGTGCTAGAATTAGTCCATATTTGAGAATTGGAAGAGATCGAACCTTAGCCAAAAGGGGAGATCGTATCAAGATGGTATCAAAGCCACTGTTCCTTGGACACGCGCTTCCTATGACGACAACCGAAGCCATGGCTGCATGGCGAGATGATGAAAAAGAGATTCTCCCAATAGAGGAGGGGGAAATGGTTGCGAGGACTTCCACCCGCGGAACTGCCCAATCTAATAAGAATACGGAAGAACCTAGTGTTCAAGCCGTGTTCGAGCCTCTTTCCAAACAAATGGCCATCAATAACTAGATGATGATGGAGATGATGCGGGAATTATGGGCAACAAGGGAAGCCATGGCGAACGGGAACACACCATCGACCCCACGATGCGAGTCCACTTCCATGAACCCACCGCCACCGGTTCAGAATTTGCAACCATAAGAGCCGCTGCTGTCACCACCCTATGGGCAGAGGCAAGCAAGGATGGTTCCACCAGGCCCAATTGCAGGTGAACCCACCCATTGAGCAAACCACTACAGAGATCACTTTGGAGATCAAGATCCATGGGTCGGGCAATATGACTCGGAACCACAGCGAGTTAATCAAAACCGAAGGAGGGATCATCAACCATTTATGGTGCATCCTCCTCCGATTAGACAAGGACTTGGATATGATCCGGAATGAGACAACGACATCCGTGGACAAATCGTGCATCTCAAATTCTCCAAGTTCAAAGGTGGCGATCCAATCGATTGATTGTATAGGGCGGAGCAATTCTTCGCATACCAAGGTACGGCGGAAGAATACAAGATGACGCTTGCGAGCTTTCACCTTGAAGATGCGGCCCTTCATTGGTTTCGAGCAGCCAATGCCAATGAGGCTATCGAAACTTGGGCTAAATTTTGTGCTGATATCACGTGACGATTTGGAGCATCGGGGTATGAAGACTTCGATGCTCTCTTCTCAAAGATGGTGCAAAAGACTACGGTTGGGGTATACCAAGAAGAATTTGAGAGGATAAGTAGAAGATGTCATCCCCCATTAACAGATCAGCAACTTCGCAACACCTTCATCTCCGGGCTACGGGGAGACATACAAGCCGACGTGAGGGCTTTAAGGCCTAGAACTTTAAAGGAGGCATTCGAAGATGCGGTGCTCATGGAAGACAAACATAGGGCCATGAAGTTACTCTTGAAATAGAATTGGATGAGCCAAAGAAGCTGCAACCAAGCTCAACCAACCATAGCGGCGGGAAATATTACTAGAGTACCAAGAACTATTACTACAATAGTGCCTCCTCGAGCACCCCTGAAGCCATCCCAAGATGTGAAGTACGCACCTAGAGGTCCTGGACGAGCACTCACACCTGCTCAAGTGGAGGAACGAAGAGCCAAAAGCCTATGCTTTCATTGCGATAAGAAGTTTGTACCTAGGCATCGCTGCGCTAAACCAATGGGATCGGTGATGCTAATAGATGGATTGGAGGATGTGGAGGATGAGTTGGCAGATGAAGATGAAGGTGTGGCTGGACATCAAGAAGAAGTAGCTGAGCAACCCATGGAGGACATGATAGCCGAAATCTCCTTCCATGCCTATTCTGAGATAGCTGCGCTAAAGACTTTGCGGGTGAACGGTGTAGTCAAGAAAATCATAGTGAGAATCTTGATCGACACCAGGTACACCCACAACTTCATTGATAAGAGGCTCCTTAGAAAGATTGGGCTCGAGTCGGAACCCACGGAAGGGTTCGATGTGACAATTGGAGATGGCACCACATTGCAAGCGGATTTTATTTGTGGAGATGTGGAATTGAAGGTGCAAGGCCAAACTTTCACATTGGATCTTTATCCGTTGGCCTAGCGAGGTGCTGACATTGTTTTGGAGACTCAATGGCTTCGAAGCTTGGGGCCCGTGATATTTGACTTTACAAACCTCTCATTGATATTTTGGAGAAATGACCAGAGAGTGCTGCTGCATGGAAATCAACAGCTGATTGAACTTCCAAGCATAGGGGATGTAAGTGAGCTCGTCTCTTTCTCAGCACCCACTTTTCCTTTTTTCTCAGATCTGCGGAGAGCCAACGTAGGGGATAGTGAACTGGTCCAACTCATAGAGGAGTTGAGAGAGAACCCATCAGGCCACCCCGAGCATGAGGAGTGCGACGGATTGGTACTCGAGCGCGGGCGAATTAAGGTACCCATAGACAAAGAGCTACGGAGACTATTGATGGCACACTTCCATGATACTCCTATAGCAGGCCATGAAGGGATCTTACGTACCTACAAGCGAGTGGCCCAAAACTATACATAGACAACGATGAAGTCGGACATGAAGAAATATTTGCGTGAATGCAAAATCTGCCAACGAGTCAAATCGGAGACGCTCAAACCCAGCGGATTATTGCAACCACTGCATATATCGGAGCATATTTGGGAGGACATCTCCATGGACTTCATCGAAGGGCTGCCAGAGGTCCGAGGGTAATCGATGGTGTTCGTTGTGGTGGATAGGCTAAGCAAATATGCTCATTTCATAGCATTGTCTCATCCGTTTTCAACGAAAAAGATTACTGAAATTTTTGTTCGGGAAGTGGCACGCTTGCATGGGATGCCTAGGACGATCGTGTCAGACCGAGATCGCATCTTCGTCAGCAAGTTTTGGTCCGAGTTCTTCAGATTGCAAGGGACTCGAATCAACCTTAGTTCAACTTATCACCCCGAGACGAATGGCCAAACCGAGGTGGTGAATCGTGGACTGCAGCAATACTTGTGATGCTTTGTAGCGGACCAACCAAAGGATTGGGTCAAATTCCTTCCATGGGCCGAGTGGTCATACAATACTGCTCATCACTCTAACATTGGCATGACCCCCTTTGAGGTGGTTTATGGGCGCACTCCCCTGGTCTTGCGTACCTACGATAGACTCGCGGCAGGAGATTAAACCGAGCTCGACTTGGAACTTGCAGATTGAGATGAAACATTGAGACGGCTCAAGATTCACCTAGCAACAACGTAAAACCACATGAAGCAGACTTATGACAAAGGCCGGCGTGAGTGAGAATTTGAGGTGAATCAATGGGTGTTCGTTCGAGCTCAACCGTACCGACAATCTACATTGAGACCAATTTTGAACCAGAAGTTGGGTTACAAGTACTATAGTCCGTACTGAGTGCTACAACGAATCGGTCCAGTAGCTTACCTGTTAGACCTACCTGAGGGAACTAGGATACATTTGGTCTTCCATGTTTCGGCATTGAAGGCCCATATCGAGCCTAACCATGTGGTGGGTTCGGCCTTGCCCAAACCAATGGAAGAAGATGGCCCAACTGAACCAATCCAAGTCTTAGGCCGCAGGAAAAGATGCCATGGAACCAGATTAGAGACCAAAGTGCTGATCGAGTGGCTGGGCAAACCAACTAACGAGTCTACATGGGAGCTAGAGTCAGATATCATAGATTGCTTCCCAAATTTCAAACCTTGAGGACAAGGTTGTGGAAGTGTGGTGGATTGATACGATTCGGACTTCACTGATGTCGTCTCGAGCACGGATATACTTTAGAGGTGTCTTTGTTTCTTGTTTTAATATTTAATTCCTAAGAAAATAAGTTTTCTGTAAGTCACGTTCGAATGCGGGTGGAGTGCGTTCGAACACGATTGTGAACGCCTGCATCATGTTCGCACATCTAGAGAGTGTGAATTGTGCATTCGAACGTGCTATGAACATCTGCATTGCATTCACAAATCCAGAGAAGTGGGAAACAGGTGCATTCGGACGCACGTTCAAACGTCTGCATCGCATTCATAAATCCAGAGATGAGAGAAATAGGTGCGTTCGAACGCGATCAAGCGTGTTCGAACGCAGTCGGCGAAAATGTATTATTTAAGGTTAACTTTGAATTGTTTGGTTAGCCTTTAAATTGATCGCGTTTGAACGCAGTCGACGAAAATGTATTGTTTAAGGTTAACTTTGAATTGTTTGGTTAGCCTTTAAAGGATTAAAGGATGTGGATGGCAACCATAGAGTCATTATTGATGAATCGAGTTTTCCTTGCCTCCTTCGTCTTCTTCGCTCTCGTTCTCTTGATCCCCGGTGACGCCGCTTCTAACCTCCCTTGACCGGCCAATCATCATAGTCCCTTAGGGGTGGCCCTCTCCTCCCCCTTCTTCCAATCTATCCAACTCTTGCCCTAACCCTTTCATTAACTATAACCCTTCCATCACCACTTTTCACTGGTGCTACCCCATTAACTCTGGTCCACCACCAACCACCATCATCTAGGATCTCGTGTCTCCATCCACGGATCCTAATCAGACCCTCCTTGACGTTCGTCCACTAATCGGACGATATCTCTAGATCCCTACATCTGATTTGCCTAAAACTTAATTTGTTGAAAAACTCTTTTTTGGGGGCTACAACATATCCAAATTTTACATCGATCCAACGGCAGCATCTTTTAGGATCTATTTACAAAGTTTCGTACTAGAATTAGTCCAAATCTGAGAACAGTACGTAAGTGTTGGTGCAGTTTTATGAAATAACAAATTTGTCAACACGAAACACTTAGAAATTTGATGTAAAATTTAGAATTAATATAAGATCAAGGCATATAACTTGTGGATGAGTATATGCTTCCTTTTTTATCATATATATAATTTGCCATTAAGAAAGAATAATGCAGCACTTTAACAGATTCTCCAATAGCTAGCCTACATGAAATACCTGGAACTTCCCATGCAACTCCTTACATGAGCACACAGCTGAACACATACCAGATTATATATACCATCATCAGATATAAGAAACATAAACTGGGACGCACAAGACACAACATTCCATCCAAAGTGTACAGCAAACAAGATCCAATCCAATAGTACATATACTATATGTCTCGGAAACAAGATGCCACCTTAGTGATCACAACCCTACGGCCGCTGAAAGAAACGCAAAGAGCAGCTCAGGATTCTCCTGTGGAAAAAGTCATAACTTAACTTGGCTAAAACCCAACAAGATGACGAACGAGAAATTAAACCAACAAAAAATGAGCCCAAACTGATCCAACTGTGCCCAGGGAGAGTTGGACACTTTCTTAAGTTTCTGTTAAGCAGAATAGGATAATAAGAGAGAATGAGATTTCAACTTGGTGATGACATGAGTAATTGTGCATTTAACGACATTTGATGAGATTGATAGCCAAAGTGAACGTTGGAATCTTGTATTTTGCTTTTATTATGATTCAAACACTAAGATGTCTTATTTTTTTTTTAAAAAGAAATCTTTGACTTTAAAATCTGATTTCCTTATTTTTGTTTTAATCTTAAAAGCATACTAAAGAGTCTTAAGATCATATTGTATTTATAGTTAGTTTAGATTATTTATATATTAATTGTTTGTTCAGAAAGTTAGAGACACAATAATTTTGAGATATTAGAAATAAAATATAGAAGTCAAATAATAAATATTTATATGGTAAAATATGAATGATAATAAAGATAAAAATTAGTTTAGACCTCGCAGCCAGCATCTGTCGGTAAGGTGTCATAAAATATGAGATTCAGGACGAGAAATAGGATCCTCTGGCCCAACCAAAACGTAGCCAGATCTTAGCGTACCCTTCCTAGCAGCCTGTCCGATTATTTTTGAATCATTCATGGTGGATGCATACATTCTAAAATAATTGATATACATATTTACTAGGTTCCTAATCCCCTCTAAGCCTTTTAACTACCACCAAGAAGTCAATTTCGAGGATTAGGTTTCTCCCATTGTTGACCAGGCCGAACCCTAGAAAAATAGCCCATACCTAAAACGATTTAAAGTTATATGGACCCCTAAGCCCGCACTTCCAAGTTTTTAGTTGAACCAATCATGGATTGCCTGAGTACTTTAATGCAGGGATTTCATGCATTTGGGGGAAGGCACAGTGAGTCTACTCCCCACTACTTTTTCTTTTTATTAAAAAAAATTATAGTTCATCTTACCTTATAAATAATATTCCAGTTCATTCTTATCTAACAACATGTTATATATACCCTTTATTTGAATGAACCCCTATATTTTTATTATTTACAAATTAAGCTTTATAATTTGACAAATATTTATAAAAAATATTTTATATTTTGTTAAATAGAAATATTTTATTTTTAAAATAACTCTTAGTATGACTTGATTGAGAGTATTTTTTTTTTTGTTTCTCTTAGTATAGTTAATTTAACCCAGAGGTTTTATTAAGTTTAACTGACTGATCTAACCATAAGGTATTTCCTGCACATATTTATTAAATTATAGTACTCGATTTATAAATAGTAAAAAAATATAGGGTGTAAATTATAATTTTACTAAAAATAATTAGCTAATATTCAAATTTAATTATTATTTTTTATATTTAGTAGTTTATAACACTCTTTGTGTACTATTTGAACAGCAAAGTCCACCGACAACATCCCGTTCGACAAAGCGAAGGAAGAAAATAAAGAGAAGCTATTGTCTTATCTTATAGTTTAATCCCTATCTCATATCTAAGCATAATTACGTATATATAATAGATCGTAGTAGTGAAGAACCCATGTGCATCCCCTACACATTAACGTGCAATCTTCTGCTTAACAGAATAATAATATTATTGGAGGCCAGGCGATAATTAATTAAGTAGATGATCTATTGTTTAATACTTAGTTTGATAGAAGCTTTCAAAAGATTTATTATTACTTTATTCAGAAGTCGCAATCATTAACATATTTTTTATCTTAGGAAGAAAATTTCACTTTAAGCTAATCATATAACAAGTTTCATAATTGGGATTAGTAAGTCTGAGGCATTTATTTAGTCGAAGTTTATCAATTATCCAATGAATTATTCATGTAGAAACTAATCATCATGCTGAGAGGGAAAGAAATTATTTAAAAAAAAAAAAAAAGAATTGTTCAAGTTGAAGAGCTTTCGTAAGCTCTATATAGTAATGGATTAGGTTAAAATGGCCACAAGCTTTAGCTCTGTTAGGTCTACTTGAGGAGACTTGGTAAATGATTCTTTTATTAACTAATAAATTATGAGTTTCTTCTCACTCACTTCTCCTCTTCCGCATGTAACGACGCATTCAGAATTCAACCCATCTGAATTATGTCCAACTCTTGTAGAAAATTAAGCATTTCTAATGACCCACATTGTTTTGTTTGTCTTTTGGTTATCAAGCCCTCCAACTAATTTGCGTTTGATTTAAAGGTTATCTTACAAAACATATTAATACTTTTTACACCATTTTTAGGGTTGAGAACCAAGATCGCCGTATCATTTATAGAGAAATATAGGGAAGATAGTATGAAAAGGCCACCTTGTGAATTTCAATGACGAGCTTTTGAATTGGATTCATCTTTCTGTTTGGTATCTTCTTTATCAAATCTTATATATTTCATTTTATTGTTAATATTGTGAAATGATCATCTTGCTCTAAGATAGCTTGTTATTTTTTTAAATTTAATTTTATCTTTTATGTTAGAGTAGGATCATTTTGATTTGGGATTTTGTGATTGTTAGTTCCGTATAGTTTATAATGTTGATAATGGATCCCGTAGCTGACTTCGCTCGTAGATCGGCCTAAGCTATAAGTCAAGCCATGTAAAATATTCTTGTTTGTGTTGCTTGTGTTTCGAGTTTGCTTACAGTCTAGTTTATTCTTGTCGACATCCCCATCTCTATCTTAAAGTTATAAACTTTGGATTGTTTCACTTTCACATATATAATGTGTTCTTAATTACTAATATAACAAATTAGTACCAAAATGACGACGTCTACAAGGAAGTTTTTAGCTGGAGAAGTTCAGTGGACATAATAATTTTGATACGTGGGATTTGACTATGCAAGCACTTTTGAGTGATTGAAACAATTTTGAACAACATTATACTTGAGACTATGTGAAAAGATAACGTTATAAAATTGGAAAAGAAGGTTCATGCCATAATTTTCCATCTCTAGCACTTAGATAAGGTGTTGAGCGAGGCGGCAAATGAGAAGACAGTCTTTAGACAACGAAATAAACTTAAAATCTCTACCTACCAAAATCTCTCATAAGTTGCTTGTACTTGAAGCAACAATTGTACACCTTGAAGACATGTGAGATAAGGCCCTTTCATGTGCATTTAGATGAGTTTAATAAAATCATGGACTTATAAGAACATCGACATTAAGTTTAATGATGCTCTAGTAGGCATGCACTCACCAAGTCTGTGCTCACATAAGACTTGCTTTTGGCTTGCCCTCGGTCTTGTCTAGCCAAATTCAAAAACTTTCTTCACCTAGGGCATATAACTCATAAGTTTCATATTTTATTCTCAATAGAGGGCTAAGCCGTAATATCCAAGCCACAATGAAGGTAGCTCATCCACACTTTCTTACAAAAAGTCTTCAGTACGACAACGGTGATGAAAGGAAGGCTCAACCCTTAAGGGAAATGACATGCTTTTCTCGGTGGCCACCATTGGTACCATCCATAACAAACTTGTTATGCTATTGGTAAAGGTTCGGTCTATTCTAGACTCGAAGAACATTATCTCTTTATGGACCTTAGACTCCCACAGCCACTAATACACTAGTGAAGACACGATTCTAAGGGTTACTAGAAGTTATTTGGTGATCATGAAGGGTGGTATGATAGATAGACTATACTTTCTATGATGTGGCATAGTGACTAGGCATATGTGTCTAGGACATATGAGCAAAAGATGATGGAAATATTGTGTGATTAGAAGGTAAGAAATTTTGATTTTTTGCAAACATTAATTATTCGGCTAGTAATATAGAATTAAATTCAGTATGGCAGTACATAGGACCAAGGCCACACATACATTCAAACATGTGGAGCCCTTCTCTGGTTCCTTCAAAGGTGGTATAAAATATTTTATCACTTTTATCAGTAATTACTCAAAGAGTGTATGGGTGTATCAGATAATGTATAAAAATGACTTCTTTCTATCTTCAAATAGCCAAAGACTTTGATTGAGAAGATGATGGAAAAGAATATAAAGTGTCTATAGATAGTTAACGAATTAGAATTTTAAGGTATATCACAACATCGATAAATGCTGAGTTATCAAAGAACTTTTGGGCAGAGTTGATCAACATAGCATGTTACTTAGTGAGTTGCTCTCCTAATACAATAATTTTACAACCTCACTTATTTTGCATCTTGAAGGCTTCAGTCATAAGGGCTATAAAAAGAAAGCATCAATCTTAAAGGTTATTAAGGTTGAGAATAAATCACTAAAAACAGTATACTATAGGTTCGAGCAAGCAATACTTTATAGATATAGCCATGGATATCCACAAATGGTCTATTTGTCCATTTTATAATTGCTACAATTATTTAACGGTTGGTTTGATCCTAAAAAGAATCCATAGTTTTTACCCTAGGTATAAGGATTTTCCATATAAAAATCTATGTGTTTGCGATTATCTTTCTATATTTTATTCTTTTACATAATTATGTTAATAAGTTCGATCTTTTAATTCGATTTATAATGTTTCAAAAATAATCACAAAAATTTGCACACAAAAAATAAAATGAAAAACTCTTAGTAAGGAAAAATAAAGAGATAATAGAAAAAATATATATACTAAGTAAGATATAGAATACATAGACTCTAAAATATTTTAGATTACTCAATTCAATAAGTAGACCCACTTGGACAAACTTGTACAAATACTCATACACGACATGCCATAGGAGACTTTCTTACTTTTCTTTTATCAACTATTCTTTTGGATCTTTCTAGGGCACTCTACTAATACTTCCATGCTCTGCTTGTGTTATTCATGTATCATGCATTCTGCACCTCCTATAGATCCACTATATGAATCTCTATACATCATCACATCTCCCATGCAAACTTTCAATATGCCATCAGAGGCTTCTATTCACCCTCATAGACATGTATTCACCATCTGAAAAGCTAATTCTCGATATTTTTATATAGACATTCAAGTTCAGTGTTCTTCTCTCCCGGTCAAATTAGATATCTCTTTTCCTCCTAATTTCAATACAAGAGTTCTCACTCTCCTACTTCATTAAGGAGACTAAATACATAGATGAACTAATAGTCATAGTTAAACTAGGATTCTTTTTGAGAAGGTTTAATTCAATAATCTCAAACAATATGTCAAGCTGAACACAAGCTATTCATGAACAACAAGCTAAATGAACAATCCTAAGTCTTAAAAGGAATACTACAATGCATGAGGCCCATACATAGTAATCTAAAGACTTTTAAAGGCAGATTGCAAGAAGACTTGACCTATAATCCAAGGAACTGCTCCCATAACTCATGTAGCCTTAGCTAACGACCAAACGCACTGGAGGTCAACGTGAATAATTGCACAAACATGGACAAATAACTTTTAGAAAAAAAGAATGCCATCCATTTTTGGAGTTTTTGACCAAACTAAGTCTCCCAAACTTTTCTTTTTAGGCATCTAGTATATTTTAAACTTATATATAATACGGCAGAATCGAAAAACAATTTATATTTAGAAGTCACGGTGACGTAGCAAAATAAATCTAGTTTCATATTTAAATTTTAAAATAAATTAGATACGTAAAGAAAATATTAAAAATAATCACATACACACAAAAAAAGAATCATCTATTTTTGACTTTTTTATCTAGTAATCATCAATTACTTCCTCCATTGAGCAAGCCAAGGAGAGGAATGATCATATGCCATTAGAGTTATAGATGTCCTAATATGAGGTTGCTTTCTTTTTTTCCTATCTCTATTGTGGGGGATAGCAAACAAGCAAAGGTGGGGAAGAAGAGGTGGCAATTTCTTGGGTCTCTATTGCTTGTTGTGTAGGAAGTCCTTGGAGGAGAGGAAAGAACATGTCACCATCCCTAAGCCCCCTCTCTTCTGGCCAGCAAGGCTTAGCTAATATAAAAATGAGAGAGAGAGAGAGAGAGAGAGAGAGAGAGAGAGAGAGAGAGAGAGAGAGAGAGAGAGAGATGTTAATTGTTATTAGGGCTTCACATGGGTTTGATTAAACAAATGCAATGTTGTCAGACAAGTTCAAACTATTAATTGTATTGCTAAGCAATCTTCTTCTTCTTCTGGATGTCTCCTCCTGCCTTCTAATTAATATATGAACCCCTCTCACTATTCATGATAATTTTGATAGGGGCAAGGGAACACATCCATGTTGGCCAACTTCATACCATATGTAGATCTCTCTTTTTATTAGTTATTTCCCACCACCTTTGTCCCCCCCTCTCCTTGCCCTATCAGAGAGAAGAAAAAAAAAAGGAGAGGAGAGAGAGTCATATGGAAAAAGTATTGAATTAAAAATTAAACTAAAGCAACATAATAAATGTCCTAAAAAGATATAATATTGAGAAATGCTTAGTTTGCAGTGGAGGCAAAAGTTTTACAGAAAGTACATTAAAGCGAAATGTAGAGTGGATCACCTAGATGATATAATATGGAAATGCTTAGTTTACAAAGGGTGACTCACCTATTGTTTAGTTAACAAAATCAAAAATTTTAAAACAATTTCAAACTTATGTTCACATTGAACCTGTAAATGGTAGGTTTTAGTTTTGATACTCCAATGCTTCCCTTGTGGCTGGGCTTGTAGTGTTTAAAAGACCCAAGATGTAATTTTAAAATAAAAAAAATTTTAAAAATTATTTAGGGTCTTAATGTTCTAATACCATCAAAGAGAACCAATATTCTAAAAGCTTAAGCTAATAACAATTGATAGTGTTATTCTTTTATCCTCGTGTCTCTGTGTATATATATTAATGCAAGAGTTATTAGGTCATAAATGGACAGTGGGGTCAATCTTTTATGACAATTAAGCTTAATAACTAGCCAACTGATGACCAACATATTTGGTGTAATAATAAGATAATTTTTTTTAAAGTTCATATGGGGGCTCAAAATCCATTTTTTTTTTTTGTTAGAAAGCTACAATTAGAACTTGTGCTAGTTATTAAGCCAATAAGTTTGGATTATCAAACCTAACAAATTTGTCACTCCAAAAAGTTTTCTTTTAACTTTAACATCAAGGATCCCGAATGAATATAATAAATCTCCGATTTTGAAACAATTGGTTGGATTCACAATTACGAAATTCCTCACATTGTTGTTGCAGGAAACATCCACCACTATAATTTAGAATTTAGAGTAGTGACTCAAGCAGTGGGATTGGGGTCCCAAAATTCTTGGAGATATATTATTCGACTCAAGAAGGTAGCATATCTTGTCATGCATTTGAGGTGCCTAAAATGGGAATTAGTTCACAATAATATTAGGGTTCTTGGTGGGGATTTACATCTAATAGCCTGTGGAGCCACATTTGGATGATCAATTGAATTGCTTTTGTGAGCTTGAGAGTGCCACTTGATTAACCTGTTTAACTACTGTGACTCAATATATTATTTGAATTTATATACTTGTGGTCAGATGTTATAGTAAAGAGTACATATGACATGAATATATAATACTAACCATCTTGCCGTCATATACTTGGAATTGTTGCACTAAGATAGGCTTCTTCTTTTTTTAATATTTTTCTTTGCAAAATCTCTTTCATGGTGGTCATTAATATGATTTTAATCTCATTATTTGGAAGCTTCCCAGCCTTCTTAAGTCAAGGTCTTTCTTTAGTTTACTTCTAATCCAAGAATACACACAAGAGAGACACTTTATTATGGATTAGTCTGATTTCTAATCCAAATTATCCTCTTTGGGGGGGTCCCTTTGATGTAATTAAGTGTGATCCAGCATTTTCTAGTCAACTTCAATTTGCCACCCATTGCCTCATTCTATTTGTTTCTACTGCAACTCTTGGAGGAAAATCTTCGTCAAAGTCTTCTGAATGGAAAGCAATTGATTTCCTGCTTGCCATTATTTAGAGTGGTCCATCTGGAGAGAAAGAGAGAAAGGATTGGCATTCTTTCTTTGCTTTAAAAAATCTATCTTAGATTAATTTGTTTTTCCTTCTAGATGTAACCTCTTAAATTTCGTTGCTTCTAATGAATGTTAATGAGGGTCTAATCCCTATTTCTTCTCAGAAAGAAAAAGGAAGACATTATGATACACTAAAACAAATCTTTACCTCATTTAACTATTAATCCCTATCTCACACACTCTAATGATAAAGACACATAATCGTTTCGCTAGTAGAATAAAAAACATCAAAGTATGAGCCTTTTTATACTTGTCTCTCCTCTCCTCTTTCATCCAATATTTTAATATTTACTAATTATTATTTTTCTATTAAAAATGCATCCCTTTAATTAATTATTATTTTAATCACTCTTTCTTTCTCTTTCTTTCATCTTTCTTTTTTCTCTTCTATCTTTATCCATTCATTATAAATAGTATTTTAGCTATTTACTAAACTATTATTTTAACTTTATATCACATCAAATATAATTATTATACACTATAAAGAATAGTTTACAAACAAACATTATAATAATTCTTATTGGTATAACCTCTCTTATGCAACTATAACAAATGAGCATAGATATACTAGTATAAAACTTATTCCATAAGTGAATACCCCTTAAATTATAAAGGATCATAACATATCAATAGGCAAAAATATTTTTACAAAGATTACAGAATGAGCTTTCATTATAAAAAAAAAGTATGTATAACATAACAATAGGTGAGCTTGATTTCTTAGGTATTCTTTCTTTGTGGAAGAGTAGTAATTAAGTGAACCGTTAGTTGTCTTGAGAGTTTTTGAGAAATATCAACATTTTGAGCATGAAATAATATAAAATAGTTGGACGATTAAATATTTTGATTAACGTTGGCATTTGCATTAATATAACAACATATTTTTATAAACTCGTGCAAGTGAGCCAGAAGCTCACATGCCACACACGATACATGTGACAAGATGGATTAGTCAGTCACACAAAAGTACACATATTCTTAAGATAATTTATTCCAAATGTAAATCATATTATAATCCAAATAACTTTTAGCATATAAATATCTAAATTCATAATAATTTGGAAGGATTTACATATATCGCAATAAACCATCAAGTTTACAACTAATACATGAACAAAAATATAGTCAAATCTATACAATATGTCTCATTATACAATTTATAATCTAATATAGTGAGATACAAAGATACAATATAAGAACAACTCAAACCCTATATAACCATCACCCAACTCCTAGCTCACATCTCTTCTTTAAGATGTTTCTTAATGATCCTTTGATATTCTATTATATACCGCATATTCAAGGATTAAAAAAACAAAAAGGATCATGAGCCAAAAGACTCAGTGAATTGACTTTACTACCAAATAACTATCAACTAGAAAGTAAATCATGAACTAGATATATATATTCTCTATAATATATATAATAAGTATAATGTCATGAATGAGTATGTAAATATATCACTAATAATGTATATAACTTATGCAACCGATATAATCATGCTATAACATTATCAAATATAACAATATATGATGCATGATACATGATCAAGTCATGGCAATTTTAAATATAACAACATGCTAAAAGTTTGGGAGAGATATAGAAATCTAGACTGACTCGAAAAATAAGATAAAGTTAAAACCAAGTCAAACTATTAAATAAATAAATCCGAATTGATTTAGAAAACTGAATTTAGAAAATCGAATAAGATTTGAACTCTTAAAACTAAAATAAAGTAAGAGATAGAAGTCCAAATACTACTCTAACTCTAAAATTCAAACTCGAGTCTAACTCCCAAGCAACCGATATAAGAAAACTCTCCTCAAGTTATGTAGAAAGTAAATATTTTTGAGGAAAGTAGAACTCTAAAACTCTTAAATTTTGATCTCTCTAGAGTTTTCTATGTTAATTTGACCTCTAGTATCTTTTTATAACTATATTAGAACGCTTTTTATTTGGGAGAATCCCAAAAGAAAATATCATGTTTGACCTAGCTTTAGGCTTTGATTCATTAGCATTGGTGAGCACCCAACTTATTTAGTGCACACCTAACTCCCAAATTACATAAGAATTTCTATGTAAATATCATGCCACAGTGACAGATCAAGTTTTCATAGAATATAGTGCAATTATCACATATAATCTTTACCACCCAATTAGACATTTTTGCCTTAAAACTCAAGGGCTAACCTATAAATTATTAAAATTATTAGGATCAACATTATTATTCTAAAAAGACTTGCTCAATAACTTAAGATATAAACTTATTGTTATGTGAATGCTGATTATAGATACTTTATATGCATCACATTTTTCCATGCTAAGCAAAACTTATATCATCTAATAGTATGTAATATACTACTTTAAACCTAGAGCATTTCATATTCCCTTCATTGCTATCCTATATATTAAGCAATTAATCCAACATATAAACAATCCTTTTGCCAAAATAAGGGGTTATATCTATTCTATGCTCTATGAATAATTATATTTAAGTACCTCTCTAATTAGTATCACAAGAACAACTAACATGTCTATATCCATATTATCTCGGCTTAATAACATCTATGCCTAAAAACATCATGTGAGAATTTTTAACTTATGATAAATAAGTCTCATAATCTGACAATTCCTCAAGAATTTTAATTGAATATTTGAGTTCATCTTTCAAATAAAATTCACCACATATAGGGAACTAATTTAACTGTATGGTATCATCAAAAGTATTGCATGACATCATTGATACCACATATTAGTCATAAATGGAATATGAGTCTGCACATTCTTAATTAAGATCCAATATCACCAAAGCACACATTCAACTTCTACAGGCATATATTCTTAAAATATAGGTAATAGATAAATTTATGTTGAAATGTTCATAATTATAATTAATTAATAATTGTACTAATTATACGTAGCTAAGCATTATGTTTGTGAGTATATATTCTTCAAATAATCAATCATCTAAATAGTCTAATTTACATTAACTAAAGAAATAAATAGAAAACTTCCATTGCTATAGTGTTCGGTGTTCGACCAAGCTTAGCAACGTTGCAGCCAAAAGAAGAAAGAAGAAGAAAAGGAGAAGAAAAAAGGGAAGGGAACACATAGGGAGCTGGCCCAGTGGTGAGGGTTCCAGCTGTTGTTGACCAGCTAGTGGTCGGCCTATCTTTAGCGGTTTAATTCCTGCAAACCCAAGTTTTAGTGAGAGAAAGAGAAAAGAAAAGAAAAAAAAAAGAGAAAATAGAGGAGGAAAAAGCTCACTAAGAGCCTCAAATGGGACTTCCTGACAATAGTCTAAGGTGGTAGGGTCGTCGATAATGTAGGAGAACTAGAGGGAGTACTTGGAGAATAGAAAGAGAGAGGAAGTGGTAAGAGGATTAAGGCGGTTGTGGTAGTGGTAGTGGGGCCTTACGGCTGGTTGCTAGGGATGTGTTGTGCCACCAGTGTTCTGCCTGATCCCTACTCATTTAGGGATGGGAACGAGACTGATCACAACATGGCGGGTTGCATCATGCCTATAAATTTCCTTTTAGAGAATACATTTTTATAGGTTTAGTAAGGTCTGTCCAAGCTCAAAATTTCTATCTATTAGTACAAGCTCCACTAAATCTAACCTTGCTAAACTAAGATATATGGGGCCTCTCTCTTGTGCTATTTGTGGTGGGGAAATTGAATCTGTAAAGCATATTTCTTCCAATTCTTTTATTCCAAGAGGATTATCAACGACTTCTATCCTAAGCTTCGAATCACCTCTCCGGATAAACAATTGTTGGTTAGACAAGTTGGATTTTTCTACACCCACCCACCCTAGAAGGTTTTATTTTTTCTGTCAATTTGATGAAAATTCTAGTACGAGCACACTAACATAATCTTCAACTTTAAGACTCTTATTCTTGATGGCTTCTTAGAATTAGCTGGCTATTACGATCTGACCACATAGGTTAAGTTGAGTTGAGTCAAGTTAGTTAGTTAGTTAGTTTTATCTTATTGTTTTGAATTTCGAATATATCGAAAATGCATATGTGGATCCAATCTACTATAACTCTACTCATATAAATATGATAGTCATGTGATGATTAGGGGGTTGTGGAATGAAGATTAAGTTAAATTACTTCATTATCTTGTCATTATCTTTTACCATAGCCATTAGGTCATCCTTATCTTTCTAAGAGTAGATCATAACTATAGAAATATTCTGATCTTCTAAACCCTGGCCATCTTCCTCCACCAGCAGCCACCTATCTTATAGTCTTCCGCTATACTCCGATGACCGCCACAACGTCAGTTATTTATCGTTTTACCCTATTTGACCTTGCTCCACTCTTTTATTAATATCTCTTCATCCTGACGTTGGATTCTCATAAAACTAAAACCATTGGAACCATAATTCACGAGGCTATCATCATAATAAATATCATAATTTTCTTATATTCAGATTAGAAATTATAATATTTTATGTGGTGGTAGTCTCGTGAGTTAGAGTTCCAATGGTTTTGGTTTCACGAGAATCCGACGTCAAGATGAGAGAAGATATTAATAAAAATAGTGGAGCATGTCAAATAAGGCAAAATAGTAAATAACCGACATTGCGGCGGTCATCGAAAGATGACGGACGGCCAAGGGTGGTGGTGGACCGCCATAAGGTAGGCTGGTTGCTGGTGGAGGAAGATGCTATAGTTTAGAAGATCGGAATGCTTCTACGGTTATGATCTACTTTTAGAAAAATAAAGATGATCTAACGTTTACGGTAAAAGATAAAAATGAGATAATAAAATAACTTTACTTAATCTTCCTTCTAAGACCCCCTAATCAACACATGATTACTCCTATTTATAAGAATAGAGTCCTAACGGATTAGATCCACATGCGGATTTTTAATTTATGTGAAATTTAAAACAATAAGATAAAACTAACTAACTAAGTTGACTCGATTCGACTTAACTCGACTTAATCCATATGGTCGGATCATAATACTAGCTTCCGAAGAAAATGTAGTTCTTTTACCTTTCCTTTTGTAGCATCTCATTCTCCTCCTTCTCCATTTATAATTTATAATATTACAAATTCTTCCTATTAATTCATAACCAGGCTTTGCCTTTTAATTTGGGAAAAAATAAACAATAGATTTAGTAAGCCTTTTGTCTTGTACTTTTTCTTGAATTAAAAATTTTGCTATAAATTTTGGGTTGTTTATATGGAAAAATTAAAATATTTTTCATAAGAACCCCACATGTACTATTAATGGATTTAATATATAATAAAATTGGCTGGGTTGTTCTATAAAGTTAAACAAGGACTAAATGGGTTAACACTGTAAAACTAACAATCAGTAGTTATATTTTCCATGCAAATGACTCAGATATTTGAGGACCTTTCTTTCAAATTTATTATTTAACAACTATTACTCATGATGAATAAAAATAATAAATAATAGTATGTGTGGCACCCAGGGTTCTAATATTTTCCACCAATCGAGGGGAGCAAGAAATGACTAACACAATTAGGGGGGGCAAGGAGAGAGGAGGTTGATGTTTTCAAAAATATTTTAAGATATTTTAATATTTTCCACTAGGTGTAAGGGCAATTTTGACATTTTCGAAAATAGAATCTGTGAAGCTACCAGGGAAAATAAATGATTAGGACTGATAATATTAATTTTTTTAACCTCATGACACTATATATCACACTGCACGGAGTGATAATTACACTTAATTATTTGAGTTATCTAATCACTTAATTAAGAATTCCTTTTAGATCAGGAAGTCTACGTGGCAAAAAGCTAAGTGTATGTAACGTTTAATAATCCACATTAATATAATGAATGTAGTATGAGAGTAATGAAACATAATAACTTATCCAACAAGGAGGATGGTTGAGTAAAAAACCAGAATCACAGAAGGAAGCAAGAAGACAAAGCCTCCTTGAAAACTCCACTCCGGAACGCTAGGGATTAGACCCATCAACTCGATCGACATGCAACGCAACCACACGGTTGGGCTCGAGACAACCCCCTCCGAGCCATGACAAGACTCATCGGTCACGTCGCACTACTATCCAATTCTCTGTCCCATTCCTTGCAATTGGACCCAATTGGTCTGCCCAATCCTCCACCTACATGCATGCATGCATGCATGCATTCCCCCAGTGACTACTTCTACTAACATACAAATTAGTCACAAATAAATCATCTTAGGTTGGATATATCTATATCTATATCTATCTATATATATATTTATTTATTTATTAATATTGGTCCTAAAAGTTAACCAATTGTTTTTAATAATGAGTGGCGATTTGGTAAATATGAGATTTACCATGTCTTCTTTCAGCAGCAGTAGTACCTGCATGCACTTGTCCAATCAGTTGCAGTGCATCCTCAGTTTTGTTTTATAGATAAAATTACAATATATTCTCCCATTTCAAATTATATATAAATATAAATATATATATATGGATGCGATTTTACTATTTTGCCGACTTTGTGCTTATTTGTAATATAGTCAAAATATATGGTGGTATTTGTATAATATATTAACACGAATGTAGCATTCCCTGCACGCTGCATTACATTAGATCCTCTACAGCTTCGCTGACGATCACGGCCGTTCGTTTGCTATGGATAAGGCCGAGAAAGAATGTACCAGGCTACGAGCCGTCACAACGAGATGACCTGTCCCTCTCTATAACGAATCCCATTGGTTGCCTCCGCTGATATGGTGGGGCCCAAGGAATGGACGGCCTCGATCGAAGAGCTCACACGGAGCACGGAGCACGGAGCACGGAGGATGAGCAGTCAACGAGGAAGCGATCGGAGGCGTTCTTATCGCCTAGATTGGTCCCCCTCCATCAGGACCGTCTGATTGGTACACCGCCCTCACCTATGTCTTAGTGGCAACTGGGAAGGCAACCGTGTCTCTCATCATACTTGAAATTACCAAAACCTCCATACTAATATTGTGATGCTCCATAATCTCTCATTAAAAAAAGAATTATATTATTTCTTTTGTATATATGTATAAATTATCTTACGTGGTATTTATATAAATTACAAATCATTTAGTCATGTAAATAATTTTATAATTCATTAGCCAAAAACTCCAATCTATACCATGAGCAGTGTAACCATGAACGTTGTTAGTATTTAATGAAAGATTAAGTTCTATCGAAACCTCGCATGCCCCCCTGATTGCATTTGTTTCTATGATTAGAATGACGCCTGGGCTACAGTATACGTGTCTATCAAATGGTAGTGCCACTTGGTATTATTTAGCAAATATAATATAGTAATAATATCAGAGATGCTCTACTTATCATGTTTCTTTTTACATAATTGCCACTAAAAATTTTAAACTATCATAATTATCGTTCGTACTTGTCATTATGGATCGTTGATAACTAATTTACTTTTAGTAGATTTTTGTTAAAATTAAAATTAAAATTGATATATGTAATAATTAAAATAGCTTTCTTTCTTGAGTTTTAAAAAGTAAAATATTTTATTAACAATTTTTTTCTTGCATAAAAGAATATTCTTCCCCGTATATAAAATATTAGCTATCTTTTAAATTATTTTAAATAATTTATGTTATTTTTGAAACAACACAACTGTTTCTCGAAAAATATGATAATTTAAAGAATGTAAAGATTAAATCTCCAAATATAATGTCTTCTTTATAATTTTTTATAAAGATTAAGGGTTCTTTTACATAACTGCTATCAAAATTTAAAAATATCATAATTTCTACTAAATTTTTAAAAAAATATCATTATAATTATTTTTAACTAAATATTTTTAACAGATTATTGTTAAAATTAGAAACATATTTAACTAATGCAACTACCCTTCTCGTTGAAGTAAAGTGGTTTGTCTTGCATGGAAGAAAGATATTTTTCCTTATAATATAATATTGAGTCTAATATTAATGACTTTTTAAACAATTTATATGAATGAAAAATATTCTTCTTTTGAATCTAATTTTAATTTTAATTACGATTAATTAAATTTACCAATCAAAGTGATATTTTTTTCAAAAGAGTACGGGGATTAAGGTGGTAATTGCGACATTTTAAAAAACCTTAATGGTAATTATGTAAAAATTCCAAAAGTTAATTATAGCGAAGTGGCGAACTCAGAAAGGGACTCGCTTCCGAGGGCAAACTCGGTATTTTGGCTTCCTACGGTATTGCTCGAGATACCGAAAGCTTTTAATTTCAAAAGCAGTGGCAAAAGCGGGACCAGCGAATGACCATAAAGTTTCCTCTCTCAATGGAATGCGAAAACGTATCCCAAGGGCATTTTTGTCATCCCATTAAATAGGTAATGAACTGATAATGATGACCCTTTTTCTTAAGCAGTGCAGCTGGGCTAAGCTTTTGACCAAACTAAGACTCCTCCTGAATTTATTTGCTAAAATAGTTCACCTTGCAAACTAATTATCCAGAGGGGTCAATTTTGATCTGAGTTGAATGATACGAGGTCAGCATAATTTAAATATAAAATGTAAATTTGAGAATATACCAAAAAAGTGGAAAGGAAATATTTGATTTGTCTCTATTTTATCTCTAGTTTATTCAATGTTTTAAATTTAGAATAAAACGGTGAACCTTTTAAAGGTTTACGGCTCATGAAAATGCTGATATATTTAATATTAAGATACCGAATTTTTAAATTTCTGCTTCAGTGGTCTGTTTTCATTTAGGTTTACAGGGTGATAGTTAACACGACAAAAAAATCACTATTTTTGATAATAACTTTTAAGAGGTGGGCTATTTGGATAAATAAATTTGTGGGGGCCACTTTAGTAAAAACTCTAGTGCTTGTGGGAGTGGTTAGAGTTTTAGAAAACTGTTTTACTGTAGAGAATAATAATAGAAAAAAATAATGATGTAAAAAAGGGCATGTAGATTGAAGTTAGGGCAAAAGAGGGCCACCAGGGTCCAAGTTTGCTGATTCTTATATTGCTCATGTTTGTAGAAAGGCCAAATAAATTGCCAATTGGTCAGCTCTCTATGCTAAATCTTTCTTAGCTTTTGTATAGGATGAGTGTGAGTCTCCTAATTTGGTCGACATTATCGGGTTTCTGGATTTCTGTTGACATGGTTAGCTGGTTTTTGTGGGTTGCTAATGAATTTCCTTTTACTTGAAAAGAAAAAAAAAAAAGAGAGGTGGCAGAAGGTCCAGCTAGGATAATTGATAAATCCACTCCTGGACTTAGGAGGAAATAAGATTTCTAAAAAGAAAAGGATATTAAAAATGAGACAGACTTCTAGAGAGAGAAAGGAGGGGGAGTGGGCACTTTATTACTTTTTTATGGTGCACGCATCCGTAGTTGTAGTAGAGAGAGAGAGAGAGGAGAGAGAGAGAGAGATAGAGAGAGAGAGAGAGAGATAGAGAGAGAGAGGGGGTTGTGGGGGGTTACTACTTACAACTCATTCAGCACCTCTAAAAAACTGGCCAAAAACCAGTCACTATAACAGAAGGGAAGAGGGAGTTAAATCTCGCAAGTTGTTGCTATTGGAGGAGGAGAGAGAGAGAGAGAGAGAAAGAGGAGGAGCAGTGTGAGCTTTGAAGTGCAATAATCCCACACAAGGATATTACCTACCTTATAGGTTGGCAGATAAATACACACAAGGCCAAAACCAAGCAAAGGTCAGATCTTTCTTTCTTTCTTTCGTTCTTTCTTTCTTTCTCCTCCTCTTCCCCTCTCTCTCCTCCAACAACCAATCACCTCATCTTAGAAAGATCAAAGCAAGTCCCGGAAGCCAAAAACACTCAAAGCCCACACATCTTTCTTCTTCCTCCTCTAGAATTCCATCTCAGAGTTAGAAAGAGAAGAAGGGGGGAAAAGGTGAGGTTTTTCTTTCACCAGGTGAGATTAGAGAGAGAGAGAGAGAGAGAGAGAGAGAGAGAGAGAGAGAGAGAGAGAGAGAGAGATTGAGAGGGAGCTTGGTGGGTTTTGTATGTAGGTGGAGATAGATGAGAGGGATGCCCTGTAAACTGCAGGAGAAGGGGGTGTTACAAGTCTTGAAAGGAGCAGGAGAGGAGGAGCAAGAAGCCATCTTTTGGAAGAGCAGCGGCAATAAGAGGCTGAAGGGATCACAAGAAAGCTTGTTGGAGCCCACCTCTGTTCTTGATAAGCGCAGCCCGAGCCCACCCACCTCCTCCTCCACTCTGTCTTCCTCCGCCGCCTTCTCCGACAACGCCAACGTGGCGGCGGCGGCGGCGGCGATTCCGGCACCGGAGGACGGTCGGAGGGACGAGTGGGCGGCGGAGCTCCAGCCCATCTCCGCCGGCGCCGGGGATTTTGCTGGAGGCGTCGAGGACTGGGAGGCCATGCTGTCCGACACCGCCGCCGTCGTGGCCGCGGACCCGGGCCAAGATCAGTCCTTTCTCCGCTGGATCATGGGCGACGTAGCCGGCGGCGAATTGGGTTTCCCCGGGGGCGAATTTGGGGCAGCTTCCTCGTTGCCGCCGGCGTCGTTGATGATTAGTCCTCTTCCAATGGTTTCCTCCATTACTACTTCTAATCTCAAAGCTCCCAACTTTGGCATCCAACAAAGCAACCCCTGTGTTCTCTACCAAGAACCGGTCATGGAGGAGAAGCCCCTCTTCTTGAACCAGAGCTTCCTTTTGAATCAAATCCCTCCAAATCCTTCCTTCTTCCCGTCTGTAGCTCAATTGGCTCCACACCAAGAAGCCCCACCATTGCCAAACCTCTTCTCTCCCAACCCTAAGCCCCACCTCGCCCCTGCCGCCGCCGTTGAACCCAGTTACAAAATCCCTCCGAATTCCCCCGGCTTCTTCCTCCATATCCAACAAAAGTCGCCGGCCGACGAGGCCGTGTTGGCTCACCAACAGCAGCAGGCATTGGTGGACCAGCTCTTCAAGGCGGCGGAATTGACGGAGGCCGGAAACATTGTCAGTGCAAACGGGATATTGGCGCGGCTCAATCAGCAACTTCCCTCGCCTATCGGTAAACCCCTGCTCCGCTCCGCCTTCTACTTCAAGGAGGCTCTCCATCTCCTCGCCGCCAACGCCTCCACGCCACCACCGCCGCTCTCCTCCTCCCTCGACGTCGTTCTCAAGCTCAGCGCCTACAAGGCCTTCTCAGAGGTCTCCCCCATTGTCCAATTCACCAACTTCACCTGCACCCAAGCCTTGCTTGAGCAGCTTGGCGGCTCAAATTGCATCCATATCATAGATTTCGACATCGGCTTCGGTGGGCATTGGTCATCCTTTATGCAAGAGCTAGCCCAGCAGCGGTGCACAGCGGTGTCCAAGTCCTCTCCGCAGCTTAGGATCACCGCCTTTGCTTCCCCGTCGGCTCACCACCCCCTCGAGCTCCACCTCACCCGGGAGAACCTGACCCAATTTGCCCACGATCTCGACATCCCTTTCGAATTCAATGTCCTCAGTCTCGATCCTTTTGACCCATCATTGCTTCTCAATCTTACGGCCGGAGTTGATCAAGCTATTGCAGTCAATCTCCCGGTTAGTTCTGCGATTTGCCCCCTGGTCCCAGGCCTCCTCCGGCTTGTCAAACAGCTGTGTCCTAAGATTGTTGTGTCTGTCGATCATGGCTGTGATCGCAGTGATCTCCCCTTCTCCCATCACTTCCTACATGCCTTCCAGTCTTGTGCGCTGCTCCTGGATTCAATCGATTCTGTGGGAACAAATGCGGATGCAACCAGCAAGATTGAGAGGTATCTAGTCCAGCCGAGGATTGAAAGTGCGGTGTTAGGGCGACATAGGGCAGTGGTAGAGAAGATGCCACCATGGAGAATGCTCTTTGCATCGGTTGGGTTCGTGCCTGTGCAGTTTAGTAATTTCACTGAGACGCAGGCTGAGTGCCTGCTCAAGAGGGTCCAGGTCAGGGGCTTCCATGTAGAAAAACGCCATGCTTCGCTCTCCCTATGCTGGCAGCGTGGGGATCTCGTATCGGTGTCGGCCTGGAGATGCTAAGGTTCTCCCTCCTCTCAGGCATGTTATTAAATCCATGTTAGTTTTGATCTCTCAGTCAATTTGCAAATGGTTATCAATTGTTTTCTTATTGTTGGAAGAGTTATTGAACTGAGAGGTCTGGTACAGTTTTAGTTCCTTCTTTGTGCTCTTTTCATGTTAGACATGGGTTAGTAATGTTTATGGTATTTTGATGTTATTGGAGAAGCATTTCTTGCTTCATATTAACGTGGATGTACAATTCAATGTGAATTAAATGAAGATGCTTAAGACTTTTGACATCCAAAATCTTGCTCTGAATCTTGAATAACTTTTCTTCTGTACATTGGCATTATCAATTGCATAAATTTGAACAATTATGACAATAGACAGGAATTGGAGATAGATACTTTTGACTATGCGACACATGACAATTACTAAAACCACAGCCTCTAAAATTAGATTTTTATCGACCTTCTAACATGGATATCAATTATGTCCTGTGATGTTGAAATGTGTATAGATTTGTTGAAGAAATCAGCTAATGAGTAAATCACCTAGCAGTAGGTAGTATTGTTAGTTTCCATGCTCTATATTTGTTTCTTTTGCTTTGCAGATGGACTTTTCCTACTAGTTATTCATCATTTGAGATGTTGCTGAGCTTCAAAATTAAAAAAAAAATCATGCCTTCACTTTTTTCTATCCACTTGCTTTTTGCTTTTTTGGGTGCTATTTGTGGAAATACATGGAAACTTCGAATCATACTTCATTCCTTTGCTTTTATGTTGATTCCCTTTTGTTTTGTTAACACTTGTGACATAATGCTGGAAGAGGTTAACTTTTGACTGCATTGTTGCCCCGTCTGTCAATTTCGTAGAGCGAATTTTTATCCCATGCAGTTATCGTTTTCATCAAAAATTATCCTTGAAGATATTGTGTTCGTGGTCCTGAAAGTGTCTAACTTGTATTCTTTTAGGCTCATTTAGTTTAGGGTTAGGTGTGCTGCTAAGTCCTTTACTTGTTTGAGTTCCAATTCAGAGGTACTCAAGACGCAAAGCATTTCATTTATGACACCTAGTCTAAAGTGAATCACTGAAACCTGTAGAAAGTAAGGGCAAGTTTTTTTTTATTCTTCATTTTTTGCGGGATTAAATTTTGTTTCTCCTGTGGCTTCAAAAATATTTCAACTCTCCTTCTCTAAGACAAATTCTAATGTGGCAGTTGGAAATAGTTCCTGCCCAGCAGAACAAGCAACATAAAGTGTCCACTAATACTCATTAAGCAGCACTTTCCATGTCCCTGCTTCATGACTCTTTAGGAGCGTTAGCAAAAGCTCATTTCGCAAGCTCTCTTTGTGCTTGTTTGTTTGTTTTCCTTTTTCTTGCTTCTATTGCAGTTTTAGTTGAATTGTGATCCTTATTATATTTGCACATTAGCACAAGTTCTATTCTTAAACTCAAAACGAAATCTTTTGCTTAATTGAAAATTTGTGTTCTCTGTTCATAGCTGTTTGCTGAACAAATGCATGTCTACAATTCAATGAACCCTCCCAAGTTGTTAAGTTACTTTCCCAAAATAATCCAAATTGCAAGGCCTTAAAGGTTCATATGAATAAATCAAGTTTGTTCATGTCCAGAAAAAAGCACCCACCTTTTCCTCACCTTGGTGATTCATTCACCAAATCTTGTTCTGATTTAGGTATGATTTTCATCATTATATATCATGTTGCTCTTAGTTTAATCCTACTGTCTTGTATTTTATTTCTTTTTAGAAAGATAATTAGTGTGCCTTACACTGAATCTGATCATATTCCTCTTTTATTAATCGAAATGACCTCGAAAGTCTTGCATGGGATAGAAAAAAAAAGATCAAAATGGAATTGAATGTCTAACTGCAAACCTACTGATTTCAATCATAAGCTATGCTGAAATTTTTAAGGGGGTGGCTCTTCAACAGTAGTTGGCCTTTTCTTTTTCTTTTTTCTCCCAATTGGGGTTTTGTTTGTGATGCAGCAAAAGAACTCAAGAACAGGAGTCTATATTATTGATAATGCTCTGTGGGATTATATTAGTGTTCACTTTCTTGATCTATCACATGGTCTGTGTCCCTCCTCACATGCAGGCTTAATATTTCATCTCTTTCTCTCTTAGGCTTTCTGTCCTTTTGTTGGCCCCTCATACCTTTTTTTTTTTTTCAATCTCTCTTTCCCTCTCATCAGTTGATAAACTTGTTTGTCTTTTAAAATCCAAGGAAGCTCACAGGACTAGATATATAAACTGCAAGGCCATGTTGCAGGTGGAATGGAAGTATTGTTATTTTCTCTTAAAGTATTAGGACTTGGGTTGATAGTTATATATTCCATGCCAACATGGGCTTGAATGTCGACAATCCAACCTTTGTCTACTTTTGATTCTCTTTTCCTCCACTTCTTTCAACAGTTGTGATCTCAGCTTTACCTCAAACCCATCTTTAATGAACTCCCATGCCAACAGCTTAATAAGGTGGTAAAGTAGTTGAATAACAAGGGGGCATCATGCATCAACATGAGATATTTTTCCATGAAATAGATCTATTTTTCAAACTTCTTAGAGAAACAGGTGAATTTTCCAATTCTGTGGAGTAACTAGATTAATAAAGCTTTTAGAAAAACACCAATTTATCTAGTAAGTTTGAAAAACAAATCTATTTTTTTTTCCTTTTCAAAAATATTCTCAATGATCCTCTAAACACAGTGCATGTGGAGAGAGAGAGAGAGAGAGAGAGAGGGACTAACAGTTGTGGCCAATTTCACAATGGGTACAAAATATAACCAAAAAGAAGGAAAATTTCTTGCTCTCCCCATGTTCACAAATAACTTGTGGCAACTGGTGCTGATGTGATGGCTCAACTTGATGGCATCAAAAGCAAGGAGAGGAATCACTTCAGTTGCTATGTACCCATCAACACTGAGCTCCATCAGAGTAGTAGTAAAGCTGCCCCTCTCTATATCCTCAACAGGGGGAAAATAATGCTTTTACCTTCTTTGGTTTGGAATTCCTAGGCTTTCTGAGAAAAAGAAAGAGAAAAAAAAAACTAAGGGATGAAAGATAGCACTGTTGCACCTCTTTGACATGGAACTTTGTTCTCAATTCAACCAATTTGCTAGAGAGCCAGAAAGGCATCAAGATTTCCCCCCTCCCTCTCCCTCATATGCAGTGTTGAGTACTCACCATCTGGCAGCACATTCTCGTGGGAGGATTGGGACGTCCACAGTGATTTCTGGGACCATCACCTGCATTAATTCTTGATGGTGAAGCCTTTGGATTTCAAATGGTGCACATTAAAAGAGAAGATTGATAGGGACCAGTGTCTTTTGATACCTGGGTGGAGTTGGTTTATTAGGAAATATCACTTTAAAAGGTTGACCCATCTGTAAAAATCGACAAGTTTGTTCTTATGTTTACCTACAAAAAGACCATGTCTTATTACTTGTACATGGATTTGTCTGTTTGTAAGGAATATTTCACAAACAGGCCTTGAACTAGAACGATCTCTTTTACTTGTCAGACATAACGATATTTTGTTTTAGTTATCCATAATAACCTGCTAAGCTAATGGGAGTAGTTTGCCTAACAAAATCTAACTTAAAAGATGCTGATTTGATACTTTGCATTAGATGCAGGTTAGTTAAAGAGAGGAAAACCCTAGCCACACATCACAAGAGACCTTTAGAAGTTGTTGTTCTCTTGCAAGCAAGGGAAGGCATCCAATTCTTAAGCCTTCAAGCAAGTGATCACTTAGTTATTTGATTAATAACTTTGCTGTTGTTTGATAGGATCAACAAAATGAAATGTTAATCCCCTACTTTGCTTCCCCCTCAAAGGGGGAGTTCCCTTATTGATTTGCTTCGGTCGAGGATCCTTTTGCTCAAACAAACCTACTCCCTTCACGTAAAAAACTGATTCACTACAGCTCAAACACCTGACTCGCTTCGGTTGAAGCCTACTTCTGTTCATACAACTTGACTCGCTCGAGTTGAGTTCAATCTCCCTCTCACTTAAACAATTTGTCATCCTTCTAATCGGGGATTGACATCCCTATTCCTGTAAACTGAATTAATTGACGGAGCCTAATCTCACACATATTCAATAGATGGATGAGAAATAAACGATAAGAGTTCACCTTAATCTGTGCTGCTATTTTCTCTTGCTATTTGTTGGAATATGTGAGAGTAAATCCATCATCGTTTCATATGTTATCGGAGTGCAAATTCAATACAGACCAATGTCTCGAGCCTGTTAAAAGTTTCAGGTTGCGAAGATTAAACCCACCCATCACTAGTAGAGCTATTTCGCACCATTTTCATGTGCTTATCTATGTGAATCAAAACATAGAAATTTAGATGACATGGTAGACACATTTGATGGTAAAATAATAATAACAATAATAATGTTAGGCTCATAAATGATATATGTTATTCGAGTCAAATATCACTTTAACTCCAACTTCTAAATATCGCTTTAACTCCAACTTGTTCTATTTCCTTCTTCCTCTTTCTCTCCAATAATTCTTATGCTGCATGAGTTCTTATCAAACATGTCATCAACAATGATGTGTTTGTCTCGACTGATGCTTTTCTTATCTCACAATGGTTCTTCTTAATGGTTTTTCCGCAACGAGGACAACCAGTTCAATTCATCATTACAAGATCATTGAAATCATCGTAAACTCGTGACCCTTTTATTCTCTTTCTTTTGTTGCTATCTCTTTGTTAAGAGACATCAATGTGTAGCTCATTTGCATTGCAAACTAGAGACAGACTAATTGTTTGTAGACATCCCTTTCGGCCATTTTGAATTACTTGAATAGGTTGGTTATGCCAATTCTTCCAACTCTCATGGAAGTTGGCCATTTTCCATGGCATATTCAGGAAATAGAGTTTGCATGATGTTTCTATGGTACTTCATAGTGGTAGCTACGCAAGAGTAGTTTGTTTCTCCTACAAGAGCAATGCATTTGATGAATAAATTAATAAAGAGTAAAGAGTTTACCTTTAAATGATCTACATAACAGTGAGCAAAAGAGACCTTTACATTTAACAATGCACACAGTCCAACTACCACTGACCATTTTGCATACGTGAGCATCAAAACAAAGATTGCAACATCTAAATTTGATTGCTTATGAAAGGGTTAAACTCCAAGGACAACCAAGTCCTAATCAAATGATCATCGAGGCAAAGGGTACTCTCTAATTCTTCATAAAGTAGAGCATAAAATATAAACACTTTGAGTTATGTCCTCCAATAAAGAATGGCTCAGTGACGCAATCAGAAAAAGTGCAATTAGGCAAGAAGCTAAAGGAAGTGTAAGTTAGATTTAGATGAGATGAGATGAGGTTATCGATGGATTCCAATTTTGCAACTTTTAGGACTTTATGCTGCTTCTCTTTTTAGATGCTTTGCCTCCACAATCTTCTTTCCTTCTCTCAAGATATCTACGGAAGCCCAAATCCAAAATATTCAACCAATTGTATGAGTCTTATTGGCTGCTTACGACCAACGCATTCATTCCTTCCCACATATCTACATATATATATATATATATATATATATATATATTTGGCCTTTAGTTCATGACCAAAAGAATGCATTCATGAATGCTAAAAAGTAAGAGACCCAAGGGCTTATCCTATTCTTTTTGGGAGCGGTTTCTTGGCCTTTAGTTCTCTTTTCAAACGAAGAAAATTTTGACCCTATGATCCAATTGGGTGGATTGGGGTATGTGGTAGGAGAGTCTAATGGTGAGCCTTTGCTTAGTACGAGCATGGTAATTTGGATCAGAAGCAAGTGAAATTTCCCTTACATTATCATTACTAAATTCTTGGAGTAGAAGGGATGAGATGACCTACAAGTCTTTAAGAAGCATCTTAAGCTAATATTGTACTGTATTTATGGGTGTAACTCAATTAGATTCGGCTGGATATGTACAAGAATTGGATCCATATCTATTTAATTTTGTTAGATTCAGATTTGAACCGGATTTGCAAATCTATTTATTATCGGATTCAAATTCGATGCAATATTATTAGGAAATAAAAACATATAGTATCTTATTTTAAAGTAATAGATCATATCTTTTGACACTCAATTATAAGAATTTAATAGCTAAAAATTAGAGCACAATATTTTAGTGGTCTTACCAAAAATGACACAAGATTAACATATGAAGCAAATGTAGTAGTAGTATGAATGTTATTTTTCGATAAGCTCGAGATTATTCATATTTTATAGGAATTAGAGTAATTCAATGCTTTATTTGCATAATTGAAGTATTAGACTACATAACCAGTGTCTATGAACGTTAAAAAAAATTAAAATTAAAATATCCATCAAAGCTTTCATGGATATTTAGTCAGGATTTGCTCCAAATCGAGATACGACAAGCCACTAAACTTGAATCAAATCCATTTATTAATCCTTTAGATAGTGATGGGCAATATCTTATCTTGTTAGGGCACAATATTGAAGCACCCATAATTTGTCTTTACTCTTTACTTCCATCAAATAAAGGATCTTTATCATTTTATGACAATTTAGGAGCAGCAACAATAGGTGAGGAACAAAGATTAGCACTAACCACTTTGCCCAAATCTAGGACATACTTGCTTTGATTGAGATGCAAATCAGTAGCATTTTGGTATGCTGGGACACCGAAGTAAATAGGATAAAGAATCTAAGTCTTTCATGGCAAACTCCTTTTAAATTAGATTGATCAATTGAGTGATGAACTTCATCTCAATACCGGTGATAAAAAATTATCAATGTGCACAAGAATAAATATATGAATCTTGTTATAATGAAAAGTTAATAGAGTGTAATACCTACTTGTTAGCCATGTGCACTCTACATGCCCACACAGCATGCACGATGCATATAGCAGGGTAGATGAGTATTAACACAAAACTAAACTAGTATTGTCCTTACATTCTAGAGATAATTCATACTATAATCTCAATAAACCTCTTAGCACAATATTTTTTATATATATCAAAACAATACTAAATAATAATAAATCTGATAGGATCCACAGAGGGAATGATAAGCCATCAAGTTTAGGAAATAAAAGTTTGAATTTTATTCTAATAATAAAAATTGAGTTATTTGCATCAAAAATCCACTTAGTTTTCGATTTGACGAGGCATGGTCAAGGACAATTTTAGTTTCTCTTGCACTTGAGGTTTTTTTTTTTTACTTTTCTTCCAACTTTACCTTTTCTGTCATTTAGTGCCTCATTAAATGTTAACGGGACACTATAAAAGAGAGAGAAACGGCCCACACTCATCTTTTTTTTTTCATCTTCTTCATTTTCTACTTCATATGTTGCTACTAATTCTTCTTCTTCTTCTTCTTCTTCTTCTTCTTCTTCTACTGCTCCTTCTTCTATCTTTTAATATTTTCTTTTTTTATATAAATTTCTAATTGCTCTTTATTTAATAAAATAAAAGACTAATTACAGATAATTTAAACTGTAAATTTTTGTCAGAATTTTATACTTAAACTATGAATTTCGTATTGGAACTATGAATTCTTCATTCTGTTGTAGATGTATTTTGAATCCGAAGAAACTCCGATTAAAAAAATTTAGATCATGATGTCATTGATTTTATCCAATTTATTTTATAATTTTTGGACTTCAAAAAATTATCTTATGAATATTTTTTTACAAAAATGTACATAATTGAAATTTTGTAGTTTAAGTACAAAATTTGCACTTAAATATGAATTTCATACTTAAACTACAAAATTCTAATTCTGCGAAATTTGAGCAAAATATACATAAGATATGCATTTGATATCGAAACAATATTAAACTAATTGAATAAAATCCATGACATTATGATCTAAAACTTTTATTTTTAGAGTTTTTTTAAATTTAAAATTTATCTACAGTGAAATAAAAAAATTAACAAGAAATTCGTAGTTTAAGTATGAAATTCGTAGTTTAAGTATAAAATTTATAGTTTAAGTATGAAATTCGTAGTTTAAGTATAAAATTCTGACAATAATTCACAATTGTTAAGTATATGTTGTAATTTACTTGTAAATTAGATTAACTTTTTCATTCGAGGTTTATTCAGATTCGAAATATTTCTACAGCGGAATGAAGAATTCATAATTTAAATACGAAATTCATAGTTTAAATATAAAATTATAACAAAAATTCATAGTTTAAACTATCTCTAATTAGTCTTTTACTGTATTAATTAAAGAGTGATTAGAGTGATTTGTATAAGAAAAATATCTCTAATTAGTCACTTTCGTAAATGTAATAACAACTTTCATTGATTTTTAACAACTTCCGTTATTTTTCTTTACATTGCAAAATTTATATATTTCACTGTTACAATTTACATATAAACAAATTAAATAAAAACTCCTTAATCAATATTTTAAAAATATAACTCAATCTAATATTACAAGTAAATTATAATATATACTTAAAAAATTGTGCATTATTGTTTGAATTTTATACTTAAAACTATGAATTTCACACTTAAACTACGAATTTCTTATCAAATTCTTTGTTTTACTGTAGATAAATTTTAAATATGAATAAATTCCAAATACAAAAGTTTTAGATCATAGTGTCACAGATTTTATCCAATTAGTTTATATTTTTTAGATGTCAGATGCATATCTTTCAAATATTTTGCTAAATTACATAGTATTAGAATTTCATAGTTTAAGTATAAAATTTATACTTTAGATACAAATTTCTTACTTAAATTAGGAAATTTTATTTGTGCATAGATTTGAAAAATATCCACAAGATAATTATTTGAAGTCCAAAAATTATGAAACCAATTGGATAAAATCTATGCCATCATAATTTAGAACCTTTTTATTTGATGTTTCTTCAGATTTGAAATATATCTATAGTGGAATGAATAATTTATAGTTTAAATATAAAATTCATAGTTTAAGTCTAATAATTATTCATAGTTTTCTTAGTATATATTTTAATTTACTTGTAATATAAGATTAAGTTATATTTTTGAAACATTGATTAAGGAATTTTTATTTGTTTAAACTATCTCTAATTTGTTCATATGTAAATTAGAATAGTGAAATATATAAATTCTGTAATGTAAAAAAAATGAAAGTTGTTAAAAATCAATGAAAGTGACTAATTAGAGATAGTTTTTCTATACAAGTCTCTTTAATCATTCTTTATTTAATATAATAACAGACAAATTAGAGATAGTTTAAACTATGAATTTTTGTCAGAATTTTATACTTAAACTACGAATTTTATATTTAAACTATGAATTCTCAATTCCATTGTAAATATATTTTGAATCTCAAGAAACTCCGAATAAAAAAGTTAATCTAATATTATAAGTAAATTACAATATATACTTAAAAAACTATGAATTATTGTGAGAATTTCATACTTAAACTATGAATTTCTTGTCAAATTCTTTGTTTTAGTGTAGATAAATTTTAAATATGAAAAAACTCCGAATACAAAAGTTCTAAATCATGATATCATGGATTTTATCTAATTAATTTCATATTTTTTTGTTTGTCAGATGCATATCTTCTAAATATTTTGCCAAATTACGTATAATTAGAATTTCATACTTTAAGTATGAAATTTATACTTTAAGTACAAATTTCATACTTAAACCACGGAATTTTAGTTGTACACAGTTTTGAAAAGATATTCATAAGATAATCATTTGAAGTCTAAACATTATGAAATCAATTGGATAAAATTTATGACATCATGATTTAGAACTTTTCTATTTAGAGTTTTTTTAGATTCAAAGTATAACTACAACGGAATGAATAATTCATAGTTTAAGTACGAAATTCGTAGTTTAAATATGAAATTCTGACAATAATTCATAGAACTTTTTTATTCAGAGTTTCTTCAGATTTGAAATATATCTACTGCAAAATAAAGAATTTGTAGGTTAAGTACAAAGTTCATAGTTTAAGCATGAAATTTTGACAAAAATTCATAGTTTAAACTATCTCTAGTTAGTTTTTTTATTTTATTAATTAAAGAGCGATTAGAGATTTGTATAAAAAAATAAAAAGATTAAGAGATACAAAAACGACAATAGAAGAAGAAGATGATGAAAAAGAAGAAGAAAAATTAGCAACAACATGTGAAGTAGAAGATGAAGAAGATGAGTAATGACCCTGTCTCGCTAAATTGAAACTAAGTGGGTTTTCTATGCAAATAACTCATAAAAATTAGACTCTAGTTGGCATACAAATTTTTTTGAGTAAGACTAAAAACCCAAAAGTCAAATGTGAATAAGGAAAATAAACACGACTTAACAGTAAGTCACATTTTTTAACATGATAATCCTCTCTAGCCTTAAGTCAATCAATCAATCTTATTTCATCAAGCAATAGAAATATGATATATTTACAACTAACCCCCCTCCTAACACTTTAATGCTTGAGAAGGGAAATGGTGGCAAGTGAGGCGATGATAGGGCCCACTGTGCCTAGTTGGCATAGCCCGATTAGTGGTCGGCCAAGTCATAGCTCGTGAGTATTTTTAATTTTATTCTAAATTAATTTATTTAAATTTTTTATTTAATTTTTTTATTTAATTTTTTTATTTATTATAAGTTTATTTTAAAGGCTAGGTTGTTATAGTTTCGGGCACTCATCACTAACAGGAAGGGAAGGTTTATTGGATAGTGCATGGTGACTGATCCATCAACCTTCTTGGATGGTGAGCTTGGTAAGGCCATGGGCTTTGGCATGAACCTCTCCCCCACCTCTCACAAGACTCGGTGGAGCTCAACCATGGGTGACTTGTCTCGCTGCAGTTAACCTGTTGAGCTTCTTAATAGCATTCTTCACAGAGGTGGCAACACTTTGACCACCTTCCCTAGTTGCCCCCACCTCTATCGAGTCCACTTGCTACCTCTCTTCCTTTTCCTCGGTGTCCAAGCCAACTCGGCCTTCTCTAGACCCCATAGAGTCACGAGCCTCTTCCTATGACAACTCTCTTGCGTTCCCTACTTGTGTTCGGTTGTTTGGCAATGAGGAGTCATCAACGTTCCTCTCTAATCTAATGTAATCTGTGTCAGACCGAACCACCTTATGGACATTAGGCTCTTGGCTTGACTCATTTAACTAGCTAGTTATTTATTTTAGCATTTAGTTTAGTTTTATTTTAGCTTGAGTTTGTCCGTTTGATTGGATGTTGGATTACTAATGAATTTGGTTTAATTAAGTGGTTTAGGTTAATCAATTAGCCTCCAATATAAATTGTGGAGCGCAACATAGATTAATTATGTTTTGATGAATTGCTCAAGAACCCCTATCTCTAGTTTCCTCTCTTAACCTACGTTCTCCCTCCCCCCTCCAACACTAGGCGCAAGCCATTATTGGTCGTCGATTCCTCCCTCCTTTCCTCTGTTAGACCTCCCCTCCTCTTTGAGCACGACCACCTTTGACCCCTCTTCCTTCACCCTTTATTAGGTGCAAATGCTACTTGAAATCCCCCGTGTCTAAGCCTTCATCTCTAACATCACCACCAAAACCTCGTTGATATTAGATCTATCTTTGGTTTGAATATGAGAAAAATCAAAATTGTAGATCATAAGCTTATGGAATGCACTCATCCAATTTTGTAATTTTCCAGTATCAGACATATATCCAGCAAATGTTCTCCACTGACTGTGCAAATTGTGTTTCTGCACTCGAGCTTGAGTTGATAGCTAAGATCGAGCCATAACAAGTGATGTCAGAGCTACTATTCCTTGGACACCAAAATCGTGACTTGATCCATGTTTGTAGAATTCATGAGGAGACTTCTCAAGTCGAGGATCAAGCCACTAATGGACCCGCAGAGACAATTCCACCCGATCCACCTGAATCTGAGCTAGAGCTTAGATGGGTTCAATTGGCTGAACCCATCGAGCCAATTTTCCTCTTGCATCTGTGCCTTGGTCAGCTTGAGACTAAAGTTGGGATTTGGTCTAATCCTTTTTTAGGTTATTCTTCACCTAGATCAGACATGTACTCATCTCAGATATGCTTATCCAAGCTTTGGATGCGCCTCTAGTACAACAGGTCAAGCAAAGGCTACACACGCACCTATCGACCCATTGCGTCATTCCTTGCGATGGGACATTGCCCAAGTCCACAACCATGTTGAGCCTTGGTCTAACCCTTGTTAAGGTCTTCAACATCCTGGTTGGTCACCTCCTCACCTTAGACAAGCTTTGGAAGGCCTTCGATGCAACCCACTTCAACTACCCTAAGATTAACCCAAGTTGATCTCGTGTCAAACTGACTAGGCCGACTTGGTCTCCTTTTCGATTTTGGTTTCCCTTTCCTTCCTCCAATTTCAGATTTGAGAGAAGCTTGCCTGAAGAACTCAAAGGTAGTTGTGCTCGAGTCCAATAAGTATTAGAGTACTTGAGTTAGACTAACGGAGCTGCCTGATCCACTCGTACCTGAAAGATTAAAGGAGTATTTAATCCACCTATCACTTTGAGGATAAAGTAAGCAAAAGCATGGTGGATTAATGTGATGTGGATTAGATCGGACCACCTCGTGGACATTGGCATGGGCATTAGGCTCTTGGCTTGAGTCATTTATCTAGCTAGTTATTTATTTCAGTATTTGGTTTAGTTTTATTTTAGTTTGAGTTAGTCCATTTGATTAGATGTTAGATTAGTCATGAACTTGGTCTAACTAAGAAGTTTGGGTTAACCAATTAGCCTCCAATATAAATTATGTTTTGATGAATTGATCAAATTTCCTTTTCTCTCTTCTCCCCTCTTGACTTAGGCTCTCTTTCTTTCCTTTTTCGACTCTAGCTACAAGCTATTATTGGTCACGTGTTCCTCTCCCCCGCCCCCCCTCTTCCTTCACCCCTTTTCATGTGCAAACCCTTCCTACAAGCCCCTATGTCCAGGCTTCCATCTCCAACACCACCACCACCAGAATTTTGCTGATATTAAACCTAGCTACAGTCTAAATCTAAGGAGGGCATGAATAGAAAAATTGTAGATTAAAGAAGGTTACGGAATGAACTCATCTATTTTGTAATTTTCTAGCAATAGACGAATATCTAGCGAATATTCTCCACTGACTGTGCAAATTGTGTTCCTACACCCAAGCTTGAGTTGGTAGTTGAGATTAGGTCATAACATCCTCCTCCTCTCTTAGGTGCACAGTGGCAAGAAGTGGCCCCTCTTGTGTTGGGGTGGCTCGAGTCATGTGGGTTAGCTTTGCTTGAGGCATGTGGTTGGGGCTTAGCCTAAAGCTTATTGCTTGGGCTTAGCCTGAGGGTTATGGCTAGGCTTTAGCTTAAGCCCAGTTCGGATTGTTTTGGCCCCTTTTCTCAAATTATTTATATATTGTGAATTTGGTAGAAACGTATCTTTTGTTGCAGACCTCTTTAGGACCAATAAAAACCTCAGAGTGAACCAAGATTAGCTCCAGGCCTTCTCATCATTAGAAAAATTAGCATATCCGGACAAGTAGACTATCTTCCCTTGCCATATTAACTAATATAACATGCTAGGTTGTACACTATAATATTTCATATATGATATGGTAGCCTTAGCTTTTGTAATTGCAGATATTGGTTTAGCATGATGATTGATATGATTGGATTTACCATAATTTTTATATATCTCTATTTGCATGTAAGATAATACATGTTACTATATGATGATGATATTTTTCATTATACTTGTTGTGCTTATATAATATCATGCCACTAACACACCTGCACTACCATGATGGGTGTGACTTCTACGTCTCAATAGTACCTAATAACTTCTTTCTAGGCCGGATAGGGGGTAGGAGAATTGTATTATATTATTATATAATAAGGTCTATCTTGACGTTGTAGTCAATGGATCCCAAACAATCAAGTACATCTTTTCACTGGGCTTAGATAAGCGATTATACTACTGATTGATGAGGGTCAAACATTTTAAAGTATTTAAATTGGAGGTCAAAAGATAGAATAATGTAGATCTAATGATATCTAATGGCATAGGTGAGGGCGTCCTTGAGCGGTAGCTCACTATTTCTGCATTGTGCGATAATCCGTGATAGAGGTGCTGACAAAGTTGGGGATATAGGGGGATGACTAAGGTCATTAATCTACGATGATAAAAATCAGCTAGCCATTTGCGAGGTGATGGGTAGACAATTCTATCTCTAGGGTCTACCCTTCCTTGAGGGCATTTATGTTAGATAAGTATGGGGTGATGGTTAATGAATCTAGTGCTAGACGTGATGAATAGTCATGGTGGGGATAGATGAGTTAGAATACTAGGTCGAACCATAATAATTAATTCATTCATATGCATGACTTATTGTTGTTATGGTGTTTAGTTATTTAGAAACTCATGCACTTTCCATATCGAGTATACTTATATTTATTTTATTATACTAATGATGGTGCCATTTGTTGAGCATTAGGTAAATTGAGTCCTACTAGGTTTAGAAAATTAGATTAAGAATTAATTTTTAAAGTTAAACTGTGTAGGAGATTGAAGCTCGTAAACTATTCTAATTATGAAAAAAACCGCACTCAAGTTGGGATGCAAAAATTCAAGTAAGAGTAGAAAACTTAGTGCGAGTAAGAGTAAAAAAGAGAAATATGGCTAACACACTATGACACATTTTCTTAATTAATGTGAAAAACCTCTCGCATACATAGAGATGAAAAAAAATTAAGGACTTGCTTAAAGATGATTGATCTTATTCACTAAGCAATAAAAATAAAATTTACGTACAATTACTTTCGATAATTTAATTCTATAGTACCTAAGTGACATCTTGAACTACATACATATAGGGGCTACTCTAAACTGATTTGAATTAATTTTTTTAAAGGCTTACATTAGAGATAAACATAACTTAGCTAATCATCTATTGAGATTATTTTCTCGTTTTATTATCAATAGACTTCAAATATGAAAAAACTTTAAATACAAAAATCTGTAGATAGTGAAGTTAGATCTTATACAAGTAGCTTCATAATATTTAGACATTAGATAAATATCTTCTAAATAGTTTTCTAAAACTGTGTCATAAGGTAAGGAACTCCCTCTTCAATATCTGGTTCGGTTGTAGGAAGCAGTCCGTGCAACCGAGAGAAAATATTCACCAAATATTTTTCTATAGTCAGAAAATTACAAAACTAAGGGTGGTCAATCTGTAGCTTCCTGATCTACGTTTTTGGTATTTACACCTTTCATAGATTCGGACTGAAACTGAGACGAAAATACGCTAGTGTGGGGGTGATGGTGGTGGTGACGGGTGGAGATGATGGTAGGGTTATGGATGATAATAGAGATGAGGGTGGATTATAGATGTAGTTTAAAAGATAAGGATGAAGGGGGAGTTCCTTACCTTATCATTGGTATCAGAGTTCGGCAAACCTTGGACCTCCATTAGTGGTGGAGACAAGGAAGATAGCCTTATCAAGGAGATCAATGGAGAGCACATTGATAAGGAAAGACTCAACTCACGAAAAACCCTAACCGTATCAGCCGATTCCCTTGGTGTGGTCATGGTAGGACCGAGTCAACCAACATCCATGGGTGTGAACATGGGCTTAGCGAATGAACTCATAGGCATGTTCCAAATATTACTGCATAAGGTGGACGTAATACAAAATGATCATAATGCCTTGAAGGAATATGTCATTAACGGATCAACTTTGTCATCTCCTCGACGAAGATCGGTGTCTCAAGAAAGACCAGCAGTGGAACTACACTGAACCGACGCCCCACAAGTCCAGGTACGATATGTTAATGTCAATAAGCCTCTTTTATCTATTCCTACACATCATCCCCCACCTTCGATACACAACCCGAGGCCAGCGGTGGTGGAACCCGAGAGACACGTGATATCGGTGCGCTTCGTCGATGAAGAAGATTAGCACTTAGATGATGATGTTGAGCCCTTCGGAGATAGTGATGGGCATGTTTGATAATTTAGAGAAGGAGCGCAACAAGCACAGAGGTTCAGACCTGAACCAAGGATCTTTCATGAGCCCGACAATGCTATTCAGGGGAGAACCGCATGCTTGGACTTTCCAAAGTTCTAAGGCAGTGATCCGATGGATTGGATATTTTAGGTGGAGCAATACTTTGATTATCAAGAGACAGCGGAGGATGCAAAGGTACTGATGGTAAGCTTTCACCTCTAAGGAACGGTATTACATTGGTATCGATGAGCCATTTGAGGCAGAGGATTTATCGATTGGGCAGACTTTTTGTAAGAGGATTACACGTAGATTTGGAACAGTAGCGTATAAAGATTTTGCTGCCACATCAAGCAAGATGGTTTAGAGGACAACCGTGTTGGAGTATCAAGCAAAATTTGAAAGAATTAGTAGTCGTTGCAAGCCACCTTGGCCTGAATGGATATTGATAAGCATATTTATTTTAGGGCTGTGGGAGGAGATTCAGGCGAATGTTCGTGCTCTTTGTCCTACCACTCTCGAGGAGGCTTTTGAGAAGGCCGTGAGGATGGAGCAAAACTACAAGGCTCTAAAAATGGCAGCGAAAGCAAGTTGGGGCAACCGAGATAGGCGGTTTGCGCCGAGAATGTCAGCTAGAAATTCTGTAGGTTCAAAGGCAATGGCTACTAGTATTAGGGTACGACCACTCTTGAGACCCTCTTCCAATGTTAGAGGAGGCACAAGACCGCCCATTCGAACTCTCACACCTACTCAAGTAGAGGAGCGAAGAGCGAAAGGACTTTGCTTTCGATGCGATGAACGTTTCACCCCCGGTTATCGGTGTTCCAAACCGATCGGTGCTCATCGATAGTCTCGAGGGGGACGATGAGGTTGTTGGTGATAGAGAGTATACAGAAGAGGTCCATGAGAAAGACGTGGAGGAGGGCGTGAAGAAAGATATCCAAGCTGAGATATCTATGTATGCATATTCGAGTGTTTTTGCGCCGAGGATATTGCGGGTGGATGAACTCGTTAGAAAGCATTGTGTGCACATCCTTATCGATTCTGAGAGTACACACAAATTTCTAGACAAGTGGTTGGTGAGGAAGTTGAGCTTGGACACTAAATCGACCATGGGGTTTGAGGTCACTATTGGAGACGGCACAAAGCTTCGTGTAGAGAGCTTGTGCCACTGGGTCTGTATACGAGTGCAAAGACACAACATTATTGTGGACTTGTATCTGTTGGCACTGTGAGGAGAGAGCATTGTCCTTAGCACTTAGTGGTTGCAGAGCTTGGGACCCGTCACCTTTGATTTTTAGAGCATGTGGATAAAATTTAAGCAAGAAAACAAAGAGGTGCGACTTGATGGCATTCGATCCCCGCTGATTCCAGCGATGCAGCCGATGGTGGGGCTGCCTTGTGTGAGTGATTGAGCCTATCTTCTTCACTTAGGACCAGTAGGAGAGAAGCCTCAAATTAGTCCAGGTATTGCAATTGATTTGTCTAATTCATTGGACAAATTTGCTCGAATGTTTGAGGAGTCAAAGGAGTTGCCACCAAGGCGAATAATGGACCATCGCATAGAGATTGTGCCCGGGGTTGCACCAGCGAACGTGAGATCGTATTAATATCCACATGTGCAAAAGGAAGTTATCTCCAAGATGGTGGTCGAGATGTTGGAACAAAGTCTCATATAACCAAGTCATAGCTCTTACTTATCGCCTGTGCTATTGGTGCGGAAGAAGGATGGGTCGTAGTGTTTTATGTCAACACTAAATGATATCACCATCCCATTCTGGTCATAGAGGAGCTGCTGGACGAGCTTGCAGGGGTGACTATATCTAGCAAACTTGACTTAAGGGTCGAGTATCATCAAATTAGAATTCACCCGATGGATGTGGACAAAACTAAATTTTGGACTCCAGATGAGTACTATGAGTTTCGGGTGATGCTATTTGATCTCACCAATGCTCCAACTACTTTTCAATGCCTCATGAATGATATTTTTTGACCTCTACTGCGACGGTATATCTTGATATTATTTGACGATATTTTGGTATACAGTAGGACTGAAATAGAGTATTAGCGGCATTTAGAGGATGTGCTGAATTTGTTGAAGCAAAATTAGGTAAAAATTAAGAAGTCTCAGTACCTATGGGGAGTACCACAAGTAGAGTATTTAAGCCACATCATAACAGCAGAAGGAGTGGCGACGGATCCTCAAAAGGTAGCATGCATGACAGCTTGACCGATCATATTTCCACCATAAGATTGCGCGGCTTCTTGGGGTTGACCAGGTATTATCGCCGCTTCATCGCCAAGTATGGCAAGATTGTTACTCCTCTTACTTCTTTGCTAAAGAATGACTCTTTTAGATGTATGGAGGAAGTCACTACAGTCTTTGAAAAAACTAAAAACAGCAATGACAACAGTGCCCGTTCTAGCTCTACATCTCCCTTCTCCCTTTTCACCAACCAGCGCCACCTCTTCCATTAGCACGGTCTCGTCTAGCTTCTAATCTCCCTCTGCCACTGATCCCCCTAGTCCTATAGGATATGCCTACTTTTCCCCCTTCATCTCTTTATCTTAACCGTCTCTACCTCCCGTACGGTTTTACTACAGTTATAGGCCAATCCTCAAGCTTCAAACATCGTAATAGAAGCATAGGTCTTTTAAGCATCGTTCCTCGAGCTCTGTTGGTGTGAGATGTCTACTCAATGTTCATGGCTGCCCCGTAGGGTCTGGCTCAATTTGAGGTGGGGTTGGCCCACTGGGATTCAGCTAGAGCCCATCGCAAATGTGGCACACCTAAGGCCCATAATCTCGGGTTGCTCCGCGATGTCTAATCTATGGTTGTGTCCACGACTTGGCGGGTCTGCAACTTCATTGTAGTCCACATTAGTTGGTGGGTCACCTTAACTCCCTCCATTTTTCTTCCATCATTTGTGCCATTGAGGAGTCCTCAAGCAATGCTGTCGGGCCATCCATAAACTCAGTTGCTAATCCTCTCAAACCTTGATAGACCTTACAAAGCCCTTTTGTGTTAGCTTAAAAATCTTCATAGTCGAGGCTCAAAATGCACACAAAGTGGGCAGTGTGATTAACTATCCTTATGAAGAAGATCACAATTTTTTGATAATCACATAAGTAACATATCTATCCTCAAACGCAAGTATATTAGTAGTGGTAGATGTCAACAAAAAGTTCAGCTCCCAATGCATTTGGATCATCCTTAATTATAGCTCAAACAACGAGAGATGTGGTGTAGCTCTCCTCATATTACATAGAAATATGGATTAGTGAGGAACTTAGAAAATTCTTCTAGTAGGAGAGTAGAAATTCCTAGTATTCTCCTTCCAATCGGTGTCTTAACCTTTGGTTTTAAGTCACTTAAATAGCGATGAAAAACATCTATAATTCATACTAGGAGAAGCCCTGAAAGGAATCTCAAAATCTGTTTTTGAATAATATGTCTCGTTTGCTATCCTACCTATCTAGTTGCTACTTAAGTTTCTTAAATATCTTACATTTCTTAAGTGGTTTTAAGTTCCTTAGTCTCATCGAACAGGCATATGAAAACAATTGCTAAAATTTGATTAACTTGATTTAGTCGCACAATCTACGACCTGACTATATACAGAATCTAGTTGTTGCAACTCAAATAAAATTCAACTTAAACAACATAAAATAAATGTCAATAATTTAATATTTCATAAAAATAAGCACATTAAAAAAACTATTATTTAATATTATTATAATTATATATGCTTAAATATAAATATAAATATTACAATTTTTTTAATAATATAGTATTTCATTGATATAATATTTTTCTAAATTAATATATTATTAAAATTATTTTATATTATACTAATAACATCAAAAATATAATATTAGTAAACTAATATTTTATCAAATTAAATAGTTACTCATAGATAAAATCATATATTTACTATTTAAACTATGTATTAATCTAATTAAATCTTTCTTTCTCTAAATAATAAAGTAAGAAACTAAGAGAAGTATTAGTATGATATTACTAATAGTCTCATGTTTTAAGCTATAATAAATAATATATTTTCCATGTAGAATAAATTTTATTCTTTTCGACTATAAGATATAATAATATTTGGAAAATACTTGTAAGGTATGAAAAATACGAAAGCATTCCATAAGTAGATCCTTATAACATTGCATAGGTACGATCCTATGTGTATTGCATGCATTGCATACATAGAATATTTTATTTTATTTATCATCTATTCTATCAATTTACTTTAAATTAAATCGAAGAGTATTTCGGTATTTTTTTTCTTCTATACTTTCACTTTATATCATATCAAATATATACCCTCATTTTAGAATACAAGTAAATATAGAAATAGTTATTCATAAAATAATACTCTCATTTGGTAAAACAGTTCTTATTTGTTATTCCTATTTCACCTTAATTCCTAATGTGAACAAGGCTTTAGGTTTTGCCCCTGCTCTGATTAGACTTATACATGGACGTTTACGAGAGAGGATGATTCTTGAACAATTGACGAGGACAAATGTGTAGACTCTCTCCATCTATATGAATCCTATCTGGCTGATTTTTGCCTTTGCTTAGGGAGCATGCTTTGAAAGGTGACAAAGGTGATTGGGTATTTAGGATCCAAAACAGATTGGTTCCAAGTACCCTAAAGTCTTCTTGAGTTAATGCCTTGGAGCGTCCTCTTCTGCAGCAGACCTAGGGCGTCCAGTTCTCTACCGCCGCCTCTGGTCTTCTACTCCTATGAGGCATACTTTGTTCCCGACTAAGAAAACTAGGGCTTGAGCATGCCTACCAGCTTGTCTCGAAGACGAGGGTAGTAGAAAGTAGTCTTGCTCAATTAGGCCTTCAAGTTTACCTAGTGACTTCACGGCAAACCAGAATTTATATACTTCACCACCATTATAATTTATATTAAAATAAATATGTAAATTTCAAGTTAAACTATGATAATTAGGATTAGTTGCATATTTTATCATTACAATTTATATAAAAACAAATAATAATCAAGTGGAGATATATTTTTGGTTATGTAACTAATCATAATTATTTCATCACTATCTCCGGTTAATTTTTTACTTTATTAATTAAATACCGATTAGAGATATTTGTATAGAAAAAAAAAGAAGGATTAAGAGATAGAAGAAGAATGAGCGGTAGAAGAAGAGCAGAAGGAAAAAAAAAGACAGGAATAATTATAATAATAATAATAAATAGCTTAGAAGATGAAAAAGATGAATTCATACTAAAACCATGTATTCTTTATTTCGCTATAGATAAATTTTATATATGAAGAAACTCCAAATACAAAAGTTCTAGTTCATGATTTCATGGATTTTCTTCAATTAATTTTATATTTTTTTGGATATGAGATGCATATCTACTAAATATTTTGCTAAAATTATACAAAATTAGAATTTTGTATGTTAAATATGAAATTCATAATTTAAGTATAAATTTTGTACTTAAACTATGAAATTTCAGCTGTGCACGGTTTGAAAAAAATATTCACAAACTAATTATGAAACCAATTCAATAAAATCTATGACATTATGGGTTTCTTCAAGTTCAAAATATATGTATAATGAAATAAAGAATTTATAGTTTAAGTATGAAATATGTATTTTAAGTATGAAATTCTAACAATCATTCATAGTTTTTTAAGAATATATTGTAAATCATTTGTAATATAGACTAAATTCTATTTTTTTAAACATTAATTAAGGAGTTTTTATTTATTTAAACTATCTCTAATTTTTTTATATGTAAATTGTAATGGTAAATTATGTAAATTCTACAATTTAAAAAAAATAATTGTTAAAAATCAATGAAATTTGTTATTATATTTACGAAAGTGACTAATTTAATACAAGTCTCTCTAATCATTTTTTAATTAATTCAGTAAGTAAACTAATTAGAGATATTTTAAATAAATAAAAACTCTTTAATCAATATTTTCAAAGAGAGAATTTAATCTATATTATTGAAAAATTATAATATCTACTTAAAAACTATATATTACTATCGAAATTTTATACTTAAACTATAAGATTCATACGTAAACTATGAAAGTTTTATTCAGCTACAAATAGATTTTAAATCTGAAGAAACTTCGAATACAAAAATTCTAGATACGATGTTACAGATTTTATTCAATTAATTTCATAATTTTAGACATCAGATGATTATCTTTTAAATATCTTTTTTGAAACTATGCAGATCTGAAATTTCATAGTTTAAGTACGAAATTTGTACTTAACCTATGAATTTCATACTTAACCTACAAAATTGTAATTCTGCATAGTTTTAGAAAAATAATCTCTTATATATTTAACCATTAAAATTTATATAGAAATAAATAATAATCATGCAGAGTTATATTTTTAGTTATTTAACTAATCCTAATTTTATCACAACTATCTTATATTAATGACTTATTTTATTAATTAAAAAATAATTAGAGAGATAGAAAAAAGAAGGATTAAAAAATAAGAAGAGGAGAATAAAAGAAGATGATGAAGATGAAGACAAAGAAAACAAAGAAGAAGAAAAATAACAATAATTAGCAGACGAAGAAGAAGAAGATGATAAGTACAAATTATTTTTTTCTTTTTCTTATAGTATTCCGTCAATATTTAATGAGGCACTAAATGAAAGAAAAAATAAAATTAAAAAAAAAGTAAAAAGAAATCTCAAAGTATAAGAAAAACCAAAAATACCTCCCTAAATAGAAAACAAAGTGAGTTTTCTATATAAATAATCCTAATATATATTATACTAGATGCCCATATAAGATAGTGTGGAAGGGTCAATCTGAAAGACGACCCCCGTTTACTTTGTTCGACTATTTTATAACGAGTTGAATTAATTGTTGGTTTCTTGGACAAGGGGCCAAGCGAAGAAGACCCCTTCCCTCTCATCTCCCTCCTCTCTCTCTCTCTCTCCCAACATAAAGCCCGCAACATTCTCTAGGATTCTAATCGAAGCACAGCCCAGCAGTAGATGCACAAACTCGAAGTATCAAAATCGAAGTCATGGGTCTGATCCGTAGCTCCTTTAACTTCCTCTTGGGCATCAGCTTTGGGGTCTACATCGCCCAGAACTACAATGTTCCCAATATCAAGAAGCTGGCCGACATGGGGATGGTGATCGCAAAACAGTACGAGGAGACCTACCGGAAACCCAAGAAGAAGGCCGATGATGACTCCGAGTAGGATATGCCGATTTAGTTAATTCAAAACTCTCTCTAAATTGTTGGGGTTTCTTCCCCCTTATTATTTTGGATGGTTTTTGTTGGGTTTTGCTTATATAGGTGAAAGAAGATTTGTTAATGTCATATTCAACTTAAGATTTTTAAGTAAATGCCTTCTTACCTAGGTGAAGGTCAGTGCGGAATTTCGTCAAACAGTTGGCAGGTTTTGCTTGTTCTGCTCAAAATCTTTGTTGCTGATTTGCAAATGTTTTTGGCATGTTTATTTGATCGCTGAGATCCAAAATGGTGTTAGCTATTGTTCTGAATCCATGGTAGCGTCCACCAACTTCTTTCATTAGTTGTAGACTTGCAAGTAGTACTCTGGATTTCAAGCAAATTTCGCTATATATTACAACAATCTTATGGATCAATTTGGTTTGCCATCAAATTGGAGAAAGATGGTCAAATTGCAAGCAAATTGTGCTATATATTACAACGCACTCGTAGAGGATCAAATTGCATTTTGATAACTAGGGAATAGATAAAAGTTTTGATATTGGAGAGATTCAAAGTTGAACAGATTAGCCAGCATATTTGCTCTCTGTAAGAATTTTAATAATTACAGGCTTATGGGGATATTCCTTTTGATTTTGGCTCTAATTGCAGAAAGAGGCTTCATCACAAGAAAACCCAAAATATTACTTATGATATTCATCAATTTCTATCCATACAAAATAGTATCATTAAGAATTAGCCGGGAGAGGTCACTACAATTGTAGTCACCGGTTGATTTCCCATTATAATTGATATTTGATAGATTTCTCATCCAAGCATTTTATGTGTATGGCTTGAAACTTTTGTGATTTATTTTTTAAGATGATTGATCTAGTTATCCAACTTATATATTATAGAGGGGTAGTATCTTTGTCTAACACATTATGTGTGGTTAAGATATCTATAAAGTCTAAAGTAATTCAAAAATGGAAGAGATGACTTGGTGGTGACACTGAAAGGAACATGCTTTCTCCCAAGGAATTTGCTCGCTCCAGGTAGAGAGGGGTGAGGGGTCATCAGCAATGTGCGCAGTCGGATGCTAGCTGCTCTAGCATCTCTGTAGCAGGCATGGATGGTTTGTCAGTGGTATCTTAAAAAAGAGACAACCTTCCAGAAATTGTAATCCTCGCGATGCTTTCATCAAGCAAGACAAGAAGTGTCCTCCCTCTAAGATAAACACTATTGCTAAAGTGACATCTCGTCCGATTTGGGTCATCCGACTATTTTTGCTCCTACAAGAAATTTCTCGCTTGTTATTCCTTCGAAAGTGGACCAGAAGGGGCTCCACTAGGGGTGTCAAAACAAACGAGCAGCTCAGGCTTGACTCTGGCTCGGCTTGCCTGAAGCTTGGACTCGGCTCGGCTCGCCTAGAATTGAGCTAAGCATGAGCCTCAATTTTAGGCTTGAAATTAATTTTGAGCCGAGTCTAAGTGGGAGCCAGCTTAGTTAAGCTTGGCTTGATAAGCTCAGTATATATAATGACAAACCATGATTCTCAAATTCCCAAATCCCAATCCCTTTCACTTGCTTAATCTCTTCGCCTCCTCGTCGAGCCGTTGGCCCGCCTTTAAGTCCTCCTCCTAGTTCTCGTCCTTCTCGTCAAGCCGTCAGCCCACTGCCTTCAAGTCCTTGTCAAGCTGTCGGCCCGCCTTCGAGTCCTCCTTCGAGTCCTCCTCAATAAGCCTCCTCCTCCTACGAGGTGCCGCGTCGACGTCCTCGTACATGGCCCTGAGGCAAATGAGGTTGGGGTGGTCAGGGAGTGATGACATGATGGCAACCTCGTGGCAGACATCGTCGACATCAACAGTTGTTCGGAGCTTTCGCTTGGGCATGGATTTGCACGCTAGGGTTTCAGAGATCTGTGTGTCAGTGCTGAGGCGGGTAACACCGAACTCGCCGTGGCCAAGCTTGGAGCTGAGGAGGTACTTGTCAAAGAGGTGGATGCAGCAATGGATGACATCCTTGAGAACGATGAGAGGAGGCGAGTACGCTGAGTAGACCAATGGGTCGTTTAGGCTTCTTCTCTTTAAAATTTACAAGTTAATGTTCTAGGTTTAAATTTTTAAATTTTAAACTTTAGTAGAGTTTTATAAAATTTAACTACTTAAGTTTAATTCAGGTTAAATAATTTTTGGCTTGGCTCGGGCTCGATTCGGCTCGGCTTGAATAAAGCTTGATAATAGGCTCAATTCAGGCTCGAGCTCGGCTTGGGCTTGGCTCGAATTGAGCTAAGCCAAGCCTCAGGCTTGGCTTGTTTACACCCGCTAGGCTCCACTAACTAAGGGTGGCAATCGAGTAGGGTTAAGCGGGTTCGAGTTAGGTCAATTTAGGATCGGGTCAATTTCACCCTGACACGAACACGACCCAATTATTAAACGGGTAACACGACACGACCCGTTTAACCCGTTTAGCCTATATAAAATTCAATATTTATTAATTTATCCAATATAAATAGTGTATTATACAAAAATAATATATTTCTAACTCAAAACTCATACAACATATAAATTATAATTTAATAATTCACCATAACACAAATCTATACAACAAGTTTTAGTTCCAATTCTCAAATCTAACAATCCTTTAATAATTAGAACAAAGTTTAAAGTTTACAATTCATTACAAATTACAAATAGTTTACAATAAATAAACAATAATATTAAGCCCTCCGTTTTATTGTCCAAAGATCATGACCCTGTCAAAAAGATTAAAGAATGTAAATAACTAAGATATAAGATAGATAGAAAGATTCTCATACCAAACATCAATATTAAATATACAAGATATAGAGAGAAACATAATATAAAAATTATAAGAAAAAAGCACATGATCAAAACTTAGATTATAATTGATTTTTTTTTAATGGTTACCAAAGATCTCAGGCTAAATTGTACCTTGGAATTGTTCATCCTTTTATAACATCCTTGCAGCAGCCTCAATTTTTTTTATTGTCTCATCTACCGAATGCACTGAGCCAAGTTTTGTTTTCTATTTGCCATCGATTTGAAAAATTAGCTTACAGTAGAAAATGATAGAGATAAAAGTAGAAATCGAAATTTGAAATACCTGCTCCTGAAAATGACTAGACAAATCTAGGTCAGTGGACATTGCTATAAGTTGGAAAGCATTTTCCTGTCTGGCTCGTTCTCTCCTGCAAATCCATCTATGTTGAAATTTTTATGTTTGTTTCTTAATGGCTAGAATAAAAAGAAGGAAAGCTATGTGTCATATAAAGAAAAGTAATTTTAGTACTTACAGTAATCCTTTCAAGTGTTCTATTGATATCGTCTGCATCATCATTTTTCATCATTTTCAATTGCAAACAAAGGCTTGTAATCCTCTCTAAACCATCCATCATCGAGAATCTCTGCTATTGTAGCCCGCTATTGTGAGAAAGAATGTAAGCTTCTTTCTTAACTAAAGAGATGAATCATTTTCCTATTGAAGAAAATATATCTCATGAAGCTTGAAGTATACTTCAAAAGGATTTCTGAAGGTACCTGTAACACCCCAAATTATTAAAAAAAAAAAAATTCCCCTTTGACTGCATCAGCCCTGCCACTCTGCCCCCCTCCTCCTCTTCTTCTTCTTCCCCTTCCCTTGCCGTGCACGCCATCTCTCTTCTTCTAATCCCCTTCCCATCACCGCAGACACCTAGATTTTCCCCCCATTTCTCCTCCTCCACCACTTTGCCTCTCTCCCTCTCTCTCGTGGTTGCCGACAGCCACGGAGCCGCCGAAGCCCGGACCGAGAGCGTTCGAGCTTGCCGACCAACCCCTCTCTTTTTCGGTAAGCCTCCCCCCTGCCATTAACTCTGTACCATAACCCCCTCGCCGTCGGCGCTCCTCCTCCCCCTTTCCTTTTTCTTTCTTTTTTTCCCCTTTCACTTACCCGTCGGTCTCGTGGCCACCGCCGGCCTCGCACTGCGCCGCCGGCTTCGTGGTCGTGTCGTCGGCCTCGCGCAGCGCCGCCGGCCTCGTGCCGCGCCGCCACAGTCCCGCAACCTCGTGGATCTCTCTCTCTCCGCCTCGACCTCCTTCCATCGGGAGAAGATGGGGTGGAGGGGTGGGGGTTAAAACCCCCACCCATTTCCTCCTTAGTGGGTTGCAGTGGTCTGCAGCCCACTAATCTGGTTTGGGGTGGGCTGTAGACCGCAGCCCACCAGCTCGGTCTGGGTGGGCTGCAGGCCGCAGCCCACCTAGACTCGGGTGGGCTACAAACCGCTGCCCACCAGCTCGGTCTGGGTGGGCTGCAGGCCGCAGCCCACCTAGACTCGGGTGGGCTGCAGACCGCAGCCCACCAGCCCAGTCTGGGTGGGCTGCAAGCCGCAGCCCACCTGGCCTTGGATCCGGGTGGGCTGCAGGCTGTAGCCCATTAGCCCATTGTTGGGTGGGCTGCAGTCTGCAGCCCACTATTCCAACCTTGGTGGGCTATGGCTGGGCCCCCCAGCCCACCAAGGCCCTATTTGCTTTTGGGTTGGGTTTGAGCCTACCCATTGCCTCTAGCCTAGCCCATTTAGGGCCATTTGGACCCTATAACCCCGTTTATCTTTTGCACCTAATTTAATTAGTCTGATCCCTCGTAATGATAATTTAGTATCATGTGAATTTTAGGATAATATAAAACTCGCCCTAGGAGACCCTTGACTCATGTAATTGCCAACCATAAATGCGCTAATAAGATAATTAATTCTATTAGTTCGCTAATCTTACGTATGGCTTACTTGCATGAATTAATAGGATTGACACCGCGTGAGGAGGATTTTGGGCTTCCGGAGGAGCCGGCTAGCTGATGAGTTTTACCATACTATGGAGACCCCCTAGGCGTAGAGTTATTCAAATCTAGAATAACATAATTACAGTCATTATACCTGTTATGACACTGTAGAAAATGTCAGTATTAATGCATGCAGTTAGTACACATGTTATATCCTTGCATATGTGGTTATTGATAACTTGCTCATCATATCATTTTGAGAATATTAATGTAACACAAACATTAGTGTGATAATGCTTTACATGTGCCTTGTATGGTATACTATTGCATAGATGTATGATTGCTGTGAATATAGAATGTAATGATCATGATGACTATAACATGCTTTATACACTTATAGACACTGCACCACTTTCACCTATTATTAGTAGTCGAATTCTGACTATGCAGTACCCTTACTCACTCAGCCCAGGATTAAGGGTAGAGTGTACCTTATATAACTATACTATTAGCGGTCTACACCTGAGGTCGGGAAGCCTGTGTGGCATTCAGGTAGTTATACTGCATAGTTAGGACTAGATTATGATGATAGAAGAATATAATTGTGAGGCGGGGATATAACTCTAGCAGTACCCGACGACGCAGGGTTAGGGCATCTATGGATGAGCCAAGGGCTCCTGATTCTCCCGCTGAGAGCGGTGATGATTTAGAGAGAGTGAGATATGGGCTTACGACTGGGGTCCTTAGTCTGATGGCCACAGACAACCGGTCACATGTAGTATCGCCATACACGTGTAGGTGACATTACCGCTAGAGGTGTATATATCCCCCCCTCGATGTATGAGATGATGGATGATTGTTTCTTAAGAGTATTCACCCTGTGTGGTGAATAGCTCGGTGAGCGATGATAAGTATGGTTAATGCTTTGGTAGACCTGAGATGACTAAACTGCTATTTTATTGCTATGCATAAACATATAAAACCTATGATTGAGATGTGTACGAATAAGATATTGTATCAAGCTTATTATCTGTATGAACTTATCATGATACGTTTAGGAACTAGCATGTTCTAGGATAGTGATTAGTAATCTTTATCAATTGCATTGACTTAGTAAATTGTGGTAAGCCATTTAAATAAACATATCGTTATCGTTAGCAAATATAGACATACATTGGATATACACATGTGATGTCATTATTTTAGATTGTATGGATCCTATTCGCTAGGCTGTAAGCTCACCCCTCGTGGCGGTATTATTTCAGAGCTAGGGGACGCAGGTGCGGGTAGCGAGGAGTAGCTGCTTTTCCTTTTTAGTACGTATGTTATATTAAGCCCCTGCGAGGGTGTGATGATGACGTTGTATTTTTGGGCTTTAGCATAGTATTTTGGATGTATATTTGGAAGGCTTGTTGTGGCCTGTGAAACTTGTATCCGGACTCTTTTAGTTGAGTTTATTTATGGTGAAATTGTGCTGTTGTGTGCCTTGTGAAATCCTTGTACTGATAGGTCATGTGATGCACTGCGTGGAAAGATTTACTCACGCGGTTTACACGTGTATTTGGAGGTTTAGGTATTTCAGTACCCTTATAGGAAACGGATCCAAAATCCTAGAAATAAGCTTCCTTTGCGGGGTAATGAATTATTCTGGGAATGTATATTCTGCTCCAGAAATCTTTATGGAATGTAACAATAATCTTAATTAGAGAAACTTCATAGTGGTTAAGTAATTATTCAGTAAAATTACAACACCTCTATTGAAAAGTATACCTTCCTGTACAGGTTCATCAGGCTGCGATCATCGAATGGTAGATAACCAGCGAGCAGTTCGAAAAGAATCACTCTACAAGACCATAAAGCAGCAGCTGCGCCCACATATGCTTCTCTGAATTCATCTATCAGCATTATTCCTCCGATATTGTTGACAACCGATGAGCAAAATGAATGAAATAATCTGCACAAAAAGATGAGTAGTACTGTAAGCATGTTATCAAGATGACCGATCAATAAACAAATAAGCAATAGCAAATAATTTCATGATACTCAAAACTGAAATTTTACCAAGAGAAGCACAGAGCTGTAAATGGTCGAAAGATTTTTGAAAAAAAGAAAAAGAAAAGAAAAACCAACGGACACCAAGAATAATAACTAATTATATCTGTATAAGTATTACTTGTCTGATGAACCTTGAATCTTAAGATGTTTTACATACATATAAGCACAATGCATTCAGCTATTAGTACTTTTCTGTTTATATATTTTTTCTAATTTTATGGCAGATTTTTGTATATACCAACTATAATAGTGTCCAGATCACACATATATGTCCATCTCCTAGAAAAACATTATAAAGACATAAACCAATATGACTAGTAGATGCATTTGGATTCAGAAATAAGGTAAAGTACACATATATGTCCATCTCCTAAAAAACCGGCATAAAGACATAAACCAAGGAAATACCTATAAAAAAAGGTGATGAGGTCTTGGCAGGCACACAGTGACGATAGTGAAAGCGTTAGGCAACGGTGGCGGTGAGGCTTAGGGTAGATGGGGAAGAGTTCCGACGAGGGTGAGGGGGTTGGAGAGATTTGGACAAAGATGAGGTGTATGTGGGAGGCACCCGGACAGAGACGGAGATAGGGGTGGGAACCGAGAGGTATCGCGATTGGAGAGATTTAGAGAGAGGAGGTGTGGAGGCATAGCAAACGGACGCCGACAAACTCTCGGGATAGACAGTAGGTGGAGGCGCAATGAGGTGACTGGACTTCTGGAGAGTGAGGAGGCAGGCAGCGGCGGCCGAAGAGATTGGACAGAGAGGAGGCAGACTCAGCAAAATTTTTTGCCCTTTTGGTGAGATAAGGCGGCTGGAGAGTGGAGAGTGGAGAGAACTGATTTAGATTTTAGAGTTAAATTACCTTATATATATGGGTTAACGGATTGGCGGGTTCACCTGACCCAATTTGACCCGATCCAACCCGTATACTTAAACGGGTTAAACGGGTCAAAATGGGGTCAGCCATATAAACCCGAACACGACCTGATTATTAAATGTGTTAGGCAAGTAAAGATTTGCCACCCCTACCACTCACTAACCAACCTCCTCTCCTCTTCTCCCTCTATTCCTCTCTTCTCCTTGCTCACAATAAGTGCCTCTGCTATGTAGACTTTGGCCATCGACCTTTTTCTTGTCGAAACCTAGTGTGTTGCTTCTAGTGCGAGCATCTCGATCACTAGAGTTTCTTCTGAAGGAGGACTTCAATGGACCAATTAGTTCCCGAGCTGGTGGATGAGGGGACAGTCTTCTCTCGCCTCCTCCAACTGCGAAGAAGACTTATTTCAAGCTCTATTGCTCTCCAATGGTGACTTTATTTTGAAACTTCGATCCGTTGAGCAAGGTGCATCTAAAGTATCTCTTTCCTTTTGCACTTGGATCACTCTTTGTAACCTCCCTCTAGGTTTTTGGAGAGGGAAGGTTGTCTCGGGGATAGATGGAACTGTCGGGTTCCCTATGAGGATCTCTCCTACGATCCTAAGCAGGTTTAAGCGACTATCAATGGCTTCGGACACCCAATTGACATCCTTATCACCGGCTTGATATAGGTGTCTTCCCAATAGACTAGTATTTTTTTTAAAAAAAAAAGTTAAGTTAAAAGACTAAGAATACAATTTGGAGTCAGCCCAAGCAAGATTATGATGACATGCCAACAAAGCCTAACAATGTGGCTGACCTTATCAACCTATCAGCAACAAAATTTGAAGATCTATCAATTAAAAAAAAAAGATAAATGCCTAACCTTAGTTGACTCCCACAAAATCTCTTTTATTAGCTACTCCATATCAGAAAGTAAAGTCATATTTCCATTCAAAATAGTCTCCACATCATTGGCGTTAATTTTAATAGTAATATCAAGTAATCCCCGCCTTTTTTTGCTTCCTGGACAGCTCGTAAAATAGACTTGAATTCTTTAAAAACTTAGTTTGTTGAAATGAAACCCTACAATGACAAATCACCTGAAGATGTAGAAGTAGAGAAGTCAATTTCTACTGCACCAGAATGTTGACAAAAAGCCACATTTGTTTGAAATATACACTAGAACACCAAATTCTTTTTACACGGCTTGCTGGGCTGAAGAATTTGGGACTCTTTAGCTTGAAATTAATAAGATGAGCTAAAAGAGAGATGAGCTAGATCTTCTATTGGACAAGTTGGCCGACCATGCACCAAAGAGCACCGTTCCTTCCAAAGCCCCTAAATGGTAAAATCAGCAACTATTTTCTATTGCTTGTGTCCTTTTTTACAAGGATAATATAACAAAATCCCATAAGAATTGCTTTATACGTGGTCCACAAGGTATCCTCCAAATATTATTCCACCTTTCTAATGTTGATAATATGATAAATTTGATTATTATAAATGCCAATAATATAGAGATGATATTTTCATATTTCCTTGCTTTGCACAACATCATATCGGATCATCACAACTCTTATCCAACCTGATAAGAATATGAATCATTTCAAAAACTAAGTCATCGTTACACCAACTACCAATGCCTTTGTATCTCACATATCTTTAGGAGTTATAAAATTCACCAAACTTCATATTAGTAACTCCCAAATATACCAATAAAAATGTAAAAGAGCAAGATAAAGCCATATCTAAACATTATGCATCCTCATAAAAATTTAGTTGGTATCTGCTATCAATTGTCATATAATAATACTCGGCCGTAATTTCTTAAAGGCTTTACAAATCAATCTCAACATGATAGAACACACTAGAGTACATGTCAAAGGTAAAGTACCTTTATATTTGGCACACACCACTGATGTCCAAATAGTGTCATCATGGTGAGCAGCTAACATGCTCGTTTCATCCTCAATGCTAATTGTTAAAAATCTAATTTGCGTAAATCGAGTCCTCCCCACTCCTTTGGAGTACAAACTCGATCCCAACGCACCACAGAAAGCCCAAAAGAACACCCTCCCAAGAAAGTTATAATTAAACTTTTAAATCTTTCAAAGAATAGAAATATGAACATGGGTACAAAAGCACCACCCTACCAACCTTAGAAATGGGTCTTAGCTACCTGCACACAGCTAAAAAAGCTCTCATGGGCAAGCATGTTCTTAGTGTGCTCCGGGGTCGGTCAACACCATGGGTGAATATCATCAAGTCAAAGTATGGACATTTAAACTCATGGGAGGCGAGACCAACAACAAAATCATCGTGATTCTAGAGAGCAATCTATCATACTGCAAAGGAGCTGAGGGAGGGGTTCCAGAAGAGTATTAGCAACAAACAAGATACTAGTGTGCCGGAAGAGCTATGCGTGTCAGTGATCCCGTTCTGCCGCCTGCCAAGCGTTATGGACATGGGCAGCTTAATGGATTGTCCACGAGTAGTTGACCTCCTCATGAATGGTAGATGGTATGTAGATATGATTCGGGGCTGCTTTAATAGGGAAGTTGCCTTCGATATTGTCACGATGGAGATAGGTGGGGCGGAGGTGGATGACATCTGGGTTTGGGACCTGGAGGCCACCGGCGAGGCTAGAGAAAAATCGGTATACAACTACTTGAGAGGTGGAGAAAATCTAGAATGGGAAGGTTGGCCGACTTTGTGGAAGTTACCCCTGGCACCTCAAATCAAGGTTTTCCTATGGAAGCTCTTTTGGAATCAGGTTCCAACCCGTGAGCATCTTCACGAGATGAAGTGTGGTTGAAGCTTGAGTGTGAGATGTGTGGACTATTTCCAGAGACTGGAACTCATTTGTTCTACTGAGGTGTGGGCAAGCTTGGCTATGGAGATCAAGGAAACGAGGTGGCAAAGCTGGTTGGTGGGGTATAGACCCGACAAATGATACAAGGATCAAGTCTGCAATAGCGTCTACAATATGAGGAATTTGGAAGGAGAGGAATGCAAGGATTTTTCATGGTAAGCAGTCAACAACCAAGGTGATTGCTAGGAAAGCCACCTTACTGGCACAGGAGTACTAGATGGAGCTTGATGGAGTATAAAGACCAAAATAGCTAACAATCAAGGTGTGCTAGGAAAGGCCTCCAACAGGCTAGGTCAAAATCAATGTAGATGGATCTTTCAAGACGAGTGAGTGCCAGGGTGGTGCTGGGTTCATCATTTGTGATGAGGATGGGCAACTTCTTCATGCGGCTACAGACCCGATAAGAAGTGCCTTAGCAAGCTACTGCAAAGTATGGGCCATGCAAATGGGCTTGGAAGCGGCCTATGGTAGATGGGATAGAGTGATTGTGGAGTCAAATGCTCTAGCATTGATTAGAATATTTAGAGGAGAGGATAATGGCCCTTGTCGTTTGAGAGGAATCACTCAAAAATGTTTTACTATCTTATCTTCCTTCTGAAAGGTTAAATTTAGTCATACCTATCGAGAAGGAAATAAAGTAGCTGACTGGTCAGCGAAGTTAGGAATGAAATCAATTGTGGGAAGCTATTGGTGTAGGTCCGATAAGCTGCTGCTGGATTTGACAACAATTCTATATTTGGATAGGTTGGGGTCCGGTCGGACCCATGATGCAACAACTTGCTAAGTTCTCAGCTCTTGATATCAACAAAAAAAAGAACCTCAGAAATGTGTTTTGATCCCTACTTAGAAAGCCTGAGCTAGACTTTTCAATAATAGAATTAAAATTCATAGCTTTTAACTAACTACTACTAGTAGGAACACCCAAATATTTCTGTGGAAGTAGATTTTCAATCTAAAAGATTATGACAAATTAACAAATTGGGAGAGATATTATCCGCTTACCTCTGCCTCTATTGTGTAGAAAATCAATCTTTTACCTCTCCATTAGTAATGAATGAGTTGCAAAGTGATGACACACAAACCATAATCCATTTAATACACATACAAAATTAGAACCTGATGAAGAAAGGACCAACAAACCCAATCATAAGCCGACCTCAAATCCACCTCAAGAGTCGTTAAGGATTTAGTTTTCGATGCCGTCAGTTTATAGACTGCAATTTAGGCTTATTGTGATCAGCTTGTACCCATCTGATTGCCAAATGCCTCTTCCCTTGGCTAGACAGTTGTTGCTTCTCCATGGATTCAATTGATGGCATGGATCCAAGTGAGACTAGGGCAAACTATTACATGCAAATCCCTTCATCTTCTAGTGTTCCACTCACCACCTTCCAAGATCCACTCATCAGTCTCCATTGAAATCTTGTCTTGGAATCTATTACGGATCCAATTCTTAAGGAGATCATGGTAAACAATTGCAAAGGTAGAAAATTTTACGAGATCTCTCAAGTTACCTTTCCAAAAATTCTCTATTCAATTATTTGCCCCACCCCCCCCCCCCCCCCCCCCCCCTCCTCCACACACACAGTTTTCTTTCAAAAGGACAAGTTGATTGTGACCTAATAGGTGTTGGCAAATCAGTGCTTGATGAAAATGTGGTTGACTCTAATCATGCTCCAAGTTTTTGTTTTTCGTAACTCAACCTCTTGCCCCTTAGGTCTATCACAATTGGGCCTAACCCTTCTAGTCCTACTGCAATATAGATGTCGATCAAGCTCGACACGTCTAGCCCCCTACCCTTTAGACGCTTATCATGTTAAGCTAGGTGGCTTCAAGCCCATCCTCTTCTAATCCATTTAGATTGAGCCCTATCCTAGGTAGACAAGTCCATGGGAAGGTTGCTCAAGTCTACTCCAAAAGATCTTAGGTCTAAGCCCTAAACTTTAGGTCTTTTGTGGCCACTTCTAAGCTGAACTCTATTTTTTGTTAGAAGCCTTCTTTAGTCCTTTGCCCTATACTCTATTAATTTGTTAAGCATGGCAGCTAACAAAACATGGGAATCATCATCCCAAATTTTGAGCTTCAATAAGTTGAGGAGCCGCAAGACAGTCCTACTCATGGTTAACTGATTATTTGTTGTTCCTTTTGAGGTTTTATATATTTGAACTTTGCTTCTTAGAACATCATATGCTTGGGCTCATCTTATAAAAAGCACCACCTTAGAGACATTGTGTTTGACTCTAAATGCAATGCTCTTTGTATCTAAGAGTCCAAATTATCTTAACATTCAGAGAAAAAAAATTCACTTCTTGAGGACTAACTTGCTAGATTCTTGGACTTCTATCAATGTAGAGGGCTCTAAAAGTGGGATTCTCATTGGCTAGTTTTCTCACTCCTTTTTTAAGATCTCGAGGAGTGGCAGGCGTCTCTCTCTCTCTCTCACACACACACACACACACAATTCTTCTCAACCTGTCTTCCAAGATCAAGCAAAATGCTTAATACTAACATGTATGGTCCTATGGACTTGGACCTCAAGGCTACCTTCTCACACGAGCTTGCTTTCCCATCTCCGAATGAGAATTCCTTAGTGCATTTGTGATGATTTTAACTTTTCCTACACTAGCCAAGAAAAAAATAATATTTTCTTTTTTGGCCATGACGTTGACCTTTTCAACTCCTTGACAGATCAAAGCTTCTTTGATATTCCAATCAAAAGATCTGCACTCATAGCAACAAGCAACTTACCTTGATTCTATCCAAGCTTGATCGTTCCCTTATTTAGGTTCACTAAGACTTCGTCTTCTTTAATTCAGCTCTGGACACGCTTTGCAGCCCTGCATCTAATCATACTGTAATCAAGCTGGACATCAATGCTATCAAACCCAAGGTCTGGACTAGGCAAGCTAGTTTTGACTCTTTCATCAATAACTATTGAGTAGAAGCTCCCTTCTGCCTTAATCTCATGACTAACTTCATTTTGTTCCTTAATGATTATTGCAAATCTAGTTTTTATAGTATCAAAAAGTAGAACAGTAATCCCGTAGGACATCTCTACGACAAAGTTGAAAGATAAAGTTAGACTTTTGCCCCTTGAGGACTTCTTTACACCTCTTACAATAAAATTCTCTCTGATGAAGAAGTCTTTTTGGGTACGACGCTCAAGACAATCTAAGATAAAGGAAGATGATAATAATAGTAGGAGAAGAAGGAACCATATTTCCACCATTTCTTCGAACAATGTGGAATATAATAATTAAAAGAAAATTCTCACTCTCTTTAAAGATCACTATAAAAATTTTCTTCAAGCTTCATGGAAAACCCAATTTGCATATTCACCGAAATCTTCTATATAGGCTGCCCTCTATGGATCTGTAGTGTTTATGGCAACCATTCTGTGAAGAAGAAATCATAAAGAACAGTCCTCTATCTAACTACTAAGAAGGCCCTAGACTAGATAGTTTTTCTATCATCTTTTCACAGAGATATTGGGGCAAAATCAAACTCGACCTCTTCAAGTTTTTAGTAGTATTTGTAAATCAAATTATTCTCTCAAGTGGTGGGCTAAGGCCTTCATTGTTCTTATTTTGAAATTTAAAGAGGCAAGGCTAGTGGATGACTGCAGACTGATTAGCCTTATTAATTGCTCTTTTTAGGTCATCTCAAAGATGCTAGCCAATCATTGATGCGGATATCATTGATAGGATTTGATGGCATGTATACCAACGTAGGAGGTACTGATAGTTGATGATCCCTCTTATAGGAATTTGGTTATGATTTTGATTTATTTAGGGTGTTTTTTATTTTATTTCCTATGTAAGGTATTTTTTTGTTTAATTCTATTATAAGTCTATATATAGACCCGTTATATTATTTTTTTAGGTTAATGAGAGTTTATGCGATTTTGCTCTCTAGAGAATTTTGGTATAAAACCGTTTCTTAGGGTGGAGGTGTGAAACCCCATTCCTTCTCTTCTTATTTTCCTCTCCGATCTTTCTCTATCACGTTTTGCATCAATCATCTTGCTCCTTATATGAATGATCTGATTTTGCCTTCTTAGTCTAGTTTTATCAAACGCAAACATATATTGGCCCACAAGCTCATTCATTGGATAGCTAAAGCAAAATGCAAGAATTCTATTCTTAAAACTAGACTTCAATAAGGCATTTGTTGGTATTAATCATAACCTCTTCGTAAACCTCTTCACTACGAGAGGATTCCCTCCATTTGAGATCAAATGGATTTTCAGTGTTATTTTCTGCCACTAATACTTTGTTGGTCAATGGCAGAGTATCTGACTTGTTTGAGATGTTGGACCCTTATCCCTCATTCTTTTTATTCTTCTAGTTGATCTTATTTCCATAGTGAATTCCCTCCATAGCCATAATTCCATTCTCAAAGGATCAAACCTCTAATCAAATCTTTATCCTTTAGCATGTGGATGATGCAATTCTCTATAAAAAGTCAGTAACAACTCTCTAAGTTAATTCTCCATCTCTTTAAAATTGTCACAAGTTTGAAGATTAATTTTCCAAAATGATGCCTTTGTTCCACAGTTGACATATTCCTTAGCCTTACTCTCAAAGTGGACTCACTGTCGGTGGATGACTAGGAATCAGTCCTTAAATAGTTTAAGGACTTTAGGAGATTAAGGACATGTTCCTTACCTTAAGTCTGAAGGTCCATCAAGTTGCGAGATGGCTCAATTGCTCTATCTTTGTGGACTTTAGGAGATCAAGCCGAATGGACCTTATTACCATCTTCTCATTGCAAGAGGCAACCCTGGAGTAGATACAAGAGCTGAGATCTCAAATTCACCACCTCTCTTTCTCTCTCCAACCCCTGATAGGATTATCTAGCAATTCAATTCATAGGGTCTCTTTTCAGTCAAATCTTTCTATGACTTCATTAACTTCTCTAACCAGTGGTTTATAGTCCTTTCTATGATCAAATGGAAGATTTGGAAACAGCACAATGACAAAATCTTCAATTTTAAATCTCTAACTCTTGCGGGCTTTATACCCATATATATATATATATATGATCATTTCTTTGGAGGATTCTTTCACAACGGGATCTTATTATATATCCGAGGAAATGATTTGTTCAAGTACAATGAAGAATCTTGAATCTTGTTCCATTTGTTCGAACACATTAGTGCTTCAGAGTTATTCTTTTCCAATCTTTTTCCTTCTTCCTTCAAGAGAGGGTGTCTTTTTTTCAAGTGATTCAAGTGTACCATTCCAAATTTTGTTGTGATCAAATAATCTGTAGTATATTTTATCTAAACAAATAAAAAATAATGAGTTCGATTGAGCAGAATAAATTCTTATTAGTTGTTTTCTCATACCAGATCAACTAAATCATTGTCTGAACTGTAAGTTTCGCTATCATATTAACTCAAAATATACCTACTTGTTCGACGAATTTATGACCAATCTAGTCATCCTCGTAAACTAATTTACTCAAATAATCTACCCTCCCAACTTAATACCACAAGGACTCTATTTAGAATGCGCCAATTCCGTTCTCTGTCGATGCAAACGTGATGCAGGCGTTCGAACGCAGTCCTTGCGTTCGAATGCACCCTAGCAAAAATAGATTTTATTGATTCTACTTACTCAATTAGATAAATAGGCTTATTCCCATGAACCCAATGTCCCGCATGAAGCCAATATGGATCGAATTGTATCACTCCACCACACTTCTGACCACCTTGTCCTCAAGGTGTTCATGGTGGTTCCCAAACCTTATGTACTTGATTTGTCGAGTGTGCATCCTTTTCAGTTTGTCCATGCTCTTCCCACGATTGGTCCTCCATGTCGCCCTCTGGATCATCTTTGATCATCTTCTCCATGAGCATAATGGCAGCAGGTTGTTTGGCGCATTTGATTGGCCGAGTCTGTCCCGAATATGGCACACCCGAGGCTAGCGGTCTCGAGTTGCTCAATGGCGTTTGCTTCATGGTTGTTGACTCTAATATGGTCCGCTTTGGTAGGTGTATTGCCTTCAATTCTTGTATCTTTTCCTCCATCATTTATGCCACTAAGAAGGCCTCTAGCAAGGATGCAGGATGGGTAGCCTTAACTTCCGCTTGGATATCACGACGAAGCCCGGAGATGAAAGTACTTTTAAGAGCCGAGTCCAACTACCCATGGATTCTATTGCTGATTCTTTCGAACTCCTCTTGATAGGCTCTTACAGAAGTCTTTTGGGTTAGTTTCGTCAAGATGGCTTAGAAATCTTCATAGTTCGAAGGTCCGAAATGCATACAAAGCGCATCGACAAACTCCTCCCAAGTGGCAAAGGGGCGTGCGCGATGCGTTGCTTGATACCATCTCACCGCTACGTCTTCAAGGTGGAATGAGGCCAATAACACCTTTTGATGATTAGGTGTCCCTTGATATATGAAGAATTGCTCTACCCTATAAATCCAATCCAACGGGTCCCCACTGCTGAACTTAGGAAAATCAATTCAAACGATGCGGGGTTGTAGCATTTGGTCATGCTCGTTCTCACGTCCTCAGCAAAGCGGCTCTTGTTGTTGGACCCTTTGGCTGATGAGGGAGTTCCTACCACTCATCCCAAGGCTCCTCCTCTAGGTGTGGGGCCATAGGTTCCCTCGAGTGCAAGGGAGGTAAGTCGACGCGACGCCCGTGTGGTTCGTCGCGCTGTCGCCAAGGTGCCTCCAGGATCGGTCCTCGTCGATTCCCCTCTTTAGATAAGAGGGGTTCCTCATGTCTTCGATGATGCTCAGGGGTATGTCTTGGAAGGTATTCATTACTATCAGCAAGAGTGGCGTTGATCTCTAACAATGTTTGGGCCATAAGTGCTAGGGTTTGCGCGAGATCAGGTGGGTCTTCTGTTCGCCCTCGAGAACTCTGAGGGGATTGATATAGCCACGTAGTTCGTCTCCACACCTTGATCACCTACTTGCTTAGCTATCTTGGATCTTGTGGTAGCCATAATGGCCTAAGGAAAGTTGTTTCTGATACCAGTTATTACGAACCAGTCTAATCTTATCCGTAATTATTCTAAAACTTAGATCCTAGTTTAGTAGCCCTCCAATGGCTATATGAATGCTAGGGTTAGTTTGTGATGCGAAGGGGGAGAAGTTATTGTGGAAGAGGGAGGTTAGAGATTGGAAGAAGCCGACCAAAGACTTGGATAGTGAAAGAAGAGAGGTGGGAGAGAGCGTCAATGGCTAGAATCAAAAGAGAATGAGATGAGGCTAAAGCCAATTCCAATCCAGATAAAAAAAATCTCAATTAGAGTTTCCTCCACATATATATAGAGGCTTACCCTAAGGACTCTATAATTAACATAAAAACATTCCAGACAACCCTAACAATCCCTAACAACTTAACCCACACTTTTGTCGCGGTGAGTTCGAACACGCCCGATTGCATTCAAACGTGCCAATTTCGTTCTCTATGGATGCAAACGTGATGCAGGCGTTTAAACAGCCACGTTTGAACGCATCCGTTTCAGTTCGAATGCGCCAATTCCGTTCTCTGTCAATATGAACGTGACGTAGGAGTTCAAACCACCACATTCAAACGCGGTCCTTGCGTTCGAACGCGCCCTAGCAAAAATAGATTTTATTGATTCTACTTACTCAACTAGATTCCCATAAATCCAATATCCCGCGTGAAGCCAATATGGATCGAATCGTATCAAAATGCTGATTTTATCAATGATTAATTTCCATTAAATATACATATAAAGCATGAGAAGCTTATCCCTTAATTTATTATCCACTAATTAAAAAAATTAGAGATATTTATCATATTACAATCAAATAAACTAGAGAATAATATTAAATTCAAATCTGAATAAAATAAATACAAATCAAATATTCTCATCATTTCTCTTCTCATATATATATATATATATATATATATTATATATATATATATATATATATATATATATATATATATATATATATATATATATATATATATATATATATTTGTACATATTTCCCAACTAAAATGATGGTGAGATCATTATTTTATATCTTATATAAAATATTAATAAGTCTGGTATCTTACAACCTATATAAAATGCTGATGAGTTTTTCTGGTCTAGTGTAGCAGCGGCCCTTCAAAATGGAAAAAAGAAATATATCTATTCATTACAACTAGAGATTTGAAGCAAAAGGCATTTTAGTTTTTTTAATAGGCAGAAACAGGTCCGCTCCCATTGTCAAATTGCAATTTCAAATCTTTTTTTAACTACTTTAGCGCTAACAAATTTTAAAAAGACTATCATATTCTAAACAAAATATCATATATCACCTATATAATTTATACGCATCACCTATGCAAAATATACGGTCTAATTTTCAACAATATACTTATCAAGATTTCAAAAAAAAGAGTTAAGCATTACCTATATAATCTATAAGCATTGTCTATACAAAATATACATTTTAATTTTCAACAATATGCATATCAAAACTTTTTTAAAAAAAAACACTACATCACATATGTCATTTATACGTATCGTCTATACAAAATATACACTTCATCTATATAAAATTTAAAAATGTCACACATCACTTATGTAATATATACACATCATCTATACAAAATATACGATGTAATTTTCAATAATGTGCGCATCAAAATTTAGAAAAAAAAAATATGACGTATCACCTATATAATATATACACATCGTCTATACAAAATATACGATATAACTTTCAATGATGCATGCATTGAAATTTTAAAAAAAAATATCATACATCACTTATATAATTTATATACATCGCTTATACAAAAAGTATGCTTTACATTTTAATAATGTGTACATTGAGATTAAACAAGAAAGAGTAAATTAATCTAAATTAGTAAAAAAAAGACCTAAATTTGTTATTCGATAATAGAGAACATATTTCTACTAATTAAAAAACTGAACGGTATTTTGCTGCAAATCACCCCATTGCAACACATGCAATAAGATAGATGGCCTAATATTGGTATGCCTGACTCCTGACAGCAATATGGATTTTAACCCGCAGATATTATCACAGTATTTCAAAAATGCTTTTAGTTCCATTCAAGCAAGCAATTGACTTCTTTGCAGATGCTGCAAGATGCAAAGAATAATCTCAGTGCTGCAAGCTAGATGCACAAAGAAGCCCATTTTTCTAACTACGAAATATTATTCCAGACAGAAGAAATCTGAAAGAGTTTATTCCAACTGCAGAAAGGAAACGAAAAAATAAAGTTCTAACAAACTTAGGATTGGCTGCAATTTCAATATTATACTAAAGTATTAACTAGCCAATGCCATTTTAAGAATTTAGTCTATTAATATCAATGAAATCCAGTAAATAATAGGATTGAAGCTGAGGAAGTGACAAACAATGAATGCCAGCGGCTGTTATGAGCAACCATAAAAGTTGAAAGCTCGTGAAAAAAGTTACCACTTGCTTTATATTCACTTCCATCAGAAGGGAAGCAGAAAGTAGACTATAAAAAAAAAACTTGGTCAGCTCTCCTGGCTCTGACCTCTTGGATTTTTGGACCTCATTGATGCCGTGCCAAATAGAAAAGCAAAAGGTAACAAGAAAACAGAGAAAAGAGGAGCCTTATTTCACATATCCTACAAAAATGCCTGGATAGAGATTTCCTTTAGAGCAACATGGAGAGTGGACTCTCAATGTAGCCCTTAAATGCTTTCAACCACTCAGCACCAACGGCACCTAGCACACAGAGTAAATAGTCAGATCCAGAACCATAGATATAATAATTTAAGCTAAAGAAATAATCCATTTCATCCCTGCTTGCAGCACATACCATCAATAACACGGTGATCACAACTTAATGTGACTGACATGAATGAACCAAACTGAAACTGGTCTGGCCCAGGTATCACCCTCTTTTCAGCTGCTCCAAAAGCCAAATTCATTCTCAATAAGCACACATAGTAAATAAGTTTCCGGGTTAACATCTATATGTTGCAAATCCAATGTGAGCTAATGTTGGTGTCTCTGCTAGATGCACATTTAGCATCTCAGGAAAGCACCCGATCAGTACTAAAAATTAACCAGAATGCCAATCTTCTAAAACAGTTCGCATTTTAAGGCCCACTAAAACGCTCTTGAAGGAGTATGGAGCATCGAATGTAAAATCCTATGTTTAACTCCATGTATACTATACTATGAGGATACCGGATGAGAAAGATTGTAAATGGCACAACATGGAACGAAACTATATATCGAGAAATTTATCATCAATCAAGTGTAAATCAAATATCACAACTCTTACCAGAGCCAACAGCCAAAATGCCCGACTGAGGAGGATTTATAATTGCACAAAATTGCTTGATCCCAAAAGGACCTCCTAGATTTGATACAGTAAAAGTGCCTCCCTGCAAAATAACTCATCCCAGTTACTAAGTAAATAATTAATGCCATATTTATTGCATCCATATCAGAGCCTACCTCATAGTCTTCTGGCTTCAGACTGTTATCCTTGGCTTTCTGAGCCAGCATTTTCACTTCTTCTGCTATTGTAGAGAGTCCCTTTTTGTCTGTGTCCTGAAAAATTGCTGCTTCATGTCACAAAAATGCAGGACCTAGGAACATACATAAACTAGTTCCGGTAGCTACCCTGATTACTGGCACAAACAAACCATGATCTGTTTGTACGGCAACATTTATATTAACATTGTGGTACCTGGATTAGAAACCACAAAACCATATCAAAAGAAATATCATAGTTCTATATTACCTTTTGGGAAACAAGTTCTCGTTCATTTATTAAAAATCATAATAACTTACTGACGGATGAAATCATTCATCCAAGAGCTGTTACACTGAGGAACTCTTCGGAGAGCCAAAGCAGCAGCCTGTTGATTTAGTAAACTTAGATTACACATCATTGGAGAAGTCAATCCAAACAAGCAAAATAAATAATAATAGCCAAAATCTGGTTATTCAGTGCCAACAACGAAAGACTACTTGCAAGATATATGTGTTTATTTAGCTAAAACTTGACAAGCTTAAAATCACTCAGAAGCAACTTGGTTGGCCAATGTAGATCACAAAAGCTGCAAACTTTTCAGCAACAGTCCTAACTTTATCTTCGATATAAACCAATGAAAGCATATATATAAAGTATCCAAGGGCCCATATTAGATGCCATAGCCTCAGATCACACAGGGAGCAACACAAAAATTAAAACCATAATAAGTTAAAAGACACTAACCTTTATGACAAGATCGTTTACAGATATCCTTTTCCCACCCGAAGCTTCTTGTAAAGAATTTAGCTGGCTCCTCAACCTAAATTCCATTGAAACTATTAATCTAACTTCATTAGTAGCTGATTCTCAACTTAGTTTGAAATCTGTGACAATCCCTATACAAACTTTGATGGGAAGAGTGAGAGTTAATGGAAGAACTCACTCCATGAGTTTGTCAACACGTGTGTCAACTGTCAAATAGTAGTGGGGAATAGTTTGTTTGGATAGTAACAGGCGTGATGCTGTAACCTGCAAACAAGAAAAATCATACCCTTAACAAGATTTCAGAACCAAATAATACAGGTACTCGGACACTCATGGTATTGTAGTTTTACTTTTCTTATCTGAGTATTTGGAATATCCAAATAATCTAATGCTGGAGATGCAACTGAATCCTTTGCCTTGGAACCCTTTGTCGCAGAGGCTTCATTAAGCAGAAATGTACCATCAGAGGAAAGGATTGAAATAATTAAGTCTAAAAAACAGCATTAAAAAACCTAATGTGAGTGGGATATTGACTAGAAAGATGAGAAGCAATGGAAGAACGATGATACCACTGGAGATCCTTCCATGAGCCTCTTCAGGGCCAGTTTGGATAAGCCCAAATTCCGATAGAACTCTATAGGAATTTAGCTTTCCTAAGGAAAATTTAGAGGGACAGAAAATTTCCCTATGTGAGTGTTTGGATAATTTTTTCAAGGGAAGTTTTTTCATAGGAAACACCCCTTTCAAAAGGAAAACAAAATCCACTCTTTCTGGATTTTTTTCCCTACACTATCCCTCACCTTCTCCCTCTCTCTCCCTCTTCCTCTCCTATGACCACTCTCTTCTCTCCTTTACCTCCTCAACCCACCACCACCACTTCCTCTTCTTCCACTACCCATCACCAACTCCTCCTCCACCTACAACCACCACCACCACCACCACCTCCTCCACCTACTCATTCTCAGCCACTACCCCCACCACCCCCTTCCTTCTCCTCTGCTCAATACCTCTTTCCCCTCCTCTGCCCATGACCACCACCACCTCCTCCTCATCCATCAATATTTTTCCTACAAAATTTCCTAAACTATCCAAATTCCAAACATGATAAATTAAATCAATCTGAGAAAAAAAAACACATAGGATCCTTTAATTGCACTTTTTAATTCCTATGCAAAATTTTCCTAATTTACCCAAACAGGCCCTTAGAGGTAGGAATGTGTTCGTTTCTTGTGCATATTTAATGCATCTAGATTTCAGACAAAACTAGATCATTCTTCAAACTAGGATAATGCAAAAAAGGCTAGAATATTGGCCCTAGGTCTTGCATTTACAGGAAAACAATCCTCGCAGAAATGTTCAAGCCAACTTCCAAATTTTCTAAAATTGAGGCACTCTAAAAATATGTACTCTAAAAAAATGAAAGAAATATGCATTTTGAAGCTGACCTAACATGTTCATTCAATTGCGAGGAAAAATGGCTTCTTTTACATGCTTGTAACATGAGGAAAGAGAATACTCTAGGTTTGTAGTTGGCCAAAAAAAAAGTAGTTATTTTTATCTTTCTGCTACCCTTTTCCTTCAAATTTACTGCAGATATTGATCACTTGATATTAGAATGATGAATATCATGCTCATTCGCTACTACTTCAAAGTCAGTAAAAGTTTAAAACCAATAGCATATTCTTTGTTACCTCATGGCAATATTGTGCTCCCTGTATTGTTCTCATACTCAGATTAGATATTACCAAATAAAAGTGTTTTTTTCAGAGAAACTTCCATGTACTCTAGTAGCATACCTAAGTAATCCTCAATATCTGCCTTCAAAATACGCCCTTCAGGACCTGTACCTTTGATACTTGAAAGGGACACCTGTTTGAATGAAAAAAGCCATAAGAAGTAAAGATTAAATGCTTTCAGTAAAGAATTCACTAGAAGATACCTGGTTAAATGTTGACCATTACTAAAACAGTCAAGCACTTACATTATTATCTTCTGCCAACTTTCTTGCAAGAGGACTAGAGAAAATACGATCTCCATAACGAGAAGTTTCTTCAGTCTTCATAACTTTTGGCTCAGGAGCTTTAATGGGCTCTGGCTCCTCTTCTTTTGGTGCAGTAAACTTAGGTGGAGCCTTTACTTCAGCAGGGGAAGCAGATGCTGAAGAATCATAATCCTTAAACTTTGCAATATCATCCTCTTCTTCCACAGTTATGACAATAATCTAATCAGGAAATTAAAAAAAATACCATAATGATTAAATTCACATAGTAAAAGGTTAATCATTCTGCATCAATGAATCGCTTACTGCTATACAGTGATGTTGCAATACAGAATGCAATAAATTAACAGCTGAATATATTTACCTCACCAGGCTGCAATTATAAGGTAAGGTAGCCAGTAGTTAAATGATTTTCTAGATTGATCCTTACACTCATATATTCTTGACTATTTGTTAATCATTTCCAACTTCATTATTCCAAAAGGAGCTAAATAGGACAAGTAATCAGTAAATAAGGGATAGCAGGATTAATATTTTGCAAGTAACCCTCCTAGTAAATATGCAGTTAATGTGGAGGAAGGAACATTGCAAGAACATCAAGTCAATATCATCAAAGTGATCTACTAAATACTGACATAAAAAAGGTGACAGAACAAATATTAAGGAGGCCATTGGCAAAGGACACATCTTCATCAAGGATACAGAGATAATTGGCAACTCATCTTTATGATGGGGCCTACGATGTCAAAACAAGCTACAGCTGAAAACAAGTTGCAACTTGCAAGCTAAATCAAACCAGGTCTGGGCATGAGTTTTGAAGTACAATAAGTTACTTTTTTATGAATTTAACTAAGCATAAATGATAAATTCAAGACATTTGAATTTTGGGCAACACAATGGGTCCTGCAGTATGATCTAACAAGAGACAAGACAATGACTTGAAATTATCATTAGAGAGTATCACATCATCTAGCTCATTTTATCTGAATCTATGAATACCGGAATAAATAAATAAAAAACTCTATCAAATGAGAAGCAGACATAACATTCTAACATTCTAAAACGAGCTGGAAGATGTTAGACAAAAATTAGCCTAGGAATAATTTCTATATGGATAAAATAAGTACCTCACCAACTTTAATTTCTTTAGCTCCATCTCCATGTATAATCTTAGCAATATAGCCTTCCTCCATGCATTCCATTTCCACGGTAGCTTTATCCTAATCAAACATAATATTCTCGAATTTCTTAGAGATTGCCTCATAGATTTACTAAATAAGCACTCATCATATGAGATTGTGAAGAACATACTGTTTCAACTTCACAAAGAACTTCACCAGGAGAGACCTTGTCTCCTTCCTTCTTCAGCCATCTTGCAATGTTTCCCTATAAGCAGTTCAAAAAGGAACTATTTTTTAAACCTCAGCAATAATAGGATGCAAACCTAAAATTTGATCGGTATAGAGAACAGATGACACCTCAGTCATTGTAGGTGAAAGAGACGGCATCCCAATAGCTTGATGTGGTGGAAGATCTGGAACCATGGATTGAATATATTAAGAGGATCAGTGTAGGCATCACCACTTTGTTATTGTTAGGTATAGTTAGAAGCAACTATTATGCAGAATTGCCGACAACCAAATCAATCAATTGCAACACTGGTGAAAGAGAAAATATGATGAAGAGAGCCTTTAGAATTAGATCTCCAAGAAGTTGAAATACTAAAATATATAGCTAGGTTTCCTAGACTTTTCTGCTTGATTGATGAATTAATGTTATACTTGGATACAAGGATGGCCGTGCCGGCCGACCGGCACTTGCCGTGCCAATAGAGGCACGGCACTTGGCACAAGGTGTGCCAGTGGCACACCCCCGTGTCTAGCCGTGCCGACTGGCATGCGTGCGGTGCCGATCCGTGCCGATCCGTGCCGCCCGTCACAGCCTCGTGCCGATCATGTGCGAATGTAGAGACTTTTTTTTTTTAATTTTCTATTTCTATCAATTTTTATCAAATCAACCTTACTTATTTTCTTAACAAACATGATATGACATGTAGAACCCATTTTTAAACTTTTTCTTATTTTCATTAATTAACTTTTGTCATTTGTCATTTTTGAAATAACAACTTATTTATCATTTTTTAAAATTGGAATGACAATTCATTTGCTAGACCTAGACAACCACAAAGCCGAATTTATCAAAGACAGAAGAAAGAAAAGAGACCATCTCAAGTTCAATATGATTATAGTCAGATGAGAGAAGGACTTGAGTCTATAAGTAGCAAAATATTAGGAGAGGTGTGCCCACAGGATGATATAAGTTCATCATCATTATCATCATATCAATCACACCCACCAGAGCCACAACACCATTATTATACTCCATATTCATAATCTGCAAATGCTTATAGTGTGCTTTCGTCTGTGCCAGTCGTTCTCGTGTATATTTAATATCCATATCATATCATCAAAAAATTATAAAATTTTTATTTCTATGAAAACTATGTGAGACGTTATAACGAGCAGTATGATCAGTGGATAAGTTTTGAAGAATATCGACAGTATTTAACGCAACATTCCTGTGTTATTCTTGTGCTAACAAATGAAGTCTTTGATCATCCTCGTCATTCTACGTTCAACTAGATATTAGTTTTAATTATTCAACTATTATCAATTAGGTATTAAATGTTATTATGTGTTCAATTATATTATGGAGTATTCAATCATATTATGTGTTGAATAATATTTATATTCAACTGTTGTTTATCTTTAATAAAATAGGTTATTTATAAAAATAATTTAAAGATAAAACATTATAATATAGATTTTAAATTTTAATACATATACTTAGACAAAAAAAATTAAAGATTGACATACCAAAGACCCAAAAACATCTCTAAATATCCTAAAAAATTTATTAAAAATATTATAGGGAGCGTGCCACTAGCATGGGGGGAGGGGCGTGCCGTGCCGATGGTGGCACAGCACGGTACGTGCCACTGGCACGGGCATCATTGCTTGGATATACATCGACCATTCATGGATCATTCTGGATTTTTAGTTTAACCATCTAAGAACTTTGTATACACCAATCCATGATTTCCAACTTCCAATAGTTTGTTTACCGTCCTCATACTAAACTTCAACAACCTGACACCTTAGCCTACTCATAGCACAGAAGAAGCCCTAACAACTAAAATGGTAAGCCTATAAGAAGCACAAAAGAACACATATAGATATTTCATAGCTTTAACGTGACATGCACAGTACAGGATATAGTACACATGGATAATTTTAAATATATTTGTGATGTATGCATTATTTACCTTAACATTTATCTTTCTTTGGTACTATTTATGATGAAGCAATAGATACATGCAAGTAGATCAATATTTAATTTGTCTTCATTTTTGTCATTTGTAAGAAGCATACCAACAATACCTGCAGAGGATCTAAGAGAAAAGGCACAACATAAACAAGGCAGAAGCAAGACAAATCTGGCAAATTACATTCAGAAAATCAGATCTCAACATCCTTTCTTAGGTAACATTGAGCTTCCAACAGTTGACATTAGGTTGGCAACAGGTTGAAAGTTTAAACAATTTGGTTGCCCATTTTCTTCCTTGCGAAGCAATTCCCATGTGTGAGGAATTTCAGAGGGTTTCTCCAAACCCACACAAGTTAAAGATGCAAAAAAGTGAGTCTCCATCCACTTGTTTGCATTATGGTTTTCACAGCAAGTCATTGACTTAATCACCTGCCTACTTTTGCTTTCGAGGCATTGCATGCCAATTCTCAACTAAGTTCCATCATGGAGCCATTTTCACATTTGAGTTGTGCAGTAGACACAATAAGTCAATTGTTTTAGTCAGGTAAGAGGGGAGGGAAATATACCTGCATCACTAGAAAAACATTTCCTCTGATCTACCTGCATACTATTAAAAGAACGAAAATTAAAAAAGATGTTGCTAATATAAGGAAATAATATAAATAAACAATATTAACAAACCGTGAGAAAGAGTTGTTGAACCCAGTGCTACCCAGTAGAATACGAGTCCCAGATGCGTTTCTAGAAGGACTGGTTTTGATTACTCCTGAGAAAGACACCTGAAGAATATGACAAGATTTTCATGGTCAGGTCAGGCCACTAGATATGATGGTAAAGGCATCATTTTACAGTTTATTGCAAGTTTATAACCTTGAAGACGTCAAATTCTTTCACAAAACTACTGTGTCGGCAACCCTCTTTTTTAATCTGAAAACCTCGTGCAGTAGAGCAGGACTCCCTATCTCTGCTTCCCACATGTCCATGTTGATGGCACCTTGACATATCTATAAAGAACCAAAAGAAGATATAATGACCATCACTAAAAAATATCCAATCTTTAAAAAATCTATAAAAGAAAAAAAAAACTCTCATCAAGTTTCTGATGTCATTACAACATAATTTGTGAATGCATCACCAGCAAGATGTACCAACATATAATGAGGAGCGTAACTTGGATAGTATTTGCACTAGCCGAATAGAGATAATAAATTTCATGCATTATGCCACAGATTTATATTTTGAATTAAAAAATTTCCTATTGTAGATTAATGGACCAAACAACATCCACAGATTATAAATGTATCTGCACTTCTACTATAACAACAGTCATATCACGCATTCACATCAAACACCAAAGCATCCACAATTCCACATGTTCTAATGATTATGCTAAGCTAATCTTCAAGACCAGCATTCTTGCGGACCTGTATCCAATTTTTGATAAATATAGATTTAACAGGAAAAAATGAAATATCAAATTGAAGTGCTGATGGCAGTACAGTATTTCCAACTGGTTCTGGAGAAGAACAATATCAGATAAGTTGCAAAATATGGTGCAAACACTTAATTGCATAGACAGAAAAGAGACTAACAAATAGAATCAAAGATAAGAGTACAAGTATCCATCTATTACTGTGATTATGCTAAACCAAACAAAGTAGCACCAAAGATGATAGACCAAGTAAATTTGGTAATGGCAGATGAATGGTTTGCTATATGTTTAATAAAAGGGATTTTTACATAATTGCTGCTGAGAACTTTTAAAATATCATAATTGCCACTAGATTTAAAATATCATCATGGAAATTTTGAAAGAAGCTCAATTATTTCAGTGCCGATTATGATATTTGTAAAGTTTTTGGTGCCAATTATCTAAAAATTCCTAAAAGAATATATGACAAGCTACAGATATTGTTCAAACACTGAAATGAAAATACAGAAAAGCAATTGTAAAGGTACCTAGAAAATATTGATACAGATACAAAATTTGTATACAACACAAAACAGATACATTGACATGATAAATTTTGAAAGCAAAGATAACAAATGCTGGGGATACGTTATGTATACATGATATCTATATTTTATAATATTTAATACAGGACTAAGTGCAAATAAAATATATACCTATGATTGCTTGTATTTTATTATAAGCACATCCCTAGCTCATCAAAATCAAAGCATTTGATCCGTAAATTATCAGTTCCCAAATTACGAGTTTCTTGTGGCACAAAACCTTAGTACCAGATTCCTTCAAATTCATAAATCATCCCAATAGTATATTCTTAGGGTAAAGTTTCATAATTTCATTACAAATGGAACTCTCCAAACTAACAAAATTTCTAATTTGACTTACATTTGAACTTTTAAAAATATCTAAGAAGTATCCTAGAAATATCCACTTTCTAGTTTTATTTGAAAAACTAGGATACGTAAAGTAACAATTCGCCACATATTTATATGTATCCAACAAGTATCATATCCAATATGGTATCTGATATGATATGGCTAGAGTTTAGAAGAATCCATACTTCCTAAGGTATAACCAAGGTTCTTGATAGCTGATATTAGTATCAGGCTATTCTTAAAACATAAGGCCTTGTGTGCTAGCAGTTCAGGAACCCCCTCTGAACTGCTTCAGGATTCCCTAACCTTAATTCAATAACCAAATATCTTTTTATCTTTTTCATATCTAACCGAGTTTATTCTCCAAAAAATCAAGACTACGATATGAGATTAACTAATTAAGTTCGGGGCTTAGCCTCAAACCAAACAAGACCTAAATTCTCAGAAAATAGTATAAATGTAAAAAAAAATCCTAAGAGTCCATAATCCTACTTCCCAACATTATAATTACAAGATTTTGGTTCCATCAAGTTATTCATCAAGAAAAATCTCATCAACAAGTTCAACAAATATAGATACAACATAAGACAAATAAGATAATAAGGCAAATCTTGAAAATCAATAATATAATTTGCAGGTCTACCTATGTACTTACATGTGCTTATATTTTATAAATATGAAAACATTTGTCCAGTAATTGTGACAGTATGCAACTATCCATGAAGTATCCAATAGTTTTCTCCAATACGATATGCTAAATGGGAAGTCTTTGTAACTCAGATATCACTAAGAAAGTTCTAAAAAAAATGTAGACTAGGTATTGGATTGTAATTATAAAATATCAAAAGTATATGCATATGGTCAGCATAACATGTCATGTGATTCATGTCTACGGTCTACCAGATATTTACAAAGTTTGCTTTTGATGGATAATCATGTTAATCAAGAAACAGATACCATCTTCAGATGGTGCATAACCATGTCAGACAGCACATGCAGATGTTAGTATGCGCAACCATGTATATTACAAACTTTTTTCAACCTGCTGTAAATGAAACACCTGAATTCTGTTCATGTGGCTGGTCATTCACTCAGGCATCATTGTCACGGAACTATGGAAACACTATTCAATCAAAGAATTCTTGAAACCCTGGTTTTGAAAATTCAATAACTATTCATCCAAAATGAACTTGGGAACTCATACAATCAACAAAGCCCGTAAATCTATTTGTGTCATAATTTAACAGAAATAATATGATGAGAGGTAAATAAGCACCTACTACCTCAGAATCCATTTAGAAATTTAAAATTATGTAGTATATTAGAAGGAAAATGTGTACCATGATTGCCATCTCCTCTTCCGATATATGGGCTAGCATCTTTTGAAAAATAACGAGCAAAACCAACAGGCTCATATTTTAGTATATTCTGAGCACTTCTCAACTGCATAATTAGAAAGTCAATAACAAAGTGCAGACAGAGAAAAGCAAAGCTACTTTGCGAAAGAATAAACTGCATATATGAAAAAGAAACAAAACAAATCAAAATCAAATGGTAAGGTCCTCCATACAAGTTTCAATATAAACATGAACAACAAGTCTGCAAGTAGGCTTCCAATAGACCAATATAATACTGCAAATAATAGAAATAATCATTCATTCCTAGTCACGCTTCAAGTCTAAAGAAAATCCATGAATTTGAGTGGATTCTTGCTTTACTACTGTCAATTTCCTATGAAATTGGAGCAAGGCAACGTAATGCAACGCAGAAAAGAAGGCAATTATAAAACTCAGTAGGTCAGAACGATCTTTCTGTACTTCAGATTGCAAGGACAATAATAGACATTTCAGATTCAGAGTGTCCAATTCAACGTGATCAACAAAATTGCATTTTGTAATTTTCACCGATCTATTTATCGTCTGTCTCAGTGGTATACTGTACTTTAACCCATTAAAATTTTTCTCTTGACCAATCATCACTAGGAGATGGCTATTTTCTTAACATGATCACAAAATATGAAAACAGAAGACATAACCATACATAATTAGAAAGCCATGGTGATAATACTTTCTAAACTTTTTTCTTCTTGAACGAAAATCCAAGTTTATAGATTTATGTTACACAGCATTGGGCAATATCTCTCCAGACCTATTCCCATATTATATTATGTACATCTTGAGTGTGTTGCTTAAAGTATTTGACTTTCAACTTATCTTGATAGTTTTAAATCAAGGACTCGGAAAATGCATAATGTGCCAATGCTAATCTGAACCTAACATATACATCAACATTTTGGCAAGACGAAGTCAAGTATACAATTTAAAACAACATAAGAACAATAATAATAAATGCGGAAAAAAATACTACTGATTGTAAACTACAACATGTTGATGACATTATTCCTTATCTTTTTCTTGCAAATCAAATAGAAGTGGAAAACCAAGCCAAATTGTCTCCATTTATAAATAAAAAAGAGAATCAGACCCAACAATTATGACGCCATAAATTATTCTCATGCGTGAACAAATGTTAAGAGCTCCATACAAATCCAGACCGGATGAGAGGAAGAATGAACTTATCCGAAATGGCACAAACTTATTCAAGAGTGATACAAGAAAGCTAGAAACGGAAATCAGAGGAAATACCTTGCGGGAATGGCGAAGCAACTGGGCAGCGCGCGTCATGATCGGATCCGATCTAATTACTGCTTCCAATCCTAGCCGCTGCGACAAAAGGACACCAAAAGGAAAACTAATCAGATACCATCGAATTCGTCTATCCGAGAAGCAAGGAGAGAGTTATAGTGAAGAGTTAGAGAGAGATAGAGAACCTAACTAACGATAGTGGGAGAGAAAGAAGGGAAGGTAGGGAAGTTGGAGAGAGAGAGCGAGGAGAGGAGGAGAGGGGGGGGGGGCTTTGTTTTGGAATTATATTTAGAGAGAGAAGACGAGCTTTTGACCAAACTAGCCCTCTCTCAAACTTTTTTTTACGGAAATGGAACACCCCTAGACTTAATAACAAAACGGGTAAATTACACATAAGATGTTGGTAACATTAGCATTTTACTTTTATAGAAATATTAATAAGTTTAATATTTATATCTATAAGTTGACAAAATTAAATACTAATCTTATCAACTAGTTATATATACAATACTAAATTTATCAGTAGTTTATTTTAAAAAATTTAACTAAAATGCTAATAGATTCAACTAAGTCTGACTCTCTTTTTTCCACACATAAAATATTCATTAGATCGGCAAGCCAAACTTGTCAACATTTCCTCTTCTTAGATAAAACGTTAATAAATGTAGAGTCTTGAAGCCATGTTATCTGAAGAAGGTTTATAACGACTAGTGACTCCTTTTGAAACCCAACTCCATTAAATTTATTAAATTTGATTTACAATTTTTCTTTCTTATAATTCAAAATTTTGAACCAGGAGGTGATGAGATTTTAATAATTTTGATAGATTTGGATGGATTTTGTATTATATCCGTTGACGTTTTAAGTCAAGTAATAATATAATTAAGAGAAATTTGCATATAACACTATATCTTTTAATAAAATTATGGTTTTGGTATCATCCCCTTAGGCTAAGGTTTGATCTCTTCCAATTCTCTGATCTGGACTAGATCTGGCACAGAACTTTATAATAAGATCCCAAAAGATGCCGTTGTTGGATCGACGTGAAATTTGGATATGTTGTAGCCTAGAAAACAGCTTTCTAGCAAATTAAGTTTCAAGTGAATCGGATATGGGGATCTCCAGATATCGTCCGATTAGTGAACGAACATCAGGGTGGTCTGTTTAGGATCCGTGGATGGAGGCACGAGATCCTAGGTGATGGTGGTTGGAGACGGACCAACGATTGTGGGGTGGCACCGGTGAAAAGTGGTGATGGAAAGGTTATGGTTAATGGAAGGGTTAAGGCAAGTGTTAGATAGATTGGAAGAAGGGGAGGAGAGGGCCGTTCCTAAGGGTCTAGGGTGATTGACCGGTCGAGGGAGGTTAGAAGCAGCATTGCTGGGGATTGAGAGAACGAGAGTGAAGAAGACGAAAGAGGTAAAGCACACTCTCACAACCACATTCACAACCGCGTTCGAACGCACTCCACCCGTGTTCGAACGCGACATATAGAAAACTTATTTTTCTATGAAATAAACATTAAAACAAGAATAAAAGACACCCCTAAAGTGTATCCATGCTCGAGACGTCCTTGGTGAAGTCCGAATCGTATTAGGTTTATATCCTACAGTTTTACTATTTACAAATAGAGCCCTATGATTTAGCAAATTTATGCAAAAAATATCTTGCCGTCATACTAAGATTATTTAGACATTTTAAAAATAAGGGCATATTTGTTATTTTAAAAATAAAATATTTCTACTTAATAGAATGTTTTGACAGTGTTAGTTCAAATCTAACCCAAGGTGTTTTTTGTATATATTCTCTAAATTAAAGGGTCGGATTTGTAGATAGTAAAAATATATGGTGTAAATCACAATTACGTTATATACAAATTTTCCTATAATTAATTTCTCACTTTATTTAAATTACCCAAATCTCAAAATTAACTCTCTTCTCCTAAACCTCAGCCTCATCTCAACACTGGATTTTGACATAGTGAGGTATAGCAAGGGGCGAAGCTCCCTCTCTTTTGTAGGGAGCTTGTGCGCTACTCCTCCTCCTTGGTAGTTTCAGCCATAGGGTGTGAGGTATAGTGAGGGGCGGAGCTCCCTCTCTTTTGTAGTGAGTAGGGGTGGCAATCGGGTTGGGTTAAGCAGGTTTGGATCGGGTCGGGTTAAGCAGGTTTGGATCGGGTCGGGTCAACATCACCTTAACATGAACACGACCCAATTATTAACCAGGTTAACATTTAATAGACACAAACACAACATGTTTATTAAACGGGTAACACAACACAACCCGTGTAACCCGTTTAATAAATGGATAGGGTTAACACGGCACGACCTGTGTAACCCGTTTAATAAACTAGCCGTATTAACACGACCCAAATAATACAGTAATATTTATTTATTTACTATTTTACCCTATATAAAAATTAATATTTACTAATTTACCCTATATAAATAATACATTATACAATAATCTCTTTTCAACTCAAAATTAATACATAAAAATAATAATTCTACGTATTAAGCCATTAACCATGCATTCAATCCTAACACAAATACAATCTATTATACAATAAACTCTCAATTAACACACAAATCCTAACATATTCTTCTAATTATAGTAGTAACAAATCCTGTGGTGGCGGCGAGATCAGAGATGGCTGTAGCGGTGGCGAGATTTGGCTATGGTGGCAATGAGATCGAAGACGGTTGCAGTGGTGGTAAGATCGGAGACGACTGCGGTGGCCTTTGTCTCCACCACCGGGGAGAGAGAAGGATTTCGGGTATGGCCTTTAGTGGCAAGATCGGAGACGGCTGAGAGAGAAGGATTTCGAGTAAATCTCCCCTTCCCTCCTAGCTTCCTACGACGAGGCCTCCGTCTCTACCGCCACCGCCGCCGCCATCGCCATCATTGCCCTCTCCGTCTCCACCATCACTACCCTCTCGGTCGCTGAATAGGGTTGGGTATGTTTAGGTGGTGGAGAAGGAGGACGACGAGGAGTGGAGGAGGTGAGAAGGATGATGACGAGGAGTGGAGAAGGGTTGGTGGGAAGTGGCTGGTGAGACTTGAGAGTTAGGGTTAAAAGTTTAATATTTATATAGTGGGGTTGACGAGTTGGTGGGTTGACTCGATCTAACCCATATATTTAAACGGGTTAAATGGGTCAATTGCATAAACCCGAACACAACCCGATTATTAATTCGGTTAGACGGGTTGACCCGTTTACGCCTCGAACCCAATTAGACTAAACCCAAATTCGATTAAGAGCCGGGTTATCGTGTCAGATTATTGGGTTAGAGATTTATGGATATTTCGGTGCTTTCCTTATCAGAATCTAACATGTGTAAGCTATTTGTGCCCATCAGGGCTTGTCATTATTTTCCTTTCACGATTTGCTTATGTATTTGCTGCTCTCTTAGTTTACTTATCTTATCTCTTTACGTGTTGTCTATCTGTAGTGATTATATGTGTTCGCATAAGTGATTTTTGTTATAGCTTCCTCTTAGTGCCTTAGAAGATTATTAATATTTGGATTTGTAGTAGTCGCGGTAGAACCATTGGACACTTAGCCTTTTCCATCAGTGGATCATCAAGGTTGTGTGTATTGTAATATTCTCTTTGTGCCTTTTGGGCTTGTTATAATATATTTTATAGATGTTTACTAAGTTGTGGAGCTTGTTCATAGGTCATCGCTCAATCTTCCCCTTTGTGCTATATATCAAGCTGTATTAATTTCATTGGAATTAATAAAGTTCTTCACCTATGAGTTTTTCCCCTAAGAAAAACTTCTTATTCTACTACATCTTAATTGATGCCAAAAGACCAATTAGATTAGTAGATAAATCTTGCTCTATCAATAGTCTGACCAGCTACATGAGGCATCCACTACACCCCCTTTAAGCTAATTGATCAATGGACAAAAGCTTGCACCCAAGTTTGACTGATGTCCCTTGAAGTGCACATCATGACCATTACTTTAGAAGTTAATTGTCAATTTTCCAAAGTTGAAATTGACATAACTGATCTTGCTAAGGCCTTGAAAGAACTAAATATTAAGCACAATATTTGCTTCTTGAGGGGCCACGAATGTAGGTCCAAGATAAAGGAGTATCCTTGGATCCGAAGCACCATTCCATAAAATATTTCAGTCGCTCTAAAGGTCATGCCATCACTAATTGTCATATCAAACCCAATGGATGGCTCTACCTCGAATCTAATCCATCAAACCATTTTCTCATTGAGGCAGTTGTGAATAAATCTACTAACAATGATAAAACGGGTCGATTGCTTCAGAAATAAGCATGTAAGGAGATCTCGACATGAACCTCCTTATCCATCTCCACATCTTCGATAGCATCCACCTCTAGTCAAACATTTCTATCAGTTTTGGCTCAACCTCAATCTCACATGGTTCCTCCACTAGCATGATAAGGTTGATCTTGCATATTTGTGACCTGGGGCAAACTATTTGTCACAATAAAACATAGGACCTTCACCGCTCATTTCTTGACTTGAGTTACTATTAAATGGTATGTAGGAGGCTACTGTTGTCCTTTTAAGGGTTCGTTTCATTGTAGGATTAAATAAGAGGGAATAAGCCATCCTTAGGCTTATCTTAAGAGATAATATATCCCCTAAGATTACTGATCTCATATTATAATTTTAATATACTATTTTGTTTACACAAGATTATATATAACTAAATAAAATTACATTATTATCCTCGATAAAAAAAATTAGAAACATTAATTATTATTTTAAACTATTGTTGATTATCTTAAACTTAAATTAGATCATTAAATTTCATTAAATTATATTATGTAATTATAAAAATTAATCACATTCAATTAAAAATAATTTGAATTAAAACCAAAAGTAATACAAATAATAGAATAAGTTAATATAAAAATGTTTAATAAAAAATCTTAAAGTATTTTAATATAGCAATACTTTAAATAAATATAAAATATAAAATACTAATAAAAAGATAAAAAATAAAAATAAAATTTGAGTAGTTAAGATTATTAGTTTGTTATTTATATGTCTAAATTTATTATTTCTTATATAAGGGTAATATAGTAATAAGATCATTATTCCTCCACTTGTAATATATCATCCCACCCCTAGATAGGTTGTTATATCCCCTCTTTTAGAGGATATGGTATTCGATCTGGACTCCTAATCTCATCTATTAATTTCGTAACAAACGTGAGATTGTGTGGAACCTATGGGATAGTTAATCCAATCTCATCTTTATATCTTTTAAATAAATACACCCTAACTATCATGAGTAACAAGGTACATATCTCCCCGTGGGTGGTTGAGCCATCCTTGCATATTCGTCATGATTATAGGTAGCAGACCCAACCCTTTGCATGTCCGTTGTCGTCCAAGGTGTCTTCCCTTTAATCATGAATGTTAGAAGCTTCTCCTTCACTACCTAAGCTGTGTGGAAGACATCCACATGAGAATGCGAACAAGCTGCCTTCACCTTGACTTGAATATCATGGTAGAGTTCACTAGTAAAACTACTCTAGAGAGTGGAGTATGACCACTCTTGAACTTGATTGGATATCCTCTCAAACTCATTTTGTAGGCATGAACAGAAAATGGTTTGGTATGAGTTTTGAGAGGATAACTTCAAAATCTTCGTATTAGAATATCATAAATGCTGACAAATAGCCATTGCGAACTCATTCCATGCTTGAAACGAATAATTCCATTGTGTTGATTGGAACCACTTAATCATAATGTCATCTAGATAGAAGGAGGTTAGCAACACCAATGTGTCTTAGTATGAGAAAAAGTGCTCTACATGATAAACTCAATCAAATAAAACTCCTCTGCTGAATTTTGAGAAATCCAACTACATGGTGCAGTCTTGGATCAATGGTCCACGAGTGTCACCACATTCAAAGTTTCTTCTACTATGGTAGGGCTTCTCTGTTGCCTTCTGATACGGTCACCATGGATCATAGTTGTCAACTGATGGATTGTGCATAGGGTAGTGTAAATCTAGGGGTGAACGATATTTGCCTATGGATATCCCAATTACTCATAGATTGAGTGTGGGTATCAATAACGTAGGTAGTGGGAATCCCATGGATGGGATGGTCATGTCTATATGCATAGATGGTTGTGAAGGAGGTGTATATGGTTGTGCATCAGCGTGGCTGCAACAGTCATGCCCCGATAACCTAATCATCTATCCGAATTTATTATTGTCTTCATCTCAAGGAGAACTCAAGTATTCTCCATTAAGACTATCTTCAAATCAATGAAAGTTGAATACATCATGGACACAGAGATAGGGCCACGGTCGATGACATATCATCTTGTGTACCCTTGATCTTGAATTTTGTTAATAAATTAGGACATTAATGGATTTGAATCAATAGTGCTTCTTCTTACTACTATGGTATGCATTGGTTGAGAACCTTGCTCTATTACCAACGTTACACCCTAGATGTATTACAACCTTTGAATGAGGTTTGTAGGGTATCAACTCTAGTTGGATAGAGAAGGCCAAGAGCAAGCAAAGGGTTTGATGTGGTTGGCACAGCTGGTGAGCAGGGCATGCACATGAGTTGAGAGAGACCACTAAGCTTGGGCCTAGCGAAGTCTCAGGCATGAGTTGGTGTTGAGGCCAACCATGTGTAAGGTTGGACAAGAGAGGGAAGAGAGGAGGCCAAGGCACACCAAACTCGTGGCTGCATGTGGGTTGGTTGCATCACGCAAGATAGGGGCTCTAGGGTTTTGTCGAAGGCGAGAGAGAAAGAGAGATTAGAATAAATTAGATTCAAGCCTAATTGACTTAGCTTCTCTTCACATATTATATATCTAGACTAACTAGCTGACTCGGCTAGGACTGACTAAATTAAATGATAAATTTGTTCGGACTAAACCATACATAGACCCAAGTTAGTATGATAATTAAATGATTAACCTAAAATACAATAAGCAAAGGACTCATACTTAAAATACCAATAGACTTGGACTAACTAGGACTTAGACTCGAGCAGAACTATAACCTAGACATCCACACACATTCATCAATTGACTTCAAGGAGATCTTGATTCTAGCTTTCAAAAATAAGAATAGTCAGAATCATTTAGAAGAGGATGTTGAATAGTGGATTGGTCTTTTCTATATAAATTCATATCTTAAGGATCTCTTAAAGATAAAAGAAACATGCTCTAATATTAATCAATACTTTTGAGGAAGCTAGGATCCTTACCATCTACATATCTCCTCTTCCAAGACCCTCACTCTATTGACTTGCCTCTAGCAAACCTAAGCATCTAACCTACACCTTCCATTATTCAGGTGGAAAATTTTCCATCTCAGCTCTCCCCTTCATTAGATCTTCGCTAGTAGTATCGACTGAAAAGTTTCTTACTGATTTTCCTAATTTGAGAACCTATCATGTAAGTTCACAATGTGTCAAGTTTGAAGCTAGGGCCTCATTATCAATTGTTGTCAATGAAGATCATCTATAGAATATCTCTCTATGTAATGATGATCTTGAGAGACAAGCCCGTGACTCCCCTAAGGCAACGCTAGCGTCTTAGACCTTCATGAGATCCTAATTGCTCGAGTTGTTGCTCTGGAAGACTCCTTCTCTTGTAGGAAATCATCTCCTACTATTGCTCTCTCTAAGGATGAATAAGATGTTATTGCTGATGATCCTATGAAGAAAGGGCATTTACAGGGATCTACTTGAGCTTAGAAGGCTAGAGCGTTTGGAGCTGCTAAACAAGTGTTACACAAAAGAAACTCTATTAGGGTGAAAGCCTCAAATCCCTATGTCAAGAAACAACTGAAACAATGAGAAAGCTCATATATTATTAATGTTGGCCTAAAGTGATTTCTTAATGTCAATCATCTCCTAAAATTGTAGAGTGCTATCTAAAAAGGACACGCTCAACCACTGTAATGATACAATCTAGTTACACTCTTCTATTTTGTTTCTTTTGTATGTAACTAGAATTAGCTTTAAAAAAGTCTTGTCTTTCATTCACAAGTTCATAGGTGACTAGCAAGGCTTGGCCGTAGCAAGTTGAGGGCTAGAGTGTGGCATTCTTATGGCTTGGAACCATATATAGTTAAGGTATCTGTCTTCAATGCTAGCTTTTAGTTGATTCAAAGAGTCATCACTTTTAAACATATGGATTCTTGGATCCTCTCAAACTTCTATGCTAGCTCTAATTATGTTGCTTGCAAATTTCTGTAGTTTGAGCTATCTAAGCTATTTATTTTAAATGTGTTTGTGTGTGTTATTAGTGATTTTAATGTGATTTTCTCATCGGATGATAAAAAAGGTGGTGCACTATTTAAGCTTAATCCAAAGGTGAGAGATTTTGGATCTGGACTATGTTGGATAGGGCTATGGCCTCTAATTCCTACCTTCAGCTATGCCCCTAGAGTGCAATCAAGCATTTGGACCGCACTAGATCCGATCATGCTCCTTTATTGTTTAATTTAGTCATGAATGGCCCTTGAGTTTTTCAGGTTCTTTGACTTGAGCTTTTCTGATATGACTCTAAAGAATTCTATAATTTGGTTAATAATATCTAAATTTGTGATGCTAATCTCTCAAATCATTTGCATAATACCTCTGTTTTGCTAAATCATACTTGTTATAATTTGATGTATTGAAATTTATTTAATTTGGGCAAGATTGAGAATAGAGTCGATGCTTTGCCTGCCCATATTGCTAGACTGGAATTTAAGGGCAATGATATAGGCTTGAATCCTACAGAGTCTACGAATATCCAAATTACTTATCATAAGCATTTGCCTTTGCTATAACAAAATCAACTATAAGTGGCTAGCTAAAACTCACTACTACTAGTTCAAGGATGGAGGCAGGAACAGTAAGTTCTTCCATATTAATACCCTTATTAGACATAGGCAAAATCAAGTTTTTTGTATTCTCGGTCATCTTGTGTTTTTCTAACTTTTATAAGAATTTGTGGATTGATTTGAGTCAATTGGATGATCCCAACCTATGGCATCATTCGCTTGCTATCGATTCTACCTACGATGATAATCTCGCTAGACTATTTTTCACCAAGGAAATTGGGGATACCCTTTGGTCCATGTCTTTGAGTAAAGCGTCTAACCCTAATAGTGGTTTTCACATTTAATTTTTTGATAATTATTGGAATTTAGATAGGCCAATAGTCTATCAAACTTTTGCCCTATTCCACTCTAACATTGTCATGCCTACTTATTGGAGCAAGATTCTTATCACTTTTATTTCTAAAACTCCCAACTCATTGGTGGTGAGTGATTACCAACCCATATCTTTGTGTAATGTTGTGTATCATCTAATGAATAATGGTTAATCCGATGAATGGCTTTCTTCCCAACTTAGTGAGCCTTGAGTAGTTCACTTTTATAACATGTCGGTCAATTGTCGATAATAATGTGCTCATTTAAGAGATCATTCACATAATTAATCGGGGAATCAACTTAGTGAGCCTTGAGTAGTTCACTTTTGTAACATGTTGGTCAATTGTCAATAATACTGTGCTCACTTAAGGAATCATTCACATAATTGATTGGGGAATCATACTAATCTATTTTAATTGTGAAGTTGGATATAGAAAAAGCCTATAATACGCTAGATTAGAGTGTTATATCTCTAGTTCTTGCTGTTGGAGTGGCCGGTAGTGGTTCTCATGGCTATGGAGTATTCCTTATTAGTCCTCCATCTCGTGGTGGTTAGGGTAGAGGCATCCAATTGTGAAGGGGAGGGTTCATCACCACGGGTTCCATTGTGCACCAATAAAAGCTTGCATGAAGACCTCCATGGCCTCTTGCATGGCCCACTACAATCCCTCAAGATAATCATCATTTGGACCAAATGTGAATGTCTCAGGAATCTAGGGGGTGAAGCAATCCTTGGTGAGGTAGGACTCAAATCGATCTTCTCGAGTACCACTACTTCTGCCGTCTCGGAGGCGCCTTCGTGCAGTCACTAAGCCATGGATCCGGTGGTCGTCATGGTGGTTTGAGGATTTATTACTCTGATACCAATAATGTGAACTCAATCTTGAAGAGTAGATCTAGGTTAATCATAGAAATACTAGTATGCATAGTCTGAGGAGAATATTCACCAAATATTGCACCTAGTAATGATTTGAAATGTTATAAAAAGACATTTTAGAACAAAAGTTAGGCAAGCTAGACATAAGATAGTATAGAAGGTAACTTATTTAAAAAATTGAGTAGTACCAATGTATAATTTTATATTCCATTATATTAGATTGTGTTTCATATAATAAGGAATAATGTATAGGTTGGACAATATTAGTTATATTTATTGTATCTTTGATGGTTTATCATGGCTTATGTTGGTCCTATTAGATTACGTAGTAGTTTAGAATAATTTTTCTGGATTTAGATATTGATATGTTAATATGTTTATTTGGATGATAACATAATTTATTTTAAGATGGATAATATGACCATAAGTGTATCTGGTGCATGATGACTCTATCCATCCTATCTTATGCGTAGCGTGTGCCATGGGGGCACGTGGGCGTGCACATGCCCATCAAGCAAGGGAGTGATGATCATCCTTAAAATCTATGCTTTGATACTATCTAAAATGTCAGTTTGATTTAAAATTACGCTCGATGTTGATTTTTACGAGTCGGATATTGATTGGTTGAGATAAATGTCTAGGTTATAATGTTGAGATTTTTAGGTTTTGATACTTTGTGATGTTAATAGAAATGATTGGAGATACAAGTATATTGAAAATTTATCAGAGATATTAATGAATAGGAAGAAGTAATCATGCATTTTATACTATAGAGAATATATGCTGATACGTTATAACCTTTGGAATATAAGGTTGGAGATAAATATATATTCATTGATGAAGCGTAGAAAGTTGTAAACATGTAGAGATTTTTTTATTATATATACATAAGGATTATTGCAAATAGATTTGAGGTTATTATAAACAAATGTAGCAGATTTTTGGATGACTAGATAATTTTGGAATTGATCTAAAGGATAAGAACTTTAGAGTAAGATAATCGTGTGTTTTCAGTAATAAATTTTAGTTACAAATATGTGGACTTAACTTTATTTATGATTATTAGGTGATATTAATGATATTATAGAAAGATTTTGATGATGCTATAAGATTAAATTGCTCGGTATATGCGGTGGACTTTGGAGGATGTGATAAAATATTAAGTTAAAACTCTTAAGGAATTATGAGGTTTAAGTGATTTAATAATTACAAATTAGAAATAAGATATGATGGTATTTAGTCATAGATGTTAAATTGACATATTGTGTGTTTTAACATGTCACTTGTTTTGAGGATACTATTTGGAGAAATAACTAGATAAAGTTATTCATAGAGCCTATAGTTACGATCCTTTATTATGATTGATATATTATTTGAAAGTTGCGTTAATTGCTCCATAAAACAGTATTGAAGAGAAAACGAAGAACTACTATTATATATGGAAAGCATACTAATGAATGTTTATTATTCAACTAGATGATAGACAAATAATGATGTATAGGAAGTGATCATAGTTGAAACACCCATCTCTAAAATTCATGTGTTCTTCACATGGAATAATTCATGTGACTCACATGACCTGTCAGTATAATATTCTCACAAAGTATCTAAGATAGATCTAAAATACCATAATAATTTAAGCAAATAATTTAGATTTATAATTATTATAGGCTTCAAGAAGCCTCGAGGAATACATATTCATATACAAACTTAAAACATAAAAACCCTCGCAAAGGCTAAAGTTCAACTAGGAAGAAAAATATAAGTAACAATGATAAGAAAATAAATTTGCTACTCCTCAATGTTAGTATCCTCCGTATTTAACTCTGAAATGTTTCTATCAAAAAGGTGGTGAGTATATGGTATAGCAAGTATAATTTAATAATAATCTATGAAAAGAATCTCAAGTGCAAAGAAAATAAAAAATGACTCTGCCTCACCAAATCGAAAACCAAGTGAATTTTCAGTGCTTATAACCCTTTTTTATATGAAAAATACTTTCTAGAAAAAGAATATCATCCAAATACCCACATGGACAGGGCAGAGAGGAACAATTCCCTATGCTTCTAAATTATTCTAAAAGGAAAATCAAATTCCAACGTATCTGCCATCTAAACAAGCTCCTGGACGGGCCGGGCCTTTGGCCCGAAACCAGAAGTTGACCGTCCGATCCATTTGACGATGCTCTCCTCCCCTCTTCACCACCATCTCTCTCCAGTTCAAAGACGAACACAGATAGAGAGAGAAAGAGAATAGAGAGGGAGAAGAGAGCAATGGTGGTGGTGGATCTAGGCGAATTCGCAGAGGAGGGTTTTGATCCGAAGAGATGGATCAATACTGCGCTGGGTTCGCGCCACCCTCAGGATACAATTGATCGCTTCCTCTCCGACTTGGAGGAGAGCCTTCGCGCCTCCGCCGACGACATCTCCGACGCGCTCGAGAAGGAGAGCGCCGACGCCCTCCGCCGCGTCCCCCTCGCTTGCCGCGACGTCCTCCGCCTTCGCGACGACGCCCTTGCCCTCCGATCCCTTGTCGCCTCCATCCTCACCACCCTTAAAGAGGTTTGGTCACTATCAATTTCTGGGTTTTTAGCTTCTTAGAATCCGATTTGGGTTTTGTTACCTTTTCCTTCTGCCTTGGCTTGGGAAATCGAAAGATCTTTGCTGTGATTAAATGCCAGTTCGATTCTTTCGGTTGATTGGTTTCATGATCTCGCCACTCTCTAGTAGGTATTACCACATTCCTCTCCATTTCTTTTGCTTCAACCCGATGAGAATTCTCGCGTTTGATTGATTTGGTTTGTTTAATTGTATCTGGGTTTTGTAAGATTTCGCGCCTAGATTTTTTACTTACAGTTATCTTGTTTACCTTTCTGACTCATTCAGTCCTTTTGCACTTTTATTCGCTCGTTCATCAATGTATGAGTGGAAGTATTACGATAGGAATAGCTGAGTTGTTTTGGATGAGATCTACTCAGACCAAGGTTCTATTGATCGAGTATTGATAGCATCCGTTGATAAAATGCTACATAATGAAGTTAAAAGGAAACTGGTTTTGAATGCTAGATTTCGATCTTACCATTTTATTTGACTCAGATAACTTCAATACTTTAAATATGTCTATTTGAAGTTCTATGTAATGGTTTTATTTTCTGAGGTTTGTTCGTTTAATTCTTTTTAACTGTTTCGATCTACATAACATTATCAGTTATGATCCTGGTGACTGGAGATTGTTCCATCCATATAATATTTGCAAATTACTAGCTCTGATTTTTTGATGTAGCTTCCTGTATTCCTTATGGCAGGCAGAGGGAACATCTGCAGAGTCAATTGCTGCCCTTGCTAGAATTGATACTGTTAAACAACGTATGGAAGCAGCGTATGCAACATTGCAGGTACAACTTTTTCCAGATAATGTTCTTTTATGAGGTGGATGAGTGTGAAAAAGTGGTATTTTAATTTTTAAATTTCTCAGAGAAAGTTGATTATGTAACATTCTCTTAATTTCTGGGGGCTGAACAGGATGCTGCAGGATTGACCCAGTTGAGTGCAAGTGTTGAGGATGTATTTGCAAGTGGAGATCTTCCTCGAGCGGCAGAAACCCTTGCCACTATGAGACATTGCTTATCAGCTATCGGTGAGGTACCATCTTCTTATCTTTGTGTTGTACTGAGTTAGTGAGGCACACTTATTTGTTAGATATAGTTGTTGAAAAAAAGAAACTTGTGTCCAGGTTGCAGAGTTTGCTAATGTGAGAAAGCAGCTTGAAGTCTTAGAAGATAGGCTAGATGAGATGGTCCTACCTCGTTTGGTGGATGCTCTTTCAAATCGCAAGGTTTTTTTCTCTTCCATTTGTTCCCTTCTCTGTGTACACATTTGGAACTTTTGGTGGCTGAAAGTGATCTTTTATGCAATTAATGGCTACTAATTTACCATAATACATTCTAAATTATCATATAAAGGTTGATGCTGTTCAAGATTTACGTCGAATACTTATTCGTATTGGGAGGTTCAATTCACTAGAGCTACAGTATACCAAGATGCACATCAAGCCTCTAAAAAAACTGTGGGAGGACTTTGATTCCAGACAAAGAGCTAGTAAGCTAGAGGTGGAGAAGAGTGGTGAAACTATGACCTCCAATTCATTTTCCAGCTGGTTGCCAAGTTTTTATGATGAGATTCTACTCTACCTTGAACAAGAATGGAAGTGGTACGATAATTACATCTCCTTTTCCTTTTCTTCCAATTTTTGAATTTTAGTAAGCTGCATGTAAGTTTTGAAGTGACCTTTTTCTGCATTCATCATTGCATATGTGTATAATTCAACTTATGCAAGGAAGTTTCATATCCAGTGGATTTATTTGATATTATTCTGTTACATAACTTCTGTAGCTAAGCTCCTAGATTTGATACTTAAATATAGAGGGTAAAATTCTGTGATAGTACATCCATCATTAGGCATAAATTACCAAGAATTAAGAATCATGCACATTTGCTTTGACATTCCATTCATTGCAGTTGTGGAAGTGCGTGAATCTGTAGTTCTGTACTTCCAGATTTTAAATTACTAGGTCAAGGTATATGGTTGAAATTACCCTTTTCTTACAACCTATAAATGTAATATGCAAAGAGAAAAATAATGTTAGTTATTTTTTCTCATAATATTGAATTGTATTATCATGTACTTGCATTATCATTTTGACCTGTTATGATATTTTTGTGGTATTGTGCACACTTTGATTTTCTATCAAGAATAGATTATGCATTCGTGTGTACTTATATTATAAGTTAGCAAAATATTTCTTTAGATGTATTTATACTCTAATTTTTTTATCTAATATTTTCCGGTATCCTAAACATGTCGTGTCCTATTTTATCAAGATCTGTTATATCCTCATGTCCGTATCGCGTCGTATCCATGTTTCATATGCGTGTCCGTACTTCTTAAGTTATAAAACATCTATTTTATTAAAGTTATTAGAATAGTCAAGTAGAATTAGACAAATCATGAAGGCATGAGTCTCATATAATAGATGATTGAATTATTAAATACATGCATTAGTTGACAATAGTTAACCGAACTAAATAAATAATAGTGAAAAGCGTTGACAAAATATCTAATTCTGCATTGAGTGATATTGGGGATCAAAGGCTTCATCAATTGGCACAATAATACATAAGAATGCTATGTCAAATATCGTTGATAATCTTCAAAACTCATAACAACATTGGTAACGCTCGTTGAGGTGCCTTACATGCTCTCTGTAGATATCTAGAGGGTTCACTTCTTGTATAACATGTGAAGGATAGTGAATGTACGCATGAACGACTGACATAACAGTCTTGATGTTGAATGACAAGCATAAAGTATTGCTTATTTCTACAGATAACACCTCTCTGAGAAGGACGTGACAAGGATCCATGTGTAACCCTCTCATCATTACTATCATTTTTAGACCGTCTTATCATTGTCATCACTATACTATGTCTAGATTAGGGCATATGACTATAGGAAAGGGAAGAGGCGTCACACTCTCCTAATGGGACATCCTCAATTGCATCTATAAGGGATCAACTGGTCGTGAAGAGGATTTAGCTCACCAACACTCCGAAATCCAACATTGTCTTAGCCAACACTAAAATGTCCATCATTTACTCAAAAGGTCTGACACTTTGACTCTAGCTTTGACTACCATGACTTTGACCTTACATGAGACACCGAAACTTCTAACTTGAGTCTTCATGATATTTTATTTGAGCATCACTATATACATTGCATGTTAAGGCTTCTCTTTGCATGTGCACGAGCAGTCTCAGTCCCTCCTAACATACTTTACAACAAGTCTTTCCACATTTGTCACTTAAGTGTTCTTAGCAATAAATCTATAGCATTGAGGTGGATTAACAACCTACATTCATTCCGTCGTGGGATCCTCCTCTAGGTACTTCTCCACAATTCCCTTTGCATGTCAGGGCTCAATGCTTAACCCATGTTATTGTATTGTGTTTATTATGCTTCTAAAATAAATATGATTTTTTTGGGGGAGATAGGATTCTTAGGTCAACTATATTTATTAATTTATATTTATGAAGAATAGAAGTCCCAAGTCAAAGTCAAAAACCAAAAAACTAGAGTTTTACTAGGTTTACAAACCTGATTAAGAATCAAACTTTGGAAATTGAAACTAAGTAGGAAATGGAGATTCAAATACTACTTTAACTATAAAAATTGAACTCAAGTTAAGTGAGTCAAAATTCGAGTAATTGTAGAAAACCAAAAGTTGAGTAAGAGTAAGAAAAGGAAATATGATAAACACACTGACATGTTTTTTTAACGTAGAAAACCTCTCACATAGAAAGGAAAAAACGATTTACTCACCCAAAACCGATTGATCTATTCTACTAATCAATAGAAAGAAGACTTATTTACAATCCTTCCCGACACTTCAATGTTATAGTGTTTAAGTAACCTCTTGAATAGGAACCACCTGACTAACTATCCTTGTGAAGTAGAAAGTCTCTCTTTAGTAAGCACCCGAGCTACGGCTTAACTCCCAATTCTCATGGCAGTGTGGTGGTAGATTTGGATATAGACAACATTGGTTCAACTTCTATGATTCTTTTGGTTCATCCTCTATTGAAGAATATGCACTCAAACACATGTTGATGGCTCTCCGCACAATAGGTATGAAATATACTTTGTGAAGGATCCTAAAACTCATAGATGATTTTTATAAAGTTTTCTTGAGTTGGATCTTCCTCTAGACCTCTGAATTACTTATATAGAGGTGAGGAATATTTTTACTTCAAATTAGAAGAGTCTATTAAAGGAAGAAAAGTTTGAATGGGTTCCTAAAATCATGTTTCCTAACCTGTGTATGCTAACCAGACATTGTTTAAGTGCTATTCAGATACCAATTAAAATTTCTTAAAAGTTCTGTTCCCATCGTCTAATTCATAGAATATATATCATAAATACTTAGTAATGTATTTTGATCATACATAATTCATAGATTATATATCATTAATACTTAGTGTTTTATGTCCACAATTTTGCTATTACAACATTTGGCAAGGTTTCAAAATTCGATATTAGGATCGAGATTAGCCATTAGAAAAAATGATATGTATCGACTGTATTTGTCATATTGGCTGCTCGTATCGGATTGGACTAATTTTAATTATATAGAATTCTAAATATTATTTAAAATGCAGAAAAATTTATAAAAATAAAAGAAAAATATGAAAATAAAAATAGTCATATATGAAGCCTAAAAATTAAAGAAAAAATTCACTCAAAACTATAATAAATTTCCGACTTGAATTTTATAATTTTTATACTCGTAAATGACTATTACAGAACAATAGTGAAGAAAAAGATCTCTCTTCACTGATATTCTATAACAGTAAGAAAAGAAGAGTTAAAAAGTGGGCGAGAAGGAAGGAAAAAAATAAAAAACTCATTCGAGTTTACCAAAGTGTAGACTAACCAAAGGGGCTCACTAGAATGGCTACTAAATGAACTCGGTGAAGTGTGAGAGTGAGAGAAGAGTGTGTGCGAGAGATATTTACTCTTTGTTGTTCTATAGTAGTAAGAAAAGAGGAGTTAAAAAGTGGATGAGAAAGAAGGAAAAAAATAAAAAAAACTCATCCGAGTTTATCAAAGTGTGGACTAGCCAAAGGGGCTCATCGGAACGGCTACCAAATGAACTCAGTGAAGTGTAAGAGTGAGAGGACAGTGTGTGTGAGAAATAGAGAGTAAAAACTAAAAATTTAAAAAGAAAACAGTTAATAACATTAATTATTAATGTCTCATAGGTTAGATATATTTTAGATTCGACCGATTCGGCCAAAATTGGCCGATACTAGCTGAAACCGGTCCGATCGGGATTGATTATGGCTGATCCCAATCTGGTTAGGGATAAAGTACCGTTTGGTTACTAAATCTGGTTAGTGTTTCCTAACCAAGTTGAAAGAAAGTTTTATACTGGTAGCAAACACCACTTTGATGCTTTTCTTGCAGAAAACAGAATAGTTGTTCTATATCTTTATATCTTAATGTTGATTAATTCTTTTTTCAATGTCAATCTTATATTATTTTCATCTTCTTAAATATAGAAGAGTCCCTACTTTAATACTGGTAATGTTAGACATTGAAACATGCAATTCGATGAAGTTACTTGCTAATAAATGTGATACTTGTAGGTGTATAAGTGCATTCCCTGATGATTACAAGTCTCTTGTTCCAAAACTACTTGTTGAGACCATGACTGAACTGAGTGCATCTTTCATTAGCCGAGTGAACCTTGCAACAGGGGATGTTGTTCCTGAAACCAAAATGCTTGCAAAAGGTTATCCAAAAACTTATTTCTCTCTTTATATCAATGAACTAATGCTTTTCCATAACTTGGTTTTCGTTTTTACTCCAACGGTAATTATATCTTCAGGTGTTTGTAATTATGTCTTTGGTATTTCGACATTAGCTCATTTGTGTACACTAGTTCTGTGCTTTCTTAATTGTTTTAGGCTACTCATTATCTAAGATCATGTACACTTCTTTTGTGGAGAAAAAAGTTCAACCATTAGTAGATCCAATTCTTGCGGCTTGTTGGCATGAGAAATCTCTGCAGAGGGGTTCATGCTTCCTTGCACAGTCATCGCGCTGATGATAAAGGAGGGGCATTGATTTTAGTCTGAATCATTGTAAGATTTTGCAGCTTGTTGCCAATGACCAATGTTAATCTCATTCTGTGGAATTTTCCTTTAAGTGAAAATTTGTTGTGCAATTCTACCAAGCTAATGATGTACTAAATTTTTCACAAGTAATGTCTAAATCAATATCATTGAAATTCTATTAATTAAGGTAGTTTAAGTGCTCATATTAACTCTTGCAGCTAATTGCTCTTATTTCTATATATTTGATCATAAATCTAATCTTTCTAATTTGTAATCTTTGATTTTATTTTCTATTATCCTAACTTCGACTATCCCTCTTTTAGTATAGTCAGTGCCTAGTTTGTGCCTTCAACAACAAAAACACCAATGGAACATTGTAGGTTATCTGTCACTTAGTACTGTACTTGGAAATTCCATTATTCCTTTAAAACAACAAGATCAGTTTCCTAGGAACCTATTATAAGCTTTATCTAATTCAATGAGAAGCATATTGATCTAATTGGTTTAGGAGATATTGGACAAAACATTTAGTAAATAACAAGTTCTATTGTTGCTAAACGTGGCATAATGCCAAATATATATATCTAGAAATCTCATCATATGTAATCTTTGTTGAATCACTTTTAAATGAAGGTCTACTGCCTGATGCATCATTAGTTACAAGTTACTTTGGAATGCCTTTTTTGTTCTTAATTTTTGTCAGTAGGTACTAATATTTCTCCTGCCAATTTGAAATTATTCTAAATAAGGTAGTCATTTACATCATATTGGACAAAACATTTACGTCAAAATATTTTGGTTGTTTCGGTTCTAGTTTCTGTGTCGATTTCAGATTTCTTTTGATTAATATTCTTCTTTATTTTATTTTTCAATACATTACGCAAGATCTAGTAGCATGAAAGCAATGAACTTGATATTGGGTTAGGTACAAGTTTGATTCACGTCAAATCCAGCTAGGAATGTAAAACATACTTTAAAAAAATTGTTGTTAGGATTGTTTTGGTTGGATACTAGTTTCAGGAAGTTTCAGATCGGACATGACCGAACTGCGAAACATTTCAGTGAAATGTCTCGGTTTCGGGTGACACTTCAAACCATGCTCCTAAGGACTTCCTAGCCTCAGAAAGAGTACATACAGATCCTTGAAATATTCCTATTTGTTTTCTTTTAAAACAACTTCCATTGCGCATACCCTTTTCTTTTCTACATATTTCTCATTTTCTCGAATCTTGATCCCATTTATGTTATGCACGTAAAATTTCCACTCTTTATTTCATTATTCTAGCAAGTATATATGTCTCTCTCGATCTTCATTCTTGATTCTATGATTATCATATGAGTGGATTTTGCCTTCATTTCTTACATTTCTTTAGCCTCGAGTGTGTACTTTTGCACTGATTACTTTTTAAAGGCATTATTAATCAATCATAACATTTTGTGTTCAGTTCTTGTATCATGCATCTCCTTTTCTTTATCACATCATTCTTGAACTGCATTCTTTCCACTAGGTTTGATATTTAGTTTTTCGGTCACATACTTTTTTTTTCTTCATCTTTCCTTTTCTTCATCTATCATGCTGTATTCCTACTTATCATTCTCTTTTATTAATTTCTTATCCTTTAAGTCTTTGATGGATTGTTTTATTGGCATCTTTCCAAAGTGAATATCTGACCCTTTTTAAATTTACTCTCTTTAAGATCGTTATGTATGTTTAGCCTCCCACCCATTTCTTCTGCCCTTTATTCACACAAAGTTTATCTCCTGCACCTGATCACCAATTTAGTGAATTTGACTACATCATTTAGTCAAATATGTCTATGCTTCCGTTTGCAATTCATTCTGACCAATCTGTCCAGAATGTGACAGTTGGGATAAGCCTGATTGACCTTTATGGATCTTATGTCTTTTTAGACTTTTTTACATGTTTTGTGGTATATTTGACTGCTTGGACAAGGTAGGACAAAGTAGAATATCTAGGAGATGTATATGTAAGTTGTCAGTTGGTTGTTTGCCCTGTTTTGCCCTGGATGTTGTTTGCTCTTGCTCAAAATTTGTCTCGTGGACATACAGGAGGTTAAAGTGGCCAAGTAGCATATTGTTTAATTGGTTGTGTACTTCAGCCTTGGGCTGCTAAGAATATTACTATGTGAACCAAGCCTGGCGCTACTGAAACTGTTACTCTAGTCTTGCTGTTTGCTAGTCTTCACTGCGATCATGCTGGCTTTGCTCGTGAGAAATTCAGCCTCAATGCAACTCTATTTCCCATTTTGAAATTCGTTTTACCGTGTTCAGTTGAAATCTACTTTATATCTTTCCCATGTATCAGGATCATATGTGAAATGTCATAAGAAATTTCTGAATGCCATATGAATTCCTTGCCATCAAAATTTTCAATTTTCCTAGTAGAAAGTTCTTTGATTTCTACATGATGGCATGTCATACATTTGCTATTGCATGGTTTTACTTTTCTTATGGTTCTTCATATGTTATTTATTATACTCTTGTCCATACATGGGCATTTATATCCTTCAAGGTCTTGGCCTTTTACTCCTTATGAGTCTACCTGAAATAGATGTAAGTTCTTAATATATTGTGGGCTTGCTTATTTACTCTGTGTATTCAGGTGTGATGGATATCCTGTCTGGTGACATGTCAAAAAGTACTAAGCTGCAGAATAAGCACCTTGAGGCCCTAATTGAACTGCATAACATGACTGGCACTTTTGCTAGAAACATCCAGCACTTATTTTCGGAATCTGATCTCGCAGTTCTACTAAGTACATTGAAATCTATATATTCCCCTTATGAATCATTTAAAGTAAGGTATGCTGTCTATTTTTAACTGAATTTGTTTTTATTCCTTGACTACAATAGATTTGGAGTTAAGATGCAGTATTTTACTTTGTAGGTGCATAAGTTTTTGAAAGAGAGGCCTGTATTTGAAAGTATAATCACTGTTAACTAGTTAATTCTACAATTGATGATTTTCCAGGTATGGACAAATGGAACGTGCTATCCTTTCCTCTGAGATCTCAGGAATAGATATCCGTGGAGCTGTTTCTCGCGGTGTGGGTGCACAGGGTATAGAGCTGAGTGAAACAGTCCGTAGGATGGAGGAATCCATTCCACAAATCATAGTCCTCCTTGAAGCAGCTGTTGAAAGATGCATTAGTTTTACTGCTGGCTCTGAGGCCGATGAACTCATGCTGGCCCTTGATGACATCATGCTGCAGTATATATCAAACTTGCAAGATACTCTAAAATCATTGAGAACAGTATGTGGAGTGGATAATGATGGCGCAAAAAAGGATGCAGGTTTAGATAGAAAAGAAGGAGCGCGTTTGGTGGATGTGGTATCTGAAGAGGAGGAATGGTCCATTGTCCAGGGTGCTTTGCAGATTCTTACCGTTGCAGATTGCCTAACCAGCAGAACATCAGTTTTTGAGGCTTCTTTACGAGCTACTCTGGCTAGAATTGGGACAAGCCTGTCCTTTTCTGTTTTTGGTTCAAGCTTGGACAAATCTCATGCAGTGACTACAGATGAGAATGTAGAACTGTCTCTTGCAGGAAGGGCAGCCCTTGATGTGGCAGCCCTGCACCTTACTGATGTTCCTGAAAAAGCTAAGAAGCTTTTTAATCTATTAGAGCAGGTAAATTTGACTATGTTTCAAGATCTTTTGCATGTAGTGTCTATTAATTGGCAGCTTTCTATTTGTGTCAGACATGTCAGCTAGTTCCATCCATGCTTTATGATGGTACTCGTGCATTCTTGATGTTAGATCAGATATGACCAGATGTGTGTACGATCCTAGTCCTGATGCATCTATATTTTGGACTTTGTCATATCTAGTACTTTTACATCTTAACTAATTGAAATTTGCACCCAAATTATTAATATAGAATGTCTAAACTACTAGTTTTTTTTTTCCCTTCCATCAATTTTTGTATAGCTTTAAAATTTACTCTTTGTAGAAAATATCTCCCATATTGTGTGCTCATACCTAAGAAAACAAGATATACAAACAAGTTTCCAAGTATCAAGATCAGGATCTAAATTGGGATTCGGATGACCGCCTGTAAAGACAATACGTATTGGTCGTATCAGTTTCATTGGCCTTCTGTATCGGCCAATACAATATTAGACTTCTTTTAAACTACATAAAATTGTAAAAAAATTTAAAAGGTGCAAGAAAACTTTTAAAACTTTAGAAAAGGTGACAGAAAAATAAGAAAATAAGAATTACTCATATATGAAGTCAAAAAAAAAAAAATTATCACTCAAAATCATTATGAATTCTGAGTTGAATCTAGTAAATTTCTATGCTATATATTATCACTACAGAAGTGAAAGGAAGAAGAGATCTCTCTCTTCACTATTTTTCTACAATATTAAGAAAGGGAGAGTTAAACAATATGAAAGAAAGAGAGAGAATAGAAATGGGGAAAAAAATAAATAAAAAAGAAAAAAATATTCAGTCAAGTTTAATAAAGTGTGGAGTAGTTGGAGGAGCTCATTGGATCAATTGCCGTGGGAGCTTGCTTGTTTGATCGTCGGATGAGTTCAGTGAATTATGAAGGGGTAGGAGGAGATTATGTGTTTGTGAGAAAGTAAAAGGTAAAAATTTTAAAAGAAAGCAGTTGAGAACATCAAATACTGATGTCATCTAGGTCGGATTCATTTTAGATATTTAAGAAAACCTGTTTTGGCCAATTTCAGCCTATACCAGTCCGAAATTGGTCACTAGACTGGGTTTGGGTTAAGATCACAATCTGTTTCATAAAAAAAAACCTTGAATTTATAAGTGGGCCTTGACGCCTTACTTATTACCCCATATCAATCCCTATAAACCTTTTTCTATTTCTGCCACCGTCCTTGTTGCTCATTTGCATTCATACCTTTGGAACACTATCATTTGTCATAACCTGTGTGGTCACTTTACTGTTTGTAAATGTAATTATATAATTCAAGTGTTGGAAAGTGTTTAAAATAATCTTGTTTTTCTTGATTTTTGCATCGGATTGATCGTCTATTGTCATATAGTTCGTTGTTATGCTTAGTCGTTTATTATCCTACCAGATATTATCATATATGCAGCCATATAATTTTACCCTTTTGATTTATACATGCTACTCAGATTGTTCTCTTTGATTTATACATGCTACTCAGATTGTTCTCTTTGATTTATACATGCTACTCAGATTGTTCTCTTTGATTTATACATGCTACTCAGATTGTTCTTCTTTGTTGTTTCTGTTCTTACTAGTTGTTCTTTTCACTTTATTTAAGAACTACACATTATTTCATCTGTATAGATTGCCTATTTAATTTCTGAAATATGTTCATATGTCATGTCATATCTGTTTGGGGCTGTCAGATATCTAAGAGTCATCCATTTGTAACTACTACTGTCACTATATCAATAATATCCTTGGTTAACTTGCAGCATATTTCCTTACAAATGCTAAGGCTCTCATGTACTTAAACAGTACTCAGTCTGTCTCATGCTATTACATTAGTTTGAAGGTGGACTTTAAACATATACTCAATGATGTCTGACCTTTGTGATCACGTAAATTATTATGGACAAAAATTGTGTTTGAATGCATTTCTATCCTGTTTTAAATGTACTGATAATTTGCTCATCACACATTTCAGTTAAACCGTTTCCTTGTCTATCTCTTCATGACAGTTGTGGATAGGAATATCTCCCAAAATATTGTTTATTTTCTGATAGGTTTTTATTATGTTCTTGTAGAGAAAGTAGGATGAGTGAATAGCTGAAGTTTTAACAGTAAAAGGATCTTTTAAGTTATCCTGAAACGCATAAGACGAAAGCTAGAATTTTTTTTTGTTGATATCTCATGCCTATTATATACTAGACTAGTAGTCTTACTGTTGATGTTATGTTTTAATTGGTTGAAGTTAATACTGATAGACACTGCTATAAATCATAGTGAGAGTCCGAGGGATGTGGATTCGTTGTGGGTGGACTCTATCTGAGTTTGTCTGGACAACCCATCCTAAGTGTGCCAGCTCATCAGTCACATCCATCGGATGGCCACAATTGCACTCTCTTTGATCTGTTGGGTGATAAGTATTTTATTTCAAGCATGATTGTGGCCTCTAGATGTGTGCTGTCAATGCGTTGGCATACATCCAACGGTGTGGCTTAATTGACCTAGATCAGTCCGGCCCCCACTAAAGCTGCTCTTGAGTTTACAGCTTTAAAGTTAAATCCGCAAGAGTCAGTTGATAATGGTAGAGGAGCCATTTAACATCCATATCTAATAAGGGACTATCGTAGCATGGTAGAGTTTAGTTGAAAGGCTGAATTATCAAACTCACCATAATGGATCTTCTTTATTTACAATTTGGTGTTGTCATTTAAGATGATATGATTGACGTAGATTGCTTCCAATGACACATAATAGCACTGGTAATGCATCAAGTGTATGTGAGGAAGATGGTGGATGGCATTGATTACACCTATTTTCCTCCATGCCTCTCTTAGATCACTTTATCAGAGAACTTTGCAGTTAAATCACTTTCTTAGATAACTTTGCAATTAAATTACTTTTTTAGAGAACTTTGCAGTTTTAATTAAGTTGTGCTTATTTAAGTGGAATAGGGGAATTAAGTGTAGGATGCGTGAGAACTATAATTTGTTTCAGAACCACTTATTTTTGTCATGAATGTAGAAATATTATTTTTGCAAGTTAAAGAGCTTTGGCTTTTTGTCTCAACAAAATGAAAAAAAAAGAGGCTTTAGCTTTTGCTGGTAGTAATAATTTTACATAGTGCACATGGAGACACAACCAGTATTCCTGTATAGACAGTTTGGGTGCTACTGTCCTATTAATTTGTCATTCTCTAATGCATTAATTAGAACAAAGGCTCCCCCTTTTATTTTCCCTGTTTTGAATATCTCTTTGTTGTCGTGCAGTCAAAGGACCCAAGATTTCATGCACTGCCCCTCACATCTCAAAGGGTTGCAGCATTTTCTGACACAGTAAATGAACTTGTATATGATGTGCTTATATCCAAAGTAAGGCAGCGTCTAAGTGATGTTGCCCGATTACCAATCTGGTCTTCTGTGGAGGAGCCAAGTTCTCTTCCTCTTCCAAGTTTCAGTGCATACCCACAAACGTATGTGACCAGTGTTGGCGAATATCTTCTCACTTTACCTCAGCAGTTGGAGCCATTGGCGGAAGGCATCTCCGGTAATGAGACCAGTAATGAGGAAGCTCAGTTTTTTGCTACTGAATGGATGTTTAAGGTAATATTATATATATATGGATTTTGTTCTTCTGGGTTGATGTTCTTATAGAAACATGGGTTTGACATTGGAGTCTATGTGAGCTTGAAACTCTTAAAATTCTTGCCACCTATTTTTCCTGATCATAATTCATGCTCATGTGCAGACATACAGAAATATATCTTCTCTCCTTCCTTTTGCATCTCCTTGCTGATTTATCTGAGGGTGTTTATTAGCTTTCTCTAGGCTTTGAAATTTTGAGAGCTTGTTGTTGATTATTTTCTTTCATGGTCATCATACCCGAATAACTGTTGTTTGGTGTTATTCATATTTGTTTTTTATGATATTAGGTGGCTGAAGGTGCAACAGCTCTTTTCATGGAGCAGCTACGAGGAATTCATTTCATTACTGATCGCGGGGCTCAACAGCTCTCTGCTGATATTGAGTACTTGAGCAATGTTCTTTCTGCACTTTCAATGCCGATCCCTCAATTCCTCTCTACGTTCCACACTTGCCTGTCAACCCCAAGAGACCAAATACGAGATCTTCTTAGAACCGATGGGGGAAACCAGCTTGACCTCCCAACTGCTCATCTTGTGTGCAAGATCCGCCGGATTACTTTAGATCAGTGATTTTGTTGTTTAATTTTGGTCTGCAGAAGTTTTATCATTAAAAGGACACTCTGGAGATATGAAGCAGAGCACTTCTCTGTGCTGTTGCAATATTGATTTATTAATAGGATGTCCTATAAGTTCTGGGCTCTTTGTCATATGTCTGTTGGAATTCATACAGCTTGAAGATATTTTAACTCTAGAATGTATTTTACTGGTTCAGATGATGTTGGATCAGATGAGATGTTCAGAGCTACAGGGAAGGCATTGAGTTCAAAGTTAAAAGGAGAAAAGTTTCAGTAATCTACAATTGTCTGATTTATTTATATCTGCATGAATTCCTGAAATCCAAGGTTTATAGTTAATGAAGTACCCAAGAGTGTCTCTTTACCCTGTAAATTATTAATTTTGATATCTGACCAAGTACAATTTATACTTGCCATTTCTTTTGTTCCTTTTTTATTCAAAATTTTAATTTGTGTCTGTTTGCATATCATATCATAATTAGTTTTATTGTGAAGAACCTCAGAGGCTGTATTGTTTATCATCTTTCTGGTCACCCAGATATATTCAATTGCAATTTGCAAGCCTTGTTGTTGGACTAAATTTTCCCTCTAGTCAAAATTTATTGTCAACCATTTCCTAAAGTTACTAGTATACCTGCTCAGCCTATGATCATCTACGATGTTTAACTAGCATTTTGCATGAAAATGGATGGCCACAATATGATTGAATACTAGAAGAGGGAGACAAGTGTGCCTTAAATAACCTCCACTTATTAAATTAACTTTTAAAAGCAAAAGTTAACAGCCTCGGCTTTAGGGAGTTGGCTTTCATGGGCGACCTTTTAAAAAACACAGCCTCCCAACTAGGTTGGGCAGAGGGAGGATTTTTCCAATTACTAGATATGTGAAAACTGAGATGTAAACCACTTGCAAAGCATATGTATACTGTATTCAAAGCTAGTAAAAGAATTTAGAAGAGAGGAAATAAAGCTAGTAAAAGAATTTATATTTTAGTTGCTTTTGGTTTCAGACCTTGTATTTGGTGTATTTGTTTTCTAGTCCTTAACTTATGTATATTAGTCATTGCTTATGTGGAAGTGTGCTATTAGTAAAGTCAATATGTAATGAAAATAAATAAATAAATAAATATTGGGTCTATGTGAAAATTGCAACCAATGGAGGGGGTCCGATCTACCCACCTATTTTATATTTTATATTTTTTTTTTATTGACCCTTACAAACTTCAAGCTCATCATCTTGTTCCTGATTTTTGTTTTGACCAGTAACCCAGCAAGTTTTTAAGCAGAGGTTGACTATATAAATTAACTATAATTGCCTCCACCCATGAAACCTTCTCGACTTGATAATTGACTTCAGACGATCCCTTGTTAGAACAAGGGTTAAACATTAAAGATGACTGCACGCATGATGCCATTTCTTGATTTTCGACTTAACCACAAGTGAAGGTTGACTGACTGCTTCATCTATATCAAGAAGATTGAATATGTTGTATAGCATTAGAATCATATATATCCGCATGGAAGGAACAGTAAGGACAGATGGAGCTTGTGGACCTTTATATATGCAATATGTTCTATTGACATACTTTCATAGCGTAAAAGTTTAACGTGAGTTCTTGGTAGTTCCTACAACTGTTCCTCCTACAAATTTGTCTGGATTTGGCTCAAATTTCGCTAGTTAGATTATATCTTTAGAAGATTAACAAAAGGCATGATAATTGATTACTGTTGTTATGTGTTCAAGTTGATGTTGGGAAGAAGATCCAATATTACTTCTTTGTCTTTTAAGTATCAATCTAATGGAGTTATGTCTTTTAAGATCAACCTTAACTCCAGGCCATGATGCTGTTCAAAAGGTTACCCTTATCCCACGTGGGCAGGCACGTCGTACTTACTTGGTTTATGCCAGAGGATCATCCAACTTTGATCTCTAAGCAACAAAGAATTGTTGGTGGACTTGAAGGAAGAGCTGACGACGAGATTATATATATATATATATATATATATATATATATATATATATATATGAAGGAATGTCCATAGATAAAGTTTAGAGCTCACCCAAACCGCTGTTTTGTTGCAGTGGATGGTATGACGGACTAGTAGGTGAGCATACATATTATTGGAACGGCAAGTATGACCTAACCTAATAGAGAGTGTGAGGGAGATTAGCTCCATGTGAAGGAACGGTTGAGCTTGTCAGTCGATCATTGTATCATGACTGTAACCCGATAATCAGAAAAGATCCACTTTGCCAAGTCCTCGCGAGCCTAATAGAGTAGTTTGATGGCTTCCCCAATGGCCCAGGAGATTATACCTGGGGAGCCTATAGTGACTTGCAACAGACCACCGGGTTAGCCCCAGACAGGTAATTGCAATCCAATTAAACATTTATAAATCCTTGGCATATTTGATGAGCATGAATTATTCTCAAGAACATCTTTTGCTTCTTTATTGGCCTTCATAGGTAATAAACAACAAATGACCATGGTGGGTCACAAATATTAAATCTTATTTTCTTTGCTTTGGCATATTCATAGGCTGTTTAACTGATAAGTTCCCAAAAATGCTATCAGTTGGTTATTGGATTTTCCAAGTTGAATTATGTAAGTTTTCTCTTTTAAAAATGGCAAGCTCTAACATGAAACATACTGCAATTCAGCATACCTAATGTTTAAATGGAGTTGATAACATCTTAAACGACAAAGAACAACAACATCATCATCATCATCATATATCATTATTTGCTGATAGTTATAGCACATATGACAGCTTGATTTAATATAATGTCCTTCACCAAATTAACTAGTGTCATGTCTTCTGTTACTAATTCCTCTTTCCGCAGTTTTAATCTTCTTATCCCTGAAAGAACCCTCTACATCAGAAAAATCACTTCTCTGTACCAGTGCATTATGCAGCATCATTTGGACATTGTAAAAACCACTCAGTTGATAATTAGTTGTCATCTATCATTGGTACCCACCCTAAACTTGTGTTTAGATACAGCCTGTTTTTACTATAAGCTCTTCTAATTTATACTAACCATGCTCATCTAAACTCAATTTTTGCATATGTATGAGAAGTTGATGCATGCAATTCAACAGAAATTTATGCTAAAAAGTGTTTTGTAAAATAATAATCAAATCTGCACTCCCCAAGTTAAAGCTTTTTAAACTGAGTCATAATTGAGCTTCAATAGCTTGGAAATTGGAAGAAAGAAATACTTTAAGTATCAACCTTACAAAGTTACAAATATAAGATTCCTTTTTCACATGAAAAGTGTTCTACACTTACGTACAGGAATTTTCCAAGAAATCATAATGAAGATAAAAAGTGTAACCATCAGAGCAATTAAAAAAATAAGCTTTAGAAATGCTCAAGAATCAATTCTTGGTCATATTGGACTATTTCTTGTTATGCTTTCATTCCTATTGTTTTAACACTACAAGGAGGATATTAATTTTCTGCAGATGGTGACCACATTTGGTATGTCCGATGTCAGTCCATGGTCATTTATGGACTCATCGGTACAGAGTGCAGATGTTTTCATGAGGATGATAGGCGAGAAATTCAATGTCACAGAAACTTGTTGAGGACTGTAATGCTGATGTGAAGCAAATCTCAGACAGTGCTTATGAGATTGCGCAATGCCCATATTGGGAACAACCGAGAAGCAACTGACTGGATCGTGGAAGTGCTCATCGAGAAGGAAACATTGACAGGTGCTGAATTCCGAGCAATTCTTTCTAAATTTGTGGAGATCCCTACTGAGAACCGGGTTCCTCAATCCACCCTTGCTGCTCTCCCTCCTTGAGCTTAGCTGAGATGTCCGTTGTGAAATTATATAATTTTTTTTTTATTATTACTCATAAGTGTGAAGATTAAATATGGGTTAATTAAAAGATTAACTCTTCCTAGATATAAAGGTACTTAGACTTTAGACTTTACCAAATGTTTAGCTAATATAGTAAGCTGCCTAATATAGGCTTCAAGCTATGTGTATTGCCGAACAATTGCTTTAAACTAAACGCCGTCAAAACCTGCTCTAAGTCGTCGCGCTATCGAGCTGCTCTTTCAAATCAACTGTACTGTTGAGCCATTAAGCTAAGTTAGCAAATTATCAAATCAATTTCTCCACAATATTGTTTAGAGTTGGAGTCAAACCCATAACCTCTTTAGTGGAAAGTAGCTATCACCTCTAGTAGAGTTGGTCGGTGAAATAGTATAGTTAATGTTCATGCTTAAAATTTTGTGTTCATTATTAATCCCTTGCACCATGGCTGGATGTTTGATGTACAATCTGTATGAGATTTAATTGGTGCGGAAGTGTAACAATAATTACTTTTGTTACTACCTATCATCAAAGTTATTGGACGAAGATTAGAGCCTGTTGTGCACCAGTGGAAGAAACTTAGACCCAGACACGCTGCTCACAATGTGATTCATGAAAGTTAGCACAAAATATAAAGAATATTCAATAAATGAAAGATGGAGGAGTTAAGTGTTACGTATGCTACGCTGCTATTATAGTTTAATAGAAATATAAATGAAAGATGGGATTCTAACCCTGAAACTGCCTTTAATCAACTGAGCGTTATCCTGTCGTTAAAGAACACAGACAGTTTGTAAGCCGATTTTGTGCAAACTATCCTTGTTTAGACCTCCTTTTTCAATTATTATTCTATGACTTCATGGGATCAGTTACAACTGCAACCCTGGGTTAAGACTGATGGAAATAAATCTGCTTTCAAACCTTTGTTTCTTTAAATTCATCACAAACAATATTATAACTCCTGCATTTGTTTTGTTGAGAAAATCCTGATTTATATTTTTTAATGCCTCAAAACCACCCTGCTACTAATTTTCTTAAAACAGATCTTCTCATACAAAAATTTTCGAGCTTTCTTCTAATCTTATTTATCAAAAGCCTCATGTGGTTTGTCTTTAAATACTGGTATATTATGGTAGCTTTAACATGAGAAGATGAAGATGCAAAATGGAATTTGATATAAGGCCCCAACTCGTCTTATGCTAGCTAAAGATTAAAGAAACACATAGAGAAGCTGCTACAGGAACTTTTCTTCTTTTTGCTTCATGAAACAGCTAAGTGTTGAGCACACTATAAAGATGTAACACGAAACAATTATTCCTCTTAAGCTCAAATATTCAATTTAAGAATATTTATAAGCATCTGTAACAATTACTAGATATTTAAATCACAATATCAGTGAAAAGACCAACCTCTCCAACAAATATGTAAGAATCTCAAGAGACTGCACCAAGGCTGATGGTGCTCCATAGAAAAATGAAAGAATGTCCTGTTCAACTCTTCCAGTCTGAAGATGCTGTATCTGCATCTCTGTTCTTCCGTAAAGGTGAGCCTACACTGATAGGAACTGCAAAATGAAACACAGTCAATTAAGGCCTGAATCCATCAATGGAGATCTTGAAGCAGCAAACTCATATATATGCATCCATCATCATTGGAAGCCTCGGGTGGATCCGGTGACCGGCGAAAAAGAGTTTTGAGTGGGCCAGCAATGAACTCTCATTTTAGAGAGCGTGAAATATCCAAGATGCACGCCCCCATTTATTTTAGCAGCGGAGACTGACAAAATAAAAATGTGGTGCTTTTCAGTACCAGAGCACTAGAAGACTGGGCTCCATGTCACTCTTTTCATTCTTCTGCTGGAATAAATAGATTAAATAGAACGAGAGCAGTAAGTGAAGCTATTAGAAATTACTCCACTTGTAGCAAGATTCCCAGATTTCTGGTGACTGCATGGTGATAACACACTACACCTATATCCGATATAGTTTTCTGCAAATAGATTGTTACTGTGTTCGTTTAGTTATTCAGCTGGTCCTCCAATATCTCTGGAAAAGGATCACATCCTTCCTCATGATAAGGCAAACCTGGATTTGAAAGAAAATTATTTATTCAGCACATAATGCAAAAGGAGCTGTATGTTATGTGCAATAACTCAGATGCTTCACATACAAATAAATTATTAACAAAGAAATAAGCCGCAGAAGTTTTCAAGTCAGATGATCACCAAAGTCCACTGATCGATGCATGTTAATGAGTGATGAATATAGATCAAAGATCATCTCATTATTAGGCTATCAAAATGCAATATTGCTTTGCTTTTAATAACCTTAACATTTTGGGGACTCATAAAAGATGAAACAAAAGGATACCAAAAGAAAACCAGTACAAGTTCAAGGAAAATCTTCTGACAGGATATTATTAGTACACAGTTCAACTAATTCTATGTTGGAACCTCCTAAAAGACTTAAAGATGTCAAACATGACACGAAAGCAGATAATCTCAACAGGAAAAGATAAAAATAATGAAAAATAAACATCAATTTTAATTTATACAGTGCTAATGTGTAAAGTGAAATATATTGGTGTATAAAAGCATTGTCAAATTTTACATAACCTCCATCAATTTGTGGGTCCAAAGCCCATCGATGTCCAACCCAATAAAACTAGGCCAAAGCCCGACTCGACACAAAAGTCTATTAGATCGACTTTATTCAAGCCTTGTCCAAGCCCGACTCAGTTTGAGCCCGCAGTGTCCGACCTGTCCATTGAGATAGCTTATCCGCTCACAATTGACCGGCCCATATATATTATATTTAAATATCTTAAATTCTCATTTTAATTCCTTAAATTCCTTGCCACCTTCCTTAACGAAAGCACTTAATATGGAAAGCATGCAACACTTAAAAAAAAATTTTCAAATTTAATTATAGCATATGAAATAGTAAAAAGAAACTTTGATTCAAATGTTGATAGGTAAGATTGGAAAGTGGCCCATTTAATATTGTAAAAGAAATAAATATATGAGAGGCCATTTATACAATTTGGCCCCCTAAAAGAATTTATTTTATTTATAACGAGATTTTAAATCAATTGAGGCTTTAGCTTGGCTTGCCGCAATTGGGCCACCCAATAACATGAGCATGGACTTGAACTCGGTACGAAACTAACTTAGGATTGAATCAGGCAAATCCTTGTCCAGACCTAGTCTTGTTTTCTTTTTTTGGATCGAGCCAACCCTAACCCGGTCCATTAACATCCCTATTTATTTTTCTAACACATTGACCCCTTCAACAATGTAAAATCCACTAAATGTTTCTTTTGGCACATTAAATAGTTGAGGGGATCAAACTGTCAAAAAATAAATAAATAAGAGGGTATATATGAAAACGGGCAATAGTCAGGTGTTTATGTGTAATTAACCCTAAAGGAAATGAAATAATAAGCAGACAAAAATATTAGTGACAAAACTAAATCAAAAATGTCTAAAGAATTAGAAATTTGACATGTAAATCATATGTCCTTCCTTTGAGGAAAATAAGAATGACTTCCGTTATTTACATAGCAAGGTTTTGAAACTCGGTATTGAGATCGGAATTGACCGTCCAGAAAAACGATATATATTGGTCACATCAGCCGCCTGTATAAGATCAGATTATTTTTTAATAAAATAAAATTCTAAATATTATCTAAAAATATTGATAAATTTTAAAAAATTTAGAAAAATTATAAGAAATAAGAGAATAACAATTACTCATATATAAAGCTTAAAAATCTCTCTTCCTTCCTTTCTTCTTCCCTATCTCTCTTACTGTTGATCTGTTGTATCCCCCATTCTCTCCCTCACTCTCTCTTTCTTCCTTTTCTCTCTCCCTACTGCAACAAGCAGCTCTCTTTCTCCCTCACTCACTCTTTCTTTCTCTTTCCCTTTCTCTCTCATCCTGCAGCAGGCATGATAGGCGGCTGCTATAGTAGGGCGGCTATAGTTTTGAGTGGGATCAACCTTATCGGCTAATCCCGACCCGAAATAGATTGGGTATTAGTCGATACCCCAGCCAAAACCAGCCAACTGGCTATTTTTTGGCCTAACGGTAGCATAAGCACAACATAAATATATAAAATCTCTATCTCTACTACATTTGCCTGTGTTTATGTACATTAAATAACATAAAACTTGATTTGCATCATAAGGTTATACATAATTTCAAAGCTTTATAGAACAATTACCTTATGTTCATGAATAGGTATGATTGAAAAATGATTTACACTATAAAGTTGGCTTACATAAATTTCTACAATGCCATGAGATTCAACGGTCATAATACTGCCCTCCATACGATTGTTGTAAAGACAGTTCGTACGGCCGTTTATGCACCCGAATATGTGTTTCAGTCCTTATGCCACCACAGATAGGACTAACCTGCATAACTTATCAAGTTATAATCATATTATTTTTCTAGAAACAATAGATTCACGTAGAGAAGTGTATCTCTTGAATATCTATCTTCGAGAGCTACTAATTTCTTTTGAATTTCTAGTTGCAACTTTCTATGTTTATAATTTATGGTCATTTTAAATGTTGACTACGTATGCATATGCATGGGGATATGTGTTATTAAGTAACCACGGCCGCATTTTAGTACATTGCTCCAATACGGATTAAAGAGTTCTACTTTATATTTATATCCTCCGAGTTTTTGACCAATTTGTTATACCTGACAAATCTTATTACCACTCTAATATAGTTCTTAATGTATTTACCAAAGCACCATAGATTTTGCCAAGCATGCTGCCGCGTTCATTTGGTTGAAAAATAAGATAATTAATTTGTTATACCCATTTTTGATCCATGGTTTAGAGGAGAGTTATCCTTAGTTATGTTTTTTGTGTTTGGTTCTAGTAATAAGATAGAGGGTGTCATGGATAAGGAGGTATTTGGTTGTTAAAATATAAATAAGAAGGATTAACAACAATTATCAAAAATACCTTTGATGCTTTTAAAAGAGTCAGTGTAGGTGTTTTTTATTTTTAGGGGTATTTAGTAAATATCTATGTTAATGTTAAATATGGCTAGTCTCATCTCCTTTATTCCAACTCCAAGTTGGAATAGGAAGTAGATATAGCAAATTGGTCAAACAATAATAACTCTTTGGTACTTATAGCAAATTGGCCAAAATCTCTACATCCTCCTCTATATAATATTGTAATACTGCCATAGTATATTATGTGCATCCTAGTGTTCTCTATAGTTATGCAACAGAATCCCATGAGGCAGTTTACCACCAAATTGTGAAGAGCAAGATAGCGTGAAAGACAAACTCACTTGCTACACATGCACCCACATGTATATCTGGAATTGATGCTACCATATACTGAAATTAGATCAATAGTATCTGTAAAAATGAATAAAGAGTTTTGATTAGTAACAGAATTGAAGCATGTACAAATGGGACCCAAAGATTGAACTAATGTAACATGTATGCTTTTCCTCATGATCCTATACCAAATGGTACTCTCAATAAACTAGAAATGCAGATTGTTCCTTTGCAGGCAGAATTTCTGCTTTCACCAGTTTACAGAAAATGGAAAGATGCTGAGAAGACTTCCATATTTTCGACTCTTTCTCGTGGATCACTAGATATTGACCCAATCTGATAGAACATGTATGAACATGCAGTAATTTGGTGTTATAAATGAATTTAATGACTCATAGAAGATCATAAAAACACATTACAGTATCCACATGAGACGACTTTATCAGACCAATGGAAAATTAATGGAGTTCAAATGCATTTTGGATTGGAAAACAGTAGCTAGCCAGAATTGGAAGAGGAACCACCATTAAAATGAGATAAACAAATATAGTTAATCCTACCTATGTAGCATGAAAGCCTGCTGCCATCAATTAGCTGCTGCATCAATGATATCAGGAGAAGATAATCAAGATACAATGTGGACTTGAGAAATTCTTGGCAGGTCAGAAAACTATTGCAATCCAATGGAGCCACTCCAGTTTACTACATGAAGCTAGCCCTGCCATCCGAGTCTGGCAAAGAACAATGTAAGCTGTATCCTGTAAGATTAGATTTTGTGCCACTTGATTCCAGGAGAAAACAGCATCAGTGGTGTCTTTGTAATTTGGCCTCTGTAAGCTAAAGCACCACGTTGCAAGGCCACCTTACGAGGCCTTAAGACCACCTAAGTATTGGCCATATAAACATGGTTCAAGTGTAACCTAAGTTTTATCCTGACAGCTTAGATATCTGCCACTTGACTCTAGGAGAAAACAACCACACTGGTGTCCTTGTAGTTTAGCCTCTGTAAGCCAAAGCACAATGTAGCCAGGTCCCTTGGGATGTCATAAGAACACCCAAGAATTGGCCATATAAACATAGTTCAAGCATAATCTAACAACTCTGGTCACCTGAGGCAGCATCACCTATTGGGTGAGGAACCATACCCCTTCTTCTCATATCATTTTGTAAATCTAAGACTTCATCCACATTGCCCAACTTGTTGTACTTGCTTATCAGACAATTATAAACTGCTTCATCAGGAACAATACCTTCACTAATCATCTCTGCCAGCATTGCCCTTGCTTCTTGCATCCTATCAAAATTACAGAATCCCCATATAAGAGAAGTATAAGCATACAGATCGAGCTCAAGACCATTCTCAACCATTTTGTTCTTCAACATAAAGGCATCCTCAAGATTACCCTGCTTCAAATATCCATCTATCAGAGAAGTGTATGAAACTTTGTCTGGAGCCATACCCTTAACCACCATTTCATCAAACAGTTCTACTGCCTGTTGTAAGCAGCCATTTTTGCAAAGACCATCAACGAGGGCTGTGTAAGCCAATATATTAGGTTGCATACCCAAGTCTCTCATCTTATCAAAATGATAGATAGCTTCACGAACAGAACCTTCTTTACATAATCCGTCAACTAATGCACAGTATGTAACAATAGTCGGAACCAAGCCAGAATCCAGCATCTTGTGAAGCAGAAAAAGTGCTTCTGATGCTTTTCCTGTTTTGAAGCAAGCATCCATTATAGTAGTATAGATGACATGATTAGGTTTCAACCCATATTCATCCATCTCTTGGATCAAAATCTTAGCTTCATCAACCTTTCCGTCATTACATAGGCCCCAAATAAGGGTGCCATACATTGAGATATCAGGTTTCATTCCTTTATCCATCATTTCAGCTAGAAGACTCATTGCCCTCTCTACATTCTTATTCTTGAACTGACCATGAATAAGAGCAGTGTACATTAACTGGTTGGGAGCCAAACCAGCCCTCTCCATGACCCCAAACACCTCTTCTGCTTCCACAACCTTCCCTTCTCTACAGAGGCCATCAATCAAAGCTGTGTAGGTCACAACATTCAACTCTATTCTTCCCTGCACCATTTCATCGACCAGCATGAGTGCTTCCCTAAGATTTCCAGCCTTGCAGTTGCCATCAATCAGAGAAGTATAGGTGAACTCATTCGGCATCAAGCCTCTCATTCTCATGTCCACAAAAAACTTGATCGCCTCCTGCATCATACCTTCCTTGCAGAGGGCATCAATGAACGTACTAAAAGTGACCACATTAGGCTTAATACCGTTTTTCTTCATCTCACTAAGGTACTGGAATGCCTTGGGTAGCTTCCCAAACTTACAGAAACAATTGATTAGTGCATTGTAAGTTATAACATCTGGCATGCACCCAACCTCTCTCATCTCAACCAAAAGACGCTCAGCTTCCTCCAATACCCCGCATTTCCCATTGCCATCTATGAGAGAATTATAAGTGACCAAATCCGGGAGACAACCGAGCTCCTTCATCTTCCCAAAAACTCCAGTTGCAGCATCCAAATCCCCTTCCTTGCACAAGAAATCGATCATAATATTAAACGTAAACACCGTTGGAGCCATGTCCGAACCAATCACATCATCAAAAAACCTCTTTGACAGCTCCCCCCGCCCTGATCTCGTGAGCCCCTGCAGTAAATTGTTGCAAGATCGCAACTTTGGCAAAATTTTAAAGTCTCTCATCCTATAGAAGCATTCTGTTGCTTCCTCGAGAAATCCTAATTCCATCAAGACCCCAAAGAACGCATCAAAGACTCCGTGCCCTGAATTCTGGCACGCCCTCGCAGTGGCCCGGAGTATATCGATCAAATTGTCAAAAATAGGAGATGATCGGGTGGACAAGATGAGATCTTTGAGGATTTGATGGGCTTGGGAATACATCTGGCCGCGGAAGAGCACGTGGGCGGCGATGCAGCGGGACTCGGCGGTGTGGCAGAAGCCGGGCTGGCTACCAACCCAGACGAAGAAGCGGAAGGCAGAGTGTGGGTCCCGACGAAGGGAGCAGAGGACGCGGGAAACACGAAGAGGGGCTAAGGACGAGGAGAGGAGGCCGATGAGGCGGGGGTCGGACAATCGACCGCCGGCGACGAGTCCGGCAATAGGGTCGGAGTCCGCACCGATGCCTGGGTGGTGGGAAAATGTGCGGGAGGAGAAGAGTGCGGCAGCGGTGGCGGCGAGGGACAAGAGGAGGGGTTCGCTAGGGTTCCGGCGAGGGAGAAGAAGGTGGTGGGAGGTGAGGAGACCGCGGGTGAGCATAAGCATACTTCGACCCCCGTTAATACGAGGGGGACGAAGTTGCTCCGCGGCGATCTTTAGGTCGGGAAGCGGAGGAGGAGGAAGATGAACCCTTCCCCTTCTGCCATTGGAGCAGCTAGGGGCTCTTGGTAGGGTTTTGGGTTTTTAAACTGAGACTTATGATGGTGGGCTTCAACTTTGTAGAAAAGGCCACATAACCTTTATATATACATACATATATATATATACACTCCTTGTATTTTGATTTTATTATATGTATTTTACATGCAACCCACATTTTAGATAAAATCATCAAAAATACCCCAACATTAGTTTTTTAACCGAAGTTAATTATATACATTAGTTGAATTAACCGTAGATATAGAATAATTAAAATACCCTCGCTACGGAGCCAAAAAAAAAAAAAACATGGGACATGATTCAGAGTGTTTTTAATAATGGGCAATTTAGATACTTAAATTTTTTAATTTTAAAATGTATGAAATATTAGGTTAAATTTAACTCAATGTATTTTCGAGTATAAATTCATAATCAGGGTCAGAATAATAAATAGTGATAAGATATGGTGTAAATGATAATAAAAGCAAAATTCAAAGTGTTTTCGATCAATTTCCCTATTATTTATTACCACATAATAAGAAGGATATACAATTACCACGAGTTAATCAAGTCAGTTTTTTCGAATTAATATGACCCTATGTAAAGTTCTCATGTCGGTTTTTCTCAAAAATATCAAAGCCTAACAAATTTATATAATTAGGATAGATCTAAAATATTTTTCCCGCCAATTTCTATGTTGCTGCTAAAGCTAATATTATTAAAGCCCTTGTGACGAACAAAAAGACATTTCCTTTTAAATATTTAGAGGCCAAATTTATCCCAAACATCTTTTGATTAAAGACTATAATGATTTCCTCGAGTCTCAAAACAAGTGACCAATGATTTTTGTGAAGACCCTCTATGAGCGATTCTAGAGAGATTTTGGCATTTTCCTATCCTTCCTTATGGCCTAATGGGTGAGTGGAGCTTTGACTCAACCTTCCCTAAACCCACCCATGCCTTCGACCTGGTGGAGACTACTTCTTGGTCTACCTTTGGTATGGTCTTAGCGATAGTAGATACTATGAAGACAAGCGTGATGCCAAACCCTACTAATCCTTTAGAGAAGAGCCTTATTAAACCAATAGGAAGTCCCAGGTCTGTGGGCCCAAGTAGTGCTTGGGAATGCTCCCAACCTTCGTCATCTCCCAAAGAAGACTCGAACCATTTCGAGTCAAACTATGAGCATGATAAGTGATGATGCTTTTGAATAGGTGGATATCGATCTTGATTTGCCCAAGCAAAGTACTCAATTTGGTGTTTTGTATTGTATCAGACCTCCCCACATGGTAGTGAACCAGCCAAAGATTTTGATTCTAGTAGGACTCGTAAAGGCCTCTTGAGATGCGAGCTAGTGGCAGACATTGCAACTATTCCCAATCACCTAGGAATAAAACATCCATAAATAACTAAAAATGGGATGGTACCACATTAGGCAGAAGATGATCCAAAAAGAGAAGACATCCAAATTTACAAGCTTCTAAGGAGGTAATTTGCTCTAGGTTAGATTTTTTGACCTTCCTCTTAAGTAACGGAGACTAAATATCCTCGCTAATATTGTGGTGAAACTAGGTCTCTCCTTCAAGTTGATGAAACCACCATTACTTGAGCTAAAAGCAGGTATGCACATATGTGCATTGACTTAGACCTTTCTAAGCCGCTCCGAGAAGTCCTCTCAATTGGGATTGGGAACCATGGTGTCTCTATTAAATTTATATATGAAGATCAACTAAAGTTTTATTTTGCTTGTTGTTGTGTTGAGCATTAGGTGGCCGAGTGCCTTAATCTTTCTAAGAGAAAGGCTATGCAATATGACCATAAATTAGGGTTCTCTCAAAAGAAATAGAGGTCAACCAAAGGATAGAGAAAATAGGTTCTCGGTATAAGGTGCCCTAGTTTGGCCAGCTGGCCTGCTAGAGCTTTCTGGTGTCTTGTGCCCTTTGGATGTGAATGTAGGCCTGTCACTTGACCAGAGGATAAGTCTAAATCTTATAAGAGTTATCTACAAAGAGGCTCGAGGATTTAGGTAAGAAATATGTCAAATGGTCAAAAGCTCTAGACCAATTGAGTTTGGTTGGATCAGCTAGAGCTTTGGGTTGTTTCAGGCCCTTAAGAATGGAGACCGGGGTTGAAATTTTGTATTAAAGATATGATAAATCTTACATATATTTAATATATTTGTCATATCTTTATCATTCAAAATTTACTCTATATTATTTTAGATACGTTTAAAAGCTTATCCAATTATTTATAACTTTATATCTAATAAGGATCGTCAAATTCAATATTTAATTTGGTCAAATATGATGAAAGAAATAGCAGTTGAACTTTAAATAAGTCAGTAGAATAACTAAGTGTGTAAGTTAAAATTATATAGAGGTAAAGTGCAATTATTTTTCTTATATTTAGCTAACAATCTTTATTAGACCGTACCTTACCACTTAGGCTCAGACTTATGATGAACTATCTCATCTCAATACCATTTGGCATGCATACTTAATCAAGCCAAAGATGAGACTAGTCATCCCAAGGAAAGATAAGAGAATGGCCGGTTTATTGAGTGTGAAATAAGAGGCTATGAAGCGTAGGATTATAGAAGCAAAATCATCTAACATATTAGAAATCAGCCCTTGAAAGTACATGTAGTGAGAGTTTAGCTGCTATTGATGACACACATGCTCTTATATCCATTTTAATTAGCAAGCAAAATCTATATCACAATCGAAAATAAAATTTTACCTTAGAATGTGATGGTTGCTTGTTTTTTTTATCTTTATTTTGTATGTAAGAGATAGTTTGGAAGGGGTGATGGTAGATAGAAGATGAATGATATCTCTAGTCAATAGTGTGATAGTATCCAAAACTATTCTAAAGTACTGACTAACTATTTCACATCGATATTAAAAATATTCTTGAATGGAATGATTACTTATACTTTCTTTTATCAACTATACATAAACATAGTAATCTATTTTTAAAGTAGTGTGGCATATTTTGTTCACATAGGTTTTTCTTTTAAATGGCACACAAGTTCATGAAAAATATGAGTTTTAATCCAAAAACTCTTTTTTGCAATGACTTTGATGTACATAGCTTTACTTAAAAATTAAAATATGACAAACTTTAGATAGAATATGGACAATAATGTTCATTATCTCATAATCATCATCTTTAATTCTTCGTAAGGTATGATGGGATAAAGGATTTGCAAGAGGATAGAAAATAAGGAAAAGCGTAAGTTAATTGATTATTCTATCTAGTCACATCTTCAACAATAGAAAAACATATAAGTTATTTAATGGCAGTGAGTTTTGTTAGCTTTGTTAGCAATATGCACACCTCATATTCATTACTATCTTTATTAGGTTTTGCTCTTTGCAATGGCTAACTTTTTAATTTGATAAGAATTAAAGATTATGTAAATATATTTTTCCATAAAATTTCTGGAGTATTTATATTTTGTCAAATTCAAGAATAATAAATATAATTTTGAATTTGTTCAAAAGTTGTCAAATTCAAGAGTAATATATTACCATGGATTTATTTCATAGAATTATGGCCTCTTTGGCAACTTTGTAAAAGAAAAAGAATTAAAAGTAATATATTACTCTTGAATTTGACATGTTAACTATGAGAATACTTCAGTAATCTTAGAACCAAGTGTTTGGATGCTCATTGAAATTCTATAGAAACATATATTGCATAATCTTAATTACTTATTAAGTTAAAAATATTGCGTTGCAAAGAAAAAAGTAATGAAGATGGGATGATTCTAAGATGTGCTTAGTGTTAATAAAGCCAATAAAGATGTGTTAGACCGAAAAAAGAATATATTGATTGTATTGGATATTTCCAAATAAGATAAAAGATTGAAAGTTTATAATATTTATCATAATTATGATTGGCTAAGTATCACCAACCTAGATCTAGGTTCGGTCAAATTCACCTATTAAACAACTTATATATATATATATAGAATCAAACAACTTAGATATTCTTCGATTATAAATCTTTTTCCTATTAGGTCTTGCTTGGTTGAAGAATAAGATTACTCATCGATAGTGTTATACTCATCTTTTATCCATGGTTTAGAGGAGAGCTATAATTTTTGTGTTTAGTTGCAATATTAGGATAGAGATCCTCCCCATTATTTCAAATTTAAATTAAAATAAGAAAAATAATGATAAAGCGGTTTTGGTATCCACTTCATTAAATAAGACAACCTCCTTAATACAATTTCCCTACTGTAATCTATATTAATTCTCTGTCAGGAGCAATTATTAAAGATAAACCTAGATCAACGACTCATTTGCTAAAATTAATTTTAACCAAAATATAATCGACCATGCTAAATCCGAATTAGAACTAATCCTCTATTATGAGTTACTTATAACGACACTCTCAGGCCACCATTTGATTCATTAAAAATTGATTTACAGCAATGATACATGTTCCTGCAGCTCGGATGAGTATAATTATATATATCGCAACGACTATAAGGAAGAAGTCAAAAAGGAGCTTTTTCAGTCGCAAAAGAAGTAAGCACTCGAGGAATAGCACGGTTGGCTGGCTCCTAGGTGGCGAAGCAACCGATCCGCATGCTCCTCCCTCATTCTCAACTCAACCCCGTCCTTACGGTTAAGGTAACGACTTCGGACATGACTTCCTCTTTGATATAAATAACTAAACAAAGAATTTAATAATATATTAAAATAGATGAAAAGTAATCAATCTATTTGGGTCAGCCCAAAACCCAAATAAATGGACTGGTTTGCAAACTCAAAGACCACCAACTTAACCCACTAAGTTTGGACCCAGAGGTCAAATTATTTAATAAAGTCACTTGGGCCAAACTACACCCACAAGCTTGGGCTAGCCTACCTACAACCCAAGTTTGAGCTGAGTTGCTTGCAGCCGAAATCCATCACTTAGGTTAGGCTGCTCGTTGCCTAAACCCCACACTTGGGTTGGCTAATCGTAGCCCAAACCCACCACTTTGTTTGGACTGCCCGCAGCCTAACTGAGCCCGAGCTAGGCTAGGCAGCCCTCCCACACACCACACTTTACCACCTCTTTCCTCTCACCTGATAGAAGACCAACAAGGGGAAGGAGGTGGCTGCCGGCAATTGAGCCCAATGCACCAGCTAACACTCACAACGAGGACGGCACCCAAGGTGTGACTCAATTGGAGGCCGAGCAAGGAACCATCAACAAGGAGGGCTCCACGATAGGGGAAGGGGGTCATTAATGATCCCCACCATTGACACTCTAACCCATCACATCAAACTCACCCACACAACACACACAGTCCACATGAGGTGGCGTAAGGACGGCTAAGGTAGCCAATGGTGATCAAGTCCCCACGCCACGACCGTTGGCTAGAGAGATAAGTCACTTGACAAACCCAACAATGAGGGCACTGGAAGCTTCGTCTCGTGAAAAGGAAAGCTTCCGACCAAACGAGGAGAGGAGATAGCACCAATAGTGGCCGATCTCACCCCTAGAAGCCAACAGGAAGAGGTCACTTGGTGTGGCCTCTCCCAAAGGCGAGAAGAGCCCATGAAGGGCCGCAATCATGAGAGCTTCGCAAAGTAAAGCTCCCAAGACCAACATGGCGGTGACTCAAGGTCACTAGCCAGTTAATTGATCGATGAGACGAAAGAGGAAGGAGGGCGGGGAAAACACTACAGGGCTAAATTTAAGAGAAAAATAACTTCACATGATGAGAGAGGACTCACTAGCAAGCATCTCTACAGCGACAATAAGCTCCGGCGATGCTTTGACGCGGCTAGGAGCTAAAGGGGGAAGCGGCTATTGGGAGGGAGGGAAGGAAAGAAGGAAAAGAGGAAAAAAAAAAGGAAAAGAAGAGGGAGAGGGAAAAGAAGACAACGTGCATACCTCTCACGCGTGCTCAGTTTTTTTTTTTTTTTTTACTTTTTTTATGATGTTACAATAGTGAATGGTTGGAGTCCCCTTACTTATGATGTGGAAATTAAAATTGTTGATAAACCATCTAATATATGGAATAAAGTCAATTATAAGAAAATTAGTTGAAATAGCAAAAGGCAATAAATACTATTTTCTATTGTCTCTTCTAATGAATTTTTTCAGATATCTACTTACAAAGTAGCCAAGGATGCATGAAATTTCTTTGAGACTACTCATGAGGAAATATCTGCTGTCAAGTTGCCTAAGCTACAAAGGCTAATGACAAGATTTAAAAAACGAATTGGTGATAACAAAATTGTCAAGAAAATTTTAGATCCTTACCCAAAAGATTTCAAGCCAAAGTCATTGCTATAAAGCAAGGATATAGACGTAATAAAAGTGGAACAACGTGTAGGCACATTACAAACTTTTAAATCTTCTCATCGTAAATCTCAAAAATCTAAAGGCTTTGCCTTGACAACTATTAGATATGACAATGAAGAGTTTGATGAAGATTTTGAATTAGATCCTAATATCATGGATCTTTTCATGAAAAAAAATTTAAGTTTTTAAGAAAATTGAAAGTGTCGAGGGCAACAAACTTGAGAGCAAAGCTATAGAGAAAAACAAAAAAAAATTGTGAACCCTTCACTAACCTTATTTCTAAAGGTTCAAAGCCTAGTAGCAAAAATCAAGAGGGAGTGATTCAATGTTATAAGTGTCAAGGGTATAACCACATTGCATATGAACATCGAAACTCATCTTAAAGAAAAAGGGCAAGGCTTTGTAAGACACTTGCGATGATATTGATGATTTTGACAATAATGATTTTGAATCCAAAAAAAAATTATGTTCTTTTCACTATTTCTTTCTATTAGCTAAACTTTCTAATAAATCTTTAAGTACAACTAAATATGATTAATGTCACACCCTGCCTAGAGGCATGACAAGCCATGTAACCCGAGAAAACAATCCCAAGAGACATGAAACCAAAGAAAGCAAAATTTATTATATCAGAAATAAAGTCAAAGAGTTTAATTATATATATATATATATATATATAAAAAAAATAATCTAACTAAAATAATATTTAGATCATTCGTAAGGTTCAACAACTATTAATCTTAGAGGATTTCAATCTTGAGCTTGGTCTCTAGAGTCCAATTTTGAATTATTCTGATCCGCTCCTGAAAAAAAAAAAGATGTTTAATGAGCTCAATGCTCAGCAAGTAATCTCACTCTATTTATGAATATGTCTAACGACAGAAAAATCAACTAGTGATAAATATATTATAGTGCACAAAGAATGATAACTCATATGAAACATTTTCTCAAAATATATATAAGTTTTTTTTTTCAAATGCATGAATTATGAATATTGTAATAACTTGCAAATATAAATAAATCACTCTGAAAAAAGAATTTATATTTGTTGAAATTAATATCTTGGATACCCGACAAAACTGATAAAATGTCATATTGTCTCATTAATGGGTACTCTGACCCGTGGCCACATCGCACTACCTAGTCACTATCGGGATGGCGCCCGGGACTTTTCTAGATAGTCGATCCGTCTAAGGTCACAGTAGGTACTCTGTAGTGCCCTACTGGCTTTTCCACTAGCTGTTGAGTAAGATTAGAGTCACCGGGACGAAAATCCAAGAATCTTTTTCCTAATCCCGCTAGAGTCACTTGGTAGCACGCCGCAATGTACACTCCAAGAATCTTTTCCCTAGACTTATCTCTCAAAATGGGTTTCAAATATCTCTTTCACTAGTATAATTTATCCTGACTGAAACCAAATCAATCTCACATAATTCTGGATTCATAACTTTTATCAAGAATTCATTATACATAAGTTAAATAATGCATAGATGTCAATGCATTTTAAATCAAGTAATTTAAAACTCGTACAACACTCTAATATCATGTTAACTTTTATATCCTAATTAAAAAAACAAAATAGAGTAAATAAAAAAAACAATCCATCTCATTATCAAAAAAAAAATAATAACAATAATAATAACAATAAAATAAATTTCTAATTCTTAATCATAAATTCTAATAGTAAATAAATATTTATATGGACCAATAAAATATAATCATGAATATCTAACTTATCACTGTTATATATATATATATAACTCAATAAAATATACGTATAGAAAAGATCACTAACATTCAAACATCTTTAACAGATTTTTAATTAATAAAGGAAATTTATTACTAATTCTTCTACATTAATAAAATAAAATATGAATGAGAAAACTTGCCTCTCACGCTTATCGAAATAATTTTTAATTTGTTTCTAAATTTCCTTTAAAAAGAAAACACTGTTATCGAGGTCTTTTTTTCTTCCCTTCTATTGGCTTTACTGTTTCTGCTACAGTACCATATATATTGTAGCAACCGACCCTTCTCTCTCTTCCTTTCTTCTTCTTCCTTGCTGCAGTCGAAGTACGCACCCTTCTTCTCTTTAGGGTTTTTCTTCTTTTTATATATATATATTTTTTTTTTCTTTTGGTCTATATATATATATATATATCCTAATAAGATTCTAATAAGGATAAGTGCATTATCATCCTTATCATTATTAATGTTTATATTTATTTATCTATTTATTTATTTTATTTTATTTTCGGTTATTACAATTAAGGTAGGTCAAATGATAGATGATTCAGAACTTCAAAGAACTTATAGTGAATTGTACAGAAAAATTTACAAGATAAAAAAGGCTAACTTATGGGAAAACTCAAAGTGGTGCAAAAAGATAAAGCCAAAATTATGGAGCAATGAGAGGACACGTACGTTGAAAGATATGAAGTGTCTCAAAAAAGAAAATATAAAGCTCTAAGAAAAAATAGATAATGCTCTCTTAAACTCAAACTATTTAATTTTTGATGTCATCATTTCTAGATAAAATTAAAATTTTAAAGGTTAGTGTGCATGAGAAAATTATTCTTAAAGATAGCTTACTTGAAAAGATCAATGGTCTTGATAATGAGTCGCATAATACTAAGATTACACGTGACAAATTCAATGTAGGGTCAAAAATTTAAATCAATTCCTTGAATCACAAAGGAAAGGAAGGGAGAAGGAGAGCTAGTATATGATCGTAAATGATCAAATATCTCTTCTCCGAAAGTACAATGTAAAGTATATTATTCTCCTTCTTTTGTTAAATCCTCTTGTCAGTACATTAAAACTTCTCATATTAATTATAAAGCAAATATTAAGAAATATAATAAGAAGTGTAATGTGAATGCTAAGACATATAAAAATAGACCTAAAGATAGAATTTATATTCCTACTTATCATCATTGTAGAGTTAAAAGACAAATTAAACTGATGGAGAATTTACATATACAAGTGATCTTTAAGAGAATCATGGAGAATTTTTAAAGAAATATTCCATTTTATCTCTAAGAGATATATGAGAGTTTTAATCCAAATCTATGAAAGCGGTCTACCATATCTTTAGATCATCTTTTGGAGACCATTGGAGACCACTTTTAGCTTTGGATAGAATGTGCTAAATTGCTATCATCTCAAAGCATTTATATCAAATCTAGAAGAATTATGTCCTGATGGTCACTAAGACAGAATGATCAACTTTGAGGTTCATTGAGGTTTGAAAACCTATCACGAGAAGTAATGTACCGTTGGGTCTAGTGTAACAACCTAGCACTAAACAAATAGTAATCAATTAATTAAAATTAATTAAATAAAAAGAAAAGTTTTGGGGCATGATGCGACCGGCCACATTGTGGCTAGCCTCATGCCCTTGCTATCGTGGAAGGCTGTGGGTGAGCCACATGCCCCAGCCATCATCTCAACTAATTAGACTGGGCTAGCTGGCTACTACGCGCCCCGTTGCCTCCACAGCTCCCGTCGCTTCTCTCTCTCTCCCTCTTCCACCTCCACCTTAATCTGTCTCTTTCTATCTGTCTTAGACTACAGCTGTGGGCCACCTCAAATCGTTGCTATAGTTGCCACTGAGTTGTAGCGAGAGGCCAATAGCGATCAAACCTCTCCTCGTCGGCCTGACTCCCCCTTCGTTCTCTTCTTCTTCTTCTTCTTCTTCTTCTTTCTCCGTAGCAGACAGTGGTGGGTCGAGCCCAACACTATAGTAGGGGATTTTTGTTTCCTTTTTCTTTTATTTGTTTTACTTTATTAATATAAAATAGATTTAGTTAGGCAATTAATTAGTTAATGATATATACTCACTAATATGATTATTAGCTAAGTATAATTAGTATAATAATTGATTAATTATAATTATAAAAAATTGCATGTAAATATAGTTATAACTTATACATTGTTATTACGTTAATACATTTAGTTATATTAATAATAATCTTATATTCATGTTTTATTATATATAATAATTTTTAGCATATTACTCTTATATACTATTTTATATAAAAAATACTAATCTTACATATTTATTTTTACATAATGGGATAATGTCCATTTTACATATAATTAATGATTAGTTAAACAAGAATAAGAATTATTAAATAATTATTAATTATATTTTATGTATACCTATATTTTTATTTATAAATCATATATATATTGCTCTTGTATGTTATATATAAAAAGTTATTAATTATAATATGCTTACTCTATAATTAGCAAACTAGGTTCTTAATAAATATTATTTGTAGTAATAGCATATTAATATTATCACATTTAAATATATCATATCTATTTAGTTAATTAGAAACCTAATAAATCATAATAATTAATAAGAATAGATTCTAATTTGGATAAACGACTAATTTAATGCTACTTAAACATTTTCAGATCCTGAATCTCTTATTTAAGACCCCATAAACTTTATGATTAAGTGACGTTTGATTGACGGATGAGAAGAGCACATATTTTGTGTCTTCTAATCAAGCAATGAGTAGTCTTACCTCCTAAAGAGCCTTTCCATATTATGATATATTATATATTATTTATATACATTCTGTTTTGGCCTTCAATATGATTATATGATCAATATAAAAATGAATATAGTTGAGCATAATTTATCATTAATTTATTAGGTTGATCTCGAGCATGATTGCAAATGATTTAGAAATAATTAGAGATAGATCTTGTGCATATTTTATTAGTCGAGTTGGTCTGTAGCATAAGTAGGCATGTGATGGATATGGAGATTGCATTGCATCATATTTTCTTTGGCTTTTTACCTACCTAAATTCTTGATATACATGACTTTTTACCTACCTGTAGCATAAGTAGGCATGATTTAGAAGGAAATCATAAAACTGTATATATATGTGATGTGATTGTTAAAACGGTACTTGGTTTGGACTAATATTAGATATACTCTTAGGATATGCAGAGTATAGATGTGGCTGGTAGTTGTACTTTTAGCATATAACATAGTACAACTATTACTGAGATACACTTAGCATATAATAAAGTATGCTTATTTCTGAGATACCATTAGCATATAATAAGATATGATTATTACTGAGATGCACTTTAATGTTTGGTAGTGTATGATTATCTTCAGAGTTATTTTCTTAGCATATGGCAGGATATACTTTGAGCTTGTGGACGAGTATCAAGTTTGGGGTCAAGTATCGTGGTCCACTATGATGGATAATATTCAGAGTTGTGACTTATGACTATGATAGTGATACATATGTGGATAATATCTAAGTTAACACACATAATTATAGATTAGTTGGCATGCATTATGCATCATTATTGATGAGATTATTCACTTGATCATTATTGTTATACATCATATGCTATTATATTTGATGATGTTATATTATAATTTTATCATAAGAAATAGTTTTGATTGAGGATATAATATGCCCATTCATGAAAGAATACTGATTACATTTATATATATTATTAATCATTGTATATATATGCTCATACATGATATCATACTCATTTCTGATTCATATTATCAAATACATAATTTAATCTCTATTTGACATCACTAGTTCGGAGTAAGATTTATTTACCAAATCTTTAGCTCATGACTTCTTCTTTTTTTCTAACCCACCAAGTTATGAGGTATCTGATAGCAACTTGATATATCCTAAAGAGATATTCTAAAGTGAAGATAAGATGAGCTAGACATGGAATAGTAAAGAAGTACTTTATATAAAGTTGAGTTGTGCTGTTATTGTATATATTTGTACTCTATTATATTAGATGATGATTTTTATAATACATGATGGATTATATATTAGCCAGTATAATTATTGTGGATTCGGATATTGATATATTAATATATTTATTTAGATGAGAATATGATTTATCTTAAAATAAATTACGTGAGTATAGATGTATCTTCGCGTGATGACCCCATCTGTCCTGTCACGTGCATCGCATGTGTGGGCACGTGAGCATGTCAAATGCCTTCGGGTGGTGACGTTAACTATTACAGGTTTTAGTAATTAGTTTTTATCCGAGTTTGGATCCGAAAATTTTTACCTAGTTCAGGGTTTTTCTACATCAAAATTTTTGTGTTTGCAATTGTCTTTTCATGCTTTATTATTCCGCATTTTGTTATTGATAATGTGTGATAGATCTCATCTCCTAAGGTGCATATTATAAGATTTTTCTGTTGGTATTATAGCGTTCCAAAGGATTCACATTTTTTCATCTTAAAGATTCAAATTCTAGAGTTTTGGCTTACTCTGATCGGATGGAGAGAATAGGAGAGAAACGAAGATAAAAGAAGAGAAATTAACTTTCTCCTCTTGTTTGAATGTAATCGAAAGAAAAGAAGAGAAAAATAAGTTTACTCTATTTAGTTTAAGGAGATAAAAGAAGAGAAAATAACATATTTATTATTATACCCTAAATCTAATATTTAATTATTAAAATAACTCGACACAAAGTATAAGATCTATAAGATTATTCTTTTAAATAAATAAAGTTTTGATAAAAGTAAACAAAAATAAAAAAAGAGTATAATTTTTCCTCTTTCTTTCTCTCCCCTTTTCTTCACTTTTGGAGAGAAAAAAAGTGATAGAGGTTATTTTCTTCAAAATTTGATCCAAACAAGATTAAAAGAAAATTCCCACATGTTTTCTCCTCTCCTATTCTCTCCATTCAAACAAAGTATAAATAATTAACCAATTCTAGTAGAATTAGTAGGTACCCTTCCTTATGATTAAGGAGGTCATGAGATTATTGTGAAGAAAATTACTTGATGACTTGGTGAGTTAGCTGAACGGTTCGACTCGGTTGATGGCTCAGTAGTGTGGTTGGTTTTTTATCGGGTGAGAGGAAGGAGGTGGTGCATGTCGGTAGCCAACTCATTCCTCTTGGTTGGTCTTCTATCGGGTGAGAGGAAGAAGATGGCGAGGTGGAGTGTTGTGGAGTTGGGCAGCATAGCCTAGCTCGGGCTCAATCGGATTGCAGGCAGCCCAACCCAAGTATCGAGTTTGGGCTGCAAGCAGCCTAGCTCAAATTTGTGGGGATAGCCTAGCATAAGTGGCTTTATTGGATAGTTTGAGCTTCCTGTCCAAACTTAGTAGGTCAAGTTAGTGATCTTTGGGTTGCTTGCAGCCCAGCCCATTCTTTAGGTCTTAGGTTGACCCAAATAGATTAAATACTTTTCATCTATTTTAATGTATTTTTAAATCATTAATCTAATTATCTATGTCAACATGATTTAATTAATTATTTTACAAGGTCACTTGCTAGTCATAATAATTGTTGTAAACTAATTTTAATAGATTTATACTTTGGCCTGAGAGTGCCGTTACTAATTGCTCTTAACAGCGATTTAGTTCTCTATGTGCATTTATACTTTGGCCTGAGATTTATCTTAAGCGTCTCTCAGAGTATTAAGCAATATATTTATCTTTCTCTATGTGCATTTGCCTTGTAGGGGGAAGCTCAATCACTTCTTACGAGACTTTGGCTTTGTTTGGACCATGTTAAAAATAGCAAGCTGTTCTTGTTTTCAGATTCACATACAATAATAGACTTGTTTACTCTGCTTAGGAGTTAATCCCTTTGACTATCCGGCCATGGATCTTGGACTGTATCCATCTCTCTTCCTTTTTCTCATAGCTTACAATCTTGTTCACAAGCCATGAAAATAATTCTATTGAGCATGAAAGCTGGCCTGTTATGCTATTTCTTCTAAATCTCGTATGGTGGAAACTAGTAGCTAACACATTCTGCAAAAGATAATGAATACTTGCTATGGTCTTTCTCTTAAAAAGTAAATGTTGTTTGGTATTTTAGTTGTATCATTTCTGTCTAAAGATTTATATTATATTAGATATTTTAGAGAATTTGATAGGGGGTAACAATTCGTTAGAACGTATAACTAAAGAAACAAAGGAAATGCATACATGTTCAATATTTTGATCACATCTTTTTATATGAACTTCGATTAATATTATTTTAGATACGTTAAAAATCACATATAATTCTCTATACTTTAGTATTTAGTGAGAATCTTTAAATTTGAACTTCTTGGAGGCTAATATTTGTTGGAAAGTAACAGCATACATATGTAATCTATTGAAAGACAGATGGAATTTGTTACTAAGTAGTGTAAGATGTTAAATACTTTTTATTATATTTTTTGCATATGTAACACCGATTAATATTTGGAACATTGGAAAGCTTATCTAGTTCTTACAATTTTACCTTTTATGAGAATCTCCAAATTTGATATTCTATGAGCTAAAAGAATATTTATTAATATTTTAGTTATATCTTTTTAATTTGAACTCTTATCAACATTATTTTTAGATACATTGGAGAGTTTATTTAAAACTCTACAAAGATTACATTGAAAAATGATAGAATTTGCTAAATATCATAATATGTTATTATTTAGTCTTTTGGTTATATATTTTTTACTTGAACAATGATGGGTATTAATTTTTTATGCATTGGCAAGCATTTTAAAATTTCTAGAACTTTAGTTTTTAAGAACGATCTTCAAATTGAATTTCCTCGAGGGCTAACAATTTCTTGGACAATAAGAACTTAAACAAAATTATTATATATCTTTAATATTTTAATCGTGTCTTTATCATTTGAACTCTGATTGATATTATTTTAAATGAATTAAAAAATCTTATCTAATTCTCTATTAATTTTGTCTATCATAAGAATTTTTAAATTCCACGTTATAGAAGGATAACAGTTCATTTGTATAATAGCCTTAAAAGAAAGTGTATATATGTTCTAGGAATTTAAATCATATGTAATGAGTACCAAATGATATCAAATAAAAGAAATTGGATTAGTAGGTATATGAGCTTGTATATGGTTTGTTGAGATGATAATGATAAGTTTATTTAAATTGAATGTTAGGAGAAAGACGATGGAGAAGTAGATTTTCCAGGAAAAAAAAGCATTATTTTCTTTTGAAAAATATAAATAGGGATTAAATTATATTACTATGATTGGATCGGAGGAGTGTAATTCTTATAGAAAAATGTCAAAGGACTATGCTAACCGGCGACGCATGAACGAGGTTTTGAATTATACCTAAAGAAAATATAGACGAGTAATCTTAAACAGAGAGTCACTATTCTGTAAGGCAATTATTCGTCGGTGTGCTTCATAGACTAGATTTCCATATTTATATAAAATAATATTTATTATTTATTTTCTAAGCATAAAAGTAGGTTTACTCTGTTGCATAAGTATTATATGTTAAATTTTAGAAATAAAATGTAACAATACTTTTCTTCTATAGATAATATTAAAATTATTGCAATGGCGTATAAGTTAAATATGATTACTTAGATCAGCATTATGCATGCATACTTAACAAATTATTATCATGCAAAATATGAAACTTTAAATTCTGTAAAACTTTTATATTAATATGTCATGTAAGTTAATTTCTTATAAAAAAAATAGCCAAAGAAGACGAGGTCCCAAGACTAGTATTGTTGCTAGATTTTCATAAGAGGACGGGTCTTAAGTTCATATAAATTATTCCAACGGTGGAATCTTACAACATGATTGATTTATAGAAAAATGAACTAGGGTAAATACAAAGTTATTGATAGACATAGTCAACTGTTTTATGTGATGGCTCAAGTTGAGTTTATATCCGATGCAGTTATTGTGATACTGCGACTATCACACTCATATCGAATACTTAGTAATTTTTATGATAATCAAGACAAGTGCATGATTATAAATACTACTATCCCGCACAAGAATAAAGTACTCCTACTACGTGGTATAATTATAGAAGATTAATATATAAGACTTAGTTTAAGGCATTGTCCCACCATTATTCTTCAATCTAATATAATCATTACAAAGTGCAAGTTCAAACTAAAATATACTTAGCATTGATACGTAGTATAAAAATATTTGTTTATTTTAACAATATGGCCAAATTGCTTGCAGTAATTGCATTGTATTTGAGAAGATGCCATTTGCATGCCTTGAGTTGCTCTAGGAGGATGAAGGAGTGTAGCACAAATGTAGTGTCTATGGATGCTGGTACCCTTTCAGATTTGTTCAAGAACTAGTTCAGAGAGGGTTGCATCCACAGAAGAAAGCTAGGCATGATAAAGAATAGAAGCGAGCTGATTCAAAATCATCTTATAGTGCCATAAGGAATTGCACTAAGTGAGTTTCCTTCCGATATTGAAGTATAATTCAACATCACTTGCCCATTTTAGTCCTATGAGCACTAGTTGATCCTAGATTATAGACATCCACGAATGAAAATCAAAGATAGAGTGGCCCATTATTTATTTTAGAGAGCGAATATTCATTTATACTTCAAAGCAAAGTTAGATTGATTGTAGCAGTTGGACAAGACATCTGATATCAAACTGGTTGTGGAAGTGACGCTATGAAATTCATATCATAATCTTATTATTATTGATCTCCCATTCTTTATATTGTGTGCTAGAAGTTTGAGAACATATATTATTCCTTGTCATATATTTCTAAACTTTCATAAGAAAGGACCATTGAGTATAATTATTCTCGTAAAGTTTGGTAATAGGCAATTGTAACACCTAAAAAAAGAATAGACGCACCGAATGCGTGTGCTACCCTAGCCGCCACCGTTCATCCCTCTCTCATATTTTTTTTCCTTTATGTCTCTCCCTCCCCTTCCCTCTCCTCTAACTTTACCATCGAAGAATTCGAAGAAGCCACTACACCGAAGCAATGCCGGCTTTTATTTTTAAACTTCTTGCTCTTTAATTATTATCTATTGCTTGAAACTTAATGTGATATACCAAATAATTCTCTTTGAGTTTTATACTTTTATGTAGAATAGACAATTTAGAAAAAAAATTAGTAAAATAGCTTGGGACCCACTTGAGGTTCATGGCACTTGGTATGTGCTGAGCACCAGGAAACCTCTTAAAGATATTATGGGCTCGCTGAGCGCTTTTGGGAACACTTGAATAGACCTAAATATGGATCATGTTGCTTGGAACTGAAATTCTTGTTATTGTATAGATACATATTTACATACCTAATAGAGTTAGGAACCTGGTAGAGTTAACCATAAAAGAGAAGATATAAAGCAGATTGAAATAAGTAGCACAATTGGGACCTCTTAAACCAAAGAGAACCTATAAATGAACAAAGCGCACTGCAACAATCTGCACAATTGCAATCATAAGAAGAGAAAAGGGAGGAAAAGTTTTTTCACATTAAAAATTTGCGGTAGCTCAACAAAATACAACTGAATCCCGGGATTACAGTAAACTCAACCTGCTGAAAAGATTCAGAGAGGTAAAGAATTAATTATTGTTCTTCCATACAAGAAAGTCTAAAACAGATTAATCATGGGACTTTGATCTTCAATAAATCGACAAATTATCTGTACAAGTGACGCTGCGCCCACATGCTTTTCATGTGAAACACCTATTTACCCTAGGAACATAGCTTTACGAAAAATCTCAACTGTGATACATAGAAAAATGGTCGATTTCTCACAAGGTGTGTAAAACTAACTCATGCTATGACCCCTGCTTGGCTTTCTGGGGAGAAGTGGGTCTGATGAACAAGTGAAATAGTGACTAGAGTTCAACCTCATGAAGATCATCTGCCAAAGAGCTACTATTGAACTGCAGGGATGAGCTGCTGCTAGAACGATTGTGCGAGGGGTTACCAGGCATGAAAGATGATAGAGGCTTTATTTGCGCTGTTGCAGCAGTCGAGTCTGTAAATGTTCCACCCCATGATGAAGCTCGTGATAATGAACCATTACCGCTCACTAATGCAGGTCCTGGTCCCTTGATTCCATTAGGTGTCGACAGGTCCATGCTTGGAGACCGTTGTATGAATGATGATGATGATGACGATGGTGAAGAAAATGATGTGTCTGTTGGTATCGATGTAGATGGCTCTTCAAGCATTGTGGTTTCATGGCTTCCTTCTCCAGCTTCATCAGCTCTCTGTTCAACAATGTTGGACGGTGCAGTTGGGATGAAAAATTTTGTAGCGGATGCCAGTTTCACAGATGGAGCGGCAGCAGATGGCTGAAATATGCTTGTTGTACTTACGCCACCCTTGTTAAATGTATCTACATATCTGAGGAAAAGAACCCTTTGCTATATGACTATCCTTCCCTTAGAAAAATATGAATTCAATACAGCAGTTAAAATGAAATGGAATGGAATGACAAATATCACCTTGACCGAACACCCATTCTGCCACGTGCTGAGAATTGGTTCTGGCTGGGAGGAATTGGTGGTATCCCGGAGCTATGCTCTGAGAGATTTGCTGGTTTCACTTCTGGGATCCCATTAGCAGTATTGCCTGCATACCTGAAAGTATCGTTTATGTTGTAATCTGGTGTGCCATTCTCGAATGATGTTGGAGGTGGTGGTAGGGCTGGTTCCTCTGCTGGAGCCTCAGCACCTTCCTCCACCCATCTCTTTAGCTTTTCATCATAGTAGAACTTGTTGCTCTCACCCAGTTTTGCCTTCAATAATAAATAAGCAGGTGCATGATTGACACAGATCAAATATAATTTCATCACTGCCTATTATATTCTTCTCGTGGAAAAACTTCTCCTTTGACAATATTTGAAATTCGACTTGCCTAATTCATAAGGAAAATTCCTAGTATATTTAATGTCTTGAGTAAATACCCAGGAGGTGCGCTTTTCAAAAAGTAGAAAAAGGGGAGAGGAAATTTTAGTTACAAAATATGATATATAATTCTTATAAACTAATGTGAAGTTCTATGGCTATATCGGGGAAAGGAGAGGTTTTTTCACAAATAAGAAGAAATTATAGGTACACAAATAACTCAAGAAAGGAAAAGATGGAAGAAATGTGATTAGGAATTGTAGAGATACCTGATGATGAGATCTTGAAACCCATCCCATTGTTTTCTGAAAAAGATGAGAGCCAATTCGCCCAAATCGTGATCCACCTGATTCTGATGCTTTGTTTTGTGCACCATCTAAGCCTGCATTCTTTTATAAATTCAACATAATGTCAGGAAAGATTTTCTTTTTCATTTTCAAACACAAGCAAAATTTATTAATTCCATTGTTGAAAGATGATCTAGGAACAGAAAACTATATTAAGACTATACTGTTTAGATTTACATAACCACAAAAACGAAAATTGAACTTCAATTGAACGTTATTCATATGAGAAGAGAAACCACCTGCTTCGGGCTTCTACCAAAATCTGGCTCTGAAATGCTTCTGTTGTGCATACTCTTCCTACCACTATCAACTGTCCACTCGCTTATAGACTCTACTGATGCTGATGGCATCAACGTTGACATGGCCACTGCCGACTGACTATTTACAACTTTTGGTGCAACAGGATAGCTATTTTTATCATTTACACTATCCTGTGGTATTTGGGTAGGGGACAAAGGTGGTGCACCAATCATACGGTGGATAGATCTATCAATGGAAGTGAACAGCTTTCCAACAAGTTTAGCCGGGGCAAGGTTAGTGTTGTATCCACCCTGAAGAAGTAGCATGACGGAAAAAGGAAAAAAAAAATCAGAGAACAGTCTAATTAGAGAAACATATATCAAACAATTTGCCATTAGTAACACTACCTGCTGATGGATACGTATCCGTTCCTCAAGGGATGAAAACAATGACTTCCATGTCTCAATTTCAGGAGCACGACTAGAGGATTTTAGCAACTTTAAAGAAGCTTGACAATACCTAGATAGCAGGTTAATATGAGATAGGAAAACCTACTAAGGAGAACAGACTAACTGAAAACCTACCTCAAAGAATCGGCAAGCTTCCCCACTTCGGCCAGCATGTAGGCATAGATTAACTTGTATGGCTGAAATTGTAGCAGGTTATACTGGGAATTACCAAGTACCTTCGAATATTCATACAGTTCTGTCCTCTGTGATGATATTGCAAAGAATGAATTAGCTTATGGCAAATAGCTATGAGCCTATGAGAGTTGACAATAGGAAACATAATTCAAACAAGTGATGAGAGGATATTCTATCATATTAATTTTAACTGACTGCAATCAAAACAACAGAGAATAAGTTTTAAGGTAACTAAGGAAAAGGAGTTCTTCTGCCCTTGCAATTTTTGCACATCTATTTCTCCGGGTCCAAACTTTAACCCATCAACGGTTGGTCTTCTGATAAAAAAACCCAACAACATGTTGTCCTTAATAAGTTAATATGATGTTAGCAATTTATTTTTTAAACCAGCAACCTTACTGGGCAACATAGATACCTACTATAAATTGCGGCCATGTACCATTAGTTAAGCAATCCATTTTATGCTCATAAAACCAGGAATTACTATAAAATTCAATTCAAGGAAATCTATAATTGCCAACCAACAAGGTTTGACGAATCAATGGCAAAAGCACAATAGCATTCAAGTACAATCCTCATATTTGAACACAAAGAAACTGACAATATCCTCTTCCTGAAGCAATATCATCTTAAATTGCCCTCTTCTGGTATGCTAAATTAAAGCAAGCCCGTCAAACAGATGTTGGACATTCTATTTTACAACAAAAAAATGATCGATAGCTTCTGCTTTACGAAGGTGTTTCACATCAGCCACGCTACTCAGGGATAGCAGAACAGGAAGTGACTTCTCATGTCCAAGTAGGCTCTTTCCCTATGCCCCATGTGTCCAAGTAGGCTCATTTACAGGACAAGAAAAACATGAGGGAATAAAAGACTTAAAACAACTTTCAGTGAAAAATTCCGGCCCCTTGATAGACATTTAAAGCTCCAAAAGTTACTTTCACTTATAATGCAAATCTATTATGAATGCCATGATTTAGAGAACAATCGACTCAAACAAGTAACTAAAGTGAAATACAGTAAGCAATAACTGAAAATAAGTTAATCAATTAAAAGATCACTATTAAATGAAAGGAGAGAAAACTACTCAGATAAAGAAATAATTTCCTCTACTATCAAATAGGTATTTAGACAGCAGAGCATAGTAGGCCACAATGATTACGAAGATAACTTTTCTAACAATGCTGGAAAGACATAATAACCATGCGATTAGGCCAACATGAAAACAGATAGAGAGTAGATGAAATTTCAACACTTGTAAGTTTGAACTGCAAGCTTCTTTCCTCCAAATCGATGGCAATTTTATTCCATATCAAAGACAAATGGAAAATAAGTGCACATTTAAAAACATATGTTGCTATTCTTCAATTGTAGTTTAAATTTTTTATATCCTAATGTAGATATGACTATTGACTTCTCTTTAGAGGAGATAACTTAGACATCTGAGGAAAAACAGCTTCAACAATTGAAGGTAAAAGATAAACTATCTAACAGATTAGATCATGTGAGATCTCGGACAAGAATGTCAGCATTCAATTATAGTTTTATGCTAGCAAACAGTTGAGGAGAAAAAGCATAATAGTGCCATCCCAATGACAGAGGAATGCAGGTTAGCCATCCACACATCATGGACAATTTCACCTGTCATGTCTTTTAGCATTAGCATACATTTGCAGTACTGTGATTGGCACAGGCCCACCATGGTGACTGGCTTGGAAATCCATTAAATAAACTAAATCATCATAAGAAAAGATAGTTCACATCAAAGAACAGTACTTGCACAATAATCAAATGGGCGAGAACTTTTTCTGAAGCTGACAGAAGAATGTCAATGAAGTAGAAAAGGATAAGACCTGAATAGCTTCAGGGCTGGCAAATGTTCGAGGACATTTCCAGTGGTCCGCCCCAATAAGACACAGTCTTGAACTTTCAGAGTATGACTCAAAATTTGCTTCGGCAACCAGGTAGCAAATGTGCGCAGCAGTTACCTATCCAAAGACATGTAAGATGAAATATATCAAGCAACTCTATCAAACTGAACCAAATTGGCTACAAGGATGACTTACAAACCTCCGCTCTCTCTTTCCAAAGGCAATCTCCAAGATGAATCATAACCAGTTCATCATCTTTCGTCCTATTTGCCGTTATTATGGCCAAATTCTCTTCCCAACCATCTAACATGCCACAGGGTTGAATCTATATATCTCATAAAAAGACATGTGAGCTCACTAGTGCAAATATATCAAAGAATCTCCTAATTTCAAATTAACCAAAAGCTACAAACTAGTTAATAATGGATCTAATTTCAAATGAGTTCACAAAAAGACTATTCATCCCTACATGGCACAAAAAGCATCAGAAGACAATATAATAATGCAAACTTTATTAATTGATCCTCCCATCAAGGGTTCTGAAAGTTCTATAGCATAAGTCATCTAAATACTCCTGATTTATTCATTAAAGGTTACTGAAATAACAAACTAAATAGCAAGCAAAATCATCAACCACATGTTCTACAAGAAACTATAAGCAGTAACTTACCCCAATAGGCTGTTTTGAGGCATTTGCAGCATCATATGAGCTGTTGGTAGAGCTATCTACAGAAAATACATCTGCAGGTTGGCCAGCAATAAGTAGACACAATGTCCTTAAAGGTGATCCAGATATATACTGACGATATGCCATCTTTTTCACAGTATCAACATAAAACTGCATCAAAGTTCAAGAAAAGCAGAAATTTAGAGAAAAAAGAAAAAATTATACACAGCTAAAAGAGGAAAACAATATGCTCAAGAAAAAACCTAAGCAACCTATGACAAAGCAATCAATAAAGAATGCACATTATGCAAAGCCAAAATTTGTTGCTAAACCTTATCACCAAGCTGCGCAGCAAGAACAAGGGCAGGTCCCCACAACTGACCTTCCTGAGCATACTGAAGGGCCTCTTTCCTTCTACCAGAAACTAGAAGGTTTTGTACCTCAATAGCGGTAGCCTGGGGAATTTTCAGTATTGTGTATCAACTACCCATAGACATGTAAAAATATTTAAAAAATATGGAAATAAGATTACCCGGATCTGGTCTTCAGAGGGAAGATTTTGCATGCAATGAGAGAGAGAACCATATTCTCTTGAACGAGCATCGCTTCCCTTAGCAGATGCAAAAAGCTTAGTTACTGCAGTTTCTGGACCATCAGTTTCCTATTGGCGAGTAACAGAATTCAGATGAAAAGGTTGAAATAGTAAACAATACAAATGGTACAAACACAAACCATATTTGGCAATTGCTAGAAAGATAGCAAATTCTACCTAGGTATGAAACATGGATAAGGATATGGCATTATATTGGTGATGTTGATTCATTGATACAACGAATCTCAAGAAACAAGGACACTATACATTCAAGTGTATAGCATATACATGCCACTGGAGGAAAGGTATATAATTGTGATGCTTGTATTATCTTTAATCAAGAAATTATTGTTATAACATGTGATATTATATATTAACCACATCTTCGACTTATTCATCAACAAAACTATCTATGACAAAGTTATTAGCTGCTAATACCAAGAATAAAGAAAAGAATTTGAAGCTATAAATCATCACATGGATAAGAAAATGAAGTATTTGATACATCTTCATGAATTATTCATGAGTATCACATATAACATAGGTATGGCTAGAATATGGAGGTAGCATTGCTCCTTGACTACCTAGATAGATGGCCATCAAGAAGACTAACATAACCCTGCTTCCTTTTTTGGGCTTGGTATAGCTAAATATGAAGCATGCATGCAAAGAAAACACAAAGGGTCTATTGATAAGCTCTGATACCAATTGATAGGCTCTGATGCCAAAGTGATAGGCTCTGATACCAATTTGATAAGTTCTGGAACCAAACGATCGGCTACGGAATAATTCCTTAAGATCTGAATTTATTACAGAAAGCAGTCCGCGCAACCGTGGGAAAATATTCGTCAAATATTCTCCGGTAGTTAGAAATTACGAAACCAATTGGGTTGGATCCGTATCTTCCTAATCTTCAACTTTCGTATTTACGCCCTTCGCAAATTCAAACTGTAGCAGAGACGAAAATACAGAATAACGTAGGTGATAGTGGTGGTGACGGGTGGAGTGAATATTAGGGTTATGGATGGGTATGGAGATGAGGGTGAATTGTGGAAGTGATTAAGGAAAGTAGACGAAACGAACGAAGTGGTCGAGATCCTAAAGAAGAGGAGAAACCTTGCCAACGGTAGAGGTGAAAGGATGGCGAAAAGGGAGGAGGGAGGAGTCTAGAGAGAAGATAGGAGGCAAGAAATCAATAATCCAATAGCAATATAAAATTGTGTCACATCCACATTTATAGAGGCTAGCCAACAAGTCCTAAAACAATATAAAACCTTAATAAACCAACTAAACCAGTATTCCTTATCTTCTCCGAATACCTTTTATTCCGAATATAAAACCCTAATAGATATATTCCGAATCTGAAGAAGTCATGAATATCAAAGTTGACCTTCTTCAACTGGTTTGATATTATTTAGATATGTGTTGAATATTCTACAAATATTTTTTCAAAACTACGCAGAACTGGATTTAGCTAATTAGATAAAATCCTAACTAAGTGTATCATCTATATATAAACCTATAATAGAAATAAGCAAAAAACACCCTAAATAAATAAAAATACAAAATTGATCATAACAAACTATAGAAGGAATCATCAAATGTGGATACCTCCTACGTTAGTACACACGCTATCATGTCCTATCAATGATGTCCGCATCAATATATCTTCCCATCGAAAACTTAATTAGACGTGGACTCATCATTAGGATTCCATCTCCACTTTAGACCAGCTTAGTAGGGTTCTAAGTTTCCAGGTAAGTCAAGTAGTCAATCATCATATATTCTCACTGTTTTCACTGTCAATTATGACAGACCATAGCCCTCATATATTAAAAAGATCTTGCCTAGGTCAAGCATCGATAGAAGGAGCTTTTGGAGTCAACAATACTGTGTGTGGAGCAAGAATTCCACATCACCTGTGACATCATTTTGAAAGAGGTTAATCTCTACTAGATTAACATGCTCATCTTGGGCTTCAAGATAATCTTGGTTTTGTTCCCCTTAATCAATTAGATTTGATTGATCTATAAATTTCTCAATCAGTGACTAGAAGAACAGTGCTAGTTAGTGTCATACTGACATTTAAACAAGCCTATTTCCACTCAGGAACTTAATCCACTAACTGTGCCCAATAAAGAAAGTCCACTTTAATCCACATTTAGAGTCACCTATAGTCCCACACCCACCATAATGCTATTGTCCCACCATATGACTGGCCTAGGAGCCTTATCAACAAATCATGTCTATGTCCCCTGTCAGTGGCATGATCATCTAGGCCACTATCATAGCCCTTGTCTGGTGGAAGCACCTAGTCTACATGCCTTGGGTAATTCTGGGGTTGTTGTGGACACAATTGAAGAATACTCAAACTCTGAAGGATTTTGTTAGTCTATTGTCCATCTGCACTTGCAAGTTGCTATTGTCAATGAAACAGTTAAAAAATGTTAACCTCAAATTAAAAGGGCCTTAGTATGGTGAAGCAACAACAAATAGAGTTAGAAACAGTAAGGAATGATCAACTCCTGGCATTGAAAGAGTGAGAATCTTAAGAGAGATTTCTTGATAATTGGCAACCCTATTCCAAAAATTTGTACAAAAAATTCAGGACCGCGCAAGAATACCTCGAGGATTTTCATTCCTTAGTTGCATAAATGATCTAAAAGAGGATTTGAAAGAGAAATTGACGATCCATCACTCTCTTATTATCTCAGATTCAAGATGAGTTACACTTACGCGGCTTCCTACAAGTTGACATCTCTGTCTGATTCCGTAGAGACGTAGAGTTAAGACTGAATCTACACTTGTCTTCTATTGGTACCTTAGAGAAGATAAGCAGTAGAAAATGAAAAGGAGAAAAATCATGATTATCCTTAAAAGTCAGAACATTTGCAAAAGAAATAGGATAATAAATTCTCTGTCAATCTGCTTACTATGGGATCTTTAAATTACAATTTGTTTACTTGACAAGATAATGGATTAGTTCCATGCATAGAAACTGGGAAGAGTACCTAACCAGAGGAACAAAAGTGGGCAACTAAAGTCATAATATTTTTTTAAAGGGAAATATCCCTATAAACTGGACAGGTACACATATGGACTCTAAATATGTTCGGAAAATATTGAGTTCAAGAAAGCGACAAAAAAGAAAAGAAAAGAACAAAACATACCTCCTGTGATAGATTTGTCCCAAATGGAGATCGAAGTTTCCCATAATGTTGACATAATATCTTCAACAATGAAAGAAGCAACCTCAAACTTTCTCCTTTCCGGATGTCTGTGCAAGAAGATTCACAATTCATGATCCTCTCATCAACCCATCTGTTTATATCCTTGGTGGCAGCATTCCCACCAACAAGAGGGCCAGGGAAAGATTGTTGACATAAAGCATGGAAATAATGAGAGGCACCGTAATTAGTCACGATTGAAGCATCATTTTTATCCATGAAAATCTCCGCTAAGGTAAGAATTGAGACTGTACCACCGGAAGTTCCCTTAATGTAAACAAAAGCAAAGGTTAGTTGCAGAACCTCTAATAAAGATTAAAAGTAGAAATTTGCAACTAATATATCAAGTTTTTTTCTTTTACAGCTGGTCAGATTGAAGTGGAACGAGTTTGAATCCCACCTGGTTTCCAAAGTTTGTGCTGAAAGAGTTGGCATTTTTCATGACTATGAGTTTGCCACAAAATCCAAATGCAACTAAGGCATGTGCTGGACGTCCAGCTGATGACATCCCTTCATAAGGAGTATAAGATAACTGAGAATAAGATGCATCTGTATTCTGAAATGATTGCTGCGATAAGCTAATTATGTTTTGATCATTAGTGATGCTATTAGGAAAATGCACTTGCGGACTCTGCTCCACCGTTTTCGGATTAAACCGAAACGCACTTTCTGCAGGAACAAAGCTCTGAGACTCAATTATGCCATTAAAGTTACCATAATTATGGATTGTATTATGTTCAGAAGTCTTGAAACCAATCTGTTGATTTGTATGGCTCCCTGAATGCTCCATAGAACCGTAGAAGCTCTGTGCAAGATTGTTTCCTGACACATATTGACTATCTTGACTGTTACCAACTGCTTCTGGTTGCCACAGATTCTGCCGATTATAGTTAATTGTGGAAGCATTCCAGTCCCCTTCCAATTCCTGGCTACCCTGATTTTGAATGGTACTTCTCTCAGAATGACCTGGTTCATTGTACAAATTGTGGTTTCCTTCTGTTAAACCAGCTAATGAACTCTGGTCTTCACTTACCAAACCCTTCACCATCATTTGCGTGGACTGCATGTATGATTCCAGGGTATACCACTGTTGAGTATTTGTGTCATAATACCATCCAGGATATTGAATATCAAACACCATATTTGGTGGGTATTCTGTGCTCCCCGACAGTTCCTGATTGCAGTTAGAAACATTACTTATTGTACTCTCCTCCGCTATGGTTTCCAACACCGATTGAGCCGTTTTTTGCAGATAAGAAATATCTGATTCCACAGATGCAGTTTCATAAGCAGTAGCATGAGCATTCTCTTCATAGTTATCTTGAGGTTTTACACTTGCAGCACTGTTGTCCCATTGTCCATTTGAGGTGGCATTGAAATTATCCAATTGATACCACTGCCCAGTACTTGGGTCATATTTCCAACCTGGGTAAAGATTCTCCCAGTACTGCGGGTCATTTGCATCCACAACCTGCTCAGTCCCAGACCTATAGATTTGGGTGTCTTGTATATCAGAGGAACCAACACAAGCAGTCTGATTTTCAAGAGGGTTTTCCATAAAACCTTGATTCATGTTTTCCATAAGACCTTGTTTCGGGCTTTCCATAAAACCTTGTTTGGGTTTAGCATCAGCCTTCCAGTCATGCAGAGATCCATCTCCCATCGAGAAATTCGAATCAGAATCAAAACCGCCCTGGACAAACTGTTGTGTGTTCGCACCGAAAGCACTCCACTGTACCTCCTTGACACTGGTTCCCTTAGATCCGCTGCTCTTCAGCATTGAGGAACCAGGCGACTCAACCTCTTCAGTATTTTCCGTGGTACTGCCCAATTGAGCTGATCTGACATCTGAAGAACCAATCAGCACACTCTCCGCATCGAAAGAAGCGTCATGTTTGTGAGCCTCCAAGGACTGCAAGGTGTTGTTGTTCTGTGTGTAATCCAATTCTGAGGCAAACTCAGAATCCCCCGGTTCTTCTAAAGAGTTTCCCTCATCACCTAAGCTGAGACTGGAGAAATCCCTAACCATGCCCTTAGATTCAGAATGAGATCCCTCCATGCCAAAGTCATCTTCCACGAGCCTGTCAAAGAAATCCTCGTCCGTTTGATCCTCCACCGGAAACAGAGGAGGAGACGCCATCCGATCCAAAAAAAAATTTCTAACTTTTCCCTTCCAATTTACAATCTAACGGCTCTACCCATCAAATCGGCTCAAATCGAGCTGATCTCCAGCGATCCCACCAAGATCCGACCAAAAACCGTCTAATTGTAAACAGAAACTTGAATCAAAACACCATCAACGAGCGGGATCTAGGGTCCCCTAACCATGGATCCGTTCCGGCCGATCCGAGGCCAACAAGGACGGGAAAAGAAACGCAAATTTTCGAGGGCAATCGAGTCGAGAAAGAATCCAAACGCTAGAAATGAATACGTACCGAGAAAGCGAGCGTCAGAGGAAGCGAGATTCGATCAGAGAAGGTGGGAATCGAAGAAACGGGAAGGAGTCGCTCATGAAACAGCCGAAATCTCACCATCCATCCATTTGAAGTTTCTCTCTCTCATTTTAAATTATTTTCCTCAATAAATTTTAATCCGATCAGCTAACATTACCCAATAATTCCCCCGATTCAAAGCGGCGTATGAATGCCAAAAAGATGGTAATTTGGCAATTCATGCAATTGGGGTGTTTTCCTGGTATAATTAATGACGCACCTAACGAAGCCTACATTTATTTTATCTCTTGTGCTCTTTTCTTGCATGTTTCCCCTTATATTTTTGGTTATTTATACTTTGAACCCTTTCCGTCGTTTTACCGCCACATGGAAGGGTGGGTGGTGACCACGCGGAGAACAGAGAGGAGGAGTAGGAGAGTGCACTGTTAAATGATATAAATTTTGCTGGAAGTCGGCTATTATTCCTCCATGCGATAATACCGTTACCGGTTTTTCCAATTAAATTATTTTTAAGGTTATTTGTATCAAACACCAACTTTATTTATATTTATATTTTTGTGAGTCAAATCCTTTTTTTTATTTATGAGGTTTTTTTTTTCTCTTTTCCTTTCAATTTTGTTTATTCTATCGCTTCGATATCTTATTAAATATTGACCGAATACTATAAAAGAGATAAATGGCTTTGTACTCTTTTTTTTACATCTTCTTCTTGTTCATTTTATTCATCTTCTACTTCATATATTGATATTCTTTATTATTTTTTTTCTCTTCTCTTTCTCCTTTTTATCTGCTGCTACTTCTTATTCTATTTCTTAATCTTTCTTTCTGTATATATTAAAATCTCTCTAATTATTTTTAATTAATAAATTAATCAGAGATAATGATGAAATAATTAGGATTAGTTAAGTAACTAAAAATATAACTCTATATGATTATTATTTGTTTATATGTGAATTATAATTGTGAAATATTTAAATTCTATAATGTATAAAAAGTGTATAGAAAAAATAATAAAATTTGTTATTATATTTGCAAAAGTTGTTAATATACTTACTTCTCCTTCTTCCTTTTTATTGTTGCTGTTCATCTTCTTCTACTTCTTCCTCTTCTTCTTATATTCCTTAATTGTTCTCTCTGTTTTCTATATAAGCTCTCTAATCACTTTTTAATTAATAAAGTAAGGGATTAATTAGAAATAGTGGTGAGATAATTATATTATTTAAATAACAAAAAACATTACTCTACATAATTACTATTTATTTTTATGTAAATTGTAATGATCAAATATGTAAATTTTGCAATGTCTAGAAAAAATAACGAAAGTTATTAAAAAAGTTATAAAATTTATTATTATATTTATGAAAATTATTAATATATATTCTTCTTCTTTTACTTCTTTCCTTCTTCTTCTTTTACTTCTTTTATTATTAATATAATAATAAAATTTATTATTATATTTATGAAAATTATTAATAAATATAAAAAAGTTAATATTTATTCATTCTTTTTTTTTCCTTCTTCTATCCCTTAATTATTTTTTTCTTTTTATATAAGTCTCTCTAATCGCTATCTAATTAATAAAATAAAAAATTAATCATAAATAGTGATGAGATAATTATGATTAGTTAAATAAAAAAGGAAAAGGATTAAGAAATAAAAGAATAAGAAGAAACGAAGAAGAAAAAGTAGTAGAAAAATTAGAAGAAGTAGAATAATAAGAATAAGAAGCAACAACAAAGAAGAAGAAAAAAAATATATTAACAACTTTCATAAATATAATAACAAATTTTATTATTTTTTAATAACTTTCGTTGTTTTCTCTATATACTATAGAATTTACATACTTCACTATTATAATTTATATAGACAAATAATAATTATACAGATTTATACTTTTGGTTATATAACTAATAATAATTATCTTACCACTATCTCTAATTAAGTTTTTATTTTATTAATTAAATAGTAATTAGAGAGACTTGTATAGAAAAAATAAAAGATGGAATGATTAAGAGATAGAAGAAGAAAAGAAAAAAGAAAACAAAGAAGAAGAAGAAGAAAAATAAAAAGAAAAGAGGAGAAAAAAAAGAACAACTTAACAACTTAGACGAATAGAAGAAAAAGAAGAGAAAAAAAAGAAGAAGCTGTATTAATAACTTTTGTAAGTAATAATAATTTTTATGATTTTTTAACAACTTTTATTATTTTTTCTATACACTACATATAATACTTCATAATTATAATTTACGTAGAAACAAATAATAATCATGTAAAGTCATATTTTCGATTAATTAACTAATCATAATTATCTCATCATTATCTCTGATTAATTTTTTATTTTATTAATTAAATAATAATTAGAAATAGTTATATAGAAAAAGAGAGAATAATTAAGGGATAAAAGAAAAAGAAGAAGAAGAAAAAAAACACGACATATTAACGGCTTTTACAAATATAATAATAATTTTTATTATTTTATAAAACTTTTATTATTTTTTCTATACACTATAGATCATTTATATACTTCACAATTATAATTTACATAGAAATAAATAATAATTATGTAAAATTATACTTTTGGTTATTTAATTAATCATAATTATCTCACCACTATCTTAAATTAATCTCTTACTTTATTAATTAAAAAGCGATTAAAAATACTTGTATAGAAAAAAAAATAGATTGATTAAAAAAAATAAGAACAAGAATAAGCAACAATAGAAAATAAGAAGAAGAAGAAGAAAAATAGAAGCAAAAACAACAAAAAAAAGGAAAGAAGAAGAAAAAATATATTAATAATTTTTGTAAATATAATAACAAATTTTGCTTAATTTGTTTAGGTTTCTTATTTTGATAGCGTGTTATTGAGTTCCTAAATCTCTATGTGACCCTCACATGAAGAGTAAGCCTCGTAAGAGCCACATGGCAGTGTCGGGTTGTTACAATATGGTTAAAAAAATTCATGAAGAGTAGTATGCAAAATATAATAATAGTCCTGGGGGCTAAATATAATTAACCTTCCCTCTCTATATATAATCAAATAAGAAAACTTTAATTTATTAAAATACTTTAGGTCGTATTCTGGCTTCCAAGAAGCTGATAAGAATAATTAAATATTCATTGTGATATACATGGATGATTGATACTAAAAATTTAGTAAACATAATTCCTAAGGGTATAGATAGTTTTGGGGAAATTTGCACTAAAACACAATTAATTTTTACTTTTGTCACTTATGCTCTTTTTTTTTGTTTTCTTTGCCGATAAGTTTTTTTTCTTTTTTTTTCTTTCCAAGTTTGCTCTTTTATCATTTAATATCTTATTAAATGCTGAGGGACACTATAATATAGAAATTAGTAGCCTTGTAGTCTCCTCCTCTTCCTACTCTTCCTACCCATTCTTCTTCTTCTTCTTCTATCTCTTAATTTTTCTATTTCTTCTATACAAATTTCTCTAAACACTTTTAATTTATAAGTAAATGATTAATCAGAGATAGTGGTAAGATAATTAAAATTAGTTATTCAACTATTTATTTTGACTTGCCAGTATGCAAATCCTTCCAATTATTCCAATGGTAGATGGGATAGGAATTGGAGATTTGCTAGGAGGATTTCATTTATTTATGGGTGTTAGAACATTTACATTATAGTTGGTATATTTAATTCAAATTAGTTGGTTTTCCCCCCCCCCAAAAAAAACTCTAATTTATGTTGCAAATAAGTTGCGATATTTAGTTATTGCCACTTTCATTTGCTAATTTCACAGTTAATTTATGAATTTTGTAGTTATATATATGAATTTTGCAATTAAACATTATCAATAAAGATAAGAACAAAAAAAATGAATGCTTAGTTTCCTCTAAAAATAATTTAATCTATGTTGCTAAAATAACCAAAATTTTATAATCAATCTTTCAAAAAAAGAGAATTGCTTAATTCAAATAGTTTGGTTTTCTCTAAAGAAAACTTAATCTATGTTGCAAACAAGTAGTAGTATCGAGTTATAGATACTCCAAATTAGTAAGGTATTAGTGATTATAAATGTCTCTAAAAATTTGAATATAGTAGTATCTATCTCACTCATTCTTATTCTCCTATTTTTGACAATATTTCATAGTTAATTTATAAATTTTTATAAATTAACTATGAATTTTGTAAAAAAAAACTATGAATTACAACCAGAATTGTATGGTTTTAAGAATTTTGTAGTTAATTTATGATTTTAGTAATTAATTTATAAATTTTCTTTTTATATTGGTAAATATAACTGCAAAATTTGTAATATATCTATAACACCTAGAAATTATTCTAAACAAAATTAAAAAAAAAAGAAAAAAAAAGAAAATATGCACATGCAACTCTGCTCTCATCTTCCTCCCACCTTCACAATACCAACTTTCTCAACACGTAATATTGACCTCAACGAAACAATCACCAATTACTAGCCAAAATTTACCTAATTTATTAAACCCTTCTCTTTCTCATTCTTCGATCTTTGTTTCTCTTCCTCATTTCCACTATCATCTCTCCTCATTTCCACTATAATTTATTAAACCCTTCTCTTTCTCATTCTTCGATCTCTGTTTCTCTACCTCATTTCCACTATCATCTCTCCTCTTTGTTTCCCTTCATTAGAAGATGCTTGACATAATGCGTGCATCATCAGAGCCTCATCGAAATAAGCCAACCTCGCTCTTTGCCGGTGAGTCATCGTTCTTCCGTCGAAGCTAATGGTACCTCTTTTATGAGTTCTCGTTGCTTAAGTTCAAGAGTAGGATAGCTCCATGGCTATTAATCGTGGAGCTTGTCCTCTACTCTCCTACCTCCATGGAAGAAGAAGCAACGTGTTGAGTCTTGGGCCACTTTTGTAACAATCCAGCCTTAAAAAAAAATCTTTTTTGGCATGATGCGACCGGCCACATTATGGCCTACCTTGTGCCCAAGTAGAGCCTAGTAGGTGAGAAGTTTTCTCACCTATTGTGGCTAGCTTTGGACATGCCACGTGCACCCAACTACTTAGCCGGCCAACCTGGCTAGACCAGCTAGGCGTTGTAGAGCCCGTAGTCGCCGCCAACAAGCCCCCCACTACCTCTCTCTCTCTCTCTCTCTCTCTTCTCTCTTTATTCTCTCTCCTCTCTCTCTTTTTATTCTCTCTCCTCTCTCTTTTTCTCTTCCTCTCACTCTCCTCTCTCTCATTCTTGCCACTACCAGCCCACCACTGTTGCCGCCGTCACCATGGTGGCCAAGGTGAGCCCCCTTTCCTCTCTTCTCTCCCCTCTTCTCTTGCTCTATCTTTCTCTCCCTCTCTTTTTCTTGCCTTCAGCTCAGACTTACCAGAGCCGAGCTGCTGGCCAGAAGCGGCCCCTCTCGCTTGGCCGGCGCTCCTCTTTCTCTTTCTTCTCTTCTCTTCTTCTTTCTTTCTTTCTTTCCCCCCTCCTAGGTTGCTCTCTTGAATAGTGCTTGGCTTAGCTTAGCACTATAGCAGACAGTGCACTCTAACAATGGGTTTTATTTTATTCTCTTTTCTTTTTTTCCTTTTAACTAAATATTTTATGTTAGTTAATGTAATTAGTTAAATAGCTAGTTAATTATTTATATTGATATGTATATATATATATATATATACACGTTCGATAATATAATTATTAACTAATTATAATTAGTAGAATTAATAATTTATTATATTATAAACACCTAAATATACTTATTACTAATGATATAATATTACTTGCATATAATACTTGGCTTCATTAATTATAGTCGTGAGATTTATAAATATATAAATATATATATATATAGTATGCAATTCTATCGGTTTAATTTTTAATTACACTATTTTGTATAGAATAAAATAGTAGACTTGTTTATTTATTTGCTTATTTCTTATATTATAAAATTAAGTAAAGATTATGTAGTTTCTAATTAGTTAAGAAATAGGAAGAATAATAAATTAGTTGTAATTACATTTTTGTCTACACTTATATTTGGATGTATAATTAGACATATTTTATCTTTCATTTTATAATTACATATTTACACTATTTTAGTAAACATAAAAGAGTAACTCTTTTAATCTTATTTCACTACTAGTATTTTAATAATAATAGTATATTTATAACATTAAAATATAATAAACTATTATATTTTACTCGAACGGATTATATTCGGATAAACAACTAACTTTATATTACAAACATTTTTAGATCCCAACCCCTTATTTAAGACCTCGTAGATTCTGTTAGTGATGAGTTGACGTGTGATTATGGATGTGAGGAATACATGGGTTATGTCTTTTGATCAGATTATGAGTAGTCTTATCCCCTAGACGTCTTTCTTAAATTAGAATCTATTATATAATTATGTATATGCATATTTTGGCCTCTAGCATAATTTTATGACCTTATTTAGAGATGATTTTAGTCGAAGATATTTTATCATGCATTTTCATTAGATTGATCTACAATATGAGTATAATGGTGATATATAGAGATGATTGGAGATAACTATACTATTATGAGTTTATATCGAGATGATCTCTAACATGAGTATGCATGTGATTGACTTGTCTGAGGATGCATGTGTTAAATACATGGTTGGAGGTTGCATTGCATAATTTTTCTCTTGGCCTCTTTACCACATAAATTCATGAGTTACATGATCTATTGTAGTACTAGATATATGCATATGATATATCATGCATAGAAAATTATGAAAATACATGTATATGTGATTTGATGGCTGTAATGGTATTTGGTCCAGACTAGTATTGGATATACTCTTAGCGTATGACAGAGTATGGTGATAGCTGATGGTTGTACTCTTAGCATATGACATGATACAACTATCATTGATATACCCTTAACGTATGGTAGGATATAATTATATACTAAGATATCCTTAGCGTATGATAGAGTATGATTATTTTTTGAGATACCCTCAGTGTATGATAGGAGATGATTTATCTTCAAAGATACCCTTAGTGTATGACAGGGCATGCTTTGAGCTTGTGGCATGATAAGTATCGAGTTTGGGGCCTGGTATCGTGGTCTAACATGGTGGTTGATATTCAGAGTTAAAACAAATGACTATGATAGGGAAATATATGTGGATTATATCTGGCTCTAACATATATGATTATGTAGTGGTTGACGTGCATCATGCATCATCATTGATGTGACTAGTATCATTGGATCATGATTGTTTTACATCATATGTTGTTATATTCGGTGATGTTATATTATAATTTCATCATGAGATATATTTTTGGTTGAGAATATAATGTGCCCATTCATGATATAATATTGATTACATTTATATATATGTTATTAAGGATACATATATACATGCTCATACATGACATCATGCTTTTTTCTGATTCATATTATTCAGTACATGATTTACTCTATGTTTGGCATCACTGATTTAGGGTAAGGTCTATTCACTGAGCTTTTAGCTCCTGACTCTCTTTATTTCTTTCTAACCCCCTCATATATGTGGTACGTGATAGCAATTTGAGATATCCTAGGAAGATATTTCGAGCGATGATAAGGTGAGCTATTGATGGGTGGTGGCATAGATCATAGTTTATATAGAAATTGAGTTGTACCATTATATTAGACGATGATTTGTATAATACATGTCAGATTATATTATACTCATGTATCAGTGATTATAAGTTATATTTTGATGGTTTGTCGTAGCCTATGTGGGCCCTACCAAATTATTTAGCTGTTTTCTTATGGATATAGATTTTGATTTGTTAACAGGTTTAATTTGCTGATGTCATGATTTATTTTGTGATGAATTATGTGGGCACAGGGGTGTATTTGTGTATGATGGGCCCCGCCCATCCTATCATGTGCGTCGTGCGTATTGTATGGGCATGTGCATGCATGCCGGGTAGGGGCCTTACAACTTTAGACTAACCCAAAGCCATAATATTGTTAAGCTAAACCCCATTAATTATTTTCTCTATGTTAAATGTAATTAGTATTAGATTATTTTCTCAATTCTATTTGGACCTATCATATACTTTTTGTCAAAATAATCCACACTAATTGTTTATATCTTGGTTATTATATTTTAATTTTATTTTTGGTGATTACTAGAATAACTTAAATTATTATAATAATTATAAATATACTATTCTACAATGTCTAAATTCTAACCCAGACTTGTTCTATTACACTACCAAATTATTACATTCTTATTATAACTATTTAGTTATCTTCTATTCAAGCCACTCACTGTGTTCACAAAAAAATAATTTTATGTTAGTGTTATATATCTAATATCAATTTATATAGATAAATCTATCCAAACTGTGTTTATTTTACTTTATTCCTAAACTTATTATAATAATAGTAATCGAGTGTTAAACCATATTCTACTTAATTATCATATTTTTACATAAACTGCATAATTATATAAATTAACTTAACTACCTGATTACAACCACTCATTTATTTTCATTTAAATATAAATAGATTACTTTATCTTAATGTCATCCTAATTACTTATATACATATATATTAATTTAATGTACTAGAACTATCTAACTAAAATCTAAATATTTACAGTAACAGCTCTTTATTTAAAATCATAAGACTTCATCAAATATTTTATGATACCTAACAATATTAGAACTGCTCCTTTGTTATTATAACATTTAAATAATATTTAGCTACACATTGAATTCACCATACTGCTAATATAATAAATATTAATGATTTATATGATTCTTTCTTTGTTTTCATCTTTGTAGAGCTTTCCTATAGGATTATTAGACATAGTTATCCTCTTACATTATTAAACACTTAAAAACCCATAATGATAGCAAACACCTAAAAACCAATAATGATAGCAAATATATATGTTGAATTAATTGTTTAGGTTACCATTTTAATTTATTTATGCATAATTACTTCTATAAATCCGATTAATTTGATACCATGCATGGAGGATCTCTGAGACATAGGAGCCTAATATTTGAAGAGAGTTTGTCGCAAGCCATGTACATTTCATGCGAGTTTGGTAATATATTAGTTTATGGGTAGTGTAATTTTGATTCATGTAATTATTCAAAGATTCATACTCCACTTAAAATCATAATTTATTTCACATAATTTTTAGCTAGTAAATTCTAAAGGTGCACAAAAATATTATAGGTCTGAAATCTAATTATAAAGTATTCAAAGTAAAAAGATAATTCATAAATCAAAAGATTTAGTATTTGAGTTCACCTATAATATCCAAGTATTTTTTTTATTGATGCACTCAAGAATTTTAAATTAACTTATGAAAGAAGTTAAATTCATTATAAAGTCAACAGAAAATAGATGCACAAAATTTACATTAGTATATTATAAACTAAGAAGTTGATAACTCAAAATTGTGAAAAGAAAATATCCAATTGTATTGTCAGTTGTAGTAAAGTACGAAAAAATAATGTAATTATGAGACATTAAACATCAAAATAAGGCACTATATTAAAGTCAAACCAAACTGGTTTACAATGTCCATTTTAAATACCAAAACATTTTTCATTTTTTATTTTTTTTTTCTATTTTTTATATTATATTAAAAAAATATTGGTACAATAATTTTCACACATGAGTTAGATAACCCTTTTCTTATAATGCATTTTTCAATTATATGACTCATGAATAATATAGAGGTGCATAGTGTCAAATTGGATACTTTCAAGACGGCTTTCATACTATCACATGGTAGCACTTTTCATTGATCTTTTAATAATAAAAAATATTATGAGGGTGAAACTAAGTCAAAAGGTTAATATTAATCTAATTGAAAAGATATCTTAAGAACACCCCATGAAAAATGTTCACACAAAGATTGAATTAGAATAATAACAATGGATAAGCAATAATGGATAAGCATAGAAAGTGATAAAGAAAATATCTAAGAGTAAATAAGGCACTTAGAAATAATATATTAAATATTAACATAAGTGATTATGACTCCAATAATAACTCTATAATAGGAGGATTTCATATCATAGGAGTATTCTAATTTAATAATTGCATAAAAACTTTTAGAGTTAAATATAATTTACTCCCATATACCTCTGCCAAAATTACTTTACAAGGTATTTTAAAAAGTCTCAAACTAGTTCATGTATTTACAATTAAAGTGAAATCATTAGTTTTTTTATTAATATTAATAGAGTGCGCCCAAATTACCAAAATGCCTCTTCGTGTTTATTAGTTTAAATAGATGAGTTTTTAATCTATTTTTTTAATCCATATTTGTCTTGTTCCTAAACGTGATATAATAGAATCGACTATATATTTGACACAATTTAGAAAGTTAGAGAAAAACTATGTGGATATTTTTTAAGAGAGAAATACTTATATATGAGGAGAAGGCATTTTATCTGTAAAAATTAAAAATGGAGGGAATTTAGCTATTCATTCAATTTTTGAAACTTTTTAGGCGCGTTCTATTAATTTAGATAGAAAAAGTCTCACTTTAATCGTACGTATAAGAACTAGTTTGAGTCTTTTTAAAATATATAATTTAGATGGAAAACTAATAGTCTCACTTTAGTCGTACCTATAAGAACTAGTTCGAGACTTTTTGAAATATAGGAGGTAAAGTGATTTTGCGCATAAGTAAGAAAGTAAAAGGTATTTAACCCAAAATTTTCATTTTCTCATTTGTTTTTTTTGGTTTTTTTAAACAAAGCAAATAGTGCTAAGCAAAAACAAAAATGAGAAACCCAAAACAATTAAACCAAAAGAAACATTAAAAAGCATAAATAATCAACTAATTTAAAACTACAAAAATTATATATACACAACACACATAACTAAGGTATATAAATAAGTAATCAAACTCTCCAAAGCTAGCATATCCCACTAAGAGATAATATCACCACTCCAAAAGGGTGATTCAAGAACAATTTCCTGATGCATATTAATCTCCAAAAATTTAATTTTATGTTGTAATAAATAATTTTTCAAAATTAAAGAGTTCGAGTTTAAGAGTGTTATCCAATCTTTTTGCTCTTTAGAATTCTTTGTATAATTTATTGTAAGGTCTTTGTAATCCTAAATCATTTTCAGAATATGTTACATTTGGTTTGTTTATATGCACTCAAAGAATTATTAGAATATTAAATAGATAATAGAGACGTGGTAAGAGCTATCTAATTTGCTTTTTGAGATTTAGAACATCATCATCAAATTCATTAATATCGTTCGAAGTAGCTTGCTAAACATTGTTTTTTTCTCTTACAATTTGAGCATCTTGAGCGGCATGCCGATAACCTTGGGATCTATAACATTGAATTACTCTCACTTGATTTTTTGCTTCTAACCTTTTTTCTTGAGTCATGTTTAGAATTTCTAAAAAATTTCTTAGTCATTTTCATAAAAAGCCCCTGAGCTAAATAATTTTTTTTTAAGATTCAAAACCTCATCATTAAATTCATTAGTATCATCCCAAGTAGCTTACAAAACATTGCCTTTTTCTCTTACAATTTGAGCATCTTGAGTGACATGCTCATAATCTTAGCATTGGTAACATTGAATTACTCTCACTCGATTTTTTTGTTTCTAACCTTTTTTTTTTTTGAGTCATGTTTAGAATTTTTAATAAATTTCTTAATCATTTTCATAAAAAGCCTCATCAACTCAAGATCAACATCATTATTCTTATCTAACTTTAGAAAAGCATACATTCAATCTTTCCAATATGAATCTTTAGATCTATTTAACATGGGAGGTTTTGTCAATATCTTCTCTCAAAAAATTCATCTCTTTAAAGATCTCTCTCTGAGCTAAGAGAGCCCGCTAATTGAAAACGTACTTATATAAATCCCTAGGTATTCTCTGATACGAATTGAAAACATAAAAAATGCTCTAGGAGGTATGATTCATCATACGCTAGAAATAATTTAGAGAGTATACGTGGGTAATAAACAAGTTCAGGGAGTGTATGTGAAAAACAATGATTTCTTAGGGGTCTAGGTAGAATTATCTCTTTTGTAAATTCATGTGAGATAGAGTTAGCTAATAATTGTTTACATCTTAATGTGCTCATTTATGTGTCAATTAATTGTAGCCAACTAATTCTTTATTGTTTACATCTTTTTGTTGTTATTTTCTCTTCCAAACATATAGCTATTATTGTATTGTTCTCTATAGTCTATGGATTAATTTGTTTAGCTTCCTGCTTTCTGGACTTCTGGTCACAGAATGCATCTTATATAGTATCACATGTATATTTTAAGGCTTTTTTTCTCTTTGACATGTTACTAATCCAAATGGAAGGAAAGATAGCAGAAGCTACCCAACCTACGAGATCCTTTACATAAAAATAAGGGTAAGAAGCTATTTTATCCATCTCTGAATGTACACCCAATGGATTATTTGATCCATATTGATGCAATGCGGCCAGATGAAGGAGACTGGCCCCTACTAAAACAAGGGGGAGTACATGATGGATTCTTTTCTTCCTTGTCTTATTTTATTTAATGTTTATTGCTCTCCTTACTTATTTATTCTAATTTCGATTTTGGCTAATATATAAGTGATGCGAACTGGGTCAGATCGGATCACGTTAAGGGAAGATTTGGCTCAATGAATTGAGTCTAGTTATCTTATCTGCTTATTTGTTTTAATTAGAGTCTTATTATGTTAGAATTTGTTAGTTAACTAATTCAGCTATGCGCAGTTTCAAGAAAATATTCAAAGGATATTATGCAGATAAGTAAATATTATGAAACTACTTACAAAAGATCAAAGATATCCTAATCTACAAATTCCGTATTCAAGGTTTCTCCAGATTCATACTCTCTTTGTGGCATCATGAAAAATCAATCTGAGAAGGATAAGGAAGGCTGATTTAAGTCATGCTTATCTCTAGGTTATGTTTATATCTTATGTAAGTCTTTTAAGGCAAGTCTAATTAAATCATGTAAGCTATTAAAGCAAGTTCAATTAAGTCATATAAGTCTCTAAGGCAAGTCCTAGTTCAAGTTGTATAAACCTTTAGGGTTAGTCTAAGGCAAGTTCTAGTTCGAGTTGTATAAGCCTTTAGAACTAGTCTAAATAAGACTCATTGTACCCTGCCTTTATATATAGAGAGTTGAGCTTCTTTGTTAGGTAATCCAAGTAAATCTAAGCATTGAAATTTAATTGAATTTAATTATTTTCTTATTACCGTATTTATTATTTTATCGTAGCCGTTAGGTCGTCTTTACCATTCTAGGAGTAAATCATAGCTCTAGAACCTTTCCACCTTCAAACCTTAGCCACCATCTTCCTCTAGCGCCGTCCACCACCACCCTTGGCCGTCCGCCACCATTTGACGACCGTTGCAACGTTGGGTATTTACTATTCTGCCCCGTTCTAACCTTGCTCCATTATTTTAATTATATCTTTTCATCCAGACATCCATTTACCCTATCTCATGATACTCTGACCACCTAAATTTTCATAATCATCTTACAGATAGATTGTTCCAGATCTGGTCCATAATAATAACATTTTTATAAGTATCCATTTATGACATCTTCATTGATTCTCTCACTTAGATGGTGAGGGTGGTTCTCCATATTCCATTTATAAATTGAGTTGTCTCATTTTCTCATTTTGCAATACTTACGTTAGGTGAGGATCCGCATTAGGAAGCTTTGCAAGCCTTTAGAAGAGGATGCTTTTAGGTATACATGCTTTCCTTTCTTTTAATAAGCATCAATCTTAATTTACTTAATATCTTTTTTCTAAAAAATAAATGCAAGTTTATTTCTTTTATCTTTCAATGCCAATCACTTTTCATTATATCTGGATATTTGACAAGAAGTAATTTCTTGTGTTGTAAATTTTTACATGTTCATTTTTATGGCAACAAAGATTGGTTTCATGCTTCTTTTCTATCAATCAACTTCATAGTAGCATTACTCCTCATCTATGATCTTTTGTTAATATTTTTTCTATTAGCTAAACAATTCATAACTTATTATACCTTCTTTTCTTATGCAGTCATAAGATCAAGCTTCCTTATGGTGCTAAGAGTCCCTAACAGTAATAATATGCAAGTGACAAATAACTTTCATTATAATATTTAGCAAGTGATAAATAATTTTTATTATAATATTTAGCAAGTGATAAACTTATAATTTGGATGTTAAAATGTCAGAGTGCACACTCTACTTGCGAGCTAGAAAAATACCTCTTACGTAATTTTTTGTGCCGGAGTGCACAATGCTTGCACTCACAACTTACGAAAATTGAACATTGTTGTAATGTTCTAAAATTATTTTCTTAGCACTAGTATTTTTCATAAGTTATATGTCTTGACCTAATATAAGAATTATATTATATATTATATTTTAAAGTGTTTTGTCTCTATGAATTTACTGTTACATAATTTTGCTAATGCATTATATTTTCAGGTTGTTTAGATGTGTGGGGGTGTAGATATCATCTAAAGCCTCAAAGATTATGCATAATTATAAAATTGAGGTTGTTTTGGATGATTATATCTTCTATTTAGAAAAGAAAGCCTATGAAATATATTACTATTGAGATTATTAATCTTTTTTCCCTCTATTTGTTTTCTTTTTATTGCTACATAAGTATAAAATAGAGGTGTATAATGGGGGCAAATATTAGTACTGTCACAAAAATATAAATGTAAAATTAAATGTCAAAATAAGCATTAGTGGTATTTAACTAAAGATAAATCTTTAGACAATATGATATACTTTCTCGCCATTTGTGAAAATGTTACTATATATATATATATAGAATGACAATTGCTAAAGTGTTAGTAGTACCAGCATAATATAAATATCATTGTATATCTATATGATGGAGTGTAAATGATAATAAAAATAATAGGTAGAATATTTTTGATAATTTTTTATTAAATATAATTCGAATTGGTTGCTATCAAGCTCAAAGTAGGCTTGAAATTGAGCTGAGATTGAAACTAAACCAGTCAAGCTTGGTCATCAATTATAGGTTTGAAACTTTTTCCAAGCCAGGCTCGATTGTGCTACTCTTATTGGCGTTACAATTTGCTTTCTATTAAAGTGTTAGTTGACCAATCTTTTCCTTTCTCAGGGGTTAGAAAATGCATCCAATTCCAATTCCAATTCCACTGCCGCTATCCTGGACACAGTAGACTACTGTTAGAGAAGAACCATACATTCATTGAATTTGTTGTGCACCTTTTAAGTTGCATCAGATTTGGACCCCGAACGTTACACCTAAGAATAGGAGTGTAATCCCGTCCAGATTATCTGACATGAAGTCCACTCTGAATTTAACTATCTCGGATATGAAACTTAATTTTATTGATAGGTTACTTGCACTGAAATTTTACTTGGTTTTTGATTTGACAAGGTAGGATCATTTTCGGTTTCTCTTACATTCGAGACTTTTATCTTACTTATCTTCTAATTTTATCTTTTCTATCATTTAGTGCCTCATTAAATGTTGACTGAACATTATAAAAGAGAGAGAAATGATCCGTACTCATCTTCTTTATCTTCTACTTTAACTAATTCTTCTTCTTATTATTTTTCTTCATCTTTTCTTCTACTACTCTTTTTCTATCTCTTAATCATTTCTATTTTTTATATAAGTCTCTAATGGCTCTTTAATTAATAAAATAAGAGATTAATAGGAGATAATTGTGATATAATTATAATTAGTAAAATAACTAAAAATATAACTTGGCATGATTATTATTCATTTCTATATCAATTCCAATGGTAAAATATATAAGAGATTATTTTTTCAAAATTACATTGAATCAGAATTCATAATTTAAGTATGAAATCCATAGTTTAAGTATAAATTTCGTACTTAAACTATAAATTTTAGTTCTGCACAGTTTCGAAGATGAATAAGATGATGACTACGGGTCATTTCTCTATCTCTTACAGTATCCCGTCAATATATAATGAGCTACTAAATGATAGAAAGAATAAAGTTAAAAGAAGAGTAAAAAAAAAGTCTCAAGTGCAAGAGAAATCGAAAATAATCATGCCTTACCAAATCGAAAACCAAATGTATTTTTGATGCAAATAATCCTTTTTTGATCCATATAATAAACGGGTTGAATTTTGTCAAAGTAGTTTAGGATCCGATCTGATTTGGATTCGAATATGAGTAAATATCTATTGAAGCTTTTGAGAGAATCCTGTGGACATATAGTTTAACTACTTGAGTTATGTAAAACATAACCTTCAGATTACTCTAGTTCCTAATAGTGCCAATAGTCTCGAACTTCTTAGAAATTTCTCTTTGTACTACTGTTATGCTTGCTTAGCATATCAAGTTTGCTAAATTAGTTTGGAGGCTCGTCTCTTTCCCCGACAGTGACTAGGTTATGTTGGTCAAGAGGAAATATTTTCCTAACTACTCGCTGTGGGAAGCTAAGCCTAATGGTCAAGCCACATGGACATTGAAATCTATCCTAAAGATTAAAGAAAGGCTCAAAAGCAAGGTGGTATAGGTGGTAGGAGATGGACGCTCCATTTCTGTCATAAAGGATCTTGGCTGCCTATCCCAGAATTAGGCCCAAATTCACTCTCTACCAGTATTAAAGTGGTTAAAGATTTCATGAGTGGGCACGAAAGGAATTATGATCTAGTTAACAATAGTTTTTAGGAAGATGTTGCTCAGTGTATCCTCAGCCTGCCTGCGCACTAAGCCGGGTGGGCATGATCTCTCTAATCGTCTGATTTGGAAGCCATCCCCAAAGGGAATTTTCTTCGCCAAGTCTGCCTATGATGCTCTCTAATGAAGATTGCTCAGTTCCTCCTCTCTGCACTCGAAGAAACTTTGGAGACTGACACAGGGGAGAAAAGCAGTTTTGCCAATGATTAAAACTTTTTTGTGACAGTGCTTGGTCACTGCCTTAACCACCAAAACATCCCTCCATCGGCAAGTTCAGGCGATCGAACCCACCTGACCTCGTTGTCTTGCTGACAAGAATTTATCGTCCACGATCTTTTTAGTTGTCAGTTCCCTCAAGTTGCATGGTTCCATAGCAGGCTTGGCTTGAGGCTTGATACACTGGTAGTGTAGTTGGAAGAATGGATATTGGAGATGCAGACAATCCTAGCGTCGAAGCTACCTAGACTATGCTTTGGTTTTAATATGGTGTTTGTGGAAGCGGAGAAGTTTTTAGCTATCAAACTATCATAATTCGATGTTAAAATTTGTGAATTGTTATTTTGAAATAAAATTATATTATTCTTTATTCTATAATATACTAGTTATTTGAATTCAATAATAAATAGACTAGATATGAATATTAGAATTGTTTTTCCATTTAAAATTCGAACTGAGTAAGAATGGGATAAAATTATGTATAAATTCCAATCTTCATATATATATATATATTAATTATGTTACACTCTTATACCTAATAATTATCATACTCACTTCAGATTATTACACCAGAATCTACTACTTCATGGATTTAAGTTGTTACGAACCAGATCTCAATTGATATGAATGTAAGAAAATTATGAAATTTAAATAGTGATAATCTCATGAGTTAGAGTTTTAATGGCTCTAGTTCACCTAAATCGGAGGTCAGAATGATAAGATAAGTAAAAGAGTACAGTAAAGTTAGAATGAGGCAGAACGATAAATATCTGACGTTGTGGCAGTCGTCGGAGGGTGGCGGATAGCCAAGGGTGGTGGTGGACGATCGTAAGGTAGGGTGGAAGGTAGTGGCTAGGGTTTGAAAGCTTTGAAGATTCTACGACTATATATGATCTACTACTAGAAAGGTAAAAATAATCTAATGGGTATAAATAAAAATGGTAAATATGATAATAAGAAAATAACTAAACTCAATTAGTTCTCAATATTTGAATGCTTATCTTAATAAATAAAGAAGCTCAGTCCGTCTATATATAGTGGTCAGGTGTAATAAATCCTACTCGGACTAGCCCTAAAGGCTTATACAACTCAAACTAAAGCATGTTTTATGAGCATACACGACTTAATTAGACTTATAGACTTACATGACTTAATTGAATTTATCTTTTGAGACTTACATGACTTAACTATATTTGCCTTAAGGGCTTATATAAGCATAAATTAATTAAAAGATAAATAGACTTAATATATCGAGCCCAACGTCCTTATGATTCGATCTGGTTACATTTGGATCATATCAATCCACCATGCTTCTAACAACTTATCTTCAAGGTGACTAGTATGCGTGTTAGGCCTTCTCTCTCATGTTGTGCTCGTGGGCCCATGGGTCTGCATGTAGGTTTTGCTTAGTCAGTTGTAGATCCACCAAGTCATTCCACTAGTCATCCTTATGCTCGGGGTCATGCGCATAAGTCTCAAACTGGTTCATAAGAGGTGGTCAAACTGGATCACAAAAATTCAGCACACCTCAAGATATGTGCACTTCATCTCTTCCACTAAATAGCCAAGAATCTAACCCTAGGGTTGAAAATATTTTTCAACCTAGGGGACCGTTGTGGACTACATGGGCATTAGTAGTGGTTGGGCAAGGTTGTTGGCCGGTGATAGTCTGCGTCCGGTGTGTCCATGCAACGGCGGAGCAATGGTGAGCGATAGACGAAGCCCATTATTAAGCTCAAGCTCAGGTTAAAGCAATGAAGTGGGTTCCCTCAGCCCTTAGCGGCTATGATTGGTGGTCGTAGTCCCATTGACATGGAGCCCTAGTGGTGGAGACACCCGACGTGGCTTGGCTTGAGAAAACTCCTCGCGACCGTGGCTGTCGAGTTCGGCCATGCGGCGATCTCCAATCGCTGCGGTGGCCATCATTGGATGGCAGTTGGCTTGAGGAGGCTAGCCGTGGCCGTCGGTGGTCGCTAGAACGTCGAACCTGCAACTATGAGCTACGGTTTTGCTACAGCAAAGAGGGTCATCGACGACACTCTTTCGACCTTCTACTACGGCTGCCAATGACCTAGCTCAAGCGCGAGGGTCCCATGGAAGGGAACAGTCATGGTGATAGGGCTGGGAGCGTGATAGGCTCTGATACCAATTTGATGAACTCTGATACCAATGATAAGCTCTGATACCAATGATAGGCTCTAATACCAATAATAGGCTTTGATACCAATGATAGACTCTGATACCAAATTGATAAGCTCTGATACCAAATTGATAGGATCTAGAACCAAAAGATCGGTTACGGAACAATTCCTTAAGATCTAAATTTATTGTAGGAAACAGTCCGTGCAATCGTGGGAAAATATTCGTCAGATATTCTCCGATAGTCAGAAACAAATTGGGTTGGATCCTTAACTTCCTAATCTATAACTTTTGTATTTATGTCCTTCGCATATTCGAACTATAACAGGGATGAAAGCACGGAATAACGTGGGTGATGGTGGTGGTGACGGGTGGAGCGGATGTTAGGGTTATGGATGTGTATGGAGATGAGGGTGGATTGTGGAAGTGATTAAAGGAAGTAGAAGAAGGGAACGAAGTGGTCGAGATTCCAAAAAAGAGGGATGGCTTGACAATCGAGGGAGATTAGAAGCGAGGAGAAACTTTGCCAACGGTAGAGGTGGAAGGATAGTGAATAGGGAGCAAGGAGGAGTCTAGAGAAAAGATAGGAGGCAAGAAATTAAGAATCCAATAGCATAATGAAGTTGGTTGCAATCCACATATTTATAGAGGCTAGCCAACAAGTCCTAAAACAATATGAAACCCTAATTTTAGAGGATTCCCGTTGATCGCGTTTGAATGCGCCCGATCACATTCGAACGCACTCAATAAGCTCCTTCTCTGGATTTGTGAACGCGACACAGGCGTTCGAACACGGGTGTTCACAAGACGTTCACAAGACGTTCACAAGGGCGTTCGAACGCGACTCCACCTGCGTTCGAATGCGGTCTATTGGAATTTTATTTTAATAAAAATAAACACCTAATGTAATAAGAAAAGATCCTAATTAAGTGTATTAGAGCGCTTAATAGCCACTAGTGGAAGGCTAGAGTTTTGAGCCCTAGCTTCCACCGTAGGTGGAGAAGATGACCTTGGCCCCCACCTCGATTGGCCACTTCGACGTTGCTGTAGTGACGGTCTAGGTCCGTGGTGGTGGGAGAGTCTCCACTACGGTGTTGCAATTCTTGATTTAGATACAGATTGGACATGATTAAACCACTTTAAATTGTATTATTTTCTATCTTTGTTTTAGGAAAATAAGATGACTTCTAGCAAGTGCGTTCGAACACAAGTGGAGGGCATTCGAACGCCTGATGTGCATTCGCATATATAGGGCACATATTTTGGTTGTTCAAATACGATCGAGGTGCATTTGAACGCAGCGTTCAAATACCTGATTCATGTTCGCATATCTAGAGCCCTATTTTTAGCAGTTCGAACTCAATCGAGGAGCATTTGAATGGACATCGAGTAAGTTGTTTTATATTAGGATTTGTTTAGGATTTTTAGATGATTGGCTAGCCTACAAATATATGGAAAAGTAGTCAGCTTTGAATTATTGATTAATAGAACTTGTTTTGCATCTAGGCTTGAGCCAAGTTCTCCCTCCTCCTTCCCCACCTTGGCATCCAACCCGAGCTCTCCTGTACGGCCGAGGTTAATTCTCCGTTGCTTCTCTCTCCTCGCTCTAGCGACCAGCCATACTTGGAAACTCCCTTCTCTCACCTCATCTTGTTCAAGGCACTAATCCATCCATCATAGCCATCATCATCTCTCATAACTTGAACCACATAATCCACGTCCATCCTACCACCTCCTAATCTTTGGTCATCTTTTCCTTCGTAACTTTTAATATACTAGCCTGATTGATGAGATTCTGGTTGCGTTAGATTCTTAACTTTCAGTGGAACAATATATTTGAATCTCATATTGTTCCAACGGTTGAGTCGATCTCTATTACCTTCGTAAGTTTATATTGAGTTTTATCCAAATTAACAAATCAAATAGACGATCATCTTTCTTGAGGGAGATCGTAACAATTAGAGGAGTTTTGGCCACAGTTTGGGATTCTCTTCCACCTCCCTCATAGGTGGAATCCTCTAGTCATGACTGGTAGTTTCTGCTGTGGCCAGTGGTGCTAGTGGTGTAGGGTGAACATACTAGGCTAGGAGAATGGCCATCAAGGCTTGGATCGAGTCCTTGAGGGAGGTTTGTATCTCCTTCAAATCGATCGAAAGTTCTTGGAATAATAATGTCTTTGCCCAAGCCGGTGGCTCGTTGTTGATGGGAGCCGGTGGTGGTGATGGTGTCAAAGAAAACCCAATTGGTCTAAAGATGTGTTCTTGGTCTTCCATGGCAGCAATTTTCCTTAGATTTGTCTTGGATCGCGTGTTCACCAACGACTAAGGAATGGTGGCTCTAATACCAAAGTTATGAATTTAATCTGGACCAATCTAGGTGTAAGAAAATTATGAAACTTTAAGTAGTGATAGCCTCCTGAGCTAGGGTTCTAATGGCTCTAGTTTTACCTAAATCGAAGGTAAAAAGAAAAATATATAAGTAAAAGAAATGGAATAAGGTTAGAACGGAGCAGAACGATAAATATCCGACGTTGTGGCGGATGGCAAAGGGTGGTGGTGGACGACCGTAAGGTAGAGTGGCTGCTAAAGGAAGGTGATGGCTAGGGTTTGAAAGCTTTGGAGGTTTATACGGTTATGATCTACTTCTAGAAAGGTAAAGACAATCTAACTGCTACAATAAAATGATAAAATACAATAATAAGAAAATAACTAAACTTATTTAATTTTCAATACTTAGATGTTTGCTTGAATAAACAAAAAAAACCTAGCCCCTCTATATATATTAGTCGAGTACAATAAATCCTACTTAAACTAACCCTAAAGGTTTATACGACTCGAACTAAAATTTGATTTATAGACTTAATTAGACTTGCCTTAGAGGCTTACATGATTTAACTATATCGAGCCCATTATCCTCATGATTCGATCTAATTAGACTCTACTGCGAATAACAATCAAGATTAGAATTAAACTTTATCAAGATTTGGATAACTTGCAAAGTTCAACTAAATACACGTGGGACCACTTGGGTGGGAGTGCAATAGTCAACGCTCTCAATTGGTACATGACTTACATCCCCCCTCTTGACAAAGAATCTTTGGATGCGGCATTAATTGGCGGCCGACATGTCAAACAGCGAGTCAACGCTGCTCAATCCACTAGTAGTGGAGACCCTTTTTTTTACCACCTTGTTTCTTTTTCTACAGATTATGAAACTTTGATCCATATATATATATAGAGAGAGAGAGAGAGAGAGAGAGTAGATCAAAATGGAAACAAATAAATATCATATGCCATTATATAGAGGGAGATATTGGAGTTGGAGGGCTGCAATTAAAGAATAAAGCAAGACTATATCTGTCAAATCTCCTTAAAAATATGATCTTTGAGCCCAGAAAGATATGGAAATTACTGGCTAAAATATAAAGTAAAAACCTGTGGACTTTTGAAAGTTTATTTGGGAATCCAAGTTCCAAAACGGGTTTCATCTGGTAGGCAGGGAGGGGGGAGTTAATTTGGGAAGTTATAGCAAACATTTTCAATTCTAATTACCCTTCCCTATTTGATTAGGATATACAAATTAAGGGTTAATTATACTTAAATCACACTAAATGATAACCATTTTTCACATACATTTATTTATTATTATTATTTTTTGCTATATAGACCCCTGATCTAAAAAAAATTTAGTTTAGAGAGTTCATATAGTTTTTCTTCTTAATTCAAGAATTATATCTGAATAATAAAAGGGTTTTAGAGGGTATTCGTAAAAAAAGGTAATAGTTTAAGAAGCTGAGTATAATTAACCATAACTCAATTGATAAGTTACGAGGAAGAAGAGCCGATGCCCGGAAACGACAGGGTCATGTGGGAAACGAATTCCCTCTGGGTGGTGACTGGTGAATTAATTGCAATGGCCTACTTCCTCCTGGGAGTGCGCCTGAAACGCGTTTCCTAAGGCATAAGCTTAAATTGGCACAGCTGAAAATGATGCATATGGTTGAGAAAAAAGTAAGCACAAGGGAAACGATAGTCAGCTGTCATGTGGGAAACAACTTTCATCTGGGTGAGAACTACGGCCTCCTGCCGTCCTGCGAGTGTGCGTGAAACGCGTTTCCTGAGGCACGAGCCTGAATGGCACAGCTAAACATGATGCATATGATTCTGGAGAAGTAAACTCAAGGGAAACGCAAGTCAACAGGAATCAAAGCATTGCAAAGTAGAGAGAGAGAGAGAGAGAGCACCAAGTGACCACCTAAAGCTCTTAATATAATAACACGTAGAGATACGAAGCAACAACTGGAGACGACCAAAATTAAAAGGATTGGATCCAAGAAGAAGAAAGAAAGAAACAAAGCAACAGCTTGCAATAAAACAGCTGGAACCAACCACTTCCCAACTCTAGTTTGTTGCATTCCATCAGCATCACTACATTTAATCTAACAACTAATTCGAAACACTAAAAAAGAGAAGAAAAAGATCCATTTTCTTTTTCCTTCTTTTAATCACATTAGATTCATATAATCCATGGCGACACTACTCCACTGTGCAATTCATATAGTAAAAACCCAACTCTGGATCGAATAAGATTAAGCCTTCATATACCCGTCTCAAAAGGCATGATCTTTAGACGACTTTCGATCGATGTCAGAATGCGATCTTTGTTCCTCACTTCGACGCGTCAGAGACGACGGAGAGCTCGATCTCCATCTCCTCCTCCAATGGAGAAGGGGGGAGGTTGAGGTCGAGGAACCCATCGCGGCACCTCTCGGTATTTTTACCCGGTCGGCGTAGAAGAGTCGCGCTCGAAGGAGCCGAAAGGTGGGATCTTTTATGTCCGCCGAGAGCTTGGCCGGAGCCGAACACCTTGGAGCAAAAGGGGCACACGAAGGCGTTATCGGCATTGAGTTTAGAGGAGTCGGCGACGGGTTTCTTGGACCGCCGAGCTCTCCTCCGCCGGGGTCGGAACTCCTCGTCCTCGTTCTCGTCGTCGTCTTCGGAGATGGTCTCGTTCCAGCAGTCGGATCTGGACCAGGAGTCGCGGGAGAGCATGACGAGGCACCGGGCGACGCTCTCCTCGGGGGAGGAGTCAGAGATGGAGCTGAGGGAGGAGGCCGACGAGGGGGAGGAGGAAGGAGAGGGCGCGTGGCAGTGGGAGCGCATGTGGCCGCCGAGTGCCCGGCCGTTGGAGAAGCGGCGAAAGCAGAGCTTGCATCGGTGCTTGGTCTCCATCGTTAGAGTTATTCTCTCATGCTTTTGATTTGATTTCTCTACTATCTCTTGTATTCTAGAGAGAGAGAGAAAGAGCTAAAATTAAGGAGTAGGTGAGAAGAGCATAGAGGGAGAGAGGGAGAGAGAGAAGAGGACAAATGGAGACTAAAGAAGGTGGCTAAAAGGTGAAGTAATTGAGTAGTGTATACAAGGAGAGATTCGCATTTTTGATATATATATATATATGAAAGTAAAGTATTTACGCAGTAAATTGAAATTATATATATATAGTGGATTCGAACATTTTAGGGGGATTGTGTAGTAAACGTTTCAGATTGTATCAGCACTGGATTAGGATGTAATGCTTGCAAATCTTTTATACTGTCCTTGTTAAATGCTACTTATGACAGATAACCGATTATTTAATTTATATAATAACTATCATCTCCTCATATAGTCTCATATATTATCACAATGTTGTCCCTATCATATTTATTACCTTTTTGTATACTATATTCTTACTCTTGGCACATATACTTAGTAGCATTCCTATTTTATTTTCAGGTCAACTAATATAGATTTTTGCATGATTAGTACTAACTTAATCTAATATTTTCATCTTAACATTTCTTTTTTATTCAATATATAAGTATGGTATATTAATTCTAACAATAATTGATGGTCATTTAGGCAAAGTAGGGAAACAAATGAATAGAAAGACCCCACAATTAAAGTGAAGCTACCTGATCAATAGTGTGGTGATAACAAATGGCTCAAAAGATTTCAATTGTCTGAATGAGTAATGTTAAGGCTTGCAGACACTTCACCTAACACTAACTAGGAGAAAAAAAAGAATAAAGATTTATTTCTAAGCTAAAGATCTTAAGGTAATTAGTCTCGCTAAGAGATAGAAAAAGCTTAGCGTTTTGTATGGTGATGTGTTGCTTGTGATTGCCCACAAGGTATCTAAGCACATGGTGCAGGAGGACTTCCACGGGAGTCTTTTGGTTGGGATATTAATCACAATGAAGAGAGCACACAGAATCAAGAAAGAGGTAACAAATTTATATGATATGTTTTAGGCTCTGACATTTGCTAAGAGTATTATAAAAATTATCCTAAGTCTCATTATTAGGCTAGGGTTAGCAACCGTCGTTATAAGTGAACTCGTTTCTAGTTAGGTTTAGTGTGCAAGCTCGGTTACTTTTCAATAAATAGAAAATTTTAAATTGAGTAAAACCACGCACCTAGAAGTAAACTTGTAGTTTATCTTTCTTCTATTAGGTTTTACGTTAACTAATTGTTTTATATAGTTTGGTAGTGAGGGTGGTGAGTGAATTATGAATTCTTTTGGTCATTGTTATTATTTAATTATTCACCATTAAAACAAACATTAGGTACTAGGAATTGGGATTGAGACCGCGGAACACATGAGATTTTTAATAATACCTAATTAAATGCCTCATTAGACATTAAACATGTTGACTTTCTTCGGATTAGAAGATTTAAACATCTCTCAAATACATTAATCATATATAGGAATACCAGATTAAAACTAGGTACTCTATTAGACTTATAACTTTGAGAAAAAGAAAGTGAACTATTTTGAATCCTAAGTCTTTTTTTAAAACATATTGCTAATTGTATAAAAATTTACAATGTAAGTTCTTAATAATTGATGATAAAATAAACGTCATTTACTAGCCACATAGAAACCAAAGATTTTCCAAATCTCTTACCTTTGTAGAAGCAAAAAGAATATATTTATTTTTCACACTTTGATAACTCATCCAAAAATTAATTAAATCTTTTTCCAAGCCATGAACATGCTAAATATTAATCAGTTGGGTTCTCTCAAACTCTTTTATGCATCCTGCATGATGCCGTCTTTTGTCATTCTTTATAGTAGAAATTATTTAGTGGTACACATATGAAAAGAACAACTTGGATTGAATATCCATTAACTCGGATATATATTGAAAATTCTAATAAATTTTAGGAGATCAAATCTATCACACCTTTGCTTAATATAATGAAAAGAAATGATCTTAGACGCATGGATTTTTATGTTAAAAAATCTCAAAAGCTTAGTAAAATATATTACGGATATTATGTTAATTGTTACGTTTCAGTAACTCTTGAGGTTGAACTTACATTTCAGTACGTAATTTTTAAAATAAAATCCTTTGAGATCTAAATTGGATTGAATATGTAAAAAAATAACTTGTTCAGCTCGTTCCATATCAGAGAACTCGCTGAAGTTGTGATATGATCTCCAAAATTTTCAAATAATAATCAAAGATATACACTTGAGTTAGGTTAAAACCCTCTTAAATACCTCTGTCAAATAAAGTTCAAAAAATCCCTCAAACTTATCCATGAAAGAAGCTGAACCATTAAGTGCATTAGAACCTCGAACCTTAAAGTCATATTTTTCTTAATTTTCATTCTAAAAGTGGTTAGAACCGATCTTCATTTCTCTCGAATTTCTTTATAAATCATCATAAGATTTGTGATAGCTTTTAGAATTGTTTACATATTTCAAATATATTGCTAATTGTATAAAAAAAATTTGCAATCTCTAGTTTTGACAATTAGTGACAAATAATAAACTTCACCTATAATACAATGTCTAACCACATTCATTATAACTTCGTAAGAGAATATATCACAAGTGATATGTGCTTCAAATAATCTTGTAAGACCCACAAACAAATATACCTAGTGAAAAGCAGGTATGGTAAAGAAATAAAATATACATACCTTGCTACTCATGTCAAAAGCACACATAGCTGTATCAACATACATACATCAAAAGTGACCAAACACATGCACATCAATAATAATGAACACTAAGTACAATGAACACAGATACTAAATAAAGAGATAGCGTAGTTAACGAGTTCTAGATGTTCACAATGGCCAATAAAAACTAGGGACTAAACTCCCAAACTCTGATAGGCTTTTGGTAATTTGCCTGACAAGGCTAGTGCTAGTTTTATGTTAAGAAGCATTTTGTAGAATAACTTGTAGTCATATTAAATATAGGAAAGTTAAAACTAAGTTGTACTTTGAATACAGGTAATAATTCTGGGTTCCTCATTCTTGATCTAACTATCATCCTCTCTCAAGAGAGGTCGAGGTGCCTCGTCCAGAGAGCTTTGTGATAGCCTATGTGCTATCTTCTATCAAAAAGAAACAAAATCTCTCCCAAATCATTTCCCCCTTTGTTATTGTAGATTGTCATGGAAGGTTAAAAACTCATATTTCTCCTCACTCCCATAATCCTTAGTTTTGAATACTGTATTTAATTGGAAATTAAATAGTATACATGGTCCCCCTCACCATGCATGTCTCTGCCGATGAGTGCGCACCAGAGAGCTGTTGGGATCAAGGCCCCCAGTTATTAAAAATTGCTTGTGTAATTTGAATAAAATAGTTTCTGAGTGTATTCCTCACCCCCACAATTTGGCTTGTAGAGAGAGTTTTGTGATAGTTTATTCTCTATCTTCTAAGTCTCTCCCAAATAACTTTCCCTCTGATATCATAAATTTAAATCCATGTGATCAAAAATATATTACAAGCCAGATCTGGAGCGATCTAGATGTAAAAAAAATTATAAGAATTTTTGTAGTTGTAGTCTCACAAGTTACGGATCTAGTGGTTTTAGTTTGCTATAAATCAGATGTCAAGATGAAAAGATAAACATAAAATAGTACACATAGGTCAAAAAGGGATTAGATAGGTAAATACTCCTAGAAAGATAATAGGAATCGGGTTAAATCGAATCGCATTATAAGGACATTGGGCTCGATGGATCGAGTCTATTTATCTTTTATTAATTCATATATATCTCTTATGTAAGCAGCAAGTTTTATTAAGTCATACAAACTACTAAGACACGTTCAATTAAGTTACGTAAGTTATTAACACAAGTTTAATTAAGTCATGTAAGTTTCTAAGACAAGTCTTAGTTTAAGTTATATAAGTCTTTAGGGCTAAATCCGAGTATAACTCATTGCACCCGACTTCTATATATAGAGAAGCTAGGCTTCTTTGTTTAATCATTGAAGTATTCAATAAAGAATTAAGAATTATGTTTTAGTCTTATACTATCCTAGGAGTAAGAGTGAGTAAATCCGAGTTGATTATTTTCCTAGGAGTAGATTTAAGTTAGAAATTCTAATTTCACATCTAATTCATAGTCACCGTCACCTTCATGAGCCACCCTACCTTACGGTCGTCCACCACCACTCTTGGCCATCCGTCACCCTCCAACGACCACCGCAATATCAGATATTTACTATTCTGCCCCATTTTGACCTTGCTCTAATTTTAAAAATATTTTAGGTATAAAATGGAAAACATATCTAAAGTCTGTCGGTTAATCAAATTTGAATTTCCTACTACAAAATTTACTTTTCAATACTAAAAATGTACTTATTTGGAAATAAAGGAGTATATGAAAGTATTCTTTATTTGGACGTGGGGCCGAAAACAGTTTAAATTTAGGTGCTATGGAGTGAGTGTTAAGATCGAACCAACAAGATCAAAAACCCCATCCTTCCCAAATCCCTTCAAATTTATCATTTACATTTACATTTTAATTTTCTTTGACATTTTTATCAAATGAAACCATTCTTCTGTATGATTTGAACCAAGAAGTAAGCTAAAAAAGTAGATCTCCTACTTAATTCAGCTATTAAATAAGATGAATGACTACATTGCCTTTAAGGTATTACTTTAGGCGAGGCACAACCACATCAGTAGTGACCCTAAGCCCGGCCTAGCCTTCGACCGAGTTCGCTTGCGAATCGGGTTTGGGTTCAAAGGGTGAGCAAAGTGATGAGGTTCTGACACTACGGTGAGTGGGAAAACCTTTAGAGGGGGCGTCAGCAGCTATTCTTACCCTAGACGGCGAAATCGAAGAGGCATTCACTCTGCGAGATAGACTCCAACGAAGTGGGATCTACGATTCGGGAGAAAAGGGGAGTGTAGCTATCCTCTATACAAAGGTAATTTATTAGGGGTTGGCAAGAAAATCAAGAACAAGTCAGCTAAGGCGTTTCTGTCTAGGGTTCCACCATCTAAAGAGAAGGATCGACGATGGTGGTTGTTTTCGGTATGGTTAAGATCACTAAGCGGTGAGTTGTCAAGATAGTATCTTGTGCTATAAGTGTGGTAATGCGAGATGGGTATCTGATGGTGATGCTTAGAGCATCAAAAGAGATGAGACAAAATGAGTTTTAACTGAAGCTAAGCATGGTGGCGATGATTAAGCATGGCTGAATTTTGGTAAATAATTTTGAATTTGTGATGGATGCCATGCGGTCCTCGGGCTATGTGTGGCGAGCTCAGACAATCTTGGGAGAGGAGTATTTAGTGGACTTCCCTTCCACACAACTCATAATGGGGGTAAACCACCTGGGTGATATCGACCATGGAGTAGCCATCATCAACTTTGCGCCATTAGAGAAGGTTTTAAGGATGATGTCTAGAAGAGTGTCTAAATTTGCATAACTAGTATTCTGTTACAATACTAAAATTATATTCATTTCCTGAAGATTATTTAATCATTTAGTTTCTTAACAATGGCGGACAAAAGACTACCAAAAAGATAAATAATGAAATGTGCTTAGGTGAGGGTGGTGATCAAAGACATTAGTGATATCCTAGTGACAATAATGATCTTGATAGAAGATATGATTTTTAAGGTAGCTTGTGAGGGGTACATGCAAGTGGGAAGAGGAAAAATGTATATCACTGAGTTCGTAGAGGCTCTTTGCATGGCTCAACTATGAGCAGTAATAAGAGTTGGGTTAGCTGGGGAGAAGTGACTGAACCTATCTTAACAAATGTTCAGCTAGGATAGAAAGTGGAAAATAAGGTGGGACACAAAGTGTTCAACAAAATGTGGCAAATGAATAGGCCAGTGTACTAGTAAAAATGAAAAATCTATGGATAAAGGAAAACAAATTGATAGTGATGCTGTCAAAGCTGAGACTATCTTAGTGAATTCACTGAAGGTAAATAAAAATACTAATAACCCACAAATAATGACTATGATGAGAAAGGAGGATAACCCTGTAGTGATCATATTGATTGAAAATGAGACATGAAAGAAGATGGAGGTTGGGGCCTTATTACACTAAGAGGAAGAGCATTTTGAAGAAGATGGTCAATCTGATTAGTTAATGGCCAAAGAGGGGCAAGATTGGTAGATGGCAGTCTACTCTAAAGAAGATATTTTTGATATAGAACCAATACAAGTTATTAAGGCATAAGGATTGAGAAATTACACAAACAAGAAATTGAGCAAATTCCTTCAAGAGCCTATAAGGAGGAGGAGCATCCAAAATATATTAAAATTGGGTGAGCAAGAAAAGAACATTCAAGAGTGGATTATAGAAGTAGGCAAGAGAGAGACTCTGGAACAACCTAGCAAAAGAAGGATTAACTCAGGTAATGATCCTTTTACATGGTGTTTTTCTTTTTCCAAATTCTCTTCTAGTGTATTACTAAGTATTGCCCATACATATAGAATTAATTTGAGAGAAATTGTGGCTGAACAAGAGGAGAATCTACGGATTCTCATAGCCTTTGGGAGGAAAAAAAAAGTAGAAAAATATTGAAAAGCTATTAAAGAAAAGAATGTGGCCAAACTAAAGGAATTAAGTATGAGTACTAAATGAAGAGATTATTCTCGAGTATCAAAAGGCTAAGGCACAGTGAGAAAAAAAAAAAAAAGGATTCAAGAGATGATTTTGCAAAAGCAGTTGAGTTTCATCTTAATGCAAGAAAAACTAAAAAAGAATTTATGCATGACAAAATGTTGCGGGCTCTTGAAAATGGAAGAATAAAATGCTGGTCTTATATTCCATCTTCAGGGAGCTCCAGAGCCTTTTGATTGGTGTGAATGAGAATAATTTGAAAATTATAAACTAGAAGTTAAATCAGCATTTTGTGGCAATACATTTAAAGAGTAAAAAAAAGCAAACATTATTAGGTATTGACAAATGTTTATAGTCCTCAAACTTGAGATGAAAAAAAAAAGGTACTTTAGAGGAGATGAGGCAAATGAAATAGTGGCATAATATTGATTGGGTAATTGGTGATGACTTCAATGCCACAAGGTATTCATTTGATAGAAGAGGAGAGAGTGAAGGAATTAAGGAGAGAAGCAATTTCAATAAGGTGATAAATGACTTGGAGTTGATTGAGATCAAACATGCAAGGATTGACAGTTCAATTTTTGTGAACACTAACTAATAGTGTAGATTTCCCATGACAAAAGTAACTACCTTGCTTAGAATTTATTCTAATATTTGCCATTGTTGGTGGAATAGGATTAAAAGATGTGAAAAAGAAAACTTTTAAACTAGAGTATTTCTAGTTCTCCAAAGAGGATTTTGATGGTATGGTGAGGAAGTGGTGGAATTCTCCTATGAAAGGAATTTCAACAATGAATGTTTGGACAACAAAAATAATAAAGGTAGACAAGGACTGAGAGGGTAGAGTAAGAATAATAAAAAGATGGATCGAATTCGAAAGAAAACTTGGCTTGAGAGTATCGATGCTTTAGACTTGATTGAGGAGGAAAGAAACTTAAATGCTGAGGAGGTGGATACTAGGAGGTAAACTTACTCCACTATATAAAGAGGAGGAGATACTGTGGTGCCACAGAGATCACGACAATAGTGGCTAATGCAAGACGGGTTGAGTACTTTCTATTTTCAACTTAGCTAATGGAAGAAAGAGACGAAATACCATTAGCTCCTTAATGCTTGCAAGGGAGCAGATTAAGGAGATTATGACATTAAAAATCATCATGAGTTATTATCATGGTTTATTTGGTGTTGTCATGGAATGGAGATCGCATATGACCAAAGAAAGTCTGGGGCACCTTAAATTAGGGGATGATCAGACTTACTTGCTGAGTGGGTCTTTCCCTGAGGAGAAAATTTATCAGACTATCTATGAGATAGAAGAAAATTAAGCACCTAACGCTGATGGCTTCAACGTGCAATTTTATCATCAGTTCTGGGATATGCTAAAACAAGAGTTTATCAATACTTTTCAGGAGTTGTAAGAAGGGATAGAATCTTTATACAGATTAAACTATGCAATACTAGTACTAATACCCAAAAAATTAGGAGCTAAGAGACTAGAGGACTTTAGACCAATCGACTTGCTAAATTGTAGTTGTAAGATTATTATGAAAGTCCTTAACAGTAGACTTTGCAAAGTGTCTGAAAATTTAACTATTGATTATCAAAGTGATTTTATTAAAAATAAATATACTCTAAACAGCATAGTGTGTGCCCATGAGATAATTTTTGCGGTTTAGAAAAAGAAAGAAGAAGGGATCCTATTGAAGCTTGATTTTTTTAAAAAAAAACTTATGATAATGAGATGGAATTTCTTATAAAATGTGTTAAAGTGGAGAGTTTTTCCTGACAATTGGAATAAGTGGGTTCTCCAATCAATTTTGACTAGCTTCTTTGCAAACTTGGTAAAAAATTATCCCCTTATTTATATCTTCTTGTAGCTGATATCTTAAATCAAATGATAGAACGAGCAAAAGTTAATGAGTTTTTAAGTGGGCAGGGGGATGATATAAGAGAGCAAGGTATTATTAATCTGTAATATATAGATGATACACTAATTTTCCTCGAAACTGATAAGAAAGAAGTTGGGATTCTAAAGTTTTACACTATTTTGAAGCATTTTCAGGATTGAAGATTAATTTTGAGAAAAACTCTCTGATGTATCTAAGTTCATATCTAGAAAAAGGAAAGATATTAGCTCATATTCTAAACTGTCAGGTGAAAAAACTCCCTATTATGTATTTGGGCTTACCATTATGTGACAGTAAGCTCAGAAAAAATAATTAGATGTCAATTATTAATAAGATTGAAAAGAGGCTTCCTGAGTGGAAAAAACGAAGTTGCCTCTTTGGAGGGAACACCAATTAATTCAATTTTTTTTTCTTTTTTAAATCTACATATGAGTGACAAATAAGATTGATAAGCTAAAGAAGAGTTTCCTTTAGAGAGGTTTTGTCGAGAATAAGAAAGACTATTCTTTAATGAATTGACGAATAATTTGTATGAGGAAAGAGTTTGGGAGGTTAGGAGTTACTGATCTCACAGATATGAATAGGACCCTCATGGCTAAATGATGGTCGAGGATGCATAATCCTGATAAGTACTTTTGGGTAGAGATAGTTAGACGGAGATACTATAGAAGGGCAAAGGCTGGCCTTTCAACTTGGGAACTTGGATTGAAGGATCTCTTGCAAACAAGATTTTTAAAACTGGGATGAGATGGAAGGTGAGAAGTTGGACCAAAGTAAAATTTTGCACTAATACTTGGCTGGGAGAATGCAGTTTAGCCACTCAGTTTCGTAACCTGTATGAAATTATGTGGGATGCTACTGTTACACTAACAGATATCTGTGATATCCAGTCATTCAGATACTCTACAGTAACATCTTAATAGCAGTGATATGTTCATCATGAGATCTTTATGCAAATTCCTGAACAACGGAGGAGTCATGCCTGGAAGTCTTCCTATGATTTAGAAGTTCAAGATTACTCTGAAAGGGCATTTATGTGGCTGATGAGTAAGAACAAAATTTTGACTAGAGATAACCTACTAAAGATAGGCTAGACTGGTAGTGTTAGGTGTGTCTTTTGTTCTGAGAAAGAAAAGATGAATCATATGTTTTTAAAGTGTCATTATGTGTAAAAGCTGTTAAATAAGATTAGATGAGATTAGGCTGACTTACAGGCTCACAAGATTTTCTAAACAAGTGAAACATTGGTTTGTGGAGAGGGCAGGAGAGCTGCAGGAGAAAGCTACTACTAATTTGTTATTAATTTCAATGTTTGAATCAAAAGAAATGATAGAATCTCTGGCAAAGTCTGAAATATTTTACGTCATAAAATAATGGCTTTATTCTTAAACTAGGCCAGCAGTTAAAAGAGAGAAAGCTGCAAAGAAGGCCAAAAAGTTTGCTACTGAGAGGTGGTGAACATGATAAAGAGAATGAAGATCAGATGGCTAGGATCATTGGCTAGATGATGCTTCTACTTATCATTTGTTCTGTTGGTGCTGTGAATATTATCATTACTCTGATGAAGTAAATTTATTTTACTTGTGGTTGGTGACTTGTTGGTATTTCATTGTGTTGTTTTGTTTGTACTCACCTCTCTAGAATTGAACTACTTAGTTGTCTTTAGTTGTTAACTAGGTGACATACTATGGTTGGAGTTTAATGGTTTTCTCCATTGAATTCAAGGCTATCCAAAAAAAAAAAAAAAAAAAAATAGTATTACTTTAAGCAGATCTTCTTGAGTTTTACCTTGTCTACTGTGTGACTAATTTGCATGACCTACTCTTAAGAAATGTAACAAAGGATCAAAGCATGGGAATCTCTGCAAATAAGATAAGAGTTTTGAGGGGCTATAGGTGCAAATACAAACTTTGGGTATATAAATAATTTAGTTTTTATAAGGAATACATGTAAGAGTTTGTAATTAGTAATGGGTTTTGCACCTCGAGCTTGTTTTTTTTTTTTTTGCATATACACCCTTTTAAAAACCTTTTATTTATATGTACATTCTCTGAAGTTGATACTTGGATCTACATCCCTAAAAAGATTTGATATTATAATTTTGAAACTTGAATTACTAAAAACATATATCTTACCATCAGCAGAACCTCGAGCTCAAATTAATTAAACAACAAAAACACTGATCTGAAGTGATTGAGCTGCTGAGGTCAAGACTGGAAACTAAATCCATATTTTTCTCGTTCCAATTTGTATTACAAAATTATCTCTCTGTACATAATTGAAGAACAGTTGGAACTACTAGAATTAACAGTAAAGCAACCAAGTATCTTGTTGCAATTTTAGATTTGATAGGGAATAGAGCTTATACCTTATGAAAAGTTTACTCTGTACATTCTTTAAATTCACCATACACTTGCAAAATAGAGAGATTATGATAGGAAGGGCTTCTCGATATCATCCGTGGACGACGACGGCAACGACGATGTTGAAATGTCATCGGATTCCAGAAGATCAAAATTTTCCTTCTTCTTTGCCCATAAAACAATATAAAGGCCAGAGAACATGAGGACTATTCCTGCTAAGCTGCAAAACAACAACAATGATGAACTATAGAGAGTTAAGTCATAGCAACATTTATCCATCTCAATAGTAATTCATGTATAAAAATACTAGATTAAAATTAGATAGTCTTGCTGGACTTTAACAGGAAGTGAATAATTTAAATCCCATGGTAGCTTAGACGCATACTGAAACATGTTGGCATATATGTAGATCAAATGTATTGTTTTAATTTCAGATATCCAACTTGACATTCATTGCAAATTCTTAGAAAAATAGTAGAAAGCTCCGACTTGATGTAACGCGTTAAAAGACATGATATAAATTGTTGGTCTATCATCTAATGGCTTAAATTTTTTTGTCGATCCACATACCTTCCTAAACCAATCATTTGCTTGAAAATTACAGTTGAAATGAATGCCGAGCAGACAGTTTGGATGGGACTAAAGATTGATACAAACACTGGCCCCTTTTTTCCAAGACACCATGTCTGAAATGCAACACAAGTGCCCATCACTACTCCAACCTGCATTCAAAACAACAAAGGAAGCATCAACATTGAATCAAGTAGAACATTTTTAAAACTACATCAGATAGATATATCACTGAAAACATTTCAGAATTCAGTACCAAAACAATGATTTCTACAACTTCTGCAGCTCTCATGTTGGTCGATCCGACATGCAATTTTCCATCCACTACTATTTGCAAGATTGCAGTGAATAATGAACCCATCAACGACGTTATGACGCACAAAGACAGCGGCGCAGGAAAGCTGACAAGTGCTATAGCCTAAAAAGTCAACTCATATATATCAATTAAGCTCAAAGGAAAGGCACTTCACAGAATGCTTGAGATGGTAGCTAATTACCTGCAAAACTGCGTTGCAAGAGAAAACAACCACCCCCGCAAAGAGATAGAAGCAGCCAAGGATCCATTCATAGTAACTGTTGTTATTTCTCAGTTGTTCTTGTACAAGAGAAGTTGACTTGGTTGAACTGGGAGAGCTCTTTAAGAAGCTTATGGCAATTGCTCCACTCAAACACACGAAAGTCCCCAAAATCTTGGCTCTGGTATACTTGCACTTTCTCTTAAATTTCTCTAAACTACAAGGGAGATTTAAAAGTCTACATGAGGTACTGTAACCGATGAACTTTTTCTTGCTCCTTCATTACTTCATAAATAACCATCTAGCACCATGAAATCCCAATTATGATGATTAAGCTTAAGACCCCCCATATAAAGACAAATGAATGCAAATTTTGAGTTGATATAGACTTCATCAATATTTAATATTATCTTGAGTTGATCTGGACAAAATGATGTACATGATATTATCTTTATAAGAAGGTACAAGATAAACCACCTCAGGCAAGCTGCAATAATGAATATTAGTCCAGGAGCTAAATTAGGCATAGCAGAGGCGATAGCAGGTGAAGTCTTCCTGATTCCCAACATCATAAGTGCTTGAAATATCGCAACCCTGAAAATAAGAATGCAAACTAAAAATAATAACAAGATCACATTAATATGATCTCGAACATCTAGTCGAGTTCAGCTAAAATTTAGAATAGAAATTGTGTTCCCTTTGCAATAATTGTAAGCTACTTAACATATTAGTCATCATCTAGTTTGAAGTAGGAGTACCTCGATCTAAGTTTTTCTTCTTCTTTTTTTCCCTTCTTCTACTATAAATTTAATATACAAATTACTCTCTTCCTAAATAATGAAATAAAAAAAGAAGAAAAAAAAAGGAGGAGAACAATTAAGTTATGAGGTAGATGAGCGATGTTCTTACCCTCCCAAACCTATCATCACAATCTGAATCACCAAGCAGGGGCTCAACTTTCTCGGCCATTTCTTCCTGCGTCCACGCATGCATGAGCGCGATTATCAAAGCACGCCACCCTTTATATATAATTTTTTGCTTTGCATACACAGTATAATAATACGCATACATACTTCTCGAATGCGACGGCGAAGGGGAGGAGGACGGCGGCGGAGGCCAAGCCAGCGAAGATTACGATGAAGAGCGAGTCGACGCCGAGGGCGAGGACGCGGTCCAAGAACACCATGTAGAAGCCATAGAGGCATTGGACGCCGAAGAGGCCGGAGACGATGAGGATCTCCTCCAAGAGCTTCCCTGATCTACTACTACAACTACCACCTCGGCCCGACATAGATAGAGAGAGAGAGAGAGAGAGAGAGAGAGAGAGAGAGAGAGAGAGAGACACACACACACACAAGTACACAAACTCTTCTCTTACACTTTTGATGACGTTAAGATTATCATTTATAGCTAACGGCTAAGTGTATATGGTTGAGGAGTTGTTCGTGTCCAAGTATTATGTCGGAAGTTCGATTCTGGATGTTATCGAGAGAGAGGGAGAGAGAGAGAGGGAGAGAGAGGGGAAGGCTAGTTTAGAAAAGCTCGGTGGTTGCTGACGACGGGCGTGAGGTTGCCGCTTGGCAGATACGTGGCGCCGGGACAAGTGATGCTGGATGAATTCTGACAGTGATTGTCTGTGATCGGAGTTATAGGGGCTCGTTGGTTCTAGGAAAGAGAGTTTTTTTACTAAATTATACCATATTAGCCCCCCGAACCTCAAACTTAATACCGAAATAGATCTACTTTATTATAACTATGAACTTATCAACAATTTTCTTTTATTAAAGACTAAACCATTCAACATCTTACCTTTCAAACAATATTAAATAGTTCAACATTTTATTAACAAAAACCTAGTTTGAATGATTTCCTTTTTATCCAAGAAAAATCAATTGACACAGATTTTTACACTCTGATGTTTAAGAAAGATGGTACTTTTTTGTTATTTACATACATTTGTTAACTTCAACACCCACATAGAAATATTTTATTAATATTTCTTCAAATATTAATCATAATGGTTCTGCGAGTCGAGATTTAGATGGTAGTTGGATAAGTTCAGTTACGTAAATTAGCAAAAATTCTGTTTTTGTTCATCAACTTCTGCGGAGAAAACAAACAAATAAAGAAACAAAATTAGATCTAAGGAAGGTCGGAGTTTAAACATTCAATGTTCCATAAGAAGTAACAGTCAATGCATCCATGATATTATTACCTTCACTCTTTTTCTTGTTACCCCCATTGCATGAGACAAAGATAGGGCTGCAAACACTTCATTACAACAAGATTGCTATAAAGAAATGAGGCTTTATACAAATACAAAATTGCCTAAAATATGGCGAATAGTAAGGACTGCTGTACATCTAGACATTTTGTAGACGATATACAGAGAGAGCACAGAATTCTACTGCATGCTTGCGATGCTTATATAACATCATATTCTTCTTCGGTTGTCCACCCTGGATTTCTTCGCGGCTACTTGTACTTCTGAATTCCCAGAAGAAGATTGTATCTGGTATTTCCAAATCAGGTTTTAGGAAGAAGCATACATTTCAGCTACAAAAGGAAAGGTGGAACAGGGAGCATCTCTCACCTTGTCAAGCTTCTCTCTGACCAATCTTACAGTCTCATTCATTGATGGTAATGGAAAATAATCCTGCATTTCATACAAGAAATGAGATGCTGTTATCAATTCCCAAGACATTACGATTCTGTTATTTGAAGGGTCAATATACGAATACTATGATTTCATATCATTCAACCAATCATTTCCCATCCTAAATGCAGAAAAGATAATTTACCTTATTGGAGGACACATGCCTGGTAAAAGATTGATCAACATGACTTCGGCTTGCCATGACATAGTCCCTGGAGAGAAGAGGAGACATCATTGACAAATTATGATGAGTAAATATTCAAAAGGATATGAACATAGACAGCAAAAATCTACCAAGTGTTGACTACCTATAAGCGCCAGTCATGGTGCCTCCTTATAAATTTATAATGACAGTCTAGTATAAGTGCAAAACTACATACAATCCCCTCCTTGACATACTCTCCAGTAATTTTATAAGTTTACCTCTTCATGGAGCTTATATGGACATCTGGACCTCCCTGTGATGAAACCTGAGGTGACCACTGCTGAGACGTTGACCCTTCTTTTCTTCCAACTGCAGCTGACAAAATATAAGTATAGGATTAAACCCAAGACATCCAAGAAGTTAAAAGAGCACTCCTTGGATTTTAAGTTATTAAAAAGATGCTACACCCTCGTATGGAAGTTGATCAGGTGATATTAATAAAGGAACCAAGAACTAATAACAAAGTATACACTCACATTTTATTCGGCAGAGTACTTCTTTTCTCCTAGCCTCTAATTTCTCCTTTGTATCCGAAAGACTCTCGAACTGAAGTGCATATGATACCTGAAGACGGTTACCGAGAAATACAGACTCATCCAGTTTTCTCTTTGCAAACCTACAGCAGAAAGGTGACGATGTTCAAACTATCTTTACTTGGAAATAGGGAATACCAAAGGAAATATAATGTAGGACCATATAGCTTTGGCACAAAAATCATCTAATTTCAGTTCCAATATGAGTTTTGATCAAGTTCAAGAATTTTCAGCAATTCATTCAGTGTTAATGAGGTCTAGGTGTTCTGATAGGGTAGTTCTATCTTTATCACAAAGATTGGATAGCTCTATGATTCAATTTGACGGGGAACAGGGCTTAAGTTTGAAACCCTAAACCCTAAACTTTAAGTTAGGGTTAAGTCAGGGTTTGGTTTAGATAATAGCAGGGCTCAAGGATTAAGGTTTAGGCTTAAAGTTTGATGCTTATCTTTAGGTTTTAGAGCCAAAAAGGAGATCAGATGATTGCTTCTACAAAAAACAGGGCTGTAGGAAAAAAAAAGGGATAATTCCACTTAAATCTTGTGAACTATTATTATTTTCTGTAGACAGCTTCCTGAAATATTTTTTTCCACTGTATATACCACATGATCCAAAAAGTTTTTTGATTTAGAGGTCTGTATAGTTACTTTTTTTTCTTAATTCAGAAGAGTATTTATAGATATTTTTCTTAGTTTAGAAAATATATGTGAATAATAAAAAAGTTCAGAGAGTGCATGTGTAAAACAATAATAGTTCAGAAGATTTAAGTGGAATTATCCCAAAAAAAATAAGATAGTAAAAATGAGTAAAGAGAGAAAAATCAAACTCACTCTGATTCATTAGAATCAGTGGAGATCGGTTTTTCACCAATATATGCTTCAAATGGAAAAGGGGAAAGCTATTCTATTTATTTATCCCTTGAAAACAAAATTATGAGTAGTATTATAACTACAAGAGATAGTCTATTTTTATGTTAGGTATGTGAGAACTCTTTAATGAGACCTCCCAGATGGGTACCCTTAACGTCTAACAAAATACTAAATTGTTGACTCAAAACATCTTAAATCGCAACTAAATCATGCTAGCATACAAAAGTGATCAATAGGCATGATCAAGGATGGATGTGCCGGCCAATGGTGGCACGGCACCTAGCTAGGGTGTGCTAGTGGCATACCCCCGTGCTGAGTCATATCAACGAGCATGGGTGTGTACCGGTCAACATGGCTATGTGCCAGGCCAGTCCGGAATGGGTGCGTGTTGACCTGTGTCAATGTGGAGCCTTTTTTTCATAACTTTTTCTTATTTTCATTGATCATCATCAAATAGTTTTAACGTTATTCTTGTGTCGGCAAATAGAATCATCATCATCAATAAAATTGAAGATTATCAATACTTCAATAGATAGTATTTAATGCAACATTATTGTATTATTCTTGTGCCAGCAAATAAAATTTTTAATCCTCCCTGTTATTCTATGTTCAACTAGATATTAGTTTTAAATATTAAATTATTTATCAATTAATATTATGTATTGAATGCAATTATGTACTCAATTATATTATACAGTGTTCAATCATTAATATATTATAAATGAATATATTCAATCATATTATGTGTTAAATAATATTTATATTTGACTATTGTTATATCTTTAATAAAATAAGTCATTTACAAAAATAATTTAAAGATAAAAGGCTCTAATGTAGGTTTTAATACATATATTCAAAAGAATGATTTGAAAAGCTAAAGCAAAAATCATTAAATTAAGTTCATTGGATTAAACAAATAAGGGAGTTCAAGTGTTCTTTTTAGAGCAGATTTTTTTGCATGTCACCACCTAGCTTCTAATCTTATTACTAAAAGCCTCCTATTTTTAGCCTTTTATTAATCCTTTTTGTTTGGTTATTACTACGTTTACAAAGAAAAGACATTATTTGTCATAAAGTTGTTTAGTAAAAGTGGAATTTATTAGCAAATATGTAGAAAAAAAATTCTTTCAAAATTTGACATGCCAAAGACCCAAAAACACTTTTAAATATTCTAAATATTTTATTAAAAATATGTTAAATACATGCTAGTGACGCAAGGCCATGCCACTGGCATGTAAGTTCACGTCGATGGTGATAAGGCTATTGTTGGACACGATTACATAAAAGAGGTCAAACTACTGTTGCAATATAGGAAAAAGCTCAAATGATGTAATTTTAAGTAGATTTCTCTTAAGTCCCATGTATGTGCTTATATAATTTAGTCAAAGTCCTGGTAGATTAAAATTTATTTAACTAGCTAAATCTAATACTGCATAGTTTCTAAAAAATATTCAAAAGATATTCATTTGACGTCCAATATTATGAAACTAGGTGAAGAAGATTGATAGCATCGTGATCTAAAACTTTTGTATTCTAGTAAAATAAAGAATTAATTTGAGAAAGTTAAGGAGACTATTTAGTTAAGTTATATAAGCCCTTAAGGCAAGTTCTAGTAAAATCAAGTAAGTTTTTGAAACAAGTTCTAGTTAAGTCAAGTAAGCTCTTAAAGCAAATACTAGTACGAATCAGTTTAGGATTAGCCTCTATATATTTATATGTGGAGTGCAGCCCTAATTGAGTTATGTATTCATTAAGAATTATTTGGCTCAAGCCTTGTTGCCTTCTACTCTCTCCTATCTTCAACTTAGTCGTCGGCCTCAACATATCCCTCCACTCTCTTATCAACCACTGCTACCTCTCCTATCGAAACAATCTCCTCTTGCTTATAATATCCGTCATCAGCCGCACCAGCCTTATCCCTAAGGGCTAGCTTCTTCTCCCTCATCTTCTGTTTCTCTCGGTTATCCTTCAATTCGCATTACTGCCCAAAACACATCTTCGACCTTCAGCCATTGATTAACTTATATCTCTAGATCTAATTACAAAAACCTTGATATCTTAAATTTGTTGAAGAGCTCTCTTCAAGTGCAACAATATATCCAAATTTCAAAAGAATCCAACGAGTGGATTTGACGGAACCCTCAAGAGGTCCATCATTAAATCTATCCAGAAACTATTTTGACCTAATTACTACGAGAACCATGATAGTGCAACAAATCAAAGAATCATCTCAACTATTGGAGTCACCAACAGAGATGAGTCAACCTGTAGTATCAAAGACTCAATCTCCACCTCGTCCGCGAGATCCATTAGAAAACCATGCGAAGCTATCGCAATTCATGGCGAGTATGACATACATGATGGCAATGCTACATGCAACCATGATGGAAGTGTTGTGTTGACTTCCTGTGGCCCCACTTGAACCCATTATCGACTAGTCAACCCACCTTAATGCCACGCTGACCCGACCAAGTGGCATCATTGACCCAGATCAAGCCATTTTCCCAATGGCAAATCCTGTGTTGGCTGTGGCCCGTGGAATGCCACCACCCTTGCTACCTTTCCAGACTAGCATGCACCACCACCAATCAACTAGCCACAGGCCAAAGAGTGGCCACCACTAGCCGAATCGGCCAATTATGAGCCATTCCTAACCACACCAGTAATCCACCACTTTGAGGAGAGCGATCCATGGGAGGAATATCTACTCGCACCTTGGGAAAGAACCACATCACCGATTGCAACCTGAGCCGCCAATCATTGAAGATTTGAAAGACTTCAAGGATTTGATGCTTCAACGGCTCCTATGGTTATGACTGCCTACCAAGGTCTTCCTCGATCTAATCACTCGCCTCCTTTGATCCCTAATGTGCCAAAGCCCCAACCAGCTAGCCTGCACGCGTGGCCTGGGCCAAACTCGAGTCTATCTTGGAGTGCGGGTGCGTTTGGTCCAAACTTTGGACTTGGTGATTGAGCACCAACCAAAACGGGATATGTTTATGAAAGTTGATCTCACTCAATTCAGAAGGGGAACTAAGCTGTAGGAGATGATGTCCCCTTAGATTTTTCAAATAGGGGAACCAAGCTCTCACATTCTTGCTTCAATTGATAGTCCATTTATACCGGACATTCGACTGAAGTTTTCCATCCTCATCTTTTATGCTTGCAACTTTAATTGGTGAAAGTTTTAGATCGCTCATCTTATCTTTGCTATTTAAAGATCCAACTTCATTTACTTGTCAGATTTTCTTATTCTATGTCAAATATTAAAGTTTACAGAAAGTAATATACTTTGTTTATCTAGCTTATCTACCAAATCAATCTGATCTCTAGTTCAGGACCCCATTTGCTAGCTTCATAAATAATTTCAGTATCATCACGAGCAAGATCACATAGTTCATTATAAGCTTGTTCACATGCTTCTAAAGCCACATGATCAAGTGCATTTTTCCTCAAAGGTGTTAAAAATTAAGTGTTTTTCATTTCTCTATCATTATAGAAAAAAGACCCAATAGATTATATTAATTACGGAATTCAAACCCAAACATGATTTCTGATTAATTATTTTGATCTCACTGCCCGTTGTTCTTTATTGTTTTTCTATTCATATAGATTTTTGTCCTCATACCCTTTGTCAATATATTATGTCCAACAATAGCCGTACCGACCGGCACTTACTGTGTTGACAGTGTACTAGCACGTGGCACAAGGGATACCGCACGGCATCCTTCCTAATAGCTTCGTCACTTGCCATCGATCTCATTGTTGAACTTGCTGTGGCCACTCGCCATCACTGTTTGCTGCCACTCGCACCCACATTGGATGCCCTATTCTAAGGAGGAAGAAAGGGGTTCCGCAATTTAAGTTTTTAATCAACTGACCCAACCCAACCCACCTATCTCTCCCGTTCTTCCTCCTCAGGCTAAGGCACCCGACACAAGTGTGAGCAGCGACAAGCAATGATGGTGAGCACCAAGTAGTGATGGTGAGCTGTGAAGGGTAAAAATGACTAGTCTCCTTTATCTTTTTCTCTCCCTCTCTTGCGGAGCCGGTAGTCGACTCGATCCATGCCTATGGTACAACCATTCTTGATTATGCTTATTCTCATATCTTGGATTTACATATGGACTTATATTGTAATAATGAAATTTGGCACATCAAATTTATTTATCATGAACATTAGTAAGCTTGCCCCACTTACAATCTAAAATGATCGTAATAAAATATTTGGACCAGATAAAGATCATGGAATGCTCCAATTAGAACTCAATAAGAATCTATAGGCAAGTACGCTAAGTTTGAGTTGAACACAACTCCATTACACAGCCACTTGAAGTAAAAGCACCAAGCTACATGAATGAAATTCAGCAACTTCTGGACAATGGTCATACATTCTTCACTGCAAAGCTCTAATGCCTAAAGAGACGGAAAAAGAATAGAAGTGAAAAAGGAGCAGAAAAGAATCACATGAAATTATCAAAGTAAACGTTAATAGTGAGAGAGATTAAATGCATCACCACATCAGACAAGTAGGAGACAATATAAGGAAAAAAGGGCTCCCCTTCCCATCCGAATAGCTTCCAAATACTCCTTGATAATACAGAAAGAAGTTTACAAGACCTCGTAAAGGGTTTTACAGTTATTTTCTTCTTTTATTGCTACAGATGGAAGACATACTCAAAAAAGGAGATTCCGATGGGTTTAAACAAAACTTATAATGACTTATAGAAGTTTAGTCATCTATGATCAATTTATTCCATAGTGATTGATCTGGGCACCTGGGTTCCAGTAGATGAAGATCTGATCCCTAAGTACCACAATGAATATCATTCAGAAGAGGAACCTTATGAAGATCGTATCTATTGTATCAGAAAATGAACGGTTACAAGCTGTTCAAACAGGCATCCAACATTGGTATTGAACAGATTCTAAACTTCCAGAATGTTTTCCCTTCCTTTCCAGGTTTTCACTCTATATTCATTTCAGCAGTTGACAAGCAAGTGCAAAAAACAAACCTGATCTAAACTAGTGAAATTTCTGATTTTGGCATGAAGCAAAATCAGTTCACATACTGATTTCTTAGAACCGGATCTCAGCATATTGCCACATGATGAGTAATAAACAAGAAACAAAAGAATTATGCAAATTGATGCCTTTCACAGCATTTATTAAACTAATCACCTTGCATTGCTGACCTGTGAAAATTTGATAAAGAAAACATCAGTGTAAGGCTCGCATTCCTCCGCATCCATGGGTTTGCACCTGGAAAAGTGCATGTGAGTAAAAAAGAGGAAGTTATAGAGCTGAACAATAAAAAGAGAATTAAGTGATTTATTCCATGAACTGACATCAAAGTACATCAACTAGTAAGGTCTATGACTTCGAAGGGTTTTCTATCATATCTAAAAAATCAATAATTTGGCCAATCTGTATCTTTTTTTGTTTAAGATCCGATTCATATTTGATCTATATCCGTTTAATATTCATATCTGAATCCGTACCTACCCAATCTATATCTATATTTGATATGTATTCGTTTAATATGGATCCTGATGTAAGTTGAGCATTATCCAATCCTTATTCATTTTGTTTTCACCCATACCGTAGCATGTCCACTTCTCCCACTAGGTGGCAATTGAACAAGACCCGACTTTTTCTCCTCCTTGAAAGCATCACCGCGCCACCAAGGTTCCAAAAATCAGTATCGAGATCGAAATCGGCCGTCCGGAAAAACGATGCGCATCGGTTGTATCGACCACCTTATCAGATCAGACTATTTTAATTAAATAAAATTCTAAATATTATTTAAAAATATTGAGAAATTTCTAAAAATTTAGAAAAAAATTATTAAAAAAATAAGAAATAATAGTTATTCACATATAAAGCCTAAAAAGTAAAAATCTCTCTTTATCCCTCTTTTCTTTCATATCCTTCTAACTGTTAGTCTAACCAATCCCACTCTCTCCCTCACTCTCTTTCTTTTTATCTTTTCCTTTCTCTTTCCTTCACTCACACACGCTCTCTCTCTCCCTGACTCTCTCTTCCTCTTTACCTCAAATGTTGTCAGCAGCAATAGCTATTGTCAGGCCTAGCCAATCCCGATCCGTTTCAGCCGATCCCACTCGGGATCTACCGAAAATGGAAACTATGGTTGCCACTCTTGTTACCCCTCCTCATCATTAACCAAAACCCATATGAATCTAAAGAGGATGCCTTCCAGATCCCGTATGTTTGGGCCAACAACCTCAAGTTCGAGTTCGACCTGATTTGGTCCGTTATCAACCAGCTCCCCTTTGCTGCCATGGACACTAAATACCTCAATGTTGTCTTCTGCCCTAAGAAGCACTCATTTCTCCTCTCCTTGTTCGATCGCTACAACCTCCTCAAGTCCAATGTCAATGCCCTCAAGCTTATCTAGATCAAGCTCACACTTTTCGATGCTGACATTGACCTTTGCTACATCTGCAATTTCAATTTCCACGAGTTGACTCGTTGTGACTGCCACAAGCTCAACTCGATTGAGCTCCTCAAGTCCATCGGCGACTTCGACTTCCACAAGATCCAAGCCATAGGGTTTGACTCCCGCCGGTTCATCAAGTTGACGATGCCGTTAAGAGAGAATGCCCAAGGCCTTTGAACTCCCTATTGCCACCAAACAACACCTTGATCCATTACACTCGACGGAAGCCCCACCCCACCCCGATATTTCATAGGCTAGTGGACAATAATAGGATAGAATATTCCAACCTGATCCGGCCTTCCCAATGATCACCTCTATGTATTGACATAAATATATACATATATGAACTATGTATCCTAAACGTATTGTATACTTGTTTGTAAAATTTGCTGTATCAGCAAATCTGTATCATATTATTATCCTGTAATTATATGCATGCTTCATTGACGCCAACCATCCATCCAATTAACCATTTGAACCTTGTTCATGGATGGCAATAATCATAAGTTAGGGATTACCTTTGGATTCCTAAATTATTAAACTGTGTATTACCAGTCCATGTTGGCAGTCATGCTAACAATAGTGGAAAAGTATATTTGAAATTAGCTGTTACAATAAAGTTTCTCATGTATACAGGTGGATCTACCACCTGATGGATGAAGAAAACTGGTGTTTCAGATCTGTCTTTGCTATTTTCTTATTATCTATTGCCATTTTATATTTTTGCCCATTGTGTAGCTCATTCAGACTAGTGGTTGTTGGCATGCATACTATTATGCAAGCCATATGGAAAGTACTGTGCTAATTCTGTTGAGGCCAATTACGGAATTAAGTGCTTCATTGATCGATGCAAATAAAATTTGCTTCAAAGAAACTTCAAGTTACTAGGAGATGAAAGAAAGATTAAATCTCTTAATTCAACAAGGAGAAGTGGTATAATATAAAAATAACTGCTGTTTTAATAGAAAGCCACCAATAGATCAACCTATTGTAAAGTGGAAACCTTAATTCTAAGTGCCCTTAAAAGAAGGAGAATCTACCTAGCTACGGGGACAAAAAGAGAAGACTGAATAAAAATAAGGTCCGATTGGCTTCAAATATAACCAAATACGAATATGAACCAAATCTTTATTAAAAAGTATAATGCTCAGGAAGTAAAGGACTATTTAAACAGATACGAATACGAACCAAATCGTTTAATGTAGTTTTCATATAAGTGCTTCAATCATGGAATGCAAGATGATATCAAAAGAAAATTTATATATATCAGTTACAGCAACTACTAGACATAACGCTACAGAGGTCCAAAATACTGAAAGTTTGATTATCAATAAATACATCTGCACTAATTAAGCTGGTCACAATAACATATCAATACAAATTTGCCAACTTAATCATATTTTAGAGAATTTGTATGTGTGTCTCAATCATATTTTTGTGAAGCAACCTATCTGCTCATGGAAGGGAAATATGATGCCTAGGTGTGAAAATCCAAGGTTCAAAAAATTAAGATCAAGATTGGTCTTCCAAAAGACTGACACATATCAGCCGGATCGGCCATATCAATTGTATCTGTCGCCTGAATCGAATCAAACTTTTCTTAATTACGTAATTCTAGATATTATTAAAAAATGTAGAAAATTTTCTAAAAATTAAGATAAAATGAAAAAAATAAAGAAAATAAAGAAAGAGAATGAATGGAAGAGAACTAAACAAAAGAAAGAAAAACCATAGTGCAATGAAGAAGAAGAAAAAAGAAAAAAAGACGATAGAGAGTGAAAGAAATGAAAACACTAAGAGAGAAATAAAGAAATAAAATTAAAAATTACATACCGGAGTTCGTCCGAGTTAGATCTGTATCGCGAGAGTTCGCCGGAGCTAGATTTCTCCGTAAGAAAAAAAATGGCCATGGTAAAGAGAGAAAAAGAAAAAGAAAGAGTTCGGATCGGGCCTAGATCAAGATCGGCCGATCTGACGAACCATGGAAGAATCTATCGAAGGTTGGAAACAACTTTGAGATTCATTCACAGCAAAATTAAAAGCAAGAACATAACATTTATATACATGCCTACATTATTAGCAAATAATGAGTGCAAAAGGCAAAAATGCACATTTAAGATTATATGGAGCAATCATCTAACTAGACACACAACAGGGAAAAGAAACAAAATACTCCACAAACTAGCCATATTTCTTTTGACTATAGTTACCAAACTTCCAACTAAGCATTTCTCCCAATCATAAGTTAGTAAATTCATGGTTTTTTCAACATGAATTTAAAAATTAGAAGTTGCATTAGACATGGTTTCTTCAACAGGTTTGTAAATTCATGGACATGACGAAACCCAAATGGTTATAAACCAAGGTTCGAAAATTTGGGATTGGCATCAAGATCGGTCTTTCAAAAAACGATACATATCGACCGAATCGGCCCTATTGGTTGCTTGAATCAGATCGAACTTTTTTAAATTACGTAAATTCTAAATATTATTTAAAAATGCAAAAAAAATTCGAAATATTTAGAAACAAAAAAATTAAAAAATAAAGAAAGAGAAACTATGATGCAATGAACTGAAAAGAAGAAGATTAGAGAGAGAGTCAGTGGAAGAAAACCAAACAAAAGAAAGAAAAAATATGGTGCAGTGAAGAAGAAGAAGAAGAAAAGGGAAGAAAAGAAGATAGAGAGTGGAAGAAATTAAAAAAAAATGAGAGAGAAATAAAGAAATAAAATTAAAAAATCAGAGTTCGCCGAAATTAAATCTGCGTCGCCGGAAGAAAAACAATGACTATATAGTAAGGAGAGAAAAAGATAAAGAAAGAGTGAAAGAGAGAGAAAGAGTGAAAAAGAAATTGAGAGAGTTTAGATCGGATCTAGATCGGGATCGGCCAATCCTGTGAACCATGGTATAGACGTAAAATGGAATTCTCACAATCAATGCAAAAAAATAAAATAAATAAATGGATATCAAAGTCCTAAATACCTTCTTTAAGCAAACTCATGATAGAAATTCGTCAAATGAGTAGCAAAGATTAGCAATGAAGAGAGAAAAGAGAACTTGCCTTGGTGAGCGAGGAGATGATCTCCTTGGAGAAGGCAAATGCCTTCACCTCGCAATAGGAGTTGGACGTGGAGAAGAGCGCGACAAGGGATAGAATTGGCGTGATTGAAGATAGCAGAAGAGGAGGCGGAGGAGGAGACTGCTCGAGTTGGGATTTGGAAGTGGCTTTGCGGAAAGGAGGCGGTCTAGTCACCACCGTAGCTTGAAATGCCATCACCGTTACCAATTATTTAATGGGTCGAGTAGGGTTTATTATTTACTAAGTTATATTATAGTATGCAGGTAGATAAATATTTGCTATTTGTATTCATATTTGGAAAGGTAGAGAAATATTTGCTACCTGTATCTATATCCATATTTGGTTTTTTTATTTCAAAACACTACCTATATGTCAAGTACGTTTTCTTTAAAAACACTATCCAATACATATCCAAAAATATGCAAAGAGTATTGTACTCGACACAAATACATCAAGAGGATGGAAGAATCTGGAAGAATCTGTGTTCCCTATATTGGCGTAATGTGAAGTTTCATTTTCAATTTAAGTAAGTTTCAATGTCAATCCCTTCAAAACCTAAAATGTTTGAGTATAATGCTTTTCACAAAAGAACGACCCAGAACCAAGGTTGAAACTAGAAAACTTACTAGTTTTGACCTTGAAGAGCTAAGCTCATTTTCTTCCTCAGATAGTCCTTCCCCAGTAACGTAGTCCTTCATCCAATTAGAATCTTGTGCAGCCCTTCTTCCTCTTATATCGGCTCCTTCTTCATTTACCTGACTTGCTGTTGAATTCTCTGTTGCTTGGTTTTCTTCATTTACTGATCACTCTAGTTCCCCACTGCTTTCACTATTTATTTCCTCCCTTTCTTCTACTTCTGCCTCACGTGTTTCATTCTCATCATCACCCCATTCAAGATCAGCTATATTTGCTCTTCTAGCTGGTACCCCAATCCCATTTTCTGTTTTCTTCAAACACTACATCTCTGCTGGTAAGCACCTTCTTAGACAATGGATCATACAACCGAGATGTTCTAACCCGCATCGATTAGTTCCTCCTACTCTGTATTATCAAAGAAGACTAGTAATAGACCTAATTCAAATCCAAATTCACCATGTGTCCTCAGTTCTAAACAGCTTACTAAGGGACAGGCTTATACCTTAAAACTTACCTATTTAGATATAAAAATCTTGGTCAGTTTGATTGGATAATTAAAGTATTGTTCATATTTATGCTTGAAGATTTCTCACCCTTCTCTTGGCAATCATTTCGAACTCAACAATCTAAAACTTTGAATTTGAAAAAGAAGCAAACAAATAAGTGAAAGCCAACTGGAGAAAAACTCCTATTAGCCTGTCACTAGAACTTAGAAGTTAGAACTGCACATTTAAGCAGGAGATCAATTGCAATGTGCCCATTGCAAGGACGTTAGAAACTCTTTTCAACATTGGTCTTGCAGATAACAGAGGATCCTATGCTATTGGATTTGAACTTTTGAGCTCTCTCCAATATCTACCTCAAATTTTCTCCCTAATGTCACATACTTCCTGTCTATTCCTTGTTTCCTTGATCATGACTTTTATTTTTTATTCAAATTTACCAAAGAGATACAGTTCATTCTCGTTCTCGACATAGTGTGACACTGCTAGGTTGGACCTTGGATCCTTGGAGGTACAGTGACAGTCATGTTTTCATGAGACCATGTCTTAGGACAGACTATATTTCTGAAAAGCCCCTTTTTCATCTCCATGTGATATTTTGAAGTTAGAATTCACTGTTTCACAATGGGCAAATTAAAGTGTCCATATAATATTAATTAGAAACTAACCAACAATAATTACAGACTTTGATCATTGACTATATTATTTAGCACGATCAACCAAAGCGACTATAAGCAAGATTACATTTCAATACTTTATCAAACAAAGATCATACACTAATATTATAAACAGAGATGCTCAATAGCTACTTACTCTTCGACAGGTCCATAAGATCCGAACAACTTCATGAGCTCGTCGCCGCATCCCAATGAGGGCACGTTTCTCACGATCAAATACCTGCAACAGAAAACAACAAAAGAAATAAATTGTTTCCATCAACCATCGAGAATCAAATAAAAGAAATAAACGAGTAATTTTTACAGCACATCAGAGCTCCGTTTCTTCTCTTCGACCGAAGGAAAGGGATTTTAAGACTCGACTTACTTGGATTCGTCGCATACAGTGTAGACGCGGACGGCGGCAGGCTCGTCTCTGTCTCGCGGCATCGAGAGGTGGCGACGAGGTAGGGGAGAGGAGGGACAACGGGTTGTATGTCGGCCAGCTACCGGAGAGAATGGGAGCTGTGGCCGGCAACTCGGCCTGGAGGGATTTTGGAGCGGATACCAAGAGGATAGAGATTAAGCCAACAAGAAGAGCGAGGGATGTAGGGGAAGGCAGTCAGGGGAAGAAACACAACTTAGTATATATATATTCCCACCGTTAGATGAATATCCTACGGTTGATACCTATTACAAGTCATATCAAGCCGAACTTGATAGAGCTGGACCACAATCAATCTCGACTCTGAAATTAATTCTGGAGCCGGATGTAAAGAGATCTCATTAACATTTAGATTTGAGCCAAGCCTGAGCCGAGCCGAGCTCAAGTCTAACTATTTTGAAGGCCCTAGAATGGATCCCAAAGTGCTACCACCCGATCGAACCCGAATCTGAATTCGTGATGAATTAATATTCAAAGGAAGCGCACTAGAGTAAGATTTGGGTGTGTATGGAATGGGGCGATGGAGTTAGAAAAGTGTATGTTGTATCTAAAAAGATTGCACTGTTCATACCTAATATTAAGTGTTAAAATTTTATCTTAAGACTCAAATCATACTTAATTATATGCAAGCATATTAATTATAGTTATACTCTACTATACACAAGAGTATATAATCAGCAATCCAGACTAGTGTACTACTGTAGCTGATAGAAATAACATCCGCTACATATGCCTTAGCAAATTATATATATGAATGTAAATTACGCAACTCCTTGTTAGGAACTGGAGAATGGGTTCTAGCTCTAGATCTGGATTCCCTTATGGAGATTTTGGCCTAGAAAGATTCAGGGAAGAAAAGATGAAAACTAGTAAACCTCTATACAAGGACATCTTATTAGGGCTTGGAAAAATTGATGCAAAAGAAGATAAAGAGGGTAGGGTTCCATTGAAACCTGATTGGAGATCTAGCTAGTGTTTTTGCTACGATGGTCGAGACCATTAGGCCGCATACTGTCTGAATAGCATTGTGTTACAAATGTGGGAGATTTGGTCATAGAGCAAGTTTGTGTAGCATAGGAAGGAGAGTTAAAATTACAAAATTACACTAGAGATGGATCGCCGGTGGTGATGTTGTGAGCTTCAGAGGAGATGCGTCAAAAAGAGTTTCAATCTAAAGTTGTGTATGGTGGTGAATATTACACAAGGTTGGATCTCGGCTAATAATTTAGAGTTAGCCATATTTGCGATGTGGTCAAGGGGACATATTTGGAGGGCAAGAGTATTAGTAAACTTCCCATCTGTGCAACAAATGGAGGAGGTATCAAGATTGGGGTTGATTGATCTTGGGATTGCTCAACAGAAATTCTTAGTATAGCGAAAGGATATAAAGATGATAGGAGAAGAGAGCCAATTTGGATAAAAATATTACCTATTCCTTTACATTGCTGGAACTACATACACTTTCTTAAAATTGGTGAATCATTTGGGTTTCAAGTGATGGTGGATGAACAAACCAACAAAAAGATTAATCTAAAATATGCAAGATTAGAAGTGATCGTAAATGATATTGTGGATATCCCAATCCAATTAGTGGTGATTATTAAGGGGATGGTCTTTATAATATCTTGCGAGATTGAAGAACTAGAGAAAAAGAAATAATTAGAAACTGTTTATAAGTGGATCAGGAAGGGACCTAATCAAAGTTAAGACCAAAGCAATAATAAATCTTGGGAAAGTTAGGGGGGAAATCTTAAATTTATCCCAAAAAATATTTTACTAGAAAAAAGAGGGCATACCAAGTGTTTGTTGAAATGTCTCAATGGAAGAGAAAACTATATACTTGTCAGAACCTATAGCTACTAAGGTAGTTGATGAAGAAGTTAGCACTAAGGAACCCTAGATGAAAAAATCAATGAAACTAGAGGATAAAGAAAAAAAAGGAAATTAATAGAAGATGAGTGTGTGAATTCAGTAGAGAAAATTTTTTCTTTTCATATGGCTAAGGCTCTGATAGAAGATACGAACAAATCTATTAGTAAAAGAATGTGGAAAGGGAAAGAAAAATTTTGGTGGAAAAAGAAATATGGAGGAAAATGTCTAGTCTTGAAAAATCTGCAGAATGGAAAGATGGTTTGAGTGAAAATGAAGAAATACAAGAACATGAGGAAAATGATGAAGGGGAGTAGAATTGTAACAACCTATTGTAAAAGAAAAAAAATCATGGCATGATGCAGCCAACCACACTGTGGCCGGTCTTGTGCCAAGAAAGAATAGGCGCTAGTCAACATTAATGATTAATGGGAAGTTAGGCAAATACTTTTAGTGTAGGAAAGGGTTGTGATAAGGGGTTCATTATCGCTTTATCTATTTGTGCCAATAGCAGATGATTTATATAGAATAATGGAGTAGGCAAAACAAGCGAGTTTGCTAACAGGTTTGGGTGAGGATGTGAAAGCCAATGGATTATAAACTTGTAGTATGCGGATGACACTTTAATCTTCCAATGGCAAATAAGCAAGAAGTTGGGGTGTGAAAATTTATATTACACTGTTTTGAAGCTGTGTCACGATTAAAGAAAAAAATTTATAAAATACCTTTATTATAAGGTGGAGAAGCTACTAATTAAATATTTGGAGCTCCCCTTTATATGATAGTAAGCTAAGAAAAAGTGACTGGATCTCTGTTATTGATAAAATTAGAGAAAAGGCTTGTAGGCTAGAAATGAAAAAATGTTATCACTTGGAGAGATAATTATTCTTATCAATTTGGTATTGAGTTCGATTCCCTTATATTATCTGTCTATTTCTAATATCTCTGTGTGGGTGAAAATAAGAATTAATAAGTTAAAAAGAGTCTTTATGTGGAAAAGTACGGAGGATGTAAAAAGAATTATTTACTAATTCATTGGAAGAAAGTATGTAAGAAGGAATTCAGAGGTATGGAGATAACAGATCTTTCAGATATGAATAGGGCTTTGCTTGCTAAATGGCGATGGAGACTTCTAAACTTTGAGAATCAGATGCGGGTTAAGATTGTAATGCAAATGTATTATAAAAAGCTAAAAGTGATAGAGTTTAATCTAAGTAATTCTACAAGGGATTCTCCAATTTGGAGAGAGGTGCTGCAGACAAGCAAGATCTTTCGACTAGGCGTGAGCTTGTATATTCAAAATGGACAAACTGCTAAATTTTGGAAAGATATATAGAGTGGGGAGTGCAGTATGGCTACTAGGTTTACTAAACTCTTTGAATTGACTTGGGATGAAAAGATTACTATACAAGAGGTTTGGGATGGGTCTAATTGGAATCTAAAGTATAAAAGAAATCTTATAAAGCAACAAAAGAAGGAGAAACTTGATATGAGGGCTCTAGTAGAGAGTAGTAGTATTAGACTCAAACAAGGAAGAGATAAAATAAAATGGAGGCTTGCGAGCAATGGGGTTTATATGATGAAATCTTTGTATCAGTTTCTAGATAATAGAGGTATCATCTTACACTCTACAGAAAATTTGGAAACTAAAAATTCTTTTAAAGGTTAAAGCTTTCTTGTGGCTAATATGTCAAAACAAGATCTTAACAAGGGACAACTATACAAGCGAGGATGGAGTGGTAATACAGTTTGTCTCCTTTGTTTTAGAGAGGAGTCGCGGACCATCTCTTTATAAGATGTAAATTTGTGCAGAAGTTTATTGGTAAAATGGTCGTGGACACTAGAATGACAAGCACCCCAAAGCATGCTAGAGATTGGTTTTTTGATACCCATTGGAAGAAAATGGGCTAAAAAATTGGATTCTTATTTGGGTTATAGCCCTAATGTGAAACCTTTGGCTAGAAAGAAACAATAGATAGTCTACTAGTAAATCAAAATCTTGTGAAGAGCTACAACATCAGATAACCTCTCTGTTCTTTTGCTGGGAAGGCCTACAAGGAGAAGAGGCGGTTAAAAAGCTTAAAAGATGATTCAAATTGTAGACATCAGGGACTAATAAAGTGGGACCTATCATTAGAGGAGCTACATCTTCTGCTTTTTGTAGTGTTTTTCGGCATTTCGGTCTTATTATGTAGAAAATTGTTCAAGAATCGATGTTGATGTTTACATTTTATGTTAGTTCTAATTTCACTAAATATGCATTGTGTTTCGTGGTAGTGGTAAACTCTATGTTAAGATCTTAGTTTTAAACTAGGGTAGTTTATAGCGGTGGTATATTGTGATGGACTCTAACAGCGTTGTATATTGATTGTAGTAATTGGTAGTGATAGCCTTTGTCAAGGAATTGGTTTGCCCCTTGGTAGTTGTGGTTGTGGTAATTTTGTAAGAGATTTATGATGTTTGTTGTTATGTTGCCCTCAGACTAATAGGTCCAAGTTGATACAAACTAAGTGTTTTTTTTTTGTTTTTAATGAAATAGGGCAACACTACCTTTTGTCAACAAAAAAAAAAAGAATGTATATTACGCATCAAACTACTGACTTCGAACATGAGCCACAGAATCGCATATTAGCAATTATAACTACCTATAGGCATCATAACTTTAACGCTTACTTAGGTATCTCCATATTTTCTATCAACTACCCTATTAATGTGATTTTAGGGTTTCCTTTAAAATGTGTAGATCACGTATCACACATTTCAAGAATTTAAGTAGTAGAAGAGTCAACGAAAATATTATGTCATGCACTTTCTAATCGTGACAATAAAATGCTAATCATCTCTCTCTATAAATATATTATATAATCATGTTGAAGGCTAAAAGATACATATATATAATGATTACATAATATACCTAATTTGGGAAAGGTGTAGAATTGGCTAAAGTATGATCATAGAATACTTAGTAACTACTTTTCACGTCAATCAAATGTCTTTTTCTTACTGGCGGGGTCTCGAAAAAGAGGTATAAATTTGAAATCATTTATGTAATATAGAGTTAGGCTTTCATCTATCTAACATCAATTCAAATAAAAATATTACTCTTTTTAGTTACTCTTTTTACTCTTGCAAAGTGATTAGGTTTATATTTTCTTTATTTTTATCATACTAGTAATATTACTTTTACTAACATAGACAATAATGATTATTTCCTACTTGTATAAGAGTATGATTGTAAGAGTCTACAATTTCCTTTTTGTTATAAAAGTATATAATAGATAAGCTTATATAATTGTAAATATATGTTTAATGACCCAAGTTAGTAAAAAAACAAATTATATAGCTGGGCATAACGCGACCGGCCACGTTATGGCCAGCCTTATGCCAGTATGCTATACATGTAGTGGCCATAGTGGAGGTGCCCTATTTGGCGTCACTGCAACTCGTGGAGGTGTGATTGAGCCCACCGGCCACTCTGCTGTCACCACGCGACCACCCCGGCCTCTCTCTCTCTTTCTCTTTCTCTCTCTCTCTATTCTCTTGGTCTTTTCCTCTCTCTAGCTCTCTCTCTCTCTCTCACTCTTTAGCTCTCTTCCTCTCTCATGGCTTTCTCTTGAAGCCGCCGGCGAGAGGCCGAGCACTGAGTTGCCACCAGTGACTGTTCCCCTCCCCTACAACCCAATCCCCCTTACCCTTTCTTCTTCTTCTTCTTCTTCTTCTTCTTCTTTTCTCTCGAGCAAAACCTTGACTGTAGTGGTGCTGGGCTTGGCACCCTACAGTGCGTGGGTGGGCCTAGGTGCTAGGCTCGGCCTAGCACCTTGAGGCAATGAGGTGCTAAGCTGAGCCCAACATTGTGTAACAACAAACTTTTATTTTTTTAAAATTGTTTAAATTATGTTATTAGTTAATTAATTATTGTAGATAATCTAAAATATTAATTTCTATGAATTAAATCTAATTATACCATGATTAGTAAATAAATCTAATTATATCATGATTAGCAAAATACATGTAATATAAATACTATATTTATCCTCGATAGGTATAATAATTATTAGAGTGATGTTCATATACACGTATGTAGGTACTTGCATTAATTTATTTTATTTCATATCTTCTTAATTATCAACAAAAATAAAAGGTTGATGATTATGTCTTCAATAAATTATTGTATAATATAATTATGGTTTATAAATAACAAAACAAATATAGGAATTAATAATATGTGATTACAACGAGAAATTATTTTTTAGTTAGGTTAATTTTAATTAGTAGAAATACTGATATTATATGTTATAAATAATTTTACATCCCGGCTGCTCTATTCAAGACCTCGTAGACCTTTCTAACAAGGATTGATCATTGTTATAGCAAACTTGAAAGAGTGATTACTTGCTAATTATGGTTGCTTGAGTAGTCTTATCTCCTAAACGCATTTTTTAAACTATAATATATTATATAATTATATATATGCATGTTTTGGCCTCCAACATGATTATATGAACTTATTTAGAAATGATTTCAGTTAAGTATATTTTATCATTCATTTGATTAGACTGATTTAGGATATGAGTATGTTGATGATATACGGAGATGATATCTAGCATGAGGATGCATGTGATAGATTAGTATAGATATGCATGTGTCAAATACATGGTTGAAGACTGTATTGTATCATTTTTCTCTCGGCCTCTTTACCATTTAAATTCTTAATATGCATAATTTGTTATAGTACTAGATATATGCATTGATCTATCATATATAATGAAATTATGAAAATGCATATATGTGATGTGATGGCTAGATTGATATCTACTCCGAACTAGTACTGGACATATTCTTAGTATATGACAGAGTATCGTAATGGCTAATGGTTGTACTCTTAGCATATGACAGGATACAACTATCATTAATATACTCTTAGCGTATAATAGAGTATGATTATTACTAAAATACTCTTAGCGTATGGTAGGGTACGATTATCTTAAGAGATACCCCTAGCGTGTGGCAAGATATAATTATCTTCAGAGATACCCTTAGCGCATGGCAGGATATGATTTGAGCTTATAGCATGATAGATATCAAGTTTGGGGCCGGGTATCACAGTCCAGTATATTGTATAATATTTAGAGTTAAGACAGATGACTGTGATAGTGAGAGATATGTGAATAATATTTAACTCTAACATATATGATATCGAGTGATTGGCATGCATCATGCATACTGATGTGACTAGTATCATTGGATCCTGATTATTATACTTTATAAGTTGTTAAATTGGGTGATATTATATTATAATTTCATCATGAGATATATTTTTAGTTGAGGATATAATACGCTCATTCATAAGATATTGATTACACACACACACACACATATATATATATATATGCTCATATATGACATCATACTTATTTCTGTTTCGTATTATCTTAGTACATAATTTACTCTTTATTTGACATTACCGATTTGGGATAAGGTATATTCACTGAGCTTTTAGCTTATGACTCTTTTTTTTTTCTTCTTTCCAGAAACTCAAATAAATAAGTGGAGTATGATACTCCCTTAAAGGTCTTGCCAACAATTGAGGAGTAGACTGCGGTTAGTGTTGTATGCTAGTATGAGTTATGTTATATGATGTATCAGTTAACTTTTAGAGTGATGTCTTTATCTTTGTCATTTTTATTAGTAAGTGACTTTGTACTTGATGTGTTATATATATACTATTATTGTGAATATGTAATAGTGAGATGCTCTTGATGACATGTTGGATCCTATGTGGGGCCTTATTAGGATTATCAGTGTATTGTTGATATTTACATAGTTATTCTTAATTTAGATATTATGGATAAAATTATAGTGTTAATACAAATTTACTTGATTGTCGGCAACTAACCAAGTTGCCAGGTGCCTTGCAGGTGCTGTGCGGCTTGTGCCATACGCGTATTTAGTGTTCGGGTGTTACAATTTGACTAGCTATATATAATTAATAATTATAGGCATTATACATGAATAATTTTGGTAATATATATATATATATATATATATATATACACGTTCGAACACCTTAAGCTTTTTTCCATTCTAGATTTCATAAGCTATTTGTTTTGTTTTAGGTCTAAAATAAACTTTATTAATCATATGGGCAATAGTATTCACAACCTCAACTTAGCATCTTTGAGGAATATTCTTTATACGCATCATAACACGAGCCATGTCTTACACAATATAATATTTTTCTCTCAACTACATTATTTTGCTTTATGCCATAAGAATCATAAAACAAGGTATATTATTCCTTCTCAAATTCACTACCATTTTTTAACCGATAAAATCTTATAATCTCTTTCATTTTGAAGTCACAAACATAAGAATTTAAAATCATCAAAGATATCATTCTTTTTCTCTTAAGAAAGCTATCTATGTTAATCTAAAAAAATCATCTACCAAAAGAGATAATATATGTGTGTGTGTTCACTAATACTTTTAGTTTTAGTTGGACCCATGAGATCAATTTATATCAATTTCAAAGGTCTTTTGGTAGAAAAAGAATCAATCTTTTTATGAGAAAACTTAATCTGTTTGCCCATGTACATTTTGTTTTTTGACATTCAAATTTGATATACCTTGATATATTCAAATTTTAATAGCTTTGATTAATCATTAAAGTTCACAGCTTAATCTTTGAAATCGTAATTCAAAATAATCCAAAGATGTAGAATTAAATTTTAAGACAGCATTCAAGCAAACACCATATTAATTATCTATAGTTTGAACACCATATACCACAGTTTTATATTTCTAGTCTATAATCACACACTGATTTAAAAAAATGTACTTCATGAAGATTGTCACGTATTTAACTATTACTCAAAAGATTTGCCTTTAAAGCCTCGATATATAAAATATTTTATAATCTTAGTAATCAAGGAGGAATCACAACACCTCTTTCTATAACTTTAGTAGTGTTATCATCACCAAAGATCGCAGTACCACCCTCAAAATTTTATAGAGACTGAAACAAAATTTTATCATCAGACATATGTCTAGAACAATCACTATTTAAATATTACGTGTTAGAATATAAAGTTTAAAGGCAATATGCATAACCTATCACTTAAAATCACTTTTTTTTTATTCACACATGTTTTATTTTCAAACTAATTTTTATCAATCTTTTCATTATTCAAATCATAATAGTTTGGTCCTATATAGGCGAAAACACCACAATTATAATAAATAAGTATAAATTTTGATTTTCTTACTTGACTGTTGTTTCTAAAACTCAAATCAAATGTACCTTATTTTAATTTACTTGAGGTGTAGGTTTAGTTTTTTTTTTGGATATGATGGAACACCACGAGTGATAGGTACATATTTTTAGTTGTACGCTCACCTAGTACTTACAGAAATAAAAATAATTTTAATATTACTTAGGATTTTTTACATAACCGAGGCCATACTTGGTTCATGCATTCTGAATCTTGTCTATCTTAGTTTTTCTTATTTCAGTTTAATTTCTCAAGAAGATCCTTAAGCTTCTTTTTATTTTTATTTTTTTAAACTTTTTCAGTCTTCTAAATTAATTCTAAGAGAATTTAACTTGCCGAAATCTTATGCCTTTCAAATTTATATAACTTTTGGTATAGTTCATCGTATGCCTTTCAAATATTCATCTTTTCATCGTTGTCTTTCTGCTCATATGTGCTTAAATTCTCACAAGAATTGTTAGATGATAAAATAGATCCAGTAAATGCTAAAAGATTTCTTGTTTAATTTAGAATCGCTATAATCCGACTTATTTGAATCATTCCAAATGACTTCCATTGCTTTTCCTTTTATTTTCAATTAGTTTTGACATTCTTGTACAAATTGTTTGAAACCTTGTCATTCATAACATTATATATCCCCACTAGTACTGTGACATTTAGGTCTTTTGTTATTGTCAAGAGGTTTAGACTTATTATTATTACCCAAAACATTCTTCAATTAGAAAAAATCTAATTGTTTTAACAAAAAGAATCATTAGCTCATGATCAAAATCACTATCATCATTGCTACCATTCTTAGTCTTTTAAATAGAATTTAGAGCAAACCCCTTTAGATTTTCTATGCTGATGAAGAGTAGCTTCAAAAGTTTGAAAGTTCTTGACTAATTGTTCAACTCTCATATTATCAATGCCCTTGCTATTTTATATAGTAGTAATCGTAGATTAAAATCTCTTAGAAAAAGATCTAAGAATTTTTCTAACAATTCTATTTTTAAAAAACTTTTCTCCCTCGGTTTTGAGTTGAAACATCACTTAGTTAGACATAAAAGTTATCAAAAGACTCGTTATCCTCTATACAAAGAGTTTCAAACTTAGTAGTAAACATTTGAAGCTCAAATAAGTTAATAGTAGGAGTATCCTCATGTATAGTCTTGATGATATCTTAAGCATCTTTAGCAACTTTACATATACAGAAACCCATCATAAAAAACACCACTTAAAAATTATATTAATGATTTTACTATTCCAACCACATAATTCATACTTTGATTTATCCCATTTGTCTATGGGTTTTACTATTTCTTTTAATCAATTATCATAGTTGGAGATGTCCAACCATGAACAACAGATATCCAAACCCGTTTACCAATAAACTTTACAAATGCTCACGTTTTGGATTTCTAGTACGGATAGTTAGATTTATCAAGCAAATTAGGTTTAGCCATAGATTGTCCTTATCTAGGAAAATCCATTTTCTAAAAGATCTCTCTCTAAAGTAAGAGAACCCTACTCTAATATCAATTGAAAAGAAATTTAGCCAAACGGACATACTAATCTAGAGTTTCTGACCAAAGTATCGTTACACTCTAAATTATTTCCTATATATCACAGTTTAACTGTTTCCCAAACTACTACAACAGAAAAATTACTTTCTCTGACAACAATTTTAGTGGATTAATTAATCTTTTAATACACTAAAAAACCGTTAGAAAAATCGTTATCTTAGACAACGATTTTTTTTTAACGATTTTTTTTTTTTGACCATTGTAGCTATATAAAACGCTTTCACAGAATTTGATAAAATTTGAAGGAGCTATGGTCTTTTTTTTCTTTTCTGCAATTCTAAGCATAGTTGGCCGGGGAGAATGACTATACCATTCTAACTTGTAAATCTTTTTTATATTTTCACAACAACATATTTTATGACTAAAATAGATAATTCAGTACAAAGTTACGATAATCTAAACTTTTTCCATATATTCTAGTCTATACCTTTCTCATTAGATGTCTAATTAAACTCGGATTAGAATCATTATATTCATTCGTTTTAATCTTCACAAGCTGCACAGACTTTTAGTTTCAAAGTTAAGCTGTTCCAAAGAATAATTTAACAAGTAAATTATTTTATTAAGTTAAAATATACGAATTATAAATCGTTTTCTAGGAGAGGAGATTGATTTATTATTTACTTTTACTAGTAATTAATTTTAAAATTTATCAGAAAACTGATTAATTTATTAATAACCGTTAATTTAATGTTTTACTGTAGCACTTTGGTTAAAAAAAAAGCTCTACTAAACCATCTCAATACTTCCAAAACTCCGCAATTCGTTCTCCGTCCTCTCCGCGGTCTCCGATCTTAGCAACATGGCCGAAGACGGCTCCGACCGCCGGGAGTCGTGGATCGACCGATTTCACGACATCATTGAGCAACACACCTCAATCCGAACCCGCGATTTCCCAACCTACCTCGCCGACGCCCCGCACGCCGCGTCCGCCATCTCTGCCGCCACATCCGCCGTATCCGACGCCACATCAGCCGCATCCGACGCAGTCTTCGCTGCCGCATCCTCTTCCTTAGAGCTTATCGATGACGCCAAGGTACGCCCCCCAACATCTCGCGGCTTGCTTTCTTTGATTACTTCTTTCTCTCGTCTTGATGTATTAGGTGGGGTTTTGTAGGAAAAGTTGGAATGGGTTAAGGCCCAGTATGAATTTCATGAAGATATGGCTTTTTCAAAGATTAAAGGTGCGATCTTTTCTCTTGTCGATCTTATCTTGGCGGCGTTTATGTCACTACCCTTGTGTGCATTGTTAGAAAAGGTTGCATTTTGATTGGTTTGCAGAGGGCGTTATTGTTGCAGCGTCGCATCCGGGCCTCTCTTCTGCGGTTGCTGCTGGCGTCGGGCTCGTCGTGCTTAAGGGTATCGTTCTTCCCTGCTATTGCTCTGCTTGCATTAATTGTATATTTCGATTAATATCCGCTTCTTCTTCTCTTTTGGTCATTAGCAAAAACCGTTGTTCTATCTTTCCATTCTGCCACTTTTCTTGTTTTTCCGCTTTGCTTATACCCCCGATAGCATTAGCATGATGGTTTACTGATTGGGCTGTGAAGAATTTTAGTCCTTATTCACTAATACATCCAGCTTGCACTTGAAGTGGATATTATTCCTTGTAGAAGCACTAAAGTAACTTATATTTGTGACACAGTAAAATAGGCCACACATGTAGGAGGTCATGCTGTAGAACAGCTACAAATGTGCTAGTGTTTTTTCTTGGCATTATTTACTCTTCATTTTTAAGAAATAAGTCGAATAACATGACTTTAAATTCTAACAGCACTTGTTCCTTCAATCTTCAGGACCGAGAAACTTTTTTATCCAAAATGTGAGACGTCTCTTTGTTAGCAAGGAGGTGGGCACAAGCAGTACTTACTCATCAGCTTTGTTGGCAGTCGAATTACTTTTTTATTCTTTCTATTCATAATATTGTTTTAGATCTACTATCTCATTTGAACATTTGTTGATCGCCTTTTTTTGTGATCCTTTTTGAAATTCTGATATACATTAGAAATGGATCTAGCATTTTAGAGAAGAAATCAAAGTTATATATGAGTGCAGAAGATATAAAATTTCTAGGAAATTAAGTTCTGGTTTCCATGTTTTGATTTCTGCAACTATGAAAGGAAAAAAAAAAGTAACAAGTTGCAATTTCATTGGAAGTCAAAATCTTTATATTGTTAATTGTTACTTTGAGTTGTGTAGGCCATACTATGCATTCTAATGAAATATAGATTAGAGTATAGATGCTTTTCTAACTTGTTAAGTGCCTTATAAATCTTAATGATAATTTGTGGAATATTGGCTAACTTCGATAACACTTTCTTCGTGAGGTTTAAGATTTATCTGCTCATATTCTCTTTGTATAAATGATGAAAGCATGAAAAATATTAACTGGATTATTATTTGTGAGTCATGACATTTGTTTAGTTTAGGGTTGTCCTAAAGGACTTCAATTTTCCAACTTGAATGATAGAAGTGCTAAATTTTATATGATGTCGACCTATTGCAGTGACCTAAAGGAAATACATATTCTAATAATCTATAGTAAAGGTTTCAGGACATCCACGTGATCCTCAATAGGCCTCTAGCATGTGGATTTTAGGGATAGATCTCATTACATTTTATGGTGCTACCATGTTTAGACTCTTTCATTTTCTCTTGTGGGTACCAATTTAGACTGAGTCAGCCCAGGAATCCTTCAAGATGGCAAAAGCAATATTTTGTAATAGTGGCTGCAGGAAAGAAAGGGAATAGAGGAGAGGAGAATAAAAGAGATCACTCTTACTAGGAAGAAGACTAGAAGGGAGGGCAAAGAATCTGTAGAACATCTTTTATGGGCTGTACAGTTGGTATAAGTGAGACAAAATGGGGAGGGAGAAAAGGTGATAGGGGTTGCCCATATGTTTTCTTGATCTAAAAGTTGATCTCAATTTAATCAATATGAGCAACCCATATTTGTAGGCTAATTAAAATTAAATTGTTGGCTGATTCAATTTGATCAAATCAGATTAATAATTGCCTAGATCGTTGATCTTACTTTGGACTACTTGGTTTATTCCATGCTCCACCAAGTCTGAAAAATCCATGAAATATTCAGGGTTTTAATAGTCACAAGCTATGAAGCATGGGCAGTTCAAATAGCATATTGTGTCCATGCCCGACACTTGTTGGGCACCGACACTCATTGGACACGTGTCGAACACTTTTATAATGTACCCAGTATTTAAAAAATTATATAATAAATTCGGATGCTCCTTGCACACTTTTAGACACTGAGACACTTTTTTTGGACATAAGATTTATCATATGAAAATTTATAATAGCAATTATCTACTGTAGGAATTTTCTACATATGTTATAGAAATATAATGCAACAATCACAAGTTATTGCATCCAAGAAAATTAGTATTAATGTAAATTATTGTAAAATCACATATTTGTCAATGCCGTCCACTGTAGTTTAATAATGGTAGTTATTTATTCTCATAATATTTTATTGTATAGTCATGTATTAGTATCATCATTTTTGACTTTGTGGTAGTGTATATTTTGTTTCTTTCTCATGAATAATTTATGCATGCTTATGTATTTATATTATAAGTTTAGAAAAATATAATTTTTTAAATGTATCAACAATATATGTAAAATTTTAATTTATTTATTTTGCCATGTCCTAAATATATCATGTCTTATTTTTTTAAGATTTATCGTATTCTCATGTCCGTATTGTATCATATCGTATCGTGTCATATCTATTTCTTTTGTCAGCGTTCGTGCTTCTTGGGTCACAAGTAAGTTTGTCTTTAGATCAATTGTTCCCCTGATGACTCTATCCACTCAATGCTCATGAAAAATTTATTTAAGTTGATCTTTGGCATTAGGCTACCCTATGAATTAGATATGCAACCTTTTTATATCTTCTATTAGGCAATAAGTCAAGAGTCTAAATAGGAATTGGTTTGACTTACAAAGGAAGCAAGTCAAGCAACTAGAACTCAATTGGAAACAATTTGAAGTCCAACAAGAAATATACTCTTCTAGTTTACTATTACCTGATCGAATGATTGGTCTAATTGACTTAATTTAGGAAGTCTATCACTCTACCTAAACCCTCCCAATCAAGAAAAATCAAGTAGTTGGTTGATCTAACTTATTAGGAGATAAGGACCCATTATTGAAAGGAATAGTTGCCACCTACATTCTGGGCAGTGTATTGAGTAACCTCTTTCTATATTTAATTAGTCTTTTATGTATTGACTAGCCATTCCTCTAATCCTCTTCTTTTGCATGCTTTTCACAGAGTTTGAACCAAGGATTTTAGTATTGCTAGCACTAGTTGGTCAGCAGCCCTCTGGAACTACATGTGCTAGGCAGCACTGTTAGTGTAGCCTGAGATATAGACTCTGCTGGAGAGAGAGAGAGAGAGAGAGAGAGGGGCAGAGATGAGAGTAGAAAGAGCAGAGGAAAGATGTTATTAGAGAGGAAGGGGAAGACGATGCCCGTCGTTTTTGTTGCCACTGCAATTATTGCATCTCTTAACCCTATCTAACAAATATAGGGAAGCAGAAGAAGACTAGACGCCGATTCATTAACATATCATCTTTTTGAGTGACAATTTAACTGTATCATGATTTAAGAAGATGATCCATTACCAGATCATGACCTAAAAAGGAGGACCCAACAACATATCCTCTTTTGCAAAATCAATCCAATTGTTTCTTTGACCCTTCATCTTATGCTCTATAGTGTTTTCAGGGTGTAGGGGGCACTGATGATGTTCTTACAGAGTGCATATGCTGCCTCTTTTTCATCAAAATATTCTTAATGATTTTCATGTTCACTATTTTCTTCTTGAGTATTCTTATTTTTCTTGCTGATTTAGAACATGTAATAGCACATCATGTAAGTAGGTGGTGATGCTCCTTTAACCTTTACAACTACTTCCTAGTTCCTATAACACCTCTGGGCTCACTTCCCTTTTCATGCTACCTAGCCGGTGTTAGATTCTCTTGTTCTTCCCTCCATAGTTTAATTGGTGTTTTTCATTTCAAATTAGATGAATCAAACATAATTAAATATTATGTGATTTCATCTTGTTTTCTAAGTTCTCATGACCAGTATATGGTTCCTGTTTTATAATTCAAATTTTATCTGAATAAATTGGATGGAATGTGATAGTTACTGAGTATCTTTTGTTCATAGACCCTGCTTTCCAATGCTCAAACTGAAGTTGTTGGGTTGCGACAATCTGTCAATCTTGTGAATAACGAAGCTAGAAAGTTGACGGTAAGTCTCTTCATTCAAGGAAAATTGTTTTGGTACATAATTTGTAGTTTTCCATTATCCTACTGTACATGAATTAGGTTGACTCTCAATCTCATTTCTTTCTTGGCATTTTTTTATCTGGATACTTTTGAAGGAGTCTTGTTGATACTATGTGATACTCTTGAATTCTGTTTTTTCTGGAGTCTGTTTCTTGTATGCTTTTTGCTTGCTCATTTGATGGATTTTGTCAAATAGAATATGCTGATTGATGTTCATATGATGCATTTTTTCTCCCTGGAAAGTGAAATTAGTATGATTGCCACTAAATTTGAATTGGAGAGATATTCCAAAATATGATTATATGAATCATGCTTGTCATTTCTACACTGCAGTCATATTTCTCATTCTGGTTAAAGCTCTTGATTGCATCTCTACCCAAGTTGTAGTGGAAGTTGGACAGTTGGACCTCTTCTAGAAATGGGCAACCTTGGCCAATGGGGGATGTACAGAGGGAAAATGTACTCAATATTGTCCTGACAATTTTCACTCTGGTTTTGGTTGTTCCACTTTTGGTCTTTTCTTGATACATTAAAAAAAAAAAATCGATGAATCTCAGAAAAATAGGAAAACTAGCTGAAATTCAAAGAGAGAATGAAAAAAAGTATGAATTTTTTTTTTATAATTTTCCAAAAATTTCAATGAAAAAAATATATATACTAAGTTAGCATAATAAAATATCCCTGAAACCAAATAAAGTTTCCTGTCTCTGTGTGCTATGAAAATTTTGGCTCTTCCTGTCATGCAAGCAAGGTCAGTGACTAAGATCCTTCTATAGGCACATGAAGAAACCCAAGAAAGAAATTATTGGTAATTAAATTGAACATACTTGGAGTTGACATCTTTTTGATTTTACTGTTTTCTAGCCAACTTTTAGTCATTTTAATGTTATTCTCCTTTTTTTTCTAATCCAATTCCAACTATGTAATAAAAAACTGGAATATCAGCAATATCATTTTATAGTTTTATTTTTGGTTAGATTTGGGTGTCAAAGTTCCAAATCTGATTCAATAACCTAATTAAGGACTTCAAATTTTGGATTTATCTATTCTTAGCCCTTAGTTTCTACCAAAACCAGCAGCCAATCCATGTCTGAAATCATTGAAACTAACCATTGGAAACCAGCTGAAATCTGACCTAATGTGCTGAAGTTTAACAGTTTCGTGATTGGTTTCAGACTGATCATGGTGAAAACTGGTTTGTTTTGGTCAAAATGGGTTGGTCTGTGTTGAAAATCAACCATGACTTGAATGGGCTCTCATGGGCTGTTTCGTTAGGCTATCTTAGTAAAACAAACATTCCTAAAATTACTGTGAATTAAATTACTTATTCGGATAACAAAACACATTTTTGTAATCTATCGCAATAGAAAAATAATTCACTTCCTGTTTCTGGACAGCATGATTATTACATTAATAATGAAATTCTAGAAAATGGGACTTCCACCTTCATCCCCCTCTACTTGTTCTTACAGTTCCATCCAGACACCATGTGGATGGTCTGGTTTGCTCCATATCAAATGTTACCATGACTTTGAAAGGAGGCAGGAAATAACCAAGCAACTTATAGTGCAAGCATAATTTTAAAAGTAATGGAAAAACATGTTACTATAAAACATTATTTTTAATACTTAATTAAATGTTACGCAATCCATGCAACCCTCAACTTGTAGTTTATTCTGGAACTTGTAAGGCCATCAAATAGATGTTATGCATTCTAAGAATATATTGTTTTTCCATTATAAAGCAAAGTGGTATGGAATAGTCGCCCTTCATTGGTCATTTGTCCTTCACATTTCTTCCTGAAACTATCATTTGGACTACTATCAACTCTAAAGATTCTAAACTTTTACATTGATCCAGGAAAGGGCATTGAATGCAGAGAAGGAATTTCAGAAAGGCCGGGCAGATCTTATGTTTGTCATCCCTTGCTCAACCTCTGTTGTTTTTGTACCTTGATTTTCTGTTTGTTTCTTAAAAGTTGTATCTATATGATTGCAGACGAGAAGGGCGTGCCATTGAAAAGGAATTGCGGACTGTAAGGAAAATTGAAAAACAAGCAATGGGTATGTAACAATTCCTATGTCAATCATAATCTAACATCAGTGGATTTTTTGCCCCAAAATTTGGGAATAAGCTGGGTTTTGGACTGTCAGGTCTGAAAGTCATTCTTGGTGAACTTCCCAAAACACAAGCAGCTTCACTTCGTACAGAGGTTAGCATGGCACGTATATACTTTTGAATGAAACAAAAATGGTTCTCAATTTTTTCTGGTTTCTATTGATGACTGGGTATTTTAACTTTTTAAGTTTCATGGTTGAACAACCCACTCTGTGCTCATAATTTAGTCAGTCATCAATATTCTTATCGGACTTGAATTTTCCTGGTGATTTGACAAGCTCATTAATGATGCCAAGGGTGGACGTACCAGTTTTTGGTTTCAATTAAGATTCCAAAAGGGCGAAAAAGTTGCAAAGTTTGGTTGGCCGTCCAATTTATTCTTGTATTTTCTGTACTGAAAGCAGGAAAAAGAGCAGAAAATTCACAATTCTAGTAGAAGAATAGCAGAATAGCATGAAAAATTATACTAATCACTTTACACAAATATCATTTACACCCGAATAAGATTCTTGTTAGATCATGTAAACATTGGTAGTTAGATGTGCTACCAACAGCGAGATATAAAGATAGTCACATAAAGGAAAAAAAAGTGAAGATTATTTATAAATGTGAAGAAGTGAATTCTTATGTAATTTCTAGTTCTGAACTGTATAATTTTAATTGGTAATTCAATGTTGATTTCTTGTAGGCTGCTTCTCTGGTTTCTGGGGTCAAGAAAGAGAAAGAAGCTCTTAATGGTGCCCTCTCGAAGATTATCAATCACGGGGTGCCTATATGATTTTCTACTCCATTTGTCTTTCTTTTCACTCTCCTTGGAATTTGCCACATCAAGTAGAGTGTGATTCTAATCTGTAGTTGTCTGGAAAACTACAGAAGCATATCAAAGGCAAAGTTTTTTGGTTGTGAAACAAGGGAAGAAGAAGAAAGAAGAAAAGCTAATTCTTTCAACTCTTCATCTTAATTATATAACAACAAACGGTAGATAAATTTCTCATTTGATTTCAGTAGGTGCAAATCCATATTGTTGGGAAAAAGGCTTGGATAAATTTCTCATAAATAATTTAATCTAGTTTTTTAGAAGCACGCCCAGGTGCTTCATTTCTTCTTTCTTTTTTTCCTGTACTGTTTTGGATTAGGGTGGAAGTCGACGGAGGGACGTTTACATCTAGGGGTTGAAATGAAAGATTTATTTCCAACCAATCGGCGGCGGCGGCGGCGGTAGAAGGCTGGAAGCACTGGGGCAGGCTAGAGCCTAAAATCTGATCTGAGCCAATTCAAGTCTTGAATGAGCAGGGCCTACAAAGGAGAGACATGAACCATTGAATCAAAATCTTAGAGATTTGATGGCAATCTTTGGCTCAGGCTCATCTCGTATTTTTTTCTTATAGAATTACCATGAAAAGTTTAAAACATCACAGTTGCCACTACAATCTTTTATCCCAGGGAATATATTTGACAATTATTGAACATAGGAGGGGCCAATTTGGAGAGGCTAAAAAAGAAAAAAAAAATAACAATCTCGGCATTTAAAAAGTACCACCTTTTGGAATTCTAGAAATATTTTGAGAGAGGGAGAGAGAGGGGCTGGGCATTCATAGCTCAAGAAACAGAGGGATGGGAGGAAATATTCTCCAAAATTTCTAAGGTGAGAGCAAGCTTTAATTATACGTAGAAGTTACAAGATTTTCTCGGTAAAATTGAGCGTCGTTTCCAATTCTCCTTTCAATTATGGGTTTGTCAAACACACCAAACTGTTAGAGAAAGCAAGCTGGGGTAGAAAATGCCCCACAGACTACAGATAACTTTCTTATTTTCAAAAGTACACGCAAAGGAAAAGAAAAAAGAAAACAGGCAGCAAAGAGTTCCACAGCCTGGAACATCACTAGTACTTAGAAAAAGAAAAAATCAGTAGTACCATTTAGGTCTCTTCTCTTGCTCCATTTCTGACAAATCTTGATACTCATACCACTGCGCAGCAGCTTTACCTACTGGTAGAGGAGGCCGGACAAAGATCTCCACTGGCTTGGGCACATGAACGGCGAAATGCAGTTCGCCGGTTCCTTCTCTAAGATTGTTCGTATCAAAAGTCTCATGTTGCCCACCAAATGGTTCAACGGTTATCCATCCGAGACCAGAGATTGCAATGTCACAAGCAGGCCTGCACAAGAAGTTTAAACTGCTAAAAATCATGACTTTAAATCGCTGCTTGAGTTTTCGTAATTTCTTTCTATATTTTCCAATTTTCTGATTAATAGATCACTTTTTTTGTACCAAAAATAAGATATAGATCTCATTTCCAGTGTTCCAAATGATCAAGAACATACTGTGTAACCGTGAACAGTAACCAAGACAAAAAAAATTAAGCATGAAATTTTTTTTCCCACTTTTTGCTGTCAAAAGTTTCAGGGCTTCAAGCAGTAAAAGATATTCTGAAAGTCTCAAGAGTTCAGGCCACAAACCAATACCTGTTCTGGTCCTCATATTTTATCTGCAACGTGCGCACAGCTTGAAGTCCTGGCCAGATTTCTGATCTGTCTTTACCAGTTGGGGGTGTCAAAGTAGTTCCAAGTTCTTTCTGGAAAAATTCAGCAAGAAAGATGGTATTTTGGGATTGAAATGAAACAAAGTCAAATTATATTTCATGCAGGAAGGATGAATCATAAACTAGATTTAACATATTATAACACAAGGTCTGGCGAGGTCACTTAGTTCCTATAAAGTATGCCACCAACAGTAATGATCAACAATTATGGAGTTCCCATAAAGTCCTTGTATCTATTTATTGACCAAGTCATCCATTAAGGATATGGGTGCCTAGCTGTCTAGTTAATAATAACACAGCCGGACTTGATTTCTCCATCTTTCACACAGCATGGGGTCTTCTCTGTCACATTATGTAGAATTTTGCATGTCATTACCATGTAGAGTGGTGGTATGTGCCTGAGTGACACGGTCTGCAGTTAAATCTTTTTGCACTTCTCTGTAGATTACTATTTGAACTGTTAATTTATTGTATATTACTAGCAATTGAACAACTTTAAAAGAAAAACTTACAGGACAGGTAATATTACAGGAGCTAGAAGATCATCAGAAAAAAAAAAAAACTAATACTATGTACTTTTGACAAACTAGATGACACAAGAAGCACATATTGAAAGCTGTGCATGAGAGAAATAACATATGAATGAAGGTAAAGAAAGTTTGCAGGGCATGTAAATAATGCAAAGTTTAACAGAGAAGACAGAAATGAATATGGAACAAGCTACTAAGAAGTACGAATTGCTTTAGAAAATTTACTGCCAACATACTTGATAAAACTCGTCTGCTTCAACAGTTGGAACCGCATGAATCTGTAACTTTTTGGGTCCATAGAATGTCAGACGTGTCTCAGGACGAACCTGCATAACCCATTAATAAGCAGCAATTACAGATTCATGGAATTTGACGAAATAATTTGAGTACTTCAAAATCCAAGCCAATTATTTGAATACCTTAATAACATCGATGCGAACTAGCCCACCCCAAAATAGTGAAGTCCCATTCAATGCAGCATCATTTGTATATGTCACTGGAACCTTAACTGTAGAAGCCTGAATATAACAATTTAATCTGGAAAATAAGATTAGCATATGGTACTATGGATGATGCAGAACATCTTATGGAATGAAAAGTCAACGTACAGGGAAAGATTGTCCCCTCAAACGACTCTGAGGCGCAAGAAAAGGCAGGTCGTCAGAATGAACAACTGCTGCTTGCCTATGGTGAAGATGCACTCCAGGTGTGTCGTATAAGCTCTGTCATACATAATAATGCCAATATTCACACTTCAATTGGAAATGCAAACTTTCACTAGCATTACTACAAAAGGTATTATAGGAAATACCAATTTGGAAAACCAGAAAATAAGGCAGACTAACATTTTCTACTTTCATACTGTTAAAGAAACAAAATGGAGGAATCAACTGACTGTCATATCTTCATTGCAGGTGAGTTTTTCTATCAGTTTTGGACCCTTAAAGAAACAAAATGATACCAAACTTTGGCCACTTTCTGCAATTTGAACTATGAATTTGGTGTTGTCAAAATTTTTGAATATTTTATATACAGAAAAATCAAAATTAATTCAGATAATAAGAAACAAATGATAGAAGATTTCAGAAAATAGGATAAATCAGGAAAGTTTATGTCACCTTAGCGAATGAAATCTCTCAAAAACAAATAAAACTCAGGGGTGGATTATGCAAATGCTAAGGGCAACTGCCACTACATGCAATTGTGGTAAGCATGACAGTCGTCTTCGATGGCAAGAGCTCTCTATTATCACACAAGTCCAGAAAAACATAATTGTAGTTAAAGAATTTTACACACCATCACACCTCCTTAGTTTTAATCAAGTGCTATTACAAATTAGGCTACAGATTGCGAGGAAAGAGATAAGGTGCTATAATTTTGATCAATAAGTAGGACAGATAGAAAAGCGAGACGAAAATATGTTTCTTGGGTTGATATTGGTTGGCTGCAAATGGAAAAATACTGAAATCTCACCAATAACTTAAAGTTGAATCTGGAATTACCTATATAGCCAGCTTTGCCAATTTCAGATAAATTGCCCAACAACTGAAACCGACAAATAAAATGTTCAAAGGAGATAGCCAGAACCACAAACTGAACTCTACTGACTAAGACCGATCTTTCTCTATTGGATCTATAAACTATTGGATGAGGAACAGACTACAAAAGGATGAACACTGCAAGCAATTTAGAAAACTGATTTGCATCAGAAAATTACATTGAGGAGATGAATATTTGGCAACAAATGGCTATTTGCATGCCAATACGAGTAGACAAGTATAAAGTAATATATTTGACTGTTAGTATCTTGATGTATTTAAAAAGTTCAGGATTATAAATGTCAAAGCTGGTAACTACTTTGAGATGACTAGAGCATTTCTTTTGCATGACAATTTACACATTTATAGAAGTACCAACACATAATAATGATATTTATAAGCATACAATAGAAGCAATTCTCTAACTTACCCCTCCTCCTTGAAAGGCTTCAATTTGAATAGGGCCTAATGTAGTTCCAGGAACAGCAGATTGCATTGGCTTATACTTCTGAGCTGCTGCAGCCACTGGATCCTTTTGTGCCATCATCCCTACAGTAACAGGAAGTATTGTCAACTTTCAAGCACAATGAAAAACCAATTGCGAGCTTATATCAGTACTCTTTGTATATGACACTGAAAAAAGAATTATTTTCCAGAGTTCCTCTAAAATTCCAATATCTTGCATTGCTATACTAGTAAAAGCTCCAAATCTACAATATGTTGCATCCTGAAGTTGTTGGCTCCTACCTATTTGCACATTTTGCTGAGGAACATATACTATATTTAGTACCAAATATTCGACTGATTATGACATTAATTATAATGATCTAGAAACTTATCAACAGATCATACAATGAGTCAATCAAACAAGAAGGTGATGAGTATTAACAGTGTAAGTGCGAATATATATACTAGACAATTATAATGACAAAGCTTAATGCTTGATAATGGTTATGACTAGAAAGGGCACCCTAGTGCATGAGGCTCCCACCTATGCTGGGTTTTAAGAGGGCATATATACATAGCCTTGCCTGAATTCCTAAAGAGGTTGTTTCTAAGACTCGAATCCATGTCTCTTAAATGTAAGGAGCAAATTTTACTGTCACACCACAAGACACCCTCTAGATCGTTAATGAATAAATGGTCCAAAAAAATTGGAAAATTATAATTTAGCATCTTATTACATAGTACGAACAAATGATTTATGTGTTGACCGGCAATTGGCAGTGCTGAGTGGCATATCTCATGCCGACCCATGCCATATGACACACCTAAGCTGGTGGCAAGTAAATACTACGACCTTAATCAAATGATAATGAGGAGAAACTTACAATTCATTAATCAAAAAGGATAAAGAACATGTTATCAGTTTTCTCACAAATTACTGACACGTGACAGGATGACAATGAATAATTGAGGAGACACAATGATAACAGGATTCAATGCTATGCATTTGAATCCCTAGTAAATCATGTTGACAGAAGCAGTTGAATCATTTAAACCAAACTAGATACTCGCACGCATAACTTTTTGGTACACTTATAATTGTGTATCGGTGCTGCACATTGCTTTAAAACCAGATCATCAACCCTCATAGGCTGCCAGATATGCACTTATGGTCCCTATGTTACCACACAAAGGGCTAACCTGATTAGCATGCCCATATAATTTATTGAAGCAATAGTATACAATTTTTTTGACCAAATTGCCTTTCTCATCCCCAGAAATAATGACCTAGTACCACATTACATCCCTGAAAATTAAAAGCACATATCTTCTCCCTAAACTATCTAAAATATAACAATCTACACTAGTGGATTAACATGGTAGTGAAGATTGGTAGTTTCCATCGTAAAAGGTACCCTAATATTAGAGAGGTCAGGTAGTCACTTGTTGCAACTCTCCTCTGCCCAAATAAATGCCCATTTAAGCCACAACTGATTATCTGAAAAGCAGTAGCAGTATGCAGACTATCAAGGTGCCTAATAGTCACAGTGCACATACAGTAGATAGGCAAAAATATGCAAGAGGATGCACATGTTCATATAAAAAGATATTTCCATCAGAACAATGAAATATGATAAGAAAGCTAATTATACAACACATAAATATGGAAGACAGGATATTGCATCAATATGGAAACCTATACTAGCTAAAATTCTCAGCTGAATAAATGGTATCATTAAGGCCTCAACATGCCTACTTATGGGGTCAATAGTTTGTTGGTCCTTTACACATACTCCACATTTAGGTTTCCTTCAAATCTATAAATTGTTCCCCAGAAAGTAACATATTATCTTAACAATTATTGTAATAGAATCCTTCCGAGATCTAACCTAACAGGATATGAGAGATAGTAGCGCCTCTTTCAATTTGGTTTTTTTTTTTCCTACGACTCTAGAAATTATTCAATAAGTATTGGAGACACATGACAATAATATTTTACCTTAAGAAATTGGATAGTTAAGTAACAATTTATTAATTTAACTACTAACTTCATTTAGTTTTCCATAGATCATAATTTTTTGTAAAAATAAAAACGTTTTGTCAGTAATCAATTTTGTTGTAGATGGCCATCTCTCTCTCAAGGAATAGTGCAGATCCTTCATTAGTAAATTATAAAAGTCAAGACAAAAAATGAGTTTCTGTTAAGAACCTCTCACATTTCAACTATTTTATCAACCTTTCAGTTGGAAATGGATGATAAAAGAAATTACAGAACATAAACTCATCTAATATATATAATAATGTAAGTTGGTGTTGTGTTAAGACATACTAAGCACAGCACTGATGAATGCAGATTTCCCAACATTTGCTGATCCCTGTAACAATGGTGGAAACAATGCAATTTTACATATAAGCAGATATCAAACTGCACACATGAAACATTACTTGTATAAAATGGAAACTGATCATGTCGATTGATTGCAAGAAACAAGATTTTCGCATTTAAAAATAAAATAAAAGAAAGAATTTGTCATAAGCATATTTGCCTGCCAACAGAAACCATAGAAAGTGCTGGGAAAAGATACAATAACAAAGAACCACAACAAAAGAAATCCATGCTAGCAAAAGTCTAAGGTGATTGATACACCTCAATTTTCTGAACTTACTTACCAAGTAACCAAGTTTATCACAACTAACGAATATAAGATGAGAACGCGAAAGCTAATTGAGTTATTCATAACAATTTCAGACATTACCAGATTTCTATATGGTAATTTATATTTTGTTTATTTCCCACAATCTTGATAGACAACCCTTCCCCCCTCTAGATCATCTTTGTAAGTTATTTTGTCATTTACAAGAACATAACTCTTCATAACTTTGATCACAGTCATCATTGTCAGATTATGCCTTACTAAGAAAAACACGATGAATCAATAGTCAATGACAATTCAAACATCTCAACTAATTGAAATTATCTCAAGGAAAGAAACATCTCTGATTGTTGTCTGGTACATCTTCTGGTAAGATCTCAAAATACCAGTCCTGATTTCTTACTTGAATTTGAAGAGGAATCTCCATTGAATTGATCAACTGATAATAATAGGGTAACCATATGGTACTAAATTCATACAATAGGACAACAAGAAATTGCTAGTTCCAACTATCTGTGGTCAGCAACATGGATCCTTTTCTTCCATTTAGCTCTATCAAATATAAGGGTTCTTTGCAAAATGAAGTGTCACTACTTCAACGTCAGTTTTGGCCTTCCATTCTCTCTTAAGGAAACTTTTAGCTCAACAAATCACTCTTTTAATACTAGTGCATCATGTGTCTTCATTGAAGACGTCCTAACCACCTCAAATGATTCTCCTATAACTTATCATTGATAGGTGCTGCTATGTAACTTGTGTCAGGGCTCAACTGAGCTCACTTCTTATTCTTCTTGTTCTAGTTATTCCATATACTGCATTTCTGCATAGTACATCCTCATCTTTGTTGCACTCACCTTTGCTATCTTATTTCTTAGCTGCACAACATTCTCTTCCATAATTCGATCTTATAGCCATTTTATAGAAATTGTCCATGCTATAGCAAAAGTCTAAGGTGATTACTACACATTGTCAATTAACAAAATTTATCACAACATACTAATAGAAGATGAGAACTTGAAAAACTAATTGAGTTATTTATAATGATTTCAGAAATTACCAAATTCTATCTAGTAATTCAATGACTCCAAACATTTCAAATGAATGAAACTATGTCAAGGAAAGAAAAATCACTTACATCTTCTAGTAAGATCTCAAAATCAACAATGGCCATGCCGACCACCGGCCGGCACGGCACGGCACGGCAAGACACATAAGAGAAGGAGAGAAAAAGACAAGGAATACTCACCTTCGCCTTTGCAATCACTGTTGCCATCGCTCACCGCTTGCGGTCGCCGTCGCTTCGTCGAGTGCCCTAGCCCGAGAGAGAAGAGAGATCGAGAGAGAGAGAGAAAGGGGGGTTTTAAAACTTAAGATGCGGATCCGAATCCAAATCCGGCAACGGCACCCTAGCCCGAGAGAGAAGAGAGATTGAGAGAGAGAGAGAGAGAGGAGGGGTTAAAAACTTAAGTTGCAGATCCGGATCAGGGCACTCGACGAAGCGACGGTGAGTGGTGATCAGCGAGTGGCGAGCGACGATTGTTGACGGGTAACTTGACGACGAGGTCGATGATGAGCGGCAAAGCTATTAGGAGGGGTGCCGTGCAGTACCCCTCGTGTCACATGCTGGTACGCCGTCGGCACAGCCATCCATACTCAAAATATTAGTCCTGATTTCCTGATTTACTTGATTTTGAAGAGAAATCTCCATACCATTGATCAATTGAGAATATTAAGTTAACCAAATGGTACTAAATTCATACAATACAACAATATATTGTTAGTTCCAAATATTTGTGGTTGGCAACATGGATACTTTTCTTCCATTTGGCTCTATCGAATATAAGGGTTCTTTGCAAAATGAAGTGTTACTACTTGCTCCAATGACAGTTTGGCCTTCCATTCTCTCTTAAGGAAACTTCTAGATCAATAAAATCACTCTCTGTACCAGTGCACCATGTGTCTCCATTGGAAACATCCTAACCACGATTCTCCTATTATTTACCGTTATAGTTGCTACTATGTAACTTGTGTCAGGGCTTAACTAAACTCATTTCTTATTCTTCTTGTTTTAGTGATTCCACTTATCACATTTCTACATAGTACATCTACAGTTCTGCACTCAACTTTTGCATATCTTATTCATAGTTGCTTTTCTTTAAAGAGCTACATGATGATCAAAAAACATACCAAAGAGACTCCTCTATTCTAACCATCTAGCTCTAATTGTATGGTCTCATTTACACATTGATAGAGTTCTACGCTACCAAAAGATAGGCTCCGATACCAATGATAGGCTACAGAATAATTCCTTCAAGATCTGGATTTATTTTGGAAAGTAGTCCGCGCAACCGAGGGAAAATATTTACCAAATATTCTCTCGTAGTTAGAAAATTACAAAACCAAGTGGAATCGATTCGTAACTCCCTGATCTACGTTTTTCGTATTTACATTCTTCGCAGATCCGAACTGCAACTGGGACGAAAACACGATATATTGCGGATGATGGTGGTGGTGATAGGTGGAGTGAATGTTAGAGTTATAGTTGTTAATGGAGATGAGGGTGGTTTGTCGATGTGGTTTACGGGATAAAGACGAAGGGGAAGAAGTGGTTAAGATTCCAAAGAAAGATGGAGAACTTGACAAACGAGAGAGATTAGAAGTTATGAGAGACTTTACCAATGGTAGAGGTGATAGGTTGGTAAAGAGGGAAGAGGGAGGTTAGGGTAGAGAGAAGATAGAGAGGCAAGAAACCAATAATCCAATAGCATAATGATTTTGGCTACCATCCATACCTTTATAGAGGCTAGCCAACAAGCCAAAATACAATTATTAACCCTAATTCTAGAAGATTCCCGCCTATCGCGTTCAAACGCACAAAAGACGTTCTCTGTCGATGCGAACGTGATGCAGATGTTTAAACACGTCCGACCGCGTTCGAACGCACATTTCGTGTTCTCTGTATTTACGAACCTGATGCAGGTGTTCACAAATGCATTCGAACCGCCCCAAACACGTTCGAACACGATCTACAGAAAATTTATATTAATGAAAACTAATAACTAATGCAATAAGAAAGGACCCTAACTAAATATATCAAACATCTTAATATTATAGATCCAAGATAACAAAATACTCCTAGATACTTCTTGCCCATTAAGAAAAAATCTTTCCATCTGAATGCCTCAATTCATTAGAAATGCATTCCATAGTACTTAATTCATATAAATGGCAAAAATCCGAAAGTAGTAATAAAAATAATTGTATAATGAGTTGCAAAATATTGTACATGAAAGGCTCAGAAAACCAGAACAAGCAGACAAGAAAATATTAGACTGTAGACTTAAAGTCATAAAAAGCATTGAATAAGATACAAAAGATAGCAACATATTCTTCAAGAGGAAAGTCATGTTCTCTTCTTTCTGTAGCTTCCCTGTCTGATGATAATCATTTTAATCTAGATTTTTTTTTTAAATTCGAGGATAATAAAAGAATTTCTAGAGCCACTACAATTTGGATATTTTAGCTTACGAAGATGCATAGAAGAAAGCAAATGTGATGCGGACATCAATGACATATTACACAGGCACGTGTATCAGTGCAGTTCTTCCTTCAGGAAATTAGTCTTAAGTCAAGTATTTTTATTATACATTTGCTATTTATGGTGTTTAGGGTTATATTTACTTTTTCGCAATTGTTTAGGGTGTTATTTACTTATTATCATTTGTAAGATCTATAAATAGACCAACTGTTTACTCAATCGAGGTTAACGAAGAAATGAAATATTTTTGAGATCTCCAATGTGAGTTTTGGGTGTGAAACCTCATTCTTTTTCTCTTTCTTTCACCATTATTGCTCCTAGAATCCTAACGATCCATTTGTTTCACATCAAAACGTCATAGTGAATGCCTGTGAATTTGGCAAACAATGGACAAAGTACATTATTAAGTCAAACAAGACCTGTACTTGATAATTGATATAATAGCGTGAGAGAGTGCGTAAAACCAGCATTGTGGAAAAACTCCAGGAGAAGCTCTTTAAATGCTATTCTTATCAAACATCAAAGAGCGACAATCAACTCCTCAAATATCATACTTCATAAATAGCTTATTATCAAGAGTAGATATGTTAAGTAATATCACTTTGATGCTTCAGGAAGATGACAAAATAACAAAGGTCACATAATATAAATGTTGCCGAGATACCATTTCAACAATATTTCTTGCAGAAATTAATATTCCAACTATATACTAAACGAATTGCTTACCAGAATGTAGACATCCCGGCCCTGCACCAAAGGAATGAATCACCATGAGTAGACATTATTTCCAAACAAGCTAAGAGTTAAATATAAGTAGATGAGAAAAGAACTTTGCAAGCAACTCTTCTTGTCCCTAAAACCATGTTGAGAAAAAAAAAGGAAAGGAAAAATAACAAACTACAGAGAATTATGGCTACCCAATTGTAGCCTTGCTCATCACAATTTGTAATGACATAAGGAAACATTACATATACAGATATAACCATACTTTCACATATCAACATCAAATTGACTAAGTTAATTAAGTTCCAAGACCTGCCTTTATTTGAGCTATGATTATAAAATTTTGTAGAGATGAATATCCACAAGGTTTTAGTATATGAATTCAAAATAATTGATGGAGTCAAAAATTGTTGGATTCAAGTACCGGAAATATCATGACTTGGGAGGTGCTACCCAGTTGAGAAGCATACTGCCAACACATTTTGGCAGACTGGCAAGTAAAGATATAGAGCCTGCTATAAGGGATAGATATAGTTTACCAGCACCACAGTGATGGAAAAAAATGTGCCATGGACCTAAATGAAAGATCTTCAACTCTTATAGCATAAAATAAAAAATGAAAATGGAAAGTCTCCTTGAGATTATTCTAGATGAACTTCCTTGACGATAGATACCCCACCATAAGATAACCCAAGTTATAACCTATATAAAATAACTTTAATAAGGGGAGCAACCACAGAAAGCCTAACTATGTACTAACTTTCAACATTTGTAACAGCATAGCTCAGTTTAACATGACATTTTGACCTCTTAACCCTAATGTTAGAACTAAATGACCATGATAAGACCAAGACCATTAAGGTACACAATTTTGCATTATCCAACAGAGAACACAGCAAATTATGCATTCCATAAGGGATCATACATGACACTCACTTGAAGTTGAAATATGACTATGTAATACAAAAGATATATTGACGATGCAAAGGTATTGATAGATATATAGGAAACACAAAAGGCATTGTCATGAAGGCTTTTTGGATGCCATCAGTCATGAATCAGAAATTTAGATCGAAAGCGTTGTCTAGGTCATGCAGAGTTGGCTCAATCTTAACAACCTATATGGTGAAGAGCTACTAGAATACAGTATCATGAGTAATGTAATTCAGCACGTATGCCACTGTAACAATGTACCCCTACAATCCTGAAGAAACTTTCCATTTAAGAGCATCTTCAATCAAACATTTTCTTTCCTTTTTTGAGAATGTAGGAAAGTAAGGACCAAATTGAATTAACATTATCATATTGATGCCTTACTTTGACAATGTTAAAGGAGTATTCTTGCATAGTACCTAGTCGAGTTCAAAAGTTGCACTGTCACTGACTGAAGGCCAACATTATTGCTCAGTTAATTCTTTCCCAAGGATGATGAACTTTCTTTGGTGTACATGTTTTCAAGATTTTCCAGACCATTGTTGGGAGGTAGCAGATATAGGCACATAGCCTAACATCACTATAAGGGAAATAGTTACAGTTGGAGAAGGATAGGAGTGCACATTTAAAGTAGCCCAATGCCCTCCAGCGATGATGTTGTCCTAGAATGTTGTGGTAGGATCATTGGATGCCAACTTGTTATTGACTGATTTTGTCGCAGGTGTTTATCATTCATCTTCATTGCTTTATCGTAAGGTGATTAAGAGAGCAAAGAAACTCTCTAAGAAAAATCAGGATCCTCTGGTCAAACTCATAGGTTGGACTCAGATGGCAGCAGCATGGCAGAGCTATGCATAGCCAAGGGGGTTTCGGACCTGCCCCTACATGGGAGAGTATTTTCTTAGCATTTGCCCATGATCTTTCACTGGCGCAGCTACTGTTATTACAAAGGAAGTTCTCCTAGTCCACTCAGCAAGGATTTTCTTGTTGCAGACCATGATAACTTTTATCCTTTTATGCCCAAGATAAGTAACCACTAACAAGTTTCTATAAAATGGCATAGCCAAAAACATAGAATGTATATTTCTTGTAAATTGATGGAAACCAATGACAAAATAATCAAAGGTAATTTTCGCACATTGCAAAACCGAGTCAATTTATAAATTGTTGAACAAGAAACGATCTTTTACAATAACAAAGGCAGGTAGCAATTTGGAAATAATCATGTTGAATCAAGTGCTTTTGCTAACAATATAAGGTCGACTAGAGCACAACACAAATATGTGAGGCTCCAAAAGGACAGTTATGTTATGACTATATCAACATGAAAAGTATCGGGATAAAGATCGACCGCCCAAAAATATGATTAGTATCAATAGTATTGGACTACTTTTTAATTATGTAAAAAATTCTAAACTTTATTTTATATTTTTATGAGTGCAAGAAAAATTCTAAAATTAATAAAACAAAAAAGTAGGAAAATACAAATTACTCACAGACGAAATCTAAATATTAAAAAAACTAATTTCTTAGTTTCTCTACATCTCTCCCTCTCTGACAAATAAAAAAAAAATCCCTTCTCATCCACTCTCTCCTCTCTTTCTCCCTATTTGCCACATCTCTCTCATGCGCACGCGTATTTGCATGCTCTCTATTCTATAGCAGAGATGGAGACAAAGGAGAGAGAGAATCTCGCTGGAGAGAGACAAGGTGAAGTTGCAAAAGAGAGGAGAAACGAAAAAAACTATAAAAGAAGGCAAAAAGAAAGAACAAAGATTTACCTACGATTGTCAAGAGTACGGTGTCGCCAGATCCGTCAAAGAAGGAGCTCGCCAAACATCTACTTCAATAGATCTAGGTCAGAGGACTTTGCTTGGGTGGAGTATGGAAGAGAGAGAAGGTAGATGCTAGCTTAGCAACAAACACAAATAGGGTTTGTTGTGGCCTTTCGGCTGGATCCCACCCATTTCACTAACCCATATTAGGTGGTTTCGACCGATCTAGTCAAAATGTGACTGAAATGGGATTGACCAAAACCAGCCAACAACAGGTTTTGGGGTGGGATCGAGATCAGTTGAAACTGGGAAACAAGACATGAACCTTCTAGAAATTGGCTTTAAACTCATGTTTGAAGAAAAATCAAATGACATGGCTATTTTTAAAATATCCACTTTGATCTTATTTATAAAAAAATCTTTTACTTACTTTAATGGAACACTTTATCATCTGTCAATATTCTTGTCTAACTAAAAGTTTACTACTGGACAGCAAACAAGGCAAAAAGAAGGAAAATAGTTCCTTTAGGAGAATTGGTAGGACATCGCACAAAGCAAGCCTTTTGAAACTAAAAAGGTTAATGCCAGTTTTGAGGTATAATATGTGAGGGAATGAAAAACCAGTAAAACTAAACAGAAATTTATAAAATTTGAGCTTGAAGAGAAAAAAAAAATGATGTAAAAGGATGCATAGATTAATAAAATATCATAGACAAGAAGTAATTAAACAATGGACCTTTTTCTCCTTTTGAATCTCTGATATAACTCCAGCAATTCCAACCAAGGACTTTGAACTAGTCAAATGGACACTGAGGACGCTGCAATTATAAGGCATATTAAATGAGAGTCTCTTTGATAATTCCATTAATTTACCAAGAATAGCTCATTGATAGGAAATTATCATCTCACCTTGAGGCAAATTAAAACTACTATTGAAAAAGTAGATGCACAGAAGAAACAAAATAGGAGTTCTAATAGTTATTTAACAAACTAAAATTTGTAAAATTATGTGAAATCCATGCTACATGACAAAATTACAAATTTAAGAGACAGCAAAGGATAAAACTTTTTGTTCTATCTCAAATTTATCCCACAAGTCAAAAAAATTAGTCTTGTATGTCCTATTTGAGTCAATCCTAGTTAGGAGTTAGGATTTGGCTTATTTATGTTTACTTCTTTAAATTTTTCCTTTAAAACTTGAGTCATTTCCATATACTTCCTTAGCTTTACTATTTGGGACTAATTTAGTCTTTGAATTAAGGCATTTTGGATCAAGTAGTTATAAGCTGGTTAGGTTTTTATGATACTGATCTGGATGAGATCCTTTTGACTATCAAAACTAGAGATTTTGTTTTTCTTAAGGAATCATCTTCCACCCCACAAGGAACAGGATGGAGGTACTTGTTGTTTCTTTCTTTCAAGATATAAAGAAAAAGAGGAGTTCTCTTCTTTTCCTTCGTATGTGTGTGTGTCACGTGTCTACAAGCAGTAGGATATTCAAAGTTTGGAAGTCCAAACAATACTTATCTCTTCCTATTCCCTTCTTGTGTTCTTGCACATGGACTGATTAGTGTGAGGCCAAAAAATACCATATGCTTCTCCATGATGAGTTTGATAGTTATAGTTTCACTTATTTTTCTACAATGCTTCTAACTCTTTTTTTTTTCTTTCTTTCTTTGTTCTTTTCTCCTTCTTCCATTGTTTCTTGAGACTTTTATGGTTCCTTTCCTACTGCGCTAAAATATTCTACAACACAAATATTGCCACAAACATCACGGAATACCTCTTTGACATGGCAAGCAAAAGAGGGTGAAAAAAGCACATGCACGTGCGATATTTGTGGTATATAATTACAATGCCAAGGCAAATGACCACATTGTGGTGAATTAAATTAATGGTGTGAAATATAACCACTAGGATAACAACGCAACATGTGAAAAGCACAATTATTTCACTTTATATGATTAAGTTAAAAGTAAATCCAACTTCAGACTCTTCAAGCAAGGAGAAAACAAGTTCTTTGTTCTTGCTTGATGGATAGACAAGTCTTTCAAATTCAAGATATGGTCATGGGTGGATTCTTATCTTTATCATTAGATATGTAAATCAACATGCAGGCAATCCATACAAATGAAGCATCCTAATAGCCTAAAAAATCAACTCTGGGATCCAGAATGATGAAGGCAACAATTTAAGGGACAATTTAAGGGACAATTTATTGTACCTGACCATGCTCCAATAAAAACTTCAAGTGCATAGATAAAAGGATGAACAATTACGTTTCTGATTCACTAACCAGTCCAATGTGAAAACATATAATAGATTTCAAGAAGATGAGGAATAAGAATATAATGTTATATGATCAAGTACATCTACAAAATGTAAATTCTTACTTAAGCTTCTTCTTGATGACGGTTTCAACAACCCAGTCACCAACACAATTAAAATCTGTCTCTCTGGGAAGAAGATCAACCTGGGGGGTGGGGGAGGAGGAGGGAGGTGTTGTTATAATTGCCTGATGACAATGGATGACACTAGAGGGGTAAACATTTGAAGGAAAGTTACCTTTGTTATAACTAGTATAATAGGGTTGGCACCAGCAAGATCACGTATACGCGCCAAAAAGCTGCCATTGAAGTCAACAATGTCAACCTACAGATTATCGCCAAAAGAAGAGGAAAACAAAAGGAATCAGCTAGCGGGATACATAGGGGACATTGATACATCATATGACTATTTAAAAGCTTCACAAATATTAAAGGACATATTTATCTATAAAACCACCCAAGGATCAAACTTTAAAATATCCTCTTACTTTTCCCACTTATTTCCCTCTAGAACTTCCAGACTCACTCCCAACAATATTATACTAAGTTTTCATTTTTCAAGTTATACTAAGATAGCATTTTAACATTCTAACATTTCAGAATAGTTGCCAATCTGACTGAAAAGGAAGGCCATTTGGCTGCACTCTAGATCAAAATGCCCATCAAGCTTACAAGTAAATCACAAGCATATGCTCAAACAAATATGTCAGCTAATGCACTGACTGTTTTATCAGAATATATCTATATGTACATCAATTTGTTTGCAAAGTTTGCTACACCAACAAGGTGTTAAAAGACTATAGGCAGTAGAGCGGAGAGCATGGGGCCACCTAATGCCTAGGTACTAGAATCCTGGTTGACACAAAGAAATTAGGCAATTCGATCAAACAAAATTAAAAGAAACAATAGTTAAACAAAATTTAAATTAATACATAAGGTTGATAAAATAAATTAATGTGTTTCTTCTAAGTATCATACTCATTACTGAGCCATTAAAATCTATAGAGCTAGCATCTACAATGAGTTTAAATGTTCAAGATCAATCCACATTCTAAAATATGATAAAAGATATCAAGGCAAGATGTGAGGGACCTAAGAGGAATCTAAGCATGCTCCATCTAAGTTGAGTGCTAGAAGAATACTCATACATTATCTATGCTCAACCTAGATCAATTATCTCAAGCAGAACTTCTATTGTGCTCACCAGAAGATCTAATGAACGAAACTGGAGGTTCATCTATTGATTCAAGAACTCTATGAATGACAACTAAAAGTGAATAAAAAGAGTCATATATATCCAGGTAATTCTTCTAAAAAATGATTGGCTATGAATTCAGCTATGTTTTGAAGGAGATGTTAACATATCAGTTAAATTTAATACTAAAAGCCAATAATCATAGGTGAGACTCTCTGCTAGCTACCCTTGCAGAACATTGAAGGTCAACAGAATGAAATGGAGCATAAAAAGAGCAGATCCAGTAATACTGAGGTACTGAGGTTCTACTTATAACACGACTAATGCTTGATTATTAAATATTAATTTTCAACAGAATATAAAATATGAAGTATTGAATAATCTGCATAAGAGGGCATCCTATAATCTTTTTGTTGATTAATACTTTAGGTTTTTATCCTAGGCAAATAGATTACCAGCTTAACTATTAACACTTTCTCATGCCGAAGGTGAGACAGTTTTTCCCGAAGCTCATCTGCTGAAACAAACTGTTTACCACCGGGATAGCCACCATGTCCACCAACAGCAGTTACCATGTTGCCATGTGATAACAGTCGACACCGCCCACAAAGAACAGTTTTCAATTGATGGTGCCTCTTCTTCTGCACACAAGACCAAAAAAGAAAAATGTAAACCAGTAAATCATTTCAAGATGTTGAAATTACTTAGCATTTAACCAGAAAGACACAGTAGAGATAAAAGCACGTAGAATTTGGTGAAATTCAAATATACATAAAGGTGACAAAGTAATCAAAGATGGATGTAGATGTTTTCTAGCAATTGGTAAGAAAAAAAGATGTGCCAAACAGAATTCAGCTCTGTATTTTAGTAAAATAGTGGTCTATCAAAAGATTCAAAACAGCATGAAAAATAATAAGAAACTAATAAGTTGAATATAGTTATATAGTGCCAAATTTCACAAGAATCATCAAGATAGATAAAATGAGATGAAGAGATGATCATAAATATGCAAGCATTACAAACGTAAGTACAATCAAAGTTTAATGAGTTAGCTTTGATTTTAGTGCTCCAACGAGTATCATCACTTGATCAAAAACAATCCTGCTTGAACCAAAACTGCAACGATCTTAGCTATCTGAAATGTGAGGAGCCCCTTGTCAAATTATATACAGAATTCCATCCTTCATAACAAATTATTTACTGCGGCCGCAACTCATGAATGATGCCATCCAGGAAAACTACGATGTACAAGAAATAACAAAACAATCATCGACCATCTCCGCCTCAAAGGACTGAGATTTCTCACATTATCCTAATCCATAACCACTTATTCCAATCAAAGTACCGTGAATCCGATATCCCATCCTTACCAACTCATAGGTATCGGAATCGACAAATCCTGGGGCGTCCAATTCAACAGTCTGGAGCGGAGCGCCGCATCCGTAGCAGCAAGCGACGTTCGAAGGGGCCTTCGCCTTGGAATTCTTCTTCTTCTTGGTTTTATCTTTGGTCTTGCTCTGTTTAAGGACTAGGGCGGCAGCGGACGTGGAGTAATGGCGCTCGAGGAAGATATCGCCACGGGTGGGAGCGGCGGCGCCGGTGCCTTCCGGCTCGGCTGCGGACGGCGGCGGCGGAGGAGGAGGAGGAGGGGCAGGAGATCGTGCAGCGCGGCATGAGAAGGGTGAGGGTCTGGGGTTGGCTAGGGTTTGAGGGAAGGAGGGGAAGAGACAAGGGTTTTGAGGGTTGGGGAAGAGGAAGAGTGCGTTGGGCGCCATTGCCGCTGCTTTACTGTGAGTGGAGCTCTATCTATCTACATGGACTCATGGAGTTCCTGGCCCTTCTTCAGGTTCTATTTGCATATTACTACCTGCATGTTATATATATTACAAAGTATTTTGGTAACTGAAATTATCTCAAAGCTAAAAAGACTAAAATTATCCTGTAAGAAATTAAGGGTATTTTGATAACTATAATTTCTCACTATTCTTCTCTCTAAAACATAAGGGTAAGTATGTCTCTTAGCTAACGGCATCATACAATTTGCATGTCACAATTTATTAATGGAAAAAATAATAAATACCTAACAGAAGATGTGTTTGAGATATTTTTTATAATTCAAGGAAGTTATATGTAGGTAAAAGAGTGTATCTTATAGTAACACTATATTTTATTTTCAAGAGTCTCTACCAAATATTATATTAACATTGTGTTCCGCTAATGTTAAGCATAAAGGTGATCATTGAGTAGTCCTAGGGGTGAAAACGGGTCGGATTAATTCCGACCCGACCCGCTATCCGACCCGACTCGGATCGGATTCGGATAAAAGAATTCTATCCGATTCGGATTCGGATTCGGATACGGATAGAATTTTTGAAAAAAATTCGGATACGGATTCGGATACGGGTCGGATAAATTTTTCGGATTCGGATACGGATATCGGATATCCGTTTATCCGCATATTTTTTTAAATGATTTACAGTTTTTAGTTTGCTTATTTAAATAGTAAGTATTAATATTATTACTAATAATACGTTATATATTATTTATATAGATTAATTTCTCTAATTTTATATATTTGACATACAAAAAAATTTTTTATTGTAAAACTCTTAATAATTTTGTGTTAATTATATTTAAATAAAATATTATAATTATTTTAAATTTAATTAATATCCGTTTAAGATCCGATCCTTTATCCGAAAATTATCCGTATCCGTTTAATTAGGATATGGTTTTAAATTTTGCTATCCATCTAATATCCGTATCCGAATCCGTATCCGAACTAAAAATACGGATCCGGATATGGGTTGAACACTATCCGATCCGTATCCAATCCGTTTTCACCCCTAAGTAGTCCATAATGGATTCCTCGTATCAGACTAAATTGGGACTCCTCTGTTCACCGACCGAACCACGAGTCACTTGATCTTTATCATTATTATGGTTTTTTTTGTAATATTAAATTGAGTTAAAGTCCATTAGGTTATTAGTGTTTTTATGATTTTTGGAAGAAAAAAAAACACTAGGCCATTACTATTACCAGGGTCTTTAAGCTCTGCCAAATTTATTTCTATACGTTTTTCTTTTATTTCCTCAATGGTTGTTAGAGATCTACAATGCGCTAAAGAATTTCTCATGACATATTAATAGCAAACAAATTCATAGTTTTCAGAAGATTTATTATACAAATATTTCCCTTTCTTTTTCTTCTTTTTTTTTGTTCATTAACATTCCACTTCTGAGACGTTCACATCCATGGCTATGCTCACATCAATAAGTAGAGATGATCATTAGGGTTGTCAAAATAATTGAGCCGAGCTTGATCTTAAAACTAGGCTTGAAATTAAATTCGAGCCAAGCTTAACCCCAAGCTCAATCGAGTTGACTCGATAATATATATATATATATATATATATATATATATATATATATATATATATTTAGTTGCTTATAGTTTTCTAATATAATTATTTTTGTTGCTTATATTTATATTTTGGTTACCTGTAGTTTTTTAACATAATTATCTTTATTACTTATAATTTATATTTTGGTAAATTTTATATCTTTATAGTTGAATTAAGTTTTATTTCAAGCATGATTCAAGCCTAAATCAATTTAAGCTTGCTTAGGTTTGAAAATGATTTGAATTGATAAGGCTTGAAATTGCTAAGTGAGCCACTCGTTTATACTTAAGCTCGGCTCAAGTTTGAAATAAACTCAAAATTGGCGATCATAGAGCCGGGCTCGAAATTAATTTCAATACAAGCTTGATTAGAGCTTGCCTCGATTAAGCTCGACTGGTTTATACCTCTAATGATCATTGAGCGGTCTATTCGAGTGGAACTATATAGGTTGGGCCTCTATTTTCCAGCCCGCCCAAGAGTTAGTTGGGCTGGGCTAAAATATTTCACCTTGCTAGTGCTTGTGACGTATCAGACTTGAGGTGAGTCTCAATTTCTAGAAAAAGAGGACAAAAATTGATGTGACATTAATTATTTTATTCAGATTTCATGTAACAAAGAGCAAAGTAGTACTGCAATAATTAAGTAAAAGGATTTTGAAAATAAAGAAGAAGAGGGATAGAATTTAAAAAATGGAAGAGGGCAAACTTTCTAAGCTAAGGTAGGTTAGATTAGCCGGGTGAATAAAGGTATAAACCTAATGTAGGCTTGGACCAAACTTAGCTCAGTTCAAGCCGAGTTTAGACGGATCGAGCCATTTGATCACCTCTATTTATAAGCATGAAATTCTCTATTAATATTAATCTTTCAATCGATTGCTTATCCCTTCTTCTTTTTTTGCCTTAGATAGCAAAATTGGGTCATTTTTAGTTGGAATTTGTTGCTTAAAATCAGTAGTATTTGGTGTGCCTCTTGTTTCAACAAGTTCTAGTCTCTAGGACTGTTAGCTGTTTTTTTGACTCATTCCTATTTTACTAAGTCACCTAGCATAGTTTTTGTTAACGTGTGCTAGTTTTGTGTTTCTATTAGAGTTGTAAATAATTATAAAACCATGGTTGTGTTTCAATAATAATTGAATGCCATTCTCTAGATTATTGCCAGTATTGTTTATCTTTGTAAGTTCAATATTTCCTAAAATCTGGTATTAAAGCCTCCTACTAGGGCTTGTAAAGAAAAGAATCGTAGCTCACGAGTGACTCATAAGCACAAGAGAAGAGAGATGAGTGAATAAAAGGGCTTCATGTAACCCTTCATACCATGCTTTGATGGCCACCGTGACCATTAGAGCATGCTAATGGAAAACCTCCTAAGATCAAAGTGTTATTAGAGCCTTGTTAAGACTAGTTTTCCATGACCATTAGAGCAACATTGAGTGAGGCACAACAGATGCAACTGGATGGTTTGAGTGTTAAAAACATCAAGGTGAGGAACTACTTGTTACTATCAATTGATAGGACGATTTCAGAGCAAATTCTAAAGAAAAGCATATCAAAACTGTTAATAATTGGCTCAAATTCAGTTTCAGTAAAAATTCAGCATGTATTTGTATTTCTGTGTCGCGCGTTCAAACAGACTCTTGGGGCGTTCGAACGCGGGCTCCAGACAGAGAGCAATATGTGATGTAGGCGTTCGAACGGCCCAGCTGCATTCGAACGCAAGCCAACCAAGAGCAGACTTTCTGCAGGCATTTGAACGACCCCAGCTGCGTTCGAACGCAGACCAACCCGAGAGCAGTTGTTTCTGTAGGCGTTTGAACGAGCCCCTCTACATTCGAACGCCCCTTTGGTTCTGCTGTATTGACATTGAGCACGTTCGAACACGCCCCCGAAGGCGTTAGAACGCGACATGAAAAATCCCCAAATTTGAACCTGACTATAAATACTAAAGAGGGTTTTTTAGGGTTAGTTGGAAGAACATTTATGAGGATTGAGCCACCATTGTAGTGAGAGTGATTAGAGTTGTTAAATTCTTTGTAAGTGAGGAATTTGCATAATAAAGAAGATTGCTCCGCCTATGAACGTAGGCACATCGCCGAACCACAACTAGCTTAGGACTTTTCTATCACCATTAATATCTCTTTGAAATTTTTCCAAGCATTGAATTGGTTTTTCTTTCACTATTCCTATTTGAGCTATTTGGGGTGAAGGACTTCTTCCGTTTTCTTTATCCATTTGAGTATTTTGCACAACAAAAACAATATGGGATTCCATGAGGAGAAAGTTTGAGGGTAAAGCTAAGGTTAAGTGATCTGCTCTACAAGCATTAATGAGGAATTTTGAGATCTTGGAGATGAAAGCTGGTGAGCACGTGTTATGAGTATTGCTAACAAGATGAGAAGTAACGGTGAGTAGATAAGGGATGCCGCAATCATGGAGAAATTCTTAGAATTCGAAGAATCTAAAATATTGATTCACTCACTCTTGGCGAACAGCATAACTCTCTTATTATGCATGAGCAGAAATTTTAGAGACATGGTCGAGAAGATCATGCATTGAAAGTAAGTCATGAAGAATGGTTTGGTGGAAGGGTCCGAGGCAGAGTCACACCTAGAGGAAAAGGAAAGGGCCAAGGGAGGGCATTCAACAAAGATATTGTTTAACACTCTAAATGCCAGAAGCTTGGGCATCTCAGGATGAGTGTCCAATATGGGACAAGAAAGCAAATTACGCCGAGCTTGGTGACAACGAGGAGATATTGCTGATGAGCTATATAGCGATACATGATGCTAGACGTGATGAGGCATGGTTTTTGGATTCAGGATGTTCAAACCACATGTGTGGAGATGCAACAGAGTCTAGTGAGTTCGATAAGAGTTTCAAGCAACATGTGAAACTAGAGAACAATATGAGCATGTGTGGGGGAAGGAAAGGGAAATATTTTGTAGGTAGCGTGGGATTAAAAGACAGCTTACCAATGCTTACACTCGACAATAAATTGGAGTGGCCGAGAGAAAGAATCGAACAGTAATGAACATGGTTCGTTCAATGCTCTTAGAAAAGAAGGTCCCTAAACCCTTTTGGCTTGAGGCAGTGAATTAGACTGTGTATGTCTTAATAGAAGCTGTACAGTTGAAATCAAGGATGTCACTCTAGAGGAATCATGGTCTAGTGTAAAGCCTTTAGTGGAGCACTTTGGGGTCTTCAGGTATGTGGCATACATCATGTACCAGATGCTAAGAGGACTAAGCTTGAGAACAAGAATTTTAGATGTGTACATCTCGGTGTTAGTGAAGAGTCAAAAGGGTAATAGTTGTATGATCCGTTGTCTAAGAAAGTTATTACCAACAGAAATGTAGTGTTCGAAGAAAACAAAAAATGAGAGTGGGATACCATCTATGAAGTGCAAATATAGCTGATCTTGAGTGGCGGTGATGATGAGAATGAAACACATGAAGATAATGAGGTACAAGTAGAAGAAAGTGAGGAAAAAATATTAAAAGCTGTGGGAAAGTTGAGGGAGCAATAAATGAAGAAAAACAAGTCGTAGAGAATTTAACACCGAGTCATGTGAATGAACGAGGAGCTGATACAAGAGAAAGAAGGCCTATCTTGTTATGGTCTGATGTGCGCTTTTTGATTTGGATCGATTGTAGGAAAGTAGTCTGCGTAGTAGAGGAAAAATATTCATCAGATATTCTACTATAATCGAAATATTACGAAACTAAGGGTGGTCAATCCATAACTTCTTGATCTATGTTTTTGGTATTTACATCCTTTGCAAATTCTAACTATAACTGGGGCAAAAATGCATAAATATGTGGTGATGGTGGAGGTGACGGTGGTGGTGAAAATAATGTTAGGAAAGATAATGGTGATGATGGTGGATGGTTTGAGGTGTTTAGGGGATAAGAATGAAGAGGAAGAAGGGGCCGAGATATCAAGGAGGAGGGAGGACTCGACATATGAGGGAAGTTAGAAGATCACCATCGTCGAGATGGCACACAACTAGGGCTTGAAAGAAGAAGGAAGATTAGGGTAGAGAGGATAGAAAAAAGATAAAACTCAACAATCAATCATCATAATATTTTTGGTTGTCATCCATACCTTAAGAGGCTAATCAAACAAGCAAAAAATGATAACTATTAACCCTAGAAATAGTGAATTCTCGCCGATTACGTTCGAATGGGGTCGAGCGCATTTGAACACGTATTTCACGTTCTTTGCCGATGTGAACGTATGCAGGCGTTCGCATGTGGGCATTTGAACGGGGGCTGCGCATTCGAACACACAAATTGCTTTCTCTGTCGATGTGAACATCTACAGGCATTCGCAAGGGCTTTCGAACACACTCCCTCTTGCATTCGACACGACATACAGAATTCTTATTTATTTCTAAAATAAATAACTAAACATAATAAGAAAAGACTCCCATAGAGTATATCCATGCTCGAGATGACTCGGTGAAGTCCGAATCACATCATTTCACCATGCTTCTCTCACTTTGTCATCAAAGTGCGAATTCAGAATATCGCTCTATCAAGGTTGTCTCAAGTTCTCATGTGGCCTACTCCTATGTCTGTCCCATCCAGCTTACCAACACCTCTATGACTATTCTTCCTTCACGTTTGACCCTCCTTCATGCTAGGACTTTATCTAGAGTGGGCTCAACTGCCTCTAATTTTGGCTAGGGTAGTTGTGCTGCAACTTGCTCAACTGGACCATCTCATGTGGCCTACTCCTATGTCTGTCCTATCCAGCTTACCAGCACCTCTGTGACTATTCTTCCTTCACGTCTGACCCTCCTTCATGCTAGGACTTTTTCTAGAGTGGGCTCAACTGCCTCTGATTCTGGCTAGGGTAGTTGTGCTGCAACTTGCTCAATTGGACCAACTCGGGCTCTCAAATTAGATACATGAAAAATACGGTGAACTCGAGATGACTGGGGTAGGTCTAGCTTATATGCAACCATGCCCACCTTCTCGAGGATTTGAAATGGACCAAATAAGCGATGTGCCAGCTTTTAATTATGAATAGTTCATATCAAGATTTGCCGATACGGTTGAAGTCGTATATAAACCCAATTTCTAACTTCATAGGTTCATTCCTAGTGTTTGCAGTCATACACTTGCTTCATTCGGTTCTATGCCATTGCTAGATGAAGCTTAAGCCGCTTGAGTACCTCATCCCATTCTACTAGTACCTCATCTATGTTGGTACGCTCAAGTGTGTTTGGCTGGTCATAAGATCTCAATGTTGGTGGGACGCGACCATAGACTGCCTTAAAAGGGGTCGTCTCAATAGCGGTGTGATGAGTCGTGTTTATGAGTACTCCGCCCAAGGTAGGTAAGCTAGTCATTTCTTTGGTTACTCTCCGATGAAGCACCACAAATATTGCTCGAGGCAGCGATTAACGATTTTGAATTGCCTGTTGGTTTGAGGATGATATGCCGAGCTCATTTTCAGTTCAGTACCATGCTGCTTGAAAACTCTTGCAAAAGTGACTCATGAAGATCTAGTCATGGTTTGGAACTATTGACCTTAGCATTCCATGCAACCAGGCTACTTCTTTCACAAAGATTTCTGCTATTTTTCTCACAATGTACGAGTGCGCTAGAGCTGAAAAGTATGCGCTCTTCGTCAACCGATCAACCACCACTATTACCACCATATGTCCTCTGACTTGAGGCATCCTTCAATGAAGTCCATCGTCACATCTTCCCAAATTTGCTCCTGAATGGTTAGGGGTTGTAGTAGTCCCATTGATTTGGTCGAGTCCACCTTGGCGTGTTGACAAACTTCACATGCTTGAACATATGACATCACCTCCTTTTTCACCCTTGCCCATATACAATTTTGTGTCAACCTCTTGTAGGTTCTAAAGGTTCCTTCATGCCCCGCCATAGGAGTATCATGGAAGTGGCAAATCAAAGTCAATCGTAGTTCAGGTTTGGCCTGTAGTCGTACTCACCCTCGGTCTAGTAGTAGGTCGTCTTTCACTTTTAGCCCGGGATAGCTACATGGTTCTTCCTCAACTTTCTTCATAAGCTCCCTTATCTCTAGATCTTCTACACATGCAGCTCTAATCTCAGAAAGGAAGAAAAATACTGGAATAGAAATCATGGCTAAGTCGGCCGGTTCGAGTGCCACGATAGTGCATCAGTGACCCGATTTTTCAGTTCCCTTCTTGTACATTAATTCGTAGTCGTACCCCCAACAACTTTATCACTCACCGTTGTTGTGCCAGAGTGTGGATCCATTGCCCCAGGAAGTAAGGAAGACTTCGCTGGTCATTACGCACCACGAATTGCTGACCGATGAGGTATGGTCTTCATTTGGTGACAACATGGATAACGGCTAGCATCTCTCACTCATAGGCAGACATCATCTGGTTCTTCATTGACAATGCCTTGCTCATGTATGCCATCGGCCGTCCTTCTTGCATGAGAATAGCTCCAATTCTAGTTCCTGATGCATCGCATTTCACCACAAAGGGTTTGATAAAATCGGATAATGCCAAAACTAGAGCAATGGTCATTGCCTTCTTCAACGCTTCAAAGGCCTTCGTTGCCACCTTGGTCCAACAAAACTCTCCCTTATTTAATAGTGATGTCAAGGGAGCGACGATCTTTCCATAGTTGGTGACGAATCGACGATAGTAGCCCATCAATCCAAGGAAGCCCCGCAATTCTTTCGGTGTCTTTGAAATTTGTCATTGCACCATGTTTTGCACCTTGGCGAGATTGGCTTCCACTCCCGCCATTGAAATAATATGGCCAAGATACTTCATTTTTGGCTGGCCCCATAAGCATTTGAACTCCTTCACCTTCAACTCATTATTCTTCCAAATTTCCAACACTTTAAAAGGAGAGTAAGATTTTCCATGAGAAGTTGTACACAAGAATGTCATTGAAGAAGACTAGCACAAACTACCTCAATAACACCCTAAAGACGTCATTCATAAAACCTTGGAAGGTGGAGGGTTCATTAGTGAGTCCAAATGGCACAACTTTGAACTCAAATGGTTATCATGGGTGCAGAATGCAGTCTTGTGCACATCCTCGGGCCTCACACAGATTTGGTGGTAGCCGATTTACAATTCTAACTTTTTGAAGTAAGAGGCCCCCGAAAGCTCATTCAAGAGTTCTTTAATGACCGATATAGGATTCCTATCCTTTAACGTGATGGCACTAAATGCACGGTAATCCATGCAAAAATATCATGTCTCATCCTTCTTCTACACTAAGAGCACCGATGAGGAGTAAGAGCTTCAACTCAGTTGGATGATTTCATTGTCCAGCATCTCCTTAACAAATCTTGTGATCTCCTCCTTTTGCACAAATGGGTACCTATAGGGGCCACACACTAGCCAGTTCTGCTTCAAGAGTAATCTCAATGTGGTGGTCTTGAAGTCGAGCTGGCGGCATGCCGTGTGCCTCCTCAAACACCTCGTTGAATTCTTCTAGTAAGGCAGACAAATCAGTGGGTACTTCTTCTTCCTTTGCATGGCCTACTTGACTTTGGATCTGTTGCATCAAAATCCCATGGCATCCGAACTTTGGCAGTCCCACCATTGGTTGAAGTTGCGCTCCGAGCCACGGTCGAATTTCGTCTAACCGCACTTGTTTGCCACTTTGTTTGAAGTTCATCCATATCTCTGAGAAGTCAAAGGTCACCGGGCCCAAGCTTTGCATCCATTGCGTCCCCAATATAATGTCGATTCCTTATAAGGCAAATGGGTGAAGATCCAAGGCGAAGGAATTACCCTGAATCTTCAAAAGAAACCCTCAACATATGCGGTTTGTCCGAAGCATCGTGCCATCTCCCAATACTACATCAAATCCCAAAGTAGCATCTATAGCCATCCCTATCTTCTTGACCACTCACTCGTCCATGAAGTTGTGGGTGCTCTTGGTGTCGATGAGGATCCTCACCATTTGATTCTTCACCGTGCCATCGACCCACAACGTCCGAGGTATGGATATCTCAGCGTGGATCTCCTCATTGCCCTCCAATGCTTTATGGTCTTCCGCCGCATCCTCTAGTTCAGCTTCCATTATCTCCTCTTCTTTCACATTCTCTGCTTCATCCAACACCATCACAGTAGCCGCCGGTCAGACACATTTGTGCCCGAGGGTGAATTGCTCATCACAATAAAAACAAAGCCATTTTGCTCTTCTCTCTTCAACTTGGGCTAGAGTAAGTCTCCTCATAGTAGTTCAGGAAGGTCCCCTTACTTCTAGTTGTGGCCGTGGACGTATTCTTGCACCCGTTGCTCTCGGTGAAGGTGTCGACACATGATGTGTAGCTGTTGTTTACCGAATCACTCCTTTAGATTTCATAGTGCTCTAGCCCCCTTTTGCCGCTATGTGCAGCTCTCGAAGCTTCTCTTCCATCAATTGAGCTGTTGTACAAGCCTCCAACAACGTGGTTGGTCAGGCAATCTTCACTTTGGCTTGAATATCCCGTCGAAGGCCTCCCACGATCAGGTCCAAATCGGGTCAACAAACTCCTCCCACGATTGATAGGGTTAAGCTCAATTTGTGGCCTAGTACTATCGAATGTCAGTGTTTTTGAGGTAAAAGGATGCTAATAACACCTTTGGGCATTAGGTGTTCTTTGGTATTCAAAGAACTACTTTGCTCGATAAACCCAATTAAGTGGGTCTCCTCCATTAAAGGGTGGGAAGTTGAGGCGAACCGTCCCTACACAGATGCCTCGTTCTTTTTCTTCATGTCAGTTGGCCATTCTTTTTCTTGGATTGAATCCAGCATTTCTAGGATGGTGTCATGGGGTCGTTGGTTCTTCATAATTTGCCCACTTGTCATCGTCACCGTGGAGTGATAGATCTGGTGCTTGGTCGCAGTGATGAACCGACAGTGGTACGTTGTGGTGAAAAACCGATGATGGTATGTTGCACCCTTCGGCCGGTGTGGGCAACAAGGGCCTTCTGGCGTGTCCACCCATGGCATCTTCCTGGTCTTCCTCTCGCTTGGTATGGAATAGTGGAGGCAATGTCCATTGGCAAAAATACGGTTCCCTTGGTGGTGAAGCCCTAGATCGAGTAGGGAAACCGGTCATCGCCGTACCCCTTGGTGTGCCTAAGAGGGCTTGAGTCATGACTTCTATTAATTCTTGCATGACTCGTTGTGTCTCTATCATATCTGCAAACATCTTGATTAGATCTGAGTTAACCGTAGAGATCGTTGGAGACGTCTCAATTTGTTAGGTTTTTTATTTATTGGCAATTTTGTACAAAATATTCTAAGTGTATTCTTTCATGTATTTGAGCTTTACACAAGTCTAGAATATCACTGGTGTGAATAATTGCAAGATCATTGGAGAAAAGCCTCGCGTTCTCACCGCGTTCACAAACGCGTTCGAACGCGAAATCTGCGTTCACACAGACAGAGAGCCGCGTTCACAAGCGCGTTCGAACGCGGGCACTGCGTTCACACAGACAGAGAGCCGCGTTCACAAGCGCGTTCGAACGCGGGCACTGCGTTCACACAGACAGAGAGTCGTGTTCACAAGCGCGTTCGAACGCGGGCACTGCGTTCACACAGACAGAGAGCAGCGTTCACAAACGCGTTCGAACGCAACCTGAAGAATTCAAGCTGTCGCGTTCGAACGCACTTGGGCCCGTTCGAACGCACCTGAGATTAAGTTAGGCCGTTCGAACGCACTCGGGCCGCATTCGAACGCACATATGAAGTTTGCAATTTATTGGATTTTCGTGAGTACAAATATGACTTAGATTTGGCTCTATCTTGGAGATCATATATAAGGATAGTGTTGCCCTAACCTAGGGTAGTTGAAGAAGATTATTCAAGGAGACTTTTTGGAGGCTACATCGGTTTTTCAACAAACAAGGCCCTTCGCATCTATAAATCTTAATCTTTCGTCTTAAGGGCTATCTAGACGAAAGATCAATCTCGAGGGCTACTGAGATTAGACTTCAATCACAAGAAGCAGTGAATCGTGGGTTCTAGCGATCAAGACTGAGAGGAACAAAGTCGTTTGGATCGACGGGTTGTTTTGTGAGTCAGTCTTGTAACTGCTACTATCATAGTGATTAGTTTTGATCCGAGTTTGGATCCGTGGTTTTTTTCCCGTTTGGGTTTTCCACGTTAAAATCTTGGCGTTCATCTCTACTTTCGTTTTTTTAATATTTCTTCCGACTTTTACTTAAGCGAACGAGAAATATCATTGCCTAGAGGTTAGATACATACGTGTGTCTAGGGATTTTTTCAATTGGTATCAGAGCGGGTTCTCTCACTCTTTGAGAGAGATCAAATAGGCATGGATTTTCATAGAGATGGACCCTCATCTATTAGACCTCCTATTCTAGATGGATCAAATTATGGATATTGGAAAGCTAGGATGAGAGCTTATTTGAAGTCTATAGATGAGAGAGTTTGGATGGCCATTATGAACGGTTGGAGTCCACCAATGTACATGGTGAATGATGAGTTAGTTGAGAAACCGATTGAGTCATGGGATAAAACAGATTATGAAAAAGTTGGCTGGAATAGCAAAGCAATAAATGTAATTTTTAGTTGTGTTTCCTCGGAAGAATTTAGAAGAATATCTACTTGTGAAATAGCAAAACAAGCCTGGATGATCTTAGAAACAACTCATGAAGGTGCTATGGCTGTAAAACTTTCGAAACTTCAGAGGTTGACTACTAATTTTGAAACCCTACGTATGGAGGAGAATGAAACATTTGATGAGTTCTATGCAAAGTTAAGTGATATAGTCAACTCCAGTTTCAACCTAGGAGAGAAAATTCCTGAAAATAGAATTGTCCGTAAGATCCTTAGGTCTCTTCCAGAAAGGTTTCAAGCAAAAGTTACAGCTATTGAGAAAAGTAAGGACATTGACTCTATGAAAGTTCAACAATTGGTAGGAAATCTACAAACATTTGAGTCTAGTCTTTCAAAACCGAGGAAGTCCAAAGGGATAGCTCTATCCACTGTTGAACAAAATTTAGAGGAGTCTGAAGATGAAGGTGATTTAGATGTTGAGATGTTGGCTATGTTTGTCAAAAAGTTCAATAAATTCTTTCGGAAGCCAAACAAGTTGAATACTGAAAAGTTTGAAAAAAACAAAACTTTTGTGAAAAAGAAGAATACTGTGACTTCGAATACAGGTGGTAGCAACAACAATGTCAAATAGAAAAATAAGAATTCTGAAAATAAAGTTCAATGTTTTGAATGTTCTGGTTTTGGACACATCGCACAAGAATGCCCTAATCGTCTTAAGAGAAAGGGCAAAGCTATGAAAGTTACTTGGGATGATTCAGATGAATCTAATGATGATTCTGATAAAGACGAAGAAAACTTTGTAAGCTTTGCCTCTTCTCTGCTTAATACTGACTCTGTTGATGATACTGATAGTACAGATGATCTTGATATGCTACCGGCTGAGGAAGATGAATCTGAAATTCAAAAGGCATATAATGACTTGTACCTGGAGTCGTTTAAACTCAAGAAAAGCAATCTTAGACTACTTCAACGACTCAAGGAAATTGAACCAGAAAGAATTCAATTTGAGGAGAAGTACAAATTGGAGCTTGAACGTGTCAAAGACCTTTCTGAACAACTTGACAATGCGAAAAATAAAATGAAGGCTGATGAAATTAAACTAGAGCGATTGCATAAGGAAGTTACTTTTCTAAAAGGGAAGAACAAACTGGACGAGATTCTAAAAGCTCAGATCTCTGAAAAAGATAGGTATGGTGTTGGATATACTGGTAATTCAAATAATAATAAAACTGTTTTTGTTTCTGCAGGTAAACAAAAGGAAGAATACCTGAAGCCATCAATCATATTTTCAAAGCAATCCTGGATGAATCCTTCAAAATTGAAGTTGAATCTACAAACTGGTGAATCTTTGACGGCACCAAAGGTAAACTTTAGTCACACTCCTCGACAAAAGGTGAGTAGAAAAGGGTTTGTTCCGACATGCTATCATTGCGGCAGTCTAGGGCATATTCGACCTCATTGTAAATTTTTGCAAAAACCTAGAACTGCTTTCATTTATGGGATGAAAACAAAAACCATATGGGTCAAGAAAAGTGATTTGAAATGTTATGTTGTGCATACAGCCTTGAAAGCTTTAAATTCTGATTTATGGTATTTAGACAATGGCTGTTCAAGACATATGTCAAGTGACAAGTCGTTATTTTCTAATCTTGAAAAACATGAAGGGGGAGTTGTGACATTCGGAGATGGTAATTCATCAAAGGTAATAGGTAAAGGAAAGGTAAGTACTCTAGAGATTCCTAGTCTCGAAAATGTTGTTTATGTTAAGGGCTTGAAAGCAAATCTACTAAGCATCAGTCAATTTTGTGATGAAGATTATGAGGTAAAATTCTCCAAAAATGATTGTACTGTTCTAGATCATGATGGTAATGTTATATGCTATGGATCTAGAACATCTGATAATTGCTATGTCGTTGGAACTTCAAATAAACTGAAATGTAACAGTGCGTCTTTCGACATTGCAGATCTTTGGCATCAACGTCTTGGACATGTGAATCACAAGGAATTATTTACTCTGTCCAAACATGAAGTGGTAAGAGGAATACCTAAGCTAAAAGAAATGTCAAAAAGAGTGTGCGGTTCGTGTCAAACTGGAAAACAAATTCGTATCTCACACAAGAAGGTAAATACAGCTACCACTGACCGTGTGCTACAATTAGTTCACATGGACTTGATGGGACCAACAAAAACTGAAAGTCTTGGAGGTAAACGCTATATATTCTTAATGATCGATGATTACTCCAGATATACCTGGGTTGCCTTTCTACGTGAGAAGTCTGAAACCTTTGAAGTTTTTAAATCACTATGCTTAAAATTGCAGAATGAAAAATCTACAACCTTAGTTAGGATTCGTTTTGATCATGGTAGAGAATTTGAAAATGAAAATTTTTCTATATTTTGCGATTCTCTTGGTATTCAACATGAGTTTTCAGCTCCTATAACTCCACAACAGAACGGGATTGTTGAAAGAAAAAATCGAGTTGTGCAGGAAATGGCTAGGGTTATGCTTCACGCTAAAAAGGTTACTCAAAGGTTTTAGGCAGAGGCGGTCAATACAGCGGTACATGTGATAAATCGTGTTTATCTAAGACCAGGTACAAATATGACTGCTTATAAAATCTGGAAAGGTAAGAAACCTAGTGTTAAGTATTTTTGAATTTTTGGTAGTAAATGTTATATCTTGCGTGATCGAGAATATTTGACTAAATTTGACACTAGAAGTAGCGAAGGCATCTTCTTGGGGTACTCGAATAATAGTAGAGCCTACAGAGTATTTAACCTTGAAACTTCTACTGTTATGGAATCTGCTAATGTTATGATAGATGAATCCTCGACTGACTTAACTAAAGCTACTTCTATTTCTGTTTCTGCAGATACATATTATGAAGAAATAGGAAAGGAGCTTGATCTGGAAATGGAGAATCAGGACGAGGACAAAGTTGAAATGAACAAAAATGACTGCAACGTACCGGAACCATCTACTAGAGTGAAATCAAATCATCCACTGTCACAAGTGATCGGAGACGTGAATGGACCAATTAAGACAAGACGACAAATCCAAAGTGAGGTATCATTTACTTGTTATACATCTTCTTTTGAACCTAAAAATGTAAAGGAAGCATTGTTAGACGATTCTTGGGTAAATGCTATGCATGAGGAATTAGAGCAATTTTCTAGGAATGATGTTTGGTATTTAGTTCCTAGACCTAAGAATGTGAACGTTATTGGAACAAAATGGATCTACAAAAATAAAAGTGATGAACATGGCAATATAGTTCGAAATAAAGCCAGGCTAGTAGCACAGGGATACACTCAGGTTGAGGGTATAGATTTTGATGAGACATTTGCTCCTGTTGCTATATTAGAGTCTATTCGTATACTGCTTGCCATTGCTTGTCATTTAAAATTTAAATTGTTTCAAATGGATGTTAAAAGTGCTTTCTTAAATGGTATCCTGAATGAAGATGTTTATGTGGAACAACCTAAGGGTTTCGAAGATCAAAAATTTCCTTCTCATGTTTTTAAATTGAAAAAGGCTCTTTACGGGCTAAAACAAGCTCCAAGAGCTTGGTATGAGAAGTTGACCACATTTTTAGTGGATGCGGGGTTCACTCGAGGTGGAGTGGACAAGACATTATTCATCAGACGTGAAAACAAGAGTTTAGTTGTGGCACAAATATATGTGGATGACATTGTCTTCGGGGCGACGAGTCAATTATTAGCTAAGGAGTTTGCTGATCTCATGCACAGTCATTTTGAGATAAGTATGATGGGTGAGTTGAAGTTCTTTTTAGGGCTTCAAATTACTCAATTGGAGAGAGGGATTTTTATCGCTCAAACCAAGAATGCTAAGGATCTTGTGACTAAATTTGGTTTCGAAAATGCAAAACATGCTAGAACTCCTATGAGTACAACTACCAAACTAGGTAAGGACATGTCAGGAAAAAGTGTTGATCAGACAGTGTATAGGAGCATGATCGGTAGCCTTTTGTACTTAACGGCTAGTAGACCTGACATTGCATTTAGTGTCGGTGTGTGTGCTAGGTTTCAGTCTGAATCCAAGGAGTCACATTTGTTAGCTGTGAAACGTATCATAAAATATGTCAGTGGCACAGTTGATTTAGGTATCTGGTTTACTTATGACTCAGGTGCTATCATATCGGCATACACGGATTCTGATTGGGCAGGTTCATGTAATGATAGAAAAAGTACTTCAGATGGATGTTTTTATGTTGGAAACAATCTGGTTGCTTGGCACAGTAAGAAACAAAACTCGATATCTTTATCTACTACAGAGGCCGAGTACATTGCAGTAGGAAGTTGTTGTTCTCAGTTACTATGGATGAAACAAATGGTCAAGGATTATGGCATTGAACAAGATACTATGGTGCTTTATTGTGACAACATGAGTGCTATTAATATATCGAAAAATCCTGTTCAACACTCGCGTACAAAACATATTGATATTCGACATCATTTTATACGCGAGTTAGTTGAAGACAAAACAATAGCACTAGAACATGTTGAGATGGAGAAACAGTTGGGTGACTTGTTTACAAAACCTTTGGATTTACAGAGATTTGAGTATTTTCGTACTTCTTTAGGGATTTGTGCTTTGGATTGATTTTATTGGGATGTGTGTTCTTTTCAGTTTGCGAGTTTCTTTTGTTTCGTTTTTTTTTTGTTTTCATTTACTCTGAAATTTTCTTTGGTTTTAGTTTCAGATTTATCGAGAGTTTTTGTTATAAATAAAAAAAATAAAAATAAAAAAAAATAAAAAAAATTGATGCACTCCTAGATTCAATAATATCCTCTTGACATAAAAATATGATTTTTCTCTTGATTATGAGTTATTATAGTCAATTTTGTCATCTTGTAGTATATTGTTTCAATTTTGAATTTGTCACTCCCTCGACTTCTATAATAATTAATTTTTAATGCCTCATAACGTATGTGTATTCTTGAGTGAGCATGATATCATGAATATTTTTTTTAAATAGCTCTCTATTAACTTTGATTTGCACAGTTTGACCTCATGCTTAGTTGTCAAATATATTTTTATAAAAGATCAATGAAAAAGGCTACAATGAGTTAGTGTGAAAGCCGTCTTGTTTCGAGTCCAGTTTGACTCAGTACATTATTTGCAAATTAAAAAAAAATGATATATGTGAATTTCTTCTTGCACATCATTTGATTTGTACTACAAGAAAAGGGCTACCTACTCATGTGTGAAAGCCATCATTGCACATATATGGTTCAATAAAAAAAATTACAGGAAAAATTCCTGTTATATTATGGAGAATAAGTCGAAAAGTGCAAACTTTCTATACTAAGTCGGTTTGACTACTGTGTTGCATCATTGTTTATATAGTAAAGTTTGTTTAAGAAGATTGGTTCATGTTATCTATGCTCATCTTGCATATGTATATCGTTATGATCAATCAAGATTAATGTAATTTTGAGTGATGCATTCGAATTGATTATAATATGTTTTTGATGATTTGATTGATCTTGTATGACTTATTTCATTTGATTGTCATATTCTATGTCTTGATTATATTTTGGAATTCTAGAAGTGCATCTCCAAAAATATTTTTACCTTGTTTTTAGTTAAAAAAAAAAGGGCGTTCGAACGAGGATTGTTGAGTTCGAACGCGGCGCGTTCGAACGCGCGGACTGGTGCGTTCGAACGCACGCGTGGGTTCTTTAAATATTGCGTCCGAACCCAAGGGTTTCATCTTCCATTCTCCAAACCCTAAAAACCCTTCATTTTCCCCTTCTCAAATCTTCAAGATCTTGGTGTTTTTCATCGAATTTTTCACTTCAAATCCTTTTTGGGGGTCGATCTCCTGCGGATCTAGTGTCTTTCAACCAAAATTTTGAGTTTCTCCCCACATTTGCAAGGTATGATCATCCATTATTCTTTTTCAATAAACTTGTTTGATTTTGAGTGATTTGTGCGTTCTCAACTTTTGATCACGTTAATGTTCAACTCTTGATGATTCTTGTGAGATTGAACGTGATATCTTAGCATTTTTCAAGTGCAAGATGTTTTTCCTTTTGGGGCTTCATGGTTTTTACCATTTTTCTTTGGATTTCTTGCTATTTTTTTTTTGGTTGCTTTCGGAGATGTATTGAATATTAAAACGTGTTTTCTTTTCAAGAATGCCTAAGAAAACGACGGTGACCAAGAAACCAATGCCGCCTTCCTCGCCATCCTCGGCTCCCAAGTTTTCTTCAACAACGGCTGAGGGTCGTTACAAGCATAATTTTGGCACCCGTCCTGTTATCTGTGAAAGACCCGTAGTTATATCTGATTTTTCTGTGTTGGGGATTGAACAAATCTTTACTGAACGTGGATGGTTATCAGTGTGTCGGATGAGCGGGACTGCTTATGTGGAAGTTGTTCGAGAATTCTTTAGTAATGCCACGATTTTCGATCACTGTATACGTTCTACTGTTCGTGGTGTATCTATATACCTGGATTCCAATGTTATTCGTGCTGAACTGAGTTTGCCTGATGGTGAGTTTCAGTATCCGACGTCTGCTCCACTCCCTGATAGAAATGACTATGCCGGTACAGTCCTGATCAAAGGGGAATGTTGGAAAGGTAACATGATGCCGCATGCAAGGCTGACATCTGTGGCTCGCATGCTTCACCTTTTTTGTCTGTACAATGTCACCCCCAAGACTCGACATTCCAGCATTAGTTTGGATCGTGCGTTCCTTCTTCATGCCATGTTATCGGGAGTCTCTATTGACTTAGCTGCAGTGATCTATGATTCCATTCTCTCAGCTGCACAGAAAGAAGCACCTCGTGAGGGATTACCTTTTGGCATTTTTCTTACCACTTTGTGCACTCAGAGTGGTTACTTCGCAGAAACCATTGGATCGGATTACTCTGAAGCGAAGTCAAGCTCACGACCAGACGTCTCCTCTCAAACCGTCCTCTTCCGCCGCTGGTCGGTCATCGCATCTCGACAGTTCTGATGATAGCTCTGCCGATGACTCATCTCCCACTGAGGGGGAGTTACCACAGTACTCGGACCGGTTCGATCAACTTAGTACTCAAGTGCAGGATCTCTATTCCACGTGAATGATCTACGTACTGAGCAAGTCCGTCAGGGAACTGTACTTGATTCCGTGTTGACGATTCTTCATCGTCAGTTTCCTCCGAGTTCCTAGTCTTTGGCATTTGTGCCAAAAAGGGGGAGAGTGTCTCAGTGTTTAAGTGTCTAGGTGTGTAGGGGGAGTATGGGCATAGGGGGAGTTTAGTGGAGTTTACTTGATGGTTGAACTTGGCATTTGAAACTTAACTTAACTTGAAGTAATTGTGATAACGTGTGTTTAATCTTTGTCTGTTTAAATTTTTGCTTTTGTGATAACTTGTGTTTTGATTTTTTTTATTTCAAGTTATTTTCACTTGATCTTGGATTGGTATATGTTTCCTTGCAGGGATTGATGTGCAAAATATTCTAGACTTGTTGATTGCTCAGTTTGAAGTCATTGTAATATCTTGTAACCTAAGTGTTTTGTCACAAATTGCCAAAGGGGGAGATTGTTAGGTTTTTTATTTATTGGCAATTTTGTACAAAATATTCTAAGTGTATTCTTTCATGTATTTGAGCTTTACACAAGTCTAGAATATCACTGGTGTGAAGAATTGTAAGATCATTGGAGAAAAGCCTCGCGTTCTCACCGCGTTCACAAACGCGTTCGAACGCAAAATCTGCGTTCACACAGATAGAGAGCTGCGTTCACAAGCGCGTTCGAACGCGGGCACTGCGTTCACACAGACAGAGAGCCGCGTTCACAAGCGCGTTCGAACGCGGGCACTGCGTTCACACAAACAGAGAGCCGCGTTCACAAGCGCGTTCGAACGCGGGCACTGCGTTCACACAGACAGAGAGCTGCGTTCACAAGCGCGTTCGAACGCGGGCACTGCGTTCACACAGACAGAGAGCCGCGTTCACAAGCGCGTTCGAACGCGGGCACTGCGTTCACACAGACAGAGAGCAGCGTTCACAAACGCGTTCGAACGCAACCTGAAGAATTCAAGCTGTCGCGTTCGAACGCACCTGAGATTAAGTTAGGCCATTCGAATGCACTCGGGCCGCGTTCGAACGCACATATGAAGTTTGCAATTTATTGGATTTTCGTGAATACGAATATGATTTGGATTTGGCTCTATCTTGGAGATCATATATAAGGATAGTGTTGCCCTAACCTAGGGTAGTTGAAGAAGATTATTCAAGGAGACTTTTTGGAGGCTACATCGGTTTTTCAACAAACAAGGCCCTTCGCATCTACAAATCTTAATCTTTCGTCTTAAGGGCTATCTAGACGAAAGATCAATCTCGAGGGCTACTGAGATTGGACTTCAATCACAAGAAGCAGTGAATCGTGGGTTCTAGCGATCAAGACTGAGAGGAACAAAGTCGTTTGGATCGATGGGTTGTTTTGTGAGTCAGTCTTGTAACTGCTACTATCATAGTGATTGGTTTTGATCCGAGTTTGGATCCGTGGTTTTTTTCCCGTTTGGGTTTTCCACGTTAAAATCTTGGGGTTCATCTCTACTTTCGTTTTTTTAATATTTCTTCCGACTTTTACTTAAGCGAACGAGAAATATCATTGCCTAGAGGTTAGATACATACGTGTGTCTAGGGATTTTTTCATAATTGATGAGTTAGGGTTGGCATCCAATTTGATAATCTTTGTGGCCTCTCCCTCAGCAGAGGTGCCTTCATTGGGTCTCGTTGCCATGGATCTGGTGGTTGGCATGGTGGCCAAGGAACGGTGGCTCTAATACCATTTGTTATGGTCCAACATTTGCTTCTTGATTTCGATCGATTGTAGAAAAGTAATCCGTGCAGTTGAGGGAAAATATTCACCAAATATTCTACTATAGTCTGAATATTACGAAACTAAAGGTGGTTGATCCGTAACTTTCTGATCTACGTTTTTAACCTTCACAGATTCTAACTACAACTAGGATGAAAATATGTAAATGTGGGGTGATGATGTAGGTGACGGGTGGTTGTGATGATAATGTTAGGGAAGATAATGGTGATGAGGGTGGATGGGTTGAAGTGTTTATGGGATAAGGATGAAGAGGGAGAAGCGACCGAGATCGCAAGGAGGAGGGAAGACTCGATAGGGTAGAGAGGATAGAAAGGACATAGAACTCAATATAGAAAGGAGGTAGAACTCAATATTCATTCATCATAATATTCTTGGTCGTCATCCACACCTTAAAAGGCTAAATAAACAAGCCAAAAAAAGATAATTATTAACCCTAGAAAGAGTGAATTCTCACCGATCGCATTCGAACGTTCTTTGTCGATGTGAACGCTTGCAAGCATTCGCAAGGGCGTTCAAACGCACCCCCTCCGAAGTTCAAACGTGCGTTCGAACGCGATATACAGAATCCTTATTTTTTCTGAAATAAATAACTAAACACAATAAAAAAAGACTCTCATAGGGTGTACCCATGCTCGAGACAACTCAGTGAAGTCCGAATCACATCATATCCTACTTGGATGAAGGACTATGTTATTGTGGAAGGATTACATGGCCCTAGTTGGTACTACAAAGTGAAGATTGGTAATGGACTCAAAGATCAATTCTACTGAGAATAATCAGACCTGAAAACTCATGGACCTGTCAGCTGGAGCAAAAACTATTGGAGTTAAATGGATTTATAAATATAAGACACGTTTGGTGGCAAAAGGATACTTCCAATAGCAGGGAATTGATTTTATTGAAGTAAAGTGTTGGCCCCAATTGCTTGAATGGATACAGTATGGATGATTGTGGCACTTGTAGCACATAGAGGTTGGAAGATTTTTCAGTTAGATGTCAAATCTATGTTTTTGAATGGTGAACTCAACTAGGATGTGTACATAGAGCAACCAAAAGGTTATGAAAATAAGAGAAATGAGCATAAAGTCTACAAACTATACAAAGCTCTATAGTTTAAAATAAGCTCCAGAGCTTAGTTTAGCCGTATCAAATCTCATTCCATCAAACGAAGGTTTTTGAGATGTCCAAATGAGCAAACTCTTTTCACCAAGAAGACTAGTGAAGGTAGAATACTAATTGTAAGTATCTATGTTGATAACTTGATTTACACCAGTGATGATGAAGGTATGATGATTGATTTCAAGAATTCTATGATGAAAGTTTTGGTATGACTGACTTGGGGAAGATGAGGTTCTTCCTTTGCATTGAGGTGATGCAGAAATCATATGGGATTTTCCTTGTAATTTATCTCTCATCCTCAATAAGATCTCATCCACAATAAAGAGACAAAGGCTCCCCTCGCTTCAGGAAATGGTGAAAAATTGATTGGATGTGATTAAATTTTTCGGCAAGATAATTGAATATTTTATTATAAGTGCTTAATTTTTAATTCTTCACAAAGATAATGAAGGAAAATCAATTATTGCCTTTGAGCAATCCTATAGGAATAATTCATTTTTTTCTTTGATGATCTATCCAATGTAAACGACATCATTATGAATTTGAGCAGCAAGATAAATAGTTATTCTCTTGAAGTGCCTAAGCGTAACAAATTCCATTTTTGTAAGGTTTGCTATCGTCGAAATACTGTAATGATCCAATGGTATCATTTTAGGATAAAATAAAAGATGCATAACTACATAAATTTTGAACTAGATGTTAATATCTCTAACGAAATTAATAAGAGAAAGATGTTGACTTAATAAACTTGCGGAGTATTTAGCTCACATACCTTAATGTGGCGAAGAAGAAAAATGTTCCACGAATAATTAGAACCTCATGTTTTGTCGAGGAGAAAGAGGTGAACAATCTCATTCATTAAATAAAACTTCATGCCAACTTGCACCAGAGAAGAAAAGAAGTGGAGTCTGGTGCTAATAACATTTTGTCAAATGAGGAATCAAGAAATTAGAGTACAACGAACTAGAAAATAGGACAAGAGTACCAAAGCACAAGAATGAGAAAAAGAATTGCTCTTCTTATTAAGTTGTTTCTTCCCCCACATATTAAGTCCCTTTATATAAGTTTATGAATTGGTAGCCTATGTGAGTACAAGTTTGTTGCGGTTCAGCCTAGCCGAGCCCAAGGAGGAGGAGGCGACCCATCTAGGTCGGTTTAGGCACACCTATTGAGCGGTGTGGATGCTTATTTATTTATTTGCCTATGTATTTTAATTTCGCCCCTATACTTTTGTTATTTGCTTTGGAGTCCTTAAGTCAACTTAGTCAACTCATTTGGTGTCGGTTGGTGTTGGGTTAGCTACACCACTAGAGGGAGCCACCTATAAAAGGATTGTGCCCTAATCGATCATCTTGGCATTTGATTTAATATAGACCATTAGCCATCTTCCTCCCTCATCCTCTCCCCCTTGGTACCCACGTCTAGCTCCTTCCCACGATCGAGGGTCGCCGCTTTTCCCTCCTTACTTCAACAAACCTTTGTCTGATTGGTCGCGTCACTCTCCCTCCTCATCTACAAACCCTACCCGAGATCTAAGCCTCCACCCTCACCATCTAGCCGACCTCGGCCTCCCTCCATTAACCACCACCTAAAACGCCAACCCACCACCACCCCCACAATGATCTCCACTTCCATTTGAACCATCTCACCTCTATTTTACCCATAAAAACCCCTACTCGAGCCTATCTATTCTCCCCCTCGTTGGAGCTTGATATTAATTTGAGATCAGGTTGTAACAAGCTGGTATTTGAGCCAACCGTCCTTAGGCACCTCCATAATGACACTAACCACTAGATCTATGGTGACATGATGAAGAGAAGAAGAGATGGAGCATCCGCATGTAGGGGTGTAAACAAGCCGAGCTTGAGTGAGCCGGCTCTAGCTCAGGCTCATCTCAAAATGAATTTCGAGCCCTAAAATTGCGCTCAGGCTCAGCTCAGCTCAACTCGAGTCAAGCCCGAGCCAAGCTCGAGCCTGAAATGAGCCTATTATCAAACCCATTCAAACCAAGCTAGACTGAGCCAAATTGAGCCCAAGCCGAGCACCGTGGCAACTTGAGGAGTCTGCGCCCATGGGAGAAGGGTGGAGATCCAGCAATGAAGGCCTCAGATGGCCATTGTAAGCCAATGGGTTCTGCAGCAGTAGTCGATCTCTCGAGCTCTTCTCTTTGCTTGAGCACGTACTTATTCTTCTTAGAGGAAGAGAGGAGCTTGGCAAATTTTGTTTCATTAGGCTGCAACCGATGTAATAAGACTCGACAGCCCAAATTGGGTTATTTAGTGCTGCTATGGTCTAGGGCTAACGGAGAGGCGACGAAGCTGGAGCACAGAGTTGACGGTGACTGCCTCCCCCCATCCGTCGTGGAGCATCCAGGAGTGCACGTCGTCGAGGTGGGTCATTGCGCCCCCCCCCCCCCCCGGAAGGTGAAGCGCACGTGCACAAAGTGTGTGAGCTTAGCTAGCTTGATCCCGATCTCACAAAGCTCGTCCCGACCGTTGGAAGAGGGAGGCCCGATTTTAGTGATGCAGAGGAAGGGAGGGCGAGGGCTTGGCTCAAGGCCAGCCACTAGAGGCCGTGCATCAGACATTCAGGTTGAAGTATGACATTGAAAATTAAAAGCCTCAACTGTAATGCCTTAGAAAAGTGATGGATAAAGGACAAAAGGAAAAGATAGCTTTCTAATTTCTACACGTGAGTGGGCCCCACCAATTGAGACACCTCTCAATTTCTCATCTATTAATTATTAAAAAAATACGAATTGATGAAATGTCACCACCCTACACCACTAGACAACAAAATTACTACTGCCTATTAAGCCTAACGAGCCTAGCCTAAGCGAGTCAGCTCCAGCTTAGGCTCAGCTCGAAATTAATTTTGTGCCAGTTTTCACGACTCGAGCTCGGCTCATCTCTAAGTGAGCTGAGTCGAACTCGAGCTTTAACCGAGCCGAGCCCAAGCCGCTCATTTATTTTGACAGCCCTATCCACACGCTTAAAGGAGAGGACTCTTACACCTCCACCTGCGGGTGCCCTAGGGCAAGAAGACTGCACCCCACAATGTCTTATTCTCCCACCGCCATCACGGACCCAAACGTGAGATACTACCCTCACACAAACCATCAGAATCTTAAGTCGAACAATTGTGCAACAAAATGTGGGCTTATTATGGGCGATCCGAGAAGGGCAAATCGAGGACAAGAGCTAACCCCACCTCCCACACATGAACCACCACATACGGAGGGCGAGGCACTACTTGAACGACATCCCTTGGCAGTCCCATTGGTAGTCCAAGATTTGGAGAGAGAGAGCCCACACTTGAGTTGAGGCTAAGTGACCCTCACCGATGGGTGCAATTTGAAGATGAAAAGGATGTCAAAACCTAGGCCGATATGGTCAATGAGAAAATTGAGGAGCTAAGAGAGAACATTGGAGGAACCATGTATGGCCAAAGGAGCATCCATATTTAACTAGGGCTGGAGCAAGATTTGACCCTAATCATGATACCACTATCCGCGAGTGCAGCATTTGGTTAAAGTTCCCTAAGTTTCAAAGTGGAGATCCGGTTGATTGGCTCTACCATGCTAAATAGTTCTTTATCTTCTAAGGCTCGACTGAGGACCAAAAGGTTCTCCTTGCATCCTTCCACCTTGAGGATATGGTATTACGGTGGTTTCGATCGACCACCGTGCATAGGCCGATCAAAGCGTGGGCAAAGTCTTACCATTTGATCTATAAATGGTTCGGATCATCGAGCTATAAATACTTTCATACTATTCTGATGAAGATGGTCCAAAAGATGATGGTGTAAGCTTATAAAGAAAATTTTGAGCGGGTGTCCAGCTGATGCACTCTACCATGGTTAGACATATAGCTCAAATTGACATTCATCAACGGCTTGTGAGAGGACATTCAAGCCGACATTCGAGCACTGCAACCTTTGGATCTGGGGCGAGCCATCGAGGACGCATTGTTCATTGATGATAATCATTGAGCACGTAGATGTTACGATCCTTCCTCGGCTATAGGCTCTGATTCAAGATTAATACGATCTTGCACGGAACTTTGAGATCAGATCCCGAAATATCCCGCCGTTGGATCGCTGTGAAATTTTGATATGTTGTAGGCCCGGAAAAGAGCTTTCCAACGGATCTAGTTTCAGGCGAATCGGAGATGGGGATCTCGAAATATCGTTCGTTTAGTGGACGAACGTCAGGATACTCTGTTTTTGGATTCCGTGGATGAAGGCACGAAATCCTGGGTAATGGTGGATTGTGGAGGGCCGCTGTTGATGGGGTGGCACCGGTGTAAAAGTGATGGTGGAAGGGTTATGGATGATGGAAAGGTTAGGGATAGCGATGGATAAATTGGAAGAAGGGGGAGAAGAGGGCCACTCCTAAGGGACTAGGGTGATTGGCCTGTCGAGGGAGATTAGAAGCGGCGTCGCCGGGGAGATTGAGGGAACGGGAGCGAAGAAGATGAAGGAGGCAAGGCAAACTCAATTCTCAATATTCAATAAAAATTTTGGTTGCCCTACACATACTTTTATAGGCTAACCAACAACTCAATCTTATCCTAAAACACAATCTTATCCTAAAACTCAATCTTATCATAAAACTCAATCTCATCCTAAAACTCAATCTTATCCTAAAACTCAATCTTATCCTAAGGTAAATCCAAACTCGAGACGATGTCGGTGAAGTCCGAATCGTATCAATCCACCACGCTTCCGCAACCTTGTCCTCAAGGTTTGAAATTTGGGAAGCGATCTTTGCACCTTGACTCTAGCTCCTCCATGGTATGATCTTCTGCTTTGGTTCTCCACAAATCTGAAGATATAAGAGATGTTGGTGCTGAGAAGGAGGCGAGTTCACTTGTATCTGGTTGGCGCGAAAGAGCATCAGCCGCTCTATTCTCAATCCCCTTTTTGTAGACTAATTCATAGTCATACCCAAGGAGTTTAGTAACCCACCTTTGTTGGGCTGGGGTGTGCACACGTTGCTCCATGAAGTAGGGCAAGCTACGCTGGTCCGTGCGGATAGTAAACCTTTGGCCAATCAAGTAGGGTCGCCATTTGGTGACGGCATGTAGAATTGCTAGCATTTCACGCTCGTAGGTTGATAGCTGTCGCGACTGATTTGATAATGCTTTGCTCATGTATGCCACGGGTCTGCCCTCCTGCATCAAAACTGCTCCAATGCCTTCACCCGAAGCGTCGCATTCCACCACGAAAGGCTTGCCGAAATCCGGTAGTGCTAGAACAGGAGCTGTAGACATAGCGGTCTTCAAGGCTTCAAAAGCCTCCGTAGCTTTGCCCGTCCATTGAAACCCACCTTTTCTGAGTAAGGAGGTCAGTGGGGCAGCAATTTTGCCGTAGTTGGCAACGAATCGCCGATAGTACCCCGTCAGCCCAAGAAATCCCCTCAATTCCCGCTGATTAGTAGGAATCGGCCAGTCCACCATATTCTTGATCTTGCTTGGATCAGCTTCCACTCCTTTTGCTGAAATTATATGCCCCAGGTACTCCACGCGTGACTCTCCCCATAGACACTTGCTCATCTTGACTTTCAGCTGGTTTTGTCGCAAGATATCTAGTACCTCCCGTACGTGTCGCAAGTGTTCACCCCAATTCCTGCTATACACTAGAATATCGTCAAAGAAGACGAGCACGTACCGACGCAAAAGTGGGCGGAATAGGTCATTCATAAGCCCTTGGAAGGTGGCCGGTGCATTGGTGAGTCCAAACGGCATGACTCGGAACTCGTAGTGGCCATCGTGAGTTCGAAACGCCGTTTTGTGCACATCTCCAGGGTCGACTCGGATTTGATGGTACCCCGCCCTTAAGTCAAGTTTGCTGAAGTAGGCTGACCCTGTGAGCTCATCTAGCAACTCCTCGATCACCGGTATCGGATACCGGTCTTTGACAGTAATGGTATTCAAGGCTCGGTAGTCGACGCAAAACCGCCAACTCCCGTCTTTCTTCCGAACCAGCAGCACCGGAGATGAGTAGGCACTTCTACTCGGTTGAATAATCCCTTGCTCGAGCATTTCCTCCACTAATTTACTGATCTCTTCCTTCTGGACATGCGGGTACCGATAGGGCCGAACATTTGCAGGTTCAGCCCCTGGAACGATCTGGATGCGATGGTCATGGCGACGGTTCGGCGGTAGTCCTCGGGGTTCCTCGAAGAGATCCTGGAACTCATGCAGCAGCTCTTGCAAGTCAGCGGCTATTCTCCTTGGTGAGGGATGTTCTGGTTCAGCAACAGCCATTTGCAATAGTAGAGCTCGGTCCCCTGCACTAGGAAAGCCTACAAGTGGTTGCAATGTTGGTCCTTGCCGCGGTTGATTTCCATCCAGCAGTACCTTTCTTCCATTCCTCCGAAAGGTCAGTGTGAGATTTGAGAAATCAAATGTTACGGGCCCCAAGCTTTGAAGCCATTGAGTTCCCAAAACAATATCAGCTCCTCGCAAGGCCAATGGATAAAGATCCAATGTGAAACTTTGGCCTTGCACCTTCAATACCACACCTCCACAAATAAAATCTGCTCGCAAGGTGGTGCCATCTCCAATCGTCACATCGAACCCTTCCGTGGGTTCCGACTCGAGCCCAATCTTCCTAAGGAGCCTCTTGTCAATGAAGTTGTGGGTGGACCCGGTGTCAATCAAGATTCTCACTGTGGTCTTCTTGACTACTCCGTTCACCCGCAATGTCTTTGGCGCCGCCGTCCCCGAATAGGCGTGGAGGGAGATTTCAGCTATCACGTCCTCCACGTTTTGCTCCTCAACTTCTTCTCCTCGATGTCCAGCCACATCTGCGCTTTCAGCTGCAAGCTCATCCTCCGCTTCCTCCAATCCATCGATGAGCATCACCGATCCCATCGGTTTAGCACAACGATGCCCTGGTACAAACTTCTCATCACAACGGAAGCATAAGCCCTTGGCTCTTCTTTCTTCTACTTGGGCAGGTGTGAGTGCTCGCCCCGGACCTCTAGGTGCGTACTTCACATCTTGGGATGGCTTCAAGGGTGCTCGAGGAGGTATCAATGCAGTAGCAGCTCTTGGTACTCCGCTAGTGTTTCCTGCCGCTATGTTTGGTAGAGCTTGATTGCGGCTTCCTTGGCTTGTCCAACTCTGCTTCCAGTGTATCTTCATGGCTCTATGCTTGTCTTCCATAAGCACCGCATCTTGGAAGGCCTCCTTTAAGGTTCTAGGCCTTAAAGCCCTCACATCGGCTTGTATGTCACCCCGCAGCCCGGAGATGAAGGTGCTGCGAAGTTGCTGATCCGTCCATGGTGGATGACATCGGCTACTAATCCTCTCAAATTCTTCTTGGTATGACCCAACCGTGGTCTTCTGAACCGTCTTTGAGAGGAGAGCATCAAAGTCTTCATAGCCCGATACTCCAAATCGCCGTGTGATATCGGCACAAAATTCAGCCCAAGTTTCGATGGCCTCAATGGCATTGGCTGATCGAAACCAATGAAGCGCCGCATCCTCAAGGTGGAAGCTTGCAAGCGTCACCTTGTATTCTTCCGCCGTACCTTGGTATGCAAAGAATTGCTCCGCCCTATACAACCAATCAATTGGATCGCCACCTTTGAACTTGGGGAATTCGAGACGCACGACTTGTCCACGAATGCCGTTGTCTCGTTCCGGATCATGCCCAACTCCTTGTCTAACCGGCGGAGGATGCACCATGAAGGGTTGATGATCCCTCCTTCGGTTTAGATCAACTCGCCGTGGTTCCGGATCGTATCGGCCCGCCCATGGATCTTGATCTCCAATGTGGTCTCCATGGTGATTCGCTCGTCGGATGGGTTCACCTGCAACTGGACCTGGTGTAACCATCCTTGCTTGCCTCTGCCCATAGGGTGGTGGTAGCAGCGGCTCTTGTGGTTGCAAAGGCTGAACCGGTGAGGATTGATTCAAGGGGGTGGACTCGCGTCGTGGGGTCGATGGTGCCTTCCCGTTAGACATTGCTTCCCTTGACGCCCGTAGTTCCCGCATCATCTCCATCATCATCTGGTTGTTGATGGCAATCTGCTCTGAAATAGACCCCAACATGGATAGAACGCTAGGCTCTTCCATATTCCGATTAGATCGGATGGTTCCGCGGGTGGAAGTCCCCGCAATCGTCTCTTCCTCCTCTATTGGGAGAATCTCTTCTTCATCATCACGCCGTGCAGCCATGGATCTGGTGGTCGTCATTGGAAGCGCTTGTCCGAGGAACCTGGCTCTGATACCAGATTGTTACGATCCTTCCTCGGCTATAGGCTCTGATTCAAGATTAATACGATCTTGCACGGAACTTTGAGATCAGATCCCGAAATATCCCGCCGTTGGATCGCTGTGAAATTTTGATATGTTGTAGGCCCGGAAAAGAGCTTTCCAACGGATCTAGTTTCAGGCGAATCGGAGATGGGGATCTCGAAATATCGTTCGTTTAGTGGACGAACGTCAGGATACTCTGTTTTTGGATTCCGTGGATGAAGGCACGAAATCCTGGGTAATGGTGGATTGTGGAGGGCCGCTGTTGATGGGGTGGCACCGGTGTAAAAGTGATGGTGGAAGGGTTATGGATGATGGAAAGGTTAGGGATAGCGATGGATAAATTGGAAGAAGGGGGAGAAGAGGGCCACTCCTAAGGGACTAGGGTGATTGGCCTGTCGAGGGAGATTAGAAGCGGCGTCGCCGGGGAGATTGAGGGAACGGGAGCGAAGAAGATGAAGGAGGCAAGGCAAACTCAATTCTCAATATTCAATAAAAATTTTGGTTGCCCTACACATACTTTTATAGGCTAACCAACAACTCAATCTTATCCTAAAACACAATCTTATCCTAAAACTCAATCTTATCCTAAAACTCAATCTCATCCTAAAACTCAATCTTATCCTAAAACTCAATCTTATCCTAAGGTAAATCCAAACTCGAGACGATGTCGGTGAAGTCCGAATCGTATCAGTAGAGGGCACTCAAGGCAACCATAGAGCAGGAGCCATAATCGAAGTCGACACGTGCAGCTAACGGCTCGGTTTACTCGTCGTGGATTCCTACAAACCTAGGTACAACTAGATAATCACCACCATTTTGCACTTCTATCGACATGTAGACAGCCCCTAGGATCCCTATGCGTACTCTAACACCTGCCTTAAGACAATGTTGTGGATAGCAGACCGATTTACTGATGTTGATCGATGGTGAGGCTGAGGAGTACATGCACTATGATGAGGTCACTGTTGGTGATGAGCATGAGGATGAGTTGTAGCTAATGACAAAGAAGGAGTTAGACTTAGAGGAGATACAAGTAGGCATCTCATTACATGCCTACTGTAGAGCTACAACATTGTCTAAGACCCTATGAGTGGATGACATCATTAGGAAGCATACTGTGCATATCCTCATTGACATCGAGAGTATGCACAACTTCCTCGACGAGTAGCTCATTTGGAAAATTAAACTCACTTCTAAACTAATGGTGGGATTAGATGTCACCATTGGTGATGGCATGACACTCCGAGATGACGGTATTTGTAATACTATTTAGGTGCGAGTCCAAGGGCATTCATTTGTCATAGACTTGTATCTGATTGCACTCCGAGGAGTGGACGTCGTCTTAGGGACATGGTGGCTATAGAGCTTGGTGCCGATCACTTTTGATGTTGGCTAGATATGCCTTACCTTCAAGCACAATGGCAGGAGAGTGTAGCTTGATGGCATTTGACCGCACTATGGAGCATCTTTACAGCCACTTCTAGGTTTGTTGAGCACCACTTATCGGGGCTACTTGATGTAGTTGGCTCCTACTGATCCTAAGGAGACATATAGGGTGAGTATAGCTGAGGATTTGGCTTATCTCTTATAGGAGTTTCAAGTTCTCTTTGAGATTATGCTAGGCATTAGAGTAGCAAACATGAGGTCGTATCGCTACTCTCACATTTAAAAAAATGAGATTACTAGATTGGCGATAGAGATTTGGAGTAGGGGATCATACAGCCTAGTCGAAGTGCTTATTCTTCACCCATGCTGCTCGTGCGAAAGAAGAACATGAGTTAGCAATTCTGTGTAAACTATAGGGGCACCAAACTCCATCACTATTAAGGATCGTTACACTATTCCAATCATTGAGGAGCTATTGGACGAGTTGCAGGCTCATCATACTTTAGTAAGCTCAACTTGAGGGTTGGATACCACTAGATCTAGGTGCATCTTGACAATGTTCATAAAATAGTGTTTCAAACTCTTGACAGCCACTATAAGTTGTGTCGTTTGGCTTGGCAAATGCACTAGCGGTATTCGAAGGCTTGATGAATGACGTCTTCCATCCTTGCTTTGTTGATACTTGTGTTTTTTTGATGATATCCTTATATATAGCAAATATTGGGATGATCACTTGTAGTATTTGAGAGAAGTGTTAAACTTATTGAAAAAGTATAAGCTTAAAGTCAAGATGTCAAAGTGCCTATGGGGTGAGCTACGAGTAGAGTATTTGGGGCATATTATTTCAGCATGAAGAGTGGCCGCTGACCTCAGGAAGATATGTTGCATGGTGGAGTGGTCAAACTCAAAAACGCTTAAAAATTGTAGGGTTTTCTTAGTTTGATAAGGTACTATCAATGCTTTATACTGGTTATGGGAAGATTACCACTCCGCTGATCGCTTTATTGAGGAAGGACGAGTTCTTATAGGGAGAGATAAGGCCACTACAGCCTCTGAGGAGCACAAATCTATTATGACTATAGCTCATGTTCTTGCTTTGTCGAACTTCTCCAAGCAATTTGTCATCTAGTGTGGTGTGTCAAGGGTTGGTATAGGAGAGGTGTTGATATAGGAAGGAAGATCAATGGCTTACTTGAGCAAGGCATTATCTGAGAGCTCAAGACATTGTCCACTTACGAGGGTAGATGTTAACGATACTTCACGCGATCACCAAGTGACGTCCTTACCTCATTAGATGTCATTTTTTTTATTCGTATGAACTAGTAGAGCCTTCTATAATTTTTTTGGGTAGAAAGTATACACTCTAGCATTGCAAAGACAAGTCTTCAAGTTGATGGGATATATTTTTAAGATGCTATACAAAAAAGGGACCGAAAACTGGGATATCGACGCCTTATCGTGCAACTTTGCACCTATCAAGCTTATGACCTTCTCAACTCCTATTTTTCCCTTCTTGGACGGCTTGAGGTATGTAGGTATAGTTGACAATAATTAGTTTGAGCTGTTACAAGAGATTTTGGTTGACTTGAATTGCAATACCTAGCGTGTGACGAGCTGATCTTTAACCGTGGGTACATCCACATGCCAGCAGACTTGAGGACACAATGTTTTCTATTGGAGGACTTCTATGACACTCCAATAGTAGGCCACAAAGGAGTGTTAAGGAACTACAAGCGGATGGCTCAAAGTTGTACCTAGGAGGTGCAAAACAAAAGCTCCAATAATTAATAATTTCCAAGTGATTGTTATTCCACATATTTTGGGCTAACCAATTGTCTAAAAACTATAAGCAAATCCTAATATGAAACAACTTAACTGATAGGTGTTCGAACACCCTTTAACCGCATTCGAACAACTAAAAAGAGGGCTCTGTATGTGTGAATGCTATGCAGGCACCAACAAGAAGTTTTCTTATTTTTATCCAAAATAAATATAGAAAATAATATAGTTTAAGGCAAGTTGATCATGTCCAATCTGTATCATAACGAAAGACCACAATAATAGGCGAAGACATTTTTTTAAAGAATTTTCTAACAAGGTCACTAGATCCACCGCAGAGAGTATCGAAAGGATAGAAAATGTTATTCAAGCCTTAGCAACAGCCTTCTTGCTAGCATTGTCGACCATGACAAAAATTGACCAATCGTAGCCATCAATACCAAGCCGTGAGAGAGGGGACGAGCCAGCCCAAACCACGGTCTCAACCTCTTCTTACAGTCACAAGGGGAAGAGAGATCGAACAAGTCAAGGATTTCAAATTTGAGATTTTGAGTGGGTTGTCAGGGATTTAAGGCTTTGGGTTTTTGTTTGACGGATTATCAGGTTTGGTAAGAAATATTTTTTTTTTAAAAGCACACACTTATAATTCATGAAAAGCATTATCGTGTCCCCCATGCATGTCCAAATTATTTTTTATTTATTTTTTAATATTGGTTATTTTTTTAGGGGGGCAATCGAGTCAGGTTAGCCGAATTCAAATTGAGTCATGATAAGACAAACATGGACACAACATGTTTATTAAACAGGTCAAAATTTTTAAATATTAGCATGACTTGTTTATTAAATGGGTTATCAAGAGGCATATGCTATTTAAATTTTTATAAGTTATTTAGATTATAAAGCAGTTCTTTTGAGTTGTAAACATGTTTATCCGGGTTATAAACAGATATTTCATTTTATAAATAGGTTAATCAAGTGATAAAAAGGTTAGTCAAATAATAAACAGGTTATTGTGTCATAAACGGATTTTGGGGACATAAACGAGGCGGATGAGTCATAAACAAGTTAATCATGTTGAGGTTATAATCACAAACACGACCGGTTTAATGATCGGTTTGTGACCTGAACTTGATTAGATTAAACTCAAACTTGTTTAAAAGTCAGGTTATCGTGTCGGATTATCAGCAAAATGGAGATGTCGATCCGAGAAAGTATCAATCACAAATCTTATAAAATGTAAAGTATTATTTGATAATTCTAAAAAATAATATCAAAAATTAATTACGCCAAATAGGTTGAAAGTTAACAACCTCATAATAACAAGAAAGAAAGAAAGAAAGAAAGAAAAAGAGATGAAAGCCAAGTCAGAAGATAATATCTACGTCCAACGCCCTAACAAACAATAAATACGTGGATCTTGAACATTTCATTTTCAATCGAAGACATCGCACTTGCATATCTGACGGCTCCTATCCCTTTTTCATTTCTATTCAAATATAATCAGAGCCGTGAGATATATATATATAAGATTGACATATTACTGTTCATCTAATGGGCGTCGAAATCAGAGTGAGAATTTAATAATTTTTCTAACTACAACCGCGAGCTTATTTTTAACTGTTTATAAGCACTATGCCAACTAAACCGAGCTCATTAATTTGTGGCTAGCTGTTTATTATTAAATTGCTTGGAAGCCTTGGAATCGTCGACAAATAACAGCTTAAAATGGATTAAATGAGCACGTGGAGAAAGAACAATTGGATACGATGGTGGGGTGGGGGACCGGCCATGCATTGCCCCCTTACCCGGCCTGGGTCATTTTCGTACGTTCAAAAGGAAGGACGTGGGGAAGGGGGAAGCTATCAAAACCCAAAACCCAAAACCCTAGCGACGACAAAACCCTGTGAAGGGAGAGGAGGCAAAAACGTGAGGCCCAGGAAAAGTCTCATGAGCTGTAGACATGGTACCATCTCGCTCACTACCGGACAATCTTAGAGAGCAATGGTATACGAAGATGATTGCAAACATCTTTAAGATTCTTACTGACGTGCTGACATCCATATAAATATTAATAGTATTATCATATTATATTGTTGGATAACTAATCACGTGAAAACGAACGGCAAGAAGGGTCGCTGGGTAGCTGGAAATCCAAAAGAAGATAGACGTGTTTTGTATGAAAACCATGATGAGGTCGACGACCATCGCCAATTCTGAAGCAAAGAAGAAAATAGAAAGCAAATTAATCCATGCAGCGTGCTTTGTTCTATCTGCGTCGTGCGTACGTTTGCAAGGCTTTCTTTTACACGGGTTGTCTAGGAATTTGTTTTATTTACCAATTCAGAATAGATCAACCTCTCCAATTTGTAGGAAGACAAGTCCAAGAAGGTGAAAGTCACAGGGAGGAATTAATGACCTTCTCATGATCAGTTTATAGACTGCACCCAACTAATATGAAAGCTAAATTTATTTATTCTTTTTTATCTCTATGGCATCAAATGTTACTGCATACACCTGTAAAGCTACTATATTAGAGTGAGAAGGGGAGAGAGAGAGAGAGAGAGAGTGTGTGTGTGTGTGTGTTTCAGAAGCAGTTTTGGAAGATAGTGAGGGTGAGTGAATGCGAAGGGAGGTGGGGATGTTGGAATCGGGTACGGCCGGGTGACGGGGTGCACTGGGTTGACAGCAACGGCTCGCATAAGGGAGGTCCATGCCGTTGCTATCCAGCCATCCATAATGGACCCCACTTCTAGGGCCCACTAAGCCATTAGAATGAAGCTTCATTTGCATGACAAGCAATCTATATGTACATGTGTGTATATGTATATACCGACGTACGCACGTACGTATCTTCTAGTAATGTTCTTCTACTCTCCATACTATTGAACATTATGTTTGAATACTTTCACCTCAAGAGAGATGTTAGTAATTTTAAAATCTTTTATACTATTAGAGAGTGTAATCGGGTTGCTAACTGAGACAAAAATGATAGTCTATTTTACGGAGAAGAATAAGTTCATCATCGGAACTGTTGTAACTTCATCATTTTGGACACCTCACTAGGCGAGGCATGTACGTGATGTGATTGTTTAGCTGAATACAACTCGTTATTTCTAAATTAAAAAAAAAACTTATAAGAAAAAAAAAAAACTTCTATTCCAAGTTGAATTACAAAGTTGCATTTAAAAGTCACAGAAGCTAAAAGTCTTTCGTGGCCTTCTCTTGAGAGGCCAAGCCATCATGTACGGACCAACAATGCCAATAAGCTGCCAAAATCTTGGTCGTGTACTAATTAATCATCCTTATTGATATAATTTGCTCAATTGACTTGAAGTACTATTAGGCATGCATCTTCTTAGCTTTTATAATAAGAGGATTAATGTGCCCGTCTATATAACCACTTCAGGCATGATAAATTTTGCTTGCTTTTATTATCTTTCGACTTGCATAAATGAGTTAAATTATGACTATATGTCGGTAGACAATTTCGCCGTATATTCTCTTTCACTTTTAAAATTTAATAAAATGAATATATTCTCTATATCATCAGTTGCCAAGTGCTCACTAGGAACATATAACTGTGAACGAATCTCACATATATATATATATATATATATAATTATATTGATATGCTAAAGGCTTGTCAATAATATGAACCATTATATTCTTATTAGATAAGGTTTGCATGAGTCATGAAGGTGTATGCATGCAGTACTTGCGCAACATATTTTTCATCTTCTAAAATCATTGGGCAGCCTGACACCCTGCCAAATAACAGCTACATATAGGGTCGTGGCACCGGGAGATGACGACACGTGTCCACTGTACAAAACCCCGTAACAATCTGCCCGTCTTGGGCCCCACTACCTTCCCGGTGTGAAGAGAAACTTTTCCCCGACACGAAACCCTACGAAGTCGTCGTCGTATGGGCTATTAAAAACAAGGCTTCGCCGACATCACCCACGTACCCACTGCACACTGTACAGCCCGCTAACGCTACCGGTACCGAGGACGAATAATAGACCGACACGTCGTCCATCACTATTAATTGTCTGACTTGGGTCTCTGCTAGCCGCTCTTGTACCGTGTTTGGTGATCCAAGGTTTAGAGAGCTAGTAATTAGACTAAGTAATGCTAATAATACCTAAGAACGCCGTTACTTCGATCGTGGGTGGGGGCTGAATGCTCCCTTCTTATTTTTCTTTTCCTTTCCTTTCCTTCTATCCAGCCATAGGAAGGTATATAGAGAGAGAGACTTGAATTTAGGAATGTTATGCTCATTCCCATCTGGATTTGATGGGTGGAGGCTTAATTTACTCTTGTTTTTCTTTCTCCACTTTACTCTGTGATCGTCACTTATTTAGTTTGCTTAGTTATCTTTTTGGAGGTCGGTTATTGGCCGTGATTATAACCGGCATTTGTATTGATAGTTTTCACTGTAGCTTTTATTTTATTGGCGCCCCTGTTGACATTCTGTGTACTTTGATCTGTGTTGTAGATGATTATTAAGTTTTTGAACTTATTAAAGTCTCGTTTAGTTTGAAACTAAACTTCGAATGATTAGTTAGTCTTAATTTTTTGAAAAGTAAACTTAATTAGATATAAAAAGAATAAAAAGATGTTTAAATATTAAGTGAGTTCAGGAGGCCTTAAACTCAAAACAAACAAGGCAAAGAGTTATTCCTCTATTTTTTTTTTTTTCAATTGTCTCGAGCTTCTATTAATTTCTTTAGACTTTTCTCTTAAAAAGAAGATGTGTTTGTGACCTTAATGGATATTACATAAAATTTTGATTCTAAAATAAACAAAAATCACTTGACCGGTTATCAACTCAGAAAACTCAACTTGATCTCCTCGTTGTAGCAAATAGTGGATAATATGAGCCTGAGCTTCATGTTGAGCATGACAATGTATCGTATATGCGGATTCAATAATCCTAATTGTGTTACTCTAATTTTATGATCCTTTTATATCGAATTGCAGACGTGCCTGTTGGAATATCCGTTCAAATGCATTTCCTTTATAATGTGCTGCTATGCCTAGGGGTGTAATCAATTGGGCTCACTGAGATATGTACAAATATCGGATCTTTATCAATTAATTTTATTGGATTCGGTTTCGAATTGAATTTTATAAGTATAGGTAATTGTAATATCCATATCTAATACATTTATTATTGGATTATATCGAACTCGAATCAGATTCAAACTTAATCGAATAATAGATCGAATTTGGACTCTTCACGAATAACTAATGTACTAGGAAATTAAAAAAAAATTATACAATTATCTTATTCTAAAGTAATAAATTTGTGATACTCAATTATGATAGCTAAGTAGCTAAAAAGTAGAGCACAATATTTTCATTATCTTAGTAAAATTTATGTAAGCTCAATATGTTAAACAAACATAATAGAATATATAAGAATTAGAATTAATTTGAGACTTCTATTTACATAATTTTAAGTATAATACCATATAATTATTATTTATGAATTTAAAAACTAGAAAAAAGTTTAAAACCTTAAAATTTATCGGTGCTTTGATAGATATGTAGCTAAGATTTGAGCCAAATCTAGATACAGAAAGATTCGACAATAATTGACACGAATCAAACTTGTTTATTAAATGGATAATATTAGAGTTATTAGATTAATATAATATATATTATTATTTTAATGTGATCTTGTATAACTAGCTTTGCCACCTCTTTCATCATCAAGCAAATACAATACATTTTTCTCCAAACTTTGCTCTTCTCCTTCTCTCTTCTCCTTCAACCCAATTTAAGGTCAGGACTAATATCGTTACATGGTATTAGAACAAATTCAATCTGTAAAGACATGTTAAGTTAGATCTCTCATTCTCCAACTCTCTCTCTCTCTCTCTCTCTATCTCCCTTTTCGATTTTTTTTTTCTTTCACCATTATTGAGCTCGAGAGCTGCCCCCTTACTCCTCAAGCTTGCCTGGCGCTATAGTAGCTGTAACCACAGCTTCCATTGCCGCTACAAATACAGTAGCAGTAGTTAGCCACAGCAGCCGCAATAGCTGTGTGCTTCTCGACCTCCTCTAGCTCAGTTGAAGTTAGAGCATCTCATTATCTTCCTCTTCGTTGGCATGAGTTCCCTACAAGTGTAGTAACAACCACTGCAACCATAGCCACCACAGTAGTTGTTGCCATTGTTTTTAGCAACAGCATAGCCACTAGTCTCTACCCTCTTCTCTGTTTAGTAGCACCAATGCAGCAATCCTTTGCAGGCTGTTGTTCTTGATTGTGCAGCCACCATGATCTTATCTCTTCAATCCCATAGTAGCAGAGATACTGTTTTTGGCTAGATCCCACCAGGTGTTCAACAAAAGTTCCTTGTCTACAAAACCCTCTTTTTTTGTAGTTCTTCGATTCTACAACAATACCATTGCTTTTCATAGTACACACCAAGTGTTCTGTAGAGGTGTATTGTATCCATAGCACCCTTTTTTCTATTGCATTATTCGAAAGTTCTTCTTACTAAGTGTTTGAGGAAAGGCTCGAGTGAGCTCAAGTTGGAAAATCTTGAATAGCTTTAAAGGTGTTTGATGGATTGCCGTCCCTTCCAATAGCGTTTTATGTCCTAGTCAATCGTGAGAATATAGTATTAATTAATTTTCTACTTATCACTTAGCAAGATTGGACCACATGGGCCCCTTCCGTTGAGATAGTCTTCCACAGATGATGTCTTCTCGGATACATTAACGACATCTCTGTGGAGTGTGCTCCCCCTCATATTATCATCCAAACCATCACGTTGGCCTCTATCGAGTCTAATACACCAAAGATTGTTTAGTCGAAGGTTTTGTCTCCAAAGTATGATGAGTGGACCTACGTGGCATGGAGGTTTGCACCGATCTCTTCTTGTAGGTCAATCGATCATTTTAGCCTTAGTTGTAAACCTTATCTTCTACTTAGGCAATCCAGGCTTATCTCAGTCGCTGATTCATTTAGTCGAGTCTAATGCATTGCTTTTAGCTCCATCGTGAAGTTCAGGTGGTCAGACAATGTCAGCTCTCTATGCAAAACTTTTATGCCCGCATGACTGACCTATGGTGTGAGCTTATGTCAGTGAAGACTACTTTCTACCCCTCTGACTCAATGTCTGCTTAGCGCCATCATGACGAGAATCATCTAATATATTTCCTAAATGCCCGTCATTTGGAATTTAGGGATCTATCTCATTATCTATTACATTGTTCTACTTTCTCGAGCTTAGATAGTGACATAGCTGAGCTATATGCTGAGGAGCTTAGGCAGTGTCTCTTGCCTAAGGTAGGTCAACTCTACATCACCTTCTATTGCCATAGAGTGTGGTTAGTCACATTTGATATTTTGATTGTTGTACTTTTTGAGTATCGGAATTGCTTAGTCATCTCATGATTTTTTGTTGTCTTAGTAAAGTATCTTACAAATATCCACAATAATGCCACCATTACTAATACTCGTCTACCACAGTTGAGCTTCATGTAAAGCTTTAGCATGATAATGGTTAGCTTCTTCTAGATCTGATCAGAAATTGTCAGCTAGTGAGGACACTCGTCTGCCTGACTATTACCTAGTCTAATATCTCTCATACAATTGATCTTTTTACTCAATTCATGCAAGCTCCTCAATCTGTCCATTATACCCTTCTTATACGTATTCTTCGATGTCTTCGTGGTACTATCACTCGCTCTCTTTTCATGTCATCGACTTCCATCTTAGCTCCGCGAGCTTATTTTGATGCAGATATGCTAGTGACAAGTCTGATTGAAAGTTTATTACTAGCTTATGCATTTTTCTAGAATATTCCCTGATTTCTTAGCGTAGCAAGAAGTAGAATGTGGTGTCTTCTCTAGTATTGAGTATTGTGTTATGTGTAGTAACGAAGGATATTTTTTGGCTCCATTGTCTCCTTAGTGATATGCGTGTTCCCTTACCTCTTCTAACCCATATTCATGTCGATAATGATAATGCTAGAAAGCTTGCTGACAATTTTATTTTTTTAATGAGAGGACGAAACGCATTGAAGTCGTTATGTACTACACTCGTCATGAATACCGAGCTAACATTATTTCGCTCAATTGCCTCAACATTGCGGAGCAAATTACCGATTTCTTCACGAAGTTTCTTCCCCTTCCATGCTTTGAGCATTTAATTAGTAAACTCTCAATTTATAATCTATCTTATGTTTGAAGAGAGGTATTAGAGTTATTAGATTTATATATTATTTATTTATTTTATTTATGATGAACTTATATAAATAGGGTTTTGCCCCCTCTGTAGTCATCAAGCAAATACAAAATATTTCGCTCCAAACTCTGTCTTCTCTCTCTTTTCTCTGGATCCAATCTAGAGTAAGATTAATATCGTTACAGGCTACCCCTACCAAACCAAATAGTTGTAATCCAAAAACTGCCCCCGCCCCCCCGTCTCACGTGCGTGATGCCGGTGGAGCAAGCCAATGGCGCCTATAGGAGGTGGATCGATTCTCGTCCTTCCTGCTGACGTCATCCCCTTGTACGATTCCTTAACCTTTCCATCTACCCTCCACCGACTCAACCCCCACCTCACTCATCCACTTAGACCCCATGCACCTAGTCTGCTCTCCTCTAGAGAGAGAGAGAGAGAGAGAGAGAGAGAGAGAGAGAGAGATTAACAACAGTACACAACCTCCTACCCAACCTCTTCGCTTTCTTTCTTTCTTTCTTTCTTTCTATCTTATGACCCCTCATGAGGTTTTATTTTGTAGCCTTTTGTCAAGCAACCTGAACGCATCTCCAGAAACAAAAGCCACAGCGCATGCAGTGAAGAATCCAAGCTATATCAGTCCTCAAAAGAAGTGAAGTTAGAGAAATGCAAGAGCTAGATGCTATGAATTACTCCTTAATTTGCAGATCTAAAAGCCATTAAGGAGAGAGAGAGAGAGAGAGAGAGAGAGAGAGAGAGAGAGAGAGAGAGAGAGAGAGAGAGAGTAAGATGCAGTCATCAGGCTATGGAGGAGGCGTGTCTGAGTTCCAGCAATTCATGGTGGACGGCTGCGCTCCCCCGCTCTTCACCATCTCCTCCTCTCCCGCTCCCCCTTCCGCCGCTCCGGCCGCAACCGAACCCCTCAGATACCATCCCCTCCTCTTCCACCACCAACCGCACCCTTCTCCGCCGCTGCCCTTCCAGCCGCAATTTACCCCCTTCACCCACTCCATCCCGGCCACCACCCAACAGTTGTTCCACCAAGGACACCAATTCCAACTCTTCCACCACCACCACCTTGGCGGCCTCGACCACGACTCAGGCCAGGAGAACTCCAGCGGCGGCGAGCCATCGTTCTTAGCCGACGCGATGAATTTTAGGTTAGGAGTCAACGAGAGCAACTGCGGATGCAGTGACGACGATAATATCGCCATGAAGGAGCTAAGTTTGTAAGTGCCTTTTCTCTCTCTTTCTCTCTCTCTCTCTCTCTCTTCACTCTTAAGTCTTCCATGCATCGATCTCTCTTAGATTAGAAATATACACATATATATATGGTCGTGTAGGAGGCTAGACTACATCAATAGTAACAACAAATCCAAGGATAAGGAGTCCGAGCCGTCCTCGTCCCCGGGGATCACTAACTACAACACGAAAATTAAAGATATGGTCGCCAAAGCCGTCGCCCCTGGCCATAACAATTACAAGCCCTTCAGTGAGTTGGATGCTATTTGCAAGCCGGGTAATAGCACTAACTGTGGGGGCACCGCCTCAGGCTCCGGCCTCACCGGCGATGATAACCCACTCGTTTCAGCACTTGAGCTGTGCGCTGAGCCGTCGGCCGGGGATCAGGATGCCCCGGTGGTGAAGAAGTCAGGCGGGAAGAGGAAGCGGCGGAGGCGGGAGAAGCGGGAGCTGAGGCTGGCCGCTGCCTTCTTCGAGAGGCTGGTGAAGCAGCTGATGGACCACCAGGAGAGCCTCCACCGGAAGTTCTTGGAGGCAATGGAGCGGCGCGAGTCGGAGCGATCGACCCGCGAGGATGCGTGGCGGCGACAGGAGGCCGCCACGCTGGCACAGGACGGCGCCGCCACGGCGGAACGCCAGGCGGCCATCGTTGTATTTCTTGAGAAGCTCACAGGCGAGAAAATCCATCTCCCCGCCGCCCCCAATTTTCCAAAAAATTCGAGCAAAGAAATCGTATCCACCGACCAGGCCGCAGAATTGAGTAGCACGAGCCGGTGGCCGAAGGCGGAGGTGCAGGCGCTGATCCGGGTGCGGGCCGGGCTCGACGCGAGGTTCCAAGAACCAGGGCTAAAAGGTCCGCTGTGGGAGGAGGTGAGCGCGAGGATGGCGGCGGTGGGGTTCCGGCGTAGCGCGAAGAGATGCAAGGAGAAATGGGAGAACATCAACAAGTACTTCCGGAAGACGAAGGAGAGCGGCAAGAAGCGGCCGCACAACTCCAAGACTTGCTCTTACTTCCACCAGCTCGACCAGCTCTACTCCTCCAAGAATCCCGACACCGATGAGAGGAGGAACTCCGACTTGCTCGACGGCGTCGTCGTACCCACCGACCACGCAAACTTCAAGTTTGAGGACGAGAATGAAGAAGAAGAACAAGAACAAGAAGGGGAGAGCGAAGCAGTACTCCACCTCCATTAATGGATCCTAAAAATGGTAATTAAGACAGCCTCTCTTCTCCAAACTTATTATATATATATATATATAGAGAGAGAGAGAGAGAGAGAGAGAGAGAGAGAGAGAGAGAGTAGCTGTAGCTGAATAAGAATCATGAATGCTATATATGTTCTACAAATCTCACAGCGTAATAGCGGTTCTTCTTACTATATATCCATCATCCATGCGTTAGATCTCTGCTGCTCCTCATCTTCTCATGGATCTAGCTCGAAGAAGAAGAAGAGAACAAACTATTCATCAAATGCTCCAGTTGTAGATTCCCTTGCAGGGATCTATTGACATGGGTGTACTAGTACTGTACGTCTGGGTATATATTACGTGAAGGGTACGTATGTCCACTGTCGAGATATTATAATGGGGGGTGATCAGGGAGTGTTAATTGTACACGATCTATTATTTCTATTCAAGTGTTCTTGGAGTCTTTCTTTTTTTTTTTCATTTTGGTTCTTCTGATTGATGTGGGGGAGAGAGAGAGAGAGAGAGATAGATGATTGTCTTTGGAGTTTGGGATGCGTCGTTGCATGAGAGAGAGAGAGAGACAGACAGAGACAGAGACAGAGACAGAGAGAGATGGAGAAATAGAGGTGTTCACTTGTGATAGGGTTTATATTCGTGCCTGACGGGATCCCCTACAGAACCGAATGCAGCAATTTGCTGCAGCTAAGAGTACTTGAGAAGGAATTAAAATTGGCAATTAAATTTGCTGCCGGAGGGAGTCCTCTCGTTTTGTTATTTCCAAGTCACATCTTTGAGTAATGTTTTACTCTAACAAGTACCAAGAAAAAATGGAATAAAAAGTAGAAAATATTTTGCCCCTTTTAAATCATAGTTTTATATTTTCTAAGTTAGTTCTATCTCACCCATCAAATATCACCTGTGAGATTAATTATTTGGATATGATTTTAGTGTTTTTAATATTCGATTTAATTATGTTACCTTGTGAAATACGGTGTTTTGAATGTTTAATTTAGTTCTATGGTTAAATCAATTTGATGGTCAATTTCAATTATGTTCAAACTATGAAAAATCTCTCATTTCTTTGATAATAATAATACAAAAAATATCAAATAATTATAAAATTACTCGTACATAACGGCAAGTCAATGGAGTTGGGTTGCCAACCAGGATAAGAGCTTAGGCTTTGGAAGTATTTGCGGAAATTTTGGACTCCTAAACTTTGTTTTCTTTCTTTTTTTTTTCTCTAAATAAGGATTAAATAATCTCAGAGAGTCTTAAATTGAATCTAAAAATCTAACATTTAACCTAATGAAAGGAGTATCTTAAAGTTTTGTTATAATTAAAAAAGATTAATATGTTATGAAAAATAAATAAGAGAGTGCATGAAAATATTCCATAATAAAAAGAGTGTTTTATTTATAACAAAATATAAAAAAAATATAGGGTACTATATATAAATTTTCTTTTCTTCGTACATAAAGTTATTATGTTTTCCCATGAAACTTAACTGTGTTCCTGGGTTTCGAAAAGACACTTCTGAAGTTGCTGAATTGGAGAAGCTGTACTTTCCTCGTTTATGATGAAGAAGACATAGGACGCACAAATAGTGGAAAAATAAAGGATCCCGAACAAAAATCGATTAAATGCAGGGTGTTATAGGCCAATGTCCAAAAGTCTAAATGTTATATGTGGAACCAATATAAGTTTCCTTACATATTTGGTTCTCTTTCAGAGCATATTTAATCGGATTCTAAATTGATTCTAAATCTCTAAATTTTTAGAACCCAATTTACCTTAATGGAGACACCCAAATCATGCTTCAAATTTAGAGCTTGCTTTAGTGCATAGCTTCAAATTTAGAGCTTGAGAGAGATTTTTGGAGCCTGGTATTATTACATTTTTAAATTATAAAATTACCTACATCCTTTTTCTTTGTTCACTAATTATTTAAACTCGGTGAATATTTACTTCCGCTAATTGATTTTTAATAAAAATATTTTAAAATTAAATAATAAATAATTAAAATAGAGCTCGGATGTATTGGAGGGCACCATGCTCTAAAATGTGACTTGCTCTATATTTGGAATATAAAGCTATCCATTGGAGATGCTTTTTAAGGAGTTTGCGTCCTTTTTCTCTCCTCACTCTCATATTCTCTTAACATATTAGCTAAGGGAAAGGAAGGGTTCTAGTTCCTTATTATTTGCTTCTCCACTCCTCTCTCCTCTACTCAATTGTTGCATCCTAGAGCCATCGAGGTTGTCCGTGACTCATGGTTTTTCTTTCCCACTTGTTATAGCTCTCTTGGTTTCCCCTTTTCTTTTGGGTCTCTATCTCATCCTTTCCTTTCGTGGCATTGCCTCCTTCGTTACCCAATCAACTTTGCTACCATCTTGTTGTTCTGTTGTCTTTCGTTGCTCTATTGCCATCTTGTGTCACTCCACTTGTGCTATCACTCGACACATCCTTGCCCCTTGAGGGGAGTAGTGTTCTCTTAGTGCCTCTTTAAATTTTAGACAGTTACCATCAAATCTCCCTCGTTGTTGCACCATATTTTTGTGGAGTGCTCTTTTGCTGCTATTGTTGTATTGCATGTGTTGTTGCTTTGATTTGTTGACTCCTCTTCCATCTTTTGCCATGCATCACCTTTCTATTCACCACTCATTGCTCAAATCTAGGTTTCTTTTTCCTTTAATATTATGGCATAGGTTGATCTTGAGTGATTCTACCTTTAGGGATTCTCAAAGGCCATGTTTTGGATCACTGGCTTAATGAAACCTATATGCTGAATCAAGACTCTCTACTCCTATGAATCTATTTGGGTTATATTTTAGTTTTGTATTTCTTTATGTCCGTAGACTTGATGCTTTGTTTTATTTATAGTGTTGTTTATTGTAAGCTAAGTAAAGGACTTGTATTAAAGAGTAGTCACTCTATCCCCTTCTTCTAGATATTAGGCTACTTTAATATTCTCGTGAAAGGTAATGAATTGTTTTAGCTTGCAGGCTTTCCTTTAAAAATAAATTTATATGTTGATGCACAAATAATCAAGAAGCCATGGCATCATCGTTTTATATTTGATTAATAAATAAAAAGAGGAGGGATGCCTAAAAAAAAGAGGAGGGATGAAAATTACTTTGAGTAATAACAGTGTAAGAGAAAATTTACTTCTCATAAATACTTATAATTTATTAGTGTTTAGTAAAGATTAAGGTCATGTTTGGCTGATACATGTCTTAAACACGACTAAAAAATTTATATATATTTTTGTAAGGAAAAGGGTATGATATTTTTATCACATCCTTTCCCCTAATATGGAAAAACATGTATCTTACAATTGTGTATGTTGAAGTGGATAATTATTATAACTAATAATAATATATAATATATAAAAAATGAAAAACTATCATTCTCTATCTCTTAAGAAAAACCTAAAATGAGCAAAAATCACAAAAGGTTTAGGAAACCGGAGAGACTTTCTCTCAAATTTATTTTCTCCATCTAAGCATTACAAAGTAAATAGGTAGCCTAACGCCCAGCCATAAGAAACGTCCTTGCACTCTATATGGTTACCCCGAAAAAGCACTCCCTTGTATATCTCAGTACAAAATTCATAAATGACATAACACGATTGTAATAATGAAAACTAAAAAATAAAAATAAATTCCAAAAAATAATGAATTCCCTTTAACTCTCTTAAATATCAGATTTCTAATAGAAAAATAAACCTAAATGTCATTTGATTTTATTTCATACTCGCATACATATACTAGGGTACCGAACCCATAAAATAGAACAACTTAGTAGATAATTATTGAGACAGATTGCGATGGCAGTGGACCGTAACGGTGGTATAGGGCGACCATGATGGAAAAAGAAAAAGAAGCAAGAAAGAAAAAAAAGGAGGGCGACGATACGATGATGAATAAAAAAAAAGAAAAAGAAAAAGAAAATAAGAAGAGAAGAAAAAATGAAGAGAAAAATAATGAAGAAAAGAAAAGAAAAGAAGAAAGGAGGCTTGTATAGTATGCTCGGGTACTCTAGCAACAGTTTAAATAAGGAAAGAGAGAAGGTAAAAGGTGAATAGAGCTTCGTGATCCATATAGATTTAATCATTCCTAAAATCTAAATTTTTGGTTTAAGCCTATCAGGCAACTTTAATTAAATTAAATCTACAAAAATAACAGGTAAACCTTCTAATTAAATTAAATCTGTTAGATTACCTTGTGAGCAATGCTTTAACATTAAACATGTAATTTTCTTTAAATTTGACATCATGAACAGTAATGGAATAGTGTGTTCAATATATATTATTTATTCTTCCGCTGTAATTTATGATAGACCAATCTCCTAAGGATCTATAGTTTTTTTAAAACACGTTGACACAGTTGGACATGCCTATAGGGCTTGTGAGATCAATAAGAGAGGAGATCATAATATAAATATAAGAGAACGTAGATGATCCATAAGAGAACAGGAACCAACGAAAGCCTCTTTTTACAAGCAGTTGTCTGGTTGCTCCAATAGATCCCAAGTGGAAAAGACATTACAATAATCAGTTGCAAATCTTCGCTTATTGACTTTGACAGGATAGTGATGCCATGACTCTTACAACAAATAATTTATTTATTTGATATTATTTTTATTTATTGATAATATAGGATGGCATAGACATAACCGTACCCGATAACATAGGGTGAGAATATCTGTGAGCAACGACTCATAATTTTCGTAAAGTGGTGAAATGATATGGAGCTATGGGCTTAGATGATAGTATCGATGTGTAATATTGACTTATGTGATAGGCTAAGTTTGCGGTAATGGATAATTGGTCATGCTGTTTGCCAAGTGATGGGCTGATGATTTAACGCAAGGGTCTACCCTTCCTTGAGGGTATGTGTGTGGCCGAGTGTTAGTATTGATGTGGCTTACGGCGTAACTCATATGAGTCTATGTTCCAGACTTCGTAATTTAAGATGATACATATCATGTGGTATAGTATTAACATGGCATATGGGGGAAGCTTGGAGTGAGCTCGAGTTTAAAGATTTGATAGTCTGGATTGATGCATGCTAAGTTATCTATTGCTAATATATCTGTGCATTAGATGAACATGTTGAATACGAGATACTGATACATTAATTTGATCATGATATACATATTCATATTTATTTATTGTTGCATCATTTATTGTAATATTTTTAGACTATAACACTAAATACTTGCTGGACTTTATGCTCACCACTATTTAGTGAAATTATTTTCAAATTAATAGATGACTTGGGCTCGTGGAAGATCTAACAAAGACTGGTTTGTAGTCTTATTTTTCGTATTTATTCTATTCGTATAAATTAAGCTAGATGCCTTGTAGCCCCTACGTGAGCATTGATTTATATTTTTTTACAGATATGTATTTTGAGCTTGTTGTGACCTTATTGTTATGAGCTTCTTTTGTCTGTATTATTTGTGAAAATGTGGGCTTTTCTCTTATATATTGTATTGAAATATTGACAAGCAGGTCACATGATAGTCACGTGAGGTCTATCCGCGTGAAGGGCACGTGTTTAGTGACGGGTGTTACAACATGTTATCAAAGCCCAAGTTTCACCTAATAATTCGGCAAGCCTTCCAAAATACTATCCATACTAGTGACGTGTAGGAAAACTTAAAGACTGCGTATGGATGGATGTGTTTGACATTAGCGACATCTAGGTTTTTGCATGAAAAAAAAGAATTCATAAATTAATTATATTAATTCAATAAGAATTTGGAAATTGTGTTGGTAAATAAGTAATCTGTTGTTGCCCATTTAAATTGGATAAATTGTCAACTAATTATCTTTATCATTGGGAAGTCATTTGTAACCTGGCTAAGAAGTAAGACTTAAATAATTATATTTTCATCATTCATGTGTAGTGACTCATGTATAAAATAATGTAAAGTTGCATGGTGAGGTCTAATCATTGTTAAAAGGAATTAACAATGTTGCATTTACTAAACTTCATATTTGTCATTATTAGAGATTCCTAGATAGTATGTAAGACCCTATTCTATTTTCAGTTTATTCTACTAACTAAGCAGACCAAAATTACCTCGCATTAGCATAATGAGTGATTATGGTTTGATGAGTAGCATAACGCTCAGATTCTTGAGTTTTGATGTTAGAAATGTTAATTGTTCTAGTCAGTATTGACAATTAAACTTTATTATGTTAGGTTTTTTATTTATTGGCAATTTTGTACAAAATATTCTAAGTGTATTCTTTCATGTATTTGAGCTTTACACAAGTCTAGAATATCTCTGGTGTGAAGAATTGCAAGATCATTTGAGAAAAGCCTCGCGTTCTCACCGCGTTCACAAACGCGTTCGAATGCGGGCACTGCGTTCACACAGACAGAGAGCCGCGTTCACAAGCGCGTTCGAACGCGGGCACTGCGTTCACACAAACAGAGAGCCGCGTTCACAAGCGCGTTCGAACGCGGGCACTGCGTTCACACAGACAGAGAGCCGCGTTCACAAACGCGTTCGAACGCGGGTACTGCGTTCACACAGACCGAGAGCAGCGTTCACAAACGCGTTCGAACGCAACCTGAAGAATTCAAGCTGTCGCGTTCGAACGCACTTGGGCCCGTTCGAACGCACCTGAGATTAAGTTAGGCCGTTCGAACGCACTCGGGCCGCGTTTGAACGCACATGTGAAGTTTGCAAGTTATTGGATTTTCGTGAGTACGAATATGACTTGGATTTGGCTCTATCTTGGAGATCATATATAAGGATAGTGTTGCCCTAACCTAGGGGGGTGGAAGAAGATTATTCAAGGAGACTTTTTGGAGGCTACATCGGTTCTTCAACAAACAAGGCCCTTCGCATCTACAAATCTTAATCTTTCGTCTTAAGGGTGATCTAGACGAAAGATCAATCTCGAGGGCTACTGAGATTGGACTTCAATCACAAGAAGCAGTGAATCGTGGGTTCTAGCGATCAAGACTGAGAGGAACAAAGTCGTTTGGATCGACGGGTTGTTTTGTGAGTCAGTCTTGTAACTGCTACTGTCATAGTGATTGGTTTTGATCCGAGTTTGGATCCGTGGTTTTTTTCCCGTTTGGGTTTTCCACGTTAAAATCTTGGCGTTCATCTCTACTTTCGTTTTTAATATTTCTTCTGACTTTTACTTAAGCGAACGAGAAATATCATTGCCTAGAGATTAGATACATACGTGTGTCTAGGGATTTATTTTTTCAATTGGTATCAGAGCAGGTTCTCTCACTCTTTGAGAGAGATCAAATAGGCATGGATTTTCATAGAGATGGACCCTCATCTATTAGACCTCCTATTCTAGATGGATCAAATTATGGATATTGGAAAGCTAGGATGAGAGCTTATTTGAAGTCTATAGATGAGAGAGTTTGGATGGCCATTATGAACGGTTGGAGTCCACCAATGTACATGGTGAATGTTGAGTTAGTTGAGAAACCGATTGAGTCATGGGATAAAACAGATTATGAAAAAGTTGGCTGGAATAGCAAAGCAATAAATGCAATTTTTAGTTGTGTTTCCTCGGAAGAATTTAGAAGAATATCAACTTGTGAAATAGCAAAACAAGCCTGGATGATCTTAGAAACAACTCATGAAGGTACTATGGCTGTAAAACTTTCGAAACTTCAGAGGTTGACTACTAATTTTGAAACCCTACGTATGGAGGAGAATGAAACATTTGATGAGTTCTATGCAAAGTTAAGTGATATAGTCAACTCCAGTTTCAACCTAGGAGAGAAAATTCCTGAAAATAGAATTGTCTGTAAGATCCTTAGGTCTCTTCCAGAAAGGTTTCAGGCAAAAGTTACAGCTATTGAGGAAAGTAAGGACATTGACTCTATGAAAGTTGAACAATTGGTAGGAAATCTACAAACATTTGAGTCCAGTCTTTCAAAACCGAGGAAGTCCAAAGGGATAGCTCTATCCACTATTGAACAAAATTTAGAGGAGTCTGAAGATGAAGGTGATTTAGATGTTGAGATGTTGGCTATGTTTGTCAAAAAGTTCAATAAATTCTTTCGGAAGTCAAACAAGTTGAATACTGAAAAGTTTGAAAAAAACAAAACTTTTGTGAGAAAGAAGAATACTGTGACTTCGAATACAGGTGGTAGCAACAATAATATCAAACAGAAAAATAAGAATTCTGAAAATAAAGTTCAATGTTTTGAATGTTCTGGTTTTGGACACATCGCACAAGAATGCCCTAATCGTCTTAAGAGAAAGGGCAAAGCTATGAAAGTTACTTGGGATGATTCAGATGAATCTAATGATGATTCTGATAAAGACGAAGAAAACTTTGTAGTCTTTGCCTCTTCTCTGCTTAATACTGACTCTGTTGATGATACTGATAGTACAGATGATCTTGATATGCTACCGGCTGAGGAAGATGAATCTGAAATTCAAAAGGCATATAATGACTTGTACCTCGAGTCGTTTAAACTCAAGAAAAGCAATCTTAGACTACTTCAACGACTCAAGGAAATTGAACCAGAAAAAATTCAATTTGAGGAGAAGTACAAATTGGAGCTTGAACGTGTCAAAGACCTTTCTAAACAACTTGACAATGCGAAAAATAAAATGAAGGCTGATGAAATTGAACTAGAGCGATTGCATAAGGAAGTTACTTTTCTAAAAGGGAAGAACAAACTGGACGAGATTCTAAAAGCTCAGATATCTGGAAAAGACAGGTATGGTGTTGGATATACTGGTAATTCAAATAATAATAAAACTGTTTTTGTTTCTGCAGGTAAACAAAAGGAAGAATACCTGAAGCCATCAATCGTATGTTCAAAGCAATCCTGGATGAATCCTTCAAAATTGAAGTTGAATATACAAACTGGTGAATCTTTGACGGCACCAAAGGTAAACTTTAGTCACACTCCTCGACAAAAGGTGAGTAGAAAAGGGTTTGTTCCGACATGCTATCATTGCGGCATTCTAGGGCATATTCGACCTCATTGTAAATTTTTGCAAAAACCTAGAACTGCTTTCATTTATGGGATGAAAACAAAAACCATATGAGTCAAGAAAAGTGATTTGAAATGTTATGTTGTGCATACAGCCTTGAAAGCTTTAAATTCTGATTTATGGTATTTAGAGAGTGGTTGTTCAAGACATATGTCGGGTGACAAGTCATCATTTTCTAATCTTGAAAAACATGAAGGGGGAGTTGTGACATTCGGAGATGGTAATTCATCAAAGGTAATAGGTAAAGGAAAGGTAAATACTCTAGGGATTCATCGTCTCGAAAATGTTCTTTATGTTAAGGGCTTGAAAGCAAATCTACTAAGCATCAGTCAATTTTGTGATGAAGATTATGAGGTAAAATTCTCCAAAAATAATTGTACTGTTCTAGATTATGATGGTAATGTTATATGTTATGGATCTAGAACATCTGATAATTGCTATGTCGTTGGAACTTCACATAAACTGAAATGTAACAGTGCGTCTTTCGACATTGCAGATCTTTAGCATCAACGTCTTGGACATGTGAATCACAAGGAATTATTTACTCTGTCCAAACATGAAGTGGTAAGAGGAATACCTAAGATAAAAGAAATGTCAAAAAGAGTGTGCGGTTCATGTCAAATTGGAAAACAAATTCGTATCTCACACAAGAAGGTAAATACAGCTACTACTGACCGTGTGCTACAGATATACCTGGGTTGCCTTTCTACGTGAGAAGTCTGAAACCTTTGAAGTTTTTAAATCACTATGCTTAAAATTGCAGAATGAAAAATCTACAACCCTAGTTAGGATTCGTTCTGATCATGGTAGAGAATTTAAAAATGAAAATTTTTCTATATTTTGCGATTCTCTTGGTATTCAACATGAGTTTTCAGCTCCTATAACTCCACAACAGAACGGGATTGTTGAAAGAAAAAATCGAGTTGTGCAGGAAATGGCTAGGGTTATGCTTCACGCTAAAAAGGTTACTCAAAGGTTTTGGGCAGAGGCGGTCAATACAGCGGTACATGTGATAAATCGTGTTTATCTAAGATCAGGTACAAATATGACTGCTTATGAAATTTGGAAAGGTAAGAAACCTAGTGTTAAGTATTTTCGAGTTTTTGGTAGTAAATGTTATATCTTGCGTGATCGAAAATATTTGACTAAATTTGACACTAGAAGTAGCGAAGGCATCTTCTTGGGGTACTCGAATAATAGTAGAGCCTACAGAGTATTTAACCTTGAAACTTCTACTGTTATGGAATTTGCTAATGTTATGATAGATGAATCCTCGACTGACTTAACTAAAGCTACTTCTATTTCTGTTTCTGCAGATACATATTACAAAGAAATAGGAAAGGAGCTTGATCTGGAAATGGAGAATCAGGACGAGGACAAAATTGAAATGAACAAAAATGACTGCAACGTACCGGAACCATCTGCTAGAGTGAAATCAAATCATCCACTGTCACAAGTGATAGGAGACTTGAATGGACCAATTAAGACAAGACGACAAATCCAAAGTGAGGTATCATTTACTTGTTATACATCTTCTTTTGAACCTAAAAATGTGAAGGAAGCATTGTTAGACGATTCTTGGGTAAATGCTATGCATGAGGAATTAGAGCAATTTTCTAGGAATGATGTTTGGTATTTAGTTCCTAGACCTAAGAATGTGAACGTTATTGGAACAAAATGGATCTACAAAAATAAAAGTGATGAACATGGCAATATAGTTCGAAATAAAGCCAGACTAGTAGCACAGGGATACACTCAGGTTGAGGGTATAGATTTTGATGAGACATTTGCTCCTGTTGCTAGATTAGAGTCTATTCGTATACTGCTTGCCATTGCTTGTTATTTAAAATTTAAATTGTTTCAAATGGATGTTAAAAGTGCTTTCTTAAATGGTATCCTGAATGAAGATGTTTATGTGGAACAACCTAAAGGTTTCGAAGATCAAAAATTTCCTTCTCATGTTTTTAAATTGAAAAAGGCTCTTTACGGGCTAAAACAAGCTCCAAGAGCTTGGTATGAGAAGTTGACTACCTTTTTAGTGGATGCGGGGTTCACTCGAGGGGGAGTGGACAAGACATTATTCATCAGACGTGAAAACAAGAGTTTAGTTGTGGCACAAATATTTGTAGATGACATTGTCTTCGGGGCGACGAGTCAATTATTAGCTAAGGAGTTTGCTGATCTCATGCACAGTCATTTTGAGATGAGTATGATGGGTGAGTTGAAGTTCTTTTTAGGGCTTCAAATTACTCAATTGGAGAGAGGGATTTTTATCGCTCAAACCAAGTATGCTAAGGATCTTGTGACTAAATTTGGTTTAGAAAATGCAAAACATGCTAGAACTCCTATGAGTACAACTACCAAACTAGGTAAGGACATGTCAGGAAAAAGTGTTGATCAGACAGTGTATAGGAGCATGATCGGTAGCCTTTTGTACTTAACGGCTAGTAGACCTGACATTGCATTTAGTGTCGGTGTGTGTGCTAGGTTTCAGTCTGAACCCAAGGAGTCACATTTGTTTGCTGTGAAACGTATCATAAAATATGTCAGTGGCACAGTTGATTTAGGTATCTGGTTTACTTATGACTCGGGTGCTATCATATCGGCATACACGGATTCTGACTGGGCAGGTTCATGTGATGATAGAAAAAGTACTTCAGGTGGATGCTTTTATATTGGAAACAATCTAGTTGCTTGGCACAGTAAGAAACAAAACTCGATATCTTTATCTACTGCAGAGGCCGAGTACATTGCAGTAGGAAGTTGTTGTTCTTAGTTACTATGGATGAAACAGATGGTCAAGGATTATGGCATTGAACAAGATACTATGGTGCTTTATTGTGACAACATGAGTGCTATTAATATATCGAAAAATCCTGTTCAACACTCGCGTACAAAACATATTGATATCCGACATCATTTTATACGCGAGTTAGTTGAAGACAAAACAATAGCACTAGAACATGTTGAGACGGAGAAACAGTTGGGTGACTTGTTTACAAAACCTTTGGATTTACAGAGATTTGAGTATCTTCGTACTTCTTTAGGGATTTGTGCTTTGGACTGATTTTATTGGGATGTGTGTTCTTTTTAGTTTGCGAGTTTCTTTTGTTTCATTTTTTTTTATTTTCATTTACTCTGAAATTTTCTTTGTTTTTAATTTCAGATTTATCGAGAGTTTTTGTTATAAATAATAAAAATAAAAAAAAATAAAAAACAAAAAAAATTGATGCACTCCTAGATTCAATAATATCCTCTTGACATACAAATATGATTTTTCTCTTGATTATGAGTTATTATAGTCAATTTTGTCATCTTGTAGTATATTGTTTCAATTTTGAATTTGTCACTCCCTCGACTTCTATAATAATAAATTTTTAATGCCTCATATCGTATGTGTATTCTTGAGTGAGCATGATATCATGAATATTTTTTTTAAATAGCTCTCTATTAACTTTGATTTGCACAGTTTGACCTCATGCTTAGTTATCAAATATATTTTTATAAAAGATCAATGAAAAGGGCTACAATGAGTTAGTGTGAAAGCCGTCTTGTTTCGAGTCTAGTTTGACTCCGTACATTATTTGCAATTTTTAAAAAAAAAATGATATATGTGAATTTCTTCTTGCACATCATTTGATTTGTAATACAAGAAAAGGGCTACCTACTCATGTGTGAAAGCCATCATTGCACATATATTGTTTAATAAAAAATTACAGGAAAAATTCCTGCTGTATTATGGAGAATAAGTCGAAAAGTGCAAACTTTCTATACTAAGTTGGTTTGACTACTGTGTTGCATCATTGTTTATATAGTAAAGTTTGTTTAAGAAGATTGGTTCATGTTATCTATGCTCATCTTGCATATGTATATCGTTATGATCAATCAAGATTAATGTAATTTTGAGTGATGCATTCGAATTGATTATAATATGCTTTTGATGATTTGATTGATCTTGTATGACTTATTTCATTTGATTGTCATATTCTATGTCTTGATTATATTTTGGAATTCTAGAAGTGCATCTCCAAAAATATTTTTACCTTGTTTTTAGGTAAAAAGAAAAAAGGGCGTTCGAACGAGGATTGTTGAGTTCGAACGCGGCGCGTTCGAACGCGCGGACTGGTGCGTTCGAACGCACGCGTGGGTTCTTTAAATATTGCGTCCGAACCCAAGGGTTTCATCTTCCATTCTCCAAACCCTAAAAACCCTTCATTTTCCCCTTCTCAAATCTTCAAGATCTTGGTGTTTTTCATCGAATTTTTCACTTCAAATCCTTTTTGGGGGTCGATCTCCTGCGGATCTAGTGTCTTTCAACCAAAATTTTGAGTTTCTCCCCACATTTGCAAGGTATGATCATCCATTATTCTTTTTCAATAAACTTGTTTGATTTTGAGTGATTTGTGCGTTCTCAACTTTTGATCACGTTAATGTTCAACTCTTGATGATTCTTGTGAGATTGAACGTGATATCTTTGCATTTTTCAAGTGCAAGATGTTTTTCCTTTTGGGGCTTCATGGTTTTTCCCATTTTTCTTTGGATTTCTTGCTATTTTTTTTTTGGTTGCTTTCGGAGATGTATTGAATATTGAAACGTGTTTTCTTTTCAAGAATGCCTAAGAAAACGACGGTGACCAAGAAACCAAGGCCGCCTTCCTCGCCATCCTCGGCTCCCAAGTTTGCTTCATCAACGGCTGAGGGTCGTTACAAGCATAATTTTGGCACCCGTCCTGTTATCTGTGAAAGACCCGTAGTTATATCTGATTTTTCTGAGTTGGGGATTGAACAAATCTTTACTGAACGTGGATGGTTATCAGTGTGTCGGATGAGCGGGACTGCTTATGTGGAAGTTGTTCGAGAATTCTTTAGTAATGCCACGATTTCTGATCACTGTATACGTTCTACTGTTCGTGGTGTATCTATATACCTGGATTCCGATATTATTCGTGCTGAACTAAGTTTGCCTGATGGTGAGTTTCAGTATCCGACGTCTGCTCCACTCCCTGATATAAATGACTATGCCAGTACAGTCCTGATCAAAGGGGAACGTTGGAAAGGTAACATGATGCCGCATGCAAGGCTGACATCTGTGGCTCGCATGCTTCACCTCTTTTGTCTGTACAATGTCACCCCCAAGACTCGCCATTCCAGCATTAGTTTGGATCGTGCGTTCCTTCTTCATACCATGTTATCGGGAGTCTCTATTGACTTAGCTGCCGTGATCTATGATTCCATTCTCTCAACTGCACAGAAAGAAGCACCTCGTGAGGGATTACCGTTTGGCATTTTTCTTACCACTTTGTGCACTCAGAGTGGGGTGCGAGTAGATGCTTCGGAACCTTCTCTTACTTCGCAGAAACCATTGGATCGGATTACTCTGAAGCGGAGTCAAGCTCACGACCAGACGTCTCCTCTCAAACCGTCCTCTTCCGTCGCTGGTCGGTCATCGCATCTCGACAGTTCTGATGATAGCTCTGTCGATGACTCATCTCCCACTGAGGGGGAGTTACCACAGTACTCGGACCGGTTCGATCAACTTAGTACTCAAGTGCAGGATCTCTATTCCGCGGTGAATGATCTACGTACTGAGCAAGTCCGTCAGGGAACTGTACTTGATTCCGTGTTGACGATTCTTCATCGTCAGTTTCCTCCGAGTTCCTAGTCTTTGGCATTTGTGCCAAAAAGGGGGAGAGTGTCTAGGTGTGTAGGGGGAGTATGGGCATAGGGGGAGTTTAGTGAAGTTTACTTGATGGTTGAACTTGGCATTTGAAACTTAACTTAACTTGAAGTAATTGTGATAACGTGTGTTTAATCTTTGTCTGTTTAAATTTTTGCTCTTGTGATAACTTGTGTTTTGATTTTTTTTATTTCAAGTTATTTTCACTTGATCTTGGATTGGTATATGTTTCCTTGCAGGGATTGATGTGCAAAATATTCTAGACTTGTTGATTGCTCAGTTTGAAGTCATTGTAATATCTTGTAACCTAAGTGTTTTGTCACAAATTGTCAAATGGGGAGATTGTTAGGTTTTTTATTTATTGGCAATTTTGTACAAAATATTCTAAGTGTATTCTTTCATGTATTTGAGCTTTACACAAGTCTAGAATATCTCTGATGTGAAGAATTGCAAGATCATTGGAGAAAAGCCTCGCGTTCTCACCGCGTTCACAAACGCGTTCGAACGCGGGCACTGCGTTCACACAGACAGAGAGCCGCGTTCACAAGCGCATTCGAACGTGGGCACTGCGTTCACACAGACAGAGAGCCGCGTTCACAAGCGCGTTCGAACGCGGGCACTGCGTTCGAACGCGGGCACTGCGTTCACACAGACAGAGAGCCGCGTTCACAAACACATTCAAACGCGGGCACTGCGTTCACACAGACAGAGAGCCGCGTTCACAAACGCATTCGAACGCGGGTACTGCGTTCACACAGACCGAGAGCAGCGTTCACAAACGCGTTCGAACGCAACCTGAAGAATTCAAGCTGTCGCGTTCGAACGCACTTGGGCCCGTTCGAACGCACCTGAGATTAAGTTAGGCCGTTCGAACGCACTCGGGCCGCGTTCGAACGCACATGTGAAGTTTGCAAGTTATTGGATTTTCGTGAGTACGAATATGACTTGGATTTGGCTCTATCTTGGAGATCATATATAAGGATAGTGTTGCCCTAACCTAGGGGGGTGGAAGAAGATTATTCAAGGAGACTTTTTGGAGGCTACATCGGTTCTTCAACAAACAAGGCCCTTCGCATCTACAAATCTTAATCTTTCGTCTTAAGGGTGATCTAGACGAAAGATCAATCTCGAGGGCTACTGAGATTGGACTTCAATCACAAGAAGCAGTGAATCGTGGGTTCTAGCGATCAAGACTGAGAGGAACAAAGTCGTTTGGATCGACGGGTTGTTTTGTGAGTCAGTCTTGTAACTGCTACTGTCATAGTGATTGGTTTTGATCCGAGTTTGGATCCGTGGTTTTTTTCCCGTTTGGGTTTTCCACGTTAAAATCTTGGCGTTCATCTCTACTTTCGTTTTTAATATTTCTTCTGACTTTTACTTAAGCGAACGAGAAATATCATTGCCTAGAGATTAGATACATACGTGTGTCTAGGGATTTATTTTTTCATATTATAACTTAAGGCGTTTAGTTCTTTAATTTGGAGGTTTAGTGAGTATCTCAATTGTTGAGTTGTGAAAGTCATTTGTTGTGAGTCGAGTTGGTCAGAACGAAAATTAGGTGGTAGGCTGACTGTTGGCACGATTGTCACTTGTTTGATATATTATGGTGCACCATATTTATTTTGGCATTGTTTTTTCAAAGTTATTTGCTTTTATGTTATTTTCTTCTGTTTTTATTTCAAAAAAAAAAATATTGTGTATTCTCATGGATTGGGCTTTTATGATAAGTGACTAAGTGTGTGCATCAAGTTTACTAAAACAACTTAGATGTTGGCTATGAGTGAGTTATTAATGTTTAGTAGAGATCACATTGGCATAGGCCTGTCTTGAGTATCCATTACCTTTGTTATCAAAAGGTTTAGTCGCGTGATAAAATAAATATCTAGATGTCAATAAAGTTTCTTTTACTTGCTTTTATTTACTAATAAGAAGGTTAGATGAGTTGACTTCAAGATGTCTAGTATTAAATTAGGATTGCATAAATTCTACTAATAAGTAAAAGCTGATTTGTGATTAATTCAGACTTCTAGATGATATTAGCTCTCTTGTTAATGAGTTTCCGAATTCTTGATTGTTGCCTCAAGTGAAATTTCTAGGTATTGCATCACGATGTTGTGCACTTTAAACCACTAATATAGGAGTTAGGAGGCTTCGAGGAAAATAGAAGTGAAAAAATTGATCAGTTGTAGAGGTAGTTCAACCTTAATTTAAATAATTGAGATGTTAGAATTTCTGCAAAATAAATTATGAGAGAGCTCGATTCAAACTAATAGTTAATGCCTTTTCTTAATTAAAATTATGTTTGTTCTATTGGCTAACAAGGCTAGTGGAGATTCCTTCTTGTTGCTTAATACACTTTAGATTGGATGATTATAAAGTTATTTAATAATTGGAAGCAGCGTGACGTAGGTATTATCCAATGCCATTTTGGCAGTTGCGATAATCATTAATAGGAAAGTAATTGAATAGCAAGGTTTGAATCTCTATTGGTGGATGACCGATGACTAGTCATGAATTGAATTGAGTAATTAAATTAAAAAAAAATTTGTGTGTAATTAGTAAAATTAGTCGTGAGTTGAATAAGGAACGATATCAAGAGTGTGATCTTCATTTTAAAGGTTAGTTATCCAGGATTTATATAGTTGTTAGTGAATATCTAGTTTATTAGTGGTGAAAAGAGTTACTTATGATTTCGATTTGACTAATGACTTATGGTAGTTGACATGAGATCTTATTAGAAAATTGTTTCATTTAGATTACTAATTTTGAGAAAACTTATTGGAGTATTATTAGGTGGAACAATGATAATTTAGATATGATACAAAGGATGATTTATGCAAGCCCGTTGGGTGAAGTGAGACCTCTATGAGCTAAGTATTTGTTGTCGGTCTTATCATTGTAAGTCTTTTGATTATTAGTGTATGCGTTCTATCTTAATTCATTTGTTGTGGTATAAATCTTCCTTTTATAGAAAGTTTAGTATATAGTTATTTAAAATATTCAAATTATTGATGACTTGTTGTGAGTAAATTAATGTTGGTAGATAGATAGATGGAAACAAGCTAGAAAGTAGAAATAAAGGTTTGCAAATTATTGGATCACTTTGATCTAGGAGAGGTGGATATTTTGATTTTGTTAGGATGAGTTTGATAACCTTTAGTTTTGGTTGATACCGAGTGATTGGGTTCTTTGTGATATCTAATTGGATCTTATAACTAAAGTTCAGATTAAGGATTGGCGGTGTAGTATCCCAAGCTAGGACGTGCAGTATAATGACCAATTGTGGGCAAATTTTAGTTTTAGTCATTTATTTTAATATGTGGTGTTTCTTTGTGGTTATGCTGTTCGCCGGGTGATAGGTTAATAATTCTACCACTAGGGTCTAACCTCCCTTAGGGATATGTGTATAGTTAGATATAAGTATTGATATGGCCTACAGACGTAGCTCTGCATAAGCCTATGTTATAAACTTGGTAGTATAAGATAATGCATATCATGTGATATAGTGTTGACATGGCCTATAGACGGAGCTCAGTGTGAGCTCAAGTTTGAGGACTTGATAGTTTGGATTGATGCATGGTAGGTTATTAATTGCTAATTATGTGCGCATTAGATGAACACGTTGAGTATGAGATACTGATGTATTGATTTGATCATGATGCGTATATTCATATTTATTTATTATTACATTATTTATTACACTACTTTTGGACTATAGCAGTAGATACTTGCTGGGCTTTATACTCACCACCATTTAGTGGAATTATTTTCAGATTAGTAGATGACCGAGCCCGTGGAAGATCTAGTGAAGACTAGTTTATAGTCTTCATTTTCTTATTTATTTTATTCATGTAAATTAAGCTAGATGTCTTGTAGCTCCGGCGTGGCATTTATTTATATTTTTTTTGGATATATATTTTAGGCTTGTTGTTGCCTTAGTGTTATGGCTTCTTTTGTCTGTATTATTTATGAAAATGTAAGTTTCTTTTTCTTGTATATTATTTTGAAACATTGACCAGTAGGTCACATGATAATCAGTGGGTTCTACTTGCGTGAAGGGCACGTGTTTAGTGGTGGGTGTTATAAAATAAATACATGCATGTATATGATATAAATGTGATGATGCCATAAAGTAAAAATATCCTATTCTCTATATTACTCCTAGACTATCGAAGTTTCACTTGCCTAAAATCGCTTTCCTAATACATCTGCAACTATGCCATGGGATCATCCTCACATGGTATAAATCCACCTCGATAATAAAGTAATAAAAAGCATAAACATAAATACCTACCATTAATTAATTAAATAATTATACAGACGTTTGCTACAGCCTTTGGTAGGTCTATTTAAGAATTCTCATATTTACTAGTCGGAAAGGGCTAGTATAGCTATACCTAGGCCTAACACATTATTAAATGTAATTAAAATAATTTACCTCAAATTATCGTTCAAATCATTTTACAATAAATCACATATTACAATATTTAATTAATCAACTTTGTTAAATAAGACAACTTGCTTAATACTATTTTCCTATACTGATCTGTATTAATTCTCCGATAGGAGCAATTAATATAGATACACTTAGACCACCGACTTTTTTTGTAAAAATGATTTAACCCAAAATTAAAATCGACTATGCTAAATTCCCCGTTATGAGCAGTTTGCAATTACACTCCAACTACACTCTAATCATATTGATTTACAACAATTATTATAACTAGCAAGCTATCATCTAAAAATGATTAATTAAGACTTAAGTTGGCATGGATAGTTAAATGAAAATTTAAATTTAATTAAAATAAATGGCAACAATACCATCTGGGGCTAACCTAAGGCCGAAAGCAAATGGGCCGGGCTACAATTAACCCAAAGACCACAAAATCCACCAAAGATGGGCCCAAAGCCTAAACTAACTAAAATGCCACTTGGGTTGAGCCATAGCCCAGCCCACCCGACTATGGGCTGGGTTACACTCAGCCCAAACCTAACCTGGGCCGTATTAGATTGATAGCAGCCCAATTCACCAACAACCTATGTTGGGCCACACCCAACCCAGCCCACCACATGCTAGGTTAGGCTGGCAGCCTAACACAGCCAACAACATGGGCTGGGCTATAGCCCAACCCACCAGCAACATGGGTTGCGTCACACCCAACCTAAGCTAACTTGGGTGCTCATTCCAACCAAATAGCCCAAGGCTGGGCCACAGCCCACCAAGGCAGGGCTTGGCCCAACCCAACCACCCTCATCCTCCCTTTCTCCCTCCTCCTCATCGACCTAGCCTAACTAAGGAGGAGAAAGGAAGGGGGCTGTCAACGAGCACCACCGTTGGCAGTCAATCAGACACGCCAGTAGACACCCTGCTAGCCAAGAAAGGCACTCATAGTGTAGATTAGCCAACAGAGGAGCCAGTGGCCACCCACAACCAACCAATGCCCCAATGGTAGGGTAGGAAAACTATCCGCAATCCTAACCACTGGCAGTCCTGATCAACTCCACTGGCACCCTCCTCTTAGCAAGCAAAATCTATTCGAGGGGGAGCCCAACTGTCATAGGTGGCCGATGGCGGGAACTACCCTTGCCAAGGTCGGTGGCCAAGATGAAGGACAGCTCGGCGACTACTGAGACCTATAGCAACTCCTTGTGAAGAAGAAGCTAGCCTACTTGTTGGGTAGCCAAGTGGCGATGGTGGTGGCTGAAAATTGACCCTTAACACAAGCTCCATAGCTTCCTATCGAAAGCTCAGGGTAACTATTAAGGGTACCCAAAGAGAGAGAGTAGCCAGGACAAGCTTTGGCTTGATGGGAACCAAAAAGGGGCAAATGGTGGCTATGAAAGTGAAAGGAAAGAAAAGAGAGAAGAGAGAGGAAGAAAAGAGGAAGAGAGGGTAAGAGGAAAGGTGAGCTTGTGCCTCACACATGTGCTCCCTTGAGTTCAGCGCACATGCCGGTCACATGTGCACCCATCTTTTTTTTTTTAACACGGGATATTACATATTTTTTTGACTTCCTTTATTGTAGAAATGACTTGTCCTTATAGACGAAGATGTACTATATGAAATTTTAGTAGATTGTTAGCAATATTGCTACTAATGACAAGATGGAGTTTGGCTCAAATCCGGCGGATATACTCCATGTTGCATATTATGTGTTAATAGCTCCTAATAGCAATCCAACACTTACAACTTCTACTAGCTCTGCTCCAAAGATACTCTATGTTTTCCAAGCTATAGCGCATAAACTTAGTGATCAAGTTGCATCATTTGGACAACCCTAAGGGATTAGGCTCTTTAGTACGAATTGGAGCACTTCTTTTGCATCTTTTGATAAATTTCTCAAAACTTCTCCACCATCCTTTAATGGCTCTTCTGAATTGGTTGAGGTAGGGGCTCAGCTATTAAGAATGCAAGTGATCTTTGAGTGCCTATGATGCTTAGATGAACAAAAACCTACTTTGCATCCTGCATGTTTGAAGATCGTGTAGAGCACTAGTGGCATTCACTGAAATGTTAATTTCAAGGAAATGAAGCTAAATTAAATTGGAACAAATTTTTAGGGCTCTTTTATGAGGAATATTATCCTTTTACCCTTTTCAAATAGAAGAAGTTAGAAGTGCTCACCTTAAATAGTAGAATAGTCTGCAGACTATGAGATAAGCTTGTTGAATTGTCTCGATTTGCCCTAAGTTGAGAAAGATAGAGTGATGTTCTTTTAGAATGGACTACAATCTACTATTAAGGATTGTGCTTTTTTATATGAGTGAACAACTTATGCAAAGTTGGTCTCTAAGACACTCATCGTTGAGAGGTGTTTGGAAGAAGCTAAATTGGAGTGAGAGCAACTAAGCCAAAAGGCAAACACCCAATCCTACCACAAGCTAAAGTAGCCAAGCAAACCAAGGGAGCAAGTAAAAAATGTGCCAAACTATAAGAGTGGTGGCAATAGGCAGCAAGCTTAAGGGTCGTGCCTAGGAGTTGATCGCAATTTGGTAGCACATGTTTGTTACAAAGTGTGGACAGATTGATCATCTTTCTACTCATTATCGCACACCATCAATACCAGTAATATCAACTTCAAAGATCTATTGCCAATCTTGGAGCACCAAATAAGAGACTATATGCTAGCATTGAAAAAATTTTAGCCAGCATCAGAACATCATGATCGAGGTTGTATATTCAGGTGTACTTTTTTTTTATGAAAAAGAAGAAATAGATTTATTAGCTTCCCCTATTACAATAAGCACTGCTAATGTCAGCAAGGGGATGGGGAAGAAACCCTTCCAAGTGTAATTAAGGGCTATATTTCTACTGTAATTTGTAAGCAAGGGCCAGAGCTCTCTCCCATATAAGCACAAACTTTTCATGGATTGAGTTAAACATTATTATTGTGGTGCTTCCATATATGTCAAAGTATGACAGCAATGACAGTTGAGAGTAAGGCACAAGAATTGCTCGATAGCAAGCTGAACTTAATGACAGGTGTGCAATAGCCATATCGTGCAACTCAAAAATGGGCAATGCTGGTCAGAACCCAATCTCAACCTAGTCAAGTTTAACCTAGTTGGGAGTCTATTCCAGCAACATTTCCAAAGAAATTTTTTAATTTTCAGAAGAATAAGTAACTTCCACATGACAGTCCAGCCCTTTCATTTCTTCGGAGGAGTTCCTTAGAGAGCTAGAGGAAATGGTAGGAGACTTCGTCGTGGCCTTGCTAGAGGGGTGGGGAGCCCAAACCCGTAATCAACTCCACCCTAATGGGAAATGTTAATGTTAAGGATACAGTCACACAGGAAAGAGCCGAAGATATTATTATGTAGTGTATAACAATACAGCCATATAATTATATAGTGTATAATTGTACAAACATATAGTCTTAATATATCTCGAAACAAAAATAAGTATTAATAAAGATTGTCATAAGTATAAAGAGTACCAAATGTATTCATATATTTAAAAAAATCAATTCTCATCTTATCAAAGGAATGGACGTACCAAATTGAAATCAATCGAAGCCAATTGTTGCATGACATCTTAATGACTTAATCTGGAAGTGGATGAGAGAGATACGTCTCTCTTTAGATCACCAGCTGACGAGGGATCTTTCTTGGGATATGTGATATGGTAGCACGTACCTTACTTTTTTTAAAGTCCTATACACTGTATAGGATTCAACGCTATATATCATCAACTACTTGTCTCACCCTTTCCCATCTAAAGTCTTGCACTAAGTATATTGAAATGAAAAAAATGTTTATGTTTTAACCTTCTCTCGTTATCCGGCATGATTTTAACTTACATCATTCCTGAGTTTCAACTCAAAACTATACCTCTTGTTATTGCTGCTAATATCTTTTAATATAAGTAAGTTGTTAAATGATGAAACTACTCGCTTATATTTCTGTGAGAGTAATTAAGTTTTTCTTTCACTTTTCTTAGTAGTTGACTATTAGTTAGAGCTATGAGATAGATTCAAATTAGGCCAAATCCTAATGGGATAAACTGTAATTTATCCTAAAAGTAACTACGTTGTTGTTGATGTGGTCTTGAATATCTTAATTAGACAACCATCTCAACTTAATTTTGACATCGAAGCAACACCACATTAATGAAGATTTATAACTAATGAATTAAAAGGTACAACTCGATATAGAAAGAAGACAAACTTAAAGGACCCTCTTGTGTCATAAAGGCATCGAAACGAGGGTACGTAGCAAGTTGCATCATTCTTGTTCTTATGGATCACTGTCTGTCATAATTAACTTTTTTAATTGTTGATTACTCATTGCATGCATTAGAGTTGAGTCACAGTTGTTATACTTAGACATCTTTAACTATTGTTTATTTTTATTTTATATTTTTTTTTTGTGATATATTGATCCTCTTAATTTTAGAAATTCTAAAAAATATATCATTATTTTAGAGAGAGAAAAAAAAATTGAGAAAAATAAAGAGTAAGATGATTATTTAACGTTTATTTTTTGTTAATTTATCTGAAGTTATTGGGACATAAAAGCATAAACATCCAAAAGCGTTTGAATAAATTAAAAGAAATTTACGTGGAGATTTGTAATCAAGTGGATGAGAGATTGAGAGAGACGTGAGAGAGAGAGAGAGAGACGTGTATCTTCTCTCTAGCTCATATCTTTTCTCTAGCTCATACATGTAATATTTCAAACGTTATGCCCCGCAACAGCTCATGAGGAATCTTGGGATCGATGTGATATGGTAGTACGTACCTTTCTTTTGTTCATATATATATATATATATATATTGAAGTGTTTACAGTACTAGTGTAGGATTCAATCTTATCTTTGAACTAGTTGTCTCACTATTTCTAATCTAAATACTTGCATCAATTATGAAATCAATCTCAAAATTGTGAAAGAAAGAGCTGCATGGAGGGAAGGAAATAATTAATCAACTACATATTAAATATTCTTTTTAAGTTTGGGGTTTACGTAGATGTAAAAAAAGTTCATAGTATATACATAAGAAGTGTTGATAGCTTTTATATATATATGTTGATGTAGCTAGTCATCTAATATAACCGATCAATTAAGAATCATTCTTGACTGAACTTGAGAAGAAGAATGGTCTCTCTCGCCATGAAAGTTTGACACCCTCCTCATAATTTAAGTGGAAAAAGATAATTTTATTTTTCCCTTATTGTCAACGTAGAGATTATTTTGAGATATTTGTAGAGAAAAAACCTTTTAATTTTTAAAATAACAAAAATTAGTTATTGTCTGTATTTGTGTATATCTCTTACGTAAATTATACACATTTTATTATAAAAAATATATATTTAGTTTCACGAGCCTAATCATATAATTACTAAAACCGAAGAGTTATTTTCTTTTCATGCAAATAACCTAAATTCATTAGGTACACCTCTACTCTACTGCAAATATTTTGTTTGTGGTGCAAATAACTTGCAACCATCTGTTTTACATTGGTGATGAGATAGATGAGCCTTCAACACTAATTTTGAATCCATTAGAAATCCATTATTGCTCATAATATTACTATCTTATGTGACTAATCTAAATCATTTTAGTTTTAACATTTTCTAAACTTTTAACACATTCCTACTTTTATATTTTCCTAGCAAAAAACGTAATACAAAATTAAAACAATCGATGATAATGCCGAATTACTTAGACCCTTGATCAAAGTGTAGGCTACCAGAACTACTAAGAACATGGTCAAGAAGATCATTTGCAGGAAAAGAATGGTGAGGATAGTTAGGGTTGGCCTTTGGGCCGATGAAATTATCACTTGATTCAATTGTGGAGAGTAGGCCTCATGTGATATATTGGATGGAGTAACTGTGAGAGGATGACTCAATGTGTATGCTAAAGTTTAAGGTATATCGAATAACTAACGAAAAATCTATGCAATAGATCTCACGTTATTAAACCATACAATCATTATATCACTTACGTGCCAGGATTGCATGGGATCGAGCGGCTTATACATATGTACCTACGAGTAAGTTTAAGTTGCATAGCTTCTTACAAGTAGAGGTTTCTAACCCAAAATGTTCTTGATACAATAAACTTTTAAGTTGAAATTCACTTAATATGTTTGTTAGGGCAGAAAGGATCAACTCGTAGTGTGTTAGTTTTGTAAGATGCATTATGTTAGAAATATTAATATTTCTATAGTGTTATTATAAAATAAATAATTTTGTGAGTAGATATTTAGATTAGACACATTTTCATGATTATAACTATTTGTTAGTTATTTAGCTACTCTAACTACCTTTTAGTTATCTAACTACTTTTTAGTTATTAACTAATTTTTAGTTATCTAACTACTAGCACATTTTAGTTGGTGCCATTTCATTTTCTATAAATAGAAGATAGTGCTATTGTTTTGGATAATTCTAAAGACCTTAGTATTTGTTTTGTTACAATTAACTCTTGTTGAGATCAAGGTTCAATTTTGCAAGTTGCACCTTGATTCGTGATGGATTTGTATCCCGAAAATAAATTACCTTCTTAATTTTCAATCGCAACAAGTGGATGATAAATTTGTTCAAGAGATAGATTTACCGTCGCCTAACCGTTACAAGAGCCTAGCCATTTGATTTCATTCATCTCCACTTCTTAACTTTTCTCCGACACATTATAAGTAGGCTATTGGCTTAAAAGAATCTTTAGGTACTTTTTAAACAAAGTAATCTATTAATATCTGATATTCTTCGTGAATGATTAATTACGGTTTTTATCCGAACGTTGGAAAATATTACTTCGAAGATGCTGGGTATATATTTTATTATTTAAAAAGCCCAAGGTTATGTTTACCCTCTTGAAATTGCATACTAACCATGATAATCCATCTTTACCACAATCTTCTTGTCACAATTCTGGATAAATATTTCGTATCCCTTATGCTCATCATCACACTTTTATCTTTATTTTTCCACCCTAACAGTACTAAGAAATCAATAGTAGAACCATTCTTTAATTCATGATAAGTTCCCACCTTTATCATATCCTTGGTTTTTGTTATCGGCCAAAAGAGTTATTTAGTTACATGATTCATCTGTACACATGTGGGAATTTGAAGGATCCTATTGATATTTTGACCTCTAGATCATTTTACTCATTTACCATCATTGGCATATTTTATTATCCATAATCGCATGATCATATATGGTATTGGCTCTCTGGCTTCAATGAAACTAGCACACAAATAGAGCAAATGGAGGAAGCACAGAAATGGGTTGAAATGGAGATGATTGGTTTAGTATGAAATAGTTAAGTTATTTGTACGAATTAATTTCCTACTATGAGAAGGAACTTGCTGCTTCTCATACTTCTTGAATGCTAATTATTAATGAACCATATAGTTTTTAATTTTCTTGAATTATACTAGAAGCATTACAATTCTCCTCTCTTAACTTTGCTACGAAAATTTTGAAATTCTAGGGTTTTGCATTTCCAGATGTGGTTTGGATAAATAAGATAGAGTATTATGTTATGTTAGAATATAAAATATAAGAAATAATTGTTTTCTAAATAGTTTAAAAGTTTTTAAAGTAACTAGTAAGTTCACATTGTATTAGGGCAACCAATGCAATAATAGCACAATTAGTTAAAGAGGTTCATATTGTATGAAGACACTCGAGTTCGATTATTAGTGGTATTAGTATTTAGTGGAACACCATCAAAATCTCACTCTTTTAGTGAGTTAATATAGTGTTAAAGTAGAGATCCTGAATTTGAATTCCATCATATTCGTTTGTCATTTAAAATATATGACCTCTATCTATTCAAGTCAATTCCATTTTTTGGACTGATCAAAATGTTTCAAATCTATAAATGAGAAAAAAATTAGAATATAAAATATTAAAATTATCACTTTTTAATAGACTAAGTTTTTAGAGTAGCCGATGAATTAGTATTTTATTCTACTTTTGTCGTGAAAGTATTATAATTTTATGGTAAAAGTTATCTACATTAAGCTATATATTGTTTATAGCACCTACGATATGATGTTTCTTTTCCACAAGCTTACCTCTGTTTTCTTCATTTCACCTCTCACTAGACAAATATGATTTACTATTATTATTATTATTATTATTATTATTGGATAATTTTCTTTTTACCTCTATGAACTATCTATCACTATTTGCCACAATGACCCACTAAATTCTTTTTTGGTATATAATGACTCCCTTGAGCTTTCAAGAGTACCTTACTTGACCCCCATGACATTAATATTCGAGCATAAGTTTTGAACAAATTTGTTATGTGAGAAACCAAACTCGGTGGCTCCCTCCTCCTTCTCGTTGAAACCTTATAAGCTAGACCCTCCTCCCCCATCTCTCCCTCTTGATCCTCCTAAGACCGGTGACACTACACCTTCCCTTCCTCTGAGCAACCCTAGTTCCCAATCGAGTACCCTAACCTCATGGGCTCAACTGTTCAATCATGACCAGGAAGCCTAGGTGCTAAAAGGGGCTTCCCTAATAATCGAGGTCCTTACTCCAAAGGGTGCAAGGTGGCTTGAAGGGTTGGTGATTATTGATCTGAAAACATTGCAAGCTAGTAGAGAAAGATGGTGATTTAGCCTAACAGGGAAATTACTTGGTATACCTCCTCTTGTAGCCTACCTTTTTTAGAAAATTAAGAGGGCATGAGCTTCGATTGGGGTTTTGTAGGTGATCGATCTGGCCGCTAATTTTTTTACTTTCATATTCTTTGATGAAGATGATATGATAAAGGTTCTAACTAGATGTCTTTGGAGCTTTAGAGGCGTCATCTTTAACCTTGGGCCCTAGAAGCGTGTTACAGACAAATGTTACGGACTAGATCTGGAATGATCCGACCGTAGGTTGATTATGAAAATTTACGTGGAGATAGCTTCATGAGATAGGGTTCTAATGGCTCTAGTTTCACCTAAATTGAAGGTCGGGATGAAAAGATAAAAATAAAATAGTGGAGATATGTCAGGGAGAGCAGAACGGTAATTTTTAATGTTGTGGCGGTCATCGGAGGGTGGTGGACGGTTATATAGTAGGGTGGCTGCTGGAGGTAGGAGGTAGCTAGGGGTTTGGATGCTTGTAAGAGATCTACAGTTATGATCTACTCCTATGAAGATAAAGATAATCTAACGGTAGATTTCTCTCAATGATTCAATTCAATTTCATCCATAAAATTATCAATACATGTCCACTCCTATTTATAGGAGTAAAAATCCATAGCAGATCGGATCCACATGCGGATTATCCGATTTATTTGAAATTTAAACAATAAGATAAAGCTAGCTAACTAATTAAATCAACATTCCTTATCTTTCTCAGATTAATCCTTCATTTCGCTGCAGATAAATTTTGAATCTAGAGAAGTCGTGAATACCATAGTTGTAGATCTGGAGGTTGGCGATCTTATCCAACTGGTTTGATATTATTTAGATATTTATAAAATATTCTATGAATAAGCAAATAAGCAAATAAGATAACTAGACTCAATTCATTGAGTCTAGTCTCCCCTTGATGTGATCCGATCTGACCCGGTTCACATCAAAGCGTAACTTCTAGCTGCTTTGTGAGGAAATCAAACTGCTCCTATCGGGGTACAATTTGTGGGACTGTCATTCGACTATCGACCAATTGACATTCTAATGGAGATCACTTTCGACTTCAACCGCCCCTTCATAGTTAATTACTAAACCTAGACCAAAGTGAGATTAAGGTTTCCAAGGCTTTTATTAGACTTGATTTATACCTACCTTTAATACAAGGAACAAAGGTCAGCTAGCTAGGGAGCACGTTCTTTTAGCTGATGGAGTATGAGAACATCTTGACAGTTTCACTTCTGCTACATGCAGATTAAATACCACTTGGATGTATGCACGGATTACCTAGCAACCAAGAATGTTGCCTCTATCATCCCTTCGGTTTATCCAGGTTCACAGCCATAGTCTCATTGGATGAGGTTTTGTTGGAGGAAAATCAGTTTGACCCTTGGATGCTTGTCCAGGTTCACAGCCATAAAGGGTGTTGCCCAAATTTTGCCACCCACTTGGGTCAAGTAGTGTTTGGTGGCGACACCCTCATCAAGCAACAAGGGAAGCTTAGGGTGATCCGTAGGGCAGTAAGATTACCATACTTGACCCTTGTCAAACTAACACTAATGAGATTTAGAACTTGCTCCTGTCACTTAACTGATCCTCTCAATTGGTTCTCGAGCCTATTAGTCTAACATTGGTCAGATCTCACATGGTCCTACAAGGGGGATTAACCTTCAAAAGCAAGCCCGATTGTTTGATCCAGGGGGAACAAATAGTCCATCATCTTTCTTGCTCTCCTACTACTACCATATTTGATCCACGAAGCCTCTTTAGTCAGTTTTATTCAAAAATCACTCTTGGCACTAATCCCAAATCCTCTAATCCTCAGACTACTGTACTATTGCCTCTGCCTTATCAAATCATCAGCCACCTCCTGTGAGGAAAGGCAATGCCTCTACGAGCTAGTTCTCCAAGTTACATGTCATCACTTGATCTATTCCCAATGGCTATAAAGGGAGTTTGACTCTTGAGGTAACCTTGGTAGGCCAGGTATCCGTGATCATGTGAAGGGATCCTACCCCCTATTGGCTATTCCACTCTTGCTCATTCTCTCTCTTTCCTGAGGGATGTTTCTGATCCCTTGGACCTACGCAAACTCTCCCTCTTGTCATCACCCTACTTCTCCACCTCTTTCATCCCCTCCTCATCACTTTTAACTACCACTCTCTCTCATCATAAGTCCTACCCCCCTTGCCTCTTATGCCATAAATGGCTTTGCTTCCACTTACCATTCCCCTACCCCTACTCATTCTTTAGTGGAGCATAATCATTTTGTTGCCTAAGAGTGGCGGCCTTGGAGCATGCTCAGCTCTGCATCACAAAGGAAGTTATTGATGTACAATCTAACCCAATCAATTCAAACCTTATTTTGTTTATATTAGATATCTCTTTTAAGTAGTGCAAAATCACCTCCCTTTTCCCTACCAAGATCCCAGCATGGATCAAGCCCAAGGGCCAATTAGGCAAAGCCAAAGACCTTGAGCAGGCAATGCAGATAGAGATAGGGTTGGAGAATCCCATGGTTCCCAGGGGAGAAGCCACTCTAGAGGATATGGTTTCTTAATAAGGGCCATGGAACATCTGCGGTCTCATGAAGAAATAGAGGTGATCCTCCATTTTGAACTTGCTTTTTAAACATACTCTTGATTTAATTATCCTAACAGAAACACACCTCACTAAAACGAAATCTAACAATTTTCTCTATAGGCTTACACTGCAACAAGAGGAATCATAATGTGGAAATCACCTTAGTTAAGGCATCATCCCAAACCATCCATGTAGCAGTTGGCCACTCCAAAGTGAGTCTCATTTCCTTCTTTCATATATATATATATGCTAATATTGTGGCTTTAGAGAGAAATTGAATGTTGCATGAGCTTAGCTTCGTGAATGCTAGTTGTATGTTGTGGCTCATCATGGGTGCTTTTAATGATCCTAAATAGGGGTGTAAATGTGTCGAGCTTGAACGAGCTGGGCCCAACTCGGCTCGTCTCTAGCTTGACGAGGCTTGAGCTCAGCTCAACTCGACTCCCTTTGCTGTTGCTGGTTCCCCTCAAGTCCACCACCATGAGTCCGATGTAATTCCCCATCATATGAGAGAACTCCTTTGTTGGAGCAACTTCTAAAATCTATGTTTTGAGCGGCACTGGCGGGGCAGATATTGCCACGTACCCCTAGGTTTGAGTTAGCCAATGGCATGGGGAGCTTGTCAAAAATCAAAGCAATAGAGGGCCTCAATGTTGCCCCCATTTTCATTTGGCCTCATTGGACGAATTGAGCAGAGAGCTTGAGGGAGAGGGCCTCAACGGTGGTGTTGGCGACACCCCACGTGGCGACGAAGGTGATGTCGGTGAACTAGGGCAAAGACGAGGCCAAAGGAAGGTGAAGAGACTCGCTCACCAGCTAGCTCGTCTGATGGCTCCGCTCAGGCTATAATTCACCATTTCGAGCATTAACCCTAAAATGAGCTAAGGAGGGAAGGGGAGATCTCACTAATGAAGTGGCTATCAAGGGTGTGGATGGCGATGGAGGGCTTTACAAAGGAGTGAGAAGGCGGAGAGAGCGGGGTTGTGGAGGTGGACGGTGACGATGACTAAGTGTCATCAATATAGGGAAGAATTAAGAGAAGAGGGAAGAGGTAAAGGAAGAGTGATGAAGGAAGAGGAGAGGATGGGGTCATGGGACTCATAGCCTCATGCCCCATCACGAGAATAGGGAAGAAGGTGAGGGAAGAGCGAAAAGGAGAGGATGGTGTCACGTGAGTCATGGGAATTTATTTGCTATTATGTATATAGCTACAGTGTCAAGCTAAATTGAGCTGAGATCGAGTGAGCTAGCTCCAGCTTGGCTCAGCTCGATGATACATTTGAGCCTAATATATCAACTCAGCTTGGCTCATTTAGAATTTGAGATGAGTTTGAACCAGATCTGGAATGATTCGAATGCAAGAAAATTATGAAATTTTAGGTGGTGGTAGCTTCATGAGTTAGATTTCTAATGACTCTAGTTTTATTTTAATTAAATATTTGGATGAAAAGATATAATTAAAATAGTAGAGAAAGGTCATAATATGGCCGAACAGTAAATATCCAATATTGCGGCAGTCGTCAAATGGTAACGGACTGCCAAGGGTGATGGTGAACGGCCATATAGTAGGGTGGCTACTAGAGAAAAGTGGTCGCTAGAGTTTGGGTGCTTGGAAAGGTTCTATAGTTACAATCTACTTCTATGAAGATAAAGACGATCTAACGACTACGATAAAAATAGTAAATACAATAATAAGAAAATAATTAAACTCAATTAATTTTCAATGCTTTGATACTTAAAGCCCAACCCCTCTATATATAGAGATCAAATACAATGAGTTCTACTTAGACTTAGCCCTAAAGACTTACATGACTTAACTAGACTTATCTTAAAAACTTATATAAGAGATAAACATGAACCAATTAAAAGATAAATAAACTCGATCTATCGAGCCCAATGTTTTCATGGTATGATTCGATTTGACTCGGTTTGCATCATAAAAACTATACACTTCTATAAATGTTAATTTTTGAAAATCTTGAGCTTAAGCTTATTCCCTTTTTGTGAAGTTTTATACTAACCTTTGGTGTAATAGTTAGGGGGGCCCTTGTGGTCTATGCCGGTGGGCAAAGCTCTTAGTCATTATGTGTTCAAATTGAGTTTTTAAAATATTTTTTGGACTATTTTGGCTAGTGATATTGTCTCTATTTTAACTCTTTCGGATATTCATGTTTCATTCTTCCTAGCTAGAACCAAATCGTAACATCCCACCCAGCGGCCACGTGCTCAACCATGCACCAACACGACACGCGCAATGCACATGATAGGATGAACGGGTCTGCCACACAAAGATACACCCGTACTCACGATAATCCATCGCACAAATTCCTATTTTACTGCTATTTTAGGTAATAATCATTTTACCAGTTATTTCATTGACGAAATTAGAGATCCACTTTGAAAAAGATTTGAGAAAGTTTTCTAATTAATGATGAAAAAAATTAAAAAGTCATTTAAAGTCTAATGAAGATCATAGAATCATAAAAGATAAGAATTTGAAAAGATCTAAACGTATTGAAATTAAAATAAATAAAAATTGTAAAAGTTGCAATAAATCTTTATAGCTCAAAATCACTAAATTTCGATGATATTCTCTATACTAAAATTCTGAACTTAGTTCAATGAAGCATATACAGAATCATAGTTTGATAGATATCTTTTCCATATCAAGGCCTGTAAGGATGTGAAGGAGCCGAGCTTTAGCAAGTTGGCTCAGCTTGACTTGAAAATGATTAACACTTAGCTCGGCTCAAGATGAGCCTAATAATATAGGCTCAGCTCGGTTTGAGTTGGCTCGACTTTTAAAAGTTTTTTTGTATATTTACTTTTTAGTTATATATTACTGTCGCTCTCGAGGAAGATGATTGTCTATCTGATTTGCTACTCTAGACAAAACTCAACATAAAACTTGCGATGGCAATAGGGATCAATCCAACCGTTGGAATGATCTAAGATTCGGATATGTTGTTCCTCTAGAAGTTAGAAATCCAAAGTAATCAAAATTTCGTCAATCGAGCTAATAGATAAAAGGTTATGACGGAATAATGACCAAATGTCAGGAGGGGACGAGATGGACGTGGATGATATGATTAGGGTTTAAGAGATGATAATAGCTATGATGGATGGATTAGTACCTTTAACAAGCTGAGGTGGAAGAAGGGAGCTTTCTAGTCACTAGAGTAAGGAGGGAGAAGCGACGGAGAATTAACCTCGGTTGTAGACGAAAACTCGAGTTGGATACCGAGAGGGAGGAAGGAGGAGGGAGAAGTTGACTGAAATCTAGAAATAAAACAAAGTTCAATCTTCAATATCCCAAAATGTCTACTTTTTCACATATTTGAAGTCTAGTCAATCATAAAAAAAAACTCTAAACAAATTTTAGTACAAAATAACTTATCCGACATGCCTTTGAATGCCTCTCGATCACGTTCGAACGACTAAAAACATGGCTCTAGATATGCGAACGCGAACGCACTTCGATCGCATTCAAATGGCCAAAAACCATGCTTTGCATATGTAAACGCTGTTCAAATGTTCGAACGCCCAAAAATAGGACTCTATGTGCAAACATAAAGCAAGCATTCGAATGTCGCATTAGAATGCCCCCTACTTGCATTCAAACGCACCTGCCAAAAGTTATTTTATTGTTTTAAAACAAAGACAGAAAATAATACAATTTGAAGTGGTTTAATAATGTTCGATTTGTATCTAAATCAAAAACTGCAATATTATAATAATATAATCTTTTGAGGGTTGGGTACATATAAAGATTTCCATCTCTTTATTTTTCTGTGGGACTAAATGTCATCCAACCAATTTAGAAAATTAATCTTTTACATATATAATCTAGAATTCTAACTCATACATCATTGAAATGCATTACCAATTGTGTTATAACATATTACTATAAATTTTTAAACAAACAATATATATTATAATATATTAAAAAAATATATAAATCGAGCTAATTCAAGGCGAGCTCAAGCGAGCTGAGTGTAGCTCGCCTCGGTTCGATTAGTATTTCGAGCTAGAAACCCTAACTTAGCTCAACTTATTTAGAGCTTGAACTGAGTTTGAGCCAAGCTCTAAACGAGCCGAGCTCTTACAAGCCTTACTAGCTTGCGAACTTTTTTGATGGTCCTATTTAAGGGTACATAAGGTAATGAAATCAAATGTGTGTGTGGCATGAGTATGTCTCTACTTTTGTCTTGTGTTTTTACATTCTTGACGTAATGTATCTCTTTCACTATATAATGTTTGGCTAGAGAGGTAGAATTTTGAAGAACTTTATGCTTTTGATTTCTGGGAGGTTTGTTGTTGAATATATGGTTGTAGACTTTTTATATTGGTCTAACAACTTATTTTGATCCGCAATTGTTATATAATGTTATGTCGTATGAATTTCTAACCAGCAACTATGTGTATTAAATCACTAATCTTAATGATTAGAGATACTTGAAACGATTAAAATAGAAGATTGATACATATATGAAAGGGGAGATATATTGAAACAATCCCACTACCAACTCATAGATCCTTATCATGTTGGCTTAGTAGTTGTCTAAGCTATGATATGATAGTGGATGGATATTAAGGTGTAGCTTATATTAGTACTTCCAACTAGATATATTATTATTATTATTATTATTATTTTCAACATATTATAATAACCGAGTAGTATTAGTATTTAGTGTTTTAACATGTTTAACCATCAACAGGAAATTATATGTTATCACCGTGTGATTAGATCTCAATTTATTTCTTCCTTCTATAATTTCATTTATGGTATTTCACCATTTATAATAATACCTAAACTGAAACTATTATTTTTTCTATTCAATTTGAAGATAAACTTTTCAACTCACCTTAAATAATATCAATTGAATTCAAAACAAAAAATGCAATAGATTTAATTTTATTATTTGAAAATTGATTAGTATTATTTTAGATTTGTTAGAAGCTTATTCAATTATCTATAATTTTATCTTGAGTATTTTTAATCGAGACTTATAAATTGATCAAATATAATTAAAAAAGTAACAGTTAAAATTTAAAACAGATATAAAAATAAAATTTAGACCTGATCGTTAGGGAGTAAAATGTAATTTTGTTTGATAAAAGAGTCAGTTGGTGTTTAGTTGAACTTGACTCAGCCGACTCGGTATTCTCAAGGGATGTGCCGGCTCATATATCTTTATGAGTCCGTTCAGCACTGTACTGTTACTAAATCTTACAATGCCATATTGCCATGGCCTTTCTCTTCTTCCTCTGGACTCAATAGTAAAACTCTCCTAACCTCCATTTTCCACCCTAACACCTAAAACCCTAACCCTAATGGCTTCTCCTCTCCCGCATCTCCTTCCCCAAAACCCCCTCTCCTCCTCCGCTTCCTCCACATTGTTCCGCCCGATCAGAACCCTACCCCCCTCCCACTGCCGTCGCCCTCGCGCTCGCCCTCGCTGCGTCTCCGCGGCCCTCCAGTGGGGCCGCAAGCCGCAGCTCTCCGGTGAGACCCCCCGTGTAGTCGTCGTCACATCTGGCAAGGGCGGCGTCGGCAAGACCACCACCACCGCCAACCTCGGCGTCTCCCTCGCCCGCCACGGCTTCTCGGTCGTCGCCGTCGACGCCGACGCTGGCCTCCGCAACCTCGACCTCCTCCTCGGCCTCGAGAACCGCGTCAACTATACCGCCGCCGAGGTGCTCAACGGCGATTGCCGCCTTGACCAAGCCCTCGTCCGCGACCGCCGCTTCCCTTCCCTCCAACTCCTCTGCCTCTCCAAGGCCCGGTCCAAGCTACCACTCGCCTTTGGCGCCAAGGCCCTGACTTGGGTCGTCGACGCCCTCCGATCTCGCGAATCTGATTCCCCACACTTTGTCCTTATCGATTGCCCCGCCGGCATTGACGCTGGCTTCATCACCGCCATTGCGCCGGCAAACGAAGCTGTGCTCGTCACCACCCCCGACATCACCGCACTCCGCGACGCCGACCGGGTTACTGGACTCCTCGAGTGCGATGGCATCCGCGATATCAAGATGGTTGTCAACCGCGTTCGCACTGACCTCATCCGCGGCGAGGACATGATGTCGGTGCTCGACGTGCAGGAGATGCTCGGGCTGCCGCTCCTCGGAGTTATCCCGGAGGATGCGGAGGTCATCCGGAGCACCAACCGTGGGTACCCGCTTGTCCTCAATAAGCCACCCAGCATTGCTGGACTCGCATTTGAACAGGCGGCGTGGAGGCTCATCGAGCAGGACACCATGACCGCCGTCATGGTCGAGGAGGAGCCAAAGAAAAGAGGCTTCTTTTCCTTCTTTGGAGGTTAAAGGAGCAAGCTTCTTCGTTCTGTACAGTTTGAAGGTACCAGTTATTTTCTTATTTTATCATTCTAGTGATCCATCCGGCCTGCGAGATTCTTTGCTTGGGTTTAAATTGAAGTATGTGTTTTGCTTTCTGGAATTAGATGGGAAATAGGGGTTGCTTGTGATTTTGCTTTTTAGGGTTCAAGTATTTGTCATGGAACGTGTTGTATATGAGAAGATTGAAATGTATGAAAGCGCTGATTTCTTTCTGTGGCAACCTGCTAATACAACTTCTGTGAGATAATTGAAATTTCATTTTATTGTTGCTATTATAGCTTTTGCTTTGATGATAGCAAAGCGGAAGTAACCATTATGAGCCTTCAAGATTACATGTGTGATCAATAATCTGCTGCTCTGACATGTGACTTGATCTTTTGATCTATTGTGGAGTTGCAAGTTTGTTCCTACCTCCTACTTCTCATTAAACGAAAACATAAAATTTTTCGTGTGCGTCCACATTGAAATCAACCAATCTATTTTCTGCATTGTCTGTCTACCCTAGATCCAGCTTGCATAAACTATTTTCCCATTAAATGCTCTTTTATATACTGTGATCAGGTCTTATGCTTGAACTTGATTTCTTCAAGGGGAGTGATGTAATGTCTTGTCATGTGGAGAGTACTTATTTCTTCTTGCGATGGATATATACTCTGATCAGGCTACTAGAAAATCTAATGTATTCAACTGGTTTCCTTTGATATTGATGTTTGTAAATTCATACTCTACCAATTGTTGCATTAAAATAATTGGGTGCAAATGGCCTTGGAATAATTCTCTAAAATCTCGAGTTTATTATATGTCCAACTGTTACAACTTTGTGTTGTATTGATTAGTAGCTTGCAACCATGCTGCAGTAGTAGGTATCACCTGACATCTAGTATTTCTATTCATCAGCGAAAGTTAGGATTCTTTAGGAAGAAAGATTCTCATCTATCCTAACATTTCGTTTGGCCTTCCCAGAAGGTAATACGATTACTTAGCATATACATGTGGATACAGTCCCCTGTAAAAGTTAGAATTTTTGGCAACACATAGGGCCTTATTGTACCAAGTACCAATTATTTTCATGTCTCCCTATTGACACTGTGGGTGGTCAGGTACAATGTCCTTTCCTTGTAAACTATTTCCTTTTTCCTTGGGACTAGCCTTGTGGTAATGGCGTTGCACTTAAGTCCTTTTTCTTGTTCCTAGTTGTTTCTATTTCTTTGGGTTTTTCCCTTGTTAATTCATCTTATTTTTTTATTGTTCTGTTGCTTTGTCTTAGTGGTGATTTAGCACCGCTTGCTATTGATCTATTTTTGCAGTTTCAGAAAAAAGATTTGCTGTTTGAGTTCTTGGTTATTTCTTTTATTTTAGCAATAATCCAAATCAAAGAGAAAAGGCATCCTGTAATCTTTTTTATTCTAGGAGATTCTTTTGTAGTGATGAGTATTTTTTCTCTGCAATAGGATATCTTAGGAATTAAGTTCTTTCAAAGAGTTCAATCTCATTATCAACAAGTTTATCTTAATAAGCAGTTATCTCCTGTTTACGCTCTTAGTCGTGCTGAACGTAAACTGTAACAAGGCTTGTAATTATTCAACATATTAGTGAATAGCTGAGTAACGTAAGATATGCAATTGAAGATTTTCTTCAACATTTGTATGTTACCTTCTTCTGTTCAGGCAAATTGAGGCGTTCGTACCTGTATTTGGACAATTGGCCTAGTTACTGTGAGATATATTAAGTTGATTAATAGCTTGCCAATAGAGTCTAAAGTAAGTTTATGTTCCTGGTTTCCTGAGGATTAATTACCATTATAATGATGACTTAAGGTATGATTATGCAGCACACAAAGTTGGATGAGGTTAGAATGAAATATGGTAATGCAGCCCATAAAGTCGGATGAGGTTAGGATGAAATAACAATGTGGATAGTTTATATTTAGTTGAAGCATGCCATGTTCTTTTCCCTTGGTACCATTGATGTGGACTTAGCCAGCTAAGCTATGATATTCTTGCAAAGAGAAAAAAATTAGCATTGCCATTTAGGTTGTTGCAAATTTATTCCCTTTCCAATAAACCTAGCATTACGACAACTCTTAAATATTGTAGTTCTCAACAATGGGTTGGAATAAGATATTGAGAGATGAAAGGTATAGGTAGATTGAAAGGAAGCAGATCCTTGAGATAGTTCAACAATTATGCTCCTCCTTCCCTGCCTATAATTCGTCCCTTGCACTAGAAATTGGAGGTGGGCATCTATGCTACTGCTCATGTTTTTTTGTTTTCCCATTACCTAGTGCTCTATACTTTTAGATCTAATATGGAGACTCTTCTAGGCTGCAGTAAAACACTTAATCTGTTTGTCAGCTTCTTGTACATTTCAGAGTTTGCATTCAGCAGCTTCCATTCTTGATATGGTTCTGAGATTCTATCTTCTTAAGTAGTTCTACTGCTTGTTGATGATATTATACCTATAACTGCAGGACTGTCGGCTGAATGAGTTTGTTCATGCTTGTAAATTTGAATATATTTTGTTGTATTTGCTCTATTGCATCTTAAGACTGTGCTATGTTAGAATCATCCTAGTCAAATGATGGATGAATGTTGTCAGTAAAAAAAAATTGACAAGATACATGTGGCAAGGTGGGAGGAGTACCGACTGAGATGAGATTATTCTCATGAAATGTCCACCTGAGACCACATATTACACCGAGGGTTTTGGTAGAATGCAACATGATGCAAGTGTAAGATTGAGCAGGATAGGATAGTGTGAAATGATAGAGCTAGACTTTTGTCAATTATGGAGAGGTTAATGCATTAAAACAATTGATATAACAGGCCCTAATCAATAAGGACACAAAGCCCTATTGCTGTTATATTAGTTTGTTTTGTTTCTGAGTAAAGTATTATTGTTGTCTTTCTTGTGTATTGAGTGTTACCTGAATAGATAATTTTCTATCTTGGTAAGTTGGTAGTGAACCCATTATCCAGACGATTATGATTTATGCAAGAAAACAATGTCTGTAGTAACATCTTTATTTCATGCAATGCAGTAAAAATTTAAGTATTCTTTTGCATGTCAGCTGACAATCCAAAACTTTTGGAAAGGTTTGTCTTGTTTTCAGCCCCAGCTTGGATGTTATATACTGGCTGGCTTTCACTATTTTCAATATGGTTGTATGTCATTTAATTAAGACAAGATTATGAAAATTCATGATTTGCAGAGAAGTACATGGTAAAAGTATCAATAGAACAGATTTCACTGTTAATTGAAAATTGTAGTGGAAAGTTTTCTTTGTTCATATGTATTGATACTATGAAATTAAAGACGAGAATTGAAAGAGATATGTTGCTTGCTAACTTTCCTTTCTATAAGAAGTTAAGAATCTTATCTTACTACACATGGAATGTAACTGGTATGTTAATCATGAAACTATGCCCTGATTTTTCTTTTACTATTTTTGTTGATGTTCTTATTTCCATTTGAACTACACATGTCGTTTCATATAACTAGCATGTAACTAGCTCTCTTCCAAATTTTTTTATGGAAGTAGACCACCTCTCAAACTTAATACCAAACAGTCTGTTTCACTATGGTTGTCAATAAAATGCTGCATTTATCTGCTTTTTATCTAAGAAGAAGAAATGCTAACAAGTTCAATGCCTTCATAAGAAGTTTATTTTATTAAGGCGAACTTAGCTAAATCTAATAGAATTTTATTTGAAAAATTCTAAATAAATTGCTGTTAAGTTTCGCATTTTACATATATAAATTAATGATAAGATTAGCATATCATTTCATCTATTTATATAGATATAAATGTTGAATTTGTTGGTATTTCTATCTAAAAGTAGAATGTTGATCTTATCAAATTTTTTTACTGACGGCTATGATAAAATAGATTCTTTTTATATTAAGTTTGGGGGTGGTCAATTTTGGTTAAAAAAATAAATTGGGACATGAATAGTTTGGTCAAAAAATATTGTGATACACATCCACAAGTTGGTAATGGTTGGAAAGTAGTAACATGGTGCTTCTGAAGAACGTTGACTTACTTATTTTTCATTGTTACCGCCAAGATTACAAGTTTGATTGTTCATATAGTCACACACTTGTTTGAATCATCCTTCAAGTAAAGCTATGACACATTCATTGGAAGCTAATTTGAAAAGGTGTTTGCACAAATTATTCTGCATTTAAGATAAGGGCTATTGCCATGAATAATAGATGTATTTGACAATAACTTAGCTTCTTCTAGTACAGTAATTTATCATTCACTTTCATCTTATTTTATACAACTTTTAAAAAATAATTTAAGAATAATTTAAAATTATTATATTACTTATAAATTAGATATTATTTAATTACACATCATCTACAGTTGAGATTTTTTCTCTCTCATCTTTTTATTCTTTCAAAAAATAATCATCTCACATAAATACACTATGATATTCATACAACACATTATAAAGGACATAAATTTGTATTGCTACACATTACTAAGTGTTGCATAGCTATATGTCCGCATTGTCACATATTATATGATTATATGCTCACTCTATGAATACAATATGGCTATATATTTGATGTCTGCATTGTCATATTCTACGTAGCACCGTTACATATTTATAAGTCCGTATTTATCCTAGTACAGTTATATTAAGCATTTTAAGTCTGTATTTAGAATAAAAAATATTATAATTTTAGAAAAATATATATTATTACTGCTACTTTATATCCATTTAAATATACTTTCGTCATTTAGTATAAAACATCACCAATTTTTAATACAAATTCACTACTCTAATATTTTAATATTAATTTTATATCACAATAAATATAATTATTACTCCTTATATAAGTATTTAACTAAATAATAGAATAGCTTATATGAGATCTTTTCCTTTGATATTAGAAATTAGAAACTTTATTCTAAAATTGACCTTATTCTTAGTCCTAAACTATGGTCTCCTTGGCTTCAAGCTTGTTTTATATGCCATGATGCTATGAGTAAATTATGCATATGATATGCTGAAAGCCTGGAATCAAGATTAAAAATCTGAAAAGAAAGGGAAGAAAAGAGACGAACCCAAGATCATTAAAGAAGTCTGATTAAACTGGACGTAATTTCTATTAGGCATATATGCTCTGGAAGATGAGCTCCATAGGTCTTATTTTAGTTGCACGTAATCCTAGACTATGAAACAAGAGAACAATTAGTCGCCTTAACATTAAAAACCTCCCTAAGTTGGACAAGTGTATTATTTTTTTCCTTCATTCGAACCTGTAAAAGCTTTCAAACAACATGAAAACAATACGAGCACTTCTAACCATCTGAAAGAACTAATATTGCCAAACTAAATATTGAGTAATTCTTCCTTTTCGCATTCCATGGTACTTGATATTCAGCTTATAAGTGTGCACCATTTAGTGTCTTCTCAACAATATTCTGCAGCATGTGTGGCGTTAGCTTTCCATGTTATAGTACTACAGACAGTTTCTTTATTTCAACAATGACAGGGCGTACCTGCATTATAATTTCTAACTCTGCACCACCTGCAGCATAATAAAAGCGTAATGCTTCTGCCTGAAAATTTTTTTATACAACTTATTAACCTAGTCAAACAACAGACCATCTATTAACCAGCCATACTAGCATTTTTTCGACCATCAGCATATACATCAGCACATAGCATGTAAAGCTCTAGTTTCTCTAGTGAGAGTGCACATCAAATTAAAATTCTTTCCAGAATGAAAACATTAACCACAGATTACAATCACTATCTTAGCAATCTCAGTTCATTCTGTTTCGGAGTCACAGTACATCTTCAGGACTGAGAGCAGTCTAATACAACAGGTGCCACCTAGGGAGGCACTGTTAATCCAAAGAGATTCAAACTATCATACAGCAACGCAGAAGAGTTTCATCACAGCGATGTATTCCGCAACACAAGCATGGGATCATTTCATGTACTTCTCCAAAAACTTGCGATGAAAATCATTCCTGATGGTATCGTTGATGAATCGCTTCACAGCCTTAGTTTCACCACGAGCCTGGTTCTTAAAGACGACATCATCATCCCACCTGTAACAGTAGGAATGATAATTGGAGGTCAGGAAATCATAGCCATTGTCTGGTCGCAGATTATCAATGAAGCTGTATTATTAAGTACCTTCTTTTGACACTGAAGGAAGTTGAGTTGTTCAGATTGATCAATGGGTTGCCACGCATTAGTTCAGCCTCTTTTACTTTGAGTTCTTCTTCCTGCATTTGCCGTTCCTGAAACAAGCAAACAGGACATTAAGCCGTGATTCGAGCCAGACCCACATTCAGAAGAGGGTCATGAAGAGTACGAGTATCAATGCTTGATCAACCCAGCATTGTGTGGAACCTGGATGTGCTGTGTTATAACTCTATTCAATCTAGTCAGATGCTAAGCCTTCTACTACTGACAACTACTTCCTATGGGGAAAGAAAACACTATTTTCAAGAATAATTCCCAACACCATTTGATCCTCTCTAACTTTCTCTTCCTAGCCTTTATCAACAAAGGGAAAGAAAATTTTTGCAAGAAAGGACTCTCATTTTACCAAGAAAGTGCTTTATCATACTTCGGCAATCTTTGCAATGTCATGCTTCTAACAATTTTTGTTTGTCTCTGTATCATCATGAAAGGAGATTACTTACATATAAAATTGCAAAATATGCACCTCAATATAACTAGTTAAAGAAGAAAAGTCCAACAAATACCAGGATAACTGCACCAAATAACTAGCTATTAGAAGGCTACAAAGCATAGGCACCTCTTGAGTGTTGTTAACATGCAAAACCCATAGCAGTTTCAAAACCCACCTAAAATTGGTATGCTCACAGGTTTCAGGCTCGTTTCAGGTGCTTCCAATGGATTTTGTCACAAATTTGTTAGTTTAGGTTGCCCGTGTCATTTTGGTGGTTTCAATGACAAAACTAACGAAACTGGCTACACTGGTAAAATGAATATTTGGGGTTAATAGATTGGATTTGGCTCTTCTTTCACCCTAATCCAACTTCCAACCCAAATTGAACCAAAAACAAAAATCTAATCACTGGTTAATTTCTCAAAATTTGGCATGAAGAAAAAAGAACAATGACATAAATATGAAACTTCTTGCTTTTCTTCTGTTTCTGTGACACTATATCCCATAAATATGGCTTTTGCATCTGCCACATTTGCAGGCAGCAGTAATGTGAGCTACCTATTTTGCGTTCTTCACCATAGACTTTTATTGTCTCTGAGGGATATTTCATTTTGTTAAGTGGATACTATATGTTTTCTTAATTTCTACTATTACATCAATTTTCTGTTATTTCTTGTTATTTTTCTTGATTTATACTGCATCTTTCATATATTAAAGAAGAGAAGTAGAACTAACAAATAGAGCCAAAATGGCCATCACAGGATGAAAATTTGAAACATTTACTTTTGTTTCACAGACCAAAATCTAAGACGAAGTTTCAAACCTTGGTAAAATCTCTATTTGTCATCCACATGAATCATATATCACTATTTAAAATTGAAATGAGAAACCTAGCACAACCAAGAATAACTACGTGGTGAGTTTTATTTCATGCATTAGCATGTAGCAGGAAAGTACTTACTTCCTATGGAATAAAGTTATTGACAGTACATTACCTTTCCAATTACAATAGAACATCAAAGAAAATTATGTCAAAAACGGAATCCCAATGGTTAGACAAAACAGACAAGAAAACCATGACTAGTACAGACCTTTCGAAGCTTCTCCTCAGCTCGTTCCTTTTTTATCCTTTCAAGCTCCGCCATCAAAGCCTCAGTGTCATCATCATCATCATCGTCATCATCACTGATCACAAGAACTTATGTCAACAATACGATCCAAAACAAAAAGACAAACATAAGAACAAGAAACCTAGAAAGAACATAATAAGAGGGAAAAATTAGGAGATAAACAAATTTTATAATAAAAAAACATCAAATCATTTTTTCAAGTGGAAAAAGTGTCAAATCTTAAAGGTCTTAAAGGAAGCCCAATAAGAGTTCAGACAACTTTCAAATCTATTTGAAGCAAGCTGACCAAGGTCAACCATTAAATACCACACACCAAGATTATAATTTGTTAAATCACTTTCCAATATGATTCCAGAGAAAACATCTAGTTTTAGAAAAGAATAACCAAAAATTTATTTCATCATTACTCTTTCTGACCAAAAAGAAACTATGGCATCCAATAATATGAACTGCCAGGCCCACATATTAAATATAGGATGTGTAGAAAGTATAAACAGATAAAACATGACATCTCGAGCCAATCAAAATATCTAATACCATTAAGCTTTCTTTTGCATCTATTAGGGTTGCACAATCCTACAATTCCTTGATTGTATGCTGCAGACTCATTTAGCTCCAAGTAATATGACTCAAAGGGAGGATATCATTAAGGTCATAAGTATCATTTGAATGTTTTTTCTTCATTAATTCTGCTATTCAAGAGGTGTGATAATAAGTTAGATTAAGGAACCATTCTAACTATAAAATCCACATTCTCCAATTGCTATATATGCTAGTTAAATTTAGGTACTTTCTCCTCATCATTTTAGTTCAGAAGTGATGAATGAGTTAGAGTAAAGCTACCATTATGAGTTTAACTTTATCGCGACTATTCTCGTAGAGTAATATCAAGGTCTATGTTTTCCATAGGTTAAGGAATCTACAAGTATAACTATGAAAATGATCAGGATATATCTCTCCTCTTTTTTCACCACTATTGGTCTGAAACACCATTAGGGACTCCTCGAGAACTATGAAGCACGGATACGGATACGGGATACGGATACGATACGATACGGATACGGGGATACGGCAAATTCTCAAAATACAGGATACGATACGTCTAGGATACGGCAATTAAAAAATCTAACTATTAGTATTAGTTCTAACCGGTATACTAATATTTAAGAAGATGAATTCATGATTTCATGTCATTCAAATTAAATATAACCAGCTAATCTAGGAATCTAATAATGGAATAAATCTGAAAATTCAGAATCATAATACTTAAGCAACTAGAGAAGGTTTAAAGCAATAAAAATTCAGACATGCAATACTTAAGTGATCATACAGTTAAACTGTAAATAAGGCAAAGTAGAAAAGGAAAAAAAATCAGAGAAGAAATCTGCACAATCGAAGAAGAAAAAAAAAATTCAAACATGCAATACTTAAGTGATCATACAGAATTAATTAAACTGTAAATAAGGCAAAGTAGAAAAGGAAAAAAAAATCAGAAAAGAAATCTGCACAATCAAAGAAGAAAAAAAATTCAGACATGCAATACTTAAGTGATCATACAGAATTAATTAAACTGTAAATAAGGCAAAGTAGAAAAGGAAAAAAAAAATCAGAGAAGAAATCTGCACAATTCAGAGAAGAAATTCAGAGAAAGGAAAAAAAAGGAAAGGGGAAGAAATCAAATGAATAATTCAGAGAAGAAATCGAGGAAAAACTGAAAAGAAAATTGAAGAAAAAAAAAAGCTAGTTCATCAAGAGAAGAAATAAACATACCTTCGTCGAGAGAGAGGAGGAAGAAGGGAGAGCGGTGGCTTGTCGAGAGAGAAGGGGAGAACAGGGAGCGGCGGCGACGGCGTGGTCGCGAGAGAGAGGGAGCAGCGTCGTCGAGAGAGATCGAGAGAGAGAGAGAGGGAGAGCTAGGGCACGGTTTGAGATATCAAATTGGGGGTGGAACGACGGGGGTGGGGGGGGGGGGGGGGGTAGGGGTGGGTAAGTTAAATTTCTTAACGGGTTTATAAAATTAAACTCACCCGATTACCCAATTAAACCCAAAACGTATCCAAAACGTATCCGAAACGTATCCAACACGTATCCAGCCGTATCCACCCCGTATCCGAAAATAAAAATTAATTATTTAAATTTAGGATACTTCGAAAACGTATCGGATACATATCCGGGCCGTATCCGGCCCGTATCCGTATCCGATACGTATCGGATACGGATACCTCCACCCAAATTGGAGTATCCGTGCTTCCCAGCTCGAGAATAATTACTTAACTCAGAGACATGGAGATTGTTCATTCATATATGTAGTAGCTCAATTTATAATAAGGTAACAAGAAACAAGACCAAAGGTAGCAATTCTTCTGTAATAATATAGTAACAAGCAATAAGACCGAAAGTAGCAAATTGACATATGAATCAACCATGCATACTAAAAAGAGTGCATTGTATCTAAACTTAATCCAAAAGTAAACAACAGGCTATGCATGAACTTCTAACTTCCAAGTTCTAACTGCTAACTCTTGCTTAACATATGTGAAATAGAAGGCAAGCATCATGCACTTTCCTTTGCCTAAGACCAAAAATAGTGCCTAGCTCTTTCACAGATTACATGATTTGGATCAGATGGATGCCAGTAACAGAACACCAATACATTATTAACACAAAAGGCAATGCAAACAAGAAATAGTTTGTTGCCACATGATTTAAGAATCCATGTAATTATGATGTAAATCCATTCAATTGTGGTTATCCTTAATAACCACTAACTTTCAATTTCACATAAACAATGTAAATAAAAACCTGTACAATCTCACTTAAGATAGTTTGAACCACTATCACTTTCAAAACTACTATGACATATCAGTAAGCAAAAAATGTTTTAAATTTAAGTTACAAATCAACCTAGTAGCAACTGAAGCTATTTGGCTAATTGGACCTCACATGAACGGCAAAGAGAAAATAGCCAAAATCAAAACTCATATGTAACTGTTTTTTATTGCACTACATCCAATAATGTAATTCTTGCCATTAGATAAATTTACTCATAATAAATAAACCCATGAAAAGTTGAGCCATCACCCTACATACTTAATTGGTCACAAGAAGCTGCTCCTCCTGTGCACCAAAACAACAAGGCTTCCACTTACATATAATTTAATAACTAATCCCCATAGGCATCAACAATCCAAGAAGCAGAATATTGGACCAAAGAGATGAATTTAATGTTCATGCAACCATCTAACAAAATGTGGACTAACATTGGAAAGAGGGAGCAAGTAACCACCATAATTCTTCACTAGCTCTGTCATTATTATAAAAAAAATTCTAAACATTTGAACAAACATGAGAATAATTCCAAGAGGCTATTGAATCCAGCACCTTTCCCCATCTGATCGTCTACTGCAGCAGAAAAATTACTTATACAGGAAATAATGAACTCCTAAGTGCTAACCCTCATAGGTCAACAAGCGAATTAACTCAAACATGAGAAGGTCCTATGAGAACTCAATAGATTTTGACAGCAAGTGTACTTAACTAATTTAAAAACTCCTAACACCTCCATAATATATTTAGAAGTAATGCAGGGAAGGGGGAAGATTGAAAAAGAAATTAATCTGATGTGCCAAAGTTCATTCTGATTGGACAGGATGGAATATGGCCTTTACTGACTAATATGAACATGAGTCTTTCATAAGATGAGGAACTTGCAAATATTGATTTCAAATATCAATAAAGAACATTACAACAGTCATACTCTAACATCTTCCTATGCATGAATTAGTAAACTTTCAAAACGTACCTGTCATCATCACTCTTGGCTTCCACATCAGAGTCATCAGCATCGATATTCCGTGGAACTATCCTGTCTTCAACTTCTCTCTTTGACCCTGAAATTTACCAATATGATTGCTATTTGAATAACCTTGAACATTATATATTTCTTACAGAATTAGCATATATAGAAAAGATGTATACAAAATATATATGTTCATGGAATCATGGTGAAATAGTCTCTTACCTTCCAAGAGGAGCTGGCCTGTGCTTGATCCTTTCCTTCTATCTCTTTCTTCTGCAAAGATGCAGATAATTTTCCAATTAATGGATTTGAAGAAACGAAAAACTAGAGGCCTTTCATACAACAAAAGGAAAATTAGGTAGTCTAGACCCAAGGAAGAAAAGATCTCAAAAAAAAAAATCAAACACAAAAAACCAAGCTGCACAAGATTAAAAATGTAAAAAAGGAAGGACAAGAAATTGAAGTGCTTCAAGCAAGAAAATGACGCAAATACGTAGGAGTATCCAAGTGAATTGCAAACCTTGATTGTGAATGAGTACGAAAGATAAAAAAAAATATGATGATAGGAATAAAAGTTTTGGCAATTGTAGCCAAAAAAGGAAAAAAAATTAAGGGAAGAAGTAGACAAGAATTTTTGCAATACCAGCATAGGACTTGTCCTTGGATGAGTAGTGCCTCCTTTCCCGGTCCTCCAACTCATCCCTCAGGTTCCTCTTCTGCAACTCATCCTTCGTATCCTGCCCTTCTTTCCTGCACCAACACAAAAGATGCTACTGTCATCGCCAAAACGAGAAACACTCACTGTAATCTCAATTTAGGGTTCTCCTTGACCCAAAGATCAGAAGCCCAGATTAAACAGAATCAATCAAGTCCCAAAAGGGTAAAACAAGAATTGGGTCTACCAAGTTCCTCTCTTTTCTTCAGAATCGCTTTGAAACACTTAGGAATATGTATCCTAGGGCTAGGGTTTCAACAGATTGAAGGCGGAAGAGAGGAATAATACCTGGGCTTAAGGGCGGTGTGGGAGGCGAGATCCCTCGAGGAGTACTTCTGAGAGGGACCAAAGATTCGCGTGCCGCCTTGCTCGTTGCCGCCCTTCGCGGGAGCCCAGGTGGGTCGTGCCGCCGTCGTCATCGCTCCACGATCCTTCCTCTCCTCGACTCCTCAATCGAGCGCAGATATATCGACGACAGAGAAATCAGTTCGGAAACCCTTGGTCCTCGGTCGAGAAGACGATTGATTACGGAGGAGGTAGTAAGCAATGGCGGCGAGAAGGAAAGGGGAAAGTAATAACGAGGAGGCGTATGTTTATCGGGAATAAGAAAGACCGACTGGGTTATGTTAATCGTTATGCACCGGATAAATTAACCATGCTTTTAAGCCCCAGTTCATTCACGAATAACAATCGATTTTATTTCGGAATACATCTCTTACTCCAAAATAACAGCTGAACATAGTAATAATCATATTTTAAAATATAAATACTATTTATTAAAATTAAATTTTATACTATACTATATTATATCTATTAAATACTATATTATTAAGAATTTTATAATATTTATATTTATATTTAAATATATAAAATTAAAATAATATTTCATAATAATAATACATTTTACAATGTGCTTACTTTTATAAAATATTAAATTATTTACATTTATGCTTAAATTAAATTTTATTTATTTTGTAGAAAATAAATAAAAATACAATAAAAAAGAATAGAGTAGAGATAAGCGATAAATTATGACAAAATATTAATAATTTAAAAGTGGGAACAGAGGAGTAATGAATTAGGATAAAACTTCTGAAAAAGATAAGAAGAGTGATAAATTATAATAAAATATTTAAGAGAGGTTATAGTCAAATTAATAATATAATCTCATGTTGTAAGGTAAATAAAGCATATTAAAGTATAAATATTTTAATATTATTAATAATCTCATTTTGCAAAGATTATTAAAAAATATATGTTCCCCGTAAACTAAAATTTTATTATCGTTTACTATAAAATATAATAATATTTAAAATATTAATTTCAATTATAAAATATGTAGGATTAAAAAAGGCTACCATCATGATCATTTGGTTAATCATAGTTATCTGCTCTACAAGAGATAATTTTCAATTCGATAATGAACTCAATACGTGCCACAATATTTTATAGGTGGCTATTAGTCTTAGCCGGTTTGGCTAACACAACCAACTTGACTTAACCAAATAATAATTAACTAAATATGAGTACTAAAGTGCAAATACTGAAAACAAATACGAAATGAAAATAAATAGGGATCAAATTCTATCTGAACTAGTGCGAAGTGGGTTTGGTCAAGCCCAAATCATATCACGAAGACACCCCGATAAACTAATTAAATTTGTAATTAAACATCGTCTATCAATATTTCATTAGAAATTTCAACAAAGATAATCTTAAAATTTTAATACAGTGAAAGTTGCATTGATGTGAACGTTCGGCTAAAACTTTACTAGTTATTGATTCACAAAGTAAATAAAACTGATAAATTGAATAGAAAAAAAAAACAAAAAAACATTTTTATAAAAATTATTTTTGTATGAAGTATTGGAAAAAAATTAAGGAAATGACTAACTTACTTTATAAGTGTGAAAGTCACAATTGCATATTAAAAGTATATTTATACATTTGATGTAGGTTGATGTGACTATTATTATTAATTAATTTTTGATCTATGTAAATTAATTTGTGCATAGTTAGATCTCATATAAAATTAATTATTAATATGATGCATTTATATTATACAATCTAATTTTTGAGTGTCTAAATAGATTTTAGACTTAATTACACTTTGCTCACTGTACTTTAACTATGTATCACTTAGTCTCATATGCTATAAAAGCATAAAAATACACCTCTACATTTTTGAAAAGCTATAACCCCTTAGACCCCGTTAACAGATGCTCTAAGATTATTTTATCCCTTTATTATTGGAGAAAAATATTATGGTTAATTGGCTGAATATATAAAATTATCTATCTACCCTTATTTACTATTGATTGGACTACTCTGTTTCACACAACACGTAATTTCGTCGTATCGACTGTGCCCAATTGAGAGAAGCATTTGCTTTCTCAATCCACCACTCTCATCCTTATACAGAATTCTTTTTGAACTCTTCTCTCTCAACTTTGAAAGATACCAAGGTATAATTCACACACAGAAAAAAAAAAATACAGGATGTCACACATCATAGGAGATCGAGCAAATAAGAGATTTTGTAAGGTTTGTCCACTTAAAATTTCTAGTTTATACGGTGTAGGCTTTCTTATAGGTATATTATAGGGATAATTCTACTTAGACCTTCTGAATTATCATCATTTTCTACATACACTCCCTAAACTTCTTTTTAACATCTACACCCTTTGATCTAAAATTTTTTAGTTTAGAGGTCTATATAATTACTCTTTCTATAGTTCAAGAAGTATATATGAATAATTTTCTTAGCTTACATGGTGTATGTGGGCTAATAAAAAGGTTCATTAAGTGTATGTGTAAAATAGTGATAATTCAAGAGATCTAAATAGAATTATTCTTATATTATAATATTAATATCTTGGTCCCCACCCCAAATTTGAGGTTTTTCGAAGGCTTAGTGAGATAGTGAATGTAATAAACTTGTTGGTTAGTGGATATTCTATACTCAACTTATGTTTGTTTACTCTTCTTTTCAAGCATTTAATTATTCTAATCTATACATAGTTTGCATGTAGATAAACATTGAGTTTATTTGTATGCACTTTATAAGCACATTGAGTTTATTTGTCCACATATAGATAAACATTCTAATATATGTTTCACTATAAATATAAGTTACAGACAAATGTAAAAAATACAATATTAGATCAATCAAACTAGTGAACCTAGTCAATGAGTCAAGTAAAGAAATACAAAAGAAATAATTATATGCTAAAACATACAAATACCATTGAAGAAAATATTCTAAATGAATTATCTGACAATATGCCGATACCTACTAGTACTATTGAAGAAAATATTTCAAATAAATTATTGACCATATAACAATACTTACTAGTAATGTTGAAGAAAAGATTCCAAATAAATTATAGTGAAACTGAGTATAATTTTGGTATATCTTTGTATTCTATGGAGATGAAGATTGAAGTGGTAGTATTAAAAAAAATAATGATAACAATAAGGCAGCAATAGTGACAGTGACAATGATAGTGATAGTGAATATTGATGGAAATGAATCTTCCTATCCAAGAGCTAATAATGATGAAAGTGTAATAGTGATGATAGTAGTGATAGTTAAATGAACTTAATTATCTATACTTTAATCACAAGAAACATATAGTTAAACCTATACTAAAGCTTATGATGATATTTCCTAATGCACACTTATTTAAAGACTTATTAAAATAGTTTTAAAGAAAGATATAAATTCAAATACATTAGAAATGAGACTTCTAAAATCATTGTTGAATGCAAAAATGGTTGTGGGTTTAGAGTGCATAATTCTCCATTGATTGACATATTTTTTTTTTTCAAATTACGAGTCTCAAAACACCTCATAAATATGAAAGAGTTTATAATAATAACATATCTAACTCTACCTGGTTGGCTATCAAATGCAAGTGTAGAGGGGTAAAAGAAAAGTTATTGATATACAAAAATAAGACCATAAACAACAATACACTAAATTATGAGATTATTGTGAGGTTATTAAGAGACAAAGTCTAGGAAATATGTTGCACATATAATAGTCAATTCTAAGTACTGCACTAAGATTTATAAGCAATTATATCCAGTAATATATTACTTGTTTATCCAAACTAGAATACATATTATGACCATTATAAAGAAAAAAAAAGTCTGCTTCTTCATCTTTCTCTAGACTACAACAAACTGAATCAAAACTTTTTGTTTCTCTTTCTCATTCTTTGGTTGTCTCCTTCCATGGTAAAGAATATTCTTTTAATTTCCATAATTTCTAATTCTAGTTTGTTAATTCTCTCTATGATTTAACCAAACTTGTTGACTTTAGAAAATATATAAGAAAAATGATTATATGAGTTTTCTTTTGGCATATTTAACAAATATTAGTGTATGCAACCATCTATCATTTATTTTGAAGCGCATGCAGCCCATAAGTTGTCTCTTTGGGTTGATCTCAATGTATGAGGTCCTAACAATAGCTCTTAATTTACAATAATAGAAGACATCTTCAAGAGAAGAATATTTGGTATTACTGCTGCTTGTGCTAGAGGCTATGTGGGCAAAATATATAGAAATAGAATAAGAAAATTTAGGACTTGGGAAGGAGAGGAGCTAGGAAAAAAGAGTAGAAGGCCTTTTATAGTCCATCCTAAGAAAAGAGACGAGGGCAAAATTATCTAAAAAATAGTTTTTAACCAACATGAGAGTAATTTTGTCTATTTAAAAATAATAAATTATTCACGTGTTTACCACATGAATTTTTTACTCACAGAAGGCTAATATATGAATTTAGTTATAGCATTTTCAAAAGTTTAGAAAATGTATGTGTACACTTTTATAATATAAGGAGGCAAAGTGATACATAAGGCAAAATGTAATTAAACATATATTTTAATAGCTTTGATATGAGTCTAGTATGTATCTAGTTGACTCAAGGCATTGATCAAATTTGACACATAAGCAAATTAATAAATTTTGTGATTTTAAAATCTCATATTGGATTCAATTGAATATTTTAATTTTTGAGATCTATAACTCAATATGTGTATATTTTTTTATCCTTTAGAGTCGTGTGGCTGAACTTTTGGATTTATCATGGTTGGATCGGATTTGAAATGTCTTAAAAACATAATTTTTTTTATGATATGATTTTGATTCAATTTACAAATTTTACTTGGATTAGCTTGTTGACTAATTGCTTAATTATTTTATAGCTAATATAATATTTCTTAATTGAAAATATTTGTGATTCGGACTTTTATTACTTTATGATAAATCATTTATAAGGCTTATGTAATTATCAATATATTTTAAAATATAACAAATGTATAAAAATGTCTATAATCTTTGTGTGCAAAGTTGTTACGAAGGTTGGCGAAAAAAATAAAAAAATTGAAGAAACGACTCTTTCACTTTATGAAAGCTAATAGATTCACCGAATAATTTGAACCTTAGTTTTATCCGAATTGATAATGCCCGATGATATGTAAAACAACTTTCACAATATCGTAGGCAACAATTTCATGCTAAGTTTCCACGCATGTCTAGTGTGTGGATTTGCTCAAGAAGATGCTCATATTTGATCCAAGCAAAAGAATCACTAGTAAGTTGTACTTTTAATATCTTATATGATGTATTTAAATTGTGTTATTTAGTGACTGAATAACTTTCTACTTATTTTTTGTTGCAGTTGAGGAGACGCTCTCTTATCCATATTTGGCATCACTTCATAATATCAACGATAAACCTATTTGCTCAGCTCATTTCGATTTTAATTTTAAATAAACATCATGAGAAAATATTAAAGAACTAATATGAAGAGACTCTTTAAAATTTAATTCAGATCCAATTTGTTAGAGATTTTTTTTTACCCGCTATTGTTGATTAAGTTATTGTTGTTGTTATTGCCTGTTCACTGAATCATCAATCTCCTTGTACAAGATGATCATGTCGCCTCTTCTATATTGCTTTATATGATCTTTATGTCAAGTTCAAAGTTCAGTTATTAGAGTTTGTGAAAATTAAGAAAAATATGATAGAAAAGGCTCTTCTAGTGTACAATGTTCTTATCTATGTAGAATCTAGAGAATGCAGATATATACAATTATCTCACTTTTATTTCAATAATGTTGTATTTTAAATTTATTTGGTATATTTCACTCTTCTAGTGCACAAGTCTCTCATCTACACAAGGTTTATGGAAAAAAGATGTATACAATTTTATTCTCATTTCAATTATATTGTATTCTAATTTTTAAGCATGTATAAGATCTTACATAGAACCTCATACAAGATAGTCAATAGATCCTCTTGACCATAAAGTTCTTAATTTTCTCAATTTAACTTGCCACTTTTAATTCAGTTGTGTTTGCTCTTTAAAAAGTGAAGCTTAATTAAATGATTGACTTTAGTATTTCATGAAAGAAAATAAGGAAATAAAAGTGGAGTTATTTTTTATAAGTAAAAAAGTTGTTTTTTAAATTTATTTTCTACAAAAAATATTAAGCATCTATTTACTTGTTTAATAAGAATTGACTTTTTCTAAAATAAATCTCCTTATATTGATATAACAATTAAACAATCACTTACGCATACTAGTATAGAATTCCTATTTCTCTTCTCTCACTTCATGCACCTGAATTATTACAATATAATAATAAGAGTAAATTATTATTTTATCAATTATATGCCACTTATTTACTATAATTCTCTCTTATATCTAAAGTTAGTCATTGGTGACCTGTAATTTTTGATAAACCCGTAATGCAATGTGGGGTCATTTCTCGGAGCAGAACCTTTAACCTGCATTGTGGGGTCATTTCTCTATATTACAGAATTTTTATTTTCATACAAGTACTGAGGTAATATAGATATGTTGTGGTAGTAGAGAAAGAATATATATCGTAGTACTAGTATATTATGTATATAATCTATAGTTATTAATAAAAAATTACTTTAAATCCTAATATTTTTTAAAATCTAATCATAGGTATTTTGGTCATTCAATAAAAAATTATAAATTTTTCCAATACAATTTTACTAATTCTGATTACTTTAATATTAACTTTATGTCATATCAAATATAATTATTGCTTCTTATACTAGTATACAAATAAATATTTGAATAGTTTATCGGTGTTAGCTTTCTTTTCCTAGTATAAAAATACTTTTTTAGAATTGATATTATTCCATAAATGAACGAAGCTCAAAAGTAGAGAAGTTTCTTAGAGTGATTAGTTTCTTTCCTCGCTTTCTAGTAATTAAATAACTTCTTCCATAAATAACTTAATTAATTGGGTGAAAAAGGAGACAACTATTTTTGCTAAAGGATATTGCAACTTTTATTAACTTTATTAATAAGTTTGGACCAATCTTATTAGTTTCTCGAGCCGTAAAATTATCCAACTCTTCTTTTTGGTAAGCAAGTATTTACTAAGCCTCATATAGGATTTATTGGTAGTAGTAAATCACAAAAATTATGGAATGAATGAAAAAAAATAAGAAAACTCAAATGGATTTAGATATCTTTCTTGAAAGATTTGTAAATTTAAATGCTCCTCCCGTAAATAGAACCTACATGATATTCACATAATCCATTGGTCAAACATTTCTATTAAGTATCCAAAAAAATAAGACAAAATTTACTAAAAATAATCTAAAAAATAATTTTCAAATTTACTACAAGCAATAACAAGCCTCCAAAATATATGAAAGTATAATACAAACTGCAACAATATAAATAATGCTTTAATAATAATATATTAAACTTATAAATTTAATAATGAGGGTACGGAAGAGTAAATGTTTAGACGGGTTAATTTGGTCAAGAACTTAGAAAAACGTTGTAATAACCTAGATCTAAATAATAATAATAATAATAATAATAATAATAATAATAATAATAATAATAATAATAACAATAATATATAAGAGACAAAAAGAAAGAAAGAAAGAGAAAAAAAAACTTATTGGTTGCACGGCACAAGCGTGCCATGCAAACAAGGCTAGCGCCATGGGCACCACGCGCCCCCACTCGTTGGCCCGGCCAATCGGGCCGGGCCAGCAGGGGTGCAATGGGCCCCGCCGCCACACCCCCTCATCGCCTCTCTCTCTCTATAGCTCTCTCTCTAAACTCTCTCGTTCTCTCTCTCTCACTCTCTCTCTCAATCACTTCTTTCTCTTTACCTCTCTCTTTCTCTCCTTCTCTTATCGACGCTGACCTGCCCGTGGCCGTCCTTGCCGCCACTGTCGCACCCTCCTCACCTCCTCTTTCTCTCTCTAGCGCCCTCTCTCTCTCTATAGCTATCTCTCTTTAAACTCTCGCGTTCTCTCTCCCACTCTCTCTCTTTAAACTCTCGCGTTCTCTCTCCCACTCTCTCTCTCTTATCCTCCTCTCTCCCTCTCTCCCTTTCTTTTCTCTCCTCTTACCGACGTTGGCCTGCCGCCATTGCCATCACTGTTGCTGCCGCCGCACCCTCCTCACCGCCTCTCTCTCCCTATAGCTTCTCTCTCTCACTCTCTCTCACCCTCCTCTCTCTCGATCACCTCTCTCTCTCTCTCTCCTTCTTTTACTGACGCCGGCTTGCCGCCATCGCCATCACCATCACTGCCGTCGTTGCCACCGCCACCACCACCGCCGAGGTGAACCTCCCTCCCTTCCTTTCTCTTCTTCTTTTCATCTACTTCTTCCTCTCGGCGATCTAACTTCTTCTCTGACAATAAGACACCTATCTAAATCACTTATTTTATTTAGTTAATCTAAATTAGATTTTTAGTTTAATTTTTCAAAAATAGATATATTTAGTAATATGGTTATTAGATAAGTGTAAATAGTGTAATTTCAGTTAATTATAATTATAATATCCGTACATAAATATATTTTTAACTTCATGTATTTTTATTAGATTAATACGTGTCTTTATAATTAGGTGTATATATATATATATACAACTTATTATACATTATTATGCATGTAATAAAATAGTAGGCTTATGTAATGTTTCTATTACATGATTAAGTAAATATTATTTTATATGCAACTCTTCATCGGTTTAGTAAGAGTAGTAGTCACAAAATAATTAAAGTATAATTATATAATATATATACTTGTATTTTAAATTATATTATTATACATGTAGCTCTTTTACATTATTTATAAAAAAGGATTGACTATTATATAGTTAATATATAATTAACAAACTATGATTTTATAAATAAATCTACAATTAGAATAATAACATATTAATGTTATTGTAATGAAATATATGATATAAATCAAATCATTTAATAAAAACAAAAGAAGAAATTTTAAACCTAATAAATCATCATATGTTACACAAATAGATCCTAATCGGATAAATAACTAATTTTATATTACTTAAACATTTTCAGACCTCTCCTTATATGAGACCCCGTGGACCTTACTAGCGATGAATAACGGTTGATTGATGGATGTGAGAGATACATAGTTTGTGTCTTCTGATCAAAAGTGAGTAGTCTTATCCCCTAGACATCTTTATCAGATTATGATATATTATATAATTATGTATATGCATGTTTTGGCCTCCAACATGATTATATTATCTTATCTAGAGATGATTTCAGTTGAGCAAATTTTATCATGCATATGATTAGACTAATTTGGGATATGAGTATGTTGGTTATATATAGAGATAATTGAAGATGACTATACTGTAATAACTTTATATCGAGATGATCTTTAGCATGAGTATGCATGTAATAGATGTATGATTCGAGATTGCATCGCATTATATCTCTTTTGACTTTTCTTCCACCTAAATTTCTGATATGCATAATTTGTTATAGTACTAGATAAAATGCATATGATCTGTCATTTAGAAGGAAAGCGTGAAATCTGATTGATATGATAGTTGGAAAAAAGCATGAGAATACCTGAGTGGGCGCGAGGGTTAGGGCGTTCCTGGAGATGATTGATCGCTCGACATAGTTGCGATCCTGTTGGTCTTACGTAGACATTCGAACACATGCCGTTTGCTAGGGCATATATAGCGAGTTATCCTCATGTGGTTTCTATCAACTAGTTGGGTACCTGGGTCTAGATGATGATGATATCATTAACGTTGGCAGGGTATGATTATATGATTAAGATACCCTTAACGGTTGGCAGCGTATGCTCTGAGCTTTTGGGCTGTATTATTAGACCTGATACTGAATGTTGACTGTGCACAATTGTATAGTATGATAATGACATTTAGAGATGACATTTTTAATTAAGATGTTAAGAAATGCATATGATTTTACTATCATTGATATACTTGATTTTCAAATGGTTATTATGCATCATATGTGAGTGCATTTAGTATTATAACATGATTATGGTCGGTATGCATTATATGTGTCATATTGAGAGAGTTATGATGATGGTATGATATGGAGATTTGTTTATTCATTATCTAGAATTATATACTTTTATTAGTATGACATGATATCTAACTTTCTTTTATGTATTATTGAGGACAAATTCGTATACTCATTCATGGCATGATGCTCTTTCTGATTTATATTATTCAGTACATGATTTACTCTTTGTTTAACACCATTGATTCGTGATTCAAGATAAGGTCTATTCACTGAGTCTTTTGTTCATAACTCTCTTTATTTCTTTTCTAACCCGCTAGATATTATGGTACGTGATAACAATTTGAGATATTTTGAGGAGATAATTTAGAGCAAAGATGAGGTGAGCTATAGACGTAAGATGGTATAAAAAATAGTTTAGCTAAATATTGAGTTGTATCATTATTTAATATTTTCAATCTATTGTATAGATGATGATTTGTATAATACAGGTCGAATTATAATGTACTCATGTGTTAGTAATTTTAAGTTGTATCTTGATGGTTTGTCATGGCCTATGTGAGCCCTGCCAAATTATATAATGATTTAGTGTATATTATTGTGGATTTAGATATTCATATGTTAATATATTTATTTGGTTAATTGTATAATTTATTTAGTGATAGATTATGTGAGCATGGAAATGTTAGCAGGTTTTATTTGATGATGTCATGATTATAAGGGCAAATAAGTATATCTATGCGTGATGGGCCCTACCCGACTTGTCACGTGTGCCGCGCGTGCCATGTAGGTGCGTGGGCGTGCACATGCCCGTATCGAGTGGGGGCGTTACAAATATGCCCGTTGACTTTTGCAAAGATTATTCCTCTCCTCACTTCGTATCTAAATCCTTATTTAAAAATATAAATAGCTAGTTATGATTGAACTAAACCACTATTATGACCGACTGAGTCAAAACTCAATAGACCTTCTCGTACTCCTCTTCTCTTATCTTACCGAATCTCCTACCTTCCTACCGAAGTCTCTCTCTTCCACTCCCATCTGTTTCCCAAAGAAGTGGGCAAAATCAAAAAGAACAAAGAAGAGAAGAGCAGGCAGTGTAATGGATTTCTCTAATGAAGGCTAAGTCAAGGGAGTACCTACTCATGGCGGCCGCTACATGTAGTACAATATGTATGGAAACTTCTTTAAGCTCACTGCTAACTACATGCCCTTGATCCGACCCATTGGCTGGGGCGTTTACGGCATCGTCTAGTAAGAAAAATCTAACTTTTGCTTTCGCTGCAGATTGCCCAATTAGTTTGCATATGATTGCTTTCTCTTTGTATCTATAGTTTTTTCTTTTTTTTTATTTTTAGTTCGGAATGCATTGTTTAGTGGGCTGGGTTTCAAATGAATTCGTTTGCTCCTACTTATTTGTCATAATTGAAAAAAAAAGAATGGAATTTGAATTGTTTGTTGGTGTTCATTGTATTCTCTATACTTTAATTTATCATAGTAAGATATGTGCATCTATGCACATTTAAATTCGGTTATCGTATTTCCTCATTGTGTAGCCCGATAGTAAGAAAATGCATACTTACGTAGTCAACTACTCGTATACAATTAACATGTCACGAACTCCTCTATTACTGTATATTAGTGTCTATATTAGGGAATGCAACCAATTGAACAAATGGTATATCTCATGGATAAATGTTTACACAATTTTGAGGTGTATTTAAAGTGTTGCATTATGAAAAGAGCTTTATCGAGTGTTTACTATCTTCTCAGCTTCGTATATTAACCTATTTTTCCAATTTACAATTTCCTCTTTTTTAGGAGGGTTGGGATATTTCACTAACGCTTAGTACCTTTGCATGACTTGAATGTGAGCATGAGAAAGTGTTTTATAACACGTTAATGCCTATTTAGAAACTTGTCACAAAGAAAAAAATGAAACTAAGAGTAACATAGAGAAATAACAAGGAACTCAAAAATATTAGACTAAAGAATAGACAATAATATGATATAATGTGAATAAATGTTTAATAATTTACAATGTCATTAATGACTACAAAAAGAATCCAAGTAAATGCAAATGTGCGCAATGCATCAACCACTTTGTTTTTAAAAGTCTCACTAACATGCCTCATTTGGTTGGTGCATAAATCTCCGTTATTTACTAATTAACTTTATTATCATTTCTATTTCAAATGAGGGGGTGTGATAAAATTATCACATCTCCATTTTAGTCTTATGAGGTATGACTAGTAAATAATTAAATTGGCCTCTAGTTCTCATGTGGGTTTGCTTATGTCACTTAAGGATATTGTCAAGTCATGTGAAAATAATGGTGAATAGAAGAAAAAAAAGATGGCATGTTTACATATAAGAGTTGCAACTAAATAATTTCTCTATTAATATTACTCAAATGATAATCCCTCCGAACATACATAAATAATGACAACATGCATATTTTTAATTTATGCATGTTTTTTCATTTCAAAGGAATGTGAGAAAATTATCACATCACTTTTTTTTACCAAATGTGCATAACCATTTATTTGTATTTACGGCTTATATAACAATCAAATGAGGTTACGTAGAATTATAATTAGTCAAAATTATTGGATTCGGTAATTAAGTTGATTTAGGTAGCCCATTAGATGTGACTCACACTTGACTATTAAGTTATTGAGTTGGACTCTAGTTCTTATGTGTAGTTGTTCATGTCACTTAAAAGTGGCTAAGTCATAAAAAAATAGAAGAAAAGAAAAAGCAAGATGGCTTCTTTTTATACAACAAATATTTGTAATTAGATAGTTTTTTTTTGTTAGGATCCAGACATAAAAATTTTATTCTCCATATCTATAAGGGTATTTTGCTTTAAGAAGCTTTGAGTTGATTAGTTTTTTCGTTATCTTTGATAAGTTTGTTGTACTAATTTTCTTTGTAATAATTTGTTCAATAGTGGACTATTTTCCATGACTTGTGATTTTTTTTTGACTGAGAAATAATGGGAACTTAATTGCATCACAATTAAACCGATATTATTGGGATTGAACATGAGTACACTCATCCACATGAATCTCTTTATTTATTTGAGTATTCAATTGATCTTTCTAATAAGTGATATTATAGTCTTGTTTGACGCATATAAGATGTTTGACAAATTTTTTTAGAGATCTATGGAAGTGAATGCTAGTAGAATGATGAGGTTAATAGTGTCAATTAGAGGATATGAAAGGGAAGATACTAGACTTGTTTTATTATAAAAAAAATCTATACTACATTAGAAGTTAACGATACTAAGCCAAATAATATATTAAAAAATAGGTAAAACCTCTTAAGCTAATAATATTTGCCACCATATAGAGAATGAGATTAGTTAATATAGTAGTCTTATTTTGTACACTTTATTAGATACAACATAAGTATATAAGGAGGACACTAATACACTAGATAAAAAATATTTATAAATCTAACGGCATAATCAGCTTGATTATATGAGCAAGCGAGGCCTCTAAGTATTTGCAGAAAGCATGCATTTCAATGTCAAATGTATGCTATTAAATCGATATTCTCATTTTACCATTAGAAAGTAAAATAAGAATTCATTCTCACATAGTTTTTGTAAAAAAATATGATGTATTAGAATGAGTGCATTCGATTTATATAGGCTTATGAGGGAAAGATCCGCAAATTGTGCATTTTACTTTGTGATTTTTGTAAATGATGCTTTTAGAAATATGTAAGCACATATAATAATATAAGATTGGTCTCCCTCCAACCTTTGAATAGTGATTATTGAGAGAAATTGTGGACCCGTAAAAATATCTTTTTGTTTACATTTCAAAACGTCAATGAAATAATCTTGATAACAAGTTAGACAACGTATTTTTATAGATCACGAAGATGAACAATTTGATTATTTCACGATAGAAACAATTAGTGTGGCAAATGATGAGAAAAAAAAACCTAGATGTGTAAATAGTTTCAAAGTGCTATTTTAAAATTTTATATTAAAACAATATCAAATTAAAAAATAGTCTAAGCTTTGTATAAACTTGTGAGTGCAAATATAAACTTACTTAGCAATAATTATGTTGACTTATCAATCATAATCATGAGCAAAATGACAATTATATCTAATATTCAATCTCTTTTAGACTCCTCCATTCTATTAAATCATATAATGCTATTTTTGGTTTATTAAAAGATTGTGCTATTTGTAACAATTTTTGCTCTGTAAGTATCATTTCTTCAAAAGTTATGATAAAACAAAATATATGATACGCCAAATAATATAAATGATTTCTCAACTTATCATCAGAATCAGAACTCAAAGTCAAATCTACAAACAAGTGTACTTTAATATATACACTCAAATTTAGAATATATATATGACATAGTTATGCGGTAACAACAACCCTATTAACATAGGAGTGACTCTCCCAAGCATTACTGAATAAAATTGAGATCTCTTCATTCTTGTTTGTTCTCATTACCTTATATCAGCTCGTATTATTAGCTATATGAAGCTGAGACTCACATAACCTCATTTTCTCCTCTTATACCACATTATGGTAGGCTTCATCTTTGCCTCTCGAGTCTTGTCAATGTGCCAAAGTCTCAATCTATAATATACCGACGTATCTAAACATCCCTACTATGTATAAGAGATAAACAAAATAGGCTTCTAAATAAACATACACTCTTAACCTATGCTCTCGGAACACTTTCTTTTGTTTTTCTTTCTATAGTTTACAGATCCATTGAAGAGGTACATATGAAATATTTTATATGAGAATGTATAAGGATGATAAATAAAATTTTAAAAAGTATATTTGAAAAACAGTAAATAGTTTTGGGTCTAACCGAAATTATATAATAGCACTACAGCTGAGTGTTAATGATGATAAAAACGAAACTTAGGGTGTAAACTATAATGTTTCAAATCGTCTTCCAACTGCAAAACTATCGTAAGTTGAGTTACTAGACTGCGTCTCTCGAACCCTAAATCCTCCATGAGAATCTCCGTCCTCCGCCGCCTCCACCGCGCGCATCTCTTCTCTCGCTCCCGCTTCTCTTCTACTCCTCCTCCTTCTCCTCATCCTCTTCCCATCTACAAACCACTGTTGTATTCTCTTCCCTTCTCCCTTCGGTCCTTCTCCACTTCCTCCGATGGCCAAAACCCTACCCTTCCCTCCGATTCAGATGCACCAGTTCCTTTGGCAGACGCCCACAAGGCTTCTCCTCTTGTTGAAGATGTCAGCAACAAAGGTACCAGCTTTTTCTCGCGGCATTTCGCCTTAAAATCCGAACTTTTTATGCGGGTACTTGAAGTTTGATGGGCTCAATCTCACTCATTGTTTTTCTGCTTATATACCTTATCAAACTTGATATTTTTAGTGGATTAGTGAAGTATGAAGTCCTCAACTCGTTGAACGAATTGTCGCTCCTTTTTATACAAAAGATTTGATCTTTAATCTGCTGCAGTGGGTAATTGAAGTATGAGAGGTTGTCTTCTCGCTGTACGATTTAACGCTCTTGTGTCACCTTAAAGTTGTGATATTTTTTGGCTGGTAATCAGAGCTGAAGCGCCGGATCGAGCGGTACTATGAAGCTGATGATGAATCCGAGCTGTCATCCGTTATCGAGGCTGTCCTGGCGCGGAAGCTGTCAGGGCAACATGAGGAGACGGACGATGAGCTGGTAGAAGAGCTCCGGAACAAGCCGCTACCGGAGGTGAAAGACAGGGACTTTGAGTCAGATTTTGAGGAGCTCTACGACACTGATGAGGAGATTGATAACTTGTACAATGCGAGGCAATATGTGGAGAAGAAGATGATGAGTGATGAGTTCTTCAACATGGATGATCGGAAGTGGGACGACATGATCCGTGAGGCCACCGAGAAGGGTTTTCTCAAGGACACCAAAGAGTGTGAGGACATCCTTGAGGATATGCTCAGCTGGGACAAGCTCTTACCTGGTAATTTTCTACTTGAATATTTCTCTTTGCTGGTAGCACGCCCCTTGCCACTTGATATGGAAATCCTTATAGTTTCTGTCATGTAGTTTTGCTCCTGTTTCTAACATGATGTAGAAAGTCTGTATTTTCTTCGTTTTCCAATTAACATCCAAATTTACCAGAAAATGTGACTGCCAAATTACAATGCATTTAGTGTAGTTGATCTGAAACTGGCATTTTTTTTTTCACTCTCTTATAAAAGACTGGAGGAGTCGCTTTATCGTAGCTCTTTTCTTCTTTTGTAGGTCTAACTTTAAGTTAGCCCTTCATATTATCTTTTTCACTTTGGTCAGTTTTGTCTTGTGAATTACTATGTTGTCTAGCTTGTCTATCAAATCATTGAAGCCAAATCTTGGTTCTCCTGTTTATTCCTGAATATTGATTACAATCACTAGATGTCAGTTTATTAGTATGTGCTATATAACCAGGGTGAAGTAAGGTTCAATTATTTTTTTGCTAAAAGTCATGCTAGCTGACAGTATTAAAATCCTTAGTCATGATTAAGTAGCATGCACCTACACAGATGAGGAAAATGTTTTCATTTTTTATGTGTAGTTTGTAGAACATCTTGTCCTTTTAAATTGATTAGTCTGATCCTGAAGCATGGTTGTGTGGAGAAGCATCTTTGTTAAGATTATTTGTGTATGAAGTTAATTAACTTTGAGATCCATTACTGAGCTTACATCACTTGTACAATATTTTGATCACATACTTGCTTCTATTTTATTTACTTATTTATTTATTTTGACTACTATACTTCTGTCCATGGTTGGTGATTGAATGCCTGTGATTCAGATGAGATAAAACAAAAGGTGGAGGCAAAATTCAACGAATTAGGTGATATGTGCGAAAAAGGGGAGCTAGAACCTGAAAAAGCTTATGAATTGTTTAAGGAATTTGAGGATCAAATGGTTTTGGAATGCACAAAGATAATGGAAGCTGAGGAGCCCACTGAAGTTGATCAATCTACTGAGCCAGGAAAGAAGGTTGAGTTAGATGACCCACCTGGCGAGGGACCTATTCTTAGGTGGGAGTCACGTGTTGTTTTTGCTCCTGGTGGTGATGCATGGCATCCTAAAAACAGGAAAGTTAAACTTTCAGTCACGGTAAAGGAGCTGGGACTTTCTAGGCATGCTTTCCGTCGTCTAAGGGAAGTTGTTGGAAAGAGATATCACTCAGGCAGAGATGAGCTCACCATCATCAGTGAGAGGTATGGTACATTTCATGCTTAATGCATTTTTGTCTGCTACCATCATGGCAGTTCCTTTTTAATGAAATCTTGCTTGTCCCATCAGTCTTTTTGATATGATTGAACTGTCTAAATAGTTAGAAGGCTCTTACCTTTTCTCATGTCATGAAAGTTGGTAATCTGATGCTCTCATTTCATGTTATGACTGCCTAGTTGTTTCAATTTTACCCTTTTGAGCTCTTGTGTTATTAGATTATTTCATTTATTAAAAGGAGAGTTTAAATGAACTTTTAAATTGTGATGGACTTTCTTCAGCTGTTGGCATGGACAAGATTATCTAGTCACTCTGCTGAAAATGCTTTTCTGTCTCAGATATTAATGAATTCATTATTTCATTTATTAAAAGGAGAGTTTAAATGAACTTTTAAATTGTGATGGACTTTCTTCAGCTGTTGGCGTGGACAAGATTATCTAGTCACTCTGCTGAAAATGCTTTTATGTCTCAGATATTAATGAATTCCCTTGTTGCCACATCCTCAAACTTTTCCCTGCAACTTGTTTCAATTTGCATGTTACGAAGTTGAATGCTTAGAAGAACTTCTTACGTTGCAGATTTGAACATCGGGAAGAGAACAGAAAAGATTGTCTGAGGACTTTATATGCCTTGATAGAAGATGCAATGAAAGCTGATAAGCTAGTGGAAGAGGCTAGAAATGCTTATGTCAAAGATAGACTGAAGGCCAATCCACAGTTTATGGAGAGGTTAAAGATGAAGGCAGTGAAAATGAGGGAATCCCATTCTATTTCTTCATAAGATGTCCTTAACATTTGACTATGTCCTCCTGAATGTTTGCATTACAGTGGTCAAAATACTGCTGATGATTTGTGTAAAATCAGGTAATTGTAAAGGTAACAAAAGAGAGTTTTATGTGTCTTTTCTTTTATGAATTTCCATGCCTGTTGCACGTACCACATTTCAGCATATGAATAGGTTGGATATGGGTAGTTGGGTACTTTCTTGATCTGTATCCTAGTGTAATAGTAGTCTATACTGTAACTATCAACTTATATGAATCCCAATTGTTTTGTCAAATTTGCGATACAACCATTATTTCAGATACACACTCCCATATGAATCTGACACATTAGATAGATTGTTATGAATTTTCAGATTTGGTCCCAAAATTGGTTGACGTTTTGGTTGATGTGATATCGGGACTGCGCTCTTGCCATTCTTTAATGTTTTCGCATTCTTTTTTTTTTTTCTTTCTGAATTTTATTTAATAGGCTTACAGTTAGCCTGTCATACCATTAGTATGCTGTTTCAAGTTCTTTTCATTTAATGAATTTTGGTAAATATTTTTTTGCAACTTCAAACATGATTATGAGTATTAGAATCTCTTTTGCAAATGAGAAGTAGGTTGTGTCTTGCTTGTTTAAAAATTAAAATTTAATAACTGTCCAGCTGTACTATTTACTTCCTGGACAACATTTAGTGTCTTCAATGATAGAGCAAGTATATTTGCAGAACTTTAAGTTGAAATAGAGGAGCAGTTTAATATATCAAAGAGTGCTTGTGTGATCCACACGGCGATATAACTTTTTGGGCTATTGTTGGGAGGCCATATCTTGCATCTGCTGATACACGTCTTTGAAAACCTTTATATTTCTTGTTGCAGGTTAACTTAGATGAAAATAAAGGTTATTCCTGTCACCATGGATGGGTGGCAATTTCTTGCAGAGTTTTGTAATCTGTGGCACATTTGTCATGATCCTATTGCTTGTGACCAACATCAAATCTTTCTGCTATACCTTACTGCAACTGAACATGGGCCTTGTATAACTTGAAGACTACCTATACCTCATCAGAAAGTGAGAGGAAAGAAGTTGATCTGGACCAGCATCTTTATTTTTTTTTTCTTTTTACCCCTTTCCATGTTGCACTCATCTGGTTACTGTACTTTGTCTTTGATTTAATCATTTATACTTAAGATGTGGTGCTTTTGATTTATTTTCGATTTTCTCAGTCCGAAGACCCAGGTTTTAGGCTCCACATTTGATTATGTCTAATTTTCCTACATCTGTTATTCTACTTCGATTTGAGGTGGATGATAAAATTTTCAGAGAAGTGGAAGCCAGGCACTTTGGTAATTGATCCTCTAATATATGCATTTATCTCCTGTTTGTTTGTTAGCTGCAGCCTGCAGATCAAGCTTGAATGGTGTAGCTTTGAATTGGTTTGGTTGATTCCTAGATGGTAATTCTGTTAATCTTGCAATGGCAGTAACAAGATTGATGTTTGCTGTGGTTGTAGATATATGATCAACTACTTGAGCACCAGGCGAGTATTTTTTATCTGATTCCACAAGTACTAAAAGAGAACTGATATAATCATTACTGCAATTTCTTAGATATCCACAGTACAGTTGGTTGCTGTTGCATAAAATAAGTAAAGAGTGATAGGAGATTTCTTGTTTTGAATCAATCACTTGCAGATACCTCGGGTTATTGATAAGAAGGCGCCATCAACTATTCTTCATGGTATGAAAGTAAGTGTTGTGGATCATCTACTTATGGTATGAGGCAAGTATTTGTGGACTCGCTTGCTATTGGAGTAGAGGTTTTTTTTTTCTCTTTTCTGTGTTTCTGCAATAGATAGATTGTGGTATTTCTTTGGAGGGTTCTTATCTTGATGATCTAATGAAGCAGTTTGCAATGGTTAATCTAATGAATTTCTTCTTTTTTCCTTTAAAAAGTAAAAGTATCAGCTTATGTGATATAAAACTTAGCTTGGGACACCTCATGGCAATAGAGTTGAGCATGTCCGCCGAAATGTGCATTTAGCCCCTGTTTACTTATGGAATAAGAATAGACTTATTCGAGAATAAGCTTTCTTATACTAGTGTAGTAACTAAATAATATTTTATCTTATTTTAGTATATTATTTTAATATTATCTCTCATCTTATTTCATACAACTTTTAAAAACTAATTTATTATTACTTAGAAATTATTATTTTACCCTTTTGAGTTGATATCACTAATTTAATATCTAATCAGCTATAATTTGATTTTCCTCTCTCTCTTCTTTCTCTTCTCTAAAAAGCACTGCGTCGTACACCTCTCTCCTCCGACGAAGCACTGTAATCATGCTTCACACGCCTCTCCTTCGACAAAGCAGCACGACCATGCTTTGTGCACCACTTCTCCGACGAAGCACTACGATCACGTTTCACACACACTCACACTCTCCTTGCAGGAGCATATCTTTCCCATCTCTTCGATTAATTAACATTAAATAGATGCATAGGAGAGTAAAAATGAAGTAGACTGTAGGGTTATAATCAAGAAGAGTGTGGATTATAACCCTGCATATCAGCGTAGTGCGAATTTATAACCCCGCATTATCGCACAATGCGAGATTCTTACATCGCATGCCTGAGTTAGGGTTATAACCTTGCATACTAGCATACTATGGGGTTATGACCCCCACAACGCAAGAACAAGTTTGCATCTTCTCGCAAGGAAAAATTTGACATAAGACACTATTTACACAAATTATAATGCACAAATTACCTATGTGAATGTGGCGTTTTGTCTTGCATTTCTTCATCGATATTCACACCTAATTCGGTTGAGAAGACTTTAAAATAGTGTCTTTCGACGTTTTTGTTGTAGATGCAAAGAGAGGTTATGCAAACTATAACTTAGAGTCACTGGCCTCCTCGGCCGCGTCTCCCTATGGTGGGGCAACATCCCTGCCCTCACCCATGATCGCTCCGACGCCCTTGCCAAGTATCATCAATGAACACCCGAGTGTAGGGTTATAACCTCACATAGTGTAGGGTAATACTCTACACTCCAAAGTGCGGGGTTACAACCATATACTATAACCCTGCACAATGTAGGGAAGTCCGTAGTAGAGAAGCACCATACTATTTACTATTTAACATATAGTCAAGGTTATTTTTGTTATTGGGTAATTTCATTATTTTAATATCAATTTTATATCACATTAAATTATATTATTACACTTTATACTAGTATTGAACTAAACATTACAATAACTTATACTAGTACTAGTATTTAACATATAGTCAAGGTTATTTTTGTTATTGGGTTTAAAACATCACAAATTCCCAATACAATTTCATTATTTTAATATCAATTTTATATCACATCAAATGTAATTATTACACTTTATACTAGTATTGAACTAAACATTGCAATAACTTATACTAGTATTAGCCTTCTTTTTCTGGTTTTAAAAGTTAGATCTATGCTTATTCTACTCTTATTCTACAAGTGAACGAGTGCTTAGTGTGTGAAGAGAGCTTAGTTCTCCACAACCCTTGTTGCAAAAATTTCCTGCATGAGGGTTATTCTGTATAGCTTCCATATGGCTTGACCAAATTAGCTATGCTACAAAACTGCAGGGTGTGAGATTTCCTGGTTATAGGAACTTCACACAGCTAGGCTTGCAGATGATCTGCAGCTAGGGGTACCAATTGTTCCAATGGTTGTTCATCACATTATAATAGAAAAGTTGAAGCACCAGCCATTCTTCGTCCACCTCCGACTCCACCACGCCGAAGGTGTGCATCGTCCACCTCCGACCAAAATGGCGACTATGGGAGGAGAAGATGTGCACCAAAGAAGAGCAACATCGTCAAAGGTGTCGGAGCCGGAGGAAACAAAGCAGCCAGTAGCCGGCAAAAGAACTCCTAGGGAGGGCATGCGATCCTGGGCTTCCGTAGCGGCGGGGAGCAGGAAGGCAACAGTTAAACCGGGAACTATTCCGGCGGAGATACTGGCTAAAATACGCAACCAGCTGGAAGACAGCGTGGTGATCGACCCAGAGGTGCTGGAGAAATGCCGGAATAGGTGGAAGCTAACACTATTTGGCAGATTCCTGGGCAAGGGGATACCGATGGCTTGGCTGAAAACCAGGTTAGCCAAGCTATGGGAGGGGATAGAAGGATTCTCAGTCTCAGATATGGCGGAGGGTTACTACGTATTCAGATTCGAAAAGGAGGTGGATCTCGACCACGTCCTGATCAACGGTCCATGGATAGTCCAAGGACAAGTCCTCAACCTGATTCCATGGCGCAATAACTTCTGGCCATCCCCAGAGGCGTTCACTACGGCGCCGGTTTGGATCTAGCTCCACAACCTGCCGTAGGAATACTGGGAACTGGAGGCTCTCATCCCGGTGACAGCCTTCTTTGGCAGACCACTACGGGTAGACGAAACCACCCTAGATCACTCCAGAAGCAGATTTGCCCGGGTGTGTATTGAGGTAGACCTCAGCAAACCTCTGAAAACAGCGGTCTGGCTTGGGCAAAAGGAAGAAAGAGTGGACCAAAGAGTGCAGTACGAAAGCATTCCAAAAATATGCTTTAAATGCGGGAGGATAGGGCACAAGGAGGAAGAGTGTGGTTACACAGACAAAGACCAAGGTGTGGAGACGCCGGCGACGAATGCCGGCGATGGAGACGGCGAACAGCAAGGCACAAACCCTAACATGGAAAAGGACGCTAAGGAAGAAGACAACATTTATTATGGGCCATGGTGCACCGTGTACAGGAAGTCAAGATGGCAGGCTAATCAGAAAGGAAAGAGAGCTAGTTACGTAAACGGTACCCCGGAGAAGGATGGGAGAGAGCAGGCTTCCATGGGAAAAAAGGACGGGGAGAGCAAGCCTAGAGGAAAGAACCAGTTGGCACAGAGCTACATGGGCCACGGAAAGGAAAGAAGTGCAGGCAAGTATGGTGCAGACCATCAACAGGCCAGTACCAGTAGGAAGTCGGAGGATGGTGCAGGCACAGAGCGATGGAAAAGTCGACCTCAGGAGCTGCATGCAAACGTTGAGTACGTAGAGAAGAAGAAGACGCTGGAGCCTAACCAAGGAAGGGAAAGAGCTAATCAGAACCCGCCGTACTCTAGGCCAATCACGTCCGAAGGCATTGCATTTAAAGATCGAGCTGTGGGGCCCGGCCGAAGGAAGCACACTATTGGAGAGAAACTGAAGGAAGTCCGGGAGGAGGAACCAGCAGTCGACACTGTGGACGAACAATTAATGCCAGAAGGGATGGAATTGGACGGCAGAGAAGGAATCCAGACATGTGCCGGAGAAGAGGTCGGAAGAACGGCTGTAGTCCAAAGGATAACGGTACTGCTTGGCTCGGGAGACCGACGGACGCAAAGGTCGGCCTACGTCAAAACTTCCAAGAGCCCTAGAGGAGCAAGCTGGAACTCCAGCGACTACCCACCCCAGCTCGTCCAAGATGGACTTGTCTCTACCGGCTTCGCCCCTCCCTCCGTGCAACAAACAAACCCGCCGGGAAAACACGAGGACACAGTGGCCAGAGTCAAGCGATGCCTCCTACTGGCAGACCGAGAGGGGAAGGATATGGAAGTAGAGGAGAGGCACTTACAGGTGGCGCTGGTGGCAAACCAAGGAAATGAAGCCCCTGGAGAGATGGAAATGGAGCTGGCATTGGCAAACGAGAACACTAACGGAGGTGGAGCGGTCAGGCCCATCTCTAAGAGGGGTCGGACTCATTGACAGTCGGCCGGCAGACCATACTTCAAGGTTTACCAATGTTAAAAACCTTAGTGTGGAATTGCAGAGGTGCTCGCAAGAAAGAGGCACTCGACCGATGCAGAATTATGATTCGTGATCATAATCTGGATATGCTGGTGTTGCTAGAAACGCACACCAGCTGGTTCGAAGCTGAGCAGGTGGCTAAAAAGATTGGCAGAGGACGGTCGTGGTTTGCCATCCCGGCGCAAGGCCGCGCGGGAGGCATCCTGGTCATCTGGAACAAGGAGCTAGGGTGGGTTGATGTGGCAGCTGTATCAAGGTATGCAGCCCACCTTACTATCACCCTTACGACCGGACAAACCTAGATCTGGACCACCGTGTATGCTAGCACCATTCTAGAAGGGCAGCAAGAACTCTGGGAGGAGCTGAAGAACATAGCGTCCATCAACATGCCATGGGCGATCATGGGAGACTTCAACGCTTTCCTATCAGTACAGGAGAAGAGATGCAGCGGAGTGGTCGCCCTAGGGCCTAAAGGGAAGGCCTTTGCGCGGTTCGTGGATGAGACGGGGCTGTGCGACCTCGGCTATGAAGGCATTCCATACACCTGGTGTAACAACCAACAAGGCTCGCGACGCATCTGGATCCGGCTCGATAGAGCCCTGGCCAACACTGAATGGGTCAGTGATCATCCGGAGTGCAAAGTCCAGCATCTAGACCGGGGTGCTTCGGATCATGCGCCGCTGCTCCTCACGGTGCCGGCAGGAACGTCGAGGAGCAAGAGACCATTCCGGTTCGAGCTCCTCTGGATGGAGTATGAGGAGTGCCAGAACATCGTCCAAGACACCTGGAAGCGGCAAGCCGGCGGTAACCCAATGCAAGCTTTCTCTCACCGACTGAGTGAGTTGAGAAGAAGCCTGAGCAACTGGAATCGCGCGGCGGTGGGGAGTGTGGAGAGACGGCTAAAGGACACCAACCTGAAACTGGCTGACCTAGAGGAGCTAGACGCCAACGACATGCTGCCGGAGGCGGGCCAGCAGAGCCTGAGGAGCTTATACAACTGCAAGATCGCCCTTAACAGGCAACTCAATATCAAATGGCTGCAAAGATCCCGTTTAAGGTGGACGGAGGAAGGAGACAGAAACACGAAATTCTTCCATATCTCGGCTACCTTGAGACGCCGACGCAACACGATTGCCGGCATCCTGGGTGACGATGGGTGTTGGGTTCAGGAGCCGGCCGATGTGATCCACTGTTTCAAAACCTTCTACCAACGGCTCTGGGGAGAAGCGGAAGAGGTAGACCCTAGGAGGATGGAGTGGCCATCACTTCCTTCCATTTCGACCGAGGAAGCGTCAGACCTAGAGAGGCCGGTGACGATTGAGGAAATAAAGGAAGCGGCGTGGAGCCTGCCGAGAGGCAAGGCCCTGGCCCGGACGGGATGCAAGCGGAAGTATACATCAAGTACTGGAACACCATGGATGAAGACCTCTGCCGGGCCGTCGGCCACTTCTTCAACAGTGAGTACATGCCAAAAGCATGGGGTGATACCTTCATAACCTTGATCCCGAAGAAGGAGCACCCCTTAAAGGTGGCGGACTATCGACCGATCGCACTTTGTAATGTCATTTACAAGGTTATCGCGAAGGTCATGGTAAATAGGCTTAAGGTGGTGCTGGCCAAAATCATCGGCCCGGAGCAGGCGGCGTTTGTGGCCGTCCGAAGCATAAAAGATAACACGTTGGCAGCCCAGGAGGTGGCTCACTCCATGGCCACGGATAAGAGCGGACAACCTATTATGATGATCAAAATGGACATGGAGAAGGCGTATGATCGGGTCAGCTGGCCGGCAGTGGTTGGCGCGCTCCGGCGGATGGGTTTCCCTACTCGGTGGTGCAACTGGGTGCAGGCGTGTATAGCATCCCCCCAGGTTCGCCTTGCTGATAAACGGGTGCCCGACCACCTGGATCACCCCCAGGAGTGGCCTGAGACAAGGCGACCCGATATCCCCCTACCTCTTCATCATCGTCACGCAAGTGCTATCGGGTCTCATCAACGAGAAGGCGGCGCAAGGCCTTCTGCGAGGCTTTCGGGTCAGAGAAGTGCAGCTGTCGCACCTGCTCTATGCAGATGACCTGCTGCTAATGTTGGAAGCCTCGTCGGAGAACGCCAACAGCATCCTCGAGAGCCTGAGCCAGTATGAGATCATCACAAACCAGCGGGTGAACTACAACAAGTCGGAGCTGTATCTGTCCAACAGGATCGGAGCTGAAGAAGGCAGCCATCTCAGTGTTCAGCTCGGGCTGAAGGTGGCTGGCATGCCGTTCAAATACCTCGGGGTGCTTATCTCGGGGAGGCGAGTGAAGGTGAAAGAGCATCAGGAGCTGGTGGAGCGGATTGGAAAGCGGCTAGCGGGCTGGAAAGGGACGCTCCTCTCCCAGGCTGGCAAGCTAACCCTGATCAAGGCGGCGCTGCTAGCGATTCCGTCGTACTGGCTAGGCAGCACGTGGGTGCCGAACGGGGTACTAGAGGAGATAGAAAAAAAGCCCGTCACTTCCTGTGGAAAAATAAGGACGGCCACGGCCTCCACCTGATGAACTGGGCTCAGGTGACTCAGGCCAAGCGTCAGGGAGGTCTCGGAGTCCGGCGACTTAGAGAAGCCAGAACAGCCCACCTGGGTAAGCTGGTGTTCAAAATGCTAAACAGGGAGCAGGCGCCATGGATTCAAATCATGCAGGCCAAATACGGGCGGCTGCACCCATGGGAGACAACGAAGACCCAGCAACCATCTTGGATGTGGCGAGCTCTAACCAAAACAGCTAATCAGTTAAGAATGGGATGCCAAGTGATGATAGGGAACGACAAAGGCACTCGCGCCGCTTTCGACCCATGGCTGCACGAGATCCCGTGGTCCAGACAGCCAAGGGTTCTGGCACCTAGGCTAATGGAAGAAAACCTGAGTGTGGCAAACCTCACCTGTGAAGACCAATGGACTCCGGTGAGATTGGCCAGAGAGGCAGGAACGGAGCTGGCTTACGAGATCGCAAACTTCCCCATGGGAGCCGCCACTAGTGAGGACAGATGGATCTGGTGGCCGCACCCAAGGGGGACGCCTTCGGTTAAGGCGATATACCAGTCCCTGCTCCCTCAGAGCGACCATCTCTGGGCAGGGTGGAGTAACCTCTGGCGCCTACAGGTGGCTCCGAGGATCAGAGTTTTCTGCTGGAAGCTTCTGTGGGGTAGGCTCCCAACGCGAGCGTACCTCCACTATCTTCACGTTGGCCCCGAGGATCGATGTGCCATGTGCGGTCTGTTCAGCGAGACGAGCGAGCACCTCCTGTTCTCGTGTAGATACAGCCGGGAGGTATGGGAAATCCTGGGCACCAGAGAGAGGCTAGAGACTACGGAGATCGATCAAGACTGGATCACGAAAGCATGGAGCGTAAGCGCTGAGGAGGACGGTCGGGCCAAAGGGTTGATAGCATGCACGCTGTGGTCACTGTGGAAGAGCAGAAACGGAGTTGTGTTTAGAGAGAAGCGGACGCCGGAGCTAGCCGTGGTCCGGTCAGCGGTCGAAATGGCGGAGGAGTACAGGTGCGTAAACAAAAAGAAGACCCCGAAACTAAGGAAGATAAGGAAGCCCTGGGAACCGCCGAAGACGGGCTGGATCAAAGCCAACACCGACGGAGCGCTGAAAGCAGGCGCGTACCAAGGCAGAGCAGCGGCCATATTTCGTAATGCCGAGGGAGAGTTTCTTCAGGCGGGCTGGGAGCCGTGCCAGGGCACCTCGGCGCTTCAAACGGAACTCTGAGCTATTAGACTGGTGCTGAAGATGGCGAGAAGAGGCACCAGGCTAGAGATTGAATCGGACTGCACCGAGGCCATCAGATGCATGCAGCAGGCTGAGCTCAGCCCATGGCGCGTCCGTAACCTGGCGCGCGAATGTGCGGAGCTAGCCAATGGCGTTGGTGAGGTCTGGTTATCCCACATGGGGAGAGAAGCCAACTCGGTCGCTGACTGGGCAGCAGCGAGGGCCAGTGTGGCTTCGGGTTACTGCCAGGTGGAGCGACTAAGCAACGCTCCACCGGAATTATGTAAGCTTTTAACTGTCGACACGGACACGTGGCGGCAGATCATCAATAAATAGCTGACTTCAGCTCTTTGCAGTAAAAAAAAAACATTATAATAGAAAAGTTGCACTTAGTCGCCAGCATAATATCAAGTGGATGCAATGTGTTAGGCTGAAGTGGGTTTAAGGAGATAGAAATACTCGCTTCTTCCAAGTCACTGCCTTAATATGTCGGCGAAAAAATTACATCTCTACAATCCAGAACAAAGAGGAGATGATTGGAGCTTTTGTGGCCTTCTATTGAAAACTTTGGGGGCAGGAGGCTGAGTGTCAACTGGTTGAGGACTGGCCGGAGCTGCCAACTATCTCAACGGAGGATGCGCAGTTACTTACAGTATTTGTGACCAACGAAGAGATCAAGTTAGCTCTTAGGAACATGCTGAGAGGGGAAATGTCTAGACCAAATGGTGTCTAGGTGGAGGTTTACATCCACCTTTGGCATATCTTGGGAGAAAGCTTCTCTGATGCGGTGCAATTCTTCTTCACCACAACCAACTTGCCAAGGAGTTGGGGGAGGACTTACCTTGCTTTGATACCAAAGAAGGACTACCCTCTCCGGGTTCAAGACTTCAGGCCAATTGCCCTCTGCAACGTAGTATACAAGGTAATTGCTAAGATCCTAGTGGGACGCTTGAAAGGTCTACTCCCAAAATTGGTTAGCAAGAAGTAGGCTGCTTTTGTTGCCGGGCGATCGATCTATGACAATACCTTAGTAGCTCGGGAGGTTGCCCACAATATGACTCACGACAAACAAAAGGATCCCATCATGATGATCAAGATGGATATAGAGAAGGCATATGATAGAGTGAGTTAGACTTTGGTAACTGGCACGCTAGAGTTGATGGGTTTCCCTTTGATCTGGCGTAGATGGGTTTATGCTTCCATTGCCTCACTGAGCTTCGCGGTTCTCATCAACGGCTCCTCATCAGGATGGATCACCCCACACAACGGACTCTAGTAGGGAGACCCTTTATCTCTGTATTTATTTATTCTTGTATCCCAACTCCTATCAAGTACTCCACTCTACTCTCAACGCCAAAGTTAGGGGTGGTGAACTATTTGGAGTTACGGCTGGAGACGTGCAACTATCTCATTTGCTCTACGCATATGATCTCCTTATCATGGCCCAAGTCAATATGGAGAATGTGCGATGTGTCCTGAATTGCCTTAGAAGGTATTCGGACCTGACAAACCAACGGGTCAACCTATCTAAATCAGAGTTGTATCTACTGACGTGGATATGCTCAAGCTTGGCGGACAGGTTGGCTGAAGGCCTAGGATTGAGAAAGGCTAACCTTCCAGTCACCTACCTCAACATCCGTATCTCTGGGGGCCGTCTCAAAGCCTATGAGCATAATGAGCTAATAGAGAGAATGGAGAAAAAGCTAGCCGAGTGGAAAAAGGGGCTCCACTCGATGGCCAACATATTGACCTTGGTGAACTCTACTCTAATGGCTATACCTACATATTGGCTGGGAAGCATGTGGGTTCAAGATGCTGTGTTGGATAAGATAGAGAGAATAGCTAGAGCCTTCCTCTGGGGTAGCCGGGGAGGAGGATTGCATCTTATTGGATGGGAAGCAGCGAGGAAGAGCAAGGAAGAAGGTCTAGTTGTGCAAAGGTTAAAGCTAGTAAGAGCAGCCTCTTAGGGAAGTTAGCATTCAAAGTCCTCTAGCAGGAGAATATTCCTTGGGTTAACATAGTAAGAGCTAAATATGGTGAGCTGGACCCTTAGGAAACTAAGGTTGCTTCAGCCATATCATGGGTTTGGAGGGCCTTAAACCATGTGTTGGATAAGATCAAAGGAGGATGTAGGAAGTTGGTGGGTAACGACAAAAGCACTAGAGCGACGACGACCACATGGATGGAAGCAGTGCCATAGTGCAGGCAACCGAGGATCATAGGACCTGCGCTCATGGATGACACTCTCTGGGTTACTAATCTACCGGACAAAGAGCTATGGCCATGCAGCAGATTACTAGAGAAGATGGAGAGGAATTGGCATTCCATGTTGCAAATTTACAAGAGGATTGGAAGGAATTGGAAGATAAATGAATTTGGTGCAATCATCCTTCGGGTGAGCCAAAAATAAAGTTCATATACAACTATCTGAATGGAGTCTCGGAAGAAAGATGGTTATGATGGAAGAGGCTATGGGGGCTTCCGATGGCACCTCACATCAAAATCTTTTACTAAAAGGTGTGTAGAAACAAGCTCCTTATATTGTCGCATCTACAGGCACTAAGGCCGGCGCTAGACGACAAGAATATCCTCTACAACCTTTATGGAGAGTTGATGGCACACCTATTCTTCACATGCTGTTTTGCACTCTCGGTGTGGGAAGAGCTGAGCCACATGCACTCAGGAATGACTTGTTCTTTTGGTTAAGACTGGCTCATTGAGAAGGTGCATAGGTATTTAAGTAGGAATCTAATTACAAGGAGCCCGATTGCCTCAACTCTATGGAGTATTTGAAAGCATAGGAATAACAAAGCCTTTCGGGAAGAGAATATTAGCCTAAAGGTGGTGGCAAAAAACGCAACCCAACTAACCTTGGAGTATATCAAACTGACCCAAGGGAAGCAGACCAAATCTACTAGAGAAGTGAGATAAGCACTGTCAGTGATGGGATGGCTAAAGGTCAACACAAATGGAGCAGGTCCGGCGGGTGAATGTCAAAGAGGAGCAAGAGTGGTGATTCGAGATGATCAAGGACGGATTAATACCATTGCTGAATGGTGGGCAATTTGGATGAGACTCTAGCTGGCACCCGGGGGGGGGGGGGGGGGGGGTCAAAAATTGTTCTAGAGACGGATTCACTAGAGGCTTGCAAGGTCTAGAAAGAAGGGGCGGAGCCCCCTTGGAGAGTACAAAACATTATGGGAGAGTGTAGGGCTTTTATGAAAACATTTAGTGAGTTTAAGGTCTAGTATATTGTAAGGGGTGGGAATCTAGTAGCAGATTAGATTATGTCAAATTAGGCCTCTCAACCCACTCCCATCAGAACTATGTAAAATTTTATCTATTGACTCCTATTAGTATTGTTGGAAATGAGGTAACTCAAAGCTAAATACAAAGCTCTTTTTATTTAAAAAATTAGTTTGCATGGCACTTGCTGGGAAGTTGATGTTATCAACTCCACAATGTTCGCGATCCCTACATATTGGATGAGGTGCTTGTGGTTATCGGATGTTGTGTTGGGAGCCATCACAAAGCAAGCTCGACTATTTCTATAGGGGAAGGGAAGTGGCTGGAAAACTATCTTCTCATTTGGGACTTAGTAACAAGCTCGAAAGAAGATGGTGGGCTGGCCTTCAAAAAGCTAAAGATTGGGAGAATGACTCTATTAGGGAAACTAGTGTTCGAGTGTTGAATGGAAGGACCAGCCTTGAGTAAGACTCCTAAGAGCAAAATACGATGGGCTAAACCCGTGGAAGCCTCGGGGTGTCGGCGAACTCCTCATGGGTCTAGAGAGCTATATGCAACACCGAAGGAACTGTCAAGAAAGGTTGTCACAAGCTTGTGGGGAATGGGAGGTCGAGAAGAGCAGCGATGGATTCTTGGGTATTGCCGGTGCTATAAAATTGTCAACCTCGAGTTATACACCCAAACCTCTTAAACGAGAACCTTCTCATTAGTGAACTAGTTGATGGCATCCGTTGGCAGTTGGCCAAGCTTATAGAGGAGAGTGGACTCGTGCTAGCCTTTGACATCAACGGTATCACGCTTGGCGATGCTGAGAGCCGAGATAATTGGATTTGGTGGCCTCATCTTTATGGGGTGTGGGCGAAAGCCTATGACTACCTCTTGTTGCATAATTAGGCAGGATGAGTTAGGTGGAAGGAGTTGCAGAGGCTTCTAGTGGCGCTGAGGGTGCAACTCTTTTGCTGGAAGCTTCTTTGGGGCAGCTGCTGATGAGAACTCTATTCCATGCTTAGCGAATAAGGCCTAAGAAAAGTTACATTTTTTATGGTTTACATAGAGAGAACATGGAATATTTATTCTTCTCATGTAGATACATGAAAATGATGTGGGAATGCTTGGCAATTGAACAAGTATTGCGTGATGATTGGCCAAGCTAGATAAGCCATGAGTAGATGAGCACTATTTGGTCAGTGGACCACCACCAAAACATTGAGAGCAAAGCCATAATTGCATTCACTCTCTCGGAAGTGTGGAAGCAAAGAAATGAGAAAGCATTTTAAGGTGACGAGGACCATCTAAGGGTGACTATACGAAGAACGATGCAATCTAAATATATGTTTGTGGGTCCTTGTGATCTAGTTCCTCTTGAACTATGTAATATTCTTTATTTTGACGCATCTTCTCTTAATCGAGAGAGAATCTAGCTGAATACAACTCTGGTTTAAACAAATTTAAAAAATAGTGTGCACGGATTTGACCTAAGGTAAAGGGAAGTCCTTGGGCTTTGGTAGTCTTTGGTGAGACCAACCAAAAGAGGTTTGTGGGATCCCAAATGAGATCCTAAACAAGCTTAAAGAGCAAAAGAAAAACCATGTAATTGTGGATCTAGTCATGCTTGCCAAGTGTCGGAAGCTCAAGAAGCTTACCCTGTTTGGGTAATTTCTTAGCTCCTCAATTTCACTATATCATCCAAAGGCCATGTTAGCCAAATTGTGCAATGAAATAGATGGTTTCACAACGTCGGACATGGCAGATGGCTTCTATGTCTTCAGATTCAATAAAGAGAAAGATATGATATATGTGATGACCAATGACCAATAGATGTTGGGTGGATGATTCTAAACCTTATATGATGGAGAGATGACTTTCAATTGATGCTGAAAGCATTTATAATGACTTCCATTTGAATACAGTTTCTAAACGTCTCACAAGAATATTAGAAACTAGATGTGTTAATTTCAATGCCCGATTAATTTGGTAGGCCTTTACGCATCGATGAGACACCCCTGGATCACAATCATGACCAGTTTGCATGAGTGTGTTTGTCAAAATCAATTTGAATAAACTATTGAAGCAAGTGGTATGGCTTGGGCTAGAGGCCAACAATTTGGAACATAGGGTGGAATGCAAAGGTATACCATGAATTTGTTTCAACTATAGAAGATTGGAGCACAATAAAATATCATGCCCATTAAGGAGACCGGAAGAGATGCCAAGCGAGTAGGAGGTGAGCCCAAGGACCAAGAAGATTAAGGAGGTAGATCAACTGCTTGAGGAACCAATGCCAAATGCAGTGGACGTCAAGCAATCTACATATATGGCTTTTGAATAAACGTGATGAGGAAAGTTAAGCACAACCTGAGCAAGAAGTGGGAAGTGGGGTAAAAAGAAAAAATGTATGCAGGTGAAGGGAGGACCCCAATAGAATGAACAAAGTCACCTTAACATGCCTCGGCCAACTCGATTTGCGGAGCTCATGAGATGAATTAGGGTTGAGAGAGGCAATCTGGGATGCTCAAAACCCTATAACTAGGACATCCCTCACATGCAGCCGATCACGATCCTGGTTGGTAAAAACCTCTCGGCCTCACTACAGCACGCCAGAGCTGAGAAGATTAACATATGCTACATGGAATGACTAATGTTGCAATTCAGTATGAGTAGGGAGAACCTCCGACATGGAAAGAGACTGTCTCAAGCGGAGCAAAGAATTATTCTCAGCAATATGGTAAAAAGATGAGGTGAGAAGGAGTTGACCTGCCTATCAAGTCAGAAAATTACATTAAATGTTATGGATGTGGCTGACACCAATAATGATAAAATAGGAAATTTTGATTGGGAAGGCAATAGATGTCCAAATGAGTGAGGTGTCATACCCTAGGCCAATGGTGGCTTCGATTAAGGGATTAACATCCATATTTGGGATAGACATAACAAGATAGGGAACTTTGCCTACATTAAAACTATTAGAACACTAAACAAAAGTTTTTCTCCCTTGTTGAATTATTACCCAAAGAGGTTGTAAATGAAGTGTTAGCCTCCATTAGTTCAGGCTTGCTATCCAAGGGTCAACAAGACTCTCCGATTGATTACTCTCAAACAGTGCTAGTTCTTAGATGTAAATATACTGCCAAGCAGCGAGGAGCAAGAAGATGAGAAAATCTACTAGGATTAGCCGAGAGTTAGACCTTGATGATATATGCTGCGATACCCATGCCCATGGTAGGTGTGGATGCAGGAGTAAACAAGAGCATGAAGGTAGACATGGGTCACAAGAAGGAAGTGTTCTCTGAAGAGCGAGAGGGAAGGTTAAACCTACCACTCTTTTATCTTTTGCGTAGTGTTTTGAATGATCAAAGCAATAGTGTGGAATTGTAGAGGGTCCTTAAAAAAATGAGGCTCTAATAAGGAACACAAATTGAATTTTTTGTGCCTACGAGAGATTCATGTCTAATGGAATAAGAGTTGCGCATTGTCAGAGGAGGACCAAAGTTGGTTAGGTTGATATGGTTGTAGTATCCAAATTTGCTGCTCATGTTGTTATGCCGCTAACCGATGGGAAGATCTAGATGGTATCTATATTTTACACAACTAAATTCCTCTAGGAACAAATGGAGTTGTGGAGGGAGTTGGCTAGCATTACCCGTCCTAACCTGCCATGGGTGCATGCAGGAGATTTTAATGCATTCCTTTTAACTGAAGACAAGTGCAATCACCATGTTTCTCTCGGGCCGAAAGTGAAAGCCTTCAGGGAGTTCTTTTTATCTTCTCCCTTCGAGATTATTCTTCAACAAACATTTTCCTTACTTTTTAGATAAAAACCTCATCAATAAAAAATTAGGCTCTGAAGGAATGCCTTACACATGGTACAATAATAGACTAGAGCAGATTGTATCTGGGTTAGGTTGGATAGAGTTCTCCCTAACTATCTATTGCTCAAGCACTAGATGCCGCAGTAGGCTAGAATTCCCTACCTAGAGTTTGAATCATTTTACTCTTCTTACAAGAAATGAAGGAAAATGGTTGGATCCTTTGTTTGTACTGTTCTTATAAATACTACTAATGTGTAAGATTTCCTGTATGGTAAATTTGTAACTAACTATTTACCTAAATAATAGTTACCACCTATCTATGCAGTGCACTTTAATTTACCCCTAGCATGTATGATATCCTACTCATTAGGTGCATTTGCAAGAACACAACAACTATTATATTTTCTTCTTCTTTTTTGCGGAAAAATAACTTTGAGTGTAAATGAGCTGAGCTTAATCGAGATTGGGTTTAATAAAGCTTGGGTCAAAAATAATTTTGAGCCATAAATTAAGCTCAAACTTGCTTCAATAGAATTAAAGCTGAACCCAATTTGACCTCGGGTTTTTACACTATCCTCATACAAGACGAACTTAATTTAAGCCTAATTTGAGTTTTTCTTCTTTATATTTTTATCTATATCTTTATTATATAGTTTTTTTTTAACAATAAAACACTTAACTTTTCAGTTTTTTTATTTGTATCCTCTTTTTTTTTAGTAAATCTCTAAATTATTTGGCATTTTTTTCTTTCAATAAAAATGTTAATCATTTCAGTTTTTTTACTTAAAAATTGCTAATCTGGTAAGCATTTTACTTTTAATTTAAAAAAAATTACCCTCTTTCCACATACACTTTATTTGTAAGATAATAGATGAAGTTTGATAAAGAATATGATAAGAAAAAAAAAATGGAAACAGTATCACCAAAATAGTAAGGATTATGCTTGGGATTGGAAAATTGAATTGTAAGGATAGGAAGGAGAGAAGTTGAAAGAGTTTGAGAGCAAGAAGGATAACATTTAATAGGAGAAGAAAAAATTGAGATTGAAAAGAGAGGGAGAGGGTTAAAAAAGATAGGGAGGGAGTATAAGTCTGATTATAAGTTGGGAAGAAAGATGAGAACAATTCTGGCACAAATGAGGCATTCATGTGTCAATTTAGAACAGAGAAGGATCGATAGGCTAACAAAAGAGGCATTTTAAAATATTTGAATATATTAAGAGAAGAAGCAATGAGGAGAAGTAATGAGAAAACAGACTGCTGAGTTAATTTTTCTTCCTTTCCCTTTTTATCTTCATCTTTTCTTCTCTTCCCTTCGTCTTTAGAAGAAGTAATGAGAATTAACTTGGGAATCTTGTAACCCTCAAGCCCTGCATAACAAGAAGAAAATTAATCTGTAAATTGCCATATATATATATATATATATATACAGAAATTAAGTTTTCTTGGAAGCCATAATGAGCATTAACTTGGGCATCTTATAACTCCTTAAACTCCCAATTACATCAAAAAATTAAAAGATAAAAACGCTAAGCTATGCAAAAACCATACATAGCTTGTATGTGCATTAAATAAGCCCAATTCAAGCCTAATTCAAGTTGGTCGGCTCGAGCTTGATTTAAGCTTGATTTGCATTAGGATTTGATGGACCGATTAGATCAAACCTAAGCTCCATCCACTCATTTCTTGATATACAGCTTTCACCTAGCTAGCTACTCTTATGATAATTAATTATGACTCATCTAAAACACCATTCCTCTAGATATACAAAAGTAATCATACTACAATCACGTAGTACCAATTAGAAATAATAAAACTAACAGAGAATACTCTTAAGGAATGATAACTTGAGTTGGTTTGTGGCAATTAATCCATTGTAATCTCCTATCAATTATCTATCTATATTTGCCTATACTCTAAAATTTCAATGTTCCACACCTCTATAACCAAGAATCTGGAACTCAGTATAACACAGAAGCCAGTAGTTCATAACTTAGCACATATGCTAGCTAAGCTTTATAAAGGCTTTGCTCCCACCGTTTACATAAACAGCTTGATAGAATGCAAGCAAGCCACGGATTAATTCTTTCAAATGTTATTAGGCCTAGAGTAGGAGCACTCCTTGAATTCAATTTCATCGATCGGCAAAGGATCGACCGGGAAAGGGCACGGCCCGTTCTTCGCACCCCGGAGTGAATCACAGGGTGTAGGGCTAACATCACTTGAAACCCCTTCTACATCAGTGCATGTCCATGGCAGCTTCCTTGACTTTGTTAACTCTACTGTTACATTCGAGATACAAATCCCGGTGAATGGCGCATTTGGGATACCCTCCAGTCTCGCCGCCGTGCTCACGTTGGTGGCCACGACATCGCTGTAGCTGATTCCGTCGACGACCGGGATTGCGTTAGGATCGTACTTGTCGTCAGGGTGAGACTTATAGTTGCCAGTCATCCAAAAGACCCACTTCATGGTGTTAAGGCTCATTCCCCTGACATAGATGTCTTTCACGTAAGCCCCACGGCCGACCGCTGTTTTGATACGGACGCCAGATTCTGAGTTGATGGCGGTGATGTCCTCGGCACGGACATCTTGGATCCCGCCGGACATCTCACTCCCTAAAGCAATCACGGCACTGGTTGGAGAGACGCAGGTGAGCCTTCGGATTACTATGTGCTGGCTTGGCATGCCGTAGGAGATACCATACTCGTCCCAGCCGCTCTTGATCGCAACGCAGTCATCACCGGAGACAATGTAGCAGTCCTCGATGCGAACATGGGAGCAGGAGTCTGTACATTCGCAAAAATATCAGTAATGGAAATTAAATCAGACCTGTTCATTTCAGCAAGATTCAACATCAAAACTATACAATTGATAAGAAAACTTTATATAACTAAGCTGAACATTTATCATGTGGTGATAAGCATGATGTGGGAATCTTTTGATGACTTCTATGACAAAGTAAGCTCAGGAGGTCTTAGAAGTAATGGGGTTAAAAAGAAAAAGGGAAAAGAATTACCAGGGTTGATCCCATCTGTGTTTGGAGAATGGACAGGAGCAAGAATGGTGATGCCTGAGACAACTATATTGCTGCCATTTTGCCAAAAGGTTCAGTTTCAGAACATCGCATTTTAATCCAAACTAAACTGAAAAATGATAACGAGTAATCCAAACTTTGGCACGAAATTTGCATTCCCGCACAGACCTGCTGTAGACTGGATGGATGTTCCATGCAGGAGAGTTGATCAATGTGAGGTTGGAGATGAAGATTTGATCCGAGTGCATCAATTCGATAAGGTAACCCCGTGTATATTTGAGCTGATTCTTGTGGAACTTCTGCCACCAGGATGCTCCCTGACCATCAATTGTTCCATTATCACCTGAAATGTTTCAGAAACTGAATCTGAAACCAAGAGTTCTTGGACAAAAACTATCATCTAAATTTGAATCATAAGCTTAGTTCTACTGATATTTACGTCGTACCTGTTATGATTACATCTGTGAGGTTCGATCCGCCGATGAGGCTGCTGTATCTTCCACCAATCTTATCTCTTCCTCTACCATAAGAGGGTAAGGGATCAATGATAGGCCATTCATTTATATCCTGCACCAAGTTTCTAAACTTCAATCATAATATCTTTAGATTAATTTTGATTGTGTTCTTATGATCCCTAAGATATACATACTCTGCTTAATTCTAATAAGTGAACTAATTTTAGTATAAATATTTTCAGTATTCTTCTTTTATATTAAAAGTTCTAGTTTGTTTTGATTGGAAAGATAACAGAAGAAGTCATTCTACCGTACATAAAATTTTATCACTTTTAATTCACCGACTTCCCCCTTGCGGACAGTAAATTTCATTAGCATCTAAATAATTACAATTAAGAGTTAGATACATAAAAGATGAGATAGAGACAAGTCCAATAATTTGCTATGTTAACCAGAACTACAAAATTAAGCAATGGATCAAGCTCGAGCGCACTAAGAAAATATTGATGAAGAACTGGCACTGGAAGTTTCATGGGAGTAGAAAACCTACAGTTCCAATATTGATAAAGAAAAGACTCTATTATCCTGATTAATGGAACAATATTTTCTTAAAGGGGCTCAATAATTTTTGTGGCGATTATAATATTTAAAAAGATATAGTGGTAATTATGATATTAAAAAGATTTCAGTGGCAATTATGTAAAAGAACTACTGGATGAAAAATAGAGAATTAATTAAATAACCGAATAAAAACCTGAAGGCGGTGACTGTAAATGTCGGGGGTGAGTTTACCGACTCACCTGGGTGCCGAGAATGACGGCGTCGCGGTGGAGGAAGAGGGTGAAAGAGCTGGTGAGATTAAAAGGCCCGGTAAGCCACTTCCCCGCCGGCACGAAAAGCAGCCCACCGCCGGCCTCGGGGCCGGAGAACTGGCTGAGGTGAGTCACCGCCGCGTGGAAAGCCGCCGTGTTCGACGTCACGCCGTCGCCCACGCCGCCGAACTCCGTTAGAGACGCCGTGTGTGCGCGGCAGCTGGAAGCCACGTACTTGAACCCCGCCACGTCACCGCGGCCGCCATTTTTGCCGAGTTGGGCCCTCGGCGACCTGGCGCATTCCGCTGTTCTGATGGATATCGCCGACACGAGGAGAAATGTCGACAGAATCTGGGAGAGGCAGAAGGTCATGGTTAGAAATGGGCAGATAGAGAGGAAAGATGGAACTTGTTTTGTTTGTTCTAAATTTACTATTTGGTTAGTTCACTTGAGAGAGAGAGAGAGAGAGAGAGAGAGAGAGACTAGCAGTGGGAATGATGAGATGCCTCTGCTGCGTCGTCGCTGCAACTCCATTGGAGGGTGGAAGGACCGGGAGAGAAAGGAGGAAGCAACTGAGTGCAGTGAGATAGGAGGGGTTTAATTTATAAGGCGTTACGGATTTGAGAAATTGGCGTTACGTTTTCTTCTGCACAGAATATACAGTAGGTTTTACGGAGCTTGGTAAATTACAATTATACTTTTCCTTCTTTCGGTCGTCGTCGTTTTCTTCTCCTTGGAACAACCAACCACTTGACTTGGGGGAGACTGACTGACGATACTGCGATACCGGAAATACATATAAAATATGCATACTGAAAGAGATGATTCTTTTAACCGATCTACACTTTCTTCACTATATATCATAATCGTCGGATACGTACGCGCAATACCATATCATAATCATTAAATAGGCATGATCGATAAATGCACATCCAACGGCACACGCTAATAATCCCTCTTAGCCGTCTCTGCTGATCCGAGAATTTTCTGGGCAATCTTTTGGACCCAATGGACCAACAAAGCTTAAGTTTTCCACTCTTCCTTTGAAGTGGAAGATTTCTTGAATGGTAAGTGGGAATGTGGGCCATTCTGCAAAGAATTAAAGTTGAAGAAATATTCACATGCCAACATTCCATAACATGATATATATATATATATATATATATGTATGTAATATGGAATGCCATAGCAATTAAGTATGCGACGATAGACGATCCCGTGAGGATGGATGCCTTGCGAGCCCGTGTCGTGTCGTCTCTTGTCACGGGAATCTACGTGAGCGGTGGGGTCCTGAGTCCTGACCCAATCCCTCTCACGTGAACGTGTACGAGATTAAGATTCCAAATAGAAACCAAAAGGGGAAATTACAATTTAACACCGGTGGTTTCCCTCCTGTTTCTTTTGCGTCGAATAGGGCAGAAGCGAATTAATAAGTAATTTTAAATGCAAGTAATTATAGAGAAAAGAAAAGAGAGATGTAAAATTTTATGTAGTTCGTCCACGAGCAGTGTAAATCTTCAATCCACTGTTTGAATCTAAGTATAAAAAGTTTTTCAAACTTTAAACACTCTAATTACAATAGTAGTTCTCTCTTTCAAATATTTCTAAAGTTATTTTGGCCATAAAACTTCAATTATGTATTTGTAGAAATGACTAAGAGGAGAAAAAAATCACGGGTCATTTGAATGGATGGATGGCGTTCGAATGCCCGTACAATAGTAGTAACACGTTCGACAAACAGTTCGAACGGGTAGACGATATTCAAACGTTATGCTCTTCCAAACTCTCAGATAATCGAATGTCTAAATGTCATTCAAATACCTTCTTATCTCTTTCGAACGAAATTAAATGTCATTCAAATGCTGGCACATAAAATTAGAATGTAACAAACCCGTTCGAATGCCATTAACCCATTCAAACGATTTTCTTGATTCAAATCCATGTGTATATTAAAGTTTGGATTTTTTTCTACATATAATTTTTAAAAATTCTATATACACACCTCTAAATTAGATATTTGTATGTATATCCTTCAAAACACATAATTTTTCTATATACTATGCCTTTATAAAAATTGTGGAATGTTACGAACCGGCTTGATCCAATCGGTAATGATTTTAGAGGACATGACTTTAGAAGAAAGTTGTGGATAATCTAACCGTTAGATCTTTCTGAATTTTGGATATGTTGTCGCCCTTAAAAAAAAATTTCCAACAAATCTAAGATCATAGGGTTTGGATAGCTAGATCTTGAGATATTGGCCAAATAGTGGCCGAAGGTCAGATAAATCCTATGGTGTGAAGGGGCAGAAGTTATTATAAAATAGGGGGATTAAGAGTTAGAGGAAGCCGACTAAAGACTTAGGCGGTGGAAGGAAGGAGGTGGGAGAGGGCGCTAATAGCTAGAGCAAGTAGAGGAGATAAAGGCACAATGATATTTTCAATTATCATATTCAACTTCAATTAGGATTTTCTCTATATATTTATAGAGGCTCAACTTAGAGACCCAAACGTTAAAATCCTAACAAACCAATTAAACTAGTATTTCTTATCTTCTCAGATTAACCCTTTGTTTCATTATAGATAGATCGGATTAACTCTTTGTTTCGCTGTAGATAGGTTCTGAATCTAGAGAAGTCGTGAATACCAAAGTTGTAGATCTAGAGGTTTGCAATCTTATCTAACTAGTTTGATATTATTCGGATATCTGTAGAATATTCTACGAATATTTTTTCAAAACTGAGTAGAGTTGGATTTAACTAATTAAATAAAATCCTTACTTACTAAAGCTTTAACTAAACTAAATAACCAAATAAAATAATTAGATTCAATCTATTGAGCCCAATGTCCTTATGATGTGATCCGATCTGACCCAGATTTCATCATATAGATATCTCTTGGAGTTAGCTAACTAAATTTTTTTAAATAATTTAAATCTAAAAAGATAGAAGTATTCTTATTCTAGTTCTTATAAACTCTTAAGAGTATATTTACCTTTTGTCTATTAAATTATTGAGACTTGAAAAGTAACGAGTGAGTATCTATATAAATAACATATATTTTGAAAGGTATGCATATAAACTGAAACTTTTAGAGAGCATACAGGTAGATAAAAGTTTTTTAAACAGTTTACATGTAAAAAGTCCTTTTAAATCTAAAAGGATAAAAGTTTAAGCATGATCAAAACCAAATTGTAGCTGTTAGTTAGCAGTTAGGTTGGATATAGAAAAGACTTAACTATCCCATAAAATCTAGTATAGTTAAAAGATATGGTAGAGATAGTTAGAATATTTTGTAATTTATTCACGATGAAGAATATTAATGCTATACCTTAAAATTAAGTTGAACTAAGGAAGGTAAATAGTAATTTGCCCAACAAAAGATATATCTCATTTCTCAACAAGGGTAAGCAATTAATTAATAAGGCAACTGATGGGGATTATTATGCATATCTGTACATATAGAAAAGTGCTAATTTACATAGCTAATTTCTAAACTAAAATTAAGGCATAGATATACTTCTTTAGTGTACAAGAAAATCCCACTTTATAATCCTTTCTTCTTTCTTTTTTTTGGAAAAGTAGGTCACAAGACCTTTTCATTGAGCTTAAAGCAGATTGCAAGAGAAGTTGGGAGGAGGATCAATCCACTCCTTACAAACCCGATTAGTTAAAGTAAAACTAGCTAAGTTGTTTGCCACAAGATTGTTACGTCTACTAGTGTAACAGATCCTAATAGTAGTAGATTCTCTAATCCACTGAAGGTAGTCATTAATGAGAGGGGTAATTACTCAATCTATCTGATATTCATCCCAACTATTAATCATGTTGACTAGATTGAGACAGTCACTAAACAACCTAATTATTCTCCCATTTGCCCATGTGAGTGAAGCGCCTATCCTTGATTAACGAGTGAAGCGCCTATCCTTCACCATGCAAAGCGCTGTAATAGTCTTCCAAGAAGAGAGCTTTGCCCAGATGAATGTCTAAGGGGAAAACCAAAAGGGTGAAGCCCGCGCCACCTTTGTTCGAGCCTCTCTATGCAGCGTCCGACCATCCAACAATATCCCCGTCAAGCATGTCTGCACTACATTGTATAGAGGAGGTGGAGGCGATAGACTGCTTCGAGGGATCTAATGTATTCGGTAGTGATGAAGCCTACATTGGGATGGAATCTACTGTGGCGATAACTTGTTGAGGACAAGGTTTTTCGCTACCAAAACTAAGCTTGTTCCTTGGCATCCAAATCTCTAGAGAATGTTGAAATAGTAAGCAGTGACTTTGTAGTCCTTCAGCGTCGACGTAATAGTAGTAATCCAATCTTCAAACATGATAGGAGCATTGCCTGATCTTAGACCTAGTCTGTTGATAAACCACATTGCCCTTGCAAATTTCCATTGGAGGAAAACATGCTCTAAAAATTCTAGCTCATTGGAATAGAACAGACAAGTTGGGTCGATTTCCTTTCTTCTATGGTGAAGAGCCTGTCTGACAGGAAGGGCCCCAACCAAACATTTCTAGAGGAACATCTTCACTCTCGGCACGGTAGCTTTGTTGTTCCATATCAATTTCCAAAGACTATGAATGTGTCGAGGAAGAGGAGCTCAACTAACTTCCATTAGAGAGAGAGAGAGAGAGAGAGAGAGAGAGAGAGAGAGAGAGAGAGAGAGAGAGAGAGAGAGAGAGAGAGAGAGAGAACAATAAGTAGATTTGGAGGTGAAATTCCCCTTGGGCGATGACTTCTAGATAAGGCGATCCTTCTTGTCCGCGGAGATACTATTAGGGTTATCTCCTCTAAGGAAAAGAGCGAGTTGACAAGGTGTGAGTTCCACTTGTTCCCAGATATTAGATCTTTGACTATTAGGATCGCTGGGATTGAAGGGTGAAATTGGCAAGTCGAAAGCTAGAGTCAAGGATTGAAACGAGGATGAATAGAGTCTCCTTTCCCGATCTCCTATATCACATTTTTTCTGAATTGAGATCTAAGACTTAAGATGGCTGACCAAAACCAAGTCGAGCGCTGCGACTTATGGAAAACTTTTATGCGTACATTTCAAATTAAGAAAGAAAAAGGAAAGATATTTGTAACTTGTAACTACTAATGTTTATGGAAGCTTAAAATGTTCCATTACCTAATAACCTAAGATTTTTAATCAGCTTGTTATCAAATAAGGTATTAGAACACTTTTTTTTTTCCTGAAAATCAAGAGTTAAAATCTTGACTACTCATCTCATCTTTATTATCCTTTCTCACAACGAGTTGCGCATCTTATTATTTTTCATCTTTTTTAGATAAATAACTTAAGCTTATAAATCAAATAGTTTATCAAATATAATATCAGGACTAATTTTATTACATGCGAAGAGATGGGTTATGCATAAGTTGCATAGTGGTCTAATATCACATTACATTCCTGAAGAATAAAATTATATAATTTAAGCTTCAAATTTTTCTTGGGTCCAATGTGATATATATATATATATATATATATATATATATATATATATATATATACATAGTTCATGAGTTAAAAAATAACTAAACCTAAGAAAACTTTAATAGGCCGGTGAAGTAGGGCCCAACCTACAACTCTCCACAATCACATGCGCACATTGCAGTTGAGAAACCGAGTCCCAATTCCCACCCACACTTCAAAGTCCAATTTGTTTATTACCCACTGCTGCTCTCTGGAGGAGTGCGCATGCAGTAAAGCAAGCAAGACAAGCATGAACACTATCTCATCTCATTGTGGGCAAAAGGGATAATTTTGTGGTACCATTCGCATCTCTTGCAATGCCATCCTCTGGGTGCATCCCATGTCAGTGTCTACTACTCTCTCTCTCTCTCTCTCTCTCTCTCTCAGTGGCTTTCACATGTTTGGGCTCTCTAATGTGAAGTGGGCATGACTGAAAAGAAGACAAGGTTAGTTGCTTAAATGATTAGTGGATAAGCTTTGGTGGAAATTGTTCCACATATAGCTCTGTCTTCTTTTGAACCAAAACTTCAAACTAGTTTAGAACCAAAACTTCAAACTAGTTTAGAAGATGGTATAAACCTTTAATACAATAGAGCAACCAGTATTGAGATTGTAATCTTTTTTTTTTCCTCCAAGAATTCCTCCAAGAGATTGCAATAAGTCTAAAAGCTTACAAAATCAAGCCCAGCTAAAACTTGGATCTGTCATGGGAACTTTGGTTAGTCATGCTGTATCTACTCCTTTTCTAATGGAGAATTACTGATGGCTTCCATTGATTTTATAAACCTTTTAGACTTATTCAACAATGGATGTTGTTAAATATTTTGATCATATAACATGAATAAAGGCCACGACTCGGGAATACTTTAAACACCTAGCTGATCTCATATCATACTAATACGAAGCGGTTCATATTAGATTACATTACGAGGACATTGAACTTGATAAATCAAGTTTATTTATTTTTTAATTAATTTATGTTTATATAAGCCCTTAAATAAAGTCTAGTTAAGTCATGTAAGCTTATAAGATAAGTTCAATTAACTCAAATAAACCTTTAAGGTAAGTTTAGTTAAATCAAAAAAGTTTTTAAGGTAAGTCCAATTAAGTTATGTATACAAATCCTAATTCGAGTCATACATACCTTTAGTGCTAATCCTAAAAGATATTGGTTTTAAGGTAAGTCCAATTAAATTTGTGCTATTTTCTTTAGTCATCTAAGCAGCTAAGATATTATTGAGCTCAGCTAATTTATTATTATCGCATTTACGTCTTATCTTAGTTGTTAGATTGTTTTATTCTTCATAGGAGTAGATCTTAATCATAGAATAAATTTGAGCTTTCAAACCTTAGCCACCATCCTCCACCGTTAAGTCACCCTACTATATAGTCATCTGCTTTCATCTTTAGCTATCAGTCACTCTTTGACGATCACCGTAACATCGAATATTTTTACTTCTATCCCATTCTAACCTTGATTCACTGTTTTATTTTTAACTTTTCACCCTGACCTCCAATTTACGTGAAACCAAAGCCATTAAAATTCTAACTTATAAGGCTACCACCCCATAAAAATATCATAATTTTATTACGTCTAGATCTTTTTAGATCTAATTCGTAACACATCTTTCATAGATATGTGATGCAGGATGAACTCATCGATTATAGATTTGAGAAGAACAAATAAGAAAAATAAGTAAACCGAGAAATCCACCAGCCAGGCATCAGAATCCATTAATATTGAAATCCACCAAAAAGTTAATATGTGAAAACTTTTAAAATATTTATTAACTAATAAAAAGAGGATTACAAGTTTTATATTAGTAAAGCAAAGCGAAAGACAAAAGAACAATAACTCTCATTAAGCCTGAAGGTCACGAATGCAGCAATCTTGCGTCTACGAAAGTAAAGATGACAAATAGTAGTATTCACTCAAAGAAGAAGGCTAAGTGCCTCCTAAGAAATTGCATATATGAAAAATGAAACATCTTTTTTTTTTAACAATGAAAGAAACATTTTCTTTTTTAATTTTCTCTTTGAATGTGTGAGATTGCATCCTTCGCTATTGTCATTTGCCTGAGTTCATAGGATTGCCGAAATCATAGTCACCGGAGAGAACTGAAACCAGCATATATGGGGTGGATTGGGAGATGTGATGTGAAATATAACTTACATTACAATCAACGCTAGAACCGTCAGAAGCAAGGCCAGGATATTAATCAATCATAAAGATCAAAAGAACTAAAAGTTCCCATGGCCAATGGGCATAGGATCCAATTTTGAAGGATTCAGTAACAGAAGAAAGAAATAAACATGCCATATGCAATCTCATCATACGGATAACTACAAGATATTATAGTTCTTAAGCAGGTAATACCAAATTTCAAAAATGGTTCGAACATCACCAATACAAACCCCTTTAAACACAACATTAGGATGGTAACGGAAAGCTCACCAATTTAAGAAGATATATCTCACTGGAAAAGGAAAGGCACATCTTTGGTAGCTATATACAATAGTATCAGAAAGTATAGTTATAACTTATAACTCCCTGTAGAAATTGAGTCTGTCACCCTTGTTGCTGCTTTCTAGCATCCTATTAAGGACAACAGTTGCTGCTCCCTGGCCTGAAAATTTATCCTCTTTTGGATTTTCTGCAATTTGCAATGATGAGACAGCTTGAGCTGCTATGAATCCTGGACAGATCTCAGTTTGTTGACCTCTCTCTAGATAATATGGTACTTGGAAATCTCTTAAATGACCACGAGTTGGCAATGACTGCCCCATCCCCCAATCAGTCAACCTTACTCCGGATGCATATGGATCAGCAGCCAACTCCAGTCCACCGACAGAGTATCTAATAAAGCTTCGAGTGTCTCCCAAAGAGTTGGCGTTGCTAGAATTATCCCAAGGATTACATTTTCTGTACTTGTTCAGCATGAAATGACAAGGTTCCTCTGTATCCTCTCCTAAAAGGACATGAAGAGCAACTGCCTCAGCAATAGCAGCACCTTCCTCATCTAATCTTTGTTGCTCTTCTTTCTTCTTCTGTTTCTTCTTCTCTAATTCAGAGATTATGGCTGCAGAGGTTGCAAGTGCTTTCTCTAGGCGTCTCTTTTTCTTCTCAGCCTGTTTCACACGGTCTAATTCATCTTTGGATTGTTTCTTCTTCCCTTTCTTCAAGACTTTACCTGCTTGGCCGCATCCACCTTTCTCCATGACAAGTATGCCTCTATTTACTTGTGTCAGTTTATTATCTTCTAATAACTACTTTGAAACAACAATAACCATCTTTCCTTGGATTTAAAATCTAATAAACTTTCCCTATGATCTTGACCACTTCTTGAACCTGACGACTAATTTAAAGCCACACACCATAAGTCTACACCCACTCAGGCCTGAAAGAGTATCTCATTTTGCGAAAAATGCAATCCCAGATGGAGACAACAGGAGAGAGCAGGAGAGAAAAATAATAAGCACTTGTTAACGCATCTTTTGTTGCTTTCTTCTGCAAGTTTCCACAGCTCAGACTCTGGCCCATTTCAATACAATCCCAATAGAGAAATAAGGATCTTAGCAATATGATAGTGAAGGTAAGAATGTGCAACTGAACAGCTCATAAGGCTCTCCTACTGCATAGAAAAAATAAATTGAGGCATTAGATTCTAAAATAAACATTTTAAAAGAGAAAAGTATCATTGGGAGATATGAATGTACAATCAAATAGCTGGTAAGGCTCTTTTACTGCATCGAAGAAAATTAATTAGGCATTAGATTCTAAATATGATGTGAGAATGAAATACAGTAGCCTAGCAGTAAAAACTATCCTCAAAAGAGAGGCCATAAAAATGCATTTGATCAAGTGTTCAAAAGTCAATGAGATCCACTCAAGCATGGAATAGAAATAAAAACTGTAGATAATATTCCAAAGTGCGCTCTTGCATGACAACATGGGATCTTTCATTCACTGAACATCAGCTTAAAAAGTTGAAATGCTTCCCTGTTGTGATGCACTATGAGCTACCATGCTTCCAAAATTAAAATGCTTCCCTGTAGCAGTACCCATGCTCCATTTGTTTATAAGGAAGATAAACTTCAGATCTGAAGGCTTATTTCAAAAGCATTATTGAATGAATCAAAATAATGCATTGAGTTTCATTTTACACAAATATGTTAGTTCTTTTTCATTGATAGGATTAGAATCTTACAGATAGAAGGATTTCTTATTAATGAATTAAATGTTAGGAAATTATTCTATTTTATTATGTTTATAGAAAAATAGTTCAATGTCTAAAAAAAAAAGAAGTACAAGTCCAGAAACCATTATCTTCTTTCCCTTTTCCAAATCTTTGTTTATTTATTTCATTCTTGTTAGCTTTGGAACTAAGTGTACCTTAAAAGTAACATCCACAGAGACTATACAAAGCAATCAATGCAGCAAGTGAAGGCTTTCGGCCAATCAAAGTCACCGTTCGCCCCATGCAATAGTAAGGCATTCATCAAAACCATAATTGGGATTTTAAGATAATTTGTACACAGTAGAAGGATCTTTATAGCTAGGTTCTATAATAAGGCAGAACTCCAAAATAGATGAAAATTATACAAACATGCATAAGAGTTTACATGAAGCCAATCTTAAATCCTTGAACTTTGTCATAGTATCAAGATCAGGCAAGTGAACTTTAAGAGTTTACGTGTAACCATATTAGGTAGTTAAAGATCAGAGAATACAACTTTACACGGAACATCAACAAACTAAGGAAAACTACAAATCATATGATAGACTTGCCACAAGGTCTCAGCGTCAATAGTGAACCGTCTTACACATATACATCCACCAACATTGCCTTCCTGGGCCCCATCTATTTGCAAAATTATCTTATAAGCAACAAACAAACAAAGCACTATATTAATGAACAAAATCCTCAGTTTGAGTTGTATGTTGTAATGCTGCAACTCACCTAACAAAATAAGATAACACTTGAGTAATGAAAACAAGGGAGATCAGATTTATTAACTACACATGAATTCTCAATATCTATCAAGGAAAAAAGTCAGTGATAGCCCCATTAATGACAACAAGAGTGCATGCAACAACCACCAATTACAAAGAAGTAAAGATGCCTGATGCATGATAACTCAAGAGCATATGCAGTCAAGATTTGTATTCATGCCATGACTCTGAATAGTGAATTTTAAGTAGCTGAAGTATATCTTTGATTAAATGGAACGAACAAAGCATTCATTTTGTCCTATTGATATAAAAAGATCTTACAAACTAAAACAGTCACCAGCTTAATATGGTCCAAAATATTCCAGTAAAGATGGATCCATTAGCTTCTTAAGTTAGATTTAGTTCATTACTAAAGAATTTCTTATTCTTTTCCTTCCTTCTTCCTGTCTTTATTTTACTTTAGATATTAGACAAGTAGATCTGATACAGAATCAAAAGCCGAAACACAACAAGTTGCACACTATCAAAGCATCTCTAAGGCATGAGTACTGATTGCTACTATCGTAGGGGTATTGATTATAACACCAACTTCGGCAGTGGATACATATTTATCCTGACATTGCACACAAAGCAATCTGGTACTTCATTATCACACCAATTCCTCGATCAATTTATATGCGAATCTAAACTCGACCAAACATGAGAATGAAGGCTTAAATTTCACAATTACCTTGAAGAAACTTAAATTTCCCAAGAAGTTCACAATCCTAATTCCATCTTCACTCCTATCAAAACAAAGCAAATATCCTTTATCCAACGCAATCACCGAACCTAGCAGCAAAAGTAAAGGTTGACGCTAGTTGACCTAGAACGACGAAACAAATTCCCTCAATAAAATGGTTCAGATCTAAGAAGAAAAGATTACAAGGCGAGAAATTTAGATCAAATTACATGCAAAAAAAAAATAATGAAAAAAAAATCCTAAAGAAGGGGCCTAGCAGATAGCTCCATACCTGCAACGGTTACGGCAGGGAGAGTCGAATCCGAGGCTACTCCGTCCTCATACAATAGAGAGAGAGGGAAAGAGAATTCTAATCGTCTCCGCGTGAGGGTTTCGGATCTGAGACAAAAGACCTAAATTTTCCACACAGAGAGAGAGAGAAGAGAGAGAGAGATGAGTGAGGGACTTTAGGAACCGAAGCACATGCTGGCCACGTGAGCAAATGGCGAAGCCGCGAAGGCACGAAAAGGGCGTTTTGGTCATTCCGTAACAAGTCTCAGCGGCCGAGGGAGGGGTCCGGCTTCCGCATAGAAAAGTCTCTGCTTGCGTTTGATCATCCAGGGCACGTCAACTAGGCTTCGCATGATGACGTGGATGAAGGATTTTAAGCTCCGCATGAAACGTATTATGCGAACGCCTGGGAACGAGGATGGTGTGATGAAGGATCGGCTGTGAAGATGGTCGAATGGGGCAGGTACAATGCCACCGTACATAGGTAGTGGGGGACTGCTGAGGGGGCACCACGCGGCGCTGCCTTATCCACCACTCAATGCCAGTAATACCCCCGGCTTGCGGGCCCCATCCGTCTCAAACCCGAGTGCATGACTATAGAATATTAGGAGTGCAAATCCCAGAGTGTTAGTGCACTTTAGGTCTGTGAACCGAACTATTTTCCCAAATAGTTGATATTAAAATCTATTTACCTAAATAGGTGACATTTCTGTCACAGGACACCCTTTTTAATTTAGGCGAAAGGGTCCGCTCAACCTCCTATGTAAGAATGTAGCTTTCTTCACACGTATAATAATAATAATAGAAGAAGAAATAGGCGATCAAAATACATAAAACGCTCTTCTATTAATAAAAAGCTATCAACTCACTTACCACATTTGATAGATTATAAGAAGCTGAAGCTTAGCTCCTTCACTTTTACATAGAGGGGTTTTCCATTTTATAAAAGTGGAAGGATCTAGTCTTACACTGAATGAACATATTTTAAGCTTGTAAAACTGTAACATAAGTGGACTGCTCTAAGACGAAGTGAGTCATCCACAAAGTAGTATCTTATGTTAAAAATTAATGTTAAACTTGGTTATCATTTTGGTAGTCATCATACTTATTAAGGGCATTTTAGGAATAGTCTTATCTTGTTATGTATGAATCTTGTTTAGTCATTGTATATTAAAAAAACTCTAGATCATCTTCTTCATTTTAGTGTCATCTTAGAGAGCAAGAGAAGGAAGAGAATCCATCTTGGAGTTTTGCTAGATAGAAGGTGGGTGACCTTTTATTCTATCTCCTACCTCTTTTGTGAGCTTGTTTTGTAAATTTTGTAGCTTTCTATCTGTGAAGACTTGGCATTATTGGGTTTATATCATGGTTATTATCTCTTGAGGTGAAGATTATGATCTATATGCATTGTGATTATTTGGGTGCTTTGTTGTGAGATTATTTTCTCCGTTCTTCTATTTGAAGTTGTGCAATTCTGGGTGTGTAGAAAATATTGAGTTTCTACACTTGGAGAAAAGGAGATTCTCAAATTAGAGTACACCAATTTCTCTTCATGGTATCAGAGCTACAAGGGTTCTTATAGTGAGTTGGAGATTCTACATCCTTGGAAAGCAAGAGGGAGGTTTTTCAATTTATGCACACAAGGTATTTGTTGAATTATCTCTATGATGGATTCAATGGGAAGCTTTAATCATCTTGGAATGCAAAGGCTCACAAGTTCAAATTACCTAATATAGAAGTCATGCATGAAGGCATACTTTCAAAGCCAAGAGTTATGGGAGACCATTTGTGGGAGTGACACCCAAATACCAGATGATGCACTGGGAAATGAAGAAGGAAGAAAGAGATGGCTTGCTAGAATTGGTAAGGCTATGTTTGTCTTGAAGACATCTATCTATAGGGATATGTTTAATCATATCCGGGAGGTCAAGACACCAAAAGATGTTTGAGATACTTTTGAAAAGTTGTTAACAAGAAAAATAAGGCTCGGTTGTAATTTTTAGAGAATGAGTTGTCAAATACAATTCAAGGGAACATAAGCATTGCAGAGTATTTTTTTAAAGTAAAGAACCTATGAGTGGAGATTTCAAGTTTGGATTCGGATGAACAAATTAGTGAAGCAAAGATAAAGCAGTACATTATTCGAGGGCTTCGCAAGGAATATCATCTTTTTGTCTTATCACTACAAGGTTGGGCTAGACAACTAAGTATAGTAGAGTTTGAAAATTTTCTTAGCAACCAAGAAGAATTGGCGAAGCAAATGGCAGAGTGTTCGATCTCTAGTAAACATGATAAAAAAGAGGCTTTGTTCACTAAAGGCAAGAAGGGCGATTCAAGTATAGGCAAGACAAATATAAAAGCACATGAAGGTGAAAGCTTAAGTTATAGAAATGAAGCTCTAAGAAGAAAGAATGTCAAATGCTATCAATATGGCAAGATGAGACATATTAAAAGAGATTATAGGGTCAAGCTCAAATATGCAAATATTGGCTCTAGGGAAACTCAAAGAGAGCTATGACATGATCAATGCTCTTGCTTTATATCCGAGATGCTTTGAAAGATGGCTCTAAATATGTTCAAGCATTAGCAAGTGTTAACCATCATGATGATTGGATAGTTGACTTAGGGTGCTCTCATAATTTGACCGATGACAAGTCTAAATTTAATGAATTCATACACTATGAAAGGAATGATGTTATTGTCACGGCAGACAACATGGTTCATTCGGTGGTGAATGAAGGTGTTGTAAAGATGGATAGAGACACTTTGAAGAGTCTTCCATGTGAAAGGAATAATGTTATTGTCACGGCAGACAACACGGTTCATTTGGTGGTGAATGAAGGTTTTGTAAAGGTGGATGGAGTCACTTTGAAGAGCGTCTTCCATGTGCTCGGTATGACTAAAAATCTTATTTTCATTTCTCAAGTAGCAGATTCCGCTCATTATATTCTCTTTGGGCCTAATGATGTGAAAATTATGCTTAATGTTTAGAATGTTGATGCGAATGTCATCTATTATGGAAAGAGGGTGAAATCTCTTTATATACTTTCGACCGGGACATTATAGTAAAAATGATAAACTAGTTTGTGGCATGCAAGATTAGCATATGTGAGGCTTAATAAAATGAAGCATATATTCTCAAAAAAGTTAGTGCATGGAATACCTTATCTAAATGATATCAAAGTTAGTGGTGTATGTGAAGGATGCCAACTTGGGAAGCACCACCGTTTACTATTTGAAGACTCCAAGTCAAGATGCAAGAAGCTGCTTGATCTTGTTCATACGGATATCTTGGTATCAAATAGTACACCAAGTTATTCTAGATTTAAATACATGTTTCTCTTCATAGGTGATTATTCAAGATTTTCTTGAGTGTATTTTCTTAAAGAAAAGTTGGAAGCTTTTTCCAAATTTAGGCTCTTGAAATCAACGGTGGAATGTGAGAATAGAAGAAGGATCAAGTGCTTGAGAAGTGATGTTGGTGGCGTATACATCTCAAAGCAGTTTGATGGTTTTTGTAGGGAGCATGGAATCTGGAGGCAATTGACTTATGCTCATACTTCACAACAAGATGGCGTGGTGGAGCACAAGTTACGACAACTTTCGAAGCTTATTGGTGTTGGTTATATTCCTAGAATTTGCCAAAGGAATTATGGGCGGAAGCGATGATGTGTGCATCTTATGTCATCAGTCGAACACCATTAAGCTCTTGTAGTATGAAATCTTCTTTTGAGTTATTATATAGAATAAAGCATTCTATTGCACATTTTTAGGTTTTTGGTTTCGTTTATTATGTGCATGTATCCGATGAAAAGAGGACCAAATTTGATGCTAAGGCGGAGAAATGTGTTTCCCTTGGCTAGATACTCAAAAGAAATGGTAGAAATGTATGGATCCGAAGACACAAAAGTATATCATGTCTAGGGATGTTGTGTTTGATGAAATGTCTTCGTATTATGATGACCAATTGTTGTGCCAAATGAATCTCCATCAAGCTCTCATATTGAGGTGGGTGTAGAGGAACCATCTTCTACATAATTGCCTTTCGATGCACCTAGTTCATTAACTTCTTGTCCAACAAGGGAGATGGGTGGAAGGATGAGCTTAGGCTCCTCAGCGGAAAGCTCTAGTCCAACCCAATTTACGGAAAAGCAACTCGCAAGAACTCAAGGTATTTTGGGCCAGAGTGGAACTCGAGTGCAAATTTGGTAGATGTTGTTTCATGCTTCTTTGTGGGTCCTATTGATGTGGATGAGCTCTTATGCAATGATGATGCAAAAGGAGTTTATGTATGGGAGAATGCCATGAAAGAAGAAATTAGAGCACTCAAGAAGAATAAAACTTGAAATTTGGTGTCAAAGCCAAAGAATATGAAGCCGATTTCATGTAAGTAGGTGTACAAAATTAAAAGGAAGGCTGATAGATTCGTGGATAGGTACAAGGCAAGGTTGGTCGCTCGTGGGTTCATACAACAACATGGTATAGACTACGAGGAGACTTTTCGTCTGATGGCCAAGATGACATCAGTTTGAGTTCTCATCTCATTAGCAGCTAGCTTGGGATGGAAGATGTGACAACTTGATGTCAAAAATGCTTTCTTGTATAGTTAGGTGGATCGAGAGAAATTTATATGAACCAAACCTACGATTTCATTTCGAGGACTTCACCGAACTATATATGCAAATTGAAGAATGCAATTTATGGTCTCAAGCAAGCACCTAGAGCTTGATATGGTAAAATTGCTCAATACCTTACATTTTGTGGTTTTCATGTTTCAAATTCTGATCTGAGCATGTTTTTGAAGAAGTATGGTGGTATGCATGTCAGAGTTTTATTTTATGTGGATGACATGATTGTTATCAATGATAATGGTAAAGAGATTAGCAAGTGTTACAAACCGACTGGATCTAATTCGTAGTAGTTTTGCATAAGATTTGGGATCCACGGGTGGAGGCACAGATTCGTACGTATACGATGGAGGTGATGATGGAGTGGAGGTCAAGTAGTTGATGAAGGTGGCTCGGCAATAGATGAAGGTGGTGGTGGTTTGCAGATGCGGATGCGATAGATAGTTGAAGGCTATGATTGGTCTATAACTGTGATAAAAATTATACGGAAGGTATAGACAGTTAAGATAAAGAGACGAAGGGGAAAAAGTAGGCATGCTCTACGGGACTAGAGGGATCGGCGGCAGAGAGATATTAGAAGCTAGATGAGATCGTGCCAACAAAAGAGGTGGTGCTGGTTGGTGAAGAGAGATGAGGGAGATGTAGAGGCCTGCGGCCTAGTTGAAAGAGATGCCAGGGCAAAAACCAATTAATCTTTCATTCCAAGCATGCTTAAGATACAAGCCATAAGGCTTATTTATAGAGATTAAATCAAAAGGTCTAAAATAAATTTAACTAAACCAGTCTTCTTTTTCTTTTTAGATTAATCTTTCGTTTTGCCATAGATAGATCCTAAATCTGGAGAAGTCATAAATATCAAAGTTGTAGATCTAGAGGTTGGCGATCTTATCCAACTAGTTTGGTATTATTTAGATACTTATATAATATTTTATAAATAATTTGTTAAAACTTTATAGGGCTGGATTTAGCTAATTAAATAAAATCCTAACATACTAAGACTTTGACTAAACCACATAAGAATAATAAATAAGATAACTAGACTTAATTTATCAAGCCCAGTGTCTTTTGAGGTGATCTGATTTAGTCTGAATCACATTAATAAGCTTCATGATGAGCTTGCTATTCGTTTTGAAATGAAGAACTTGGGGGAGCTAAATCATTTCCTTGGGTTGGAGGTAGAGAAAGGTGTTGATGGTATTTTTGTTTCTTAAAAGAACTATGCATCAAAGCTTATTGAAAAGTTTGGATTGCAAGGAAGTAAATCATGTTCTACTCCCATGGATGTGAATATCAAATTGAGGAAAGGTGATGGCAAAGTTCTTGAAGATCTAAGACTTTTCCAAACACTAGTAGGTAGCTTGTTGTATCTCACAATTACAAGGCCGGATATTGCATTTTTGGTTGGAGTGGTGAGCCAGTATATGCAAGCACCTAGAAAGCCTCATTTGAATGCCGCCAAGAGAATTCTTCGGTTTGTCAATTTCTCTCTTAATATTGGTTTATTGTACAAGAAGAATGCAAGTTGTGAACTTGTAGGTTTCACCGATACGGATTGGGCCGATGATCTTGATGAGAGAAAGTCAACATTAGTGGTGGCAAAACTTGACCCGACCGATAACCCGACTGTTAATCAGGTTTGGGTTTAGATTAATCGGGTTCGGGTCATAAACGGGTCAACCTACCTAACCCGATTATTAATCGGGTTGTGTTCGAGTTTATGCCTCTGACCCACTTGACCTGTTTAACCCGTTTAAGTAAACGGGTCGAGCGGGTCGAATCGACCCACGAACCCGTGAACCCACCACACACATATATATTATAAATTTCTAATTTTACCCAAATACCCTCATACCCTAAAACTCAAGTCACCCAAAGATTTGGCCAAAGTTCCAACTCCCAACTTTATTTCCTCAATTCCCACACCAGCCCGCCGTCGCCCCCTTCCCATCTATGGTTCTACACCCGAGCTCCTTGCGTCGCGCCGCCGGACACCCGAGCCCCTTGCGTCGCGCCGCCGGACACCCAAGCCCCTCGCACCCCCAGACACCCGAACCCTTTGCGCCCCCTTCCCATCTACACCTGGTATGGTTACTTCCATCAAATATAATTATCTAATCTTAGAGTTGACTTCTAGACCTGTTGGATGTCTATAAAGTTACAGATATTGTGAGTCTTAAAACTTCGATCACCAGATAGATGTCGGTGAATACTGATTCTGGTGAACCCTAACCATGAGATGGTTGGTGAAGAAGAAGATGGAATAATTGTAGGTCACGTAAAATGATTCATAAACAGAGGGGGAAACTCCCACTTTTCTCCTGAAGGAAGAAAGAGAGATTAAGCTTTTAAAAAAAATTGAAGAACTGACCAGAGTTTCAAGAAGTATTAAGAGAGCTCACTCGGTGAAAGAGTGTGGGGTTACTACATACGCCATCATTTCTTCCCCAACTTCCTGCAACCAAAAGGTACTATTACTAATAAAGTCCAATTAGCAGACAAATTCTTTTCAGAGAGAAGGAAGGATTCCAATGTTATAATAAAAAATATGCATAGTAGCAAATGCATCAGAAAGATCTATTTCAGAATTTCAATTAATTAGCGATTTAGCACACCATTCAGATTTAGCACACCATTTAGCTAAGTTTAGAAAGATCTATTTTTTTAATTTCTTGTTTGATCTATTTAGTCAAGTTCATCTTACTTGATTTTAGTTCAATTTAATTTAGTTTCGTAGCTTTGGTTCCATGTTATGATATTATTTTTCTTGCTTTCATTTTAGTTATGGGTGATGATAGTATGGAGATATTTCGTAAAGATGGAGAAAATATTTCTAAGGAGGTTCCTCCTCCCATAGTTGGTGGAGAGAATTCTAGTAGTAAAAAAAAAGTGAAAACAAACCTCTAATGTTTGGGAAGTGTTTACGGAGCTACCAAAGGGAGAAGATGGGTTAAAGAGAGCCACATGTAAATTGTGTGGTGTTATATACATATCAGATAGTAAGTATGGGACTGAAAATATGAAACGCCATATACCTGTATGCCCAAAGTTGAAAATTAAAGATATAGGCCAATTATTTCTTGCCAAATCAGAAGGATCAATGTCTTTACAAATTTCTAAGTTTGATCAGGAGAAATACCGTGAATTGATGACAATGACAATTGTTAAGCATGAATTGCCTTTTCAATTTGTTGATTATGAAGGAGTTAGAATATTGCATAGTTACTTATGTGATGAGGTCAAACATATTAGTAGAAATACAGCTAAGGTAGATGTTTTGAAAATGTACAGAAGGGAGAAGAATAAACTCAAAGATTGGTTACATTCTATTCCTGGAAGAATCAGTTTAACATCTGACTTGTGGACCTCCATAACTACTGTAACAACCCAACTAAAAAAAAAAAAAAAAAAAAATTTTGCATGGGCACGACGTGGCCGGCCACAGTGTGACCGGCCTCGTGCCCATGCAGTGGGGCTGCGTGGGGGAGGTGCCACGCACCCCCCCCCCCTCGCGTCGCCGCAGCCAACCGGCTGCGGCCATCTGGCAGCGGCGGGCCCCAGCGCCGCCGCAGCCACCGCCAACCTCCCACCGCCTTCCCTCTCTCTCTCTTTAAATCTCTCTCTCTCTCTCTCTCTCTCCCTCTCTCTCTGGATGCTCTCTCTCTATCTCTCTCTCTCTCTCTCTCTCTGGATGCTCTCTCTCTATCTCTCTCTCTCTCTCTCGCCGAGGTCGGTCGTCGCCGTCGCCACCTCCTCGAGCGCCGGTGAGCTCCTCTCTCTCTCTTTCTTGCCCGAGGGTGGGCTCGTCGGAGCCGAGCCACCGGCGAGAGGCCGGCCGCTGGCTGGCCAGCAGCGGCCGGTGCCCTCCCCGCCGGCCCGGGTCCGCAATCTCCTCCCTCACCTCCTCTCTTTCTTCTCTTCCTCTTCTCTTCTTCTTCTTCTTCTTCTTCTTCTTCTTCTTTCTTCTTTCTTTCTTTCTTTCTTTCTTTCTTTCTTTCTTTTTCTCCTTCTTCCTCAGCTCCTCTTTTCTCTTTCTGCACAGTGTTGGGCTCGGCCCAGCACTGTAGCAGACAGTGCTGGGCCGAGCCCAGCACTGATGGCAGTTGTAATTAAATTATTAATTAATTAGTTTATTTATGTTATTTATTTAAGTATTTTTCTTCTTAATTAATGCAAATAGATTATTTAGACATTAACTATTTTAATAATATTATATATCCTTCAATGTAATTTTATTAATGATAATTTTTATAATTAATGATTAATTAGGCATAAATATAGGTAATACTTATATTTATTTATTTACTTACTTATATGTATATTAGATTAATAGATAAATTTGTAAATTATAATTATTAGATTTATATTCTAATATTCTTATGATATACATTTTTTAAGTAATTCTATTAATTTATTATACATTATTATTTTGTAACAAAGAAGATAATGGCTACATAGTCCCTAATTAATCAAGATATAATTTAATTATAATTAGGTTTTTATCTATATTTATATTTTATTTATAATAAAAATCTAGCCAATTATAAAAATAAGTAGAAATTCTAAAATCTAATAAATCATCATATTTTACTCGAACGGATTATAATGGGATAAACAACTAACTTTATGTTACTTAAACATTTTCAGACGATCCCGAACCCCTTATTTGAGACCCCGTGGACCTTGCTAGCGATGAGTGTCACTCGGTTACCTGACGGACGTGAGAGATGCGTGGTTTGTATCTTCTGATCAGACGGTGAGTAGTCTTATCCCCTAGATCCCTTTCTCAAATTAGGTTATATTATATATTATGTACATGCATGTTTTAGCCTCCAGCATGATTATATGACTTTATCTAGAGATGATTACCATCGAGCATATTTTTATCATGCATGTAATTAGGCTGATCTTTGATATAAGTATGATAATGATAAATAAGGATGGTTGGAGATGATTATACTGTTATGGTTTTATGTCGAGATGATTTCTAGTATGAGTGTGCATGTGATAGACTAGCGAGAGTATGCATGTGTTAGATACATGGTTGGAGACTACATTGCAGCATTTTTCTCTTGATTCCTGTTCCACCTAAATTCCTATTATGCATTGACTCGTTATTGTACTGGATATATGCATATGATCTGTCATTTAAAAAGAAAGCATGAAATATGATTGATAGGATAGTTGATAGAAAGCGTGGGGATACCCGAGTAGGCGCCAGGGTTAGGGGTGCCTGGATTGATGATTATGGTCGCTGATATGCGATATCTCGTGGCCCATGTCCGAGGTCAGTTGAGTCTGTGCGCACAGACAATCGGACACATGCCGTTCGCCAGGGCATATGTGGCGAGTTATCCTCACGAGGTTTCTATCAACTATGTGGGGTGCCCGGTCTGGATGGATGTTGATACCCTTAGCGGATGGCAGGGTATGGTTATATTTGAGATACTCCTTGCGGATGGCAGAGTATGCTCGGAGCCTTTGGGCATGATGTTGAGACCGGGTACCGGGTATTGACTGTGCACAGTGGTCTAGTATGATGATATTATACCGAGATGTCGGTGATGATCGTGATGTTGAGAAATGCATATGATTTCATTATCATTCGGTTACCTGATTATCGAGTGGTCAATATGCATCATATATGGTTGCATTTGATATCATAGCATAGTCATGATCGGCATGCATCATGTGTCATATTTGAGAGAGAGTTATGATGATAGATGACATGGAGATTTGTTTACTCATAGTCGAGGATTATATACTTTTATCAGTTATGACGTGTTATCTACTTTTCATTTATATATTATTGAGGATACATTTATATACTCATTCATGACATGATACTCTTTCTGATTCATATTATCCAGTACATGATTTACTCTCTGTTTGGCATCACTGATTCGGGGTAAGGTCTATTCACTGAGCCTTTTGCTCATGACTCTCTTTATTTCTTTTCTAACCCCCTCAGATATGTGGTACGTGATAGCGACTTGAGAAGATATTTTAGAGCGATGATGAGGTGAGCTATAGATATGAGATGGTATAGATGATAGTTTATATAGAAATCGAGTTGTACCAATATTTGATATTTGTACTCTTTTGTATTAGACAATGATTTATATAATACAGGTCGAATCATAGTGTATCCTTGTATTAGTTATTTTAGTTGTATCTTGATGGTTTGTTGTGGCCTATGTGGGTCCTGCCAGATTATGTAGCGGTCTAGTGTATATTATTGTGGACTTTGATATTCATATGTTAACATGTTTATTTGGTTAAGAGTATGATTTATTTGGTGATGGATTATGTGATCATGGATATGTTAGCAGGTGTTATTTGATGATGTCATGAACGTATGTGCACAGGAGTGTATCTGTGCGTGACGGGCCCCGCCCGACCTGTCGCGTGCGCCGCGCGTGCCGTGTGGGCGCGTGTGCGTGCACGTGCCCGTGCCGGGCGGGGGCGTTACAACTACTGATGGTTATCTATGTCTCACGGCACACTTTGTTGATGAAAATTGGGTATTGCAAAAAAAAAATTATAAATTTTTATGCAATGCCAACCCTACACACTGGAATAGCTTTGTCTGATAAGATTTATACATTATTGACTGAATGGGGTATAGAGAAAAAGTTATTTTCCATAACACTTGATAATGCATTTGTAAATGATTTATTTGTTGAGTTGTTGAGGAGCCAACTTATGTTGAATGATGCTTTATTATGTGATGGTGATTTCTTTCATGTTCGTTGTTGTGCTCATATTCTTAACTTAATAGTGCAAGAAAGTCTGAAAGAAATAGATGATTATGTATTTAAAATCAGAGAAAATATCAAATATGTTAAAAGGTCACAAGTCAGAAAACAGAGATTTGTTGAGTGTGTTAAACAAGTTTCTTTAAATAGCAGTAAAGGATTAAGACAAGATGTTCCTACAAGATGGAATTCAACTTACTTAATGCTTGATAGTGCTATTATATATCGTCGTGCATTTCTTCATTTATAATTGAGTGATTCAAATTACAAGTATTGCCCATCACAAGAAGAATGGGGTAACGCTGAAAAGATTTGCAAATTTTTGAAGTTGTTTTATGATGTTACATCTCTATTTTCTGGATCTATATACCCTACAGCAAATTTGTACTTTCTTAAGGTGGTTTTGATCCAATTGAATATAATGGAAGGCATGCGAAGCTCAGATAATTTTATTAGTCATATAGCCACACAGATGAATGTGAAGTTTGAAAAAATATTGGAAACAATACAATATTATTTTGGCGATAGCTATTATTCTAGATCCACGATTCAAAATACATTTTGTAGAATTCTCATACAACAAACTCTATGGCTCTTCTTCTGAGATGATAAAGATCCGCAAGAAGTTGTTTGTTCTTTTTTATTATTATGTTCAGAATACTTCTAAAGTTTTCAATATGACATCTTCAACTACTTTATGTAAAGTTTCAAATGATACTGAAGATAATAACTCTATGATGAAGGTAATTTAATACCATTAGTATGTTCTTATCATTATATTTTTTTAATATTTTTTATATATTCAGAATAATAATTCTTTTTCTTATGTAGGAGTTTGATTCATTTGAGAGTTTTGAGTTTGTGAGCAAATCACAAAAGTCACAATTAGAATTGTATCTTGAAGAGCCTCGAATTGATCGAAGTTCTATATTGGATATTCTTAATTATTGGAAATCCAATCAATTTCGATATCCAGATCTTTCTCTCATGGCATGCGATATATTAAGTATTCCTATCTCCATAGTTGCTTCTAAATCTGCTTTTAGTGTTGGTGGTAGAGTACTTGATCAATATAGAATGCTTTAAAGCCTGAAACTGTGGAAGCTTTAATTTGTACTCGAGATTGGTTGTTTCATACTAGAGGTAAGTATCTTATTGTTTTCTTATATAAATATTAAAAAAGTTTAGTCTACTAATTATTTTATCATATTATGATAGACAATTTGGTAGTTTTGGATGAGCTAACGGAAGATATTACAAATTTGGACTTAATAGCTAATGCAAGTGAAGTTGTAGAATCTGGTGAATGCTCAAATGCATAAATCTAAATCCGGTGAATGCTCATTAATTAATGTAAGTGAAGTTTTGTATATATCTTATATTTTAGATGTTTACTTTTTGTTCTTTTTGGCAGGATCGTGATATTTGGAGATGGAGAGCTTAATGATAGTGTTTGCATATTTCAAACTATTTGTAATTTGTAATGGATTGTAAACTCTAAATTTTGTTCTAATTATTACGGGATTGTATGGACTTTGTTGGAACTTTATTTTAAACTATATTGTATGGACTTTTGTTATGTTAAATTATTAGGATTGTAATTTTGATATTGTATAAGTTTTGAGTTGGAAATGTATTATTTTGTTTGTATGAATGTATGATACACTTTTTGAGATTTAGAACTTTGTTCTAAACTCTATTGTATGAGTTTTGTTATGATGAATTATTAGGATTGTAATTTTGATATTGTATAAGTTTTGAGTTGGAAATGTATTATTTTGTTTGTATGAATGTATGATACACTTTTTGAAAATTGAAATTTTGTTTTAAACTCAATTGGATGGGTTTTATTATGATGAATTATTAGGATTGTAATTTTGATATTGTATGAATTTTGAGTTAAAAATAGGTTATTTTATTTGTGTAATACACCATTTATATATAATAAATCAATAAATATTAAATTTTATATAGGATTTATATTAAACGGGTTAGACGGGTCGTGTTAACGTGTCGGGTTAACACGACTCGTTTAAGTATACGGGTTAGACGGGTCGTGTTAGCGTGTCGGGTTAGCGTGTCGTGTTAACTTGACCTGTTTATTAAACGGGTTAGGCGGGTCGTGTCGTGTTACTCGTTTATCAATCAGGTCGTGTTCGTGTTTACTAAATGTAACCCGTTTATTAATCGGGTCGTGTTCGTGTCAAGGTAATGTTGACCCGACCCGAACCCACTTAACCCGACCCGATTGCCACCCCTAGTCAACATTGGGTTATGTTTTTAGCTTGGGTTCGTCTTGTGTATCATGGTGTAACAAAAAACAAGATATCGTGGTGCTCTCTAGTACGAAAGTGGAGTATAAAGTGGCGACCCTTGCAACATAAGAATGTGTATGGTTGCAGACTTTGGATGGTGATGTTTAAAGAGAGATTGACTATCTGGTGAAAGTTAGTTGCAACAATCAAAATGCAATCAAATTAGCGGCAAACATCAATTTTTTATGCAAGAACGAAACACATTGAAATAAAACATCATTTCATTCGAGAGAAAATGCTTTGGGAAGAAATCGAGCTTATAGATGTGCGTTCTCAAGACAACTTGGCGGATATCTTTACTAAAGCTCTTTCAAAGGCTAAGTTTGAAGAACTCCAAAGAAAGCTCGGTTTGATTAATCACAAATTTGTATTAAGTGGGAGTGTTAAAAATTAATGCTAAACTTGGTTATCATTTTTGTCAAACTATTTCATCTAGCTACTTGGTGTGTTACTACCAAGGTTATTTTGGTAGTCCTCATACCTATTAGAGGTATTGTGGGAATAGTTTTATCTTGTTATGTATAAGTCTTGTTTAATCATATGAAAGTAAGTCATTGTATGTCAAGAGAACTCTATGTCATCTTCTTCTATTTGAGATTGTGCGATTTTAGGCGTGTAGGAAATATTGAGTTTTTACACTCGGAGAAAAGGAGGTTCTCAGATTAGAGGACACCAATTTCTCTTTATCTTAAATTTGTGGTATCTTAAATTAAAAAAGGTTGTCTACATATTGTCCAATACTTAGAAGCTCGAGGTGGACGTCCTAAGCAAGTTAAGTGGCCATCAGAGCTTTATGCAACTCCTTAGTATCTCAGCAAGTCCACAATGGGCTGTAATCTAATTAAATGGATGTATCAAAAAATTTGCAGGATTGCATGTAACACCCCAAATTAAAAAAAAAAAAAAAAAAAAAAAAAAAAAAAAAAAAAAAAAAAAAAAAAAAAAAAAAATCCTGACCGACGCACGTGCCGAGCACGTGCGTCGGCCTGCCACCCTCCCTCTTTCCTTTTCTTCTTCTCTTCCCTTCCTTGCCGTGCACGCCACCCTTCCCCCCATCTCCCTTATCCCTTCCTCCCCTCACCGCAGCCACTCTTCTTCTTCTCTCTCCCTCCCTCGTGGTCGCCGACAGCCGCCGACTCGCCGACTCCCCCCCTCCGGTAAACCCCCTTCTTTTCTTCCCTTTCTCCTTCCCCTCCTCGGCCTCGTGCCGTGCCGTGCCGTGCCGCCGCTGTCTCTGCGCTGCGCCGCCGCCTCTGCGCTGCGTCGCCGCTGTCCCCGCGCTGCGCCGCCGGCCTCGTGCCGTGCCGCCGCAGCCCATCAGCCTCTCCACCTCCCCTTCGTCTCCTCCCTCGGTTTGGGAATATCGAGGGAGGGTAGGTGGGTGGGAGGGGGGGTTTGTTAAACCCCCCGTGCCCTTCCCCTCCCCTTGGTGGGCTGCGGTCAGACGCAGCCCACCGAGCCCTTGGGTGGGCTGCGGTCAGACGCAGCCCACCGAGCCCCCTTGGTGGGCTGCGGTCCAGACCCCAGCCCACTAGGCTTGGGTTGGGTGGGCTGCAGACCGCAGCCCACCAACCAAGCCTGTGGTGGGCTGTGGTTGGATCCAGCCCACTTCGGCCAAACTTGTGGGCTGCAGCCCAATTGCAGCCCACCTTGGCCCTTTGCCTATTAGGTTAGGTTTGAGCCTACCTATTGCCTCTAGCCTAGCCCATTTGGGTCCATTTGGACCCTATAACCCTGTTTACCATTTGCACCTAATTTGATTAGCCTGATCCTTAATTTTGGGATAATATAAGATTCCTAGGATACCCTTGATTGCTAATAAGATAGTTAATTTTAGTAGTTCGCTAATGACTTTACTTGCGTGAATTAATAGGATTGACACCGCGTGAGGAAGATTTTGGGATCCCGGACTAGCTGACGAGTTTTACCTTACCGTGGAGACCTCCCAGGCGAGTAGAGTTATACAAATCTAGAATAGCATGATACAGTAGGAAATGTCAGTATTAATGCATGCAGTTGGTACTCCCTGTTATATCTTTTGCATATGTAGTTATTTATAATCTGTTCAGTATAGTATCATGAGAAAGATAATGTGTATGATAATGCTTTACATGTGTCCTGTATGGTATACCGTTGCATAGATGTATGATTGCTGTGGATATGGACTGTAATGATCATGATGACTATAACATGCTTTATACACGCATAAACACTGCACCACTTCCACCTATCATTAGTAGTCGAATTCTGACTAGGCAGTACCCCTACTCACTCAGCCCAGGGTTAAGGGCAGAGTGTATCATATATGTCTATACTATTAGCGGCCTACACCTGAGGTCGGGAAGCCTGTGTGGCATTCAGGTAGTTATACTGCATAGTTAGGACTAGATTATAATGATAGAAGAATATGATTGTGAGGCGGGGATATAACTCTAGCGGTACCCGACGACGCAGGGTTAGGGCGTCTGTTGATGAGCCGTGGGCTCCTGATTCTCCCGCCGAGGGCGGTGATGATTTAGAGAGAGTGAGATATGGGCTTACGACCGGGGTCCTGAGTCTGATGGCCACAGACAACCGGTCACATGTAGTGTCGCCATACACGTGTAGGTGACATTACCGCTAGATGTGTATATATCCCCCCTCGATGTATGTGATGATGGATGATTGTTTTGTAGGAGTATTTACCCTGTGTGGTGAATAGCTCGGTGAGCGATGATAAATATGATTATTGTTTTGGTAGACATGAGATGACTAAACTGCTATTTTATTGCTATGCATAACATGTAAACCTATGATTGAGATGTGTACGAATAAGAGATTGTCTCAAACTTTATATCTGTGTGAACTGATCATAATATGTTTGGTAAACTAGCATGTTCCAAGATAGTGATTGGTAATCTCTATCAACTGCATTGACTTGTAAATTGTGGTAAGTCATTTTAAATAAGCATGTCGTTATCGTTAGCAATTTGGGCATACATTGGATATACACCTGTGCTGTCATTATTTTAGATTGTATGAATCCTACTCGCTGGGCTGTAAGCTCACCCCTCGTGGCATATTATTTCAGAGCTAGGGGACGCAGGTGCGGGTAGCGAGGAGTAGCCGCTTTCTTTCTTTTTAGTACGTACGTAGTTGTATTAAGCCCCTGCGAGGGTATGATGTTGACGTTGTATCTTTTTGGGACTTTAGAGTAATATTTTGAATGTATATTTGGAAGGCTTGTTGTGGCCTGTGGAACTTGTATCCGGACTCCTTTAGTTGAGTTAATTATGGTGAAATTGTGTGGTTGTGTGCCTTGTGAAATCCTTGTACTGACAGGTCATGTGATATACCGCGTGGGAGGATTTACCCACGCGGTTTACACGTGTATTTGGAGGTTTGGGTGTTTCAACTTGGTATCAGAGCTATGGTTCACCATAAATCCGGCAAGTCTTCCTATATATCATCCAAATACATAGGAAATGAATAATAATAAGGAATACTTAGGAGTAATGAATAATATAGTCACTCACGACTTGCGCTATACTTGTGAATTAAGAGCTAAACTGCTTTGAACTTAGCAGGAATGCCGCCTAGACGTGCTCGGTCTGTTCGTGCGACTGGTCGTGGACGGGCTCCAGCCCCTGTCGACGAACCAGCAGTCGGTGCTTCAGCTAGCATTGAGGCTCTCGGACAGCTTGTCAGACAGCAAGAGAGGCTCATCGAGGAGTTAGTGCGAGAGCGCACGGCAGCCATGTCTGGGATGCACATACCGAGGGAGCCGCTAGGTCATTTTACTCCGGCTGAGCAGACTGGAGGTGGGTCCGCCTGGTCGCTGAACCGGTTCATGCAGCTTAGCCCCCCTTTGTTCAGCGGCACGACAGACCCCATGGAGGCAAATAGGTGGATGGTGGATGTACGGAAGATCCTGACTGCGTTTGAGTGCCCGGAGAGTCGTCAGGTGACCTTTGCCACCTTCCTTCTCCGTGGGGAGGCGGAAGAGTGGTGGAGAGCCACAGAACGCCTGATGCCAGATCGCCTTGCTGGGGAGTACATCACTTGGAGGGCATTTTCGGACTCCTTCGACCAGAAATATTTCCCTGCATCCCTGCGTTTCGAGCTGACGAGGGAGTTTACCCAGTTGAGGCAGGGGGATATGACAGTGGCTCAGTACGAGGACAGATTCAATGCCTTGTCCCGCTTCTGCCCTAGAGTTATACCGGATGATACTGCTAGGGCTGACCAGTTCAAGATGGGCCTCCGAATCGAGATCCGCAAGCAGGTGAACATGGTGAAGAACCTGACATATGCAGAACTGGTAGAGAATGCGGGGATAGCGGAGAGGGACTTACTTGAGGAGCGCTCACAGCATCAGGAGCGGGCAGCGGGTCGTACGGGCCGCTTTGATGGGCGTCCACGTGGAGGCCATTCTGGTGGGACCTTCCCACGACCGAGGTGTCACCCTTATGCGGGTGGCGCGGGATCTAGTGCTACCCCGAGTAGACCCAGCCCTCAGGGTTCAGGCGGGCCGAGTAGGGCCCGACCTTCAGTTGGTGGCGGGAGGTCGGCAGCAGTCTTGAGCAGTGCGGGCAGTGGTGGTTTTGCACGGCCGTCTACCCCTGAGGGTCGGGTTTGTTTTGCTTGCGGCAAGAGGGGTCACATATCTCGTGACTGCCTCGGGGCTCGAGTTACCTGCTTCCAGTGTGGAGAGTCCGGGCATATCCGCACGCAGTGTCCCCTGTTGGGCAGAGCGCCAGCCACCCCTACCACGCCTGTTATATCTGGAGCATCAGGAGCCAGTACTGCCGCAAGTAGGGGTCGTGGGGGCGCGCGATCGGGACCTCCTAGCAGAGGGCGGGGCGGACGTACCGGCCGGGTCTTTGCTATGACCCTGCGGGATGCCGAAGCATCCAATGACGTGGCCACAGGTAACCGAGTAAATTAAGCATGTTTAAGTTTTGCGTATGTCCTATTCATAAATAATATTAGATCCTCCTTCCTAACCATATGCAATTTACATATTGTGAAAAATGTGTTTCCTATTTTTAGTTAAGGCTTATATACGTAATGGCAGGTACTATGACTTTATTTGCACACACCGCTAGGATTTTATTTGACCCCGGGGCCACCCATTCCTTTATTTCTACGTCTTTCCTGGAAAATGCGGATGTGGCGCCGGGACCTCTTGTGGAGCCCTTAGTCATAGCCACCCCACTTGGAGATTTCCTGGAAGTCCGCCATGTTTACCGCTCTTGCACCTTGACTTTTGGCGAGTGGGACTTTAAGGCGGACCTCCTACCCCTCGAGATGCAGGACTTTGACCTAATCCTGGGGATGGATTGGTTAGCCGCCTACCATGCCAGTATCAACTGCTACAGCAAGGAGGTCATCTTACAGCTTAATGATGGCATTGAGTGTCGATTGTGTAAGGATCGACAGGTGGACCGATCACAGTTGGTGGCAATCATGTCTATCGAGTCAGCTGGGACCCAAACCCTGACTGACTTACCAGTGGTGCAGGAGTTCCCAGATGTTTTCCCCGAGGACATTCTAGGGCTTCCCCCAGACAGAGGAGTTGAGTTCATCATTGACCTGATCCCGGGGGCGGGACCAGTCTCCAAGGCACCCTACCGTATGGCTCCGAAGGAGATGGAAGAGCTGAGAGAGCAGATTGATGACCTCCTGAGTAGGGGACTTATCCGGCCTAGCTCATCTCCTTGGGGCGCTCCAGTCTTGTTTGTGAAGAAGAAGGATGGTACCCTCCGCCTTTGCATTGATTATCGGCAACTGAACCAGCTGACTGTGAAGAACAAGTACCCATTGCCTCGCATTGAGGACTTGTTTGATCAATTGCGTGGAGCGCGCGTCTTCTCGAAGATCGATCTGAGATCGGGGTATCATCAGCTGAGGATTAGGGAAGCGGACGTCCCAAAAACCGCTTTCCGTACCCGGTACGGGTTGTATGAGTTTTTGGTTATGCCTTTCGGCTTGACCAATGCACCAGCTATCTTTATGGACTTGATGAACCGAGTCTTCCGCCCTTTCTTGGATCGGTTCGTGGTGGTGTTCATTGATGACATCTTGATTTACTCTGCCTCAGAGCGGGAGCATGAAGAGCACCTTCGTTTGGTACTACAGATGCTAAGGAGAGAAAAGTTATTTGCTAAGTTCTCCAAGTGTGATTTTTGGCTGGAGGAGGTGGTGTTCCTTGGGCATGTGGTCTCAGGAGAGGGCATCCGGGTTGATCAATCCAAGATCACTGCCGTTCTCAATTGGAGGCAACCGAGTACCGTCTCGGAGGTCCGTAGTTTCTTGGGTTTGGCCGGGTATTATCGGCGCTTTGTGGGAGGATTTTCGAAAATTGCCAGTCCCCTCACTAAGCTAACCCGGAAGGACCAGTGTTTTGAATGGACGGCTGATTGTGAGGAGAGCTTCCAAGAGCTGAAGAAGAGACTTACATCTGCACCCGTCCTTGTAGTTCCTCGCAGTGGAGGAGGCTACCAGGTCTACTGTGATGCTTCATACTCAGGCTTGGGTTGTGTGCTCATGCAGGAGGGCGGAGTTGTCGCTTATGCATCCAGGCAGCTCAAGAACCATGAGCGGAACTACCCTACCCACGACTTGGAGCTAGCAGCGGTAGTGTTCGCCCTGAAGATTTGGAGGCATTATCTTTACGGGGAGAAGTGCGAGATCTTCACTGACCACAAGAGTTTGAAGTACCTATTCACCCAGAGGGAGCTGAACATGAGACAGCGCAGGTGGCTTGAGCTGGTGAATGATTATGACTGCACTATTAACTACCACCCTGGGAAGGCAAATGTAGTGGCAGATGCCTTGAGCAGAAAGTCGATGGGGAACTTGGCTAGTTTGATTACGCAGCAGCAGGACATCCTTCGAGAACTGCAGAAGATGGACGTGCACATCATAGCCAAAGATGTGGGTACTGGACTGCTGGCCCAGTTAACCGTGAGGCCGACTCTAGCGGAGAGGATCAGAGTTGCACAGGCAGAAGACCCCTATTTACTGCAAGTCCTCCAGCAGGTTCGAGACTCAGGTAAAAAGGGTTTTTGCCTTGATGGATTGGGAACCCTGAAGTTTGGAGATAGATTCTGTGTACCTGACGTGGGCGGACTCCGTCGGGAGATTTTAGAGGAAGCCCACCAGACATCTTACAGTGTGCACCCTGGGGAGACGAAGATGTACCATGATGTTCGTAGATACTTTTGGTGGCCAGGATTGAAGAAGAGTATTGCAGAGTTTGTAGCTCGATGCTTGATTTGTCAGCAGGTCAAAATTGAACATCAGAGGCCGGCTGGGACACTCAGGCCATTACCTATTCCTGAGTGGAAATGGGAGCATATCACCATGGACTTTGTGGTGGGTCTGCCGAAGACCTTGAAGAAAAAGGACTCTATATGGGTGATTGTGGATCGATTGACGAAGTCAGCTCACTTCCTCCCAGTCAGTACCACTGATTCTATGGATCATCGAGCCACTTTATTCCGGGATGAGATCTTTGCTCGCCATGGGGCACCAGTCTCCATTACTTCTGACCGTGACCCCAGGTTCACCTCTAGGCTGTGGCATCATTTTGCTAAGTCACTGGGTACCAAATTGCAATTTAGCACTGCCTATCATCCTCAGACTGACGGTCAGTCAGAGCGGACGATTCAGACCTTGGAGGACATGCTACGTGCCTCAGTTGCAGACTTCGGACTCAGTTGGGACCGACACCTTCCCCTAATTGAGTTCGCCTATAATAATAGTCATCACTCCAGCATTGGGATGCCCCCCTATGAAGCGTTATATGGACGGAAATGTCGGACACCTGTCAGTTGGGATGAAGTGGGGGAACGGAAGATAGAGAGCTCAGAGCTGATACAGGAGACTGTGGACAAAGTGCGGAAGGTACGGGAACACTTACAGGTTGCCCAGAGTCGACAGAAGAGTTATGCTGACCGTCGGCGTCGAGACCTAGAGTTCCTAGTCGGGGACAAAGTTTTCCTCAAGGTCTCGCCATGGAAAGGGGTATTTCGGTTTGGGAAGAAGGGCAAGCTGAGCCCTCGTTATATAGGCCCTTATGAGATCTTGGCACGGATCGGACCGGTTGCTTACCGGGTGGATTTGCCATCAGAGCTATCACAGATTCATAATGTATTTCATGTGTCAGTGTTGAGGAAGTACCTACATGACCCGTCACATGTTTTGAGGGAAGAACCTATCCAGCTAAATCGGGACTTGTCCTATGAGGAGCAACCAGTACGGATCATTGATAGATGCGTGAAGACGCTCCGAAGAAGAGTCGTACCACTGGTCAAGGTCCTTTGGCGGCATCATGGAGTAGAGGAAGCTACATGGGAGCCTGAGGAAGAGATTCAGTCTACCTACCCTCATTTATTTATCGACTCAGGTGCGTAATTTCGAGGGCGAAATTCCCTGTTGTTGGGGATAGTTGTAACACCCCAAATTAAAAAAAAAAAAAAAAAAAAAAAAAAAAAAAAAAAAAAAAAAAAAAAAAAAAAAAAAAAAATCCTGACCGACGCACGTGCCGAGCACGTGCGTCGGCCTGCCACCCTCCCTCTTTCCTTTTCTTCTTCTCTTCCCTTCCTTGCCGTGCACGCCACCCTTCCCCCCATCTCCCTTATCCCTTCCTCCCCTCACCGCAGCCACTCTTCTTCTTCTCTCTCCCTCCCTCGTGGTCGCCGACAGCCGCCGACTCGCCGACTCCCCCCCTCCGGTAAACCCCCTTCTTTTCTTCCCTTTCTCCTTCCCCTCCTCGGCCTCGTGCCGTGCCGTGCCGTGCCGCCGCTGTCTCTGCGCTGCGCCGCCGCCTCTGCGCTGCGTCGCCGCTGTCCCCGCGCTGCGCCGCCGGCCTCGTGCCGTGCCGCCGCAGCCCATCAGCCTCTCCACCTCCCCTTCGTCTCCTCCCTCGGTTTGGGAATATCGAGGGAGGGTAGGTGGGTGGGAGGGGGGGTTTGTTAAACCCCCCGTGCCCTTCCCCTCCCCTTGGTGGGCTGCGGTCAGACGCAGCCCACCGAGCCCTTGGGTGGGCTGCGGTCAGACGCAGCCCACCGAGCCCCCTTGGTGGGCTGCGGTCCAGACCCCAGCCCACTAGGCTTGGGTTGGGTGGGCTGCAGACCGCAGCCCACCAACCAAGCCTGTGGTGGGCTGTGGTTGGATCCAGCCCACTTCGGCCAAACTTGTGGGCTGCAGCCCAATTGCAGCCCACCTTGGCCCTTTGCCTATTAGGTTAGGTTTGAGCCTACCTATTGCCTCTAGCCTAGCCCATTTGGGTCCATTTGGACCCTATAACCCTGTTTACCATTTGCACCTAATTTGATTAGCCTGATCCTTAATTTTGGGATAATATAAGATTCCTAGGATACCCTTGATTGCTAATAAGATAGTTAATTTTAGTAGTTCGCTAATGACTTTACTTGCGTGAATTAATAGGATTGACACCGCGTGAGGAAGATTTTGGGATCCCGGACTAGCTGACGAGTTTTACCTTACCGTGGAGACCTCCCAGGCGAGTAGAGTTATACAAATCTAGAATAGCATGATACAGTAGGAAATGTCAGTATTAATGCATGCAGTTGGTACTCCCTGTTATATCTTTTGCATATGTAGTTATTTATAATCTGTTCAGTATAGTATCATGAGAAAGATAATGTGTATGATAATGCTTTACATGTGTCCTGTATGGTATACCGTTGCATAGATGTATGATTGCTGTGGATATGGACTGTAATGATCATGATGACTATAACATGCTTTATACACGCATAAACACTGCACCACTTCCACCTATCATTAGTAGTCGAATTCTGACTAGGCAGTACCCCTACTCACTCAGCCCAGGGTTAAGGGCAGAGTGTATCATATATGTCTATACTATTAGCGGCCTACACCTGAGGTCGGGAAGCCTGTGTGGCATTCAGGTAGTTATACTGCATAGTTAGGACTAGATTATAATGATAGAAGAATATGATTGTGAGGCGGGGATATAACTCTAGCGGTACCCGACGACGCAGGGTTAGGGCGTCTGTTGATGAGCCGTGGGCTCCTGATTCTCCCGCCGAGGGCGGTGATGATTTAGAGAGAGTGAGATATGGGCTTACGACCGGGGTCCTGAGTCTGATGGCCACAGACAACCGGTCACATGTAGTGTCGCCATACACGTGTAGGTGACATTACCGCTAGATGTGTATATATCCCCCCTCGATGTATGTGATGATGGATGATTGTTTTGTAGGAGTATTTACCCTGTGTGGTGAATAGCTCGGTGAGCGATGATAAATATGATTATTGTTTTGGTAGACATGAGATGACTAAACTGCTATTTTATTGCTATGCATAACATGTAAACCTATGATTGAGATGTGTACGAATAAGAGATTGTCTCAAACTTTATATCTGTGTGAACTGATCATAATATGTTTGGTAAACTAGCATGTTCCAAGATAGTGATTGGTAATCTCTATCAACTGCATTGACTTGTAAATTGTGGTAAGTCATTTTAAATAAGCATGTCGTTATCGTTAGCAATTTGGGCATACATTGGATATACACCTGTGCTGTCATTATTTTAGATTGTATGAATCCTACTCGCTGGGCTGTAAGCTCACCCCTCGTGGCATATTATTTCAGAGCTAGGGGACGCAGGTGCGGGTAGCGAGGAGTAGCCGCTTTCTTTCTTTTTAGTACGTACGTAGTTGTATTAAGCCCCTGCGAGGGTATGATGTTGACGTTGTATCTTTTTGGGACTTTAGAGTAATATTTTGAATGTATATTTGGAAGGCTTGTTGTGGCCTGTGGAACTTGTATCCGGACTCCTTTAGTTGAGTTAATTATGGTGAAATTGTGTGGTTGTGTGCCTTGTGAAATCCTTGTACTGACAGGTCATGTGATATACCGCGTGGGAGGATTTACCCACGCGGTTTACACGTGTATTTGGAGGTTTGGGTGTTTCATTGCACTTACCTCTTGCAAGTCTATTATTAGTCTCCAACAGATTCAAAAGTCTTTTCATAAAGTTTCTAATAGCTGTGTGGTTTCAATAGCAATCTGAAAGATCAATAAGGTACACACACATCACACTTGCTACAACGAACACAAGTGTGAACACCATTGGATAAGGTAGGTTGCACCCGTCCTTAACCAATCCTCAAGACTGCTTCAAGGTTAATAAAGATTATAAGCTTCTCAAACTGCAAGTCAGTAAGGCCCTTAGGCTTCTAAGAATATGGGATGGCAAAAAAGTCAAACAAGATATGTGGGTTTTCGTCACTCCTGCAGGAATTATAAAGCACTCTAGCTCTGAGGTGTCCCTCCAAATGCTCTTAGTATTCCTTAAGGACAACTTGGTCACAACCTGAGTTTAGGTCTTTAGGCACCAAGATATGTGGGTTTGCATCAAAATTTGCATGGATCATGACATTCTTCTTAAACTTAGACATCTCGATTTTGTTCGCCATAGAAGCTTTATCTAAGATTGCTTATGTAAGATCACTCTTCTTCCTTTGTCTCTAGATGAGTGACCCAAGTGATTGTTGCCCTAATCTTCGCTTAAACAAATTGTAGTGTGTCACTCCACTATGCCTTTGGGGCTCTTTTGTAGTTTCTAGCAGCATGCATATTTGCTCTTGCCCTAGTTGTCTAAGACATTCCGTACCATAGTGGCCCTTTATGAGGTTTATTTGCAAGTTACTCTCATGTAGGAACAAGTGCTTAGTGACTAATGGCATAGATTAGTCATTTGTTGATTCAAACTATGGTTGTTCAAATAAACGAGCCACTCGTGTTCGGCTTGGGCTCGACTTGATTATAGTTCGAGCTTGGCTTGATTATGGTTCGGCTCGAGCTTCGTTTGAATTGAGCTGATTCAAGCTTGAATAAAAATGAGGCTCAAAATTAATTTTGAACTAAGTCTGAGTCAAAGCTGGGCTCACTCAAGCTCGGTTCAATAAACTTTAAAAAATTTATATATATATATTAGTTTATATTGTCTATAATTTATAGCCATTATATTTTAATCTAAGGGATCACCTATATTTAATTTTTAAATACAAATTCAATCCACCACCTTAATTTTTAAATCATCTTATTTGCATTGGACACATGTTGAAATAGAATTCATGGAATTAAATGCAAACCAAACTATGAACAATACCAATCTTTCATTTTCTCTCCTCTCCCCCTTCTCTATCACTTCCCAAAATTCAGAGCGTGGCTATTATTTTGACCAAAGCTTTCACTTTTCTTACAAAATAGGAATTTAGATTCCTCATCTTTTTATCCCTCCCCTTCTTCCCCGCTCTCCATTCCTAACCCTTCAACTACCCAGTCTCAAATTTATCCACTCTTTGGACCAACGAACTCTCCTCTACCGCATATCTCTTACTCCGATGATTCCTCCATCTACGCCCTCCTCCTCCTCCACCATAACCCTTTCAACTTTTTCATTTTCTTCGTTGTCAACTTCTTCTACACAACCCCTTGCGTTGCAGGCTTGGCTTCCAGCAATGGTCGTAGATCCCTGTCAATCATTTCCCCAAGGGCGGCAACCTCCCCATTGCAAAGGATGCCTAGACTATCGCTGCCAACAACTTCTCCCTTTTCATCCCGAGGAGGTCTCCCTAATCATGTTTGGCTCCGTCATCCACACCCTCCTCCTATTCTTCGATGACATTCGTGGAGAGGTGAGGAGCCTGCTCAAAGAGGATGATAGGGCTCATTTAAAGCTCGGCTTTAATAAAGCCAAGCCAAGACTAAACAAAAGTCTTAGCTCAAAATTAAATTTGAGTCGAGCTTGAGAAAAAACTAGCTTGCTAAGGCTAAGCTCATTTACATCCCTGATCTTACCCTCAGCAGCAAGCTTAGCCAATTTGAGCCCGCACCATCACCTCATGTAGTGTTTTGATTGGTCAGATGAGACATGTGTTTAGTAACACCTTTAATGTCTTCCCCACCTCCTCGAGCTATAAAGATGTTATTCGGTGGTGTGTCTTTATTATTGGTTGTACACCAAGCTTCGCTTAGATGGAATGGTTCGCCTTTCAGATAGGCGGCCTTTACTTTGATAGCTCCTTTGGTATGACATCTTTGGACTTTCCAAAAATATTGATGGCTTCTGTAGGGACATCCACCTTCGCAAGTTCCTCATCTTCAACCTTAGCAAGGTGCGTGCTCTCATCTCAATTTGCCCTTTTTCTCAACTATAAGGCTGACAACATCTTTGTCTAGGTGTTCTTGAACTCCGTAAGGACATATACATCTTTTGTTAAGATAGTCACCTTTATAAGGCTTTCATCTTTGAATTTGTAGTCAGCGAGATGTATGCTCTAACCTCATTTTGTCTTCTCTCCCTCGGGGTAGAATTGTGCCTTGAGCTTATGGTTCGAGTCCTCCCATGAGTTGACGTAGTAAAGACCCTCCTCAATCTTTGCCATCTGTCAACGCCATTTTTTTCTCACTCTACCCTTTTATGTCTCCTCCCACTTTTCCTTTCTATTTGTCTTTTTATTTTGTTGCTATTTTTTTCTCATTCCACTCTCTTTTATCTAAAGGTGATAGTTAGCCTTCTTGTAGAGGCTTCGGGCCACCCTTATTTTTTTTTATAGAGCTTATCATGGTAAGTATACTTGAAAATTTTCCTCTCCTTATCATTGCTAATTTTGCTTTTTCTATCATTAAGAAATCTAGAGAGAAAGCTCACCGGACTGGTATGGTAAGGCACGAGGCCATCGGCTGGCAAGGGGAAAACTTCGGAGAAGAAAACCCACAACTCTAACACATTTTTAAATTAAATTTACCTGATGACAAAGGGAGCTCCGGCGCTTTGATCTAGGGGGTCGACGGTTCCAACTGCACTCCAGCATGGCGAATAGAAGAAGAGGGGAAAGATTACTAGTGGGGAGAAGAAAGAAAAAAAAAGAAAAGAGGGAAAGAAAGAGAAGAAGAAAGAAAAGAGAGAGGGAGGGAGAAGGAAAGTGGTACACGTGCATGCCCTTAAGTTAGCGCACATGCCGAGTAAGTTTGTGCCATCTTTTATTTATATTTGGATGTTACACTAACTCTGCTAGCATTAACCGACATCCAACCATCCTTGGTTGGACCCTCTGGTAAGGTCCAGATCAAGGAGGATAAGGTCGATTAGAGGCTAGTCAAACTAGCTACAGATGAGTCAAGCTCAGTGTTAGCTATCTAGTGCCACTCCATGGTGGCTGGCCTGATGAGCTCGCTAGTCTACTAGTTAAAGGGCCAATTGAGCCCCCTCTCATGGTCGACATTATCGCCTTAATCTTCTCCTCGACCATCATAGCGAGTGTAAAGGCTTCGTTTAGTAATCTAGATCGCAACGTTTTGACTTTGGCTTGTATATCGAGGCATAGACCACTAATGTAGGTGCTCCTCAATGCGGAATTGCTTTAACTTTCAACTTGGCTGATTCTTTCAAAGTCTTCTTGATAAGCTCTAACAGAGATCTTTAGAATAACCTTGGTTAGCAACGCTTGAAAATCATCATATTCGGTGAGACCAAAATGGCGGTATAGCGATTTCCCAAAATCGGTCCAGCCAATGAAAGGACATGCATGGTTGGCCAACTGATACCATTGTAGGCTGTTACTTCTAGGTGGAAAGATGATAAGAGTACTTTCTAGTCCTCAAGTATTCTAGAGTATTCAAAGAATTGCTCCACTCGATAAAATCCAATCTAAAAAATCCCTACCATGGTATTTGGGAAACTTTAGACAGATTGAGTGCCCTCGAACTCCACCTTCATGGTCTTGGCCTCTATCTTGGTGGCGCCGAGGTCGTCCCTCAGCTTATTTAGGTTTGAACTTGGACTCTCTCATGTTGAGCTTATAATTAGACTTGAAATCATCATGTGGTGGTGATGCTCCTCTTGGCCTATGGTACTCTTCAGTCTGATATATATCTAGTCAAGGCATTGACCTTTGGACCTTGTTAGTTTAGACGTGAGTTTGGAGGAGTGGAAATGAGAGGCTCCCTTGGTGGTGACGCTCTCCTCTCACACTGGTCATGGTACGAGCTTGACGAGTCCATCCTACTCCGCCATGATGCCTCTTCATGTGGTGCTCCTTGCTATTGGGTGAGGAGTTGCAATTGCTTCGTGGTGTTCCTTTGGTTCTCCATATTCCTCAAAAGTAGCTATTGGGATGCCTCCATCTGCTCCAAAATTTGATCGTTGGAGGTGGTATTTGTTTCCGATGTAGTAGGTACTTCGTCTTGATGCATGCCAGCCATTATGGATCATGACGTGTTGTATCAGCTACATCTTATTTCCTTCATGATTGTTTGAGCCATTAATTACAGCCAAGAATCGATCGATCTAATACCAAGTTGATATGAACTATTTTAAGAGTCTGAATCAAGAAACATCAATTCTAGAGTTAATACTCATAAAATTAGGACATAGCATAACTTTTGATACGAAGGCAGTTTTGGACATGTATGTAGTCAAAATCGATGAGAAGAATGAGAGGAAAATGATGGTCCCTAAACCATAACCTGATTATTATTTGATATTTGAATCATTTATTTCTCTTGAAATCAATTTATGGTGGTTTGTGGAAATGATATGATTTGGTTGATGAAAACTGGGGATAAATATTATAAGATTAAGATGGCAGATTGTGAAAGGTGGAACAATGGAGTGCGTATGGATACAATGGGTTGTTGTGAAGGTAAAGGAAGAAGGGGGAGATGTGAGATGGCCTAAGGGACAAGGGAAACAACCAGATGAAGAAGATCGAGAAGTTTGATGAGAGAATTGAGGAAGAATAGAGCTTTAGAGGGTTGGAGGAAGATAGAGACTTGAGAGAGGTTTTTAACCAAAATAATTCATGCATAATCAAAAAGGGCTATCTAGACATGTATTTATAAGGATATTTATAAGGTAGCTCATATCCTAAAGCAATAAAAACGTGTAAAGATACAAGTCTGAGTCGAATTCAGTTTTGGGTGTTTAAATGGCCTTAGAGGCGTTCAAATGGCTAAGACAATGTTCTACTCTTAGGACTTGGCATTCAAACGCATATTAAGAGCATTTGAATACCCATTCAAGAGATTCCTTTTTTGTGATGGTCTGTATCACAAAGTGCGATCAAATAGCCAAAACTGTGCCTCTTTATCTTCAAACGACTTCTAGGGTGTGAAAGAAGAGATGTTGGAAAGTCAAGATTGTAACACCCTCGCTCGGCACAGGTAAGTGCACGCCCACGCGCCCACATGGCACGCACGGCGCACACGATAAGATGTGCAAAGCCGCCATGCATAGATACACATGTACTCAACATAATTCATTTTAGAGATAAATTATACTATCAACCAAATAAACTTATTAACATATAAATATCTAAGTTCATAATAATATATACTAAACCACTATATAATCTAGCAGGACCCACATAAGTTAGACAAACTATCAAAATATAACTAAAACTGCATATACACGAGTACAATATAATTTGATATTTAGTACACAATTCATCGTATAATACAGTGGAGTACGAATTTCTAATAATGATACAACTCAATATCTAGATAAACTATTTTCTATACTATTTCACGTCTTAGCTCACCTCGTCTTTGTTTTAAAATATCTCTTTAGAATGTCTCAAATCGCGTATTAGGTACCAAATATCTTAGGGGGATTAGAAAAGAAACAAAGAGAGTCATGAGCTAAAGGCTCAGTGAATAAACCTTATCCCGAATTAGTGATATCAAATAGAAAGTAAATCATGTACTAGATAATATGAATTAAAAAATAAATAGTGTCATGCATGAGTATATAAATATATCATTAATAATATATAGATGTATAGTAGATATTATGTTATAACTGATCAAGTATATAATTATCGACAATATATAATTAAATCTCCATGTTATACCATTATCATAACTCTTTCAATTATGACACACATGATGCATGCCAACTATAATCATACTATGATATCAAATGCAATAACATATAATACATAATAACTACTCAATAATCATGTATATTAGATGATAATGAAATCATATGCATTTTTTAATATCTTAGTCATCAAATATTAACTCTGAATAGCATCATCATACTAGACCAATATGCATAGTCAACACTCAGTACCTAACCTCATCATCGTACCCGAAGGCTTAAAGCATACCCTGTCATCCGCAAAAGGTATCTCAAACATAATCATACCTTGCCATCTGCTATGGGTATTAACATCCATTCAGACCGGGCACCCTTGCCATCTGCTATGGGTATTAACATCCATTCAGACCGGGCACCCTTTTAGTTGATAAAAATCACGTGAAGATAACTTACCACATATACCCTAGTGAATGGCATATGTCCGAATGTTTACTACACACATAGATTAACGACCTTAGACGTAAGGCCACAGGATCACAACTATGTCGAGCGTCATTCATCTACCAAGCACGTCCTAACCCTCACGCCTGCTCGAGTATCCTCATGCTTTCGATCAACTATTATAGTAATCTGATTTTATACTTTCCTTCTAAATAACATATCATACCTATAACAAGTCATGTATATTAGAAATTTAGATGGAAGAGGAATCGAAAGAGATATAATGTGATGCAATCTCGAACCATACACCTATCACATGCATACTCATGCTGAAGATCATCTCAACATAAAGTCATATTAGTATAATTATCTCTAATCATCTCTTTATATATCACTAGTATACTTATATTCTAGATCAATTTAATCAAATGTATGATAAAATATTCTTAACTGAAATTATCTCTACATAAGATCATATAATCATGCTGGAGGCCAAAACATGCATATACATAATTATATAATATATTCTAATTTAAGAAGAACGTCTAGGAGATAAAACTACTCATATTAGATCAAAAGACACAAATCACGTAACTCTCACATCTGTCAACTAAGTGTCAACTCATCGCTAGTAGAGCTAACGGAATCTCAAATAAGGGAGTTTGGGATCTAAAAATGTTTAAGTGATATAGATTTAGTCATTTATCTAATTAGACTTTATTTACTTAAAATATGATTGTTTATTAAGTTTAGAATTACTTCTTTTATTTTTATTAAATGACTTAGACCTATATTATAGATATATAATTCTAATACCATAAATATAATATTATCTTGAAATGCTAGTTACAAAATAAGAATAAAGAGAGTTATCCTCTTCTTTATTAACGATAAAAAGCTCAATATATATATAGAAGACAAGAATTTAATTATAACTAATTCGAAATTTTTACTCTTTCCCAATTAATAAATTAAGGCTAGTATCTTATTCTACACACAATATAGTATATAATAAACTATTAAAATTACTATATATATATATATTATGAATATTAGTGTATATCTATAAATCTCATGTTTATAATTAAGGAAACTATTTATTAATCTCACAAAACGTATATATACTGAGTAACACCAATGTTTATATGCAATAATTCATAACATAATTAATCATTAATTTTACTAGTTTATTTTAATTAAAAATAATTATGTTAACGAATATATGTATATAATAGTTAAGATAATTAATGTCTAAATAATCTAGTTGTATTAACTAAAATTAAATACATAGATTAAAAGGAGAGAGAGAGAGAGAGAGAGGAGGGAGGAGGCTCACCGGTGTCGGTAGCATAGCAGTGGAAGTAACAACGATGATCTAAAGTGGCCGACATTAGTAATGGGGAGAGAGAGTGTGTGTGAGAGAGAAGAGTGAGAAAGAGACCAAAAGAGAGAAATTTAAAGAGAATAAGAGGAGAGGCGGTGGGGGTGTCGGCACTGCGGCTGTAGCGGCGGCGGGCTGGCAAATATAACATGGCACGAAGCTGGCCACAATTCATACAACTTTTTTAGGGCTATGTTATTACAGAGGTAATGTCCGTTTTCTCTCTAATCTAGTCAAAGTCGGCCTTTACGGATGAAATGGAGATATGTGAGATGGTCGGCGGGTTAATTGCCAATAAAAGCTTTTAAATATTATAATTGCCACTCCATATTGATCGACGTGTGACTTTTATGAATTATCATTATGATATTTTTTAAGGAGTATTCATTGAAATAATTGATATTAATAACTTTCAAAATATTCAAAATATCATAATTACCACAGAAAATATCGGACTCTGTTAAGGAGTGTTATTTCATTAAAGAAATCTAACTAACCACTCCTAAAATTTAATAAAGATTAGGAAAAGACTATTTTACCCTTGTATAAATTGTTAAGATAGATATAGAGGTATTTAATGTTACTATATATCATAGTAAGTGGAAAAAAAATATATCTTATTGTTTACAAAAGAGAAGTTATTGATAGATATTTTAGATTCTAAACTTGAAGAAAGGATGAAATTTCAGTCATTCAGATGCATTTATTATTTTTAATAACTAATATTAGGAATATTTTATAATATTCTATAAAATATGTTTGTAATCACAATTCTAAAAAATAACTAAAAGATTTCAATGACAATTATGATATTTTGAAAAATATAGTGGCAGTTATGATATTTTTAAAATTATCAATTACAATTATGTAAAAAAAATCCCTGTTCTTAGTAGGGGGTTGTATAAATAAATGTAATGAACCAAAATAAACTTCTTCCACGAATTATGGATATGTAATATGTTTGACTAATTTTTCTTTCACAAAAATATTTAAACATATTTATATAGCGATAAAATAGTCGTTTATTATTTAAGTTTAATTTTAGCTATAATTAGTTAGATATATTTAATAAAAATGATATTTTTAAAAGAGCTCAACTTGACTTTAGGGACAATTATGTAAAAGTCACTCTTGTTTTTTTCACTTGATCTCCTCAACTATTTAAACTTTTTCACTTTATATTGATGATGTTGATTAAAATATCGAATAACAATCTTACCCTTAGCTCAATCTTTAGATTCTCTAAAATGATGGTAAAATAATAATCAAAGTATGTAAAATTAGTTTTATAACAGTCACATGATGTTTTTGATGCGCTTCGAAAGACATTAGGCTCAATGAATTAAGTTTAATTATCTTATTTAATTATTTAGTATAGTTAGAGTTTTAGTATATTAGAATTTTATTTAATTATCTAAATCTAATTCTATGTAGTTTAGGAAAAATATTCGCATAATATTATAGAGATATTTGAATAATATCAAACTAGTTGGATAAGAACGCCAACCTCCATATCAACAACTTTTGTATTCACGACTTGTCCCGATTCAGAATCTATTGTGGCAAAAAAAAGAGTTAATCCCAGAAGATATTAATTCAATAAGATAAGGAAGTTTGGATTAATTAAATTTGTTTAGGACTTTTTAATTTAATCTATATAAATAGGGTCTTATAACTTTTTATCTTAGATTTGGTTGAAATGAAAGATTAATTGACTTTGGCTTCACATCTCTTTCAACTAGGTCGCTAGCCTCTACATCTCCCTCCTTCCTCTTCACTAACAAATATCATCTCTACTGTTGGTAGGATTTCGTCTAACTTCTAATCTCCATCTTTCGCTGATCCCCTAGTCTCGTAGAGGAGGTCTACTTCTTCCCTTTGTCTTTTTATCTTAACCGTCTCTACCTCCTGTACAGTTTTTATTTTTACCAATACCATAGTTGTAGGCTAATCATAGCTTTTAATTATCTATCGCATTCGTATTCGCAAGTCACTATCACCATCATCTACTACTGAGCCACCTTTATCAACTACTCGACCTCCACTCTATCATCACCTCTATCCTATACCTAGGAATTGGTGCCTCCATCACGAATCCCAAATTTCATGCAGACCTGAATCTCAACCGCTACAAGTTTAATCTCGATTTCGTAACAGTTTTCTTGACATAAAAATCAAACAGTCATCTAATTTAAATCGGTAATTAATGAGAAGGGTATATATTATATAATTGACGGGTTGAAGCACTATAAAAGACAAAAGGCTAAATTAAATTATATATGCATCTTCTAAACTGAACTATGATCGGCTATCACTTGTACAGTTATACGTCCTAAAAGGAAAGAGGAGAGAAGAAAAGAACTCTCATCACTAACACACTGAAATTATTCAAATATTTTAAAATGACCCTTTTACTAGTCCACCTTTTCTTTTTCCTTCCAAAATTGGCATGTGACCAATTTTTTGCTCTTATTTATACTGAAATTGCGTATAACCCCTTCCCTCTCTTCTAATTGCTCAAATATGCACAAAGATTGAGGGTTATTTTGTAAACTTAAGTTTATGGTCTAAGTGTAATTTAGCGAAAATTCAATGAGCGGGTTGCATTTAGAGGGCCCACGATGGCCACGATGGTTGCTCATGGCCTCCTCTATCTCCTTCTCCCCTCTCCTCTTCAGCCCGCCACCCACCACTGCGATTCCGTCAACCCTCCTGAAGCGCTATTCCTCCTCCCCTCGCCATTACCGCTTCTTCTCTCCTCCCATAACCTCGTCCGCCCCTCTCAAACCCCTTCACACGACGGTCAATGCCATCGCACGCCTCTCCACTCCTCTCATCTCCCCTCACGACCAATGGGGCAGTTGGACCGCTCTCTTCGCTACTGCCGCTTTTGGAATCTGGTCAATTTCTCCTCTACTCTTCTCCCTTCTTTGGTTTCTGGCCGGATTCTTGTCAAAGTTGCGATGTTGTGACGTGGGTATTGCTTCGTTTTAAGGTCGGAGAAGACCCAGTTGGGAAGCGCGCTGAGTGCGCCGTTGGTAGCCATCTTGGTGGGCTTAGCGGCGAGCAGTGCGGGGATTGTTGCTGCCGATGCGCCGGCTTATAGGGTGGTAATGGAGTATTTTCTACCCATGGCGGTTACCCTGCTCCTTTTCAATGCGGACCTTCGCCGAGTGATAAGGTCAACTGGGACTCTGCTCGTGGCCTTCCTGGTTGGGTCAGGTAATTTGGAGCCATTCTTGGTTCAATTGTTGGAGCTTATTACGTGTCAACATTGGAAGGATATGCTAAGCTTGTAATTTGTAAGCATATATGTGATATTTTGTATAATAGTAGTGGCATCTTTTATAGATTATCGAATAATTTTAAGAGGGTGATATGATATTTAGGTGAATAAAAGAATACATGCTATATTTATAAATTTTTAGTGGCATTTATGAAATAAAGGTAAGGTTTTTAAAGATTGATATGATATGATATTATGATAGAATCTCATTGATGCGTTTGCCACAGAGAAAGCAGGCTTATGTAATTCGATATTCTATATTGGTTGGATGGTTTAATGCCTATGCTACAGATGTGACTGATTTTTCTTAGGATCTATATTTGGAAAGATTTAAGGTTCTATTACTCCAAATCTATCTTTTAAGGGAAGTGTGCGGATAATGTCAATCAAGAGATAGAGTTAACCTGGGTCTTGTTTGGTTATAACTTATGAGATGGGTATGGAGTCTTTTTATTCAAGCTTGGACAATTTAAGAAGTATGAAATTTTGTAACTTTTTATTTGTAAGCATTTTAACTTGTAAGCGTGCCACAACTTATAGTTATTTGATGTTTGTCTTTAGTTATTCTCAATATTTTTCTAACTTTCTTGTATTATAAGTTTGTAACCCATGTTAAACTTCCTGAGTGCATCCAATCTTGAACCTTGCATGCTAATTTCTTGAGTTCAGTTCAACTAGATCCTTGCCAAAAGGAATGGCTAACTGAACTTTCATGCAACTGCTCATAGATTGTGGTATGAGGACATTTTGCAATCTTCTCAGTGTGAAACATATTGCTTGCGTTGACATTGTTTCGGCAATGGCTTGAACACTAATATGACTAGATAGATAGAGAGGAAACAACTGCAAGTTATGGCATTGTTTTCATAGGTAGAAGGAAGAACAAGAAGGTGTTTGATGCTGGATTCGAGCCTCACCCAATCCTTACAACTGGAGTTTGAAGGTAGAAATGATAAAGGTGCTGAGTAAAAAGGAAAAAGACTTGTGATAGACAAGTGGTAATCTTTGCTTTTATGGGCAAAGCTGATCAAACATCTGCTCCATTGTTTAGATAGCCCTTGATGTTGCACTAAAGGAGAAACTTTTTATCTTCTGTGTGCTACTCCGTGGTGGTCTAATTGTTCATAATGATGGTGCAAATGTGATATCCTAATTTTTCTAATTCTTTAGTGTTTGCTGGAAACAGAAGTTGTGCTAACATTTTTTCCTGAAAGCTAGAAATAAATTTCACCAATACTTTTTTGTGTTCAGGATTCTTATTTGGGTGTTTCTTCCTAGAACTAACTTTGACTGCACATTAATGAGTTTCACTTAATATTACGCTCTGGTCTTTCTTATGACAGTAGCAACAACACTCGGAACACTTGTAGCATATATGTTGGTTCCCATGCGATCACTTGGACAAGATAGTTGGAAGATTGCAGCAGCACTCATGAGTAGTTATATTGGTGGAGGTAACATCAAATTATATTGTCAATATGATTCTAAAATGTGTCTGACAGATAGGGAAAAGATCTGGAAATTTCTTGCAAGATGCACTACCTAGATGAATTAATACAACTATGTACTTATCATTTGAGGCTAAATATAAATGTCAACATACAATATCATCTAATACACATCCTTGTATTGTTATCCTCGTTATATACAAGATTCCATTTGTTATTGCAAGGTGCACCTTAGAAGTGGAAACTCACATAGTGAAGTACTTGGAATTTTCTTTACAAATGCACAAGAAAGCTATTGCATAGTTGATGAGTAATATTGATTATATATATATATATTCTCATCCCATATCTGTCCATATAATTTATCAGGACTTTCATCAGCAAATTTGACCTCAGTAACTGGACACTGGAAGGAAAGTAAAATTAAGAAATTATTAATATGAGATTGATCATGTATTGATTGTTAAAATGGGAGAGAGCATCCAATTATTGCTCATTAGGAATGCTTCACACTACTTGGAAAAAACCCCAGAAGAAATCATAAAAAAGTAAAAATGCATATGTAAAACAACAATGTAAAATTCATTTAGAATGAAATGACAAATCATACAGCAGTGGGTCCCTATTTATAAATGTACAAAATCTAAATTTTGTTCTCCTTTCGTGAGGACCACAGAGCTACTATAATGACTACGACTTTGATTTATATTCCCAGTATGACCACTAAATATGTTGAGTCCAATTAGGAAAATATCTAAAAGTACATTAGAAGTTAGAAAAACCATGTTGGACTTAAATAAAATCTAATAGCCAAACTGAATTATATATTCTAGGACTTTGAGGCCTTATAGATATGTCTTAGATATCTGACGCAACATAAGTGACTCACATTCAAAATTACATTATCACCAAGATGTTATTATTTTTTGCAAATTGTGTTTAAAGGATCCTAAAGGACCTCAATCAAGGAGATGACTCCTTTTTTGTTTAATACCAAAATTAAAGTACATATTGAGGGAATAATTATGCAAAGTCTTCACATTCTTTCTTCTTCTGTATTGGTGATCAATTTATCAGAAGATCAGAGTAATGAGTATGACATGAAGTTGTGCAGTGATATAATTGTAAATAATTTGCCCTTATCTAGTTTCATTGTCCTATGAGTTACGAGAAAGGAAATTTTCCAAATTCTTAACACAAACTTTTTTAAGGTTATGAAGTTCCAAGTTCCAATGTTGTATTTTTATTTTTTAAGGCTAAATGAAGAACTGAGCTAGATTAGATCCTTATATAGGGAAAAGAGGTTGATCACATCTTTTAAATTATGAACCCTTTACATATTTATCTTAATCATTTTGTGGGTCTGGGATAGTAGTTCTGCGTAGCTTTTGAGATACTATTTTTAAACTAGAATTTTAATACTCCAGTTACTGCTGAAACAGTAGTGCATGCCATTATAGAGACTTCCTCTTCTCTTATTTCTTAAGATCTTTGGTTTAGATATGTCAAACAAATGGGTAATTGTCTTTCTTGTATAGCTTCTTACCAATTTCCATTTATCTGACGACAATTCTAGCGGTCAATTATATTGCTGTCTCAGAAGCTCTTGGTGTTTCTCCATCAATTTTAGCAGCAGGAATGGCTGTAGACAATGTTATCTGTGCAGTATACTTCACATTTCTTTTTGCATTAGCTTCTAAAATACCTCCAGAAGCCACAACATGTCCTAAAGGTTGGTTTCCCAATATTTTCTTCTAGAATATGCTTTACATGCATGAACGCATATCTAATATTTTCTAATTATTTCGAATTTACTCAACATGAAAAGTTTATGAAGCTTTGTTTATTAAATAGCTAAAATTATTACTTACAGAGTGATTAAAGTTCTGCTTTTAGACATGCTTTAGTGAAATCAATACATGTTGAAGTAAAATTAGTTCTGATATCTTGGATGTAACTTAAAATGGGAGAGATTGTGTCGAGAAGTGTTGTTAACAAACTTATATATGTTGAAAGAATAAGTGCATTTACATATCTGGAGAAGTGTCCCGCCAATGCTGCTCATATTGTACCTGTGCCATGTGATTCTCTTGATCTTGGATTAACCATATTGGATCAGATGAGATAAATTTCCTTTTAAAAATTTTTATGATACTAGTATTTAGTAAAAAGTTTTTATCTAGTTGTATGACTGCATGCACTTCATTAATAAAAGTAATATGCATGATCTTTGTACCTATGCATGATTGCAAGAAGAGGCAACGAATTTTAAGGGTTAATTAGATGTCACATTGTTTAAGTTGGTTGGACAATACCTAGCTGGCAAAACAATTTCTTTAACATATTGGGCTATGTGTGAGTTTGTTATTTGTCAGAAAGGAATACCTAGAAGCATTGTATAGTTTCAGCATGTTATGAACTTTAACTGTAAATGATTATGTGGAACTATTACAAAAAAATCTAAAGAGAAAATTTGCACACTATAATTTCTATTGAATGCCCAAATGCATGTTAATGATGCAATTTCTGCACCTCCTTGGATTGTATACATCAGCAAAAAAAAGAAGAAAGTTGAAAAATCTTTGTTTTGATAGACATCACTTTCACATTTTTAACATGAAGAGGGCATGTGCAGTTGCTTTGTATACATGCCTTAGGTAATAGATGCTTTCATACAAATTATTTATGGCTGTTCCACAGCACATTTAGTAGGTTTTTTTAAAAAAAAAACTTTATCTTCTTTACTCCTTTATATGTCTATACTGCACTATTTCTTTTGGTAGTATCTCATGATAATATTCCCACCATGGATCTGGCATTGTTTGATATACTAGAAATTCTAATATAATCTACTACCTCATAAACAGATGGTCAACTAGACTCTGAATCTAGAATAGGAAACAAGCTACCTGTCCTACAAAGTGCTACAGCAATTGCTATGTCCTTTGGGATCTGCAAATTGGCTATGTATATCAATAATATCTTCGGTATTCAAGGTGGAAAACTCCCCTGCATTACAGCAATTGTTGTGGCCTTGGCAACCTTGTTTCCATCAGTATTTGGAAGCCTTGCTCCTTCTGGTGAGGCTATTGCTTTGATTCTAATGCAGGTATATATCTTTACAGACTAATTCCCTTGGCAATCTTTTGGTAGTGTTTTGTAAACAGAAAATAATGATAATATGTAAGCCTACGTAGCAGTAGTTGTGGGCATACATGCATAAGCCCACAAACAGGGCTTACAAGCATGCTAAGCCCGTAAGCTATAATTTAAGACTTTATGATTACTAAAAAATAATATTTTTAAAATTTTATTATCAAAGTCAAAGGGAATTTTGATCCATTAATTTTAATATGATTATGCTTTAATCTAGTTCACAACCAAGCATTATATTTTCTTGAACTAGTTCAAGGTACTTAAATTAATATTAAGAAATAAGGCTAGCTAATTTAGTTCGAAATTTAGCCTCAAACCAAACAAGGTCTGAAAGACCAGACAATATTAGAATAGTCTTTTTATTTTATTCTACATCATTTCCTTCAAGGTGCTATTGGCTTACTGGTATCCAAATAATAGGTTTTCTTCACTGTGGTGGGTGCAAATGGTAGTATTTCCAATGCCATCACCATAACGCCTGGTATCTTTGCATTTGCATTAGTACAAGTACTTGTGCATCTATTGCTCGTTCTTGGGGTTGGAAAGTTACTTGGTTTGGAGCAGAAATTTCTGCTTATTGCTTCAAATGCCAATGTTGGTGGCCCTACTACAGCTTGTGCAATGGCAACTGCCAAAGGTTGGAGTTCTTTGGTAGTTCCTGGAGTTCTTGTCGGTATTTTTGGAATAGCTATCGCTACATTTCTTGGGATTGGGTTTGGCTTGTTTGTCTTAAAAAGATTGTAGCAGTTTCCAAGGTAGGCTGAACATGATGTTCTCATCCTTTGGGCAATATCTTGTATTTTTTTTGTCAATAGTTTATCCAATTGACTCCATTTACTTTTTAGCCTAGTTCTTTTCAGGGCAACTTCACCTCAGTAGTCTTCTTGGTGTAAGTACCTGTGATCATCAATTGTCTAGCTTCAGAACTCTAGCCAACAAATTGCCTGCTAAGTACAATTTGGTGAAACATCTGCTATTGTCTTCTTCACAGAAAGATTTTAAAAGAACGAAATTGTGTAAGCTCTACTGCAAAATCAGGTAAACGTATTGTCTGTTTGAGATTGTTCTGTTTAAGGCATGCTTTAGATGATGATATGCAGAATTAACCATAATACATCACCGTACAACTTGTGTTACTTCATCAATCATCAAGAACGATGTAATTCAACTAAAGAATTTCACTTCTCAGGAGACAACTTCATGCTTAATTATGTGGCATTAAGGTACTGAATAAAGATGCTGCTTCTAACTGCTCAACATTATAGAACCACTGTTTAATTCATCCAAGAAAATGAGAAGGCCAAAGTGGTCTTACCATCTAATAGATCAAGAATCAAGAAATGAGTCTGTAACCCTAAGGAAGATGCGTCGATAAAGTGGCAATCAAGTTTTTTTACCTTGAAAGAAGTGTTATATGAATAGAGCTGCTTATCGAGTGGATACTGCATCAGACACCTAACTGGAGAGGGGAGTCTGAACCAATTATTACTAGAATCTCGGCATGATACATAGATACTCTATGGAGCAAGACTTGTTTTTGAATCTCTTGACGTAGAAGGTAACCAGGGTAGCAGATCTCTTTTGTTGAGAATGTGCAATATATTCGTTATGATTATTGTTCTATAGAATTAATGTACATTTGGCCCTCTATTGGAGCACTTAACCTTATTGTGCAGCGAAAAGGATACAGCAACTTTTCCTTCCTGTTCCGAGAGTCATTCTTCAAAAGTCTGCCTGGAATTATGTTGAAAGAACTTATAAATCTGTGATTCAAAGAATTATTTACCTGTTCTCCTATTACCCAGTCTGGTTGTCAGAACTGTTCTTCTAGATCAGATCTTGGATTTCTGGTTATTTCTGCAAAGGTCCTCTTGCATACCTTGCAGAGCAAGTGCCGAAACTGTTGTACATCTATTCTTTGAGCTCTGAATGCCTTTTTAAATTCATAACCTGACAGATAAAATTGGGCATTTTTCACAGACTGGAGCGAGCTGTGGTTACAGCAGAAAGCTTTCACTACTATTTATTTCACAGCTTATGACGCATTTGAGACTGTCAGATGGATTATTTTCGCATATCTCAACAGAAGAAAATGTCAAACCATGAACATATTGCAAGTTATAGTTGTGTTTTTTTTTAGAATAGCAAGTTATAGTTGTAATTTTCATTTATTTAATGAAGTCGATCTTTCTCCATGACAAATTCTTTTATGTATATATCCAAAGTACTTAAGCTAATTAAAGTGGCTAATCTTTTGAAGAGACATACTATAATATATCTAAACCATAAATCTACTCAATATCAACCGTAATGTCTGGGCAAACTTGGAACCTAGAAACTTTCTCTCAACTAGTGAACTAAAGTGGTGAACTACTCTAAAAACTAATTAATTCAAGCATTTTGTGACCTCCATAATCCCTCTACGGCTTAATTGGGACGTAACATCTTCCTACTCTCTCAAACAATTCAAAAAGAAAATTAACAGACTCATCAACCTTGTCCTATATCAACCTATGTACCTACCAGACACTGCTTAATTACCAACCCATTCGTGTCCTTGAATTTAGATCCAAATGGGATCCAACCTCCTCAATTATTGGACACGATTTGCTGTCATGTCTCCTACTAGGATTCCTCTACCTTTTCTGCTACAAAATCTCTCTCTATATATGGGGAGAAAGGAACATCAAGTTTGCATGAAACTAACACAACTAAAGAATAGTCTCAGTAGAGTCTTCACTTCGCTTCAAGCCCAATGACAAGCAAAGTAGCTCCCACCGCCATCGCCATCGTCATCGTGGACGGCATCGCCGGTAAGAAGCCATGCGGAAGGCGGCCTTTGCCGAGGCGAGGAATGATTAAGGCCAGAATAGCATCCATTGCATTTCATTCCATCAGCTCCATGCTTTTCAGGGCACTTCATATATAAATGATCAAGAGAGCATCAAAAATTGTAATTATATTTCCTTGAAAATGTTAGGTTGCAAAAATTGTCACCGATTATTGATGCAGTGACATTTGCAAGTGAAATCAAATATTGTTTGAGGATCATATCTTGGTAGCAGACATATGTTCTCACTATTGTTGTCAAATTTACTGTTCCTACTCGGCTACAAATTTACTAATAAACAATACCTTTTGAGTTTATCTTTGAACCACTGATCTTGTTCTTGTTGACAAATTGCAATTATTCTTAGTGTTTGTTTAGCCGTACATCATGTTGAAGCTGAAACAACTTTGGGACTCCTTTTGGAGCATGGGCTCTAAATTTGGACTCAATCTTTAATCCTTTGTAAGACCAATCCTCTCAGCATTATCTCCAAGGAAAGAAAGAGAAAACTACTACATTGCTCGGTTATGGTAGGATTTGAATGATATCAATTTAACTTACCATCTACTCTCAAAATGTAAGAAGTTTATATTTTAATAATAACAACTAATCTGATGGGATTACCGTTAGATGTCCTAGCTTTAGTCCTAAACTTCCAATTAAGATAATCACAACAGATAAATAGAGAACGATAAAGAAAGAATGATACACTTCGAGTGGATCGACCTCTAAAACCTCGGCAAATTATATTAACTTTGATAGATTAAAGCCATACAAACTCAAATACGTCGTTCCTAAACAACTCAACTCCAACTATAAAAAGGAAATAAAGATAATATACGAGATTCCGATGGTTCTACTTCTACGGCCCCCTCTGTGTTCAATTTTAAATTGGATCAAAATTGTTAGATATGCAAGAGCGATCCCCACGGTCTTTTTTCGATTATACTTAAAAAAAAGAAGCAGGGGAACCCGTGCGAAGAGTTCAAACTAAGGAGACAGGCAGCTACATCTATAAACAATACACAAGTTGCAAGAGGAGATAAGGTTAGGGAGACATGACAGAGTGTGTTCTGTTTCTCAAATTGACGTGCCATTAATCCTGATTCTTGGTTTACAATTTTTGCATCAGTGGAGTAGAAAAAGAGTATTATTTCCTTGTCTGAACTCAATAAAGATTAGGTGTTAAAAGGCTCTCATTGTCTGTCCTTCAATGTCCCCTTTGACATCTACACCTTAATATATTGTACTTGTTTTTTCAGGATCATATTGTAGGAACAGGGAGTAACATGGAAGGTGACACCGATAATTGCGCCATTTAATAGAAATTTATGCCACTTCTCTCTGTTGAGTTGTCAGAATTTCACAATCAAACCCATACCTTGTCTTCTAATCTTCTCCTCAAAATGCTGGTAGCCTCTCAAATTTTCATATCCCCAGGCATGAACAGAACGACTTCTATCTGCTCTTTACCTAACAGACACACTGCAGAGTAATTTAAAGACTAGGACAATCAATTTGCTGGCATGTCTCACTCTCAGAAATCCAACCAAGCTGCTATTCATGCCCATGACACCTCTATAAGTAGACGACCTGGAACAAGGAAAACAGCACAAACTGCTCTATTTCCATTCAGTATCATGGTCCAGAAAGCGAATGCTGCTCTTGCCCCTGCTTTCAGCAACCAGAGGGCAGGGCAAACTCGGCCTATGCCAAGGCGAGGGCAAGTGAAGTCCAGGATAGCAACCACAGTGATAAACTCCATCTCCTCTGCTCTTTTCAGGGCCTCGCCGCGAGTTTCTACTTTTGATCACAAATGAAGCAGAGAAATCGGATTTCAACAGTTTCAGTTTTGATTGCAGACATATTGTTCAAAAAATAGTCTTTAATAGTATACTTGATGTCTTGCCACCAACATTGATGAGATTTGTGAGCCATGCTTCCTGGCAATGGGAAGCTGAGCCATTTGAAGCACTTGGGTCTTATCAAATATTAAGTATTGTAATGGAGAATGCTCTGTATCGACACAAATATCCAGTATTTTAATGGTAGTTTCAGTACTGCATGTCTATTATTGATATGGGAATCTATGCCATGAGCTCTCCCAGCTACATAATTAAACTTCAATGATATAACTCTTTAGAGTTATTTATTTATTTATTTATTTTTGGTACTTAAATATCTTGCTTTAAGGGATGATGTGCCAATGAGAACTAGTCCGGTTTAAGCTTTACAATGCTGAAATTATATGCATTTTTTTGAAGATTGTAGAATCCTTTGACACTTTGATTCTAGTTGATTATAAAGGGACCAAAAATATTAATTTGAAATCAGCGAGATTAAGAGTTTTGGTAAAAGATATATTGTTGACACTCCCGTTAAGATTGCGGTGGTTTTGTGTGAGATAGAAGGTATCCAAGTAAGGAGGAAGAGGGGGTAATGATTTTACTTATAAACGGGGTAGATGAGAAGAGTAGACTAGAAGGTTGAATCCAATAAAGTGTTCTATAGGGAAGGCAACGCATGAGAAAAAAATCTCCCAAAGAGAGAAGGAGAAGATAGACGAAGAGAAATGTGAATAGAAGGTTGTGAGTAAAATGTAACGGACCAGATTTGAAACTATCCATCCGTAGGATGAATATGAAAATTTAGCTGGTAATAATTTCATGAGATAGAGTTTTAATAGCTTTTGTTTCATGTCAATCAAATGCCTATATGGAAAGATATAATTAAAATAGTAGAGCAATGTCAGAATGGGGCATAATAGTATATATTCGACGTTGCGGTGGTCAGAGGGTGGCGGACGGCCAAGGGTGGTGGTGAACAGCCATAGGATAGGGTGGTTGCTAGAAATGATGGAGGCTATGAGTTTGAGGTAAAATTAGGGTTTCTAACTTAGATCTACTCCTAGAAAAATAACAACGATCTAACAGCTATAGTAAAAAATAAGAACAATAAGTAATGCAAGGTAAATTAACTTAACTTAACTCAATATTCCTTCCATTCAATTCCATGCCTAAAAAAAGAAGCTCAGCCCCTTTATATATAGAGATCGGGTATAATGAGTCCTACTCGAATTAGCCTAAATGTTTATACAACTCGAACTAGGACTTATTAAGACTAACCTTAAAAGCTTATACGACTCGAACTAGGACTTGCCTTAGAGGCTTATATAACTTAATTGAACTTATCCTAGTGGCTTATATAACTTAACTAGACTTGCCTTAAGTGCTTACATAAGATATAAACATGACCAAGAAATAAACATGACTCAGCTAAATCAGCCTTCTTTATCCTTCTTGGATTGATTCTTTATTCTGTCATAGATAGAGTCAGAATCTAGAGAGACCTTGGATACAGAAGTTGCAGATCAAGATGTGTTTGATCTTCTCCAAGTGGTTTCATGATATTTGGTCAGATGTGGAATATCTTTTGAATATTTTTTCCAAAACTGCGTATAACTGAATTAGTTAACTAACAAATTCTAATCTAATAAGACTCTAATTAAAGCAAATAAGCAGATATGATAACTAGACTCAATCCATTGAGCCCAATCTCCCCTTGATGTGATCCGATCTAACCCGGTTCGCATTATAAAACTATTGACAAATTAGATAAAGTGGAATAGAAAAATTAGAAGCACGGCAAACACACCATAATAATTTTATTAAAGTGAAAAAACCTCTCTTACACTGTGCTTCGAATGTTATCTCGGATTGAAGTCATTCTCTTGCTTGAACTTCCCGTGCTGATAAACTACTTGATAAAAAAGATCGCACCTCATTGATTGTCATAAACTTGACATGAATTAAACTCTAGAATTCTTATGTCAGTGTAGATATCAATGTAAATAATTTTGCTTAGCTCCTCCAATGTTCAATAATTAAACTTTGATATAGCCTAGCATACAGACATATGTAATGGCTCTCTTCACACTTTAGTAGAAAGCACGCTTAATGAGAGAACTAGGAACTTATCAATGATAAATTTGAAACTCCTCGAGTTCTCTCTAGATTGCTCCTCGTTCTAACCTCTTCTTAAACTCTTCTAAAATGCTTTAAGTTGTCGATAGTGTTTGACTAGCACTCAGACTCAAATTGTTCCTCACACAATTATAAAATACTGAAGCTATTTTAGATGAGAGATTCCTGGATGGATGGATGGATGCTTTGCTTTTCCTCTGGACGCTTTGAATAAGTGTAGAGGAGTCTCTACAATTTTTACTAATAGAATCCCATAACAAAACACCAATTTGAAACAAATTTAAAATTTTATATTTTTGATCTCTTTGTAAGGTGGGCACTTAACTTACTAGGTGCACACCTTTCTCTAAATTACATATATACTTATCTATAATTTTCTTGTTGGGATGCGCACCACACTGATTTGGGTGAGCAGTCTATAAAATTGAAACATCTTATTTTGACTTGAATTTACTTTTGTTTTTTTATCTTCTTCACACGAACATTTTTAAATGTCATATATCTTGATCTAACATTAAATCTAGATTATATATTATATTTTAAAATGTTTTGTGTCAACGAACTTATCATTATATAAATTTAGATTTAGGTATACTACTTATGAAGTTAAATTGGGAGGAAGTAAAGAAGAAATGTTAGAGCTGAGTGTTATGGTTTTGTACATATTGTATGAATATCCCAATCATCTTAAGAGAAAAGAAAAAGCTATAAAAGTCTTTTGGAATGACTCGGAAAAAGCTATGATTTTAAGAAAGAACAAGGAAACTACCTAGCTTTTATCCTCTCTCTTACACTGACCCATCTCTTAATTTTAAAAGTATATATGAGCAAAAATTATTACTAGCCGAAGACAAAGGGGACTTGGAGCTACAAAAAGCTTACAATGAACTATATCAAGAATTATTCAAATTGAAGAAGAACAATGTACAACTCTATAAAAGACTCAGGACAATTGAAACTGAAAAAACTCAATTTAAGGAGAAGTACAAAGAAGAATTCGATTGAGTCAAAAGTCTTACACAACAATTGTGGAAGAACTTATGGAGAAGTCGAGGATTTTAGAGATTGAACAAGAACGTTTGTTAAAAGAAGTGTTTTTTCCTTAAAAGAAAACAAATTAGATGATATTCTTAAGGCTCCAATCTTTGTCAACGATAGGTATGAACTTAGATATGATGGTAATTCAAGTAATAAGAAAACTATTTTTATATTTGTAGGTTTTTAAAAGGGAGAGAAGGTGAAGCAAACGTTTGAAACTACAAAGCAAATTTGGATGAACTATTCAAAGTTAAAGCTAAACCAACAAAGTGGTGAGTCTTCAAAGGGTAAGAAAGTAAATTACACTCTCTGAAATAAGGTAAGAAGATTAATATTTGTTATCAATGTGGCGTTCTAGGACACATTAGAGCTTATTGTAAATTTTTATAGAAATCTAGGAATGCACTCATTTACGGTGTTAAAATAAAATCTATTTGGGTTAAAAAAAATGATCTTAAATGCTATCTAGTACATACTGCTTTGAAAGTAATGAATTCAAACATTTGATATTTAGATAGTGATTGTTCAAGGTATATATCAAGTGATGAGTCTATATTTTTAAACTAGAAGATCATGAAGGGGGAATGGTGATATTTGGCGATTGAGATTAAACTAAGATATTAGGAAAAGAAATTCTCAATACTCATGGTTTGCCTATTCTAAAAAATGTGCTTTATGTTGAAGGTTTGAAAGCAAATCTTTTAAGTATCAATCAATTTTATTGTGAAAACTTTGAGATAAAATTTTTGAAAAATTATTATTTTATCTTAGATCATGATGGTAATACTGCATGTTAGGGATGTAGGACTTCGTATAATTGTTATGTGGATGGTGCTAAGAATGATTTGAAATGTAATAATGTTAGCAGTTGCAGATCTTTGGCAACTTAGACATATGAACCACTAAGAGTTGTACAATCTATCAAAACATGAGGCTATAAGAGGTATATCCTATGATTAAGGGGAAACTAAAGAACATATGTGACCTGTGTTGAATCGGAAAATATATAAGAATATCTCATAAAAAGGTTATTGCTATTACTACTCCTCAGTTAATTCATTTGGACCTTATGAAACCCACTTAAATTGAAAGTTCGGGCGGAAACGGTACATTTTTTATAGTTAATAATTTTTCTAAATTTTCATGGGTTGTATTTTTATGAAAAAAATCTAAAACTTTAAAGGTTTTCAAATCATTGTGCTTGATATTACAATAAAAAAAATCTATTATTCTTGTTAGGATTCGATCTAATCATGGTAGAAAGTTTGAAACTGATAATTATACTATATTTTGTGACTCTATTGAAATTAAGCATACATTTTTAGCACCCATAATAACTCCATAATAGGATAGCATTATAGAGAGGAAGATCTGAGACGTGTAGAAAATGACGAGGGTGATGCTTCACGTAAAAAGGTTTCTTAAAAGTTTTGGACGGAAGCAATAAATACTGATGTTAATGTGATCAATTGTGTCTGTTTAGACCAAGTACATCTAATGAAGACAAGGAGAAAAAAGATAGTGGTTCTTCAAGACACTCGAACATCAATCTCGATTGTGCTTATCTATTGTATGCAATGCTCACTGAATAGTTCATTGATTTGGCCTCAATAAAGTATAAAATCATCGTATCAAACACTCTTAGAGAAGCTCAATGGGAAGGTTTGTCATTCAATATTTTTATTATTAATTTTTATTTTTAGAGTGGTGTACCTTTTGACTCTACAGAGATGTCCATCAAATCGCTTAACCCAATAGGAGCACTTTGAAACATAACTAGTCACATGAGTCACCTTCAAAAGCTAGTATTTATTGGACACAAAAGTGGTCGTTTTATCTAACTCTGAAGACGAACTATATGAGCTTGAGTGGGAGTTTTAATTTTTATATGAGCGCCTTGATCACATTTAGAATCAACTGGAAGATTTGAAAGTGCAAGTGACTAACAATGTGACAAACATTCGTGCCAATCAAGAAAGGATTCCTATTGAGCAGGCTAAGCAAAGTTCCATATTGAATGACATCCTCACTAACCTTAACTAAAACTTTTCTCCTCCTTCCAAGTAGATCTTTAACAATTAATGATAAAAAGAGGAAAATAGTCTAGAGTAGTTAGTGAGAGAAGAGCGTAGATGCTTAGAGACTTGATTTGCTTGCTTGCTTTGCTAGTATCTTTGAACCTTATCTGTGTACCATTTACTTGCATGTGTGGTGCATGTGGATTATAGTTGAACTATGTCAAGGTCATAGTGTGTTATATTTGCCTATTTCATGTATGATCTTATCATTTTTATCTTCCACACTTTTCTTTTCACTTGGTTTTAGAATGGTGTATAATCTTTGCAGGATTGATATACTATCTTACAAGTTTGTGTGTATACTCATTTAGGATTGATTGTAATATTGATAACTCTAGATATTTTATCACAAATTGCCAAAGGGTTGAGTCTAGCACCCTAGCAATGGGCTATGCTCCCATTTTCATTTTTAATTACTTAATTTTCTTAATGTAAATTAAAATTATTAGCTAAGAATAATCAATATAATAATTGATTAATTATAAGAAGAAGTATCTGCATATAAATATATCTATAGCATATACATTGTTATTAGATTAATATATATAGTTATATTGATAAATATCTTATATTCATGTTGATATTATATATAACTATTTATAACATTTTATAACATATAATATTTGGTAAAAAAATGAAATACAAAGCTTACAGATTAATTTTTACATAATTAGATAATGATTATCTTACATATAATTAATTATTAGTTAAATAAGAGTAAGAGTCACTAAATAATTTTTAGTTAGATTTTTTTTGTACGTATATTTTGAATTATAAATCATTATATGGCCATTATATGCTTACTCTATAATTAGCAAAGTAAGATTCTTAATAAATAAATATAATTTGTTGTAATAGCATATTAATATTATCACAATTAAATATATCAAATGAATCTAGTTAATTAGAAACCTAATAAATCATCATAATTTATTCTAAGTAGATAAACGGCTAACTTTATGCTACCTAAATATTTTTAAATCCCAAACCTCCTATTTGAGATCCTGTGAACCTTACTAGCAACGAGTTGATGTTTAATTAATAGACGTGAAGAATACATATTTTGTGTCTTTTGATTAGATTGTGAATAGTCTTATGAAACACCACCACCGCATAACACCTGCTAATCTCGTGGCAGATATCCACGTGATACTCAAGTGACTCAATAATCAATATTTTCATAGATTATAAACCAATTTACTAAAATAAAACACAAGTCTAATAAGAAAAAAAACTACACAGTTCACATGCCATAACAAATCTTTGAACTATATGTCCATACAAATCCATACTATCTAGCTCAGGCAAGAGCTATTATAGCTATAATATACTCTAAGATCTAACAAATAGTATGATGTATATATAAATAAAAACCCTAACTCTCTAATAACCCACTGCCAAATCCATCCCATCATCACCACCGAACCTATCTCCATTATATACCGAAACCCACTTCATCTCCAAGCTCACATCGGTGTCTCCCCCACCTCTGTTCCTATGGTGTCTCCTTACCTCTTACTGTTTTGATCCAAGTTGTTAAGTTCGCGTCACACGACGTCATCCCCAAATTCTCTCAACTTCTCAAAAATATTTCACGTCGCCGGTAGTGGGAAGGAGTTCACCTAAGTGAGGGTCCAATAATCGATGATGGTCGTGAGGTTCTGATATCGGAGCTTGGCGAGGATCTCCATCTCATTGTAAAACTTGGCGCTTGAATGCGACATGCCGGTTGCTAAGGAGCTTCCCCAAATAAACATTGTAGGCACTGCACCTTGTTCTAGGATGTGGCGCTTGTAGTAGCCATTGGTCAACTACTTGAGCTTCGACCTAGTATAGATGTAGCTCTGACCTGGTATAGATGTAGCTACGGGTGATTCCTAATCAATGTCATCGGTGGATCATGGTGGATAACTTATGAGCTATCGAGCCAAGCTTGAGCCTCATTGAGCTAGAGAAGAGCCCAGCTGAGCTGAGCTTTTTAGCTCGAATCAAGCTCAAACAAAAAAAATTACCTCTCGAGCAGAGTCGAGCTTGGCCCAGCTCACTCAAGCTTAGCTCATTTATACCCTAAAGTATAATCCACAATAGTCTAAAAATAATTTAAATATTGCAAAAGTAAATTTCATACTTACATGAATATGACAATATGTAAAGATGCTAAATGAAAGAAATAACCAAAGTTACAATTGTCAGATATCCATGTGTTATGTCTCAATCTATCATGCAATATATCATAATGAAGATGCACGCAGTCTTTATTTCCATTCTTATTAACTACATCATAGGCTCACAGAGAGCCTATTTATCTATTTTTCTTTAACAAAACGTTTTAGGCTATAAGTTGTCATAACGTCGAATGTCTGCCACCCTCCGACGATTGTTGCAACATCGAATAATTACCAATATGTCCAATTCTGACATTCCTTCACTATTTTAATTTTATCTTTTCACACCAAAACTAGAATCACGTGAAATGAAAGCCATTAGATTTGTGACTTCCAAGGCTTTCTCCCTTTAAAATATCATAATTTTATTATGACCATATCATTTCAGATTTGCTTCATAACATTACTAGCAGAGGCACCATTCCTCAACCATTGGTGAACACACGATCTAAGACAAATTCGAGGGAGATCGTTGCAATGGAGGACTAAGAACTTATTTTCATACTAACTAGATCTTTCCTGGTGCCGCCACCTTTAGCAGCCACTGCCAATGATGAGCCATTGGAATGGGCGAAGACGTTATTTAAAAAACTTTTAGCTAATTTGAAAGATAGCTGGGAGGAGAAGCAAACTTCCCTCCAAGCTTTGGTAGAGGTCCTACAAGCCGCCCTCCACTACCCTACACTACCACAGCCACTAGCCATAGTGGAACAGCCACCACCTCCACCTTCAAGCACCAATAATGGTGAAATTGTGGAGACTACCCAAACCATGGCAACCACCCCTCCTCTGGTTGAGGAGGAGCACCCTCCATCCCTACAGGCCGAGTCCTCTATCGCAGCAATGCTAGAGCAGCCCCCAACGACGGTTCTCGAGCTGTCTTCCCTAACCGTGATGGAAAATAAAGGGCAAAATTCTAGTTTTCCATCGATGGTTATCAGGCACTTTTTGTCCAAGCCACCATTACCAGCACCTTTTTTGGATCACCTAGACACGAGCCATGGCCTAAACTATATGCACTAAGACTTTGCCTCGAACAACTCATGGTTAGAATTTGGTTCGAGTCACCCGTGGCTAGAGCAGACTATGGCTTAAACATGTCCCTTAGAACAAAACCTACCTTGGGGCCCTTCTCCATATGGCAAACAAGACTCATACGGAGATCGAGGACATGCAATTCGAGAGTGATGAAAGGTATAGAAACCACTATGGATACTTTGATGATAAGGTGGTCGGAAGCGTGGTGGATTGATGTGAACCGAGTTAGGTTAGATCATATCATTAGAACATTATGCTCAATGTATCAAATATATTTATCTTTTAATTGAGTTATGCTTATCTCTTATGTAAGCCCTTAAGACAAGTCTATTTAAATTATATAAGTCTCAAAAGGCAAGTCCAATTGAGTTAAGTATGCCTTTAAGATAAATTAAATTAAGTCATGTACATCACTAAGGTAAGTTCAATTAAGTCATCTAGGCCTATAAGACAAGTTTGAGTTGGGTAGAGCTTCCCTTGGGGAAGCTCTGGTTGCATCGACGAGGCATAGGCCAGAGATCACCAGCCAGAGAATTTCTCCGACCGAGTCAAAAGTAGGATTTGTCTATTTACAACTAATTATTATAATTGATGAAATTAATATGCAAAACTTTAATCCTTTCTCCAGTGAGGCTCCTATGATCTCCCTGAGCTGTCAAACAGTTAGCGAAGATAACTACAAAAATAGAGAAAGAGAAGTTGGGAAGAAGGATAGAAGAAGAAGAAGAAGGGTGAAGAAGGGAAAAGGGTTTTTGAAGAGGAAAGATTACCTTCCTCTCCCATAGGCTGCGGTGTGAACTGTGTTGTCGCATTGTTCCACCTCAGCCTCTTTGAGGAAGACGAAGGGGGTGTCGTGCATGTGCATGGCATGACCCACATCTTATCCCCTAGACAACTTTCCTATTTCTAAGGTTTATTATATATTTATATGTATTCATTATGCTTTGACCTCCAATATGATTATATGATTATATATATCATTCATTTGATAAGATGATTTTAAGCATGAGCATGCAGATGATATGAATTGATTGGAAATGAATCTTTGGCATATTTTATTTATCGAGTTGATTTTTAATTTCAATATAGATATGATGTATATATGATTAGATAATACATGACATTATATATGTATACTTTTTACTTTCTTACCACATAAATTTCTGAGATGCATGATTTATTATAATACTAGATAAATATATATGATAGGAAAGCATAAAATCTCATTGATAGGATAGTTGAGAAAAAGCATGAGAATACTCGAGCGAGCACTAGGGTTAGGGGTACCTAGGTGTAGATTGATTACTAAATATTTTTTGATCATGTTGTCTTACATCCGAGGTCAGTAGTTTGTGTGCACAATAGACATTCAGACACATGCTATTCATTATAGCATATGTGATGAGTTATTCTCATGTGAGTTATATTAGCTAGATGGGGTGCACAATTTGGATGGATGTTGATATATCCTTTGCAGATGACATGATATGATTGTGACTAAGATATCCATAGTGAATGACAAGGCATGCTTTGAGCTTTTGAGCAGGATAACATTGACCATGCATAGTGGTTTAGTATGATTATGTCGTATCGATATGACATTGATAATTGAGATATTTAAAAATCCATATAATTTAATTATCATCTAATATACATAATTATTGAGTGATTATCATGTATAATATGTGGTTGCATTTGTTATCATAATATAGTCAGTATACATCATATGTATTATATTTAAAAAAGTTATAATGCTGGTATGACTAAAGATTTATTTATACATTATCGAATATTATATACTTTACCAATCATGATATAATATCTACTATAATTAAATATAATTGTGGATATTTTTATTCTCATTTTTAATATGATACTCCTTTCAAATTTATATTATCTGGTACATAATTTTCTTTCTATTTGCATCATTGATTCAGGGTAAGTTTTATTCACAAAGTTTTTAGCTCATTACTTTTTTTAATTTTCATTTCTAACCCACTTAGATAAGTGTTACCTGCTAGTGACTTGAGATATCCTAAAGAAATTTTAAAGCGAATATGAGGTAAGTTAGACATGAGATGATATAAAAAGTAGCTTATGTAAAAATTGAGTTGTACCGATATTATATATTTTTATACTGTACTATATTAAACTATGTATAATAGAAAATATTATACATGTTGGATGGTATTATACTAGTAGTACTAGTTATATCTTGATGGTTTGTCATGACTTGTGTGGGTTATGTCAGGTTATGTAATCATCTAGTATAGTTATTATGGATTATGATATTCATACGTTAACATGTTTATTGGGAAGATAGTATGAATTATCTTGAGTATAAGCGTGCTGTGCAAACACATGGGCATGCACCTACTGGTTAAGCAGGGGGCATTACATTTGATGTGGTATTAGAGCCTATATTTAAAAATGATTTGACAAACCATCACATATACTAGCCATCGACTTATTCTAAGCTTAAACTAGTAGTCGATCTTTACGAGTTGAATATTGATTGGTTGAGCTAGAGGACTAGGTTGTGTTAAGGTTCTTAAGTTTTGATAATTAGTGACATCAATAAAAATAATTTGAGATATTTGTATATTGAGAATTTATTTGAGCTTCTAATGAATAGGAATAAATATCACTTAATTATGCATTGATGTACTATAGAGAATATGTATTAATATGCTATAATCTTTGGAGCATAATGTTGGAGATGTATATAAGCTATATGATCCGATAAAGTGTAGAAATTTGTGAGCAGGTTGAGATGTTTATTGTATGTAAAAGGATGTGATCAATTACTATAGGAATAATTTTCTTAATATATTTGATGTTGTTCTAAATAGATATAAACATACTTTGCATTTATGATATTCTAAGAAATATACTTGGGATTAGGCAATGATATAAAAGGCATATATGGAGAGAGATTATAGTGATTCTTCATATAGATTATAATCATTGATTGTAGTTGGATGAGTAATATATTTTCTAAATAAAATTAAGATCAATGATGGTGTTATACGGTGAAAATGATGCTACGTGATTGATAGAAAATTGGTGATGGTAAATAGAAAAGAACATTTAGATAATTAGTGTGGTAGATTATTTTTACAAGATACTTATATTAGTAGTTACAAAAATTATGATTAGGCTGGCAAATAGATGATTTAATAGGGGTATGTTGTCCGATAATATTACTAGCGGCTTAATGCCTCTTTTAAAATTTTAAATTGATGATTACCAAAAAAAAGGAATATGAGTATTGAAAATGTGAGATGAACGAGGATGTTGTATTAAAAGTGCTTTCGATAGTAGAGAATATATGTACTTATTTACATGAAAAGTGAGTTTAGTTTAAAAGTCATTTATTGTGTTGATGTGATCAAATAGAAATGATAAGGATGAGATGGATAATAATTTAATTGATATCAGAATGATTCTATATTGTATAAATAAAAATTTAATTTGACTACGAGCTTAATTTTGGTATTGATTTAGATGATAAGAATTGTAAAGCATGCCAATTGTGTATTTTTTAGTGATATTGGATTTTAGTTATAAATATATAAACTCATTTTCATGTATAATTATTATGTGATATTAATAATATTATAGAAGAATTTTGGCGGTGCAATTTAGAGAGGTAATTTGATAGAATTATTTATAAAGCATATAGATAATACAATTATTTATTTTTATAAGCTTTTCAAAGCATATAAAATAATACTGGTTAGATTTCAGATGATAAATATATTAAATAGATAGATGTTTTTATCATATCTTTTTTTATCTAAAATCCGATCAACATTGTTTTAAATTTGTTAGAAAACTCATCGATCTATAACTTTCTTTCTAATGAGGATATTCAAGATTGACATTTATATTGGTCAAATATGACTAAAAATTTTAAATATTGTACTGTAGTCCAAATCACAAAGAATTAAGTGATTAAGTTAAAAATACAGGAGAGCTTTGTGCAATTTAGGCAAACTAAAGCAGGTAAGGGTAAACTGCAATGAAACTCTTATTTTTATAATTCTTAGCTAAGAAATAGTTTGACTTGCTTCATTATAATTTACATAATATAAATACCATCTACTCTGTACTACAGAAGATCTTAATGAAATAAGTTGCAGTGCAGTTTCATTGAGGATTTGGAAAACACATCCATGCACACCAAACTATAATCCCTATGACAACATATTGACCCCTAAAAAACAAAACAAATCATCAAAAGAACCTCCAGAAAATACCATGAGGCTAGAAACTAACAAAAACAATCCAACCAATTCAAAAGAGTATCCAATATCTACCACATCATTGCACTACCAAGTTTAAAAGAATTATTTTACAGACCAGCAGATAGCAAGCATAGAAAACAACTTAGAAGACAAAATTCCAGCTGCAATGAATCCCAAACGCATCTATCAATCCTTCAAATTCACCGGGTCATCCAGAAAAGCACTTTTAAGTCATCCTTCCCGACATCATCTCAGAAATGAGAAGTTACTCTATGCAATTACTCCTCCCGATCCTTAGAACAATTGTTGAAAGTTTTATTATTCCGTTCCAACTCGATACTCCAACAAGAACCAATCTCTCAAACGTTTTATGATTTTCTTAACACTACAAAGGTTTTTTTTTATTCTTTATTTCTTATCGTAGTCTTTTTAACACAACCACATCTTAGTAAAAGATTTTCCACAAGTTTCTCTTTTAGAATAGAAAACACAGTTAGAATTAACAGTCTACTATGACAGGGTAATTATAAGAGTGCCCTTATCTTTAGAAGAATTTTTCTCTCCCCAATCTTAGCTTAGCCTTTAGATATAATACCACCATTGTTCAAGAATTTGTATGAGAACTTCATTATGAATACGCGGTTCTTCTTATATCTTCAATTAGCTCTATCTATTGTATTCTGAATCTGAACACCACTATTACTAACAAAAATTATCATTTGCTAGTCCTTTTTGAGTAACTTCTCTGATTACATTCTGCGATAATTTAGATTTAAATTTTGACCATCCAAAACCTTATGAATTAGAACGACTAGATATCTTAGGGCAAGACTATAAGACACTTACCCTATATCAATCAGAATTTAAACCCTTTTGCCATTTTACATATTCACGATAATTCCATTTTTAAAAAATTGCACCATTTTGAATTACACCTCTTTTAAAAAGGGAAGACTTTAGATGAATTAGCCAACCTAAATTTTTTTACCACTTTTATAATATCTTTGCATCATAATTGAGACCCACATCTCAGTTTCACCACTTCGATAGTAAAGCAGAATACACTTTTTTTATCCTCATTTGTACCTTTTTCATAAGAAGTTCCTTCTTAATTTATGAATCATATTGATTATCCAAATCGGCATATTGAAAAATGATAAATAATATAAAAGAACATTACTAAAAATAAAATTAATCAAAGTAATTCTACTCTCATGTATAAGAATTTCCTCTCCATCTTGCCTAATGTTTTCTCAATCTTAGTAATGACCGGCATCTAATCATACTTTCAATGCTTGCTATCATAGATACTAACCTTCAACGATTGCTATCATACATACTAACCGGCAACTCTTCCACTTTAAAGTTCAAAATATTTGCTAAATTCACTCTTTTCTCAGGATTACGATTTAAATAAATTGACAAACTCTTCTCAAAATTTATTATAGTACCACAAAACCTCAAAATAATAAAGAATGAACTTCAAAACAATTGCTTCCCTCTCTATTATCCATATGAAGATTAGAGTATCATCTGCATGCCATAAATTTATTACTCATTTTAATTGTACATCATTTTCCAAACTTCTAATCCAATATATTTTACTTTCTCTAACATACAACTTAAATTATCAACAATTAACGGAAATGATAAGGAGATAATAAGTCTCGTTGTCTCAATCCTTTCTTACACTTAGTCAATCCATTTCTTAAGAACACTCTCATCTAAGAACATCAACTAAGAAATCTCATCTCACTTTATCATAAACTTTTTCAAAATTAAGCTTCAATAATATGCCTTTACTCATTTGTGCCTTTTGACTCCAAAGATTATTTCGTGAGCACGAGCTATACTATCAACGATAAATATTATTTTAATAAAGGCATTTTGGTAATCATCAATTATGTTTCCAGTCACTCGACATAGTCGATAAATGAGCACCTTAGTGATTATCTTATACCTACAATTTCAAAGATTAATCAGCCTAAACTCTTCAATTCTTTCAGCTCCATTCTTTTAAAGGATTAAACAGAACAGAGCATAATTCAACCTCAAAAGATTACACTTCCCATTAGAAAAATATCTAAACAGATTCAAAATTTCTTGTTTTATCCTATGCCAAAATTGATTAATTTTTTTTTTCACAAAAACCATTAAGACTTGACACTTTGTTTTCAGTCATAGTAAAATAGCAGTATGAATTTCCTCCTCAAAAAAGGTCTAGCTAATCTTTCATCCTCCTCATCACTCAATCTGTCATGCTCCCAAATTTCATTAGTTATTCGCAGCCTCCAACTTACAATAGTCATTCACAGCCCCCAACTATAATAAAAAAATTTAATTGAGTGGAATTAGTTTTCCAGAATTGAAGTCGTATGTGATGATAAGCTTACAATTTCCTGGCATCGACACATTATTGACATCCTTAAGATGACTAATAGATTTAAAGCTAAACCCATCTCATCATCCTTATCTTTTTCATCTCCACTCTGTCTTTATATGTGACAATTTTCACCATGAAACAACATATAGAAGCACAATAGTGACTCCCTAGTATCTTACATATCATGATGTTATCTTTGTCACTAACAAAGTTTGCCAATTTATGCATCATTTTGATTGATAAGTCATAGGCAAATGATTATGTTGTCTCAAGCACTAAATAAGTTATGTTGTCTCAAGTAAGAAGATTTTTTTAATAATATGATCATTATAAAAATTAACAGTAGAGAATTTCAAGAATAAAAAGCCAATCAAGTTCATCAATCAATTTTAAAAATGTTCATATTATAACTTTCTAGTATGAATAATTGGATCCATCCTCTAGAAGAATCTTTGTTTTTGACACAAAATAGACAAGGGGGTTATTAGATTTTGAAATTAGTAAATTCATGATCAAACAAAGTAGTTCATAATGTATTTTCTCATCTTATTTATATGTGTTGTGGCATAATACTTGACGAAAGAAGAAGCTTAAGAAAAAGAGTTTTATCTGTTCAATCTTAAAGGAACAGTATGAATAGACCATCAAGCATTGAAATAACTTAAGTGTATGAAAATGGGTTCAAAGCCATATGAATAAAGTACACACATTTTTTTCAGCAGAATATGAAGTGCCCAAAAGATTCAAAGTTTGTTTGAAACAAACTTTAGATGTTTTCGATAAGATCAAAAGTGATGTTCTTAATCTTTGTGAGAGCAAAGATGATACTTTAAACTTTCATTCAAGTGGAGTTCTAAGAAAATAATTATTCATGACTATTAGAGTTATTAGATAGATATATTATTCATTTATCTTATTTTATCATGATCTTGTATAAATAGGGCTTTGCTCTCTCTTTCATAATATGCAAATACAAAACATTTTTCTCCCAAACTCTTCTCTTCTCCTTCTCTCTTCTCCCTCAACCCAATCTAGGGACAAGCCTAATAATGTTACATGGTATCAGAGCAATCTCAATCTCTAGAGACACTTGTTGGATCTCTCATTCTCCAACAGTCCCTCTCCATCTCCCTCTTCGATTGTGTCTTCTTCTTCTTCTTTTTTCTTTCACCATTTTCAATCTCGAGAGCTACCCCCTTCACTCCTCGATCTCGTTTACTACTGCAGTAGCCACTGTCGCAGCCTCCATCACAACTGCAGATGCAGCAGCAGCAATTAGCTATAGCAGCTACAGTTGCCACTGTTTTCAGCAGCAGCACAACGTGTTTTTCGACCTCCTCACCATCTTCTTCATTCAGCAGCAGCAGCAACACGGCCACCTATTTCTTCAATCCAGAAGCAGCAGCAGGAAATTTTTTTTCTCTTCGGCTAGTGCCCACCAGGTGTTCAACGAAAGTCCTTTTGTCTCCACAGCCCTCTTCTTTTGCAGTTTTTCGATTCTACAACAGTAGCATTTTTTTAACTAGTACCCACCACGTGAAGGTTTATTGTATCCACAACTCCCCTTCCTTTTTTTTTGATGCACTATTCAAAAGTCCTGCTCACCAAGTGTTCGACAAAAGGCTTGAGTGGGGTCAAGTTGGAAATCTTGAATCGCTTTCAAGGTGTTTGATAGATTGTCGTCCCTTCTAATGGCGTCTTATATCCCGGTTGATCGTGAGAGTGTATCATTAGTTGGTTTTCTATTTGTCACTCAGCGGGATTGGATCACATGGGCCTCTTCCATTGAGACGGTCCTCCGTGGTCGACATCTTCTCGGGCACATCGATGGCATCTCTACAGGATGTGCTCCCCCTCGCACTATCATCCAGGCCACCACTGTGGCTTCTACTGAGTCTGATACACCCAAGGCTATTAAGTTGGAGGTTTCATCTCCGGAGTATGATGAGTAGGCCCTGCGTGACATGGAGGTTTGCACCTATCTCATCTTGTAGGTTGATCGATCATTTCAACCTCAGCTTCAAACCTTGTCTTCTGCTCAGGCCATATGGGCCCATCTTAGTCGCTGATTTATTCAGTCGAGTCTGATGCGTCTCTTTTAGCTCCGTTGCGAGGCTCAGGAGGTCAGACAGGGTCAGCTCTCTATTTAGGACTTTTACGCCCGCATGACTGAAATATTGCGTGAGCTTACCTCAATGGAGCCTACTTTCTGCCCCTCTGACTCGATGTCTGCTCGGCGCCACCGTGACGAGGATCATCTGATGGATTTCCTAAATGCCCTTCGTTCAAAATTTGGAGATTTGACTCGGCATCTCTTGCATCGCTCCACTCTCCCAAGCTTGGATAGTGTCATAGTTGAGCTACAAGCTGAGGAATTTAGGCAGGGTCTCTTACCCTCTCAGCAGGTCACCTCTATATCGTCATCTGTTGTCAAAGAGAGTGTGCTTGGTGCTGCTCCTGCTCCTATATCAGTCACATATAATATTTTGACTACTGGTTGCATCTCTCGTGTGCCCATACGAGATCATCACTCATCGCGTCCCATGTGTACTCATTGCAGTCGTCCTGGTCATCTTGCCGCTCACTGTTATCAACTTCATCTTGAGCTTGTTCCCCGTTCTAGCAAAAGGGGGTCAAGCAAGGACAAAAGTTGTCACTTAGCTTCCTCGATCACTGCACCAAGCACCGGTTCATCTGATCACTCCAGCAATCCCACTTTCAGTAGTGCGCAACTCCAGCAGATTCAGGAACTCATTCATGGAGCTTTCAGCTTCACTAGTGCCTCTACTTCTGCTTCTGCTGTTTCTGGTATGACCAAACCCTAGATTTTTTATTCTGGCGCCTCACATCATATGACTGGTGACTCTTCCATCTTTACTAGGCTCACTCTTACCCCTATGACCCTTCCTCATGTTCACATAGCTAATGGGACCCATTATCCCATCTCTCACATTGGCTACATTACCCCTACCATGGATCTCACGAGTTGTCTTACTTTATCTGATGTTTGGCTTATTCCTGGCCTAACCATGAGTCTTATTCTATTACTCAGCTTTTTGACTCTGGTTATACTGTATCCTTCTGTTCTACTTCTTGTGTTGTATAGGACCCCTCTACAGGTTAGAGGACTGGGATTGGTAGACGGATTCACGGGCTTTACTACTTGGATTAGCTTCATCTGCCCTCACCTCGCCCTAGTGCTTGTCCAATCACTCCTCTCCCCTCTTCAGACCTATGGCATCAGCGTCTAGGTCTTGTATCGAGTCAACGTCTCAAGACCTTGTCCTGGTCTGGATGCTTAGGCACTAGTCATTTTTTTTGCTTGTCCTCTTGTACTGGCTGCAAGTTGGCAAGACAACGGGCCCTTCCCTTCCCTCTTAGTGCAAATATCTTTGATTTCCCTTTTCACATTGTGCACTCTGATATTTGGGACCCTGCTCCGCTGTCTTCGGGTCTTAGTTTCCTCTACTATGTGTGTTTCATTGATGATTTCTCTCGTTTCACTTGGGTTTACCTTATGCGTCAGCGCTTTGAGGTGTGTTAGATCTATCATGATTTCTCTTCCATGGTTCGTATTCAGTTCGGTCGATCCATTAAAATCTTCCGATCTGACGATGCTCGGGAGTACCTTTCATCTGAATTTCATTCTATTCATGCTTCTGCCGGCACCCTACCTCAGCAATCGTGTCCCTATACTCCTTCTCAGAATGGTGTTGCTGAACGGAAGCATCGTCATCTTCTTGAGATCACTCGTGCTCTTCTCTTTGAGGCTTCTGTTTCTCGTTCTTATTGGGCTGAGGCTCTTCTTACTGCTCTCTATCTAATCAATCGAACTCCACCTTCACCATCTTATGGTCATCTTCGTATCTTTGGGTGCATTTGCTTTGTTCTTCTTTCTCCCGGTGAACACAACAAGTTATCCCCTCAAGCAGCTAAATGTCTTTCTAGGATATATTCATGAGCATAAAGGTTATCGTTGTTATGACAGTTATGCTCATCGTCTTAGGATATCACACCATGTCACTTTTTTGGAAGAGATACCCTTCTTCACCTTCAACACTTTAGCTCCTTCGAACATATCATTTCTGGATCTCTCTACACCTATCCTATCCTCCGTCCCCTCGGATATCCCTACCTCAGCTCTACCATCTGCCCCCCCACTTGTCTGATACTCTACCCATCGACACCCCTTTACTATCACTTCCATCTGCTTCTCCAGACTGCTCTCTCATTGAGGTTCCACCTCTTCTAGAGGAGTTCCCCCCTCCCATGACGACCTTCCCATACTTCTACACTCGTAGGTCGTGTCCCCCTCCTACAACTAAGCCTTCCTCTACTGGTAGTATCCCTCCGATCGTTCCATCCTTTACTATGATGGCTCCTGCACCCGCTCGTCGCTATCTAGAGCGTAAGCATCGCCCCCCTGACTGGTATGGATTTATGATGTCTTCCGCTACATACTCCCTCCAGTTTCACATTTTTCTTGCAGCCATCCACTCTACCCCTCAGCCCAGGTCCTATCGTGAGGCCATTCAGGTTTCAGAGTGGCAGCAAGTCATGGCAGATGAGCTTCAAGCCCTTCAGCAGATGTATACTTAGGATGTCGTCCCTCGCCCATCATACATTGTGTCTGTTAGTTGTAAATGGATCTTCAAGGTCAAGTATCGACCTGATGGATCCATAGCTAGGTACAAAGCTCGTCTCGTTGCTCGAGGCTTTACTCAAGAGTACGTGATAGACTATGAGGAGACCTTTGCTCCAGTTGCCCGGATGACTTCTGTCAGCTTCTAGTCATCAATGGCCTTTACATTCAATGGACGTGAAGAATTCGTTTCTTTATGGTCTTCTTGACGAGGAGGTAATATGGATCCTCCACCTAGTTTCTCTCTTCCTCCAGGTCACATCTATCGATTGCATCGAGCTATCTATGGGCTCAAGCAGGCCCCTCGTGCCAAGTTTGATCAATTTCGCAATGTTCTCACAGCCTACGGATTTCAGGAGAGCCCATTTGAGCCATCTCTATTTTTGCGCTCTTCTACTCAGGGTCGGGTCATCCTTCTTTTGTATGCCGATGATATGATTATCACTAGAGATGACTCGGCTGGTATTCATTCTCTCCAACAGCATCTTCAACATTAGTTTGAGATGAAGGATCTCGGTTCTCTTTGATACTTTTTGGGTATCAAAATTGCTCAGTCATCCCATGGCCTTTTGCTGTCCTAACAAAAGTATATTACAGACATTCTTTGTCGAGCCACCATCACTGATACTCATCCTGCTGCTACCCCAGTTGAGCTTCATGTGAAGCTTCAGCCCGATGATGGTCAACTTCTTCTACATCCGACTAGATATCGTCAGCTGGTAGGGGCACTCGTCTACCTGACCATTACCCACTATGCCACTTTTATACGTATTCTTCGATACCTTCATGGCACCATCACTCGCTCTCTTTTCATGCCATCGACTTCTATCTTGGCTTTGCGAGCTTATTCCGATGCAGATTATGCTAGTGACAGATCTGATTGAAAGTTTACTACTGGCTTTTACATTTTTCTAAGAGATTCTTTGATTTCTTGGCGTAGCAAGAAGTAGAATGTGGTGTCTCTCTCTAGTACTGAGTCAGAGTATCGTGCTATGTGTGCATAGCGTAGGAGATTGTTTGGCTTCGTCATCTCCTTAGTGATATGGGTATTCCCTTACTCCTCCCAACTCCTCTTCATGTCGACAATTATAGTGCTAAAAAGCTTACTGAAAATTCTATTTTTCATGAGATGACAAAGCACATTGAAGTCGATATGCACTACACTCGTTAGGAGTACCACGTTGGCATTATTTTGCTCCATCGCCTTAGCACTAAGGAGTAAATTGCCGACTTCTTCTTGAAGTCTCTTCCCCTTCCACGTTTTTAGCATTTAGTTAGCAAACTCTCGGTTTATGATCCACCTTGAGTTTGAGGGGGGGAGGGGGTTAGGGTGGGGTGGGGGGTTAGAGTTATTAGATATATATATTATTCATTTATCTTATTTTATCATGACCTTGTATAAATAGGGCTTTGCTCTCTCTTAATATGCAAATACAAAACATTTTCTTCCAAACTCTTCTATATGCAAATACAAAACATTTTCTCCCAAACTCTTCTCTTCTCCTTCTCTCTTCTCCCTCAACCCAATCTAGAGTCAAGCCTAATAACATTACAATGACTTTTGTTGTCTCATACTCTCGAGGACTATAGATACTGACTAATAATTTTGAGAGTTATTAAGGTTATGAACCAAGCATAGCTTGAAAAGGAGAGTCGAGCAAGACATTGTAGATACAGATATGAGATGGACAATTTGTTAGTTAGCTCTTAAATATTGATTATTGATTATAGTGCTTGGTTTAATTTTAGAGAAATAGTTTGAGTTTTTACCTTCAGTTAGTAAAAACAATTTCTGCGTAAATTATTAAAAAAATTAGTGTCTTGTGTTTGCATGATTTTATTTGCTTATGGTATCTTTCACATCTTATGTCTAGTTTTGATTGGTAAAAAAAAATTATCATGTTGAATCTCAATTATCCCATAGGGTGGAACACAAAACACTGTGTCAAAAGTAAACACATGTTTCCATCAATTTACATGGAAATATTTTACATGATATATCCAAACAAGTATCTATATATTGAAATTAATTTTGTATGAAAATGTTGGCATAATCTATATTTCATCTACTTTAAGACGCCAGCAAGTAAAGTTTGGCTGTTCAGTGATTGTCAAGTGCTGGTTAACATACTAAATGAATACAGAGATCAGTCGATTTCCTGGGAATTGACTCCGATAGTTAATGAATGCTTAAAATCGTATGAAGGAGCTCCCATCAATACGAATATGTTACACAAGTAGAAAAAACAACTTTGTGGCCCATAGTTTAGCTAGGTTTGTCCTAGCGAATTGGGTTAGCAAGGTGTGGTTGAACCCACCTTGTGATTTCTATTATAACATTTCCTTATCTGAATGAATAGATCTTTAGATCTTTATCAAAAAGAAAAAAAACTAGCAGATAGTCCAAATCCTACTACACTCTATAATCTAACAGCTTGTCCATCCAACAAGAACAACCTGTCCACCTAACATTGTTCCAAGTAGGTGGGCCAAATCCAGGGTCATTTAGTTGGTCTGGTCTTCTCTTAAAAGTTCGAATTTGAAGTTGGCAAGGTGTATTCCAGCTTCCTCTGCACTGCCCAGCATCCTCTTTTATGAGATCATCTACAGTGATTGGAGAGATCTAGTGTTAATCTAACAGTCCTTACAAATGCCAGTGCACCTGCTGTCAATTGCTCAGCATTGCAACAAAAGAGGTACATTCGTCTGATGCATTCTGGACTTCTCAAAATGCAGTCACTGGCGAGAATCCAATTCCACGAACAAAATCCAATGGCACAGATCAGCTCAGACTGGAATAGTTGCACATTTTGAATCTTTGTTAAGGTGAGCTTCATATAAATCCTTTTCCCCGTACGACGAAGGACAGATAGGACGCACAGGTAACATGATTTCATCCAGATCATCTTGACGTGTTGTGGAACTGCAACACTTTATTATATTTTACAGACTGGGAGCTAGTCGAACTACTAGTCTACTAGACAACGGCAGGCAGGCAGGCATGCATCTTGGCTGCTAAGGCGTTGTTTTCTGAGATAAAATCTCATTAAGAGAGGTGTTGTAGATGCATGTCCTGCTACGAGGGAGAAGGATGAATATTCTTAAGTTGGTATGCTCGCTCAGGAGGGACCCGACATTGTGCTCTCCAGAGAGCTCCTTTACTCTTCTCATGTGAATTGTTTTTAAGTATTGTATGTTGGATTGATTGATGCACATGGGTTTCCTGCCATATGACTCAAAATTTCATGGGAGGATGTGTCACCCTCAGCTGCCACTCATTTTACATACCAAAAGATAATCCATGCTAATGAGATGCCATGGCATTGGCAAAGTAAAGCAACAGTTACCAATGTAATTTAATTACCATAGGGGAAAGGAAGGGAGATCAGGGAGCTGCCTGTATTCAATCACATGAGATTCCTCTTTGTCAAATTGCCCCTCTCCATAAAGAGAGGATGGAGTGGGAGGGGGGGACTGAGGACAAGGCAATTGTCCTCATTCACCTCCCCTTGCACAAATCTCTTGACATTAATCTTTCTTTCTATCTATAAAATGATTGAATAAAATTGGCCTATATATGAATATGTATATATATATATATATATATATGTTACAAGTGAGAAACCACACCCACACACCCACCTGAGAGAGGAGTAGGAATAGAGTAGAGTCTAGAGAGAGAGAGAGAGAGAGAGAGAGAGAGAGAGAGAGAGAGAGAGAGAGAGAGGGAGATCTCTGTCACATTTCTGGAGCAAAACCAGAACCCCCCCTCCTTATGAGCTGTAACCGCTGTAGCTCCTCCTCTACTTAATATACATTAACCAACGTCTCTGCTAGCCCTCGACAGTCGACATTGAGAGAAAGAGAGAGGCACATCTTGGAGAAGTAACTGATAAGGATGGGTTTCCCCATGGGCTACTCCGAGCTCCCAAGGCTCCTCCTCCACCTCCTCTTCCTGTTGGGTCACGTAAGGCGCCTCATCACCTGGGCCTTCGACTCCCTCGGCCTCGGCCTCCTCCTCTCCGACTCCGACCACTACACCCAAATCCAGTGGCCGGACTCCAGGAGCCAACACCATTACCACCATCAATCGCAGCTGACGCGAGGAAACGTGCCCGTGTTCCGATTCGAGGAGTTGCGGGCCCTCGAAGGCCGCCAGCTCCCGGAGAGCTGCGCCGTCTGCCTCCACGATTTCGAGGGCCCCGAGGAGGTCCAGCGGCCAACCAGCTGCCGCCACGTCTTCCACCGGGCTTGCCTGGATCGCTGGGCCGAGCACGGGCAGCGCACGTGCCCACTCTGCCGCGCGCGGCTGGTGCCGGAGGAGCCGGCGGAGGAGCGGTCCTTCGACGGCTACCAGGATGACGAGTGCTATCTCGTCCTGCCGCTGCAATTCCCTTCGTCGTAGCAGCAATTAGTGGATGATTTATGAATTAGGTAGTGTACATAGACTACAAGAGTGGATAGATTTGTTGAAACCTAAAGGAGGGCTGAGAAGCGCATTTAGAGAACAAAAGGGCATGTGGGTCGTGTTCCTTTTGTTCAGTTTTTGGGTTCCATTGGTGTTCCAGTCTTGGAACCTCAGAGACTGCAAGGATTTTGCTGCAGAAGATAAAGATGGATTGGATTGGATGGGATTGCGGACTTGCATTTTGCTCTGCTTTATAGCGATTGGGATGGTTTTCTTGATTGGAGTTGTCTGCAATTGTTATACCTGAGGAAGGATGAATTTGCTTGACTGGGTGAAGCAAAGGTGAATTGGCGATTGGCTTGTGCTTTTCAAATGATTGAGTGAAACTCTCAGATGTGGATTTATGACCGTTTGTGCTCTTCAATGGTTCAAGTCTAGTAGAGATGAGCGGAGGGATTTTTATTTTAATTG